>NC_140569.1:8676213-9967463 GCF_057381845.1 Rhamphochromis longiceps | reverse complement strand
ACCTCCTGATTGAATCGATCGCCTCTTGATCCTCTTCCATGAGAGCACGACACATGATAATATCACTTATTTTTCTGAGAGAATGTCCAAGCTTCAGGGCCAAACTTGGGGCTTTGAATGTGCTGGTTTCAGTATCAAAACCTGAAACTCTCTTGACAGCATTAGTAAGAATAAAGAAGTTGGCTGGTTTTATTGCCTCTTCCATATTATGGATTCTTGTTGTGTGACGTAAAGTCACAAGTAATCTCCCAAGTTCCCTTACTTTCTGTCTTATATACTCATGCTTTGATCTGTCACTTCCATGCTTATTAAAAAGAGACTGAGCCAACTGCATAATATAATGATCATTCCTTATTGCACTAGACACATCATCCTTGTGCATCTTGCCCAGTACTGAGTAGAGTTCACTTGAAATTGGCTGAGACATTGTGGATTGAGTAGATGCTATACCAAAGACTCTATCTTTCAGCTTCTCTTCAGCATTATTCTCTGGTCTTAAAGCACATCTTTTCATATGCCGAGAAACTTCTTTTCTGGATATCATACCCTTACAGTATAAGCAGTACTCGTATGTCTCAGCGCTGCTGCTGCTCTTTTTTGAGATCCTTTTCACTTTAAGACAACCTGATCCTGTGGTTTTAACAGCAGAGTTGTGCTTGAAGTTACCAAGGTTTCGTAACCTTTCAAGATGAACTTTTCTGTCCTTTGATGATTTGGGTAACTGAAGCACCTGGGCGACTTCAGCATTTTCATTTACATGCGTCTCCAGATGACGTGCAAATTTTGTTTGAGGTTTTCCACACACAAAACAAAAATTGACTGTGCTTTTGATTAATTTTGTTGACTTGGTTGGGGATTCATTTTGGCTAATATCCACAGTACTCTTTTCGCTACATGCATCTTTTGTTTTCTGCTGGCATGACTCTGAGCTGTCTGGTTCTTGGTCGGGATGAAGATCATCAGTAGTTTCAAGATCATTCAAAATGTGCTCAAAGTTGTTCTTAACATCCATGGTCTGTTCTTTTTCAGCAAAAGTAACGCATAAATCAGGCATGCTAGCAGCATGGGAGTTTTTTGATGGTCCAGGTAACTCAATAGACAACTCTGTTCCTGAGCTTTCTGAATCTGATGCAGAATTTGGGATGTATTCTTCATCAGATGAGACATCACCCTGTTCGTAGATACAGCATAGATTAAATAACAGAAATAAACATGGGAAGGATAAATGCTAAATTGTTCACGTCACAGAGCTCGGGACGTAAACCAAAGTCTCTAGATGTCTTAAAAGTACTAAGAAATACCTCCTGATTTAAAGAAGAAAATGTGCAGCAGATATGTATTTTGTGCAAGTATTTTGATTCTGCTTGATCAATTTGCAATCTGTGATCGATTCAGTACTTTTTTGATATTTGTCCCATTTCTAATATCCAATTTATATTTTTTGAACAATGACATTAACAAAAAAAACAAACACAAAACAAAAAAAACTAAGACACCAGCCCTAACCTGGTCCCGGAGCCCCTCCCACAATGACCCCCACAGATCAAAATTTGTAAAACCTTTGAGACTAGATTGTATGAAACTGTTTGTTTTTTTGTTTTTTTTTTTTTACAAAGGATTATAATAAAATCTAAGTAATATTTTTACAATGTGTTTATTTATTTCTGGCCTCTCTCACATAACTTCTACACTCTATCCAGTCCAAAATCTCTCTGCTTTCAATTCTCTATCTGAGACAACACTTACAAAACTGATTATCCTTATAATTTTGTGATGAAAGAAAAAGGAAGAGCAAGCAACATGTGGCAATCTTCACGAACTGCATCTACGTCAATATTAACTATATTATAATGAAGCCTGCGTAAATTCAACCTGGGAGAAACACCTGCACATCATCTCCATCATCATCATCATCATCATCTCAACTCCCTTCAGCTGCTCACTCCGGCGCAGCCAATCCGGAGCTCCCTCGCACCTATGCCTCCATTCAGCATCCGGGCATTTAAGCTCTTTCACCCATAGCTCGGCCTCTCAGCGTTTTCGCATCCCTCCACCACCCCTGCACCCCCATGCTTGCCCCCTGCCTCCATACCACCACCAGTGTCCAGACCCCAGCGGAAGACCTCCTACTTCAATCAGCAATGCTTTTATCAACAGTTTTCCCGCCGGGGTCTGACCGCCAAATATTTAATGTTCAATAAAGCATGTCTAATTCTTTCTCCGTATCTGAGTCTTTCCAGGTTGAATTTCACTGTACACTTACGTCGGACATATCCCAGTCTTCTGAAGATGTCTGGAGGCAGATCTTATGCCACACACAACGGCATTCTACAAATACAAAGAAACCACAGCATTAGACAACAACCGATGATTCATTAAGTTATAATTTAAAAAGTAGCGATCCCACACATCACAAATTATATTCACGAAGACCACTAAATATAAACAAGCATAAAGTGAATTTAAAACCAACGCATAATTCAGAATAAAAAGCAGATTTTTTTTTTAAGTTTAAGACACATTTTAAACTTATGAATATGATATACTGAATCATCCTAATAATAAATTTTTTCATCAGATTTGAGATATAAAACATTGTTATTTTAAAAACAGACTAATTGACAGACAGACAGACAGACATACATACATACATACATACGATCTAATGAGAAACAGAAAAGCTAAAATGTTTATCCTACATTAATTAATAAGGATTGAGATGAAAAGGACTTCTACTAAAAAGTCATTGAAAATGTGTAGAGACACCATCAAGCATTTGTATTGCAAATTGCCTGATTGATCTATTGGAATAGGTCTGGATTAATCAGACCCAGTACCTTATTGGGCTTCCTATATTGACATTGTAAGAAGTTTGCAAGTTTGATGCAATGTTTACTCAAAGGGTTTATTATCATCAAACATCATCTTCCAAGTTTGTGTGTATATGTGTAATTACAGAATGACAAACAGACTTGAGGGCAGTTTACTTCATACATGTTGATACTCTCTTAAATATAATTAAACATTTGTGCATTTTGCTTTATCTTTATATAACAGATCAAATCAGGAACTGTGGTTTTTGCATTGTAACATCACAAATAAGCTAAATCAGCATTGTCAGTACGCATGCACGACGCGGCCGGGTCAGAGTACACCACTACCCACGATGTAAAGGCTGAATTATACTTCTCCGTCAGATATAGGCTTGGTTCTTTTAATACATCCATGGATATAGGCCTACGGGGAAGTGCTGTGCCAGGGTTGCCAGACGTCAGTGGCCAAACCCCGCACGAGCGTCTCCGGGCACCACAGAGGCTGATGGCTCCGAATATGAGGCTTTGAAAGTGAAAGTTTATTTGCAGCTGTTGATTCATTGTACCAACCTTCCCTCAGCTCTAAGGGATCTGGAATTGTCATCTGACAACTGTCAGTCTCGATCTCGAGCAGAGACTTATATCCAAGGTAGCATAGCCTCCCACTCCTGCTGTTTTGTTAAAACTATAGGGGCTTTTTGTAGTGAAAACGCCCAAGCGAGGGCCACGAATTCTTTCTTTCTCTTCCCAGCAGCACTGTATCCCCGTTTCGTACCAAATTCTTTTAAAACATTGACTTTAGGACGCTCAAAATATTCAATATCGCTATCACACGCGGCAGTGTTTACTGTTTACGATGCACGCTGGGTAGTCGTGACCCTTGACCCGGACCGGCATGCCTTGCGCGCGGTGAGATGCTTATTTAGCTTATATGAGCTTGATGTTGAAAGAGTGAAACAAAGATTTAAAGTTGTAAAGTTCAACAGTCTAATCAACAAAGAGTAAGAGGGCAATATACATTATTACAGTATGTTCTCTGTTCTCTGCCACACTAAGCAGACAAACTCAAATGCATGATATGTGATAGTATCTGCCATTACACTGTGTATCATTGCAATGGTTTGAATTGATAAAACTTTGAAGTGATTTTTTTTATTCTTTACATATGAAAATGTAGACCTGACTCATGGTAACTTATGGTATAGTGAAAAAATGCATTAATTAACACAAGATAAATAATACACTTACGCTTGCATCTTAGACCGTGCCATCTGATAGCTGTCAAAGGTGAATGGCATATCCCGCATTTGTCAAGTTTCACCGATTCAAATACCAGCCTATGAATTGTACACTGGAAAAAATTAAAAACATGAAATGAAACATAAAACATTGTTACCCAAATATTTTATGACGAATTAAAAATAATGTTTGACCATTTTACATATTTTCTACCAATCCTTCAGGAGAGATTGAAAGGGAGATAGGAGTTACTTTTTAGATAAAATAGTGAAGCATATCTATTCAATTCCTGAGATTTGTGAGTTAGAGAGAGGGGAATCTATTTAGATGAAGCAAAAGTAAAATACTAAGAAGCTAAAGTGACTGTGAGTAAAAGGTGCATGTATATGTCTGACACAGAAAAACCCAAGGTTTACAAGGACACTGGCCATCAGCCTCATAATGACATCCGAGCTCAAACTGATGCTTTCACTGTTTCACCTCCAGTGTGTGGCCACTCAGTAAAACACACTTGTTAAGGGGACACTGTGGTTAGAAAAGACCTCCTGTTCTAAATAGAGGACATTTCCACCACCGCTGCCAGATGTTTGCTAAAATACTCAAAATGGAGTTTCATGTAAACACCATAACACTTCTAACCATTGGTCAATTTTAAAACAAAGGTCAATTTCAACTCACCTCACAAGCAGAGTCGTTAGGCACAGCTCTGGATGATTGTGGCACCTCTTTCGATTTGCTCTCTGTACAAGGGAACATAAGGAGATTCAGTGCTTGACTTTCGTTAAGTCAAAAAAAACACATCTACGCATAACGCAATCAATTCACATCCCTGACTGTTACAATTCTACTCAAAATATCCATCAAGACACTATAGAATCATCAGAAATGTCCCAATACTGGCACATTTTTCATGCAGCAAACCTTCAGGCATGTCATGCATTGCCAGAAGTTAACAACATTTACTCAAAACTGACCACTGGTAAGTTCTTCTGAGAACGCTTGGGGTGACAACTCCTGATACTGGACACCAACTTCACCAATTAACTCTTTCAGAGAAGAAGTGCCACGCTGACCTCCAACAGAATGCACCTAAAAAGATGCAAAGATGAACAAGCATCAATGGTACAGTGTCCATCTGATCAAGAGGGACACTCTCAGTCAAACCTTAAAACACCCAAATGATGTTGAGAGGGAAATGCAATGTTAAATGATGACTACCTGTACTTACAATGATTTAAAGACTGCACATGCAGTATAATTGTAATCAATTGATAAACATGATCTTTACAAACCACACTATTTACCAAACTACACATTGATACAATCTTTAGTAAACAGATGAATCCATGCTAACCTCATGTTCAGAGTTGTCTGCTGTAGGTCTAGATGACTGACACTCTGCTCTTAATTCTCTGTCTGTAGAAGAGAACACAAGACATGGAGACATAGTGCTTTGCAAGACCCCAGGGTTTAACAGGTAGTGCTTACTCAAGCAGGGACTCACCTGTGAATGAGTCTGTAGAGATCACATGGTGCTCCACGTCATGGGCAATAGGCTCTGCAACACACTGTTGACCAGAAGGGATGCTTGCGATCTTTAGCTGGGTATGAAAAGTAGAACAAATATTGTAAACATCTGGCAGCTACAGTGGAAATGTATTTAATCCACTACAAGTGGTCTTTTCTAACCAGTGTCCCCTCAACCCGTGTGTTTTTCTGAGTATGCCAAACAGGCAATAGGCTCTGCAACACACTGTTGACCAGAAGGGATGCTTGCGATCTTTAGCTGGGTATGAAAAGTAGAACAAATATTGTAAACATCTGGCAGCTACAGTGGAAATGTATTTAATCCACTACAAGTGGTCTTTTCTAACCAGTGTCCCCTCAACCCGTGTGTTTTTCTGAGTATGCCAAACACTGGAGATGAAACAATGAAAGACTCAGTTTGAGCTCAGATGTCAGGACAGTGTTCTCACATACCTTGAGTTTGTCTGTGTCAGACACACACACATAGTTAAGCATTTTCTGTTTCACCTTCAGTTAAATACAGTTCTAACTCTCACCCTAACTGCAAGGAAACAGAGTGATTAACCCTTACCTAGTTAAGTGAAGCCAAAGTAAGACAATACTAAGAAGCTAAAGTGACTGTGAGTAAAAGGTGCATGTATATGTCTGACACAGAAAAACCCAAGGTTTACAAGGACACTGGCCATCAGCCTCATAATGACATCCGAGCTCAAACTGATGCTTTCACTGTTTCACCTCCAGTGTGTGGCCACTCAGTAAAACACACTTGTTAAGGGGACACTGTGGTTAGAAAAGACCTCCTGTTCTAAATAGAGGACATTTCCACCACCGCTGCCAGATGTTTGCTAAAATACTCAAAATGGAGTTTCGTGTAAACACCATAACACTTCTAACCATTGGTCAATTTTAAAACAAAGGTCAATTTCAACTCACCTCACAAGCAGAGTCGTTAGGCACAGCTCTGGATGATTGTGGCACCTCTTTCGATTTGCTCTCTGTACAAGGGAACACAAGGAGATTCAGTGCTTGACTTTCGTTAAGTCAAAAAAAACACATCTACGCATAACGCAATCAATTCACATCCCTGACTGTTACAATTCTACTCAAAATATCCATCAAGACACTATAGAATCATCAGAAATGTCCCAATACTGGCACATTTTTCATGCAGCAAACCTTCAGGCATGTCATGCATTGCCAGAAGTTAACAACATTTACTCAAAACTGACCACTGGTAAGTTCTTCTGAGAACGCTTGGGGTGACAACTCCTGATACTGGACACCAACTTCACCAATTAACTCTTTCAGAGAAGAAGTGCCACGCTGACCTCCAACAGAATGCACCTAAAAAGATGCAAAGATGAACAAGCATCAATGGTACAGTGTCCATCTGATCAAGAGGGACACTCTCAGTCAAACCTTAAAACACCCAAATGATGTTGAGAGGGAAATGCAATGTTAAATGATGACTACCTGTACTTACAATGATTTAAAGACTGCACATGCAGTATAATTGTAATCAATTGATAAACATGATCTTTACAAACCACACTATTTACCAAACTACACATTGATACAATCTTTAGTAAACAGATGAATCCATGCTAACCTCATGTTCAGAGTTGTCTGCTGTAGGTCTAGATGACTGACACTCTGCTCTTAATTCTCTGTCTGTAGAAGAGAACACAAGACATGGAGGCATAGTGCTTTGCAAGACCCCAGGGTTTAACAGGTAGTGCTTACTCAAGCAGGGACTCACCTGTGAATGAGTCTGTAGAGATCACATGGTGCTCCACGTCATGGGCAATAGGCTCTGCAACACACTGTTGACCAGAAGGGATGCTTGCGATCTTTAGCTGGGTATGAAAAGTAGAACAAATATTGTAAACATCTGGCAGCTACAGTGGAAATGTATTTAATCCACTACAAGTGGTCTTTTCTAACCAGTGTCCCCTCAACCCGTGTGTTTTTCTGAGTATGCCAAACACTGGAGATGAAACAATGAAAGACTCAGTTTGAGCTCAGATGTCAGGACAGTGTTCTCACATACCTTGAGTTTGTCTGTGTCAGACACACACACATAGTTAAGCATTTTCTGTTTCACCTTCAGTTAAATACAGTTCTAACTCTCACCCTAACTGCAAGGAAACAGAGTGATTAACCCTTACCTAGTTAAGTGAAGCCAAAGTAAGACAATACTAAGAAGCTAAAGTGACTGTGAGTAAAAGGTGCATGTATATGTCTGACACAGAAAAACCCAAGGTTTACAAGGACACTGGCCATCAGCCTCATAATGACATCCGAGCTCAAACTGATGCTTTCACTGTTTCACCTCCAGTGTGTGGCCACTCAGTAAAACACACTTGTTAAGGGGACACTGTGGTTAGAAAAGACCTCCTGTTCTAAATAGAGGACATTTCCACCACCGCTGCCAGATGTTTGCTAAAATACTCAAAATGGAGTTTCATGTAAACACCATAACACTTCTAACCATTGGTCAATTTTAAAACAAAGGTCAATTTCAACTCACCTCACAAGCAGAGTCGTTAGGCACAGCTCTGGATGATTGTGGCACCTCTTTCGATTTGCTCTCTGTACAAGGGAACACAAGGAGATTCAGTGCTTGACTTTCGTTAAGTCAAAAAAAAACACATCTACGCATAACGCAATCAATTCACATCCCTGACTGTTACAATTCTACTCAAAATATCCATCAAGACACTATAGAATCATCAGAAATGTCCCAATACTGGCACATTTTTCATGCAGCAAACCTTCAGGCATGTCATGCATTGCCAGAAGTTAACAACATTTACTCAAAACTGACCACTGGTAAGTTCTTCTGAGAACGCTTGGGGTGACAACTCCTGATACTGGACACCAACTTCACCAATTAACTCTTTCAGAGAAGAAGTGCCACGCTGACCTCCAACAGAATGCACCTAAAAAGATGCAAAGATGAACAAGCATCAATGGTACAGTGTCCATCTGATCAAGAGGGACACTCTCAGTCAAACCTTAAAACACCCAAATGATGTTGAGAGGGAAATGCAATGTTAAATGATGACTACCTGTACTTACAATGATTTAAAGACTGCACATGCAGTATAATTGTAATCAATTGATAAACATGATCTTTACAAACCACACTATTTACCAAACTACACATTGATACAATCTTTAGTAAACAGATGAATCCATGCTAACCTCATGTTCAGAGTTGTCTGCTGTAGGTCTAGATGACTGACACTCTGCTCTTAATTCTCTGTCTGTAGAAGAGAACACAAGACATGGAGGCATAGTGCTTTGCAAGACCCCAGGGTTTAACAGGTAGTGCTTACTCAAGCAGGGACTCACCTGTGAATGAGTCTGTAGAGATCACATGGTGCTCCACGTCATGGGCAATAGGCTCTGCAACACACTGTTGACCAGAAGGGATGCTTGCGATCTTTAGCTGGGTATGAAAAGTAGAACAAATATTGTAAACATCTGGCAGCTACAGTGGAAATGTATTTAATCCACTACAAGTGGTCTTTTCTAACCAGTGTCCCCTCAACCCGTGTGTTTTTCTGAGTATGCCAAACACTGGAGATGAAACAATGAAAGACTCAGTTTGAGCTCAGATGTCAGGACAGTGTTCTCACATACCTTGAGTTTGTCTGTGTCAGACACACACACATAGTTAAGCATTTTCTGTTTCACCTTCAGTTAAATACAGTTCTAACTTTCACCCTAACTGCAAGGAAACAGAGTGATTAACCCTTACCTAGTTAAGTGAAGCCAAAGTAAGACAATACTAAGAAGCTAAAGTGACTGTGAGTAAAAGGTGCATGTATATGTCTGACACAGAAAAACCCAAGGTTTACAAGGACACTGGCCATCAGCCTCATAATGACATCTGAGCTCAAACTGATGCTTTCACTGTTTCACCTCCAGTGTGTGGCCACTCAGTAAAACACACTTGTGGAGGGGACACAAAACAGATAAGCTTGCAATCATCACTTGGGAAAGTCATACAAATTCAAGATTTAGTTAAACCAGATTGAATACCACCAAGAGGACATTTAAATATTGTGACTAGGGCTGAAACAACTAATCGATTAATCGACAACTAATCGATTATTGAAATAATCGTTAGTTGCAGCCCTAATTGTGACATCTAGATATGTAGGTTTTAAACAACAATTCATAGGGGGAAATTTTTTTTTAAATGACCCACCTTTTTCCGCCAGGGCCATTCTTTCCCACCATAGTCATAAGTAATTTCACTTCCTGCCGCAATTTCCTTCAGTGCAAAAAGGCAGAGATGTGGCTTCCCTTCTGCTTCAATCAACTTCATTCTGCAATTTGGTGTCCTGTGTTCATCGTTTACTAGTCGCCCAAATGACCCATCTTCAAGTGCTCCATCAATACTGCAAATTTGGAAACATACATTAAACAAACATTTATAGTGACACGCCTATGAACTATACTATAATTTTTAAGCACCAACACAAACACAACATCCAATACAAGTTTAGTTGTTAAATGCATAGTTGATAAGTTAAAGAGGGTCCATCAGTCAAGGACGCGTTGCTTTCTGACTGAGATAAGTGTTTGCGCTTCTACTTGTGCTTAGAGCTTAAACGTGGTTTTGTTGTACTGTCGCGCTGACCTAGTAGGTGTAGGTGTGGCTGTGGCTGTTACTCTTCTCTTCCTCCTCTTGCCCACTACCTGCTCTGTGCTGCTGCTTGCGCGTGGCCGCTGATTAGACCTTGTGCAATCTACAGCTAAGCGCAGCCTGGTGCGCACTGCTCCGCCAGGTGAGTTGAATTAGAGCAATCAAGGGCGGGCGTGCCTAGTAGACCTTAAAATGCATGCAGCAGTCGTTTGACCTGAGCGTGACATGCTGAGAGGACAGCAAACCAAGCACAATCCACTTTGAGGAAGACTTTGAGTTAGACGGGCTATCGGTAAGCTTGGACTCATATTTGCTGCTTATGTTTGGGAACTATGGAAGCTCAATTGTGGAAATGTATTTATGCTTTGGGAAATAGTTACTGCATTTAAGTTTAAAAAATTATATTGATATTAAAATAAATGTTTAAGTTTGAATAAACTGTTTATGTAGATAGTGTTTCCCACACTTATGTTAATTAATACTAAAAGCAATTACCCCAAATCCTTGGTTAAATCTTAAAACTAGTGTAAATATGTTTGGTTTAATTTAAGGAAAATAATTCTTTGTAAAAGAAAATCCTTGGTTAAAGTCTTTATTAAAATATTTGTAAACTCTAAAATGTATACTTTAAAAATGTAATTGTTACAGAAAGTGTAAAAAATGCAAGGTAGACCAGTTTATTTCATCTTCGTTGTTTGAAATTACTCACCTCTGATTCAAAAACTAATGAATGTGAAACTAAAACTAGGATAAATGATAGTTTAGACAAAAGAGGCTTTACTGAAGTGTATATTTTTGTTATTTCATTTGTCTTCTGTATAATGCATTTAATTTATCTGAATGATTAATGAAATGTTCTTTATTTTTTGTGTTGAAAGGTTTTTCACCTATCCATCAAGCCATCCATCTACCTACCTCACAGACAGAGAACACTTGACATGTACTATTTTGGCATTGTACATATTATACAGTAGTTTTGGACACAGTATAACAGTGCACGAGTCTCCGTGTCCACATGTGCCAAATGCGCACAGACACAGGGCCGCTCATTCAGCCCTGGCCATTTGAATTTTCTCTTATTATTTTCTCTATCTCTAGATTATATTTTAAATCTTCACAGCAGCGTGAGCACACTGTCTTAGCTGTAAAATGTAGGCTTATATTATTACCCCTCTAACCCCGTACATTACGCCCGTGAGTGTGTATTAGAGAAGGCACACACAGGCTGAATACGGGGACTAACGGGCCCTCAGCATATGTGGGAGTCCCGTCAGTCCCCAGTACTGCGAGTTCCCGGGGACCACAGGGTCACCGGGAAATGACGGAGCCTCAGTAAGAATGAGATCCTGCTATTCCACGGGTCCGTCACTCCCCCTTCTATAGATTCTGGGGACTGACGGGGCCGGGTACTAGAGGTAAGGACTCGTTAAAGAGCAATATGAGATGTTTGCTTCAGAAATCCTGACCTTGCAATAGAAATGTAAACATTCAGTCATTTTGAATTTACCACAAAGTCTTCTGCTTCCATATGAATTCAAACATGAAGACTGAACATGCGCTGGGGTACAGGTTACGTCTGTGTTCAGCTTCAGTTGCATCAATAAGCTCCCCTCTATACTCGACCACGAAGTCTCCTTGTTTGAAATTGGCTAAAGTGAAGATGCCACGACCTGAAGACACAACCATATTAGAGACACAGGCGTGGCAGCACTGCAAATAATCAATTCATTAAATATGTATATCTGTAAATTGCAAGTATGCAATGTTGTGCTTTTTTCAATTCTACATATATAATAAAGAAAACATGTCCAAGTGCAGAAAACATAAATAGCCAGGCTCGCTAATAACTAAATTATTATTAAAATACCTTAGATTTTAATTTATATTGATGTTTGTACAGGTCACCACTGGTGATGTGTAACCCCTCAGTCTAGCCTGCAGTGTGTCAAAGTCACTCACCTTTAACTGAATTAATAAATTTGATTTCTAACATTGAATTCTTGTCTCTTCTTGCAAGGATGTGATTAATGGCATCCTGAAGGGGAGTGGTTCTCCGTGACATGATTTGCTAAGGAAATCAAGATAAAAATGTAAACAACATCAAAACTTCAAGCCTTTATGCTTACAAGGGCATTAGTAAAGCTGAATGAGAAGCACCCCCCCCCCCCCCATGTTAGCGTATTATTAGTTTAAGGTTATTTTAGTTTGGTGATGAGTGCTGGAGGGATTCTGATTAACAGATAAATGGATGGGGGCGAGGCTGTATTTGTGCAGATTAACTTGACTGTGTTCCACCTGTGTTGATTAAGTCAAGTTTCTGACATGCTCCACCCAATTTTTCTTATTTCACTAATAGCATGGATACTGAAACTGTTTCAATTGAGTTCTATGCTTTCATTACATTCACATAACAGACACAGACAAGGCTGATGTCTGAGTTGTTTTAACAGAAAGCATGCACTTGCAGATATTAAAGATACTTAAATGTCCTAATTTAACTAAAGCCTAACTCTGACTTAGCCTAAACCTGTCTGTCAAACTAAGCTTTAGATCTCTCAGGAATCATGTGCTTCATCAACACAACTATAAGAGCAAAACGAATGTTTTTTTTACAATATTTTATAAACATGTGTGCAGAGTGACACCAATACTGTCTCAATTTAATTTCATAAATCTACAAGAGTTTATTTGTATTTGCCTTCCAATGTTTCCTTGGTATTTGGGCAAAGATCATCTAATAGCAGTAGCAGCCATTTTACATTAAACAAGTGATCTTGTCGTGAAAAAGGCCTTCTTTCAAACTCAGTGAAACATCACACACTTGTGTAATTTCTTACCTTGAAACAAGTGATGAGATTAGGCCAGGGTAAAAATAACCCTGGGACAGTCCGGGAATCCCCGCCCCGCGTGTTGCTGTGACCTCCGTGAACCGTTCCGCGTGCTCCGGCCCGCTCCGCCGTCCTCACCTCGTTGTGGTCCGGTCCCCGCGGTGCGCTCTCCGCCGTATGCTTTCCACCGTACCTCGTCGTTCCCTCACCTGCCGCCTCACCACGGCTGTGCCTACTCTGAAGCACTGTGTCTGTCAGAACGCCCGTCTTTTAAAAGTTTTATAATTACCTTCTTACCTTTTCTCCAAAGCGTGTCAAAACTCTGCCAAAATTGATGGATGAATAAGAAGCGCCCAATCAGTCAGTCTAAATCATTGATGTAAATATCAATGGTCTAAATGGGTAATGTTAAAATGCGCATGCGCAGCTTCCAATTTCGCGCCATGTGTATAATGTCCCGCGCTCGTGTATAATTTCCCGCGCTTGTGTGTGCGGCATGCAGGGACAACTCCAACCGACAGGGGGCAGTGGCGGACACACAAATATACAACATATGTCAAGTTTTTGGTTTACAAAGACTTTTGAGAAAAACACTTTTTGGGTATTAAAACATGCCCAGAAACCATTTTAAAAGGTCAATTTTATGAGGACAGCAAAATGTCCTCCTGTAACAGAGGGTCCTCATAGCTCTTTGATTTGTCTTGAAAATTGTCCTCCTAAAACGAAAAACAAACACACACACACACACACACACACACACACACACACACACACACACACACACACTGTTCTGTGATGTACAGTCTGATAAACAGACAAGAGGAGAAAAAAAAGTTGATGTAAGGGCACACTATAAGTCAAATAGTCAGTTTACCTCCCACCTGCCCAGATAAAATCAGCTTGTTGTTGTTAAAAGATGCAGCAACATGTTTAAAGTGTAAATACTGAAGGGATGTTTGAGGGGGGAAACCTGCTGTGCACAGATTTAATGTTTCTGCAGTAGCAGTTTCGTAGATGATGTAGCATTTTGCATTTTTATACATAAATTTGCTTAAAGTCCTAATGTGGTGTACAGAGAGGCAGGTAGACTACCATAAAGGAGACACATGCAAGTTATATATGTTTAAAAAAGCCCCCACACACTCAAACAAAACAATAATACATAAACCCACATAAAGTGTCACTGGTTTGATTCTTGCAAAGGCTTTAAACTACATTGCCTGGGCTCCGTACTAGCTTTGATCTAAACACTTTATTATTTATTACTATAATTATCAGGATGCTGGCTTGTTGTTTTTAGTTGTTTTTTTTAAGCATGGTTCCATTTCTATCCCTGTGTGGAAGAGTAGTTAAATATGAAGCAAAGGTGGGAAAATTATTATAATTTATCTTGTACAATGTACTGATCAAAATTCTTGGCAAGCCATCAAATAGATTGAGAGAAAATCTGTACTTGATCTTTTTACATTAAATGTAGATTGCTTCCACTTTCTGGCTTGTCAGATTTGTTGCTGACCATGTTTTGTAACTTCTATAATAGAAAACATCTGGTTGTTTGGTTTTTGTCCTTAAAAATACAAATATAGCTTAGTTAAAAGTAGACAGAGGGTTCTGGAGATGGGAGAGACCTGAGTGTAGTTAATCAGTTCCTGATTGTTTGTGAGCGCTGAGTCAGAGAATTTCTTGAGATGAAGTTCTGCACTTTGAGCAAAGAGTTCTTGGCAATGATGTTGTGGGAGATTTAATAGAGTTGGGTATATTAGGCTCTCGCACCTTATGAAATTTGTTATAACTCTAAATAAACGAAGGAGAATTAAACAGACCGGCCTCATTGTTTCAGAACATTTAAACTTTGCATTTAGGAAGAGAGTGGGAGTCAGTGGTGCACAAGACTTTAGGCTTCATTGCACTTGGAAACAGCAGGTAGTTTTGTTTTCTCTTGGATTTTTTTAAATTTTTTGCATTTTAATGAAATACAAGTGAATTTTAGGTTTCACTAAGGATTGTATCGCTTGTCATATGTCAAAACTAAGTTTGTACTCGTAAGAAAGAACATAACGTTTTGTTATAAAACACATTTTAACCATTTGTTTGATTGACCAACCATCCTAAACCGCTGATTAGTCAATTTTCATATTCTTAAGACAAAGCAAAGAAGCACATTTACACAGCATCTAATGTTAGATGCTCGGATAATTCTTTTTTCCCCCGTCACTGTCATATGATTGATTAAATGTGATAGGAAGTTAGATTTCTCAAATTCTTGCTAGGATGGAGTATGCCTCAGCTGATAGTGGCAGACGTGACCTATGTTTGACGTCAGCCTTACGTGCCAGTCAGACAGGTGGGTTTGGTTACTCCAGACGGCTACTGGTTTATCTACTCCGGCAGTCTGCAGACAGGCAGTTGTTGGTTTATCTACTCAAAAGACCAAAGCTTAAAGTGCAGATTGTTTTGCATCACTAAAACTACCAGAAAGATGTTTAATTGCTCTACTGAAAGACACGAGACATTGTTTTGTTTCCTGCAGTGGTCAGAGTTCATTACTGAACAATAATTTGTGAGTCTTTCTGATTACATATGAGTCCTTACATGCTAACTAAACACTTCAGTTAGACTGAGTTTAAACTGAGGTTAAACTGAGTTTTAATGCATGAATCTACACAAAGCTGATTTAAAACCAATGAATAGATATGAAGTCTTAAAAAATCCAGTCAACTATGCATGTGATCCATTTAATGGACGTGTGTCTTTTACATCATTTCTCTAAAGATGTCCGTTTCAGCTTTCTCTCATGAACTGGCAACAGCGTAGAACAAAACAGGATATTACTTATTGTGCCGATCACATGGTCAGCAGACATTTGAATGGAGTTTTGCTATGCTTGTTATGTCCCATTGTTGCTTGTTGCTGGGGAGCACTTCCCAGTAGAATGACCAGTGACGTGTTAAACTGCTCGTTCAGAGTTCAGCAAGCAGGTGCTTAAACGTACAGGTTGTCATGCATTTCTTGTGTGGCCCGTTCAAAGGTTGCTGCATCACACTGAAAGTTCAGCATCCTTGAAAACCCCAGTATGCTATGTAAAATTCTTTATTCATATTTGCACACATGATAGTGGTTTAATAAACTTGCGTCGACTTCCCCTGATTCACTTCCCCTCAATGTGGGATACTTAAGTGACCTTCCATAACTCAAACAGATATCTGTGTTAGTCATCAGCATGATAGTAAGAGACTGAATGTTAAGGGAGACACAGTCCATTGTAATCACTCATCATTTTGTCGGCACAGTCAAAATTAATAAAAAAACCCCCAGAAAAGAAGTCTTCAGCTTCGTGGGTTTCTTTCTTGTGAATTATTTTAAGTAGTCAATCATCATGCTCAGTGGAGCAGAGGACCCTAAACACAGCATATGGGCTCTTAAAGTGCAAGGGAAGGGCGTTTAATTCTGAATCTTCTGCTGCCAGCAGACCACCTGGTTGCTAGTTACTCGATTATAGAGTGTAGTGGGGAATTATTAGTCAGCACAGCTGCAGCACAAAGCAAATAAATGCAATGTGTTTCCCTTGATTCGTACATTTATTCTTACATTATGCACTCACTATATACTGTGTCTGAAATTAATCTGGCTTATTTTATAAATCCATTTAACTGCTTTATGTGGTGTTGTTCATGCTAGCTCTAGCGTGGCTCATGGGAACCGTTCAAAAGAACAGAGACATTATTAATGTTATTAACAACTGTGCTAAAGTAAAACATGAATAATTATCTAAATATGTCCCGCTGCTGCTATGTTTTCCCTGCAGGAGAGGTTACAGATGTTGGCAAATGCTTTAATATAAAATATGCAATTGTGCCTGCAATTATATTATTGTTTTATAAACCATTTTACACTTGAATACTATTGGAGAATGCTAATGGAGACTTACAGGAGGCCTGAGGTGTTGCTAAAATCGGGGGGGGTCACAAGTTTTGTTGTCACTTCTGTGTGGAACAGTTCAGCGAATAATTTTAGGTACGTCACATTTTGACAGTCATTCATACATTTATTCAGTCATTGGTAGTTGCCCAGGTCAACCTCAGACCATCTGTGTTTAAACATACAGAGCACACACGCTCATAGTGGTAGTTTTTGAGCCGGGGGAGAGTTTTACTCATTCACTTTCTCCACATAGTTTTTCCGAGCTTGACTTTCTCTACGTCGTATTTTACGCCAGCTGCAGGCAGGCAGGTTGTGTTATTAGTCACAGTGAGTAAAATTCAAACCGCTTGATTTAATCCCTTAATACCAGGCTTCACTGCGAGCGAATTTAAAGAATGAATTGATATCGTTCAAAACGAACAGGGTAACAAACGCAGTTTATTAATATAGAAATAATGTAGCCTATATGTTCATGCAGCAGGATGTTTGTTCTTGAAACAGTTAGTGTGGAGGTGTGTGAGGCCTAGTCATAGGGTTTTTCTCCTCACCACTTCACAGTACTTTCAGCAGATGGCGGTGTGTCGTTTTGACATCTCATTTCAAAATGGAGATGGCTGTTTTGAGGCCATAGCTCTCCCAGGCTCTGTTCTGTGTGCAACCTCCCACATCCCTGCTCTGTCAACTGAGAGATAGGTATACACGCACCACAATGTAACCCACGTGTCTTTCTGTGTTACTTTTTTCTTGTTTTTTTTCCCTCTTTCATACCGTTTTATTTTCTTTCACTTTTCTCATGTTTCTGGTTTAAAGAAACATGATGTGTGCAAACACTCTTTGCACACCAAAGGGTGAAAAGTAGATTTTTCTCTTTTCCTCCGCCTGCAGTGAAACTGAATCAAAAAGAGAACTACTTTGATCGGTGAGGCATTAAAGGTGACATGATTCAGACTGAACCCACGTTTTAGAAACTAATGCTTCATAGTGAAATGTAAAGTATGACTAGTAAATGTGTTGCAGAATTTATGACAAACCTTTTTTTTTCTTTAATAGATAGATCAAAAGCTTCCCACATTTCTTTTGAATATAATTTTACCTGTTTCAAATTGTTAAGTCACCAGTCTTTTTTACTTTCGTTTTTGTTTCTCTTTTTTTTCTGTGTATCATGGCAGGCTAAAATATCAGTGACACTCGAATGTAGGGAAGTAAAGTTCCTAGAGGCAAAAATGCATTTTTGCTAAATTTAATTTGTTTATTTAAAGGCAGAAATTATTAGATTGCTCTTATTTATGGAAGCTCTTTATTTTGGTCACAACTCCCTTTCTGCTTCTTTTTTGTATTTTTTTTCTCGTATACTTTTCCCCTCTTTCAAAACATCTGCGACAGAGAGAGAGAGGAAAAGCAGATTTCAGCGACTGTTGTCTCATCCTCGCAGCTTCCTTTTGAGTTTTTGAAACACACACCGCGCCTGATCGCTTCAAAGCTTAGCCTCAACGTCTTCTCTTTTGCTCTCTGACTAATTTTGATAGTAAATGATGCAGCGTAAAGCTGGTCTGTCTCTCCTTTATATTTTTAGGCGACGTAGTCATGCTGGATTATGTCATGTTTATCAGGTGTCTTTTGTGAAATAGGTCGGGGGGATGATCGTCTCCAGCAATAGCTATTTACATCGCACGAAGGCAAACTTGGTCTCTGTTGTCTGGGGAAAAATTGTCCACCTCAAATCTGATTTGACTGTGTGTTCACGGTTTTAGTCTGACGCTAGAAAATTGTAGTCGAAGGCTGGCTGCTCTTTTTGTCATAGGCCCCTGAATGCTACTCCGTGTCCCTGAGTGTGAAAAGCAAGTTAAATTGTCAATGTTGTTGTACAAGAGTATGCTAAGTAATTATATAAATCTGGACGTGAGCACAGCGTGTGGTTTATTTGCTTCATGTTTGTGTTTTTTAATAAATAAAACGACCAGTAATAGTGAAACTCTGAATCAGAATGAGATTACTTTGATCGATGATTCTTTAAAGGTGACATATAAACTCTTGAACTGTGGGTGGAGTGGTGTTAAATGTTGGCAAACGGTTCTTTTTTTTTGTTAGGTCCAAACTACATTTATGAAAGTGTGCCTCCACTGAGGGATGTTTCATCTGTCACTAGGAAACAAAGGGTTCATGTGCTGAAACAGTCAGTATTTTATCGAGTGTTTATGTAACTATTAAATTCCAGTTTTGACATTTAAATCATTGGTTATGAACAAATTGAACAATATAAATTATACAATATGAGCACTGCCACACTCGTATCTCTAAAATGATAGGTCATATTGAAAGCGAAGCAGATATTGAGACACTAACGTGACCTTTTATTTATGTCGAATATGTTTTTCGAGTATATCTATGTCAGTTTCAAAATGGTCAAAACTAACATGTGAGCCGTAACCTGTGACTGATTGTGAGTTAATTGGTGTCACACTTGTTTTCTTCTTATAAATAAATCCATAAGTCATTCTGAAACTATGATGCTTTGGAGTGATAATATTACCAGAGCATCAGGGGAAATTTGCCTTGTGAATGTTCGGTTCGCTGCCTGCCCACTCAGTTTCGACTGGAAACAAAAAAAAAATCTTTTAACCTTTTCAGCAACAACAAATGCATGCTTAAAAAAAGAAGAGAAAAAGAAAAAAAAGAGTGAAAATGAGGGAGGCTGAATATTGTCAGTTGTGTTTAGCTTCTTCTTTTTTTTTTTTTGGACTGTTGACAATCAGATCAGTAAAAATCCTGCTGGTGATGATCCAGCAGAATTATGACTCGTGCCAGAGTCAGTTTGACTCACTATTTTTCACCTTTCTCTTTGTGTTTTTCCCCATTTTTAAATATATTTTTTATTACACGTCTCATGTCACCCATGTCTGATTATTTCTTTCTGGTTTATGACTGAGACAAGTAGTTTCAAAATGAGACCGTTTTATGGCACGTTCTGTACATACAATTTTGATCATATTTAATTTTACTAGCGACCCAGTTGTTAACTGCAGTTTCATTGGAACAACAATTCAGAATTTCTTTGTCCCTCTAGAGTAGTTTAAGTTTGAATTGACTGCTCGTGCTGGTTATATTTGCCTGTGCTGATTACTCAAATGCAGAAAAAAACATTTTAATCGTTTTATGAAAATTTGTTTTATATTTATCATAAATATCCACCTTTTCCATATAACCCTTTTGTGCTTAAATTGTATCCTTCAGTATTGTGATGTAGTTTTTAAGATGAAAAAAAAATATTTGACAACTGTCAGGTTGTTGATTACTTCTGACAGCTGGTGAGTTAGTTGTTCCTTTTGCTGACTTTAATCTCTTATCTTAATTATAACCTTAATCATTTGCTGCAGAGTTTGCTGCAGGGAGTTTTCTTATAGTGCTCCCACACAGTGGTTAGTTTAAGATATTAAATGTCAGAGTCTGTATGAAAAGTTTCTCTGGTCTAAAATGAGACAATAAGTAAATATAAACATGTTTATGGTTTCAGACAAGCAGTGTTGCATGCTCAGTGTCCGTGGGTGGCATCACTTTGTTGCCATCAGTAACTGTTTGACTAATCAGTCGCT
Organism: Rhamphochromis longiceps; assembly: GCF_057381845.1. Classification (NCBI taxonomy): domain Eukaryota; kingdom Metazoa; phylum Chordata; class Actinopteri; order Cichliformes; family Cichlidae; genus Rhamphochromis; species Rhamphochromis longiceps. The sequence continues at coordinate 9,946,885 of NC_140569.1, read as the reverse complement.
AATTTGTTCCGTGTATGTGTTGTGTGTGTGAGTGTGTGTGTCTGTTTGCACAGCTACCATATGTATTGATCTCTGTGCACACATGATCGGTAGACATACACCGATTAGTGCATATCTGAGGTCGTATACATTAGCAGTGAATATTTACGTGTATGTGCACAGTACACTCCTCCTTTGTTAATATATCTGCAGATCTGTGTTTATACTGTTTGTGCGTTTGTGGCTGGTTTTTTCTTTTTTGTTTGTTTTTTTTGTTTTTTTGTGGAGGGTGGGGGATGGGACTGGGGTCTCTGAATTAGTGTACACCAGCTCTCTGGTATTTATTATGACTTTTTAAATACAGTGTGTGTGTTTTGTTTTGTATACACAGTAATTTCTCTAATTCTTTTGTCTTTTTATGTCTCTTAGTATCTGTCCTTGCCAAGATTAATATACATTTGCATCTGTGTGTGAAGTAATTGTTGTAATTGAATGCACTTAAAGTCTGTGCTAATTATTTCTAACTACATATTGTATAAAACTACATATTTGCACCGTGACTGGGCAAATATGTAGTTTTATTTCTGACAGCATGTGTAGTTGTTTTTGTTTATGTCAACATAGTGTGTGCATAGCTGTGTGCATATATTTTTTTTCTATTTTCTGCATGTTTGTCTGTTTTCATTGCTCAGTGCACATATAATACTGAAGGGTGTGTGAGTGCATCCACACATTTTTGTTTTGTGCCATTGTAAAGCTACGTGCAGTATTTGTGCATATTTGTTGTACGACATACTTAGAAGCACATACATCTATATGTGTTTCTAAGTATGCATGTGCCTTCATATAAAGGCAGTTATCTATGTTAATATGCCACTGTGTGTTGCTCTAAGCATGTGCTTCAGATTTTTTCAGTGTTTATATTTTTAGCCTACACATATGGTGTACGCATATTATCATGTCTGTCTATATGTGCACTACATGTGCGTACATTACAACTTATGTAAAATTAGTACTCCTGCTATACCTAAGACATTGATGTGCTGTTGCAAGTGTGTGTGTGTGTGTGTGTGTGTGTGTGTGTGTGTGTGTGTGTGTGTGTGTGTGTACTTTTTACAAACTGTCATTATAAAAATGAAAATCATAACAGCAACAACAGCAGACAATAGTAGGCTTTCTGTGTATATGCATTTGTGAATGTGTATGTTGGCTGATTGTAGAGCAGCTGTGTTTGTGTTAATTTAACAGGTTTTGTAGCTTTCTCAATATGTTTGCATGTACAGTATAGTAAGCAAGTATACTAATAATAATTATACTGTGGTCTATGTGGACATACGACAGTTTCTTTTTGTTATGTTAGGTGCCCATGTTTTTGTCCGTGTGTGTTTATATGTGGCACTTGCTATCATCCATAAGTTTCTAGAGTACATGATTTTAGGAAAATATAATGATAACATGTGTTACTTCTGGCTTTTTGCAGATAAGGATTAATAATATTTTAATAGAAAAGCCTGCAGAAAGTAATGGAGACAACAAACACACTAAAATCAGTGGATTTGGACACAGTTCTTAACATTACAAACTGTGTCAGTACACCTGGCAACAAAATAATATTTTTATTAGACTTTCAATGCTGTTAAAGGATTATCAGTCTGTAACACGTGTCAAATGAAGATTCTTATATATCTATCGATATATCGATAGATATATAGATATAGTGTCAAAAATGCTGTGAACCACATTACTCCCTCTACAGTCAGATTTAAAGCTGCTGTATTGCACAGCCCTATCAACTGAAATGATCAAAGCCTGATGGGTGCGATCTTTCCCATTATACTCCAACTCATAGGCCTCTAGGGGGTCACTGAATGGTTTCAGCAATAGATTTGAATCATATGGTTTGGCCTTCATTTGAACAACTGGGTAAGATTTTCGGACTGAACAACATCATAAAAACATCAAATAAGGCAATAGGTTGGAAAAATGATGTTCAGCCCTCCAGTAGAGTTCCAAATAGTTGGTAAATCCATTGAAGCTCTTGTAGCAGGATCTGGTGGTTCAACATTACTTCCTGACTAATTTTAATTTGTCTCTTTGTCATGCAGGACTGTCCATGAGGTCTGGGGTCAGCTTACTTACACATCTTTTAGGTCAGTTGATCCTTTACTCTGTGTGAGTATTAATGCATGTGTGAGTATTAGCAGTTTCAATGTGTACAGTGGCCTGCGTGTGTGGGCTGCAGAGTGCACGTATATATTTGCATGCACGTGGACGTGTGAAAGGGTTTGTTCCCTCTTCTCGCTGCTCATCATTTGGCCCAGCTGACATTTAAACATTCAAATCAGAGACTGTTTATCGTTGTTTGAGGGCCATGAGAAGATTTCATGTTTTGTTTTAGATAATCACTAGAGTCGCTTTATGTAAAGACTCGGTCTCTTACTGTAAGATCTACTTAAGAGATGCTGACGTCAAACAAAGGCTTCACATCTGCCAGAACTTTTCAGGAACTAAGAGAGAATTGTTTTTAGCTTCACCACCATGTTGTTGAGTCTTTTTTTTTTAACTATCAAACTCGTGTTTTTTATAGCTCTTTAAAGTTACTTCATGTTGTGTATGTGTGGTTTTTATTATGATTTTTTATTTCTTTTTGTTCTATTTGGGTCCTGCAGAGGCAAGGTCCTCTTAACTGCACATGCAAGACTATCTCGCAAATACCTTTGAATTAGAAACGTATTTCAGATTTCTGCCTTTACTTTTCATATACATTTTGTTGCAAGAGGAGGGATTTGATGAGGCTGATGAGGAGGAAATTGTATCTGTGTCAACAAAACACAAGACTTACACAATATTTTGAAAATGGCATTTTCAACACTTTTTTGATATTGTATTTCCTATAATATGCAAGGATGCTGGCTGTCAGCATTTTATATGAAGACCTTGTTTAGATGCTCTTTGTGAGGGCTTTGAAAGTTTTGTGTGTGATAAAATAAAGATTTGTATTTTTATATCAACATTTTATGACCAATCGCTGAGTCTTAAGGCATCAACACTTCACATCCTGAGGTAAACACTATGACAAAGGCCTGTGTTGATATATTAAACAATGATATCTATTCAGCTATTGCCAATTTCAGCTGGCTGAAATTGACTTTGCCAGTTATTATGAATAAGTCAAATGTTCTTTCACTTTGATGAAGTAGTCTGCACAACTGCCACTTGTTTTTAAAAAATGACTATATGAAGGATATAAAAAATTCACATACAATATTATCTGTTTCCAAGCCTTTATTGTGTAATCTGTATAGGTGTGTCTTTGGACAAGTTCAGCCTCTTGAAACTGAAATTCAAATGACACTCTCAGATAGTTATCTTTTCATGTCTGGATTTTAACTCCTGTTCACAATATAACAAACATCTACATGACACTCTTGCAGTTTCAAGTTTTCAGTGGTATACTTCAGGCTGGCTGTACTGATACTGATTATAGCAGCATGATCTAGTTTTGTTTGTCAGAGTACCATAGTACCATTTTCACTACGGCTGTGTTTACGTTGGGTTCATTCGGTTGTAGCACTATGATATCTGTATCATTTGAATAGTGGGTGTCAACGTTTTTTAGTATTTCAAAGCCCTTACACCGTCCTAACTGATACACGGCACCTGTATGACCCACTTGTCTATAAGTGCAGACCATTAAACCTAAAAGAAATCTTGGGACCCAGCAATGATGTAGGAACTGCAGAGTTTGTTTTTTTAATCAAATTGCATCCTATTCAGCTAACACTATAAATGTAGGAACAATTACCTGCACCTTCATTCTGGTAAAGTAAATAGCTGTCATAGTAAAATCAATACTTATTTCACTTCTATTTTCCTTAACCTCCTAAGACCCGAACTCTTCCATGGCATGCACTTTAATTTCTCTTTGATATTTGGGCATATTGGGACCCGATGAATGTAAAAACAAAGAATTACCAGTTTTTTGTTTCTGAGAAAAATGAGATCCACATATGAAGTTATTTGTTTAAAATTTTGATAGAGCAGTGGCAGTATAATGTCCTCGTGAGTGGATATCAGACCATTGTAGAGCAAAAGTTAGTATTTTGGTCTTGACAATCCAAAATGGGATGTCCACATATGTGGACGCCAGGTCCTAGGAGGTTAAATAAGTGTTTTATGTGTGTATCACTAACAGCTAAATGCAAACCACCAGTAACTACCTCAGTGTTCATTACCCATCACCATAGTATCATTTTTATTAAGGAATTCATTATATTAGTTACTAGCTGACGTACTGATCATTTCTCTACAGTAATATGAATCAAAGGGTATTTGCTGACGTACCATATATTGAGCTATAAAAATAGATCAGCATTCACTATCACTTCTACTCTCGGCTTCAGTCCTCTGTAACTCTAAACCAGCTCTCTGAGTCCACAGTTCCGTGAAGATAATGTTGGCAGCAAATCTGCAGGTAGGGAGCTAAGGTGCAAACAAAAACATTAGCAGCAGAAAGTTTGGAACCACTGCACTCTTTGAAGTTTTGTTGTGGAAAGTTAAAGATTCCCTTGAATATTAGTCCTAACTTTTGCTTATTCTCAGTGGCTCATCATTGCGTGCTGTTATCGCCATGAAAGGCTTTAGTTCTAGGAACCACTTTGCTATTGTCAACATAGTCGGTGACCTGCATAGGAACCTCAGATAAATGTAAATATGCCACAGTACAGCATATACTGAGAACTGAAACGTATTGATTCTGGATTTTCCCTGTGCTCCGCTGCCTGAGTCACTCACTGATATTAAACCTCTCACTTCCTTTTTGAAGCCGCTTTGTTTACCAGCCAACATGCTATTTTTACAGGAGGCCTCTGTTTGCTCACAGAATCGGTTTACTATTGAAAACAATGTGTTCTCTTAAGTGCGTATTTTGTTTAGAACAGCACAAATATCATTGTAACCTCTCATCTTATACTAGAAGTGCATCTGCGGAAAGATGTACTTGAAGCAGTAATTAAGGCTGAAAACTCTACTTAATCCCGGGCCACTCTGTTAGCACAAAAACAACCAACCAAACAAAATTGAGGCGGGTATTGCTCACAAAAAAATTCAGTTTGGCTATATTGCTTCAGAATCTATAGAAAATGAGAAAAACAAAACAATAATAATCAGTCGGTAATTAATTAACATTTAATTCAACACGTGAGTGAACAAGAAAAGTTAGTTGCCATAACTATTTGAAAGTAGGTCAATAGAAGCATTACTGAAGTAATTATGATTTTATGTGTGTTTATAAAGTTATCAGTAACTCATTTAGAGGTAAAATCATTATTCACAATACAATCATTTGTTAGCAACACCCTTAGTAGTGAGGTGCAATTTATTTGTCCACTATGTACATATGCCAGGAATGTTATTCCAATTAGTAAATAGAAAATATATGGGACTGACTGGAAGGTATTTATGGGTGTATTTGTCCTGTGGATACTGTGGCAAGAGCACAGAGTTTATCTCGGTGTGTTCTGAGACTCATTCCTGCTTGTTTTATTACCGCTGTTCACAGCGGGACAAAATGACCCTCGAGCTACGGGGAAATGTCCCAGTAGGCAGTCAGCCACTGCTTGTTACCATCTACAACTAACAGTTTTCTGAGTAAATAGTTCTAAATGCAAGTGAAACCAGACATTACATATTTTTTCAGATGCTGATGGCTATACCCAAGTACCATCATGCACTGTGTGTCATTTTAAAAGTCAAACTTCCAGAAAAAAAGGATGTGCTGCATTTTTGGTCAAGACAGAGGTCACTGGTAACATGAATCATTCAGCAGTTCTCTCTTCATGGAAAGGAAGCATTAGTATTAGATACACTTTAAAAACACAGTCTTAAAAATATTTTTTAATTATTAGATTTCAGTTCAGTTAGATTTATTTAGTGCGAAATTCACAACTATAGTCACCTCAAGCCTAAAGATTGAGGAGAATCCCCAGGAATCAGGTGATTCCCATATGCGCAAGCACTTGCCCACAATGGGAAAAAAAGAGCTCTTTTAACGGGAAGAGGCCTCTTGCAGAACCAAGCTCAGGGAGTGGCGGCCATCTGCTGTAACTTGTTGGGGGGTGAAGGGGAAAGAAGAGAGAAGAAGGAGGGCATAGAGAGATCACAAAAACACTCTGGGGAAAAACACAAACAAGGATTAACAAACGGTGTGATAAATGTTAAATGATAGAGTCGATAAATGTTAGTGCTACCTTGACAAACTAAAAAAAGGAATGATGAGATAATGCTAACTACTGCACTTTTGAACATTTTAATGAAGCTAATTAAATTTAAGGAGAAACTCTGAGGCCTTTTTCAAATTTATTCATTTTGCCTACATGTTTATTTCACCTCTGACTCAACTATGGACCAAGAAATTATTACAAACCACTGGTAGCTTTCTGTAGTGAAATATTAGAAGGGCCTTCTGCATTTGATTAGATATTTTCACAATACTCGACCTGTACTGGTTCAAAAATGAGCTCTCATCTTCTTCTTTCAGCTATTCTTTTTAGGGGTCTTTGATTTGGCAAAGATTTGATCCTGGATGCCCTTCCTGACAAAACTCTCCCCATTTGTCCAGGCTTGGGATCGATACTAGGAATACACTGACTTGAGGTCCCCCTGTGGCTGGCTTATTTTAACAGCAAAAATATTATATTTAAATTTGGCCTGGGAGCTAAAAGTGAAATATTGTTGATACGTTTACTGTAAGTCTTGTGATTACAAAGCAAAGCAATGAAAAGGATCATGTCTGATGCCTCTCATTCACTTCTGTGAAATCAGGATGAATTCCCACCTTTCTGCTTTTTGGCTTAAAATAGCTGTTATTATGTACATTCGATTTGCTCAGCATTTCACTGATATCTGCTTTGGATCCACCATTCTACACTATAGTGGAAGGTGTTTGTGCCGTTGACAAAAAAACACCTCCGGCCAACTCTGGTCGAGTTCACAAATTTCTTGGAGACCGGGTTAGATCTCCGTGATGGTATTATCCACCAAAGCAGGTTTGACAAGATGAGCATTACTGTTATGCTTGCAAAAAATTTGTTTGTGAAAGGTCAGTGAAAGACTTTGATCGTACAGATCTGTAGATTGTGCTTAGTGACTCATTTAGCTGCATAGTGAATGCCACCAACTTTGGTTCATTATCTTGGATAACATTTTTACTGATGGATGACTAAGTGTGTTTTTGATGTGGGGGAGTTAAAACTTAAAATTCAGAAGTTTATAATCAGCTAATGTGTCGATTATTTATCCTATCCTTTATTTTTCATTCCATAAAGCATCAGATAATATTTGGAAAGACTTTCATGAGCTGGTATCTTGTAGTGATAACTATTTTCACCTCTGTTTATTATTGTAATTGCAGCTTCAGATCAATGGGAGTTGGTTTATTGTTTTAAAGAGATACTGGTGGAGGTATAGCATACAAATGTGGAGCAGCTGAACTCGCCAAGCTCAGAGCCTTTTGGAAATTTGAAGTTTTTATATTTGTTGAGTGTTCCAATCTGTTGTGCTAACTTTAGCTACTGCTTTGCCTGCATATAAAAATGATCTGCTCATGTTAGAGTAGGAGGGCATGAGAACTCTTCACATTTGGTGTGAGGGCTGGACAGGAGTCCTCTTGGGTGCAGTTGATATCGTTAAACCACAATGTGTTGTTTTTCTGTTACTTTCGGTGTTAAATGTGGACTATTTAAGCTGTGGGTGTGGACGATTTGAAGGGCTGAAAGGGGTCTCAGTATGTAAGCTAATAAGTAATGGAATATTTTTTCTGCATCATGAGTTACATTTTTTACAATGTGTGCTGGTGATGAGTAAAGCACACATTGTAAAAAGTTTATTCCTCTATTGACTTCATTTTTTTTAATTTAGCACCAAATAACAACAACAGTCGCCTCAAGGCACTTTATATTGTAAGTTAGACCCTACAATAATACATACAGAGAAAAACCCAATAATCATATGAGCCCCTATGAGCAAGCACTTTGGCGATCGTGGGAAGGAAAAACTCCCTTTTAACAGGAAGAAACCTCCGGCAGAACCAGGCTCAGTGTTAAAATGTATATAGAACACTATTAGCAGCGATTCAGCTGATGATATTGAAAGGAAACTAATAATGCAGATTAGATATTTAAAGCTTTATTTTGGGGCATTTAGCCTTTATTTTGGACAGGGCAGACAGGAAAAAGTGGGAGAAGGAGAGCAGAGGAATGTAACGCAAGAAATAGTCCAGGGCAGAATTGAATCCAGGCCCCTGCATTAGTCTTTGAGCATATGGGTTACCTGCTCAAACCTCTCTGCTATCCCATTACCCCATAGATTACATTTTATTCATTTAGGTTTTGTCAATTGTCATCTGTAAATAGACAGCTTAGCTTTGTAAATAATAGCATGCTTGTTTCTACAGTCATGGCCTTCCAGCACTGAAAACACAGATGTTTCATCCCTGTAAATATGATTTAATCCAACTTTTTTGGGTCAGATTTTCTGCAAAAGCATCAAATAAAAACCTCAGTGGTCCTGTGAATTCAGAATAAGGAGTCAGATTTGCTGGGGGTGTACTGCTGCAGTGTAGCTAGAGGAGCTCTGGTGTGTGTGAGTGTGTGTAAAAAAACAAATTAAAAAAATCCTAACAACCACCGGCTCTCCACAAGGCTGTGTACTGAGTCCCCTACTGTACACTCTGTACACACATGACTGTGTTAGTTCCCACCCAGACAACACAGTCATCAAGTTTGCAGATGATACCACTGTGGTGGGGCTCATCTCAGGGGGAGATGAGACTGCATACAGAGCTGAAGTTCAGAGGCTGTCAGATTGGTGTGCAGACAACAACCTGGACCTCAATACCACCAAAACAAAAGAACTGGTAGTTGACTTCAGAAGGAGGAAGTCCGAGCTGCAGCCTGTCAGCATCAACGGGGAGTGCGTGGAAAGGGTCTCCAGTTTCAAGTTTCTGGGTGTGCACATAGACACAGACCTCCAATGGAGCTCTAACACCTCTGCGGTCTTAAAGAAGGCCCAACAGCGTCTCCACTTTCTGAGAATCCTCAGAAAAATGGACCTGAAGAAGGAGCTGCTGACCGTCTTCTACCGCTGCTCCATTGAAAGTGTGCTGACATATTGCATCGGTGTGTGGTTCTCCAGCTGCACCACAGCACACAGAAAGGCACTCCAGAGGGTCATCAACATGGCCCAAAAAATCATTGGACATCCTCTTCCCTCCCTGAAGGACCTGTACAGCACTCGCTGTCTCAAGAGGGCACGCAGCATCCTACGGGACTGCACACACCCAGGACACCGGGTGTTTAAGCTGCTGCCGTCTGGCAGGAGGTTCAGGCTGCTGAGGTCCCGAACAAATAGACTCAAGGACAGCTTTTACAACAGGGCAATAGCCCTGATCAATGTAAATAGCTGACCTGACTGGATACCTCCCTGGACTTTTTAGGGGGAGGTAACAATGTTTAAAACGATAACAATAATATTTATATTTATAACAAGGTGCAATAATAATTAATGTGCAATAATAACAGTGTGCAATACACATACACTTATTCTTCTTTTTTATACTAAGTTAATATACTGTGTTGTGTTGTTTGTTACGTTGTGATGTGTCATATCGTGTCGTGTTGTGTTATATGTAGTGCCGACGTAGGACAGTTTTTCCAATTTCATTGTACTACTGTACTATGTATGACTGTGCAATGACAATAAAGAGTTATCTTATCTTATCTTATCTTATCTTATCTTATCTTATCATCTAGTGTTCTGCATATTCTGCAACTGGTCATTTTAAATCTCTAAGTACAAAAAGAATTCATCAGTGATTCAGTGCAGTATTTCTGCTATGAATTCTCGAGGGAAAACTGTGTCCTACTGTTGAAAATTTCAACACGTAAGGCCAAAACAAAGGAGGAACAGGATACAAAAGGATATAAATAGCGCTCCAAAGTTTTTAAATAATTCCTTTATAAATGAAAGATAGGAAGATATGAATATTAAAAGTTGACCGCCCACATCTGAGCTTCTTTCACCTTCTCTTTGTCTCTCACACATAAGCAGGCTTCATGTTTAGTTAAAACACACCCACACAAAAAGGACTTTTTGCATCTGTCTGCTGTGTGTGGGATGACTTTTCAGACATGGTCTCATGTGTCAAACAATGCACTGACATGTGAATGGTGAGAAACTAAGTCAGAAGACTGTTGGCACAAAATGTTAAACCCGGGTTCCTATCACTTTCTCTCTGACCCATGTAGGAAGGTTAAGTGGTTAGAGATTGTTGTTTGTTTTAAATGAAAAAAACCTTTGTGTGATTTGGTGTGTGAGTTACTGGAATATCTCTAAAACCTGTGTACTATTTTCAGAGAAAGTCAGATAGTCGGATCCAAGTGTACGTGGTTTTCTGGAAATTATTTTTTAGAAAGATTTTATACGTATATTTTTTTCGGTACTCTGTCATCAGTTACTGCACCCATCACCCATGTACAGTGTTATTGGAACATGCATACTTCACCTAATTATGAAACGATGTGTACTCATCCGGCATCTTTCAGTGGTTAAAATGTGAGAGACGATAAATTCCAGCAGTGAAGGCATCCTGGCGTCACTCCAGAAAATTTTTAATTGCGCGTAGCAATGAAGACAGCGTCATTTCAGTTTTCCGTGAGAAATTTGCGCGTAAATAATGGGTGCTTTGCACATGACAAATGCACGCGGCTCTTTCTGTACGGAAACTGTGTTTCTGAATTAAAACTGTGCCGTGTGTGTGCGTATACCTCCGCATAAACTTTGCACCATTCATACAGAGACGTTTATGAGTCAGCTGAAAGGGCTGTGATATCATATTGCACCCTACAAAACGATAACATCAAAGAATTTGGGCAACATATTATTTAAGCTTTAACAGACATTTTTATAGTAATATTTTAAATGTTGCAAAATAAATCACGTTGTAAACACGTAACAGACTAGATATTTTTTATAACAATTCTGTTAGTATGATTGTATAATTGTGCATAATGGTGGTATATTGGCTTCTTGGATGGTTTAGTGTTGCTATGGTATATTACCGATGCTAGATTAAGGACAAAACTGACCTAATTTTTGTCCAGACAATTATATTCGGTGTATTTACATTAAAAAGCATATGTGTCACAGCAAATGCACACTTTAGAAGAAAACCTAGCGGCACCGAGATTCCAGAATTCCTAAGAACTTGGAAAAAACAAATGAGAAAACTAAATTAAGAGATTTGTTTTTTATTTAAACATCATTAAAAATGAAACATACTGATGTCTTTGTCTTACAGTTTGAGACTCTTTAGATAATATATCTGCTTGTTTTGAAAGCCGTGTTTCCAGGACTCAATTCTTTGAGGTGATATGCTAAAGTGGGGATTTTTTTATTTTGCAGGTCTAAGACGCAGGATTGAGAAACAGTTTCACCACAGGACTATCAGACTGGTTTCCACCACATTCACCCATCCTGACAAGCGGTGGGGAAACCACCCCAGCAAAGCTCATCTGGTAGGAGTGCACACATTTGTAAACTACTGTACTTGGCAGTCTGATTAGTGCCTTGTTGAAGATATCAAATATGTTTATCTGATTTTAATCCTTCGCTATTCCTACTGTGTGTCGGCAGTGCATATTACACACATGGATTATATAGTTGCGAGTGTAGTCAAGATCAAACATGGGAAACCCCTGACCCGAAGTTAAAGTGATTTATACACCTACCTGACATTACCCTATTTTGTCGAAGTCTGCTCATCTCCAGCTCGCAGTTGCAGACAATGTGAGCACTAGAGCTAGGAGTAATTTCATTTCATCTCACCAGTTCTGTGATATTGTTATATTTTGCCTAAATTAGTAAAAGCTGTAGTTCATTAGTCATTTAGGGTATCAAAAGTCCTCCAACAATGTCTCTCAGTTTCTGTATGCAGATTACAGCAGGGCAATGCAGTGATTCCTTCTGTGTGTGCTTTTGAGCAACACCAAACCTTATCTCTAGTGCCTGCTGATATTCTATTTCAACAAACTCCTGCATAGAGTTTAAAATAGTGCAAATACAGTGTGGAGCCTGTGCGCCTTCTTCAAGACTGGCTGAAAAAAATTATAGTACGACCAACATAAATCTGCTTTCTTCACACTAAGCAAAGGGACAAAACACATCCAGTACTGTGTATAATAGGAAAAATTAAATGTAGGGAGAAACATTAAAGAAATGATGTTACTCCATCTGTATTTTAGTCAATTCTACGTTGCTGGTGGACTGTTAGTGGGACTGCAGCAGCTCAGATTAATTAACTAAAGTGGACTCTGTTCATTCATCAGCGTGTTAATGGTCAATATTGTAAACGTCAAGGTGTCAGATGGAGGGACAAAAAAAATGCAACTCTCACGAGGTGAAGCTCATACTGTAAAGTATGTGTGTAAAATACATCTAAATGTGTGTTTTCATAGAGACTATCTGGAAACCGAGGCAGTCTCTGTGACATATAAACAGAATAAATATGAAACTGGTAATAATTTTAGGAATATTTCCAAAAAAGGTGAAGGTTGAATCAAAAAAAAAAGAGCAGCAAGTAAGAAAAACTACAAATTTATTTGAGATCGTATGACACGTTTCTTTGTAGTGCCAAATGTAAGTAAACCTATTTGTCAAAGAAAGGGAAAAAATGTCTTTCTGGAACTCCCACAAACACAACTGATTATAAAACTGTGATTATTTGTGCTGGATTACTGCGATTTGACCCACCAGCCACAACATGTTTGCACCTTTATCACAGTAATTTTAAGTGTGATTAAGTGGGGAGTGTGTGACAATAGCAGCTCATTTTTTCCTGACAGTTTGTTGGAAGGATTGCAAGCATAACATATCAAGTATAAGAGGCTTGCTTGTAGATTTTAATCTCATGTCTCTTACAAAGACTGTTGGCAAAACTGCTAAATCGGTTACTGCAGTCAAAAACAAATGGAAAAATAGATAATCACATCTGAAAATGAATAAAGGGCCCTTTACATATTAAGGTAAAGATCTAGAGAGAAGTCCAGTTTTGTGACCACGAGATAAATGTCCTTAGTTTTGCAAACCATTCCATGATAGCCGGATAACTTTCTGTTGGATGGAGACCCTGCCTTGTGCTCACTTCACTCACCTTGGATCATAAAGACAGAAATACAAGACAAGGAAGGAAATATAAACAAGATTGCTTTGCAACTACGTCAAGTAGTAATTAGGCTGTCGCATTTGGGGGAACAGTGTTATTGTGTCCAAAGTTATAGTATAACATAAGTTTAACTGTACTGTTAATCGGAGGTCTAACAATGGAAAACAGGTGCCAGAAATGGTGCAGCTGTACAATAATTGTCTTCCCTGAATATTTATGTGAAATAGCCTATAAATGATGTTACATTCTGTTAACATAATTTGCATTATTTTAACAGATTTGATTCAACTGCACAGTTGTAGTGAGATCAGCATTAAGTTAGAAGTGTTGCTTTAGTCCCAATAGTTAGAATAAAGTACACTACACAGAGACCAGTCCCTGGGGTTTGGTCAGTATTGTGTTTTTAATTCTTTTAAATGAAAAGTGAAAATTGAATGCAGACCTGCAAAGCCTTATTCTGACAGCCACATAATTTAATTAGCCAACTCTCTTCAGGGTGAGTGCGTGAGAGCAAGTGTAGTATGATGGTTTCCAGTCTTCACTCTTCCACACGCACAGATGTGCAAACATGGCTGTGTTTGCATCACTTAAGAGGACACTGGCACACTTCCTGGAGACTCGCCCCAACCATAACCACTACTTACCTTAAACCAAGCCTTCTCCCCGAAATTAATTTACATCTACAGGAGACTTATTTTTCCTTACTAATAGTTAGCGGACTCCCTACATTGTGATAAACTGATTTTATGACTCTACAAAATGACTAATGCAAGTATACATGCACCCAATAAGCAAAAAAGTAGCAGATGTTATAGATTTTCCCTCTTGTGCAAAACAACCTCTATTCCTTCACTTGTTTTGACAGCTGCGTGCATGTGTGTGTGTGTGCATGACCATATCACAATTTGTGGTAAATGTCCCAACTCTCTCGTTCTGGTCTCTGGCTGAGCCATTTATCTCCACATCCATCTCTCGAGTCAGCAAGTGAACTCCTTTTTCTGTAAAAATGTAAGCGGAAAGCAAGTCCAGTGGAAAATAAATCACTCACTCCTGCTCTATTAGCAGAGTACTTATAGACTCACATAGACATACAGTAATTAAGCAATTGTATTATTTTTGTAGTTTCAACTGGAAAATTATGAAATAGGACATTTACAGTCACCATGCACAAGTGCACAGTGTCATTGCAGTATCTCACTAGCCCTTTGTGTAGATATTAAAATACACTTATTAACTCAAACAAAATGTAACTGACTCTCAGCACTGAAGAAACATATTGTGAAATAAAACCAGGACTAGTTTAATGCAAATAAAATCATAGAAATTATGTTTTTTTGTTATGTTTTCAATCAATACAAAATAAAAGTGAACATCAAGGACTGTGCTCATGTGTGTGTTGTAAATCAACCAAGCAAACAGGCTTTTTTTGACAGGATTGTTGTTTTCAAAGCTTTGAGCTGTGTTAAATGTTATGTGGTTTCTCTGCACTGTTGTAGGCGGCTTTTGCTTCATTTGATCACAAGGGATCAGTAAGCCAACTTAAAATGTTGATTTGTTTTGCTGCATGCTCTATGACGATGGGCATCTCTGAGCTCTGAAAGCTTGCCTCATTGCTAGTTTGAATATTAATAGTAGTTTTTCTTCATGTGCTTTCCAGTGTTTGCATATATATACCTTACTTTATTAACTGCCTATGGTGTGTGTTCTTAGCCAAATTAGACACATTTATTGGGAAGTAAAATTGAGAGATACAGACAAAAAAGGAAAACAATTTGCCAGAGAGGACTGACAGGAGGATAACTTATCCACTGCACAAGTTCCTTGTTTTCACCTTTGATCTCCAGCCAATTCATACATCTGGTGCTAAGTACTCTGAAACCTGCTTATCGCTGATGCAGGTTTCCAATTTATCAAAAGTGACAATAAGAGAATAAATCCATTCATCCATCAAGCTGCTTCATCTACTTCCACCGATAATGAATAGAGTGATTTAACTGAGAAATCCCATGGTATAACCTTTGATCTTTAACCAGTAAGCAATTTGTGTTAACACTCACAGGCTGCACATAATAAATTAAAAGTGAACATCAGTTAGCTTCAGTTGCCCAACCTTCAATCCAAATCTGAAAGTGCAAGAAAATCCCTTCTTCCTTTAGTGTGTCAGCCCTCACAGAAAAAACACAGTATATTTGTTACACTGTAAACACCTAGCTGCCATAGCAGTACTGCAGATGGTGCTGCATATTGGAAAATTATGTGGACTCCTCTTTGCAACATTATGTCCTTGCATCATTTTGTTTTTTGTTTTTTGTTTACAGTTTTTGGACCCTGACTCTTTCTGACTTTAACAAAAGTCTAAAAAGAACTTATCATTTACATTGACAGTATGCAGCCAGTTATGGCCACCAGTGAATGTCGGCCGTGTCTTGGGAGGCAGATGGGACTGTATGCTAATGAGAAGGTTAGCGCTGAAGTGTCCTTGGGCAAAATACTGAACCCCAAAATTGCCCCCTACATCTGTCTGAGTGTAGGTAAGCATGATAGTTAGAAAGTGCTTAAAGGAAACCACTCCCTATATTGAGAGATACAACGGATGTTACTTTTCTTTCATGAAATATATCAAAACCTAATGAGGTTAGAATTAGAACAATTATGCATGTCTGTCTGGAACAGCTCTTTTAAAAAACAGCCCCAGAAATGGAATCGCTCAGGAGCTCTCATGACACATTTTTTTTATTTTGCATTTCTGGATTTAGAGCATGTGTCCCTAGATTTCTGTTCTCATCTTGTATTTGATCTGTTTTTGGGGCCAGTGATTTTTTTTTCTTCCTTTCACAGGATTTATTTATTTATTTTTGTTATTTCTTTGCAGTTTACTTCTCTTTGGCTATCTTGGTTTAAAAGCAAAGACTAAATTAGTACAGATACATTTCTTTTTATCTTCCAAGATCATGACTAATAGGCAGAGAAAAGCTGTTGCACTTCAGTTCTCACTGTAAATGGAACTTAGTCTTCATATGCAACAAAACTGCACAAATTTCCTGCTCTTTTTGTCTTTACAAAAACACAAAAAAAAGCTTTAAGCTTTGCTAAAATTCATCTTCCTTGAAAGAGAAAGAGCTACAGCTCCATACAAGGTGCATGGAAAAGAGCACAAAGTCTGAAGAGGTTAAAGCTCCAGCAGTGCTTTTAATATAAAGAACAGCTTCAGTGCATTTCGGCTTAATCGAGCACTGACATTGTTCTTTAAAAGCAAAATAACTTGTATCCTAAGAAAATTCTGTCATGGCTCCTGGGTCATTGACTCAGTATTTTGAGATTGTTCTCTTATTTCAGTTAAGATTTTTCTTATCTATGATATCCAGTGTGCTTATAATTATGTTTGGATTTTGTGCTTGAGTTCTAGTTTCCTGAATAGAATAGAACAGAATAGAATAGAATAGAACAGAATAGAATAGAATAGAATAGAATAGAATAGAATAGAATAGAATAATCCTTTAATTGTCCCACAAGAGGAAATTTGGTGTATCAGCAGCAAAAACACACATATACAAACAGAACAGGACACAGAATAGAAACACAATGTTTACATATTCACATCATGGACAATAGTTACCAAAATTTGAGGTGATGTTTTTTTTATTAGCATTCTGCTTTGGGTAATTTGGTATAGTGTCTTGTTATTTTTCGTAGCCTTCCCTCAGTGTAGGAGTTCTAATGTTTCATTGTTTCCTTATTTTGCCAGTCCCTCATCTTCAGTTTTGTGGTTTCTTGTCTTGTTAGTTAGATTCTCTTCACCTGTGCCTCATTTTCCACAGCCGTGTCCTCTCCTCAGATACTTTGTGTGTTTTTAAGCCTTCAGTTTTCCTCAGTTCCTTGTCGTGTTCTCCTACATGCTCTGTGCGCCTTCCTTCTGTGGTTTCCCTTTTGACTCCAAGATTGCACTTCTAGCTCCAGCTTAGTTTTGTTTTGCATTTCCTTGAGTCCCAGTCTCATGAGTTTACCTTTACTCTGCATACTGGGTACTAAATCTGCCTAACGCATATCGTGATAAATTCAATCTGCTGTCACAAACACACAAACGGCATCAATTTAAAGATACAAATTCTTAATTTAAAAGGAGTGCCTTTGGTTGTTATCGCATCAAAAAAAAGTGTCAAGATGAATACTAAACTTAATTTTCTTAATGATTCATTTGGCAATCTGTCAAAACCGAAACCTTTCATATTTAAAAGTTAGAAAGCACAGCGATGATGCCATTAAATGAACTGATTAATATTTATTTATTTATTCATACAGAGATGCGATAATGTTAAATATCTTAACACATTCAGTTTTATTTTGATAAATGCACTCGGTAGGAGCTAAATGCAGATCCACTAAAGCAAACAGGGAAGACAAAGCACCCACTCATCCATCAGACTGGTTAATCTAGTCCTGTACCTTCAGTAAATTATTCATCAAACTTGTGTTTTTGTCCTGAGAGAAAAGAATCACTGGAGTGAACGGGCACTCCCGTTGTATACCGCTTTCTTCAAAAAGTTGTTTACTTTTGAGGAGAAGCAGATTGTGGTAAAAGTGCTGCGAGTGTGAGCAGTTTGAGCTCTGGGGCTATTGTACAAATTAGTAAGGGTATTTATATAACGGATATAAAACACTATGTTTTTTCTCAGTGTCCTGAGATCCGACCTTATGCAGCTATGCTTTTGACAATAATCTCAAACCCTAAAAATGTAGCTTAAGCTGCATGCTGAAATGTCTTTCACAGCAATACCGAGTCTGAAACTAAGTGGGCCTCCACTTTAAAAGGGCAACAGACTAATTTATCTCCTTAGCTCTTAGCAGAATGATTAACAGCATCACCAAAGCAAAAAAATTTCTAGCCGTCCGGCCTGTAATAGGTGCAGTGTGAGGAGAAAGGGTGGGTTATAAATGGAAGACTGTAATTTATCTTGTTGCACGTCTTACAAAGTCTTTAATCACAGTGTTCACCTATGGTACTTTAAGATGGCTAAAGACATTCATCCTCAGGAGGAGATCCTGTCAGTTAGGGGACAACTGTAGAAATTTGTCTTAATAATGTGGTTGTGTACACTTTGTATACTGTGTCTGTTTTATATTGTGCAAACTTACATAAGAGAGCTCAGTTTCCGGGGATTTTAGCTGTGTCGTTTCTCCCAAAACTAATTTTAAATAAAAGCCAAGAGCAGAACATTTATAGTTGTGTAAAATGCTAGTGGCAGCTGCTCTTTAAACATAGTGTGCAGAGACGAGCAGGAAATACAAATTATTACATTATTTGTGAAAAAAAACCCCCAGGTGATTTTAGAAATTCCTTGCTGCAAGTGGATCTGTATTAGAAAACATGTATTTCTTGCTGAAATAAGACATAAATTAACAAAAATAGTAAAAATAATAAATGAACTGGAGACTGGAAACATGAATGACGAGTCTTAATGATCAGCATGTTGTGTTAAAAAGTAACCTCAATCAAACGGAAAACATATGGTTCATCCTCAGTTAAAACACTTGCAACTAAGCATAAGGTTTCCAAAAAATTCATCTGCTAAAGGCCTTAAGCGTAAATGTCTGCTAACAGCTTTCATCTTTTTCCATCTTTTCCACCGATCCACAAAGCTAGGGTTTCTATTGTCTGTTGTGTAGCCAAAACTGTAAGGCTCTTTCTTCAGACAGAGCCACAGAAACACTTTGTTTTAGTCTGTTTAGACTGTGCAGACAGGGTCCATTGTGACTTAGCACAGCAACCGTCATCCTAATAATTAGCCTTAAAACTAAATCTGATATGGTAAATTCTGTTTAAGCAAGTACAAGTTTCAAAAACTTTAACCTTGACCCCACATGCATTAAACTTTGTTTTTAATTATGAAAAAGTACTCATTATTTTAACAACTCCAAAGTTAGAGCGTGACATTCAATGGAAAGTAAATAATATCAGGCCTGTAATATTTTACTGACTATAATTTAACTGTATTTCTTGGCAGAGATTATACTTGTATGCTCTATGGGGTGTTATAAGATTGTGTAACAGAAGAAATAACCACCAATTTATAATTGGTTAATGCCTTTAACTTAGAAGCTCACAGAATCTCACCTGCTTCAGAGCTGGTAATGCTTGTGAGAAGTCTCAGATAAATTAAGGATGAACAAGCTAATCTGTTAGATTAAATGGTCAGGGTAAAGGTAGCTATCCAAACTTTTCTCCAGGTTCCAATTATTAGTGGAATACACACACGCACAAGCTACTGTAGCATGGTACATATTCACCTATAAACAGATTGCCAACGTATTATGCCTAGTAGTCTGGACAAACTGGTGTAAACAAGAAAATGAATAGATGATGGGAGGATATCTTTGAAAAGTGAGTGTCTTTTTAATTATTTTCATGTCCAAACCTAACTTACTTCTCTAATTGCTGTGGCTTTGTCTGTGGAAAAAGGAAGGGAAAAGAAACGACATACACCAATAAGTTTAATAAGAGTGGAGAATCATCTCTGGATTGTGAATTACATTGTATTTTTAGTCATGATCACAGCCCAATTTTTCCTTTGTTTTGATGATCGTTGCCGTGTGTGTGTGTGTGTGTGTGTGTGTGTGTGTGTGTGTGTGTGTGTGTGTGTGTGTGTGTGTGTGTGTGTGTGTGTGTGTGTGTGTGTGTGTGTGTGGAGCCAAAGTGGGAAGCTACAGAGATGTTGGACAATTTGACACAGATGTTTCGGTGAATTTATAAACACTAGGTTGTAGTAAAGAAATAACATCCACTACATTTGCAGTCCAGTTGTTTTTTTTGTCTAGACTTGTGTTTGTGTTTGCAAAGGGGGTACTTATCTACTCTAAGTGCACAGAAGCTCACTTTTCCTAAAGTTTGAAAAAGTTAAGTCTCCTAACTTTGCTAATGACTACATATGAACAGTTGAGAACCGAAACATTTTAGAGATCAAATTGTGCGGTAGCCTACGTTTCAGTGGCATAATTTAGCTTTATACATAGCTCATAAAATGATACATTTCATAAACTTTTGTGAACTCTACAGACATGTCTAAAGATTAAAAACCTACAAACTTTAAACTGTAGCTGTATACTTTCTGATAAAGAACTTTGCATGTCTTTATGCTGTTCAGTTCTAGTATCTAAAAAGGAAATATGAGCAGAGCGTCACTCCCAACGTTTCAGATACAGTCACAGTTTACTGCACTGGGCTTGGAATCAATTTTTAGCATGCAGGGCAGGAGAAGTTGCTTTCAAGTATATTTTTGGGTGAAAAATTTTGAATAGGTGTATATTAGATCTTTTTATAGTTTTGTAATTGAAATTAATTTTGGCATTATAGTAGGTTAATATGCTAAAACAACAGTCTACAGAATATTGCCAAAGGATATGTGTCATAAAGCGCAGACTGAACAGAATCAGAAACGGAGCAGCCCTGGGTTCCTCGGCGGCAGATATTCAGATACCTTCCAGTTCTCTCCCTTACTTCCTACTACTACTTCCTTATGTGGCTCAAACACTGATAAGTCTCCTTATGAGGCCTCGCGATGCTATGCGTCAATAGCCCATGAGGAAAGCCTGAGGGTGCAGGTGCTCTGTCTGCCACTGTGTTCAGAGCTGTATGTGGATTACTCTTGTGTAATATCATCACACGCACACACAAGCACACCGTTCGCCTGAGACGGATTCTATTCGCTCGAATTTGAAACGCTCCGTGTGAGATAAATGCAACATTTCTAAAATAGCAATCGCTGTGACCAAGATTCTTGTGCTTGACACAATGAGATACCTTCCTTTCGTGTTTTATTTACACCTTTTAACAAAATACACTGATTAACTAAAGAATATGGAGTAAACATACTCATAAAATATTCAACATAAATCTAACTAGTTCTAATGATTAAATGTGGCCAGAAAACAAAATGAAATGGCAAGTAAAACTTAAACTGGTTAGTAATATTCCTCCTGCTGTTGAGTCGCAAATTGAAGAGATGATTCAGCCGCCACTCTGGTTAAAAGGGAGTAGGCTTCTGCGTTCAGATGTTGGAGACACTTACAGCTTTGATATGAATTTGATTTGAATGTCAGCCTGATACATACATTACTATGCACCAACCTTCATCAGTAATGCAGTGTGTAGTAGCCCGAGAAAGAGCTCAGAGTTATAAAAAAAGATGCTGCTATTTAAGCAGTCCTGTGAATTGTTTGATGAAGTTCTTTTCACAACAACAGTTGTGAAGTGGTAGTAAATAAATCTAGTAGCGCTTTATAAATAGATTGATTTTTGATGAGTTTAGAAATGTTGTCAGTGTGGTATCAGTTGAGAGGGAGACATGCCCTCATCTCCTAGGAGTGTAAGTCTAACTAAGACATTTGATCCTTCAAAGGAAAATTTCCAAAGGCTTTTAGAAAATAATCAGACGTTGAGCATGAACATAACTGAAAATGTGTAATTGTAATTGAACTCAGCAAATGCAGCTCAGGTTGTGCTGCATATAACGAGAATGCACGCGTGGTGCCAACTACAACAAGTGCTGTAGCTAACTTATAAGGGTTTATTCTAAAACATTTTTTTTTGATGTTGGAAAACGTATTGTGATTGTGATTGTGTTGCATTGTGTGCTTTTCTAACTACAGTACTAATGATGCCTAATAATATCAGATGACCGCTTAATGCAGCGTCTCCTTATGTTTTAACAGTTTCTTTATGTCTTTTCCTACACTTCATCATTTCCATGTTTTCCATGTCTTGCCCTGCATCCTAACAATATTTTTCTCTGGGTTTGTTCCAGTTGAGATGTTGCTGAGGCACTTTGTGGTTATGACCTCATCATCATGAGATGGAAAGGCTGGTGACTGCAGGCAGCTACAGAAGAGGTGGTGCTGTGTTGTGGTTTGCAGCTGCTGGTTCTTGGCAAAATAAATTGCACTGTGGAGATGCCTCAGGGAATTATTTGCTCAAAGGTTGAAAGGATGAACAAAAAAAGGAATTCAAGAGGTATTTGTGATTCAGACTGTGTTTGTCTGTAGTTGTGACTTAGATGTATCTCAGATCAAATTTCGTAATCGATGGAGAAACTGTTTTTAAAAAAATATTTATTTATTATTTTTAATCAGAAATATCTTTTTACACCAGCGATTAAGTTCCACAGTTTAAGGACTAACTGGTCTGGTTGACTGACACTGCTGAGTAACACTACAGTGTTTTAAAACCATTAACAGGCTGCCATTCATGGGGCGAGTGGGCTTCATGGCTATTGTCACACATTACAACCACGTAGTAAAATTTTAAAAAGTCGTTATTGCTGAGAACATGTCATTCATCAGAAATGTGCACACATTTTACATGATAGGAACTGTTTTTTCCCCACTTCTCCTGAAATATACTACATCAGGAAAAAATGGTTTTTACCCTAAAATTCGCATGTTTTGAGCAGGGTTTTGAAAAATTTTCCACTAATCCGTCCTGAGTCATAGGTATGACTTCAGCAATGTTAGGGAACTTCTTTAGATGGTGTTAAAGAGCTTAACAGGCGCCTCCTTGTAGGAATGTAATGACTCCGCTTCTGTTTGGAGAAACCCCAGATCTAAAGAGCTCCTCTTTTCTGTGTTTTAAGAGAAAGACATACTCCTCTCTTTTCTACTTTTTAAATGTATCCATACTCTGGCATTCATAGGAATTGGCATTAACACGAGTGGATAGAAACTACGTGAAAAATGAGTCATGCCTAGAAAACCCTGACCTTAGAAAATGTTGATATACACTAATTTATGTGCTTTGGGGTCCTTAGGGACTAGAAAAGCGCTATACAAATGCAGGCCATTTACCATTTACCATTTATTCCCTTAACTATATAAAGATTGGTGCCTGAATTTTTTTTTCTGTATGTGTAAGATTTGTAACATGTAACATTTCCATTCTACAACATGCAGTGGGAAGACTACATGTAGTCTTGTACCTACAATCTTGAATTTCAAGGCCTGATGTGGATGCTTGTCTCACCTACTTTTTCCCTGTACTTGTTTTGCTCTAACATTACCATTAATTAATAAACTAATTATCTAGCCTATGGAATTGATACATTTGGCTGTTAATTATTAAAAAAGAAGCATACACTATTCTTATGGGCCAATCAATAATCTAAAAGAAGCTTTGACAAATCAACACTTTTAATAGTCAATTAATAGTCAATATATGACCCCACACCCCTGCACACACACACACACACACACACACACACACCACACACACACACACACGCACACACACACACACATAGAAAAAAAACATGAAAACATGACTTGGTTTAGTTTGACCTCTGTTACATTGAGGCAGTGATATTTGAGTGCTGAGCAGGAAGCAGGTTCTCATAGCCCTGTCTTTTTCCCCATGTTGAAAATGGTGGCACAGAATGTAAGATTGTAATGTATGAAGTACCAAGGAAATTTTGCTATGAAATAAAAAAATGTAATAAAATGCAGTTTTTCTTAAGAGTCATGGAGTTTTCAGGTATCATGTTTAGGAAATGCTTCAGTGAAGTGACACTTTTTAAAGCAAGTGGGTGATTGATCGGTGAACTGAGGAGTTTAATGTGGCATGGACATTCAGGTTCAGGTGTAATTTCTCGCACAATATGCCGATCAGTATGGTACATACAAGAGAGTGGACAGGAAAAGAGCTCAGTTTGTTCATATGGGTAATGCAGACGAAAAAAATACATTTGCAGTGTGTGTGTGTGTGTGTGTGTGTGTGTGTGTGTGTGTGTGTGTGTGTGTGTGTGTGTGTGTGTGTGTGTGTGTGTGTGTGTGTGTGTGTGTGTGTTTGTGTATTGTAAAAGGAACCGTGTAAACTTAAAAGAGGGACAAAGACCAAAGAAGGAAGAGTGCATGTGAAAAAGAGAAAGACAAAGTGGTGAGAGAGGGCGTATATCTTTAGCTGCCTATAAAGCTCTGCGTGCTTCTCATTTTAGGCAGAAGTGAATCCTGGCTGTAAGAAATGATGACAATACACTAATAAAGCATCTCAAACTGAGGAACTTGTCTGTTGTGTTTGTTGGTACACTTTAAGGAGCCACAGTTCACATTTCAATAAAAGATGTTCACATTCTGTACATTTGGTTTAGTTCATTCAGTTCACATTCCTTTTTCAGTTTGTTTTAACTGGACTGGCAAGTATAACTGGAAAGGAAAGAATAACTGAGATGTTTACTACAAATTGGGTATCTCTTTCCTGATCTATTAAAATATTTATGATGACAAAGCTTCAAATGGATAGGTGAATATCAGTGTTATTCAGGGACTGTTGCTTCCTCTTGGCTAGGACATAGAGTGCAATTGTTGATAGCTTCAAATGTAAACTGTGTTCTCACACTTTTAGATGGACACTTTGGCTCCCAAATATAGACCTTTTTTTTTTTTTACAGCATTGGCACTTAGATCAATTGAACTACAAGTGACATGATTAACTCAATTCTTTTCCTGGACCATGAACTGACTTGTGAAAATAAACAAATAAAGTGTTGTTTTTGTTTTTGTACAGATTATTTTACAGATAGATTATGACGATCATTTTCGTTATTATTATTATTAGCTATTTTTGTCATCACCACCTCCTGTGCTGACTTTTAAAGTATTTAATAAAAACTATAAAAATGAGGTGGGACGTCGGACATGCCAAAACAATCACACAACAGTTTTACCATTACCAGTGAACTGCAAGTGAGGCTAATATGATTAGTTTGAGCCAAATATGCATCCATAAACTTTCGAAATCTCAGTATAAAGCATTATTTCCTGAAAAATCTTTCAGCTATCTCCTCTGGAGTCCTGGAAAAACTCACACCTGAGTGCCCCTTTATTCTATAGTGTTCATTTGCTCTTCAGTGTTCTTCAAAGCTGTTGAGATCATACAAAACTGCTTAAAAGGTCAGATCACTAAATGGTTTGAAGGTACTTCACCTCAGTAGTTCAAAGGTCATTTAGCTCAGTGATGTGTAGCTAACATCTGCCTGCTACTTATTTCACTTCAAGTTTTTACAAGGTGCTAATTGTGTGCAACCAGTACTATTCTAAATGCATGAGAATGGCATCATGTCATTTCCGTAGCTACAGCTACACCAGAGGCAACAGCAGCTGTGACACATACACACTGACGTTTAGGTACATTAAGCAGTCATGATACATGTAATTTTAGATTCAACGCAACTTCTACTTAATATGCATACATAAAATCTATATTGGACAAATGACCACAGATACTTATTTAGAAAATACAAATTAAATTAAGCTCTGTATAACATGAGAACTTTCTTAAGAACAAAAGTAATCCAGTGATAGTTGTCAGTTGGTGGTGATGATGGTTTGTCAGCAGTTTACACTATTGGTGTGGGGGGAAAAGGCAGTGGAGATTTCTTGAATAAGTTTAGTCTGAAACAGATACACCTCTTATGAGTAAAAGTTTCAATTTGAATCTATCATTAATCAAATTCACTGGTTTCACAAATGGGAGGTTCATTTTTTTAAGCTGAGGTTGGATAAGGTCACAGATATGCATAAACAGGCACTGGTTGCTGATTCTACACATGTCAGAGGGTGTCTTCTGTGTTTCTTTGAAACTGTTCTTTTGATTTCAACAAAGTTACTAATTTGTCAATTCCAATAACAGTTTCAGTAATCATCACATTCAACCTCTTAGCTTGCAGACTCTAAGAAAATGCAGTGTTGTAAAGTACTTTGTTCCCAGTAAACTAAGATTGAAAATAAAAAATGTTAATAAATGAGTCCACAAATTGGACAGCTTATTGTTATGCATCCTTGCAGAGCAAAGAGCAGACTGGAAAGTTTGGTGTGTCTGTGGCTTTGGTTTGATCAGTTGAAATAAACAGAGATTAGATGTGACAGACAACAATAGAAACTAAAAAGGACTGGCTGTAATACTGACATTTTGATCAGGTCATGTGCAGTGATGCACACAAGATACACCAACAGATGGATGAATGCCAGTACACAGTGTCAGTTTATCCCATTCATCTGCCTATAAATGCTTTATCTTGACTGGGAGACAATCATCGGGAATAAATGGGAGACGAAACAAGGCTGGTGTATCTAAAGGAAATGTGGCTGCATGGTTACAAATGTTATTGACTGTAAAATCATTTTATTTGGACAAGGGAGTGAAAACTAGTGAAAGCTCTAGCATTGTTTTTAAGGCTCCAAGTAAGTATAGAAACCCAGTCTTTCAGATTTTGAGGCAGATTTTTTTCTCTACTTCAAAATTTCTCTCTCTAGTATTTCATAAGGTTGTTAATTTTGTCCCTACATGTTTTATGCTTGGATGTAACTTTGAGCTGCCAGTGAGCTGACCAGTTTTGACGTTAATGTGTCAAGATGACAAAGATTTCATCACATTACACTGAACCCGACTACAGTGTTGATCACAAGGACAGTGTTACATAAATAAAGAAAACGAATAATCTGTCAAGTTGTTTTACACACAGTCATGACAACAAACTAAAGAAACACACACAAAATTATAAAACGTGGCTAAAGACTGAAAACCGCATAGTAAAGGGAAGGATTTGTATTTGTGTACTTTTTTGGGGTTCCTTTTACTAAGGTGTGTTTAGTGTGTTTTCTTTTGGCTTAGATTAGATTTGGATAAGATTTCCATGTACTGAATGTTAAAAAACTATATGACAGCTCATCTGTCTGTGTGTACCTCACTCATTGTACTGCCTTAGGCCTCTGTGCGGCACTTACTGAGAATACGCCCAGACATGTCCAAGAACAAAATTACCACAGGCACACGCACACATGCGCACACACACACACACACACACACACACACACACACACACACACACACACACACACACACACACACACACACACACACACACACACACACACACACACTCTTAGGTGCAACACATACGCACACAGAGCCATGGACTGTGGTTAAACCAGCTGCTCAGCTGGTTTACAGCCCAGATAAGGCAGTCCAATCCCACTCTCACACCATGGATTCACTTACTAGTAAACTCAACAACAACCGCTGACCTCAAACAGCCAGTTAGAAAAATCCTAAATGTACAAGCTGCCCTCTTTAATGTGCTGTTCTATCCAAAGTACAAATGAAATGGCAATGACACATTTGTAGTCATATCTAATTATACTCCTGGTTTGGGAACTGTTTACTGAAGACAGGAAATATTCACGAGACCCATTTGTACTTGGCTGCTTTATTATTAAATTTTTTTGAGACAATTTTGCAATATTGATGACAAAGAAAAAAAATGTTTCCCTGTAAATCCATCTACATATCATCTTTACCATCAGGAAATTGAAAAGATAAAATAAGAAAGATCAGGGGAATCAGGTGCAGTTCTTTGATCTGATGTTAATTCAACAAAATGCAGCAAACTAACACTCCTTCATAAACTCAGATACTGAATATGGAGTACATCCCCTTATTGTTTCCTCCACCCTTGACAGTGGGGTTTTCCATGGTAGCAAATATTCTTATCTATGAAGAAATAGTCATCCTCAGCAGGATATAGGACAACCTCCAGAATTTATGGGCTTGTTATGAACCGCCTTCACAACACGTAATAAATTAGGTAATCATGTAACTGCATATGTAGGCCAGTATATTAATGAAGCAAACAGCTTAACACAGTAATTTGTGATACTAGAGTTATCAGTGTCATCATGAATGTGAAAACAGTCTCAGCCAATAATATAAATGCAGTCACTTTTTCATTAGGTCTTTTCGCCATATATATGAATATAATTATTTGCAGTATAGCCTAAAACTGCATAAATTAATCATCTTATGTAGCACTAATGACCTCTCTGCCCTTCTGCATGTGTTAAGAATGCATCAGGCATGAAAAGCAGCAGCAAGACATCTGTAACAACAGATAGCAGAACATAAGAGAACATTAAACATGCAGTTACTAGCTCATCTGTACTGTCAAAAGAAAAAAAAATCTGTACTCTGGTTAGAGCTGCCAGCTACATGTAACTCTAGATAAATCATGTAAAAGGGAAGTACCATAATAAGAAAAGGAGAAATAACTTTAAAAAGTGGAACGTATATATTAATATATATATATATACATATACCTATAAGCTAATGGGGTTTTTTTTGACAATAAGAAAGAGAAAGCAAGCAAAGCCCAAGGGTGCTTCCACAGAAATCTTTTTATAGAATATTGTTAAATTTACCCACATTAAATATGAGGAAATGTTGCTTGGGAAAAATAAATATGGTGTGTTTTATTATGTTATATATGCTTATATTTTACTGATAAATGACCTCTTTGGGTTGTGCCAATCATGTCTATAATGTCTCAGAACTAAATGCAGAAGTAGGACATTTGAGTACCAGCAACCCTTTTATGGAGGAAGTCATGGTGGCTAAACATCAAAATGTCAAACATTTTGTATATTTCTAGTAATTAAATTAAATTTCTTAACTATGATCAACATCGGAGCTGCAGAGATGATTCATGCGATGGCTGATTTGATAGATAAATGTGAAAATGTGCAGCTTTTCTTAGTCTCATATTGTAGTAAATACTTTTTGGATTTTTATTGTTTAGAATTGATTGTTTTCAAATAAGAAAATCAATTAACCAAAATACTATACTTCCTCCTAATAACTATGTGAGCTTTTCAAAGTTGAATCTATCTATCGCAGAAGATGAGAAACACTCACTTTCCTGTGCTTCCAAAATACAGCCTGAGTGCCAGTGGTGC
This sequence comes from Rhamphochromis longiceps, assembly GCF_057381845.1. Classification (NCBI taxonomy): domain Eukaryota; kingdom Metazoa; phylum Chordata; class Actinopteri; order Cichliformes; family Cichlidae; genus Rhamphochromis; species Rhamphochromis longiceps. The sequence continues at coordinate 9,917,919 of NC_140569.1, read as the reverse complement.
CAACAATTTATTTGGCTTGTGAGGGAACGGAGAGAAAAGAAAGTGTACTGCTGTACGTTTAAGTCATCTACAGTTCATATCATACTATAAAACAGCAGGGCAGAATGAGACCATTTCAAATCTTTTGAGTTTTCATACACGGACTTTGAAAACAGACTACAGTTGGTGTCAAGGAATCCAACAGCCACCTCACTAATGGTTAAAAAATATAAAACAGCTAAACCAACATAAAACACCAACAAACAAATCATAAATACTATATTAAAGTGGATTTTACCTGTACAGCTTTTAGCTATGTGCTGGTTCCTTAAAGCAGGACTTGGTCATCAAAATGTTGAAAATCTGCTCTAGAAAAACAAACAGAAACAATATCTGATCTGACTTCAGTGTTAGCAGACAACACAACCTTCCCTGTCATAACTATCACTCAAACTATGAGAAATCACTGTACATTGTTGACTTTCATATTTTTTGCTAAATGTGGTAAAGGTTGGGCTCCAGTCACACAGTCACACAGTCCTGCAATCATGCAGGCACAGAGACTGGTCACTAACCCCTTGGCAACAACAGGTGGAGTATGAAAAGTGTGTGTTTCCCAACCAGTTGGAGATGGGAGTCACCAGGCTTAATCTGGTGCACAGAGGTATGGTCCTGCATTGACAGTCAACATTGTTAATTTTGTGTTTGTGGTGCAGTTTCTCTTAGGTTTACTTCTGTTCTGGAAGTAGTTGGCAAGTGTTTGCAGACAAATCAGTATCTTCTTTGCAGCCAATTTTATTTAGCAACAGTTAGCAGCCTCCAGCATGCCATGGTGTTCATAAAACAAACCAGCAGACACTGTGCTTGGCAAACAGTATTGATGATTCGGGTAAGTTTCAGTCATGTACTAAATGACAAGGTTCTGATGCATTCATGGTCATCTTTCCGAAGAAGCATATTTGCAATGTGATGCTTTTCTTTTTGTTCTTTTTTTTAAGCACCTAGGACATGAGTAAAACCAGCCAGTCAGAGTCAGCTGAAGGAAGGAGTAATGCCAAAGAAGGGTTTACTCACAATCATGGGTATATAAAATGAGATCTACAACATGATGTGAAAGGAACCTTAAACTATGTTTTGAACGGTTCAGAATTAGATTTATACTCTGATATAAGTTTACGCTGTGACAAAAATGTATACAGTTAAAATTTATACAGAAAAATTATATTTAAAAGACACATATTTGGACTAATTGACATTCTATCACATTCTACAAACTGACTTTGGGGTGGTGCATGTTATTTCAAAACAAATCTGCAACTGTAACTCTGTGAGGTCTGGTTTTCTATAATTTGGCTAAAATGTTTGCCAGTATTTGACCTATTATTACCAAAGTAGTACTCTTTTTGTTGTTGTTGGTGGTGGTGGTTTGTTTTTTTTTTTTTTGGTTTTTTTTACATAATTTGTCTGTCTAAAACAAAATATTTGCATTAGGGTTGAAGTATGATGAAGACCTTTCAGGCTTAAATGTCATCAGCTAAGACACAAAAGACAGAAGGAGGAAGAAGACAGGAAGGAAGGAAGGCGTTTTTGCAGACTTTAAGACAGGGATGGAAAGATTCATGTGAGAAATATTTTTGATTTAGTTTCTCTTTCTGTTTGACTCAGTTTTCTGAAACTCCTGCCTAGCTGACACATCGTCTGGCCTCGATCCCACAGCTCAAGGAAGGCAACACAGCAGATGAATTTGTTCTGAGCAATCATTTCAAGTGCTGTCACACTTAACAGTACAGTAAATAAAGACTCATGATTTCATTCAGCAACAACATTTAATGGAAAAACCAAGGGCTTTCAGGTGCTTCATTTGTGGTTGCACAGTTAAGTATATTTAAGGGTAAATGGAGTGGAGTTAGTTTAGCTTAGGACACTACTTTATTCTACAATGTAATCCTCTCGAAGTTCTCCTTTCTGTAGAAAAGCCAGACTAAGGATCAGGAGTATTTTATATCAAACATCCACTTCCACTGTCACAAGACAAACTTGTGCCATTTTCTACAACTTCCTTATGCAAATAAATTGCAACAGCAAATGTGTTTCAAGAGAAGCATAGTGCAATCAGTTTCTGATTAATAAGATAAAAATTACAATATTTGGCAAGTCCACCACCAAAAACTTTCCATTTGCAGTGATTACAGCTTTATTAAACCTTTTTAAGCACGCACAGCATTTCATTTTAAATTTAGGTAAAGATTGTGACTCCCGACATGACACAAGTTTTTGCTTATTACTAGCCACAAATGGGACTGAGTCACACACTTTGTACACCCTATCATCCAGCCTAACCTTATGCAAACTCTACTACGGTTCAAAAATGTAGTGTTTCAATTATTGACAAGTTTATTCTGAATAGCAATGTAATTTCTCAAGTCATTTTCCCACATGCACTGTAGTCCTGAAGTCTTCTCAACACTTTTGTGATGCATCTGCATTTGACAAGGATCTGACACAATCATCAGATACAACCAGGGCTAGCCCATGTGGCATCTAATTGGCATCTCTTAGCAAAAACAGCAGTCTGAAGAATTTGCATTATTATGCACATTATGTGTCCTGCCTACTGCACACTATCCAGCTAGCACTCTTATCAAAACCAAATGTAATATTTCCAGAAGAGAGACCATCTCTCACCATGTGCTCCAGTACATGTGAAAGAGAACAACTCTGGACAATATCCCAATGTCCTTTTATGCATGAAAATAATGCTAACATGAGATTAGAAAATACAAAACTTTTCCTAACCTTCATACTTAATCATGCTTAGAAACTATGTAGAGTACAGTTCAACTATGAGTAGATATTGCATTGAAACAGTAGACATTATAAGGCAACATGTTAATATTTTTGCAATACATATATTTCAGATACATTTAGGATTAACATGTTATGACCCGTCAATAACAACATGTTCTCATCATGATCAGTAATAAACACAATCAAAGCAAAATAATGTTGCAAAAGGGACTTTTTACTTTGAACACCACAAAGAGAAATACATGCAAGTTGTAACAAATTAGAACTGCCATTTAAAGGTGAATTACTGTGTAATGTGTCAGAAACAAGTCATTCGTTTTATAAAGTAGTTGTCAACTAATCAAGCCTTATCTCTGAAGACATTCTTTTTTTCCCTTGTCATTGTTGACGCTAGTAGTTCAGTGAAATATGTTTATCAAAGAGGAAGAGCTGAGGCATAGATCTAACCACTGGCACTCCATATGGCATCTTTGCCTGAAAGGAAAACTGGATTTGGTCAGAAGGGTTTGTAATGGTGCCCACAGTTTACAGTTTTACTTAAACATTTTATTTTATTTTTCCTCTGGAATGAAGTTACAGCTCCAAATAATAGCTGGTTTACAAGCAAAAGTGGCTGCTGAATCATAAGGGAGAGCTTTTGAAATGTGTTCAGAGAGCTCACTCAGCATAAACAGAAATGCATCTCATGCATCTGTGACTAATAAAGAGTTCATATTTCATATTTCGTGACCACTTTCGTTAACTGTCAAGGTTAAAATGTGTAAAGTTGGAACTCTTCGTAGCGCTCAATGGTCACACTAATTTGAGTGATTAGAATCCAGTCCTGACATGTGAAACCACACACAGATACACACATACAAATGTGACACAATGTGCTATTTTGAAAGTTGTTGAGTAGATAAGATTTGCATCAGTGGTGTGGGGCATATGGTGTGGCCATTGCAAACGTTAAATGTCAGATCTATGTTTGTTAGTTTGTTGCTTTGCACTCTGTGTTTTTGTGATATCAAAGTCAAATGAGAAAAGATGAAAACGTGTCTACATTTACAACATCTAAATTTAAAAAAAGGAATTTAGTGAATTATGATCTGTCTAAAAATTGTTTACTCACTTGGAACAAAACGAGACACAAACTAGTGCTTTCCTGTCATGAAAAAGACATGCGGTCACTGGTTTTCTTCTGTTCAGAGTAAAGAAAATGTTTTTTCCCTTGCATTTTGCAAAAAATAACCATTGGCATAAAAAGTCTTTTGCAACCCACATACACATGAAAATGAAGACTCTGGTTAAAATGGTGTAGCGGAGGAGGCATGAAGACACACACGTATACATCCCCCAATATGGTGTAGTAAGGCTGCTGGTGAGTTTAGGGAAGGTGCTGACTTTCTTTTCTTTTTGTTTTTTAACAAACCGGACATCAGGCGGACATGTTGAAATCTGAAACTGCACAGTCATACTCACACTGACGTAGTCATGTGTGATGTCATCCGGAAGTGTAGCAATTCCTTTTTCGTGTCAGGGATATAAGATGAGAAGGGCTTTCTGTACCTGTCCTTATTTATTTAGTGGCTATTACATGTATTTACATTCCAAACCATGCCCTGCAGTTAAAAACTTCAGCAAGGACTAGATAAATTTTGTTTGTTAAAGGGCTGTGTCAAAAGTCCATATTGAAATAGTTTATTGTTTTCAGTCTGATTTTGTATTTTGTAGTAGCCTTCAGTAATTAAGATTTAACAAATCAGCTTTGGGCATTTGGAGAATTTTGCACATATGAAAACCACTTAGGGCACCCATGAAGAAGTTTCAAGTCAAATAAAAAATCCGAACCAAGAAAACTAACATGCAAGAATGAGCTATAAAAAGAGCCCAAATCCATTAAGCAACAAAACCTGTAACAAGGGACAGAAAAAAGTGTGATATATAACAACAGATGTGCTTTTGAAAACTTCAAGTACACAGTCAGAAGAGCTATGACTGGGCAAGAGGTGCTCATTATAGAGGGGGCATATGCAGGTTTCTTGAATTTATGGGCTCCTGCAATGACTATGCACTGCAAAGCTGGCAAGGATAGAGAAATGAGACAGAGCAGGTGGCATGGAGCACTTTACCCCTGGATCATATGTTATAGTAAAGGATAGTAAACTATACTCAGGATAGTAAACTGAGTAAACTGGGTATAGTAAACTCACTGCATTTGCAAAAACAGACACTTGCTAGATGAGCCATGAATTCAACAAGACCTCTAAAGGTGGGCACCAAAACATTAGCAGGAAATCCTTTGTAACCTAGAAGTATTTATGTGCTCTATAAGCTAAATAAAATTAAAATTGGTAAGCTAGAAGATTTGCCCTCATACAATTTTTTTTTAGCAAAACACAGATTGATCTGAGATCTTCTGCCATCTTTTTGCCAGTTAAAAGATGCATCAGGATTTAGCATTCATTTGTTTGAGTACATAGGGCACATAGGGAGACTCAAAAGGTGGTTTTAGAGTCAGGGTTACAATTTAGTTATGTTAGGGTTATGCTTTCATTTTTGGTGGTTAGGGTAGGCAGCTAGGGAAAGCATTATGTCAGTTAGATGTCCCCACAAGGATATGGAAACACGACAGTGTGTGTGTTTGTGTTTATAATTTAATGATGTTTTATATTCCTCTGTAACCTGGAGTAGTTTAGAGCAGGGGTGGTCAATTAATTTTCCCAAAGGGCCACATGAAAAAACTTGGACTGTTGTTGGAGACCACACCAATAAACTTATAAAGAGCTAAAATTAATATTGAGCAGAATTTAGTGAACTTGTTGGTCTAGGCCTCTACAAAAGTCCCAGTTTCTCATTTATCCCCATGGTAAAATTCATTGCCCACCCCTGGTTTATAGGCTGAATGTGGGAACAATGGCTATCATTAGAAAATTTACAAGATTTTCTCTTTAGCAAATCTGAATTTAAAAAAGCCTCTCTCTGCCCTGCTCTCTTTCTGTAAATAAATCTGCAAAATCTCTGCTGTGTTTGTATATCTGTACAAGAATTGCTATTCAGTGTGTAGAAGATGAACTGCTGGGTTGGCAGTGTGAGAAGGATGAGTCATTGTGACTAAATAGAATGAACACCTCCAGGTCAAAACGCCTACCTCAAAGGCAGGATGCTCCTGCTGAAAGAGGCCATAGTGCCATCAGGGAATACCACTGCCATTCAAGGCTGTGGAACAGTGTTTAGATAGGTGGTACATTACAAATGAACATTCACATGAATGCCAAGACCATTATCAACCTTTCAGTGGACAATACAATCCACCATGACATAATTTCAAAGAGCATGGCATAAATATATCCCTACTTGTTGAGCTGCTTTTCAAAAGGAAAAAATAAGGTTAAACAGGGATGAAGCGAATGTGTTGTTAAAAACAGTTTTATGGTAGGTATATTATTTTATTAATACAATTTTTTCTTTATTATAATTTTATTACTATATTATGACATATACCTATAGGCATAATCTGATTCTAATGTGTTTTCAGATTCAGGTGCCTACTTTAGATGCTTTCAGCGATGGCAACATCAAGCTTCAGAGTGCAAATGCACAGTGCTGTGAAAAGTATTTACCCCCTTATGGATTTCTTTAAAAAAATAAATAAATAAAATTAACAAGGGAGATGAAGCAAACGTGGGGATGATGCTACAATGAGCAGAGAAAAACAGGGGGCTTAAATATACACAGGTTAATGACAGGATAGGAAACAGGACCTGGAACTAATACAGACTAACAGGACAGGGAAAGCAAAACTGAACATGCTGAACACAGGCAACTCTCAAAATAAAACAGGAAGTACAAATAACCACGGAGACAAAGACTATGACGGGCTTGACAATGGGACCGGAGGAACAATGCTGACTGGGGAGATAGAAAGGGAACAACAAAGGTGGAGACAAGACTCAAACAAACATGATGACAAGGCTGACAAAACAAGGACCGTGGAACACAGAGGAAACAGAACCAAAGGACCAGATGACAAAACCAAGACCAGAAACTAAAAATATTAGACAAAGCAGAAAAACAACTAAAAGAGCCAGAACCAAGAATATACACTAAATCTCAAATAAACTAGAATCCAAAGACAAACACTGGGTACTGTAACAAAGATAACCTCAGTAAATACAACATGCATTTTTTTAATACGGAGCCCCGCAAGGGACATGGGAGAAAAAAAAATTAAGACGGACTTTTGCGAGATCTCGCAAAACAAGATCTCGCAAAACAAACTCGGGATCTCGCAAAACTTTTAGCCGCATTCTTCGGAGGCCGCCAGCTCAAAGCCAACCGGGAGGTCGATGCACGATGTGCCGGGAGAGCGGTGTTCCTCCCGGCTGTAGTAGGTCTCAACCTCCCGTTAGCTTCGAGATAGTGGGTGTCAGATCTCCGAAAACGTCGGAGCACTTTTGCAAATATGTGATGTCTTGTAAACCGAGCAGATATTTGACGTTTACACAACTACATTCACGCCTCAAAATATCTTAAAAGTTTATTTTGTGACCCAGAAAGAGTAATATTATACGGAGCCCCGCAGGGGACACGGGAGGAAAAAAAATTAAGACGGACTTTTGCGAGATCGCGCAAAAGTTCATCCGTATTTTAATGATGATTCATTAAGGGAAAAATCTATCAAACTTACAGGTGTGAACAGCCTGATTGGATATGAGTCTGGTCTTTGACTAGGCCACTCCATTATTTATTTATTTATTTCTGAGCCATTCAGAGGTGGACTTGCTGGTGTATTTTCTTATCATTGTCCTGCTGCATAAGCCAAGTATGGTTGAGCTTCAAGGCATGAACTGATGATTGGACATTCTCCTTTAGGATTTTCAGGTAGAGAGCAGAATTCATGGTTCCATCAGTTACAGCAAGTCATCCAGGTCATAAAGCAGCAAAGCATTATACTATCACCACCATATTTGACTGTTGGTACGATATTCTTTTTGTGAAATGCTGTTAGTTTTACGTCAGATATAATGCAACTCCAAGTGTCTCATTTGTCCACAGAAAAACTTCCCAAAAATCTTGAGACTCATCAAGGTATCTTTTAGCAAATGTTAAATTAATTCTTTTGTTTCTTTTGGTCAGCAGTGGTTTCACCTTTTAACTTTCTCATGGATACACTGACCTTAACTAAGGCAAGTAAGACCTACTGCTCTTTAGATGCTGTTTAGAATTCTTTAGTGACCTATTAGATGAGATGTGCTCTTGGAGTAATGTTGGTAAGCCAGCCACTCTTGGGAAAGTTCACCAATTCCAGCTTTTTGCCATTTATGGATAATGGCTCTTACTGCCATTTACTGGTGTCCCAAAACCTTAGATAGTAACCCTTTCCAGACTAATAGATGTTAATGACATGTTGTCCAGCTGTTTCATTAGATCGTAGCATGCTACATTGTTTTTTGAGATCTTTTAGCCTGTGGATAGTGAAACTGAAATCAGCTTCTCAAAAAAACATATGATGACTCAAAGTTAAATCATGTTTTAACAAAGGGTAAATTAGTTTTTCACACTTGGCCAGACAGGTTTGGATACGTTTTTCCTCTTAATATAATAAATCTTAATTTAAAAACTGATTTTTTTGTTTTGTTTGTTTTTTGTTTGATCATGTAATTGTGACAAATATGCAAAAATAAAAAGTGACAGAGAGCTTCTATAGGACTGGGCCACAATGACCGTATTGTGTCCACAAGCATAATTTTGGGTGCTCATAAAATTGGGCAAGGCTGGCTTTTAGACTTTATATTATGAACTTTATTTCATCTGCAACTTAAACTTTGTCAAGAAATGTATTCAGGTGACTATGTGTGTATGAAGCCATTAAGAAATAAAAAAATTTCCCTTAATTTGGGTGTCTTTATGTTTCTTTTTAAGCAGGTTTACCTCCCTCTAAAAACTAGTAAGCTTAATTTGGGAGTAGTTTTTTTTTTTTTTTTCTGGATGGATAAAACATTATCTAATTATCAGAATGGAAATCAAGATGTGACTATATGTGCCAAAGAATCACTTTCCAATCTCTTCACTTTTATTCAGCTTGCACATGCAGTGGGTATGCTTACTTCACTCTGAGCATGGTCACAAAATCTCAGCTCTGTTTATATAGCTCTACAAGAATAGCCCAACCAATCACAAACAGAGACAGGTATTTTGAATCCCCCAATCAGCAGCCACATTAATGCTAGGGAGATGAGTCACAGTGAATAAATAAAAGTAGACAGCTGACTGGTGAGAAGTATCTGAATCACCAGGCAACAGTGTCTCATTGGTGGACATGACAACCAATGACAAGTGTGAATGTTTATGTTCCTGAGAAACACCATAGAAAAGAAGAAAATGAATGACTGTGTCATAGTTAATGAAAGTAGAGCAGTTTTAACTTTAGCTATTAACTAATAAGCTGTATACTGACTATTTTCAAGAGTCTTACAGTTGTTACAGTCTGAATACAGAAATGAAATATGATTTGTAATTTCATCCAGTGACAAAGGATTACTTTTGTACATTATAATAAAGCTGTCTTACCATTCCTGTTTATTGTAATGTTTTAAATGTTTTTCCTGTTTTCTTCACATTTCTTCTTACGTGTTCTGTCACCTTAACTGAATGTTAACTTAGAGAAAAAACTACTAGATGCAGTTCAAACTTCAAAATAGTCAATGCAAATCAAACAGTAGCTTTAGCTTTGTCAGACAACCACAATATCAACCAAAGTGTTTTCCATCAATGCTCGCACATTTTTGTAAGAGCAGCTTTCTGCACTCCCTTCATCCCCAACCAGTCATAGTGGATGGCTGCGTCTCACTTAGCCTGGTTCAGCTAAAGGTTTCTTCCGGTAAAAGGGAGTTTTATCTTCCCACTGTCACCAACTACTTGCTCACAGAGAGTTGTGTGATTGTTGGGGTTTCTTTCTAACATTGTAGGATCTTTAACTTAGAATATAAAGTGCTGCAGGCTTTCCTCTCTCTCCCTGTGTGCCACTAGAGGAACACAGATTGAAAGTCCAAATAAATGTCCAATAAAAAAGAGTAGGTATATTGAAGTTTACCAATTGTTAAATATCGTGCTACACTGACTATTTTGATACAAAAACAGTGCAGATAAAAAGTAAGCAAAACAAATTTCAGCTGCTGCCTGAACACAATATATTGTGAGTTTATAGGAACTCGCAGTGCAGGAATACAGTATATGGGTAAGACATTAAATATTGGACCACTACATGATACCAGGAAAATATGGTACAAAAATGATACAATGAAGCATCCACTTCATCTTTGTTATCTTAAGCATTCTTGCCTCATATATTAAAGTTGTTCGGGCAAATTTTGACATGAATCTGCCTTTGTTGACGACTCTATGAGCATCATGTCAATAAATAACAAAATCACTGAGAAGTAAAATGTACACAAAGACTGGAAACAGCTGGAAGGGAGCAGCTGTAAAATTGACTGAACAATGACAACAATCTTATTTATTTTGGTTCATAATCTACCATAAAATGTCCACCATTAACCAGTGATAAACAGTTTATCTGGTTCTAAATATTCTGCGGCTTCATACAGGGATTCCCCTGCACCCACACACACAGCTGCAAGTGTAAGGATCTATGCGAACCTCGTGTTTTGTTTTAAACTACTTGATGGGTATAGTTTATTTTACTCGAGACTCGTCATTTATCACTTGTGGAGGAATTTATTTATCTAAAAATAAATAATAGAAAATATTGTTCCATGGTGTTTTGTTAAGAGGATTTTTATTAGGCAGCAGAAACGGCGTAAGGGCGTGCTTCTGTCAGTTCTTTGTGTTTGAGGTCTCGCCTTGGTGGAACAAAAGATAACATCTATACTCACTCCAGAGTCAGTGGAAAATGCTACAAAATGCTCAGCAGGAATGTTCTGTGTTAATATCTCGGGAATTTTCAGCTCTAAACATATCCTGATAAACATTTCACTATAGAGTGTTTACAGACAAAACAAATAACCAAGACAAAGTAGAGTGTAGGCATGCATCACATTAGTTTGCTTACCTTTGTGACAAAACCACAAAAATTACTGCTTCATGTATTTGTTGAAGTGATATTTTTAATTTTTTAAACACTGGTGTAGCTTTATATGATTTGTAGTTCAATAATATTATTTTTTTTAACTAGTCCTTTGTGCAGCTCCTCAACTCAAGCCCTTGGATCACAGGAATAACCTCATAATTTGAATCATTGGCCCTGCCTGATATATGCATTCCCCATTGTAACATAGAAGTCGTTTTGCTCCCCCCACATTCCTACTGTAAAATTGTCATAATGATATCTAATGCTATCTATTGTGTCTTAAAGGCTCTTTTGGTTTTTGTTTGTTTTGCAGAGGTTATGGGTTGGGTAAATGAAACTGAAAGTCTTCACAACTGTCTGTCATTCAATAGTAGGAAGCTCAGTGACAACATCCATTGGCATTACGATTCAGTTTTCATTTCTGTTCAATTCCATTTATATAGCACCAAATGACAACAACAGCTGCCTCAAGGCACATTATATGTAAGATAAAAGACCCTACAATAATAAAAAAAAAAAAAGCTTTTCCAATTAAACCTGGTGTTGTTATTTTAACCAGCTCATGCATAAGTAATTTTGTTCAGTGATAGTATGAAGCTCTCCATTTAGAATGTGAAAGAAGCCACGATTTTGTCAGATTTCAAAGTTTAGCCCAGTCTTTGGATTGGCAGTTTCTATTCTCACTATAAGTAGAAAAGTAAGCAAGGAAAATCATGTGATGTGTCATAGACAGTATCACATTCAATACAGTAATGTGATTATGAGGAGAAATTTTAGGGGAAACTCAGTGCAGAGGGCAGAGAAAGTAAGAGGTTCTTTTTTTGTTTTGTTTTTTACTTTAAGGTACATTCAGTTGAGTGCATACAGGTTTATGCATGCTTCTGTGCAGGTGGGTTTTTTATTGTTGTTTGAATGAGAATCAGAGCTAGCTTTGCTGCCAGGTACTTTCATATGGGACAAGAGTTCACCTTGGTAAAAAAAAATAATGAAGCACAATGCTTTCATTCATTAGGCATCAGTGATAACAACTTCGGGAAAGCTTGATATTTACTTTCTTTGCAGAGATATTTTTCTCTGCCAGATACTTTCAGCTCAAGAACCATTCACCTCTACAAATAAAAAATACTTAATTTGTGCTTTTCTAAAAAAAATCATCATCCCTCTGTGTGTCTTGGTATTAAACCTTTGACTAAGCTCTGCTTTATAAGAGGGTGACTGCATTCATGAAACTCGGATGTCAAGTTCAGATTGCACCCAATTAAATTAATAGACTTCTAATGTAAGTCAGGCTAATGACTACTATAAAATTACCATTCTGAGTCATCATTTCTCCAAGGAGGCTGCTGCTGTAAGTGCTGGTATTTTTGGTAGTCTAGTTGAGAGAAAGCCATTGTACAGAATGCAATGCTAAGTATCTAAAAGGAATCTTGTACACTAACCGGACACTTCATTAGGTACACTAGTTCAACTACTTGCAAATGTCTAATTGACCAATCGCATGGCAGCAGCTCTATGCACACAGACATGGGCTAGATGGCTGTTTAGACTGAGGATCAGAAAGGGACAGGAAGACATTTAAGTGACTTTTACTATAGCATGGTTTTTAGCTGCTCCGAGTTATGAGCTTTGTGCTAATAGGAAGGCAATAGTAAGGACATCTCTGAATGTACAGCAAGTGAAACCTTGAAGCAGATGGGCTCAAGGAGCAGAAGACAACACTGGGTACCACTCCTGCCAACTAAAAACAGGAAACTGAGGATATAATTCACACAGGCTCATCAAAATTGGACAACAGACGACTGAAAACTAATAAGATAAGATAAGATGACCTTTATTTGTCCCACAGGTGGGAAATTGGTTTTGTTACAGCAAAAGTGCAAAGTTATGTAGCAGAAATTAGAAAACACTGGAATGCAATAAAATAAAATAAAATACTATATACAATAGAATAAAATAGAATAGAATAATATATACAATAGAATAAAATAGAGATACAAATGCTATATACAACTGAGTAAGAAAATACAAAAGTACAACTTCGTCAGAAGAAGAACTGTACAAGAATTGCACATATAGCAGTCTTATTGCACGTGTGAGGGTTTGATCAGCTGCAAAAGTCTTTGTTGTGGATTGCCTGGTCTAAAGGATCCAATCTAAATTCTAGAAGAATTTTTCCTGTGACATTTGGATGGTAAGGTCAGAATTTGGTATAAACAATATTAAAGCATGGAACCATTCTGCCTTGTATCAACTGCTCAGGCTGCAGGCTGATCCTTCAACGTTTGGCTAATTCCAATAGAATAACCAACATTGTCACTAAGGTCAACATGATGGTGAGTTCAGAGTACTCCAAAGTCCTCCACAGTCACTGAATCTCAATCCTACAGAGCATCTTTGGAATGTAGTGGAACTGGAGATTCCCATCATGGGGGTGGGAGCTGACAAACCTGCAGAAATTGCATGATGCTGTCATGTCAGTATGGACCAAAATCTCAAAAATATTTCTAGCGCCTTGTTGAATCTATGCCACAAATAAGTAAAGCAGTCCCGAAGGCAGAAGGGGGTCCATCCTCAAACTAACAAAGTATTCTTGATGAATTGTCTGGTGTTTATTTTATGACTCTATATTTTTAAAGCCAGACTGTGAAGACACAGTACACACTGTGTCAAATTAAACTCCTCTAAAATCCTAAAAATGGTGTTAACTGCACACAAAAAGTGAAGTGAAAATTCCCATGAAAGAATGCACTACAGAAGAAGTATGAGTCATAGCTTTATACACTCTGATGCTAGCATGAGCCATTGAGCTTAGCAGAAGGAAAAAGTTAAGAATTTAAAATCAGATATTTGTATTTAAAGTCATATAACTCCATAACTCTGAGGCAGGCTCTATGCTATGCTATGGTGGCAAATCTGGGTCAACTGTGTATGCTGGTGAGATAATAAGTCTTCCCACATGCTACCTCATACAGCTAATTTCTCATTTTCATTACATTGCCATGCCTCTGTAATGTGCTCTGGAATGCAGGTGCAGGTCTCTATATATACAATAATTTTTTGTTTTGTTTTACTTTGTCATATAACATTTGTCTGAATATTGTGAGTTAGATCTTACTCAAAGACCTTGTGAAAGTCAGAGAAGGGAAGTTTTTCAAGAACCAGCTACACCAGCTTGCACTCTCAGAAGAGATCAGATTAACCTCAGGCTGTGAGACACAATCCTCTCTGATTGGTTCCTTGAGAACAAAAAAGGCGGAGCTTTCTGTGTGGTGTGATTACCAGTAAGTGAGGACCCATCCATATGGAAAGTACCTGGAGATTTCAGACAGGACAGGAGTAAACACGGGGTCAAGTGTAGTCAACTCTGTGTTTCTACATGCATTACTGATGTTGTGAGGACATAAATTTGTCAGGCTTATGTTTTGTCACTGACTTCCTTTGTGGGACAAAATGCAAGTCATTTTTTGTTTGTTTTGTTTGTTTATTTTTAACCATATAAATCATTGTATTTCAGGCTAATTTCTTGGGTTAAGATTAGGTTAAGGGTTAAGGGTTTTTTATATTAATGTCCTCTGAAGTGAGGGGACCATCACTATTAAAATAAATCTCACTGATTTGAACAGAAGATAGCAGGATTCAAATTGACTAATATTCATACTCAAGCCATTCTGAATATTTGTTTTTTATTGTGAATAGAGTCTAACAAAAATCAACAGATGTGCATTTTGCATGACACACTATGTAAATCCCCAGCACACACACAGAAATGCCACCCCAAATACAGTTACACACAATTATTATTTTTAGTACACAAGGAAGTTGAGAGCTTTTTTCATCATAAGTTCATAGACCTATTCGGGGAAATAGGGCAATGGACAGACACAAACAAATAAGCTGCCCTCATGTTAGTGCAGCTATACATTGTTTGTTTTACCTCACTGACATCCTCTCTTCTGTCACCATCCAGTAGGCACTTAAAGTGAAATGTTTTCATTTCACTTTACAAAGTAAAACAATGCAGCTAAAGTTTATATATAATATTGGCTGCTGCACATAAAAGTCATAGCATTAAAAAAAATAAGACAGGAGCACAAGATCAACTCCACCTCAACAACTAAAAGTTAAAAATGGGGATATAATTAATCCAGTTCAAAAATAATGCAGAAAATATTAATCTGATAAATAATAGTGACATTAGAACATGCAGTGAAAACTAAATGTACCTGCTGTATAAATATTTAAACAGTATAAGTGTGCTTTAACTATATTTACATGTACATTTATGACATATTTTAGTTTTAACTTGTTGAAATAGTAGCCACCTCATAAACAAGGAGCCTTAACATTAAGTTTTGTTCTCGGGAGCTGTCATCCTAAATATAAACACTTTCATAGGAGTGTCTAGACAATGACGCTACGTTCAAGCACTGAATTTACTAAAGGAAATCGGAGACTGGCGAAATATCAATAAGAAAATATTTCTAGGAAAAGATATGCTGTAGTTAGATTAAAAATTATCTGTTCATTTTTACAGCTACCGAAGCTGCGACGGTTCAGCTGTCAGTGAATATGAGGCAATTATAGGGACGTGCACATTCCTGGACTGTAACAACATACTTCACTTTTCTGCATCGCAACCACCATGGTATAGAAATATAGAACAGGAAAAACTCTGGTTGCCAGCACTATTATGTTACAGATGTTTCTCTCTATTGTTTGTATGTCACCTTTTTTTTTCTCCGACAAGTATCCACACGTTTACAGTAGCCTAATTACATTTTACCAGTTTGTAGCTGACTGTAAGTCATGAGCAAAATTCTGATGTATGAGTTTACTGCACTTTACAGTGTGATAAACATCACTTCCTCTTTTGGAATATCTTAGTTTCCATTTCTGGGAAACCAAGGTATCTTTTTGGGCACAGTCAGGCATCAGGAAATACACAATATGCTTTTTCACTATAGAGTTTAAATTTCAGATGTCAGTTCAGTGTGCATTTTATACAATTTATAAATATTATCACCCACGACAGACATTTAGTAAAGTAGAAAACATATTTATTTGAGGTGGTTAGAATCAGACACTCAAATGACTTGATGAAGAATGTTCTGGCCTGTGCTTAAATCTTTATTCTATGGCGCCTTCATTTGTAGCAACTTTGAATTAAAAAAAAAATCACTGACTGTATTAGATTTTTTTTTTTTTTAAGAAAAAATAGGAAGCAAATAGTGGTCTCATTGTACAATGTTCTACAACCAACCACCAAGACCTTGTCCCTCTGTGGATTGCAGTGCTGTACAACATCATTTCCTCTTTTGCTTTCAAAGTTGTACCTACACCTGCAAATTACTTCAAAATGTTTCTCATATGCAGGAAACTAATCTCTGAGCATCTGATTTCCAATAAATTTGAGAGGGAACTTTCCAGAGGTTCATATTAGTGCTGACTCATATCAAACAGTATATGCAGGATTATCCTGCATATACTGTTTGATATGAGTCAGCATATTTATAAAAGTATTTCCAATCTAAGTGAACTATCTGAGCCACTTATTCTGTTCTAACGAGAATTTATTATTTCACTTCCACAAAGTAGGATATTTCATCACATTTAGTAATAGCTGGGTTTTACCAGCACTCCATTTTATCACTAACGGTATTTGATGACTCTAACTCTTCCGACACACAGCAGAGTTGTGACAAGTGCACCAAACCCTGTTTAGAGAACCATTGGCATCTCTTTAATTTGCAGAGATTTTCAGGTAAATTTTCAGCTCACTTTTGTGCATTTTTAAAAACAGCAGAAAACAATATAACGCAACAGAGAGCAACCTGACACGATGCAAAAACACAAAACCAAAACAACACAACAACAATGACATGCAACACAATGCAACACAGAACCTCAAAGAAGCACCGCATATCTAAAATAAAAATAAAAAGGCCCTAAATGAACACCTTAACAAGAACGTTGCACAAGCCTTTCAACTTTTCACTTTAGTCAGGTGAAGCTCCTCACGTTATTTTCCCCGGAGTTCAGCCATTCCAGGATTGTGAGGCTGTTTAGTTGCCTGGGGTAATGTACTAGCTTTGATACCTTTGTTTTTGAAGATGTGAAACCTTTTGATTCTGAAACCTGTGGTAGAGTTTCTGCAACAGGCAGCACCTGAGTTTTTATCCCTAAGTGGGGTTTAAAGGGTTTTTTGCCAGCTTCACAGAGATTAGATGTGTTTGTGTTTGCTTTAGAGGTATACACTGAGTCAAATGGCTGATGAAATATTACAGTGTGGTGTAATGAGGCACATGACAGGAGGGGAGGAAATCCTGTGATGGAAAACCAGAACATGTGTTGCAGTTAAACTAGAGCTTCACACATGCATGTAGACTGTTAATCTTTCCCACTGTTTACATTTCAAAGTGCTCAGTAAAGCATCCCTATATGCTCATTTACCCAGAACACTCCATATCACAATGACTTTTACAGAACCCTGACGGGTTTTATTTCATTTTACATAGTTAAATTTTAATAATTACATTTTAAAAGCAGTTTCATATAAACTGCTAAGTGCACGTTAGCTGGATATGATTGTGCAGCTCTCCTTCATTAAATGGTAAATAACTAACTCTGCATACTTTAGCTTTTTTGGATTAATGGAGTTGGTCCCTAGGCATTGCACAGTGGCCGTCCATTGTATGATACCAATCCTTGGAATAGATTAACTGCAGAGAATGAGTTCCTCCTCCCAAAATAAGCCAAAAATGTGGAAGTTTTGCAGGATCATTGTCAAAATCACCAAACTCTAATGGAAAAATCCTGGAATTTACCTCTCTATTAGGGTTAACTTAAAAAAGCATCACTACCTTGGCTACATTCAGTATCATGTTTTTATGAAATATGCAGCTCTTACTCTATCAGTTACTGCGCAGCCTGACATTATTTCCATGTAAGTAATTGAATCCATCTTTTAGCCAAGTTTAATTCTCTGTCTAGATCTTAAAACATAATAAAATTTGAAACAAAATCTGATACAGTAACGATGTAAAGTTGTGTAGTTTTTCTTAAACTAAAGGCTTGTTACAGCTCTTTTGTTAGTGTGATATCAGGAGACAGAGAAACACTGAATTCTGCTGTGAGTCACTGAATGACGTGTTTGCTCTGCTAACTGCCAGCGATTATATGTTGTGTGAGACAAACCTGTCATTAACCTCAGGGCACAGCAGCATGGGCTGAGCAACAAACTCCTCCTGAGCAAAGTTAAAATGGTTAAAAACAGGCACGTTGTTTTCTCAGGATTTGGTGAGAAAACTGAATGACTTCTTGACATTTTGCAAATTCACACATTCACATTTGTCACACTTACATGTCACATCAGAGACAAAAGCTTACTACCCAAAATACTACACACAAAAAGTAAAAAAAAAAAGAACATTGGAGTCCAAGGTGTAGCTGGAAATCCAACCTTATAGCTATGATTCTTTTGTGCATATAAATGTGTGAAAACTGTACATGTCAGTCATTAGTCCAAGTCCCCTGCACAGGAAGCATTTGTAATGCTTCCCATTGGCAAGTAAAAGCAGTTTTGCACAGACTGATATGGCGTGAGAGCAAATAGTGATGCAAAACAATTGTAGTGGTAAGTAAAACTATAATCTTACCAAAGTGCAAATTTCCTGTTTGTTTCTGTCAAAAAAGAAGGATTCCACATTCACAAAAGTATTCCTCTTTCATAAAAAGTAAGGGAAGTGGGGACCTTTTTGGCAGTAATAAGATCCAAATCAAGGACCCCATACAAGTACAAAGGAGACTAAAAGTGCAACAAATGGAAGATAAATAGTGTTGTTTCTTCTTCCGAAAAGTGTTATATGAGAATGGTGCTGCACCGACAGTAGTTTTTAGCAAAATATTGCAAATACTGAACTACAGACATGCAAGTATACCTATTGTTGGCCTTTTAAACCCACTCGCGTGCGTCACAAAGTTCACAGTAAAGCAGAAATGAAATTACAATAATCTCTAAATGGCTTAGTCACACTCAGGTAGCTGCAGACTTTGGGCCTGTGTGAGGGCCTCTGTCTAGCATTTCCTATATTAGAGGAGCAGGGGTTTGTGGGATGTTGGAGCTGTAAACAGGAAGTTAAAAATGAGCAAGAGAGCCAGTACAGGAAGTGCATCTGTCAGAAAGAATTTATCATTTCCAATAACTCACTTCAGTTTGTTACCTGTTACAGTAAGTAACAAATATAGCGATATAAACAATACCTACTATTAGACTGTGAAGAAAATGTCCTTTCTCTTGTGCCTTGTCACACAGGTCTCTGTGTTTGTCACGCATAGAGGGCAAATCTGATAAATGCAGATTTAGTCTCCCAGCCACAACTAATGATAGAATTTTTGTAATTCTTTATTTATCCATATAAAGTGTCAGTGACACTCCCTAAACCTATCTTATCATTTATAGATAGATAGATAGATAGATAGATAGATGTGTGTGTGTGTGTGTGTGTGTGTGTGTGTGTGTGTGTGTGCCTCTGTGTTATGCAAACAAATATAGTAGTCAACTTGCGTATATTTCAGTGGATATATAAATGGTATGATGAGTGCTTTGAGTCATTTCTAGTTAGTGTTTGTTTTTCCTGTAAACGTTACCCTTGAAAACATCAAATTCACAACATGAGTTCATCATTCCCATCATTCAATATTTTCATATAAGTCCAAAGTCCACAGAATTTTCTTTAATATGCACAGACATTTATATCAGCCTTGCAGGTTTTAGTAGACATAGATAGATTACCATAATAGCTATTACACAATATACTGTACTTGGCACTGAATACAAACAAGCTGCAGTAATCATGGTTGTTATATATAGAACAGCATGAAATTGTCTCTGCCATGGTCTTTTTTTATTCACTTTTTAATTTTCTTCTTTTTCTGTACAAAGTGGTATATTACTTATTCGCTTCACCTTTAAGTTCAACTGAAATGTACAGCTGCAGGACAATTCAAATGTCTTCTGGAGAAAAATTTATGGTTAGTAAAGGCAAAGATTGAGCTCCGTGGCCACAATGACAAGTGGTATGTTTGGAGGGGTAAAGGTTACCAATCTAAGCACAGCAGAAAAGGATCCATACAGGTGAAAACACTGCATGCAAATGTAGCAAAACAAAGCACAAAGGACTAAGTGTCTCTACCACAGTAATTAACACAACCATATGAAAGTTGAGAATATGAGAATGGCGAGCAGGAATGGATATTCTGCTGGTAATGAGGCGATAAGCCACAGGTGTTTGTGCTGACAGGCACTCAGACGGAGAAGGGCGTGGCTCTCCCGTGACTCACACATGAAACAAAAAGAAAACAAGTGACAAAAGGAAAGGGAAAATGGGGGAAACAGGGGGAGAGGTTATGACTAGAGGCATGCTATTTATTAGTCCAAAATGGATTAATAAAATGTTTGTCATATTTGTACATCTGTACATCTCTTTTCATTTGGAAGCCTTATATTTGCTTTATTCTATTGAATTTACCATACATCTATGAATTATGCTTGACTCTTTATCTATTTTGATTTGTATTTATATATTTATGTATTTTCATGTATTTGGGGTTTTTTTTTAAAAGTTTGAGTGCTGCAGAAGTCCTGAAGAGATTTCCTGCTGCACATCATTAACCTAAGCAGGAAGAACCGTGAACTCTACACTGAAAGACCGTGCATGGAATCAAACCCAGAACCTGCTTGATAGGAAGCAACAGTGGAAACCATTAATCTTTCTGTTGTTGAGCTCCCAGCAGGCCATGATCTAAATACTGAAAATCAATTCACTTTGTAGGCCAGATATTTGTTTTATTAAGTATTTGTTGTCATGTCTGTGAAGATTCTCAGTGATCCAGGTCATCGTAGTCTAAGGTGCTTGGAATGAAAAGCGTCTGGACTTCTTTAAGTTGCTTGAACAACTGCTTGTACAAGCTGCCAGTTGCTGCCAGTTGCACAGGTAGTAATGTACCCCATACCATCATATATGAAGGTTCTTAAACTGAGGCCTGATAATAAGCTGGATTGACCCTCTCCTCTTAGGTTTGATGATGATGTCTATGCTTTCCAAAAAGAATTTCAAATTTGATTAATCTGACCAGTTATCCATTTTGCTGTATTATGCTGCTGAGAAGACTGCACAGTTTCTGGATCATGTCAACATATAGCCCTTTCTTTGCATGACGGAGCTTTAACCTATATTTGTGGACACAAACTGTGTTCACAGACACTCATTTCTGGAAGTGTTCCTAAACCCATGTACTGAATCCATGACAGAATCACGCCTAGTCTTAATGCAGTGGCGCCCGAGGGCCCGAAGATAATGGATATGCATTACTGAATTTTGGTCTCATCCCTTGTGCACAGAGATTTTTCCGAGCTCAAGGACTCTTTTGATGATATTATGTGCTGCAGATGATGAGATATTCAAATTCAGCTTTTCACTGAGAAACATTAGTCTGTAATTGTTACACTGCAACTGCAATTTGTAGTTTACTTCTGAGAACCTTTGCCAGTCTAAGTTGCTCTGTCATGCTGCTGACCTGCTGTGAGTTAAACAAATTGGTAGAGCAAAGATTTGTCTAGCTGTTACTTTTCCAACCTTTTGTTGCCTCCTTCCCAACTTTTTTGAGGTGTATTGCTGCCAGGACAATTGAAGATGAGCTAATCTTTGCCATTAAATAGTAGGAATTCTTTCTATGCTTTATTGTGGAAAAAATGTGGGTTAATCTGATTTGTGATTTTTTTTTTTTTTTTTAAATGTGATTTTAGTTACATTTTTGACTTTTTTTGGAACAGAATACAATCATGGGCTCTGCACAACTTTGATACAAGGTCAACATTTTCTGAACAGTAAAATTGTTGTTAAATTGTTTGTTGCCAACAGGAAAAAAGTCAAGTAATAAAATTGTCATACTTATCAGGGAAACACAAAGACTTTAGATACTATTGAAAAACCTTGTAGGAACCAGCTATTCATGCACAGAAGTCTGAGGAATCTTCCAGGAGTGGCAATGCTCTTTTCCATAGAACTGGATAGTAGGAATGGATTTAAATCTGGAATCTAATCGCCTGAGCAGGTTGGGTTTGCAACAGAAGTTACTCTGGCGACTTACCCCAATATAAAGTGAACCAACAAAAAGCACTCAGTTAACTCTGAAGCAACCTGGATACGGTGAAAGCCTGCTTTATAATGCAGGCCTGAGAACAAAAAATGATTGTTTGTCTGGTCTGAAGCAGGCTAACTCTCAATTTCCATGTCTGCCAGAATGGTACGAATATCCTCACTTAATCTACTTTAAGCTTTGTACTGTTTTTACTAGTCCCAAGAATGCACAACGGGCACAGCAGAAGGGTAAACAATAAGAAACTCAAGGGAGTTGTTACAAAATAAAAACAGGAAACAAAGCACAGCAGAAAATCTAAACCATTACAGTGTTTTGGCTGATTGGCTAGCTAGCTGCAGGCTAGTTGATTTGGTAACTGATATGATCTATTTGGTCTGCCTGTATTTCCATGGGGTTTTTTGTGTCCAGGTTGTGTAGCCTTTGTTTGATTTGGGTGTTTTGATCTGGATCCTGTTTGTGGACTCGCCGGGGCTGCTTTTGGTTTGATTTACTCTGACATGTTTTGTCCTGGGCTGGAGTATGTCAGACTCTTGTAATTAGTCTCATTACCCAGCATTATCACTCATGCGTACCAACTGCATGTTTCTGTTTGCCCTCTTACATGTCACTGTTCTTCTTTGCTGTGGGTTGTTTAAGTTGGTTTTATTTCCTTCACTTGGGTTCACTTGTGGTTTGTCCCCTCTTTAGCTTGGATTTGTGAGTTTGACTCTGGAGTGGCTAGCTTGATTTGCCTCAGTGAATCTGGTGGTACATGCTGGCTTGGACTATTCTAGAGTGGCATATCTGCCGGAGTGAAGCTGATGTAACACTGAGCCAAATAGCTGCAACAGTGTGCCTGACACTGCGCTGCTCACATGTAAAGATGCTTTGATACATGACTAAAACAGCTCATATGCTGTATGTGCGTAGACATACACTGAGACAGCAAGAGATTCTCTTAGAAAGCCACATCCTTCTGAAGAGCAAAGTCTTTTTTTTCTGCAGTCATCAAAGGGAGAGCTTGTATAATAGGAAGCACTCTACATTTTAATGAGGAAACATGAATATGATGTTAAAAAGTAAAACTCTGCACAAGGAAACATGCCATGAATAGAATATAACAGGAAACAACAGCTTCCCTACAACTCACTGTTTTTAGCCACATTCTTCTCTTGAATGTTGTACACACTGTGGGGTATTTCCACTGATACCGTGTGTATATTGGGGCCCAAGAGAACAACTTCCTTAAAGTGGACTTGCCCTCACTCACCCTTACAGAGATGAAAAAAAGTCTTCCTTTTGTTCTCTCTGAATTTCTGTCCTGATGCTAGATATGACTAACCAGTGTAGCAGTGTATTCTTCTTATATTTCTTTTTCCCATATGGCAAATACAACCACAAATCAAAAGTCATATGCCCATTTCTTTCTAAATTTTGTATCCGACATGTCAAAGTCACAAGCAAATACGCGATTGATTGTGTGCATATTGGATGGGATGCATATACAAACAGGGTTAAAGACAAATTCAAGTCTTCTTGTCCTGTTCTTTTGACTAATGCATAATTCTAATTGCACTCATCATATATTTTGCTGCGATTCTTCAAAACCATTCAGGCAAAGATAAACTTAAGTTTAAAATAAATTATTTCAAGCACACAAAACAAAACATGCTATGCTAGTAGGCACCATAGGAATATTCATTAGAATTTGCTAAACAAAACAGCAGTCACATAGGCCTAGTGACTTCCCAGGAACCCTAATCCCTTACCACTTCCAGCAATTATTGAAAAACTAAAATGAAAATATTGATTTGATAGGTGGTTGTTGTCGGGGAATACACATTTTTCTCTTGTGACCAATAGTTGCCAGGAGGTCACCGACTGCTCTCTAGGCCTGTGTGAATAGGGCTTAACCAAACTCACATCTGCAGTTCTCTTCCCTAGCTCTGTTGGAGAACAGCAGCTTTACTGTTCTCCTTCAGACAGAAAAGGCTTTGATGAAACCTTTATGCTAATGCTGCCAAGCAACAAGGAATACTTAACCACTGAACAGCAGAAGCTTTAGCAGATAGATAACTAGATATTTCCTTCCAGAGATGATGGGAAGCAAAACCAGACCGAACATAAAAATTAATGTTTAATGTTACTGCATTCATCAGCTGGCTAGAGTTCAGGTTGTTGGAAATCTTGCTCACTGACATCGTGTATTGCAAGCAGGACTGAGTCATTTACTTTATTTTTTTCAACTGCAGTTACTAAAGTGTGTAGATGCATCACAAAAAAATGAAGATTATTGCATTAAGCAGCAGCATCGCAGCCTAATGCTAACTAAAATTAACGTTGTTATGAGAATAAATATCCAGGTATATCTATTAAATAGTCTAGTAAACGTGCATACATTCTCGGCATTGTCTGTGGAAATATTTTTACACAGCATATTTACATTGTTTTATCATAAAATGTATCAAAAGCATTCCAGAGTCAAAGCTGAGCACATATTGTGTCATTGTTGCTTATCTCTTTTAAGTACTGAACATTAAGATAAGACATTAGATGTATAATGCTCTAAGCATTACGTACGTAGTTTCTCTGCAGCTGTCTGAAGCTGGGACTAGCAAGGCCATTGTGTTTCCTTTTCCCAAGAGCACTGTTGTACCCACTTCTGCTTTGAGGACTCAGCAGTTTATGACAAACTGAGACTACCACACATAAACAAACCTCTTCATCATGTTTTCTGCTCTGTTTTGACCTCAAGTAACAGACGATTACAGGACACATCGTTAAAATTGAAGACCTAACTTACAATCACCCATGCTCATCTTCAGTTTTACCATGCTTGTCATGCTCTTTTCATGCCTATATTGTTTATTAGACTAATATATAAAGTATGTGTAAGTATAATTATATGTACGCAGTATTTTTTGTGCTGCTGGCACTGAATTCAAATTTAACACATAAGAAGTATTTTTCACTCATCAATATTTGGTTCATGACTATTTGTAGCTGGGTCTGAAATTTTAAAAATGCTGCATTTTGTTTTTATCTCAACTCGACGTGTTGCATCGCATGTCTCTCTAGTTTGAGGTGTGCTGCAAGTACAAATGAGTGGTTTGCTGTAAATACCTATAAAGCTAGCATTTTCTCAAAATTCAAAGGTGTAAAAAAAGAATCAAAGCCTGATAACATTTTGATGATGGAAGTGAAAAAAAAATAGAAGTTATTGTCGTGCTAGAAAACCCAACAGTAAAGACTAAGAAGAATCTCTTTATAGCCAAAGGTTTGTTGTATTTAGAGGAAAGCTGGCCATATCCTTTAAAGGTTTTGCATGCAAAGTATTTGCCCCTGAAGCTATATATGTGTGTGTGTGTGTGTGTGTGTGTGTGTGTGTGTGTGTGTGTGTGTGTGTGTGTGTGTGTGTGTGTGTGTGTGTGTGTAATATATTAGTGACATTACATTACAACAACAAGTACTTTAATACTTATTCCACTTTCATCAGCAGTATCATCAGTCAGAATCAGGCAGATTTTCATGAAGTTAAATTCTGCCACAAGCATGAATCGGTTTTTGCATTTTACTCTTCCTACATGCACATGGTTGTGTGCGTCAGCAGTCAAAACTAGGAAACAGATGTGTTCTGATATCTCTGTGATCCTCACTCATTTAGAGGGTTAGCTGCCACTGACTAATCCCGACTGAACCCACAAGCTTTGTGTACAGCTATCTTATGTAAAAAGAGAATATCCACTAGGAGATACTGATTATGAGTTCTGTTATGAAAAGATGGCTAATCTGTTTGTCCCTATAGCTGTACTGTGCATTGTGAGGCACACGGAAGTCAGAGTCTTTGTGGGGAAATTTGTTATTGTGACATATCGCCTTTTACAGAAAGCTTTCTTGTATGTAATGTTTTAACCATCCATGTATGGTGTCTGTGTGTGTCTGTGTGTGTGACAACACACAATAAATGAATAGAGAAACACCAGAAAATGCTTTTCTTATTTTGTTTTTGTTGTTTTTTTCTTATTAAGTACTTATGCTTAAAAAGGTTTTCCAGATGTACTTTGCAATTTGTGAGTACAATGTGGTGAAACAAAAAGAAAAAGTTATCATATATTTGAACATAATACAGTTTCTGAAAGATCTGTATAGTATGTGGAGGGGTGGGATGATGCATAAAATAGTAGCCAAGGGTCAGCAGGATACTCTACTAGTGGGTGTAATTTAAATCTATATTATAATAAAGCAGCAACTTTTATGGCTAAACAAACAAAAAATAAAAGCCTGTGTGAAAGTGCCAAAAATCACAGCTCCTGAAATAGAGACTATAGGCAAAGCAAGTCCCTCTCCATGCCCACATTTCCATAAGAACATTAACTTATGTACAGAATCACAGACATACTATAGCTTATTTCTGTCTACCAGTTCAAATGAAGACTTAAAATTTCCATTATTAGTGGTGTGGCTGACATGTTGCACCATGAGACCCTTGATACTTATATAGGGACATTGCATTGTGGCTTTTCTGCACCCTCTACTTCATTTTGCTCAGTAAAGGCCACATAATGAGATACTTTATTTTATGTTTTTAAAAGATTACTTTCTATTCAAATATTAAGGTTATTTTTTTGAACTTATCAGATTCAACTTTTGCCAAATAGAAGACAAATTTAAAAAAAAAAACATCCCAACCAAGAGTTTAGGTTTGTTTTGGTGAATGAAGAAATTCCAGCATTTTATTAGTTTGCTAAAAAAGCACTAAACAACATGTTTACATGTCCTTGTTCAAATACATTTCAAGATCTAGATTTTGCTCAGAGACATGAAGTTCACTAAAAGTGCTGCTGGAGTCATATGTGTACATTATTTACACATGCAGGTGCTGTTGTGAAAACCTGAGTGTCAAATTCAGCAGAAATTCACCAGACTTAACAAGTTCACTTTGTCTTTTTAAGTTATGATTTACAGGAACATCTGTTTTTATATACTGACAACTGCAAGTAGTTTCCATTTTTGTTCTACTTGAGTGTATACATTGTTTTGCACTTGTGGAAATGTAGTTATTTTGTACTCTATACTTAATATAAAAACTTATTATAGGCTAGCCAAAGTTTTACATCAATTAGATGTGAATACTTTTATGTATGCTCTTTGTCGATAACACTTATATACTTGCCCCTTAAATGCAGGACTTTTTTTTTTTTCCTGTGGTTCACTTTTCACACAAACAGCACTCAATACAGGAAGAGAATAGACTGGAGGTCTCTGACCACAGCATCCTGAATATGTCTCCTCTTGGCCCTAATACAGAAAGAACTCTGTTACACTAGTTGTATGTGTGAAAAGCAGCAGTGAGGAAACTATGCGCACACCTGGTTCCTGCTGTGTTTTACACAGTAGGTAGTGTAGTCTGAAGGAGTCAAACCACAAACCATTTTTATAAGTACTTCCTATATAATCATAGTGTGCCCAGCATGAGTGCCACTGTTGCCAAAAATCATAATCAAAATACTTTTTCAAATTTAGTGTTAAATTTTTATTGTTAAAACTGCTTCTTATTAGCAGGAATTTCTGACAATTGGCCCTAAATACTTAAGAAATGTCAACAAACTGTTGGTTGAATGACTGCAAAAGCGCCAAAATTGCAGTATGGTTCTTTGATTACACAAACATTTTTAAGAATACGTCATGTAACGATGAAGTCCTTGACCTGCCTTATAAAACTGAGATGAGGCATAAAGAGATAATGAATCATGGCAGTTGATACTTGGACTTTAGTGGTGCATAATCCAAATTTTAAAAACAAGAGCACACTTGTTTTCCCACAAACCAGTTGCTACTTGAACCATTAAAGTGACTGTCCTGAATCACTGTTGGCGCAGTCTAAATAATTATCTTCAGACACTGTACCTTCATACTGAAGGTAAGTGATAGCACTTTTATCAGGTCAGGTGCAATACACAAAATGCTACTTCCTTGTTAAAACTACTGAAACCAGCGTTACAAAAAGTGAAGCATTCCTTTACCACATTACACTCCGAAGAGCTAATTCATTCTCTTCTTTTAGAAACAAAAAATACAATCAAGACTTTGTTGATAAGTTAAGTCTGACTCTGTAACTTCTGTCGGTGCTGTGCTTTTGGAAACCGAATTTCCCAGAGGAACCCACCCAAGGGATTAATAAAGTTTTATCTCATCTTATCTTACCTGTCCTGATCCTGAAAAGGGCAGTGGTGTTCTTAGGGAATAGTAGATGCAATAGAATCAACATGTGTCATGGTTGTGGATTAGGCTTTAAGGGTCTATGTCAGGGTTCCCCAATCCCAGTCCACGAGGGCCAGTGTCCCTGCAGGTTTTAAGTGTGTCCTTGATCCATCACAGCTGATTTAAATGGATAAATAACCATCTTTAAGTTCTCCAGAGGCTTGGTAATGAACTAATCACATGATTCAGGTGTGTTGACCCATCTAAAACGTGCAGGGACACCGGCCCTCGTGGGGCTGGGATTGGGGACTCCTGGTCTATGTAAAACATTGAGGGAAAATAATTTCTCAAAAGAACAAAAGTCTGTAGTACTGATTACGAAACAGACTAAACACTAAATATACGACAATTCATTGACCTGTACATAGGACATTAGTGCAACTGAAGTGCATGTTGAACTTCTAAAGAGTGCACACCATATAATACTGAATTGTGTTTACAAAGCAGATCTGTATGCTGCGTCAGAAAACAGTCATACATTTTCATTTTAGTTGAACTTTGAGCAACACAAACCTGCTATATGAAAGTCATTTTAGACACCTTTTGTTCTCTTACCTTCAAACCACTAAGAGTTAAAACTGTTACTTCTCTCTTTCTCTACAGATGGAGGAATCCACCCCGGCTGGACTACAGTTCTGACTCACACATGTGTATGAATGTGTTTGTGTTGGTGTCTGTGTGTGTGTGTGCCTGCAGGCGTGTAGAAACCATTTGTGTGTGTGACCAAGTGTGCGTGTGTTAATGAGTTGTGTATGTGAGTCTGAATGTGGAAGACATATAATTATCTGAGCATGTGCTTTTGCCAAGTTCTGGAAGGCACCGTACTTTCCGTGTACTGCAGATGAGCACACGAACACACGCACGCACACAAACACAAAAGGAAAGGGAAACAACTTTATTTCTTTTTTTTTTTTTTTGAGATTTTATGCCAATAAACAAACTGATGTTTGATCAAATACAGATCTCATAAAAATAAAATATATTTGCTAGTAAAATATATTTTACTTCTATAATTTCTTTTCTGAAAGATGTACATAAAGAGATTTTATATGCTTCACTTAGATGTTTCACTAATACTTCCAAATAAAGTGAGCATATTGGATGTGTGTGGATGTGATATAAAAGCCTTCAGCTGAGTATGGCAAACAAGTATCTCTCAAAGTCAGAGTCTTTATGCATAAAATTCAGCTGCAAATGGGCTACTGGGGAAAAATAGGGGGATTCTGTTTTCTTTTAAAAAAGAAAATGTACACATGACTGCCTCAAACAAAGTCTGACCTTTACATTGGTTACACATTCACAGTTGTTCATATTAACAACTAAATTTTATTTAAATAAACAACTTTCTATAACCAAACATATGCAAATTAGAATAAAAAGATGGTTTGTATTGACAAATAATCACACTGCTCTGATTTTTTGATTAAATTGAATGTAAAAAGCTTTATTTTAAATTGAAGCAATAATTACATGTTCAGTGTACAGTTACAATATTAACAAAAGACAAAGTTGCTACAATTTTACTGGGTCATTTGGAATTGTTTGTCTCAGTTCTTGCACAAACAACCTCCATCCAAGAGATGCATTTCTGTACAGCACTTTCAGCAAAAGCAAAATAAACCGCTATGTCTCTGGGTCCACTATACTGTGTGTTTTATCTTTTTAACAATTCCACTGATTTTTTTATTTTTATCTTATTTTCCTGTCATGAGAATAGTCTTAATAGTCTGGCTTCTTTTGGCATATCTGTTAAACATTTCATAAAATGCCTATGGATAAATGTACTATGTAATTTTTCCATGTAAATAATTTGAGTGGAAAAGGTGTTCGTCACACCTTCAAAAACCAGAACATTTCAACCAGGGTTTAGAACCACCTTAAATTCCAAACAAAGGCAGACTGATGCAAACTGAAGTTTTCATAAATCTAAAAGTTGTAATCACAAACTCTGAAGGTATCGCCTATAATTGTTGGCATCAACATGTATGCATCACTGGACCTCAACTGTATTTATTCATTCATAAAAAAGCCTTTGCTATTCCCAAACAAAACAAAACTCAAGACAACAAACAGAAACAGGGGAG
Source organism: Rhamphochromis longiceps (assembly GCF_057381845.1). Lineage (NCBI taxonomy): Eukaryota > Metazoa > Chordata > Actinopteri > Cichliformes > Cichlidae > Rhamphochromis > Rhamphochromis longiceps. The sequence goes on along the minus strand of NC_140569.1, from coordinate 9,887,577 downwards.
ATTTTAACTTCTCAGCCTATGCAATTTCAATTCTGGAGTATAGTGGATAATAATTTTGCTGTTGATTTCCCACCTAGGTTATTGTCTAGCCTGCCCGTCTAGTCTTTGATTCAGCTGCAAATATGTTTACCTTTCAGCAGCCCAAACGTGCCATAAATTATGCCAGTCTACTAAGGAATGCCTCAAAAAGAACATGTTGAGGGTTATGGATTTGATTAACCATGAAAGGTCATATAAAACAACCCAAATATGATCCCATTTAAAAGTTATGGGGGGGATTAGAAAAGTGCAGCAATATCAGTAAAACCCTTAAAAACTTTTGCAACTTTAGACATTTAGCAAGGACAGTTATAACAATTATACAAAACACCTGCTAAAAATGATTTCTGCCGAAGGGGACCAAGACCAACGGTGACTCTCTTTCTCCACACATCATTACATCTGTTCATGCTTTTGTCAAATTCATGATTGAAAAATTCTTGTCATGTCGACCACCTTTATCAGTCGGCACTGAAGATATGCCAAAAAAGCTAACAACTTGCAACTTGCTTTTTCACATAACTGTATGTAGATAATAGCTGTTATCTTAAAGCCCCAAAGAGCACAGCACAATATGCGAACGCAGCCTGAGCAGGGTTAAAGCGAGTCAGTAAAACCCTGAATGTAATACAAGTGTTTCTGTGCTCTAACACCTACAAATGATAGGCGGAGAATCTGCACATTGCCAGGTTTCCATATCAGTTTCATAAGCCGTTAATTCATCTTTCAGTTTCCTCCCTGCCATGCTCTTCTCTCACACTCCAGCTGTAATACAGTACTTCAAAATGAGGTTGTAGGTTTCACATGGCACGATATCAAAAATCAACACGCAGTTACAGCGATCTCAGTGTCACAGCAGAGACAAAAGCAAAAGCACTTAGGTTTGGTGCACATGAACACACACCTGGAACGTGTTGAATTCCAAACAGAGACAAATCAGAAAGGTTACATGGTATGCAATACATTACTCCAACAGGAAAAGATAGAACAAAGAGGAAATACAACCAGAAACAGAAAGTAGTGTAAAACAGCTTTTGCGTTTTCTGTTTAGGTTGCGCTGTGGCAGTTTTGCTAACATAAGTGGACAAATGTGGTTCTCGGAAATAAACAATACATTGGTAAGAGCTCTTTGTGGTTTTCTGTGGTTATGTTACATCTCTTTGTATCTTTTAATGTATTTTTTATGGCCATTAATGTCTCTTTGTTGCGATTTTTTATTTTAATCTTGTACCAATAAGCCAGATGTGTACGGTGATGTTTATATGACAAATATAATCTATATGACACTGCTGTCAGAAGTGGATTTTTAACAATACAAGTACAGATTATTCTAATGACTTTATCCACTACAAGTAATGCTAAATATCTTTAGATAACGCCTGCAAAACCTTCAATTAGTGACCAGTCCTAAACCATCTCATCATATCATAGGAGAAAGCTTGAAAATGATTACTTATAGCTGATGAATAGCTATTAAAATGTAAGATTACACAGCTGACAGAGTAGCTGAAATTCTTATGTAGCAGTGATAAATACCAGCACATTAATGTATCAGTGATTTTCAGTGGTGTTGACACAACTGTGCAAACGTACATTTGATTATTGCTGTGTTACAACAAACTTTTGGGCTAACCTCACAGGGAGTCGTCAACAGTGATTGAACTACGTTAATTCTGAAGTTTTAAATCAAACACATGTATCACACATAATAGCACAGTACATCTCCAAGGTTGCTCACAGGGGCATAAAAGATACTTCCCTATTTTTGTTTGTGCCATGCTTAAACAAACATGCACACTAGGCAATGTCATTTTATTATTATTGGTACCGATCAAGTTAACGTATATTATGTCAATGAATTTGGGAATATTCAACTTGTACCATTCAAACCAACATGGAAAACACGAGTTGTACACAAATATAATTGGTCAGTGTTCACATTGGACCTTTGAAATACAGTGTTTAATGCTTACTACTCCAACCAAACCTAGTCAGTCTGCTTGCTTGGTAAAGTTTGTCAGAAAAGTTCAAGGAGTTGGCTGTGCACCATGCTTTAAAGGAGGTAGGGATGTTGTGATTATTCTCAAAAAAGCCAGTTAAACAGAGCGGGAATTCTATCTTTGTGTCTTTTTCTCTAATTTTCATGAATCAGAACATAAGAAGTATTGGTTGATTTGGTTTCGCACCTCCAATAAACTGTAGTGCACAGTTGATTCCTTCAACTTTCCTAGTAGAAGCATGCACTTTTGGTATTATAAAGTGCTTCGGTTAAATGTATTTTTGCATAATCCATTGACACCACATTATATTCAGATAGCAAACAATGTTCAAAGTCAAGAAAATGGACTGATTTATATTTACCCTCAACATTCAAATGGGAGTAAATTCTGATATTTGTAAACACAGACAAGTGTACTCAGTTGTTTGTATTTACTTCAGATTTAATCAGGATTAAGTGGTAACATTTATTTTTTCGTAACATAACCCAATATCTATTTTTTTAAGGATCATGAATTCTTACATTATAACACAACAAAGGTTTTCATTGGCATCAAGAGTTCAAAGATACAAATACATGTTTTTAATCTGAAGCCTCTATTTCCGCTGTTCGCTAATCACTTAGTTATTTAAGAGTCTTTGACTTGCACTATTCAATGTTTGGTGTTTGTCCAAAACTCAAACTAACTATTTAATGACCTGGCAAGCGTATGGAGACTTGGCCAGGTCTGAATCACTGTGCTAATATACGGATATCGTGACCTTGTCAAGAAACCATTGCACTCTGCCTGCTAATGGTAAAACCAGATGCTTAACGAAGAAGGTGGAAGACAGTAATGGTTGATTAGTTTACATTTAAAGGTTGCATAATGCATAAACAAGACACTGTGAAATGACACTATTTAATAGTTTTGTTGTTCACTTTGTTCATCAACACCACTCTGCTAACTGGATTTCAACTTAGTAACAATTCCTCCAATTTTGTTATTAAACAAAAATGGAACACTCACATTCAGATTTTGGTTATTAACACACTCTTTTTCTTTGCTTTAATGCTGAATACAAAATGACCAAAGAAGAAAACTGTTATTGCATTTTGATGTCATCTTGTAGGAAGCCATGTACACAGATAGTATTTGGTGGTATAACCCATTTTTGAGTTCTCTAGTGGAGATTGGAAGACTTGTATCTACTACTGCAGGAAGTTGGTTCAATATCATCTTGTGTTATGATTAAGGGTTTTTTGATAAAGTCTAAAAGATGCAGATGGTAAAATCTACTTGGGTGGGCTCAGTTCATTATCAGGTTGTGCTGTATATTATGTACCAATTGTTGTTAAAGTAGTCATGAAACACAGCGATAAAACATCAATTTTGCAGTTTTAGAAGACAACAAATTTCTATGCTATATATGTTTAGAAAACAAATGAAGATTCATACAGATGTCTCCTGCTATATATCAGTAACTTAAAAGTACCTTTTAAGGGATAATAATCCAGATTATAGATTCAAGAAAAACATAATACCCAATTCATTTGAGTTCTAAAATGCTGGTGTGCTGTCAATCTGCCACAAGTATTTTTAAAAACATGTTGGATACTGATGCAAGTCTGGTCCGGCTGATTCCTACAGAGGTCCTGAGTCTGCTGCATGATGGCAATGAATGTGATGCAGGTGCAATTCCAAACCAAAGTCATCCATTTTGACAGATATTTTGACCTGGGGAGAACATAATCTTTGTACAAAAAAAAAATTGTATGGAAAGCTAGCGAAGTAAACGAGAAACTGTTCAAGGCACATTTGAATTTCCATAGGCGTCATTTTGCAGAGGCATATTAAGGTATTGCGACTGCCCCTGCCCACAAAGAATTGCAAAATCTTGCCTCTTTGGTAGCATCACAAAATCTTTGAGGCCATGACGGAAAAACATTGGTGCAAACACAAAAAAGGATTAGAGTTCCAGGAGACAAAAGCAGTCTTTTTTGCAAATGGAAAAGCAGAGAGTAGAGGCTAAAAATGAGTTCCCCCCCCAAAAAACGTAGATCCAAAAACAGTTAGTAAAAAAATGCTACATCTGCCGGGTTTCTAGGTCTACCACTCTCATTTTAAACCTGGGTGTCCTGGGTGTTTGTATTGCCTTGTATCCAAATCCATCGCCCAATCAGTATCAGCAGTAGGCCTACACAGATAAGGGTGACAGGCTCCTGGTGGATATGAGGCACTATGTTCGGCAGGAGAACAACCGGTCTAGGTGCCCTCTGGAACAGAAAGAACAGAGAGAAGAAGAGATATTTTAGTTAATGACAGTTATGCTTCATAGAATACACATGTGACTGCATTAAAATGTAACAAAAACCCAGTTATTGAAACAAAAGCTAACTCCTTGTTCTTACTAGAATATCTTGTTGTATATATGTGGGCTTATATAAAATCAACCCAATGCTCCATGAGTTGGTTAACAAGTCTGGTGTTACTTAACTTTGCTTCTTACTGAGTTATTTGACAACAACAACTCTGTTTGACATGTCTTAAATATTCACTTGAGAGCTTCTTGATGTGGAACTATAGACTAATCATTGTCTAATCAAGACAAAAAGGTAAGTATTTTAGGGTGAGGGTGCTTGGTGCTAATCCTTGTGCAAGTAATTACCAAGAAAGTATTTATTGTATGCAGTTTTATATGCCTAAACTTAATAAAACGGTTAAACTGTTTTATTTAACAACATGTACAGTAAAAAAAAAAATTATATCTACATGAAGAATTTGCATTAGCATTTGCATAGTGTGTTGCCATATCGCAAAATGTTCTGAGTGTGCAGTGATGTAGATCTAAAGCTCATGTAAACACCCTGTGATCACTTGACGTTTTAAATCAAAGGGGCAGACACCTACTGTATGTTTACGTCTACAGGAAGCATGTAAGTATAGTTCTCAACATCCTGCCACAACTCTCTTTTTACTCTCTCCATCTCCCGGTGTGAGTGCATTTTTGAATGTACGTGTTTATATAATAATAATAATAATAATAATAATGGATTTATATAGCGCTTTTCAAGGCACCCAAAGCGCTTTACAATGCCACTATTCATTCACTCTCACATTCACACACTGGTGGAGGCAGCTACAGTTGTAGCCACAGCTGCCCTTGGGCAGACTGACAGAGGCGAGGCTGCCATATCGCGCCATCGGCCCCTCCGGCCAACACCAGTAGGCGGTAGGGTAAAGTGTCTTGCCCAAGGACACAACGACCAGGACAGAGAGCCCGGGGATCGAACCGGCGACCTTCCGGTTACAGATACGCTTCCCAACCCCCTGAGCCACGGTCACCCCATATATGTATATGTCTTCTTATATTTTGGGTTCGTATGAAAGCTTCTGATCTTTCAAGTTCTGACTTTTTTAAAATCTTGTTTTATATGTTGCATGACAGCAGAATTTATACAGTTGATCACACTCTGAGAATATTAACTACCTTTACATGAGAGCATACATACACATTCCCAGAACAAGGAATGTGGTACTGTAACAAAAGCTGTCACAGTCCTTTCACTCCAGCACACTTTTAATTAACAGTAGCTAACCTGAAAGTTTGCTGCAGCCGATATTAGCAGCACTTCAAAAGCCCCATCTACTGCCCAATGCTGCCTGATAAACTTCATGTTACCATTTGAGAAAAGCCCACAGCAGATGTCAAACATTAATGCTGTATGTATTCTACAGTGACAATGAAATGGTTCAGTACAAGAATGTATTAAAATGGTAATTTAATGTTGCACTTCCATACAGTGGTGGAAAACCAAGCAAGATACAAAGATGTGAAACAGGAAAACCTCTAAGGTTAAGCTTAGGAAATGCCTGATACAGCAAGTGCCGAAATGCCAAGCACAACTGAAGATGATTGGTTTGATATAATCTGAGCACAGAAGATGTTTTAACAAACACATATTATGCAAACTGTTAAAATAATAAAATAAATAAATAAATACTAATGAAATTAGATATATTTGTCTTCTGTTACTGTTACATTTCATAGAGTTTCTCAACTTTTTTGTGAATGAGGGTGTGCTACTGTACTCCTAATTAGTTAATTGCTTTATAAACTGTTCAGTCAACTCTGCTAAAAAGAGAATTGTCAATACAGCGAGTAAATTAAGTACTGAACATGTCACCAATTTTCTATGTATTTCTAAATGTGCTGTTGAACACATGAAGAAAGGGAGGCGTAACAAAGCATGCAAAGTCATGACACCAGCTGAAATCTATTAGTAATTAGAAAGCAATCCTGCCAATTTTTGCAAATTAAAATCAGCTGCTTCAGTCCCAACTGATTGGCCTATAAAAAGGTCTCATTCCCAGGTGTTACACAAGAAACCGCTTGTGATTGATAAAGTTACTGAGCAGACCGTTGTAGCCTTGATGGTGCTGGTTACAAAAGAATTTCTAAACTACTGAAGGGTCCAGTGAGCACTGTTGGGGCCATAATGTGGAGTTGGAAAGAACATAATTTCACTGTGACGACCACAACCAGGTGCTCCCAGCAAGAAGAATGAAAAGAGTTATCAGAAGTGTTATTTAAGAGCTAAGGAACATATGTGGGGAGCTACAGGAAGATCTGAAATCAGCAGGTACAATTGTTTCAAAGACAAAACAATAAGTAATGCATTCAGCCGCCATGGCCTGTGTGCTCGTACACCACGCGAGACTCTATTGCTGAAGAATAAGCATGTTGAAGCATGTTTAAAGTTTGCTGAACAACATTAAGACAAGCCTGTGAAATACTGGGAGAATGTAGTCTGGTCAGATGAAACCAACATTAAACTCTTTGGATGCCGTAATACACACCACGTTTGGAGAAAATAGGGCACTGGATATCACAATTAATTAATCAATTAACAAATACATTGCACAAGGATGAGAGTGTGATGGTAAAGTGGAAACCGCTCCAGGACAGAAACAACTACATTATACTTTTAACATAAGTTTGGCTCTTTGCAGGCACCTGTACAGACGGCATGCTAACGCTAAGCTAGCCAAGAGCCCAGGGTGATGTTAAAGCTGAGTAAATGCGGACCCCTGCACAGCACCGTGATAAAGTGAGCCATTATTTGTGGTGAAATCAGCCACACGTAAGCTCACACGTGTCTTCATTTGGATAGAGATTTGTGCTGGTGTGTAGGGCTGTAGCCTCAGGTTAATGCTGTTACATGGTAATTATGACACCTTTTAGAAATACATTTCCTTAGGAAACTGGTGATGTGTTCAATACTTATTTTAATAATAATAATAATAATAATAATAATAATAATAATAATAATAATAATGGATACTTTATTGATCCCCATACTTGCTGTAGCTCCAGTGACACATTCAAGCATTATCACAATGTCAAGCTGAATTTGCTCAAATTTTCTTTTTCAAATCATTAAAAAATAAAAGTTGAAGCAAACAAGCTGAAAGCTGAGTCTGGTTGGATTTTGGGTGCCCAGTCCTCTTGTCTGCATGTTATAACAGAAATCACCTGCCTTGTTTCACACTGTGCCCCTCAGCTGTGTCTATTTGTAACTCCTTGCCTCAGTCATCTAGATACACTTGGCAGGCTGTTGACTGAAACAGGTGTTTTCTTTTCTGTACAGTAACCCTGCAGCTGATCGCTCAGTGTCTTGGCCTCAGTCCATTTCTTCAGCAGCAGGAAGAGTAACTTTTCAGTAATAATCTCCCTGGTCAGTAGAACAGGAACACATCCTCAGGGTGGATGCTCAAAAAAAACCTCTCTCCAGAAACAACAAGGTTCCTGTTACTGTGGAAGGGGATCCCCACAATGAAAATTATGTAGTAACTTGTGTACACAGAAAGCCATTTTAGACAACAACAACAGAGACTTTAGCTACTTCACTCAGACACAATGTTGTGCAAGTTACTGAATGTATTTTCTTCACCCACTTTAAACCTATTTTAAGAATAAAACACCTGAGTAACTGAATCCTCTCTTATATAATTAACAGCTGGAAATTACAGCCACAACTACCCGGAGTAGCTAACAGTGGATGGTTTTGGTTGAAATGCAGCTTTCAGGTGTGAGTTTTAATGAGTTCCGTACAAAATGTTTGCTTAAACTGCCATACATGAATAATTTAAAGAGCAGCTAAGGAATTTACAAGGGTAGGAAGAATCTTTTTTTCTTTTCCCTCACGTTGTGGCATTAAGCCTTTCAGATTTAGCCCGGATGGACAGACTGTGCAACATCATCCAGATATCCGCTGGCACAAAATAATGCTGCCTGCCCCAGGCCACACTGTACTCTGAAAAACAGGATCTTTACAGATGCAACAGGGATATAAAAGCTGTGTGGTTTAATTTGAAAAGTGAGCCAAAAGCCACAGAAGCCTCTAATGCCAGAGGAGGAAACAGGTGAGGGGAACACTAGTTAACCCTGAAATGAATCACAATGTGCTTCTAATTCCACATCTGACTAAACAAAGAAGCAAGTTAGATGACCAAAGAGCTAGCAGAATGCTTATTTGAAGAAGACATGACCCTGATTTTTTACACTGAAACAGTTATGGCAGGTGAAGGTAATGGGGTATAGCTTGTCAACCGTAGGGTTAGTTCTGGCAGGCAAATCACGGGTACCAGCTGATAACATTCCTAGAGCTAATCTCATACAGGTTGGTGTGCCATTTAAGATATCTATGCATATAGTTTCTGTAGTTGGGGTGGCTGTAGCTCAGCAGGTAATCTGCTAATCGGAAGGTTGCTAGTTTAATCCCTGGTTGCTCTAGTTTGTGTGCCAAATATCCGACAAGATATTAAGAGCCTGGATTGTTGGAACACCCAAGTTGCTCTCCATCCAATGCATCCTTTGTGAATGTTTCTTAGATAGGAAGCACGTGTATAGAAAAAGGTGCTTATGCGAATGAGACAAGTTATATCAAGTGCTTTGACCCCTTAGGTACTGTAGAAAAGTGCTATAAAAGAACTGATCCATTTGCCACTTACATCCCAGCTAATGCTCTCCCCACTTGAGGCTTTCCCTGTGTGGGTATAGAAGGGTGGGAAGGCCACAGAACATAGCAGTGGTGCCAAATATAAATTGCTGTAGATGGAAATAACAATCCCACTTTACTAACATCTCCTGACAGAAATGCTCTCAAATGGTAACGGCAATCTGGAGACAATCGCTTGGAAGGTGTTAACATTATATCTGTTAAATATTATCCTGTTAGCATTGTGGTGCTAGCATTTGGGTTCAAGTACCCTTGTGAATAGCTTCACAGAGCTGGTGGGACTGAAGACTAAGTTTTATTATCTGTCAGTGGTTTAAATCAAATTCACCATGACAGAGGGGGAAAAAAATTGCACATCTGGAAAAACATCTTATTCTGACAGGACATGTGATACTTTTTCTTCCTTTGTGGATTTTTCCTCCAGTAATCATCACTTTATGAACTTTTTAACTTTAAATCAACAATTCAGCTACACCAGTGTAGGAAGTAGCCGATCACCGGCAGAGAGTCAATACAGTAAGACTGATTTCTCTAAGGCTCAGTTTCCCTGAATGTCATCAGGGGACTGTTGTATTTGGCAGCAAAGTGAAGAGTAAATTCTCCACATGTTGATTTTTTTGGCAATTTAGTTTCATCTCCGCAACCTGAACGTCTGCCATTACTATATATCAAGACTCTTGTCTTGAGTGAAGTTAATACCCATTAATTCAGCCTCCCCTTTCATTTGGCATCAAAAATTGGCGTCTCACATCACACATTACCATTAGAGCTTTGCCTTTGTTTATAGTAGAATATTACACTGGATTTCAACCCGAATAAGAACTTTTGTAAAAGCAATAAAGAGTTGCAATTTTCCTTCGGCAACTTATTTTCTCTAGGCCTTCAGAGATGTTATTATACCTTCTTGTTATGGAAACAGTGAGATTATTATTATTATTGTTAATTTGCTTGCAGCAATGTTTATCATGTTGCACATTAGAGACTTGTCTCTCCTCAAAGCAGCGTTGGAACACAGACACAAGGTTTGTGGGTTTTTGTTTTGTTTTTTTTGCTTTAGTTGGCAGCGTTTCTGCGCTCTTTCGTCACCTCACCAACCACTGTAATGATTTGACTGTCATGATGGTCTTCAGCTTGCAGAGTAAGGGAAGGGCTCCTGTTGGCAGATGTATGGGTCTCATGACGCAAAGCAATCTTACTGAAAGCTTTTTTCATTATAACGTTTTATTTAATGGTCCATTGATGTCTAGATACTATTATAATATATTAGCTGTTTTTGGTACACTGAAGAACATGGGTTATGTGGTTTATCAAAACCAGTGCAATGAAAAACAGGGAAGCTCAATAGGAACTGCTTGGATTCACAGCATGTGAATTTATTCCAAATTAAGGATTTGGATTAATTTCATATCCTGATCAAAAAGGCCAAAATGCCACTTCTGAATGACCTTCCAAATCACAGTATGTGCTGATCTATAGTCATGCTTGGCTGCAAATGAAAGCTGAGAAACTATGAATGACAACATAACAGGAGGATGTGGTGTACCTGAGAGGAGCCTGTATGCAGACTATCTAAAACCACCTCTCATTGTTATCAAATTAACTGCATCTAAGCTATAATTAGAACTGGACTAATAATACTTTATTTGATAACATGCATGCTGGAAGTTTCTTTACTTCATAGATTTCAAAGAAATAGTCTGCCGTTTTGGCAAACAGACTTGTTTGCTTTCTTGCTGGCAGTTTGATGAGAAGATCTCAGTGTCATGTCCATGCTTTGAGTATGAGAGCAGAACGTTTTTAGCTTTGCTTATGATAAAGAACAGCAAACAGTGCTTTACAATATCACACATTAACATGTTTTAACTACTTTCTTTTGCTGTTTTAACATTACTGTAAATCCAGGGATAAACCAATAAACATCTTAAATCAGAAACACTGTGTATAGGGTTGATCTGTTACTCTGGACGATTGGTTGTATTTCACAGTCAGTATAAGAGGTTTGAATTGCACTGCAATCAGAAGCAGATGTATTCCTTTAGCTGACAAACTGCGGGCCGAGAGACTGACATGAAGCCAAAACCAGTTTCCCAAAAAACGTTTCATTTTCAAGCTTACTGTATACCTCAGGATTACAGAAAGGAAACACGCACATGCACACCCAGACACACATTGGTAATTCTCTAATAGTTTCCTCATTTGAACTCTTACCTCAAATAACCTCATCCTTCATCTGAGAATAGAAAACCTGCTGCCACAAATCATTTTCCTGCTGTCACTGCAACTCTGCAGGCTCCTAACAAGTAATTCAAACAGCACGTGCAAACACACGAAGGTACCGTGTACAGTGCATGCATTTTCCCGCACACACCCACAGTAATTGCTAGCGGGATGTAACAGCAGGCAAACTGTGACAAAGATGCCAAAGGACGAAAAGCCAAACTTTCACAAAAACAGATTCAGAAAGGCAGGAAGTCAGCCAATCATCGGCAATTCACCAGTCAGGCATTTAATCAGTAAAAAAACAGAATTCAGCCCATCAGTCAAACAAGATGATACAATTCATCTACTTAGAGATAAAACAGTTTATCACAATTACTGCAGATTCTTTCATGTTTGCACAGTGAATTATTTTGGTCTGTTTGTTTTGGGAAGCCACAGGTAAATGAATCCTTTACTGTTAACATCGTGCCTTTCTGCCAGTTTTAGAGCACTAAAGGAGATTTGAAGTCGAAGATTCCCCACTGGCTTTTGAATGCAGCATATTTAAAAACCTTTGCAGTGTTACCATGACACTGAGAAATATTAAAAGTTGACAAGATGCACTTTGGATCCAGAAATCTAAAAATTGTGGATGCAAAAGGTGATGCGAATGAAAAGACAGCCAAGTTGTGCGCATTCTGCAAGTGATTGTTTCTGCCCAAAGTCTTTGAAGACAGACATCTCTGATGCAAGGGTTTTTAAGTTTCTCATCTTTCTATCTTGCTCTTCTTCTTGCCTCGTTCCTTTCACAGTGGAAACATTGAGTCAGCCACTTCCAAAGAGCTCGTGTGATTTTATTTGGTTACCACAACTTACTATGCTGCTTCTCAAAAATAGCTTTCAAAACAAGGCTACACTTTCAACCACACACATACACACACTGATGCACACAATGCAAAATGACTCAGGTTTTGCTACATTATTTTTCTATCTACTATTACCATCTCTGTGGTGTCTGTGCCACTTTGAATTAAAGTGTTTTTCTTTTCTTTTTCAGTTGTCTCTCTTTTTTTAAAAAAAAAAAAAAAGCTTTAAAACAAAAATATGCCATGGGTCTTACATGCATGCTATAGCTTCACTTAATCACATACCATTGCTAAAATAAATGTAAAATTTAAGTTCTGAATGCAAAAGTACTGCAACCAAGTATTAACAAGTTCCTGTTCCTGTAAAAGATGTCTTTACTGTCAGCTTGAACATCTACTCATTGATCTTGCACAATCTGTCCAAACTGACATTCATAGAGTTGCACTGGGAAATATGCATAATAACGGCTACAAATACTTGCATAACAATGCCCAACTCTTGCTACTGAGTTGTGTCATGGTCCTGGGCCATGTGGGCCCAGTATTCTTAGTTCCTTGTATTTTTGTATTTCGTTCCTTATTTAGGCCATGTTTTCTGAGTTGCCCTGTTGTGTTGTTCCCTAAGTGTTTTCCCTTCATGGCTTTTACCCCCTGTGTGCCCCTCTGTGTATCTGTGAGCCCTCGTCTCTCCTTATGTTTTATTCCATGTTTCCCCTGCCCATTATGTCTAAGTTCTCCCCGTGCTCTCTCTCCCCCCTGTGTGCCCTCTATGTATTTATGAGCCCTCGTCTCCCTTTGTGGTTGTTTCATGTTTCCCCAGCCCGTTATGTCTGTGTTTTCCCCGTGCTCTCTCTCCTCCTGTCTGAACCTCTGTGCCTGTACATGTCATGTTCAGTTCACCCCGCCCTGTCTCGTTATGATTATCAGTGTCACCTGTGTTCCCCGTGTGTGCCCACTTTCCTCATTTACCCTCTGTGTATTTCTGTCTGAGTCTCCCTCTGTTCGGCGTCGCGTTCTCCCTCATGCTGTGTGTGAGTCCCCCGTGTTTCCTGGTGAGCTTTATGTTAGTTTTTCCCAGTTTAGTTTTGTATCTCCTATTATCTTTTGTCAGCAATAAAGCTGCTTTTTGAGTTCATCCCCGTGTGTGTGAGTTTTGCATTTTGGGTCCTCCTCCTGCCTGCCACACAGCCGAGCCATGACAAGTTGAAAGATTTAATTTTTTTTCTGTGTACTTTTTCTGTGTGTACTTGAATAATGGGTGAAAGGTTGGGGTGTTCTGAATACCATTCTTTTGAGGGCTTTAGAGAGGTGGTGGTATTCAGAAACAAATAGTTACCATAACATTAATTCACCATTGTCGCTATATTTACAAGTAAAATTATTCCTCTGAGAGAAAGCTCGAAGCACCAGATTGGGTGAACATCACAGTGATGCAGTTCTCTGCTATCTCACTCGAGAAACGGAGGGAAAGCTGTGCTAGCATTGACCTAGAGATTTTATGTTATCCTGAGTGGGGTAAATATTGATAAAAGGCCATGATAAGTTGCCAAATCTTGCAGTAATAAAGTAAACTGAGGTGTGGTGTTGACTGCCATGACTGAGAGAAATAGGTGATTATGCATTTATAAAGATTTATATTAGAAACCTGAAATTAGTCAATATTTCAAATGAGTCAATAGTGAAATATTTGAAGCCCCCAAATAGAAAAAAAATGTATTGATGCTGAAATAACTTTCCTCTCTCAGTGACTACTGTCCTAGTTTCTTTGAAACTTTGAGACATCAAAGTTCCTTCCGTTACAATAGCTGACAGCAGAAATTGATAATGGTGTTTAAGTTCAGAAAACGCCTTTAACAAAACAACTGTTCAGCTAGCAGGCCATAAACAGGCAGAACCTACGGCAGGCACTGTGTAGTCACAGAAACAGGCAAACCTAGATGGTTAAGCAAGGGTTAAAAATATTGTCCTGCCCTTTGTCTTTCATACACACTCAATCACTCTCTCACACACACACAAATACAAGCAGCCAGCCAGTGACACCCAACTGGTCCAGAGTGTTCCTCAGAGTTATTTCTGTCTTCAGGACAAAGGCTTGTACCTCTTACTGAAAGACAGTGTGTGTTGGGAGTTTCTGTAAGTGTGTGTGTGTGTGTGTGTGTGTGTGTGTGTGTGTGTGTGTGTGTGTGTGTGTGTGTGTGTGTGTGTGTGTGTGTGTTTGGACAGGATAATTAGACCTTGTGCTTTGCTCCCTTAGAGTTCTGTAACCGCAGGTTTGAGCCATAATGAATCTACACTGTCACGGACACTGGGCTGTCGCACCACACACACACACACACACACAAACACACATGGGCATGGACACCATTTTGGGCATGTTCACAGAAGTCTGAAAACAAACATGCACACATTGTGTAAATGTTTGACAGAGACAGAGAGACAGATATAAAGACAGGGAGGAAGAGAGAGAGAGAGAGATTGGATGGATTAACTGAGGGCAAAGGAGAAAAAGCTAAGTGTGTGGAAGATTACTAAAAAAACAAATGCTTACTCATTACATTTGAGATTATACACTGCTGCATATGTTTTCCAGCAAAATAATTAACCACTATAACATAGTATGGTTGCATGGTATGTTACAGTAGTAAGTGCTTTTCAAACTTCTCAGGCAGTAAAGTGAACTAAACCCAGAGTCTGTGTCAGTGTAGCGTCTCTGTGAGTCACTCTGCAGTCTGAAGTGAGGCAGACTGTTTCTTATCCTTCAGGCATCTCTTAGGCTTCAGGCAATGAAGTCGAATAAAGCTCTTCTGTCAACCTTAGCAATGCTGGCAGCTAAGTGTTCAAAAGTAATGTGATACGGGCTGATAATAATGTTTTTCATTTTGAAGCTAAAAACATAATAAATTCCCCTATTAAGTATAAAATTTTGTTAACTGGATCCTGTTTTCATAGATATTTCAAGACACCTTTGGATCAGTGACTCGCAATCCTAAATTGAGGAGTGCCAAAGAAGCAGGGTTGCGAGATGAATCTAAACAGGGTGGTTGGATGTGTCATTAGTTTTCCTGATCATAACCCAGAGGTCTGGACAGCTTCAAGCTCAACTGTTGACCTGGTGGTAAGAGTTTAAGTTCATTCTAATCTTTCTTATAACTGTTATAATGTTTCACACACGACCAGAAACGTAATTCTAATAACTATAGAAGAAAAGAGCATATCAGCAAAGTCACATAAGGATAGATCATCTTGGAACCGTGATTTACCAAATGTGACAATCCGTGTACCATGTACCAAATTTTGTGGCTTTGTAATTAAAAACTGTTTGGAAATTTTGGTAAAAAAACAAACAAAATGTCAGCATTTTAGATCCGCTGGAAGAAAAGTTAGAGGCCCATCAACATTAGTAGAAATCATTCTCTGTGGAGCACGTAAATGTGCAGAAAAGAAGACTGATAATTTGATCTTATATTTTTAGATGGTTTTATTGGATCAGTAGAGATCCAAAAATGTATGTGAAATAATGCAACTTGAAGAAATGCTCACAGCCGGCTTGGCATTTTTGAGTTAAGGAAGCTGGAAGTGAAAACTGTTTTAGTTTTAAGGAGCAACAGGTCAAAAGGGTGTAGGGTTGCAGGCAGTCACACCACATGCTTTAATCACCTCAGTTCAACCCTTGTCTAGCCCGGCTGTACTGGAGCCAGATGATTCATCATTTACTGCTGTGTCGGTTTGATTACGGTGTAAAGTTCGTGGCAGTGCTGAAGACTTCTTATATTTTCTTGTATTCAGAAATCTTCCTAAAGTTCAACTCTCCAGGTCACTTCAAGGATGCAGTCCCACCAGGATATCTCAACGCAGACACAGCCACTCACAAACACTCAGATAAGACATAAGAAACCTGAGGGATGTGAGAGAACATCTGTTGAGAATTTGCTTTCTGAATTACACGAGAATGGAGTGCCATTTGAGTTCACCGGGTTGAACAGGTGACTCATAATGCAATAAGGCTATTTTAGAGCCTGCATGTCTTCCCCCTGCTCTCTCCCAGCTTTCCTGTCATAATAAAGGCTTTAAAAAAAACCATAAAAAGAATGCTAAATGTAAAACTTCAATATTTGAAGTGGTAATAATTCACATTATTCAGATAGATGGATTTAATTATCTTTAAAAAATGTCTTGTTGCTGACCTTCTGAAAATGTAAGTATTTTGAGTGACCAGTAGGACGTACTATGAAGCATGCTCAACATAGCCAGGATTTCTTTGTATCAGCTGGCTTGAAAAAGTCTAAAATCTAGTCAGAGAAAACTGGTATCACAATGGTGGTTATCGGATTTGTTTGTTAACTCGGGCTTTCTGCTTTAGGCTCTTAGTGCGCTCACATAAAGCAAAGCTTCTGATGGGTCATTTGACTCTTCTGCGCAAAATAGATCAACTGAGCACGAGGTGCTACAAGAGGAACGGGTGATAGATATCTATAAAGAACAGAAATAATATAACAGTAAAATACAACCCTGCAGCTGCAAAGTAGACAAGAGAATTACGCTGCAGAAAATCATTAATTTTATGAATTAATTGTCATCACAAACTCACAGTGGTAGAAAAATATATCAACATGAGTTCATATGTTTATTTTACTTCTTGGTGCACTCAGATGTTTATTTCTAATGTTGAAACTTAATGCTTTTAAGGTTGATCAGTGTACTCTTATTTCAGCTACTGTTCTGTTTCATAAAGATGCATCGACAGATAGCCCGATCTTTTTGTAAACCGCATATTTCTTGTAAGACTGCTTTCATACTCTCATCCTTGCAAAACTGCAAGATAACTATGATTAAAAACTGGAAAAAAGATCTCTGACAATCATTTCTCACCAGTTTCACTGAAACTTGAGCAGTTTCTCTTTCACTGTTTATTACAGCTGAATTTCCTTTTCCTTTTTGTAGTTACCATCATATTACACTGAAATCTGTATGACCTGAGGTTTTGTAATTGCATGCAATTTTTTAAATTAGCTATAGCTCAAGTAGATTAAACAGCACTTCACTCACAATGACCTCCTTGTATGCTTTCTTTAGTGGATAAAATCCAGACATCAGAAGTGTGCCTGTGTCGCAGTCCTGGTTTTTGGAAACTAGAGCTAATCAAAATGCGCACTGTTGTCTCAATATGTGGGATGAAAGGCGAGGGATTAAAACTGTGCAATCACCCATAAAGTGAGAAACCTGGTCAACCTTATGTGTAACCACACATGTGCATTTATACACTGCAGCATCAACACCTGGCAAGAGAACAAGGAACAAGTCTCCACGTTCCTCTTTTCTCCGTCTCATTATTGTTCTACAGCAAGAACAAACACACCTGCACTTACTTTCTGGATGATTCTGCAACCACGTTCACAGATGATTTCCCACTAAGACACACTGGAAAAAAAACACACACGCGCACACCTATCTCTTCCTGTCTTCCACAGCAGTGCGATTGTGTGACAAGGTGTTGAGTCACAGCCTTAACTCATTTTGTTCTCACATGTATCCAGCCTCTTTGTGTTTAAGTTTGTTTCGAAGCCGTTGAGGCCATGGCAGGCTCACGCCACTGACGCTTATCACGTACTAAATCCCAGCTCGTGGGACTGTTCACATATGGACTAAATTAAATACTTTCCCCGACGTTAGTGCACTGAGTTGTAATACTGTAATCTGTTAAGCTCTTGAGTTCAACCAGTCTCACCTACCTTAGTGAAAACAGCATAGTGACATTATATTTTATTAAGGCAGATGGAGTTAATTCATCAAAAAAAAAACAAATAAAGGTAAATGAAGGCTTTCACTTTATCTCGTTAGCACTTACATTACAGGCTGGGTGCTGACATATTGTTTGGTGATGCTGGCTATAAAACTAAAGGGGCTGGAGGCCACTGTTCATGAGGAAGTACTTTTTGTATTATGTATGTTTCAGATGTTTATCCATCCATTCGCTTCCGCTTATCCTTTTCAGGGTCGCGGGGGGTGCTGGAGCCTATCCCAGCTGTCATAGGGCGAGAGGCGGGGTACACCCTGGACAGGTCGCCAGTCTGTCGCAGGGCTAACACATAGGGACAGACAACCATTCGCATTCACATTCACTCCCACATTCACAGCTAGTGGCAATTTGGATTATCCAATTAACCTATCCCCACAAGCTGCATGTCTTTGGACGGTGGGAGGAAGCCGGAGTACCCGGAGGCAACCCACGCAAACACGGGGAGAACATGCAAACTCCACACAGAAAGACCCCAGCCTGATGGTGGAATTGAACTCAGGACCTTCTTGCTGTGTGGCTACCCACTGTGCCACCGTGCTGCCTTGTTTCAGATGTTATGAAACAAAAACTACAACATGGGTGTGTCAAGGCTATATACAGTCTGTCTTTTACCACAAGCACTGCATATTCCTTCATTCAACTATAAATCTCCACACATGTGTGGCATTAATATATGACTTAATGAACCGATCAGTCTTACTAAAGTGGGCTATAGTAAGCTAATACTTTTGAGGAACATATAGAATCAGTCCCACAAACTACAGGTCACTTTAACATCAGTAATTTAAAATGTTGATTAAACTGACTGATCGAAAAGTCAGTGTGTTTATTTCTTTAAGAGCAAAAAAACCCCTCCCAAACTGATAGTTATATCATAAAGGTATCTACATGCAATAGAACTAACATAGCCTTTACTTTTTTTAACATTAAAAAATGCAACTTTATGTCACTTACATATATGTAAAAGTAAACTATATTCTGCCTCATTGGGTATCGCATCCTGAGCTCCTTTGTTTGGGCCTTTAATCAGTCACAGTGCCTTACGTTTAACGTTTGACCTTCCTGTGCAAGCTACGTAAGCTTCAGTGCTTCAGTGCAACTGCCAGTTAGCCGAGTAGATTAGGGTGAACGATCACAATGTCAGGACAGTGGATAACATCCCCAGCCTATTTCTTTGTAAGTTTGTTAAGTTACCTAACACACATGCGCTCACTTTCTGGTTGGTTCTGCAATCAAGATAACGGAGGCACTAAAATACACACACGTTCCAAACTTGTGTGACAAGGTGCTGAGTCAGAGCCTGTACTCTGCTTTCCTCACCATCTTCAGCACTGAATAATGGAAATTGCTCACAGAGGACGTGAGAAACACCAGCTTTTTTACTGCTTTTTTACTGAAAACATTCCAAAATCATGATTCCCGTAGCTGAGTAACTGTATGGTCAGTGATTACAGCACTGGCTAATTTAGGTTTGTTTAGTGTGTGGGGGAGGAAACCTAAACATTAGAATGCTGAGAAATATTAACAAATGTTGAAAAATAATTTTTTAATCATTGATTTCTACATTTGTGCTTGTTTATATTACTAATGCATTAGCAGTTTACACGGCTGAATCTCTAATACGTAAGCACAGGGTCACTAGAGATCAGATATATGAGTTGGTTAGGAAAAAATGCAGAAGCAAAGTTGCAGAAAAGGTTCACTCTATTCCTGTTTGCAGCTCATTAGTTACACAGACAAAAAAAACACTCAGTGAGTGAAGCAGATTTCTCATGCATCAAAAGACTCGAATGGAGACTTGCAGCTTTGTAACTGTTAAGCTTTTGACACTGAGGGAGTGTTTTAAGCTCCTTACTGAGATATAATAGGCCTGTCATGCATTTTTCTTGACTTCTATTTTTTAACCCATTTCTGTGATGAGATTAAAGTGAATTTAAACTAGATCATGTTTTCTTCTCGCTTCCTCTCTGTCTTCCCAAAGCTCCAGTCAGCTCTTTGATAGAGGAGTAAATAAAGCCGGAGTGATGCAATATGCCGAAATATTGCCAAGGAAAAGAAGCCAAGAGGAAATTAAGTCTGATTACAACTTCACAACTGCACCATTCACAGGATTTATACTCCCAAGAATAATATGAACGTCTCTTTAGCAGAGCAATAGTCAGAATACTGCAACTGCAATCTCATGGAACAAGTACCGAAGCAAGCAAGGTGATAGGAATTTTCTTAAACCTGTATTTTTTGTGTGTGATTTGGCCTAAAGGGTATATAGTAGGAAGTTTCAAGAATACTGTAACTGAGAGGCTAGAGCAGCATAGCATGCAGAAAATATTTAACATCTCAAATGCGATATATATTAATAAACTGAAAAAGCTCTGATGAATTTCACCTTCGGCATTTACAAATACATCTATGTAACATATGTGTTTTCGTGTGCTGCATAATGAACTTCTTTCACTCTCCCCACATTAAAAGGTCAATTTGTATCACAAGGTTTATTTTTGTTTCTTTTCAACTTCTGTAAACATTGCTTTCCTCTCTCTACGCTTAACCTATCCATCACCTGCTCCTGCACTGTTGAGGTTTTTCTATCATTAGGCTGTTTTCCTGTTTTTTGGTATGTTTTTTAACTACAGTGGTAACTGTGGCATCTGGATTTTCTGCAGATTCAGGCTGTCTGTTCGTGTAATACTTTGATCACAGGTCTTTTTATTTTTATCAACCAAAGCAGAGTGGAAATGACCAGCTGCTAAGAGACTCTGATCACACACACACACACATTTTGTCCTGTTTTTTTTTTCCTTTCTTGTTTCCTGCCCTGCTGAACATGTGGTTCATTTCAGCAGCATCCAGCCGCAAATCTGGATTCACAGAGAAACACTGAATGAAAAAGGCAATTTTCCAACAGCCTATATATTTTTGAGTTGCTGAGATGAGATGATTTGGCAAAAGTCGTTTATATCCTTTAGTTAATGGCAGTCTTGTCTGTCAGCTGATCAGCTTCACTACCACAGCTGCAGGGTGTTCAGCCTTCTGGTCAAGAGATGTAAAAATGTATCCTGCTGCAGGCTGGTTTTAACACACATATGACTTCTTTCTCTCTCTCACGCACACACAGAAATAGTGTCAGTGATCACTAACCCTTTGCAATAGGAGATGATTATACTCGTCTCCTATTCGTCTGAGCTGTTGTCCGAATGTCTCTGCCTGCATGTCCCCTGCTGCGTTTTGCTGCCACGTCCTAGAGGGGCTGGGTGACGGATCTGCAACACAAAGTAAAAAGAAAACATGCCATCTTTGCATATGATGATCAGGTAAACAACTGTTATACATCCTGCGTGTCAGTTCCAGGGTGCAACAGCATTAACTCACATGATCTTTCATTACATTTCTGAAGAGGTTAAATGCTCAAAACTTAACCACCGAGACAAAATATGTGTTTATTTATGCTTCATATAAGTGAAGCATAACCAAAAAGTATTTGGAGCTTTATTTGTGGTTAGGGGTTCAGACTTGAAAACACTGTGAAACTTCAGCACAAAGATATTTGAAATATGACTTGTAAGATTAAGAGAAACCACAAAGGAACACAGAAACCGAGCGCATGTATTTACATAGCTTTACATACGAGGTGTTTCAAAATGGCGGCTCTCTGATCGTAACTTATGTTAACAATAGGTTGCCCAGAAAGAAAATAAAGTCCTTTTGGGCATCACCGGGCACATGGCTCAGACTGTGGTTACACCAAATTCACTGCAGCCAAGCTAAGTTCCTTTGAACTTGATTCACTTGTTGATATTGAATCTTTAAAAAAAAAACATGAACAGATGTAACAGAAAAGCACTGTAACTCAAACCTTCATCGTTTTTTTTGTTGTTGTTGTTGTTGTTGTTTTGGAGAAAATCATATGTGATGTGCATGTTCGGCTTTCCCGCCAATCCATGACTGCTTTTATCAAAAAAACACACCAATAAACTCCTTTTAATGGTAAAATTTTGAAGAAACTATACGACAGACAAAGAAGAAAAACAATCAGAGTGTGATTCATAAAGTGAGACTCCTTTGGTTTTGACCCAGTTCAGTTTATTTGATGTTATAATCGATGCATGCTCACAGTGACATAATAAAAACCCCAGAGGAGATGTAAATCAGGGTACTTATTCAACGAGGTGAGACAGAATAGGTAAATGACAAACATATTTGTTAATTATTAACAGTAGAGAAGGTTATCAGACACATTTAGTGCACTTTGAGTGCTTCATGGTGTTACAGTTGCCAGCTGACCAGGATGAGGAAAAGTGCGAGTGCGTTCATGTGTCAGTGCGCGTGAATGTGTGTTTTCGTGGTTAATCTGTTAGATTTTCAGTCTGAACTACAATACGATTATGAAAGGCTCTGACCTCTTACCGATCTCCGCTTATGACTCATGCACGCCATTATGAAACCCAGACTTAATATTTCTCACATCCTCTGATATTGACGAGACCAGTACAGCAATCAATCCATCAAGCTGCTGACTGCAGCATCAGCAAGAGGGATTTTAATGGCGATATGGGCAAGGAGCTACGCTACAATGCCTCAAAGTGTAATAAATGCTGAGTAATCACTGAATCTCACTGATTTATTCGGGTTTGGAAGCTACGAACGGTGCAGGTAGGCGATGCCAGGATGCTCAAGACATCAAATAATGAATTTTAAAACACAAAACAAGAACTCCTATGAAGTTTTGCATATGTTACTTGTTTCCTCCTTTCAAAGATTTCTGTACTGACGTCCAAGATGCTTTTAAGTAACACTGCATGTACTTAGCGGGTTAAATACTGTATCATGCACGAGGACTTACTTTATCAGGATGTTCCTTTGACAATGACCACAATAACCAAAACGACAGTTATACATAGTATATATACATGATGATACTGATTTTGTATAGGAGCAGTTCTAAGACATCAACCTGGCTGCTGTAATGCAATCTGCTGACAACCGATTTTGGCTCATAATCCACAGTTTGCTCATGCCGAAGGGCATTCAGTTAAAAAGCAAAAAACAAATGCCAGCAAACAGTCGCATCTTAGGTCAAAAGAGTACCAGAGTAACCTGAATAAATAGTGAATTCCTCTAACAGACAGTAAGTCGGCTTTGTGCAGCTCAGTAACTTGAATTTCAGCTAAAGTTTATTTGTAAGATCAAAGCCTCAGGCAAAATCTATCTTTGTTCCATCCAGCCCTGAGGTTGTATTATAATTAGACTGTGTTAAGGACAAAAACTCACAAGAGGCATCTGTTTTGCTCTAAAACTGAAGAAACCTGACTGCACTGCGAGTGTGATCTTCCTGCTGCTGCAGGAGGAAGTACTGCGATGTCGAGCAGCAACAACAAGATAAACAGATCTTCCTTAAGCCCCTGCACCATATCTAACACACAAACAAGTTAGCAATCTTGATAAGTGAGACTTTTGTGTGTGATTGGGGGGACAATGTGTAACTTATTGCACAAGTCAGTTTGTGTTTATTGGTCCTATCTTGCAAATGCAGTGGACTGATTGAGATGCAAGTTACTGTCTGCATCTTACAAAAGACCTGAAGCCTATTTTGGCTACTAAACACACATACTGAGTCCTTTTTTGAGTGGCTTACTTAATAAACAACACGTAACCACACACATGGACTGTTCTGTTTTGACTGCTATCTTGTCTGTCTGGCTTCAGTGAAAGAGAATAAAAGAGACACAAGGCAATCAGCAAAGCTACTCGCTGCTATTATGAAAAAGAATAGCGACACATACAAAGCAGAGAATATGCTCAGGTTTTCAGAAGTTTTATTTCAGCCTTAGGAGATTACTTTGATATTTACAAAAAAATAAAACCCCATTGTGTTTAGAAAAACAAATTGAAGGATTAAAGCTGAGATGTAAACAGAGAGGGTTAGACTGTAATGTAACGTAACCGCACAATTTTACCAGTCTGAGCAAAACAAATAGGTTTATTCTCATTAAGATGACAGAACAGCATTATTCCATAGAAGATTTATTTGCCTTCCACTGCAGCAACACTGTGAAGGCATTTACTCTGTTAGTACTTTTATCTGTTTTTTTTTTTTTTTTGCCAAGTTTTAACCTCCTGGCAAAATTTTGTTTGTTACCAAGCAACAGGATGGGCAACTTTAGCCAACAGCATCACAGCTAAAAGTATGAGCCTTCTGTTTCTAAGCTGTGCTGATGTAAACAAGACAACTGGAGCACTATTTTAGACCAGTGATGCTGGAGGTGGCAGTTCTTTCATTTCTGTTTGGGATTGAAATAAACAGAAAACAATAAAAATAGGATCCAGGCTGTGATAACCGATAAAAACATTTTGGGGAATCCCTCAATGTATGCTCAAAACCGTTGGTCATAAAATTGCTGTGGGAGTATACACTAAATATTTAACGTTTAATGAGCATCTAAATACAACGGTGGCACGAATAATTTGTAATGAGTTTGTGGTATAGAGATTAAAAAATAATATTGGCACAACATTTTAATGTCCACATTTGAAAATGTGTTTATATGATGATATAATCTAAGCTCATAACTTGCACTTCCTGTTTTATAATATTTAAAACTTTATCTGCTTTCATCTTTTATTATGGCAATTTGAATTTCATTTTAAGCTCTTTGGATAAGTTAAACAGCTTCTACTTCTACTTTAGTATCAACTGAACATTCTAATTAACAGCTAACTGACATGTATTTAGTTACTTTACACCTCAATCGATATATTAATTCCATAAAAAGGGAAATACATAAATTCTTAGTAACAACCTGCTAGCATCCTGAAGGCCTCAAATACTGCTGTTACCGGTATGTTTGCAGAGGACATATGGATAAAGGTACTAGCAATAAGGGCCTCAATCCACACTCATCAGATATGCTATATGAACAAAAGTACCAGGCCACCTACTCAGTACACCTGCTGGAGCTGCTCGGCCATGGAAACCCATGCCGTGAAGCTCTGCAGTTATTGAGTCAGCAAAGAGTTGGTGACTTTTACACACTATGCACCACTGCCTTTGGTGACCCTGCTATGTAACTTTATGTGGCTGAATTGCTGTGGTTCCTGCACGCTTTCACTTTGCAATAATACCACTTACAGCTGATCATGCAATATCTAGGAGGGAAGACATTTCAAACTGACTTGTAGAGGTGGCATCAACGTAAGCTCTTTAAAACGATTCATTCTTTCACAAATGTTTGTAAAAGCAGGCTACATGGTTTGGTTAGGTGCATGCTTTTGTGCACCTGTACCAATGAGACAGAAAACACCTGGATTCAAAGATTAAGAGGTGTGGTCCAATACTTTTAGTGTCACATTTAAACACACTCGGTAAGCCTTATGTTTCAGCATACTAAATTAATGTTGAGAAGGGACAAAGTTCTTCATCTTTAACTCAGTGTAACCAAGTACTTTTGATGCCTAAACCTAACCAACAAGAGTCCAACACCAAATGGACACCTTTTCTGCAACAACAGCAGCATCTGAGGAGCAACAGTATTTCACACTGTGGAATGGTATAACCTGAGTCTGCATCAATGCTGATGGAGGCTAAAGTATGACACGAAATTGGTGCAGTTTGGAGAATCAACATGTAGTTCAGCTTATACACATTTTTTTTTTTTTAGCAGAATGCAACCCTAGACTATCTAAAACACAACCTGACCTTAACCTTAGTTTATGAATCCTAGAACTGAGCATGTTCTTTGTCAACTTCTGCAATATAATGGGTGAGAGGTGGATCTGACTGTGAAACCCGGGGACACCACATGCTCACTGTCATCCACACTTATGATTGACTTATTATTTATAATCAATAAGATTATCCAGGATGAACACTTTTCTTTTTTACTCCAGTAATGACAGTTTACAAAAACTAACTTTATTTTTTATAAATGTGTCCTAAACCAGCAATTACCCCATTGGGTAAGTCTCTTCTGAGGTTGAAGAGCAAAAGAGCTGAGGCCTATTTTCCCACATAGGCTTTTATACTTTACAACTACAAGTTTATTGCCAACCTTCAGTTGCACCCCTACTGGCCATTAAACAGAATGCAGCTTTAAGGTACTTCTGTGTTGTCACTTTTCAAAGCAGGAAACTTCAGCCATCTTTAATACTGTTAAAGCATGCAAACACAGCCCACTTAAATGTGACCAACCAATACTACTTGGACTACAAACTGAAACCAGAAAGATTCCATTACCAAATATCATGCTCAGCCATTGCTCAATGTTTGTGTGTTTCACATCTGCATTTCACCTGCAAGTTTGCTAAGTGATACTTAGCGAACGCTAAATAATGCTTACTTTGAGGAGTCAAGAGTCTTTAAGAGTACAGACTCAATTATCATTATGAAATACTGATACATTATGACTCTTTCACATCATTTTAAGTTTGACTAATAAAAGTGTATATAAATCTGACATCCATTACGCGTGGCAGTAACGATGATGTCAGTAGAAATGTGTTTCTTTAGGTTCACTGACAGGTTCCTACATTGTGTGTGGAATAGTACACACATGCACACATTCCTGGGCATGGCCCTGTTAGTCTAGCCATGAGTCAGGACAACGTCTGAAACAAACCAACATCAGCAGGATTAACAACTCCTAACAGAAACATGGTACAGAATGGTCATCACGCATTACACCATTATGTGTTTGTCTCCCTCAAACCACCAATGTGAAGATGAAAATGACAAACCCTTACAGAGTAAGGGTGGGATTAAGACTTTGAAAACTAATGTGAATACAAGTTGTCACCGTTTCTGCTTTTTTTTTATGGGTTTTTTTGTTTTGTTTTTTGCAAAACAAAATCACACATCCAACCTATTGGATCCACCTTTGTCCACAATGTTATAACTATCACTCACCCTTTGTATAAACAAGTCAACAGTTTCCTTTTAAATTAAACCTGAGAATGTTATTCAAATGTATCCTGCAGGTTTTAGAAAGGTTTTACACACTTGAAGGCAGCAGGCATTACTCGCCAGAAAAACAAAGTACTACTACAGTGGAATGAAAACAGAGAAGCAGCAGAAGTGGATTTAGCAGCATGGAGGAGTCATTAGTGTGTTTTATATAAGCATGTTTCCACCTGGATTTGTTGGATTTCTCTTCAAGGGCAAACAGAGTAGCACATGCAGAGTATTAGTCAATAAACCAGAATCTCAAAAACAAAAAAGCAACAGCCTTACTCATGTGAGAATAGCAAGCATAGCACATCAAGGTAGTGGAAAAACGGCTCTCTTTCATGACTAAGCTCTAGAGTGAGAAAGGGGTGAAAACAAACACATCTTAAGTATGAAACTAGATATAAAAACATCCTAAGTATGTTTTTGTTCATCTTTTCACTATCATTGGTAACACTCAACACCACCGACCGCCCAAAGCCCCATATCTTTGATAGAGGAAACGTGAGGGAACTAGTTGTAGACTCCTATCTAGTTTCCTATTAAGCTGCATACCCACACAGCCGTCTTACGTCCAGGGTAGTCTTTATTGACTGAGTCAGGTCAAACTTTCACCCACACCTATAACAGTATTAGCAGTGCGTTTAGGCATTTAGACAAATTCCTACACTTTAATTTGCATTCTTTATTGTGAGCATGAAAATTGTACTGTGTGCATGTCCTCTTTTACCATCTACAACAACAGCAACATCATGACGAAAGGCGCAAGGCGAGAAACACCTTTACCGTAATGTGAAGTACAGCCACCTTACATTACCAAATGGAGTTCCTGCATCTCGGTTTGTCACTCCATCACTTGGGAAACGACTTTACAAAAAGACACCTGAACATCTTCCACGTGTGTGCACTCACATTAATGCGGGAGTTATACATGAAGAGTCTGTGCTCACCGTGTTGCGTGCCCGGTCCTTCACCGTGCACCTCACCCATGCGCTGCAGGGCGTGTATTAGCACCTGTCCGGTGAGGCTCGGGGTCTGTATCGCTTTGTCAGACATCACTGGCTTCGGGGAGAGCGGGGAGCTTGGCAATGAGTCGCAGTCAGAGGAAAAATATCCACTGGAGGAACGGCGAGGGAAGCGGAATATCGTCCGGCTCTGAAAAACGTCAAAGCTCTTCGGGGTTCTGCACCAGGAAGGCGAATCCGGTTCTCCTCCTCCGGTAGAGCCGCGGTTTAAACGGGACGTTTGCGCTCCTGTGGCACCGACAGGTGGTAGATCTCCTCCGCTGGCCTCCGATGCTGTTACTGCGGTCGAGCCATCGGACGAATTTGGTGGTCTGTTGAATGAACAGAGCGGCACCGTCAGTTTGGCTGGTCATCCCTGTGCTCAAACAGCCAACAGCCTCTCGCTGTTGTTTCGTCTGGAGTTTCAGGCGCACGTATTCCAGCGATCCGCTGGCAGGACGTGACTCTGTTTCCAAATATCCCATCAGAACTGCGGGACTTCTGTCACTTAACTTAATTTTACACACGCGCCAACTTTTTTTCTCTCCTTTTTTTGCCAAATCATAGCAGATGTAACGTGCTAACAATAAGTGACTTTTATGAAACGGTACTGTATTGTAACTTACTTCTCTGTGTAGCTGAAACTCAGATAAGCACAGGGAGTTCAGGAGCGAGTGTTTGGCTGTGCGCTGAGCGTGTTCCTGCTCTGTGGCCCAGGTTTCCTGTCCAACTGGCTGCCCGGTGCGCCTCCATTGTTTGAAAATAAATTAGCTGATTGCGGCACATCTCTGTTTGCCTGATAGGAAAAGCATGAGGAAGCCCCAGAGTGACTTCAGCTGCGTCACAGAGAAACAGCCAGAAATAAATGCGCCGCAACAGACCGCAATCAGCCTGCATATCAGCATTTTCAAATAAGTAAAATATAACAATCTTGAATTTCTCACATCGGTGCTTATTAGCAGTTAATAAAGGGATTTGTGAAATCAAGTTCACTCAAGTAGTCTACTGGTTTCTGCAAAGTCAGTTTATTTAAGGTGATTTGCGCTGAGATAACGATTTACACATGTGCCATTTTCCGTTTGGATTACTGAGCTTCAGACTCTCAATGTGACAGTCTTACAAAACAAAATCATGAAAATGATGTTTTGTTGCGGCACTTCCTGTTTGTCCAGAATAAACTGCAGCTTCCTCGGCCCACGAATCCCCCGCTGTAATGACCTGTAGTGCAAGGCGTCTGCCAAAATGAAATTCTAGGCAGACATTTTTTTTATTCGCCGGTATTCGCGCTTTTATTTCGCACATCTCTAATGTAAATATTCATCATAGCGTTGCTTTTAGAGGAGCAGAGGAGGAGCGACAACTGTGTGAACCGGGCGCGATGGCCGTACTTCAACCATATGAAAATTTTTACTTTCCTTGTGGGTTTCAGTACCGATCCGAGCGCCTCCGGAGACAGTTTGCGCACTAGAGAAATAACAGTGACACGTTCGTGCGGCTACTACGCCAAGAGGGAAACAACACAGTGGGAAGGAAGAAAAATCCGCAAAGCCGGTACGAGAACACTAACTCGGTGTGTTTTATGTAGGTGCAACAGGGCAGAAGATGTAAGAAAATTCGCTCGGCGACACGTCTGCACCGAAACTTTATGAACACAAAGAGGTTTCCGTGTCTTCGTGGGTGACGGCTGACATTATCATCGGATAGAAGAAAGTGACCTCTCGGTTAACATATTAGGTTTCACTTAACTATTAAAACACAAACAGCAAAATAGCTGAGCGGCCGTGTGCGCGTACGGCTTTACTCGCTATCCCTCGCATGGTTATCTGCAAAACCAAGTGGTGTCGTGCGCCATCTCCAGTCCTGGGAGTCTCATAGTAGCATGCCCAAACATATCCATTAGTGTCCGTAATTGCCCATTATCACAAGAATTAATGGGAGAAAAGTTCAAGCCAACTAGCCGGAGTGGATAAAAATCTCCCACGCGGGCGTCATCGCCTGACAGTAGCCGTTAAGTAGAAACGCGGACGAACTCTTTAACCTCCCTTAACAAGGGAAAGATGAAACAAAAAAACAAACAAAAAAAATCAGCTCTTCTGAGGAGTTTAAATGGAGAATTGTCGCTTAAATCCTCAACCCACTGAGCGTGTGCTTATTTCTTGAAAGAAGCTGTCGTCACTCTATCGAGCAAATAAAACGCATGTTTTCCCCCTCTCTGCATCCCTGGGGACACCGGCATTGACAGCATCTCCTTTACAGTCAACACAACCGATGTCGGGTGAAACCAGACGTTCACCCGTCTACAGAGTTAGCAGATTAATAAGCTGAACTCGAGCCAGCGCGCCGCGTTGCCAAATATACCGGCGGAGTCAGAGGGTCGCTGCAAAATTCACACCCAAATCCAGATTAATGTAAAAGAAGAAAGTCCCATCAAACACGGGACGGTCGTTTCAAACACCCACTGCACTACTTTGTTAATTGCTTTAGTAACCACTTAGTAGACATGCGTGGGAAGAGCACCTTTGTTTAAAACACCTTTTAAACAAAAATGTCTTCATGGTGATTGCAGTGACATTTCACAATAATATGAATAATTCAAATTTAGATCTACTGATTTCTAGATTTTTCCACAAATCTACCAATATACTAGGCAGGTGTCGGCTGTTTGCAACGTGACACCTGACACAGCGACTGAAACATCTAAAGAGCACGTTTGTAAAGATTTGTGTATTTTTTTTAAGTAACACACATATTTTTTGGAGCCCGTCCTTAAAACTCACCTTGAATGCATTTCAGGATCGTGCCTCTGAGTACATAATCCAAGTAGAGCTTAAAAAAGTAACATGAAAACACAACAAAAAAGAATGAAGTGTTTTAATCAGTCTGCAAACCTGTAAACAAACTCAACCCTTTGTTTGCTTCCTCTCCCTTTCTCTATGTCGCGTCAATAAGGCAAACTGTGCGTAACAGTACACTATCTACTCCAACAGTCGGTCCGCCCCTGGGAGGGACCAATGCTTTAAAGCCTATTACAGCTCTTGAACGACCTCTGTATGTCAAGAGGAGCATTTCCAGTGGCTACCCATGAGGCTTTCTTTGTGCTCAATGTAAGGACACCAATTATTAAAAGTTACAGAAACAAAATTTGCAATGTAATTACAAAAAGTTTTGTTAAACCAAAATTGTCATTGCACTCATTATGCCATAGGCTATCTGGCCCCAATTGTTTGTGTTTATAACTTGGCAAAGGCAAATGATTGATTCCCAAATTTTAAACAAGTGCTGTATGCACGCTGGAACAATGACTGAAAACAGGGAGGGGGCACTCTGTGATCTCTCTGGCACTTTTACATCTGCCTACATTTATACACATTATTCAGTATTATAAGATTTAAGCCTATTGCTGGATTTTTTGGTTTTCCCTTTTTCCACTGCAGGACATTAACAAGATGAAAAATAAATGGTATAATACTTTACCTTCTTCTTTTTGCACCCTTTTTAAAAGGTGCAAGTACAAGTTTGCTCATCCAAGTTTCATAAATCTGGTAAAGTGCACTGGCACAGTCCAGATGTAAGGATTTGTATACAAAATTACAGTACCCATCATTTCTTTGTATTTTGCTAGGAAAATGGGAAATCTGTGCAGCAGTTTTTTATGAAACATCGAAACATAAATGGAAGTGCAGTATATAAGGCAAAAACAAAGTTTCTGCAACCACAATGAGCTTGAAATGCTATGCCATAATTCTTCACTACAGTCTAAACTCTCATAGGTAAGCTTTCTTTTAATTTCTTTACATGGTCTCCAGGAATAGTTCTCCAGTCTTTGTGGAGGACATTCTAAAGCTTCTTTGGATGCATTTGTTGCACACTGCTTTAATAATGCTGAGGTCTGGGCTCTGAGGAGGACAGTCCATGAATGATAATATTCTATTGTGTGTTTTTCTGTCCAGGTATGCTTTTAGCACATTGGCAGTGTGCTTGGGATCATTATCATGCAGAGAAATTGAGCTCTTCAGATGATATTACATAGTGGAACAAAATCTGATGACACCTCCTGCATTCATAATTCCATCAATTATGAGAAGATCAGTACCAAAGAGCCTCCATTGTGTTTTTCAGATGGCTGTGGTCACTCACTGTTATATTTCTCTCCTGACTCCCTCCCTGCATATTGATAATTTGAACTAAAAATTGTAACTTTGGATTCATCGCTTCATGAGATCGATTACCACTGATTTTCAGTTCAGTTTTTGTGTAATTTGGAATACCTAATCTTTTTCTCGCTGTTTCCCTTCCATAAGACAGTCACTTTCACTGAGACCATTTCTGATGAGGCTTCAGCTAACAGTAGATGGGTCATCTGAAAGCCCAGATGCGTTCTCAGGTTATGTGTCAGGTATCTGACACATAACCTGAGAATGCTCACATCTTGATATCTTCGGCCTGTTATTAGATTTGACTAAAGAAACTGGAACAAAGTATCTCTTTTTGCAACACGCTACTAGTTACAAAGTGCTTAAAGATACCATTTAAAACTTATTCATTGCTAAGTTGTCTGGTATGTGTAGACAGTCCAGTGGTTCATCCCTTGAGTTAGGTGCCTTGAATGATTTGTAGTAGTGTTAAGTACCTTGTCAGGTATAAGGTCTGGATTAAAAATGAATGAAAAAGCAGCCAATTCTCAAAGAAAAACTCTAAAAGACATTCAGGAAACTTAAAGAAATATTGCTGAAGAGCACTTTAAAAAAGAAGAACATCTGACACCTTGGAAGCAAAATATAAAGAACTGATTGGTCTCTCAAGGCTTTCGCACTCGGTCTAGTTAAAACTACAGAATGATTTGCAAAATTAACACCTGCCCCTGTGCACCCAACCCCCACACACTTCTTCAAGAAATTCATAAACTGAAATTACTACTACTTTTTCCTTTTAACTGCCATTTGGCCTCATGCATCTTCTGCATTTGAAATTGAGACATTCACAATCTGGATGAAACTGACACCTACACATATGACTGCTAGCGTGAAAGTACACATGAGATAGGACTGCTGTTATGAATCATCGTTAAGGCCGTCTTAGTACCATAACTGTATTCCTTAAGATAGATATTTAAAAAAAAAAAACACCTAAAGAAGTTAGTTGGGGATGCAACAAAACATGGATTTTACAGTTTATATCTGCACTGCAGGAAGTTCATATATCTGATTCTGATTAACAACATACAGTAAGATAATGGAATGATTCAAACACAGGTAAGAAAAGCTTAAATTCTGGTGTGCCATTCTCTAATTAATATATAATATATTCCTTCACCACGTGACCGCTTAATGATTTTGTTGTGAAAGATCCATAAAAGTCCAAAAGTGTACCTGTAAAAGTTATCCAGTCTCATACTCAAGTTTATCTTCTCAGGTTTGACCAAGCAGCTTCTAGCATGGCTGCTGTATAATCCGCAATTTACTTTGAGAGTTCAAACTTGGGCAGAAAGCAAATGTGATATGAAATATATTAATGAGAGCTTACACTTACACTTTCAAATCAGGTGAGATGAAAGACCGAAAGAAATCTCATCATTCTCATCACTATTTTGCATACAAGAGTGAGTTTGTCAGCACACAGTTTCTAACATCCTTTGATTTCTATTGAAAGAGATTCAGAAGACATTTTAGGAACTGTGGTGTGCTTACTAGCATATGCTGCCACAGTAGGCTTTAAAAATCTAGCAGTTTTATCCATTTCTCTATATCAACCTTTGTCAATTTCTTAAAAAAAAAAAAAAAATGTCATGTCGAAGGACCAGCATTTCGACGCACTGGAAGAGATCAAGTGCCCATCACAGAAGCACATGCAAGAGAATATAGCAAGACTTTAACTGAGAAATCATCAAATAGCAGCACAGATAATGGTCCTAAGGGGCATGAGGCGATGACCCTGAGTTGTAAGAATTTGTTTAGATCTTGTTAAAACTTTCAGTTTTTATAGACTTGTTCTCAGAAACCTCTGATCACATATATACATATAATTTAATCAAACAGGTAACCATAAGTTTGTATTGTATTCCTTCTTCAGCTAAGGTTCACACCGTATATGAGCAGACATTTGACATTTACACATTTCTACTGCATTCAGACAAGTCTCCCATCTCGTTGCGAGCGCCTGCTCTGTATTGTGCACAGTGAGGCGCGGAGGAGTTTTGCTGCAAAATGGAAAAGTTGCATTACAGTATCAACTGCCAAGAAACAATAAGGGAGGCCCAATCTACACAACTTCAGCACCTGCAGTGATAAAGGACTAAGGGAAAAGTTGCACACACGTATGCACAAACACACACAGACAAATCAGTATGAACAGACAAGAGTGAGACACTCAGTACCATTTGCATGTAATCAATACCAATCAGTTGCTCAGAGTGTGGGAAAAATGTGTGTGAACTGCTCTACAACTCTGCCTTTTTGTGTTCATTGGGAGGCTTACAACTCTGTTTATTGTGATGATGATGATGCAGGTGATATTGTCGATGGTGCCAGTGATGAGAAAGATAATATAAAGAACTACGAGACCAAAATAGCAAGAGTGGTAAACAACATAATAACCTTCATCTTCATCAAGTGTTTTACAAAACCCACCTGCTGATAACTGGTTATAAGTCAAATTGAGCAAGATAAAAAAAATATATCGATAAGAATATATTTATGAATATCTTATATCAGTGGTTTTCAGCACTATGGTCTAATATAATTACCATTTATGTAGTGCTACAGAATTTATAATTTGTTGGTTTAGTCACAAATCCCTTTGGAGTTGTGTCAGGAAGGGCATTCACCAGAAAAACTTTGCCAAAACATGAGGAGCTACCGGGTGTGGTGAATATGGGAGCTTTATCTAAATAAGCTGCTTTCATCTGGTCCCTTAATCACAGGGGGTCACCACATGTTAGATTTTTATACCAGATGCCTTTTTTGACACAACCCCAAAGGGATTTGTGTGTCCTCTGGGGATCAAACCAGGAAACCTTTGCTTGTTAGGCAAATGTACAAATCACTACACAATGGAACCACTAAATACACACTGGCTAATGAGCATGAAATTAGGTAAATACTTTAATTTCGTGTAATAACTTTAACAATTCCTTGATTATAATTTAAAATGGTTTTATTACTGCAACAATGCCACGGGCAGTAACGCCTGAATACAAGAAAGTTAAAATAAAATGTGTGTGTCCCTGATTTTGTTTGATATTAAAACACACTAATTATTTCCATTGGCTACTTTTGAATGGTTCAATAAGTACAGTCTTGGATTCTTCAGACCGTATTAGAAACATGTCTAGATTTCTTAAATTGACAAAGGAATTTCTACAGACTGGAATCCATTCCCCAAAGGCCTATGTATTTTTATTCTGGCTCATGTTACATATACTCATGTCTGCTGAAAGCAATGAACAGCCATGACCCTGAAAACACACCATCATTATGTTTCTTTTAGCAAATGAGCAGAAAATTTTTTTTCTCTCTGATTTCTTAGTTTATATATATTTGTTACATTACAATGTTACAGAGAACCC
Organism: Rhamphochromis longiceps; assembly: GCF_057381845.1. Lineage (NCBI taxonomy): Eukaryota > Metazoa > Chordata > Actinopteri > Cichliformes > Cichlidae > Rhamphochromis > Rhamphochromis longiceps. The sequence goes on along the minus strand of NC_140569.1, from coordinate 9,852,169 downwards.
CAGTAAATAAAAACATTTTAAATCATGATTTCATTTACCAATGGAAAAAAATATATCTAAACCCAGACCTACCCTGTGTGAAAAAAACGAGTGACTCTTTAATCTAACAACTTTGCAGCAAGAAATGCAATCAAGCATTTGTGATATCTGGAAATGAGTGTTTCACATCTCCGTAGAGGACTCTTCTTTGCAGAATTGCTTTAGTTCAGCCACACTAGAGGGTTTTTGAGCACGAAGAGCCTGTTTAAGGTTGTGAAAAGCATTTCGGTTGGATTTAAGTCTGATGTTTGACTGGGCCTCTCCACTTCATTTTTCTGAGCCATTCAGAGGTGGACTTACTGGTTTGTTTTCGATGTCCTGTTGCATAACTGTCAGGATTCTCTGTTAGAAAGCAGAACTAATGGTTCCATCACTTACAGCAAGTCATTCAGGTCCTGAAGCAGGAAAGGAGCCCCAGACCATCAGACCAACACCAACATCTTTGACTGCAGGTATGGCATTCTTGCCAAATGTGAGCTGAGCCATTGTCTTGTTTTAGTGGTTTTCACTTTGGAACGCTCCCATTTTTCCTCAGCCTCTTTCTTATTGTTGAATTATGAACTCTGATCCTAACTGAGACACGTGATATCTGCAGTTCTTTAGTTGTTGTTTTGGGTTCTTTTGTGACCTCATGGATGAGCCGTTGTTGTGCTCTTGGACTAATTTTGGTAGGCTGGTCAATCCTGGAAATCATCACCACTGCACCACTGTTGCAGTTTGAGCCTCAAAGCCTTAGAAATGGCTTTGTAACCCTTTCAGACTGATAAATGACTTTGTTTCTCAGCTATTCTTGAGTTTCTTTTAAAACTGATGGCATGGTATGTTGCTTTTAGAGATCTTTTAGCCTGCTTCATTTTGCCAGACAGGTTCTACTTAAGTGATTTCTTAATTCCACAGGTCTAGCAGTAACCAGGCCTGGGTGTTGCCAGTAAAATTGATCTCAGCTTTCTAAAAACGATGGTTTCTTCATTCATGATTTAACAATGAGCACAATTACTTTATTAAAATAGGGCTAGGTAGCTTTGGATGTAAGTGCGACAAAAATGAGAAATCAGAAAGGGAGAATAAAACTTACTAAGTTTTATTATACAACCTCACCTGTACTTACAGGTGTCACCATGCTAACAAGCTAAACTTAGATAAGCACCTCGATAAGTAATGTGCTTTCAAGGAACAGCATGATAGCATGATGACATTTTTTAAGGTGGTCATAGAAGCTGGGTGGAATTAACATGCCATCAAGGTAATTGAAATACACGTGGCCTTTGTCACGCTATCACTTCTGCTGAGTTAACAGAGGGGCGAGATAAGAAAGAGAGACGTTCACGCATGGCTGATTTCACGGCTGTTAAAGTGCTTCCCGCTTTACAATGATGTTTGTGGCTGCCTGCGCTCTCCTCAGCAAATCGGTTTAAACAGGCAAATCATTGTTGGAGCTCAACACTGCAGGAACACTGAAACTTTCAGCTGCCCCCAGGGAATTTAACAGTAATTACAGATTATTCACTACAGTCGACACAATATACACACAAATAGCTGTTAATTCTACTGCAGTGCCAACTCAGCAATTCTGTCATACTAACAAAATGATGGCCATAGGTCGCCTGTCTATATGACCTGATAAATAGTAGGTTGGGGGTGACAAATATTTCACAGTTTGTCCACAAACTCTATCAGTGTTATAACAGTTATTATGGCAGTCCACTCCCCCAGGCATCAGTTCCCTATTGAGAAACAGGAGATATTAACAGCTGCACCCTCAGTAGTTGCTGGTAATGTTGGTAATAAACAAATTAAAGCTTATTTTACTGCTGTGATTATTGTCACTGCACTAAATATGTTGCCTCAGGACAGGCTTCATTACAGCTTATCGACCCAGGTGTTAGTCAATGAAGCATTGAAAATTTGAGTCAGGCTTCTCGCTGTTTACTCAGCAAGAAAGACACAACTTATAGTGTACAGACAGGACTCTTTTGGCCTTGAAAACCTATATATTCTATTTAAATATATGTACATAGAAGCTTTTTTTCTTTTTTTAATCAGTCAAGAAAGTAAACATTAAGCAAATATACTTTAGAAATAGTCAAAAACAAATTTAACAACACACAGGCAGAACGTTAGAGCATTAAATAGAAAAAAAGAGCTATGTTCAATAATATACAGTGATACACCACATTCTCTGAAACACATTAAGATTCACATGAACATATGCATCAGAGCTGTTTAGCAATAGATGAGGTTGCAGCAGCAAACTGTTACGCCTAGCAAGCCTTGTAACCAGCTCTTTGAACCTCCATCTGTACGGCGTACACGGACATCGCAGCATCAGAGGCAGAAAATGATAACGCACTTTCATTTCAAAACTGCATTGCAGAACAAAAACGATCTCAGGTTACAAAATGCTTCGGCACCATTTGAGAAATAAGGACTATTACACAATGTTACATGACAATTCACATTCACTGGGTATGCATGTGCCAGTCTAAACAGGAAGTAGAGGCTCTGTTGCTTTGTTTCAGCGCAATGAATCAAGGAAGGACAGTAACTGAGTGAGAAGGCCCAATCAGGAAGCAAACGTTCACCGAACGGTCACTGAAGAATCAGTTTCTCCCTCTGTGGACATCAATACTGCAAATGAACTCAAAGCTGGAATTGTAGTTTTAACTTGTATGTGTGTGTGTGTGTGTGTGTGTGTGTGTGTGTGTGTGTGTGTGTGTGTGTGTGTGTGTGTGTGTGTGTGTGTGTGTGTGTGTGTGTGGGAAGAGGGCCACGTGCGTCATAAAATATCCATCCAAGCTTTACTCACTGCCTAAACCAGTTTAGAGAGAAAGTAACTAGTGTCCTGTGTATCACCCATTACCTAAGCTCTACCAAACACTGCCCACTTGGTCCTGCCCTGTTCTCAGCTGTTACAGAGATACAAAAAAAATCACTTCTGCCAAACATTGTAAACGAAGAAATCAGAAAGAATAACATGCAACACTTTTTATACTGGAAACTATACAGTCTAAGTTCAACTTTACTGCCACCTGCTGCCTATTTATTCAAATAATAAATATTAGAGCTGAAACTATTTGGTGATTCAGTGATTGACAGAAAATGAGTTTTCTGCAATGCAAAATGATAATTAACGCTTTGAGTCCCTTCAGGTTACACAAGAAATCATCTTGGGTGCTGAAAAGTTTTGATTACTATTTCTCACACTGAACATTCTTTTACTTTTCAAGCACTTTTCTAGACAATGTGATTAATGATTAATTAGTTGAAAAATACATTAATAATGTAAACCATTATTAGAGGCATTCTGAGTTAAAACAAATTATTTAAAAAGGAAGCGGAGCAACGGGCATATATTTAAGTCTGAGTTTTAAAAAAGTGTGATTACCAGGCTATTGAGTGGTAATGGAAACTACCAGCTAGTGCTCAAGCATTGAAGCAAAGCATCCCCCTCCCCCAAGAAGACAATACTGACCACCTGGACCAACAGTGTGTGTATGAGTGTGCGTTTGTGAGTGTCCAAGCATGCAAGTATTTCCATAATACTTAGTGTTGACCGGCTGTAATGTGAGAGGTCAGGACACAATAGCACTGTGGCTCTGAAGACCTAACACCATGCTGAGAGAGGTCACATCTATGTGATAACCACCCCCACCTCCAAGCACACACACATACTCACACATACACACACACACACACACACATACTCACGCATACGCATACACACTCACACATACACACTCACGCATACACGCATACACATGTGCACACACATTTACTTTTTTTTTCTTTTTTTTTCTATTTTTTCATTAGGCATTGTGCCTCTACACACTCTCCTTGAAGTAAAATCATGGACTTTAAAAAAAATAATTTATAAACTTTGGCTTACCGGATTTGCAACACAGACAGAATTTTATGTGAGACAGAAAAAGGAATCAAAAGTAACTGATTGGTTGATTCTTAAATGTTTCTTAGCTCCTTGTGTATTGTTTCTTGTTATTTAAACCACACTTAATGATGAGAAGAACATAAGATTTGTGGATTGCATGGCAAAGAAAACGCAGCAAGTCACAGTGTCCTTCAGGACATCAGCAATGTTGGGTCGTTACAAAGTAACATATTGTAATGTAAAGTAATGTTACAAAGGAACGCATTACTGTAGTCACATTCCCTTTTTTGAGTAACACAGTTTGTAACGCATTACTGTACTAATGCATTTCTTAAGAACATTCTTTTATTCATTCTTTCTGCATTACAAAGTTTCTTCTGTTGTCTGTTCTCTGGGCACATAGAAAGAAAAAAAAACATCAGACATGCCGTATTCTAGCACTTACACTATCATCAGCTAATTTCAGTTTGTGTGTGGGAGGAGGAAAATGGTGGAGCAATACAGCCACACAGCTTTTGAAGAGTGAAGACGTGGATATTACTTTTGTTTTTATTGCACCAAAAGGACAAGAGCGCAGTGGTGAAGTGGAAACTTCATGCAGGACATAAACAACTATTACACTGCTAACAAAATTTTGGCTCTTTGCAAACATTTGCAAAGACAGCATACTAACACAAAGCTAGCCAAGAACCTAGAGTGATTTCAAAGCTAAGTCCAGCAGCCAGAACCTGATGTTGATCAGGTAACAGAAGTAGTGATGAGCAGGACATTTCTGCCTCTTTGTGTTTCTAAAACAGAATCACTTTAAAGTTTCTTATGGTCATATGATTGTTGGGTTTTTCTCTGTATCTACTGTACAATATAAAGCGCCTTGAGGCGACTTTTGTTGTGATTTGGCGCTATATAAATAAAATTGATTTGAATTAAGGCTGCTATGCAGCTGTCAGCTTTCTGATCATACATAAAAAAAAAACAAAAGAAAGATTGTCCTCATTAGGATAGGAATTTGTGTTTTATGTGGGACTTTAGTCTAAGATGGATATTGTCTCACATTGCATTAAGAGATAATGTGTTTCAGTTCATTTTTCAGACTAACAAGAAAACAGTGTAAAAGAAATATACTGTAAGCAGCTACTTTCTCCAGTTAGTAGTTGACTAACATGCTACCAATAATGTGTAATACATTGCTTTTCTGGACTCTACACTGGAAATCCACAAATATGTGTCCATGTTAATAATCAAGGTTTAACCTCAGAAAATTCAGCACAGGATGTGGAGCTCTACCAAATTTCAAAATGAAAAAGATTTCCGTTCATAAAACAATTGAAACTATTTAAGCTTTGCAACAAAGTACTCTGGACTTTAGTTTTTTCAGTTCATTTTTATCTGTATAACTCTAAATCACTACAACAGTTATACAATAATACAAAGAAAAGAGAGAAAATCCCAATAATCATATGACACCCACTGAGAAAGCACTTTGGCGAAAGTGGGAAGGAGAAACTCCCTCTTAACAGGAAGAAAACTCCAGCAGAACCAGGCTCAAGGACGGGTGACCAATTGGGGTGAGAGGAGGAAGACAAGATGAAGACACGCTGTGAAAGAAGCAACTCAGGACACTCACCTTATATCAAAATGATGAAAAGAGAAGAAAAAAAGGACAGTTTACTTTTACTATTTACTTCTGAACATCAAGAGTTGGGCACTTTATGCGAAAGAGGCTGAACTGTTTCTTTTATCCTACAAAAAAGACTAAACAAACAGCGTGTTTGCTTATGTGAAAAATGTAAGTTGTTAATAGAAGCTGAATATTTTCCAAAATATCACGATAATGTAACTTTTAAGATTTGTTGCTCAAACAGGATTTAGTTGTCTTAGGGACAACTAAAAAAGGGAAACTGCAATTCTTCCAGTGGCCACTTGAGGCTGGCTCCAAAGCAAGTCAGTCCCATTAGACTCTTGAGAAAATCACTAGCATCAAAGCAGAAGCAAGAATGTTTACAGCCTGACACACAAAGCATTTTTGTGTAAAAGGGTTCATTTTTTTTCCCATAATTCTGTTAATAAGTCTTTAAAGATAAATACAAAAAACAAACAATGCTACAGAGATACTTTTAAATTGGTACATAAAGGTTGAGAGGCTGTTACATTAGTAATATAATACCCTGCACTTGCACAGTAGATCATTTTATATATATAAAAAAAACACATGCAACATCTGAATCCAGCTCATGTACTTGTGGTGATTGCCCATGACATCTGTTTAAATTTAGATTATAATCAGATACCAGGTGATCCAGTAGCCTCTGTCCTGTCTGCTGAAAAAGATGAGTGAAAAAGGTATGTTTTTTTTCTTAATTCAGCCTTTTAAATGAAAGTAAAGCTTAAAATTAGGGGTGTGGCCACTTCGAATGACGGGTAAATGCTGATACAGAAGACTTTGTGGTGTTGGTGCATTCCTGAGGTTTTGTTCATGTGCAGTGATTATGCAGTCTTCTGTTTAACGCCACATAAGACTGTGTTTAAAGAATCTGTGATCCATTTTTGGTGAATGAAATTCTAGGCTCACCTCAGTATGCTCGTAGTATGTTGGTGGACTAATTATGTCTGTCCACTAGCTCATCCAAATATGTTTTCAAACATATCCAAATAGTGAGTCTTCTGTACTGTCTCGTCTCAATGGTCCAGTTCATTTGGTAAATCTATGCCAGCACAGAAAATGTTGATTAAAAATAAATAAATAAATAAATAAACAAGCCATAAAAATAGAACAAAATCATTTAAAATGTTTTAAAACTTTGCTACACTCATATTTACTTTTAAAGATTTAGGGTTCAATTATTCCCCAAAATGCACTAACACGCAAAAGAATCTAGATCCAGTCGAGGCAGCTTAAGATCATACATCTACGCATCTTGTCTTGGGAATTGAATAAGTTTATTTATTATGCAATTCTACCCCCAGAGGGACAAAAGACTCTATCTGTTACCTGGAAAATCTGTAGGAGATCTTCTGCTTTGATGAGAAACTGTCAGTTGCAGTCTGTTGCTTCATGACCACACTCGTTAACCTCACTGGAAGCCTAACTAACCTGTAAAAGAAGCTCACTCTACATAAATTTGTTTACTGATTTGCAAGACACAAATACAGGAAGCTGTATAGCACAATGACCAAAGTAACCGCTCCCTGTTTGCCTTTTTTTCTGTCTCTACCCTCATCTCGCAGTTCTGCTTATAATCCTTTATACTCTTGTTTTGCTCCAGCAGTCCAGTAATACAGTTGTTCTCACTTTGCTGTGATCAAACACTAGTGACACACACACACACACACACACACACACACACACACACACACACACACACACACACACACACACACACACACACACACACACACACACACACACCTTGTGTCGTGGATCATTCTAATTAAATACTTTACTCTGTTGTCACGTTGGGTTGGAACCCCTTTCGGCATATTGTTTATCCTTCAGGCCATGACACACCAAACAAACCTCAAAGGCTAACAGATAAAAGACCAACAGAAATACTGGTTTGCAATTTCTGCTGAAATTTGCACTTTTAGTACGCCACAAAGATGTAAACTGATGGGCAGCATACGTTCAAGTGTTCTGTGCCTCCATTAAAGGAATGAACCATTCTAAAATACAATGAAAGAACACAAAGTGCCCAACATGAAGCAACGCAAAAAATGCCTCTGTAATTCTTGTAACTATCCTGTCAGAAGTGTTGCATGTGTTATTTGTAATACAATTAAAAAATTAAGCTTCTTTTCTTGCGGCAGAAGAAGAAAAAAGACAGAAAGACGCTGACTGGGGGAAATTACCAGTTCCTCACATTCAACAACAAAGTGGATTTTATACTAATAACATACATTCAAAGCAACATGTTGGTTTGATTGTTAAACACATGCTGTAATTCTTAGCTTTAAAGAACCCTCATGGTATTGAATGAGAAGTGCAACAACAACATGGACTGCAGGGAAAAGTCAGAGAGAGACCATCGAAATCAAAATATCAAAGAATCTTAGTGCTTTTTTCAGATTCATGATGTGCACATGCAAAGTGGTTCATTTCAGATATGGTCTTTTTTTTTTTTTTTTTTTTTTTATTAATCCAGCTCACTGTTAGCCATCATAAAGACCATGTTTTACTCACACTGCATACCCATAAACACTAGTGTATATATTTATCATATCTACTTCCTATATTTTACTACATATCTACATGTAGTTTAACAGTTTTTAACTGAACTCCTGCTAAGTAAACCTTAGGTCAAGTTAAACATTAATATAGCAAAGGGGTCCTTGACTAGAATCTGCGTTGAGTAGATTAAATAAAAATGCGAACATTTACTATTCCATGACGTGAATTCTACAAACTTCAAGTTCAAGCTGATGGCTTTGTTGCTTCCTTTTGTGGCCTCCAGGCTGACCTTTGAAGTATTTGCAGTAGTATTTTAATTGACTGATTTTGAGTCCTTCAGCTGCTGAATTTGTCTGTCCCTGTGATTATGCATGAGATCTTTCCAACCGAAGTCTTGTATGGTTATTTTGATTTTATATATATTGAACACGGCTGCAACTTTGTGTGGGCGAATTTTGCCTTAGCAGTTGCTGAACCTGGGGACTGTTGCATCTGAAGGGCCACGGCGGGTTTACGAAGCAGCAAAGCAAACAAAAAGCACATTTATTAAAACCGTCAGGTGCTGAGCAGTGCACGTGCACAGCTTCACACAAAGGTGCAAAACAAAGAAAATGAGCTGCGTTTTGTGAGGTGAAAGTCAATTTCGTTTTTGGAAAAGAAAAGCACGTGGTTAGAGAGGTACCTCAACAGCTTAGTGTGAACAGAGGAAATGGAAAAATAGACATGGTTGCTCTAATAGATGGTCTCTACAGTGCCTGTGTATGTTTGTGTTTGTGTATCTTAACTGCCACATGTGGTCAAATCAAAGAGTGGAAAAAACACACACCTTTGTGCTGTTATCACATTTGACCCAATAATTGGAAAAAAAATGTTCTGAGCTCATCTCTCTATGCACATTTCAGTCTTTCGTTTCATCGTGTCAGGATGTTTGTTTGTTCTAAGCACTGAGTTTGGTTAATAAAAATTACTTTTGTCAGGGCTTAAAATGGGTTTGTGTAGATACAGATAGCAGCATAACGTTAGTAAATTTTCTTACAAAAATTTCATTTTAGCAACATTTTAGCCTTCTTGTGGTAAATTGGTGCCAGATACACGTTGTCACTACACCACAATTTCATTCCACAGGCCTTGTTCAAAGCAGGTATTTTGAAATTTTGAGATGAGGCAATGTAACAAAAGGGCAAGCACACATTATACACCTGCATGTGAAAGATCAGTCACACATCCCCTTTTACTGCTGTAAAAGTTATTTGCACAAAAAGACATGGCATTTAACATGCCAACAACCAAAAAAAGCTTTTGTTTTAGTTTCAAAACATAATGCGAAAGCATGTTGCCAAAGAAAGGATTGCTGAAATGTCAAAGCGGTCTACCTTGGAGCCATCTAATTTCAACAACATGACCTCATAACATTTTCTTACCTGAATTTTCCTCTGTGTGTGCGTGTACGTGTGTGTTTAAAATTTCTGTCTTGTGCAGCACACGTGCACAGCACATGTGAAAAATAAACCCACCACAAACTCCCCTAAAAACCCAAAAGGTGATATTCTGAGACGGTATGCATATTTAGATGAAAGAAGTAGAAACAGAATATGCACTCGGTGTTTCCCCCCGCAGAGGGCTGGTGTCATTTTAGTCCCACATTGGGGTATAGAGCAAAAAATATCAATGTCATTGTGCTATAATACTAAAAATGTTGTTTGTTTGTTTTTATTATTAGGAAACTAATGAGATTGTGAGATAAGAGGCAAGTTTCTGTATTTTCAGTGACGTTAATACATTGGAGCTAAAATTGCGATTCGATTTTATGTTTATAATATTAGCATTTTTATGACATAAATACATAAATAAATAAAATAAGCATGCTCAAAAGTTTTTGAAAGAGATGTAATATTTTTAACAGGGAACCTGCAGTTTGGTTTATTAAAGGAAAATTAAAAACCAAATGTAATTTCTAACAAGCAGAAGACATAAAACCAAAATGCTGGATTTTGTGTAGGGGGAGATGACCGCCATTGCTAACCGTCTGAAACAATAACTCAATATGAGGTGGACTTACTCTTAAATAGACCTGGACTCTTCTGAAGGCAACACAATTTGAGTTTGCAAGCAGTCACAAAGTCATGATAGATTTCTCACAAGTAATGTATCATATCTTGACTTTCAATGAATGACAGACTTAGAAAAAACAGTTACGATCAAAGGAAACTCATTGCCATTTTGCCAAAAGGTAGTGAGCCTGACTGCTAGATGTCATTTCCATTTATTGCTTTAGCATTTCATTAAAAGCAGTGTGCAAGTGAGCTGCAGTCCAAGCCACAGAACCAGTCTGGACATGAGCAAAATGTTTTCTCTGTATCATGATTATGGTCTGCAGTTATGTGGAATTGTTTTGCGTAAATTGTGAGTGGATTAGATGTCATTGCATGTCACTGATTTACAGCAGCTTTGCTGCGAACTAACACTGGCCTGCAGAAATGTTATCAGCCAAGTACTGACACTCCCTAACACTACATCCTCTCAGTATGAGCAGTAAAATACATCTCCCTGCTCCTCTGAAGTACTGCTGACTGGTTAACCACAAAATAAGCCTCAGGAATACACAAGAATCTCCCCCGATACACCTCTCTGCCCAACAATGAATCTGCATTAAGCTGTGAACTGATACTCTGTAAAAAGAACATATATGAAACAACTGTCTTCCTCAATTCTAATGGTGTCTGCACGAGAGAAGAAGAGAAAAGCTTCCTATGAAGCTGATGGAAAGTTAGGTCAATTTGAATACAGGTTGCTGCAACTGTTGTGAGGCATGTGATTCCTCTTCACATGCCTCATTTTGCTTGCAAATGGGCAGATTAGTACAAAGGAACACAATATGCAAGAAATAAGGTTTTTGTTTGAGGTTTAAGGACAACACAGCATACTCTGAATGTGGAATAATATAGCCAGTACTCTTTAGCATGCTTATTACTTGTTTGTATTGTTCATATCAAAATATCAGGGTTTTATTGGTAACAAACCAGACAGATACACACATGTTAGCAGCATGTTCCATCATATACCATATCTCTTTGTTTGTGTGTGATTGTGTGTGAAGTTTCCATTGAGAACAGTGGGCTGACTCAAAATGAAAACTCATTGTTTCCTCTACAAGCCTTTGAGACAGAAGATGAGTGGAAAACTGGTTTCACACAGACATGCACACATGCAATATTCAATAATGCAAAGATTATGCACTAAAAATGAAAGAATCCAAAGCACAGTGACACTGACATTGACACATGAATATTGTAATGTGAAACCGACATGCAGTAACATCACACACCATTAAACAGCCGAGGCAAACACAGTGTTGTCTTTGTAGAAATTAGAGCAACTAAAATACCAACATACTCATCAGAAGAGATCAGATGTCTAAAGAGGGAGCTGAATTTACATTATTTTAAAATCTGAAAGAATGTCAATTTGTTTGTTTACATAAACGTTAGTCTTAACAGATCATTTCTATTCATTTCTCCCTGGTGTATTTCCCATTAATGTGGCTATTGTGGCTTTGTGGTTCATGCTAATGTTGTTCTCACCACCTCCATTGTAGAGATTACTGCAATTGAGTTGCAGCAAAGTGTCAACTCATGTAAGCTTTCCAAGACATGTGACTTTACATGGATGGTATTCAGTTTTGAATTTGGCCCCAAATTTATGTGAGTTGACTTTTTGGTTGCTGTATGTTTGTTTGTCTGAATCAAGCTGACGTTTTAGTTTGATGGTGGATGCACAAACGAGGAAAATGGACTAAAGACTAAAGAAGCGGCAGAAAGACAGCTGTATCAACTTGAACGACACCATCCAGAAACCAGTATCCCTGCGCTGGAGAGCTATTGCTGCAAAGAGTAAAACCTGCTCATGCTACACTTGCAAAATCCCGACATGTCGACAGAGATAACGCTCGCCCGTGAGCACATAATGGGATGACTCTGGGATGACACATGGATGGAACAACTGTCATCTATACTCTGTTATCCTTACGTAATAGAAAAATAGCCGTTCTAGATGACTTATATCTTTATTTACTTCCTTTGAGACTCATAAAAATGCTTTCCAATGCAAGATTTGCAAAATGGGAATAATAAGATTATTTTTCCATAAATATTCTGTAAGATCTATCGCTTTATTTTTTTGTTGATTCTGAACATAATCATACTATTATCCAGGCTAGCTTGTATTACATCCTTAGATCATCCAAGGAGACGCAGAACTTTGTATGTATACTTGTATTATGTGTGATAACCACTCAGCAGGTGGGTCTGCCCATCTGCGTCTTTTGAAGATTAAACAGCAGACAGAAAAGAGTAAAAAAGGACAAATTATGTACAAAATATTAAATACATAAATATACATTATGGCAAAAAATACTGTGTAGTGTTAGTTGTAATTAAAGATTAACACAAGCATTCAGGTAAAACCTTCTTCACTGTATGCCTTGTAAGTTTTAATTTGAGTTGCTATCATACAGTATTGCAGTCTTACAGACTGCAATACTGTAATCAAAACTCTTGTGGTGAACATAAAACAGCAGGTGAGAATCGGCAACAACCGGCAAGGCAGAGAAATCTCCCACAACAAAGCAGCACACCTTTAACTTTTCTTTTTGTGTCTCTTTTCTAACCTTGTTTGTTTTTCATCTGTGTTGTTGCTTGCACGCTGTGAGGTTTTTAAAATTTAGACGCAAATCCCTTTTTTTACTCGCTATCTCTGCCTCTCTTTGTCTCTTTCTGTCTCTGTCACTCTCATCAGCGCTCTCCTTATTCTTTATTTCCTCTTCTCTTTTAACCTCTTGCAACTCTCTAAAGGTGTGCGCATTTTTGTGTGGGAGGGTAAAGAAAGGGGACTGGAAAGATTATAGCCTTTGGGGTGTGAAAAAGTGTGGTTTACTTTACCTCGACCGCCTGAAGCAGTGTGCATAAAGTTAATCACAATCTAACTTTGTGTCTACTGCACACCCTGCCAAAATTTTAGGTAAAAGAAACACATGACTACCACTGATACTGGCACGGGAGATAATAGCATCATGCTTTAATGTGTGTGTGAAGCTGGCTGACAAAATTCTGATATTTTGAACATCACATTCTAATTTTTACAGATTAATAGTGCATCAGTTTTACAATCCAAATCCACACAAACTAGTCGAACAATCAGTAGCCAGCAGTATCACACTGGCTGTTCACCAACTTAAGTATTACCAGCTCTTTATACGTGTTTGTGTGTATACTTCAGCTCCAGGAACACTTGACACCATGAAGAGTCACATCTTAAGCAAGTCTGTCCACTTTTCCCCCCTCTATGTTTCATTAATATCATGTGACGGTGTCTAAGCCACTAGTTGTGGTACATTCAACTGCAGTAGTAGTAGTAGTAGTAGCCATTGTTCCCGCTCACAGATCACACATTCTAGTTTGTAAATTTGGCAACACAATTCAGTAAGGTGTCATGTTACAGCACACAAGCACACTAAACTAAATAAACAGCGCCTCTCAAAGGTTATTAAGTGCAATTTATTTATTTAGATCCCCAGTGCTCTCTACATTGAAAAGCATTAGATCTTCAAATCCATATTATTTGTTGAAAATTCAACAAAATAGGGCCAAAAATAATAAACACTCTCTTTTAGAGTATTTGAGAGTTTCTCAGATGGTAAATCACTGAGATTCGAAGCAAGGAACTGATGGTGAGTTTGGGGAGAGAATTATGGTTAATTCATTTGCTTTTAGCCATTTAGACTATTCTCTCTCTCTCTCTCTCTGTGTGTGTGTGTGTGTGTGTGTGTGTGTGTGTGTGTGTGTGTGTGTGTGTGTGTGTGTGTGTGTGAGAGAGAGAGAGAGAGAGAGAGAGAGAGAGAGAGAGAGAGAGAGAGAGACTTTAAAACTTCATTAAATGATCACTATAATGGTATGCTACCCTCACCAACCACTTGGACCATCTTTATCCTTCAGAATTGCTTTAATTCTAGGTGGCACAGATTCAACAAGGTGCTGGAAACATTCATCAGGAATTCAACACGATAACATCACACAGTTGCTGCAGATTTGTCGGCTTTACATCCATGAAATCAATCTCCCATTCCACCACATCCCAAAAGGGCTCTGTTGGATTGAGATCTAGTAACTGAGGAGGCCATTTGAGTACAGTGAACTTACTGTCATGTTCAGATGATCTGAGCTTTGTGACAAGGAACATTATCCTGCAGGAAGCAGCCATCACAAGATGGGTACACTGAAGTCATAAAGGAACTGACATGATGGCTAGCTGTTACGAAGGGGAAAAAACTGTTCCCCACATAATTACACCACCAGCAGCCTGAAATGTTGATAGAAGGTGGGATGGCACCTAATTTTGACCCTTGCAACAAATGTTGCAGAAGAGAAATTGAGACTGAGACAATGTCTTTCCAATGTTCCAATGACCAATTTTGGGGAGTACATGTAAATTGTAACCAGTCTCCTGTACTTAGTTGACAGGGGTGGCACCCGGGGTTGTTTTCTGCTGCTCTAACTCATCTGCTTTGGAGTATGATGTGCACCTGTTATGCATTCAAAGATGAGTTGAGATGAGTTTCTGTTGTCTTCCTAACAGCCTTAAGCAGTTTGACAATTTTCCTCCAGCAAGAACTACCACTCACTGGATATTATCTTTTTTCCACCCATTGCCTGTAAACATGGTTGTGTAGGGAAAACCCAGATCAGCAGTTTCTGAAATACTCAGATCAGCCTGGCTGGCACCAAATACAATTAAATCACATTTCTTCCCCATTCTTATGCTTGGTTTGAATTACAGCAGGTCATATTGACCAATGTCTACAAGCTTAAATGCTCAGAGTTGCTGCTATGTGATTGTGTTAACGAGCAGCTGAACAGGTGTGGCTAATGAAGTGGTCGACGAGTGTATATAAAGTGCATGTAGTATATATTCCACCATTCCACCAGTGTGTGAATGCGAGAGTGAATGAATAGTGGCATTGTAAAGCGCTTTGGGTGCCTTGAAAAGCGCTATATAAATCCAATCCATTATTATTATTATCATATATATATATTGAGTTACTTGGTTGAAAGCGAGTCAGTAGCTATTCACTCCGTGGAGCTTTACCTTAATCATTATTCAATGTGTTAGTAGCCCTATATGAACCACAACTCAGTCCCTGATGTCGACTCAAAAAGCAGCAGAAGAGCGGATCACATCTGCTTGTTCCTTATCCTTGGATTGATGAGAACTGTTTTAGGACTGCCCATGAAGATCTGCTGTTTTTGTTTACAGAAACAAGCTGGTTCTGTAATTTGGTCTGAAAATGCAAGTTGCATGTCTTATGTGGTTTTTAGTGAGATGTACAAAGTGATGGGTTAATATAATTACAAGGCCATGTCTCCACAGATCAGCCATCACCCTAAGTGAGCCTGCTGAATTTCTTGCTTGTCATCAGAGCAAGGAAAATCTGATTTTCTGCACTGGGAGAGGTCACTTAATGCATTCTGGCTTCAGCAGTTGACAAAAGTTGCTTTCAAATGTTGAGTGGAGCTGAAGCCTTGTGACTGAATGTGAAGAGTGGCCTGCTGCACATAAGGACAAAGAGTTCCGTTTAGAGTTCTGGCTTGTTAAAATCCTATTTTAAAAGGCAAAGAGAGTAAAGTCCAGCCATATCTTTTCTAAGCTAGTCCTCAGCCAAAATATGCATGTTAAGAAGTACATTTATATTCCAAATATTACAGAAATGATATATGTAGTTATTTATAGTGAGAAATAGCAACTTCTGAAACATGAATCCAAGAAAACTTTGATTATTTACAATGCTCTAAAGAGAAAGCCTTATTATTGTAATCCCAGTTCCAAAAACGTTAGAATGCTGTGTAACATCTAAACAAATATGTGTGTCAGAAATATTGGCATGAAACTTCTGGAGGAACTTTGCAAGTCATTAGATCTGGAATTGGCAATGAGTCAGCAGCATGACAGAGCATTTTACAAAGGCAGAGTTTCTTTGAAGAAAAGATGGGCAGCGGCTCACCACTCTGCAAAAAGCTACATCCACAAATTGTGGAACAAATACAGAATTATGGTCCTCAATAAAATAAGATAAGATAAGATAAGATAAGATAAGATAAGATAACCTTTATTAGTCCCACACGTGGGAAATTTGTTTTGTCACAGCAGGAAGTGGACAGTGCAAAAGTTATGAGGCAAAAATTAGAATACAATAAGAATAAATACAGTACACAACTGTACAGAATAGAATAAAATACTATATACAGTAGAATAAAATAAAATAAATATACAATAAGATAAAAATAGAATACAAATACAAATACTATATACAACTGAGTAAAAATACAACGATGACAGAAAGGATTATTGCACTTAGTATTATTGCATATGTATGGATGTGTGTGTGCTTGATCAGTTAAAGTCTTTATTATGGAGTCTGACAGCAGTGGGGAGGAAAGACCTGCGAAATCTCTCCGTCCCACACCGTGGGTGCCGCAGTCTCCCACTGAAGGAGCTGCTCAGTGCTGTCACAGTCTGCTGTATGGGGTGGGAAATGTTGTCCAACAGGGATGACAGCTTAGCCGCCGTTCTCCTGTCACTCACCACCTCCACTGGGTCCAGAGGGCATCCTAGAACAGAGCTGGCCCTTCGGATCACCCGTGAACTGTAAAGACATCGAATATCTCAACATCTACAGCACATAATATCATCAGAAGATTCCTTGACTGTGGAGAAATCTCTGTGTGCACGGAGAAATCAATCTTCGGTCCCTCGGGCGCCACTGCATTAAAAACAGGCATGATACTGATATGGAAATCACTGCATGGGCTCAGGACAACTTCCAGAAATCACTGCCTGTGAACACAGTTCATTGTACCATTCACAAATGCAAGTTAAAACCCATATGTGAAATCAATCCAAAAACGCTGCCGTCTTCTCAGCAGCATAAAATGGATTGAGGCAAAGTGGAGAACTGTTGCCACGTCCTCTGAACTGAAGAGGAAAAGGTTTATCCGGCTTGTTATCAGTTCAGGTGGTATGCAATCATATTTTAAAACATACACGCATACAATTAATAGATATGCAGACACTGCATTAAATGAGGACTAGATAGTTTCCTACATGATTGATTATCTTATATAAGGACATATTATGCACACTGGTGCCTTTAACATCTGTAGCAAACGTGAATCCAAATACAGGACTTCAGTGAAGAGGACAGATCAGTCACAGTTAAAATTACAACAAATAGCCAAGGAAAAAATTGCTGTACCACAGCTGAGGAAGCCAACCAAGAGCATTTTATCTGCAAAAGCACATAAAACACAACCCTGTGAACCAAACCCTCCAAAAACACCCAAGACCTGAGGCCACAAACAAAACAAACACAAACAGCCAGCCACAGGACTAGAAACAGAAAGATTGTATTAAAAGTTTAACCCTAACACAAAACAATATGAAAATAAAGATGAAGACATCTAATGAAAAATGATCATGTCATACATGCATATTTTTAAACCCTTTCCACGTGGGCTAAACCCTATCTCAGCTAACTATGGTTAAGAGACAAGGCACACAGTGGATAGGTCACTATTTCAGAGCAAACATGGCAGACAGAATGTTACAAAATAACCAAGCCGGGTTGCTATTCCAGAGTAAACATAACAACTGAGGGAACATACAGTATCTGTCTGCATGCATGCGTGTCTACATTTGTCCTTCTTACCTGTGTTTCCTCAGGAGCATCTTCTGTTTTTTCACAGTGTTTGTCTTCCCACAGAGAAGTGTGTGTGAGTGATGTGGTAAAGCACACACACACAGAGACATACAGTGGCATTATGCACCTGGCTGCTGCATGACAAAAGTTTATCAGAGAGTGAATCTAGTGTAAACCAACAACGCAGGTGCTGTCTATGTGTGCGTATGTGTGACATCACCTCTCCCCATGCACAGCAGCAGTGCTGTTCTGTAGTTAGACAGTATCGGTCTTTAAAACAGCAAAAAGATATTATTTAAATCTAAATTACAATAATTCACTTTATTGAATTTAAAGGCAGATCAATCCTAAGGTAAAATCTTGTTTTAAGGCAGTAAAGCAGTAAGTAAGCACCCAGTAAATCTGCATGTGCTGGCCTCCTGTGAACGTGTGATATTGGTTTCTGTTAGCCACAACCCACACTGAGTTCTTGGAATGAAATATTAAGCAGACACTGGTTTAAATATCTGCAAGAAAGATAAGCTTCTCCACAGCCAGCCACAGTTGTATTACTTGCAGGGGTCAAAGCAGCATAACATTAATGGGGATGGTTGCAAATTAGAATAGAATAGCCCTTTATTGTCATTAAACATGTACAATAAAGTTGTGGTTGCTTCACATCAACAGTGCAAAAAATATAAATAGTAAGACACCAGGAATCAATAACAAACAAGAGGAATATATGCAAAACAAGAGAAAAACACATTAAAGGACAAGTTGAAAAGTGCTTGAATGTATTGCAGAGGACTTGTTCTTTAATATTCTGAAATTCTCCCAGAATATCAAAGAAAGTATCAAAGGACACTTTGAAACATCATTATGGTTTTTGCCCACTCATGTGGATTAGTAATCTAATTGAATCCTGGAGCAAACGTAAGAAGTACATTAAGAAGAAAGAATATCATGATGACATAACAAATGTGTTATATTTAATACGTGAAAATCTGCTAATGCAATGAGACTAAAAAAAACTCTTGTACAAGCAACCAGGCAAATGTATGAGGAGTTCTAATGTGGGCCTAATCAGTTAAATTTATGCAAGCACGAACATGAAACAGGAAGGAGAAATGTGTGTGTGTGTGTGTGTGTGTGTGTGTGTGTGTGTGTGTGTGTGTGTGTGTGTTTGAGTTATTACAGGGGAAGTCCTTTTTTCTGTATTTTTTCTCTTTTTTTTGGTGTCTTCGGGGATGCCAACCTCAGAGGAAACCCCTCCTCTGCTTGCCTCCCACGCATCCACCTACACATTGGAAACTTCTAACTAAAAAGTACACACACACACACACACACAAACAAACACACACACACAAGGTTTAATCACCAAGGCCACCTGTAAAGGCTTTCAGATGATCTAACAGAAGTCATGTACCCAGTTACAGATTTGAGGTATCTGTATTTTACTTTAGCATTCCTACTTAACAAAACAATTACAGAAGTAAGAACTTGTGTATTTTTTATGCCACCATTTATCTGACAGCAATTGTGTGCTACTAACAACATTCACCAGCTGCTTTAAAAAACAAGTGAATCAATGAGGTGGATTCTCTTTCACACACTTCAGACTAAAAGTGAGAAACTATAACCATATAGCCAAATGCAGTGGCTCACCTTCATGAGCACCTAATGTATGCAACTGTATATTTTGGATTACAGCATAGTTTAACACAAAACTGCTTACTGGAAACAGAACTACCTTATCAGATTTCTAGCTTCACAGAAAACATCACACGTCTGTATACAGCTACAGACAGACCACAACAACCTTTGTTGAATAGCTCACCCTTTTCTAGACTGGGTGCTATCAATCGTTTTTCACAGCACACTGCATCGTATGAAGTCATCTCGGTAAATGGTAAATGGCCTGTATTTGTATAATGCTTTACTAGTCCCTAAGGACCCCTAAGCGCTTTACACATCCAGTCATCCACCCATTCACACACTGAAGGTTAAAAGATGTTTGTGACAGATCAACAAAATCTATGTTGCAAGTAGAGGTCTAAGGAGCTCAGAAAGAAAAGCGCTGGACTTCTTTAAGTTGTTTGAAGATGTTTCACCTCTCATCCGAGAAGCTTTTTCGGTTCTAGGGTCAAATGGTGGAGAGTCCCAGATTTAAGCCCTGTGGGAGTGTCCCCCCCAGAGGGATAATGGACCCCCTAATGATCCTCTACCTAATCACACTGCCAAGGTGTGAAAACATGTCACAATGTAGGTCACAATCAGCCAAGGTTTCGGGTGGGCTCATTGTGAAAATGTAGAGGTAAAATACTTTTATGGACGGCATTCTTTTTTTGACGGATACTGATATAATTGGGTCGATCGTGGCTCAAGAGTTGGGAGTTCGCCTTGTAATCGGAAGGTTGCCGGTTCGAGCCCCGGCTTGGACAGTCTCAGTCGTTGTGTCCTTGGGCAAGACACTTCACCCGTTGCCTACTGGTGGTGGTCAGAGGGTCTGGTGGCGCCAGTGTCCGGCAGCCTCGCCTCTGTCAGTGCGCCCCAGAGTGGCTGTGGCTACAATGTAGCTTGCCATCACCTGTGTGTGAATGTGTGTGTGAATGGATGGATGACTGGATATGTAAAGCGCTTTGGGGTCCTTAGGGACTAGTAAAGCGCTATATAAATACAGGCCATTTACCATTTTTAATTGATTGATAAACTGATGTTTTCCTTTGATCTAAAAGTATAGTTGTGTAGTATTTTGTCGTAAAAATGCTTAATTTATTGTCATTTCTGTGTGACGACTTGGTTCTGGCTTAACAAACACAAAAATGACAAAGAATAACTGAAGATATTAGGGTGCTGATAATTTTTTAAAAAGCCAGACACATGCATTTACTGTGTGATAGGTAAACACACACAGACAGACACACAAAAGTCACTGTTCAGAATGCAGAAAAGAAAGAAGAAAAAAAATACCCAGCAGACACACACACACACAGACACACACACACACAAATGGTGGTTTCAGCAGCGGAACAATGCAGGGCTCCCCGTGTGTGGGCGGATACACCCAGAACGGGATGTTCTCTTTAGTGAACATCCCCCACCCCACACCACCCCTACCAACAAACACACACCTGAATGCACAGGCACCAACTCACACGATGCACATTTCTAAATCCATAGATAACACACCACAAATCATAAACAAATTCAGTGTATGTCCAGCATTCAGATGATTCACAAAAGCCCTAACTGGACATTTTGCTTTCACACAGAATTATTTATTACACATAAAGGTCCAAATTTAAACCTGTTTAAATTGTCACCATTTTTACAGTTTGTACTAACATTAAATTTGACTTCCACTTTTGTAAAGATAGCTATTCTGTATTCTTTATTTTTCCAATAAAGGGATCAAACAATGCACATTCAGCACAAATACGGTCCTAGTTTAGATTCATTCTAAAACAGCATAGACTTCATAATTGTTGGTGACAAGGGAATTTCGGTTGTAAACTTTCATTTATTTTGCTTTGTTGTTTTGGTTTCCTCAAGCTGAATTTACACTTCCCCACATCAATAAGCAGTCTCTGCAAGAACATCTGTTTTGAATGAACTTTTTGAAATGCATTAAATGATTTAGTGACAGAGGGTGAACAGTGCACACATGGGCCTACTGCCCCCTGGTGGCTAAAAACAACCCCCTTAACCTTGATGTAATTTTCCAAGAAAAGTTTGGATGCTGCGTAAATTGCAAATAGAAACAGAATGCAGTGAACCCGTTTTTTATTCACAACAGAACATTCCAATTTTTTTTACATATCAATATGATGCATCATTTTTAAAAAATTGTTAATTTTGATGGCAGCAATGTGTGTCAAGTAAGTTGAGACTGGGCTGTGCTTACCACTGTGTAGCTTCCCCTCGTGTTTTAACATTAATCGAAAAATGTCTGGGAATTGAGCTGTTGCTCGACTTCTAGGAGAGCAGTGTTGTCACCCCAACCGTCGCAGCAGACGGCCGCCCCTCCCTGAGCCTGGTTCTGCCAGAGGTTCCTTCCTGTTAAAAGCGAGTTTTTCATTCCCACTGTCGCCAAAGTGCTTGCTCATAGGGGGTCATATGATTGATGCATTTTTCTCTGAATGTAGTATTCTAAGGTCTTTCCCTTACAATATAAAGCGCCTTGGTGACAGTTGTTGTGATTTGATGCTGTATAAATAAAGTCTTTTTCATTTCTTTATGCTCCCAATCTTTTTAGTCGGTAAAAGGGCTGAATTGAAGTAGGGAAATTCAGCACCCTGACTTTTCTACTGAGAAGCTATGCTGTTCTAATAACTGGAGTATGTAGTTTAACATTGTCTTGCTGAAATATGCAGAAAATACTGCCTAAAGATGAGGTGAAATAACAGCACCTGGATAGGAAAATATGCTCTAAAATCTGCACATACCTTTCAAGCTTGATGGTGTCTTTCTATATTGCAAATGGCCATTATAGACACTGGACTGGTTTTTGAATTGAGTGCTGGCAGCTAGCCGGATGGTCCCAGTCTTCTTCTGTTCAGAGGAGGCAGCATTCATGGTTTCCAAAAAACATACATTTCAAATTTTGATGAATCTGACCACAGAACAGGCTTCCATTTGCTTAAGTGAATTTTAAATGAGTTTTGACCCAGAGATGACAGCAGTTTTTCTGGACTCCACTTTTCATGATATTTAACCTCTATTTGTGGATGCCAAAGTGAACTGTGCTCACAGACAATGATTTCTGTAAGTTTTCCTGACCCCATGTAGTGATTTCTATGCCAGAATCATGCCTGTTTGCAATGCAGTGCTGTCTCAGAGCCTAAAGACAACAGACATCCAATACTGGTTTTCCAGATTCGAAAAGATATGACATCAAGTATTTAAAGTCTTCACAATTTTTTTGTGTCTTCAAATTGAATATAAGGAGCTATTTTTCATGAAACAGTAAAATGTGTCACTTTAAACATTTGATATGTTTTCTATTTTCTATTGTGAATGAAATGTGGGTTGCAAATGAATGCAATCCTGTTTTATTCACATTTTTCACAGCGTGCCAACATTTTTTGGAGGTGAAGTTGTAGAATCACACAAAAAAAACCCAACAACAATTAGAATTAGCTTACATTTTCATATTCAGCGGGTCTTCAATATAAAAACAGAAATAAAGAGACATGAGGAACTTTCATTTTTAAATTATGTTGGAAGGCACTTCTCAAGTATCATCTTTTAAAAAGCAAAATTACTTCAGACAGTTAGTAGACTATACTGTTAATTACTATAGAAAATATTTATCCAGTCATTAAAAAAACAAAACAACAACAAAAAACAAACAAACAGGAAAATGTCACTGTGAAATAACTAAAACTCTATATTTTTTCCTTCCTGGCCACTTGCTTCTTGATCTTTAGCCCAGTCACACATTATTATTATCTTAGTACACCCACAGACCAGCGGCACCTGTGCAGACAGTGAATAAGAAGCAAGGTTGACATATCATAGGATGCTCTGCAGAGCTGCAGCGGCCGTGTGACTGGGGTTTAAATGTGCAGCTGAGTTCAACTTGGACCTCTGGCAGTGTCTGACTAACATGGCTGCTGCTAGGACTGCAGAGCTGAAGATAAAGGAAGCCCCACTGAGGAAGAAAGTTGCTGCATAGTTTCCCGTCCGATCAACTAACCAACCTGGAGAAATAGGAAAGAAAAAAGATAAACACATTTTTTTAAAATCCATATTTTAAAGTAGGACTTATTTTCCTCCAAAATGGCATTGTTTTACAGAGTTTATGCTCAAACTTCTGCACAGTTATTTCTGAAAATATGGATGTAAAAGCATGAAGAATGAAAATTAGGTGGTGCCTTATGGCTTATGAAACAAAAACAAGTGGAGAGAGCTGCTCGTTCTTTGCAAACAGCAGATTCTAGAAGGCAAAAAAGACCTAAAAAGGTTGGTATAGAGGCTAGAACATGCATGGGGGAATAATTAGGATGAACAAACAAAGTTTGACTCTTAACTCTGCTGTAGTATATTCATGAATCCTTACCTCCAATGGGAGGGCTGAGCAGGTAGGGTATGGCATGAAGGAAGTAAACCACACCCAAAGCTGAGGTGAGATAGGTGGAGCCCACAGTGTCAGAAGTCACCACTGGTATTAGTGCTACATATGCACCATCAAAGTACCCATAGAGTATGGAAAAAGGCACGAGAAGGGAGAAGGAGCTAAGGAAAGGCATGAACATACAGCAGAGGCCTTCCATGGCCATCGCCACCGTGTAGCTCAGCATGCGAAACCTCCTAACACACCTAGAACGAAGGAAATCCATCACCACTGAACTTTGAATTTAATACAACAAACTAATTATTAACTAACAAAAATACACTCCAGGTTAATACTTACCCCCTATCTGTGATCCATCCAAATGTGATATTGCCAACAATTCCACAGACTCCAAATACAGACATGAGTAAAGCAGCATGCTGAGGCTGCACCCCCAAACTGAGGGCATAAGGAACCAGGTAAACTATTGGAGGGCTGCAACCATACGCCATAAACAGGAATGACATGGACAAAATCAGGAAGCTGGGTATCAAAAGGAAGCCAAACTCCTCCCTGGACTCGAAACAAAAGCACTGAGCTCTGGATGAAGGGTTTACTAAAGGATTATTGTCACTTTGTTTGGCTTCATTAAATTCTGAGTCTTCTATCTTTCCATCCACGTCTGCCAAGTTTTTGCTCAAGCTAATGCTTTCCACCAATATCAAGTCCTCGGTCGTGTTGGGTAGCTTAAGATCTGAGAATTCAATGTTGCCTAGCATTGTGTCTGTTAGTGAGTTGCTAAATAAAAAGCATTTCCCTATCTTCAGATCTATTAACTTCTGATCAGATGGCTCCAGGGTTGGAAGAAATGCTATGTTACCTAGTTTGCCCTTTTCAAGTCCAAAGTTTTTCAATGTTCCGTTTGGTATGAGGAGCCCCTGAGGACCCTTTAAGTTCTTTACATCCAGCTGCTTGTGGTCCACTTGGATACAATCAGCAGATATTTGTTCAGGGACTTTAAAATCCAGCACTGTCTTCATGCAGTTTTTCCCAAATTTTGTCAGCTTGCTCTCCCATGTCCTTCAGATAGAGTGAGAAAGATAAGAAAATAATTAGATTTCAATTTTTTAAGGATTAGGTGATCTTTTAAATCTGTGGCAAGATGGATCAGGTTTTTTTCCTAGTGTATCCTGTAGGTAGTTAATCGAATTGGGATATTTGGAATTTGGGGGTAAACAACTGTGGCTCTTTGAGCAGTTTTTGCGTCATGAGCTGCCATTTGGGTAACATTTACCAGAAGAACATTTCATTGTAATGAGATGAATAATGTTATCCATTTTACCTGTCAGTAGTTTTACTTTGGCAACATATTTCTTTCATATCCAAGTAAAATACACCAAAATACCCAAGAACTTACCTTTGACTTCCTCTTGGTTCCAGCGGCCTCATCAGGGCACCACAGACACACAAGTTGGACACAAATGCTCCAAGAATGAGCAGCGCTCCTCTCCAGGAATAATACTCTATAAGGAGCTGCACTGCAGGAGCCAGGAGGAAGGTCCCAATGCCACTGCCTAAAGATGAGGTAACATTGGATTTGATGGAATGAAATAAAACACGAAAAGAGTGAAGGGGGAATATGGGATGAGGAACTTAAAAGCAGACTGAAAAAAGCACAGAGGAACACAGTAAATACATACAGGTGGAAACGGTGAAAGGAAGAATGAACAGGTGAGGTGAGAAAAATAAAGTATCAGTGAAAAGAAAGAAAAATGAAGACAAGTAAAGATGTCACTACCAGACAGAGCAATGCCATAAGCCAGAGCTTTCCTCTCACTGAAGTACTTCCCAACCATCGCTATGGCTGGTGTGTAGCTGAGAGCAAAGCCAAGACCTGCAGAGAATGAATAAAGGGTTTTTGTAGTTTGGGAGATCTGCCATATGTTGCCAAATCTCATCAGAAGCTCTCATATGTGCCATTCTACAATCTGCTATTTACTTAGCAAATATTTCCCCCAAAGCAACTTGGTATAACAATATTTAAACGCCACAGTAAGATCATCATTAACGTTCACGGCTCATATCATTATATTTTCCCCTGTAAAAATGCTTCTGTTTTTTTCTCCTTTTTAACAAGTGAAAAAAAACTGTTTCCCTTTCCCTTCAAGTGGTCACAATATAGGTCGAGGCTCCCTGAGGTTCTGTCGGTGGTATCTTTCTGTTAAATGGTTTAACCCACAAACCCTTTGAAGGCCATCTGTAGTAAAAATGTGCCAAATCAAACATGTGTAGCTACCCGCTGTAGCGACCAGTCAAAAGTAGCTTGTGTCTTTGTATATAGATGTTTGTACAGTACTGTGTCAAAGTCTTGAGCCACACATCAAATGTACAGACGTGTGGAAATGCAGTATATAAGTAGCAGAATATGTACAACACATTCTGAACTCTCTTAGGCAAGCTTTCTTGTCATTTCTTTTAAGTAATCTTCAAGAATAGTTCTCCAGGCTTCTTGAAGGACTTTTGAAGTTCTTCTTTGGCCACCTTTTGTTTCATTCACTATAGGGCTGCCACAAACGACTATTTTGATAGTCGACTAGTCACCGATTATTTTTGCGATTAGTCGACTAATCAGATCATCATCCATTGGACGTAAAACGTACAGCTTATTGCACCAGCATGCATCTGCTCTTATATAACTATCATTAGCTTACAGCTTTAAGTGTTTAAGGTATGTGCTAACTAAAAGTAAAGACAAGATGATAGTGTTTATTAAATTTTAATGAAATTTGCAGATTGTTTCGGTGAAGTTTAACAAATTCCTTGCTATCTAAAATATAACAGCACACCGGAGTATATTCTCGAGCATCTCACACTTCTGATGATCAGTTGCCTGCTTGATGTTTATTCAGCTGTGTAAAAACTATAACTTTAATCTCAGCCAAACCGATTTACTCAGGAACAAATAAAATACTAAAAAAAGGCCAAACAATAAAATTTTTAAGTTATCTAAGTGACTTATATATGTTTAACCTGAGTAGCGAAAGACGGCAGTGGGTTTGAAAACGATTTGCCGGGAGTCCGGTGTTCTCACGGGCTCTAGTGAGCCTGTAACCCCGGCTAGCTATAGAGCTAGTGGGTAACAGACGTCTCCGAAAACGTCAGAGCGCTTTTGAAAATATGTGGTGTCTTGATAAACTGAGCAGATATTTGAGGTTTACACAGCTACATTCTCGCCTGAAAATATGTTTTTTGTGACACAGAAAGAATAATAAGACTAATATTAAAACTAACAGCTTAACGGCAGCTGGCATCCTTGTACATGCAGTGCTGCCATCTTCTGTTTCAGTCCGTTATTACACGCTTAAATCCTACTACTTATTCCTGCATCTTTTGTGATCTTTCAAAGCTTCAAACGACGCGTCGACTATTAAATCAGTCGTCGACGATTTTGATAGTCGACGTACTCGTGACTAGTCGACTAATCGTGGCAGCCCTAATTCACTATAAAGATGATCCCACAATGCTTCAATAATGTTGAGGTTTGGGCTCTGTCCATGACTTATGTTACACTGCGTGTTTTTCTATCCAGGTATGCTTTTAATGCATTGGCAATGTGGGTGGCATCATTGTCCCTCCATGACAATCAGGAGCCTTCCAGATGATTTTGACAAGATCTCCAACAACCAGGCAGGTTCCCTGTTGACGCATGGCTGTTACCATTTAATCTTCTGTGCTTACATTTAAGATCATGCTGTGTATGTTAGATATGTGTGTACAGGATCGTGTGCACATGGAGTACTGCTGCAGTCCCCCATGCGGCTGTTAACTGTTATCTGCAGTACACAACAGATAACAGATAACAGCCGAGTATCATGAACATGTACCTGTGAGGACACCCAGAGACATATAAAGATACTCCAGGCTGTTAGCGAAGGAGCTGATAATCAGACCAGCAGATGACAGCATGCCTCCGAGAATCACTGTAGCTCTGCAGGACAGACGGTTCCCAAGAAAGCTGCCCAGAGGAGCTGCAGAGACAGTTTCAGTAGATTTGTTTTATTCATAAGATTTTCTTTCCAATTAATGCCTCATTTTCAAAAGGAAAGCAAGTTTGTGTAGACGCCTGTTAATCGCAACAAGATTTGTTTCTTCCCCTTCTGGCCAAACTATACCCTCCTAACTTGTGTATGGTTTGATAAGAATATAAAAATTTTAAAAAATGACCTGTATTTGTATAGCGCTTTTCTAGTCCCTAAGGACCCCAAAGCACTTTACACAACCAGTCATCCACCCATTCACACACTGGTGATGGCAAGCTACATCGTAGCCACAGCCACCCTGGGGCGCACTGACAGAGGCGAGGCTGCCGGACACTGGCGCCACTGGGCCCTCTGACCACCACCAGTAGGCAACGGGTGAAGTGTAGGACACAACGACCGAGACTGTCCAAGCCGGGGCTCGAACCGGCAACCTTCCGATTACAAGGCGAACTCCCGACTCTTGAGCCACGATCGCCCAATATACACTGTTAGCCTTTGAAGTGCTTTTGATAACTGGTGCAAATGATCATCTTACCACAAAGCATAGTGGTGGAGTCTATCAGGCTGTGGATCCAGGCCGTGTTGGAGTAATCCTTCTCAAAGTGCATTTGAAACTCAACAAAGAACATGGAGACACATCTGCATACAGAGAGATTGTTTGTGACATGAATAAGGAAGAGTGAAATAAAGCAATAAACTGATGATAATAGGATTAGTAGCTTTCCTCAATAACAACTTCAAAGAGGTTTATTACATTAAGTCAATAAGAAAAGAGAAAGTCTTCATATCGAAGAACAGATAAAACATAATTAGTCTGTCAGTTGGGCTAACACCGTATCTTCAGGTCAGTTTAAGATGGGATCTTACATCCACTATCTATATCATGTATATATTAACTTTGGGTGATGATTTGGGCCAAATGCAATATTAATTAGACTATTTAATACTTGCCAAATCCTAGTCTGTCAGACTTGGCAACCAATATAATGTTTATCAGGTTATGACAGGCATTTATATCAAACAGTTGGAGGGCTCTGCACTCCATGACCTGTATTTTTATTCACCCTTGCTGTCTGTTACTTAACACCAGGCAGGACTTCTTGTTCTTGAAGCCTCAGACAAGAACAGTGCTGTAAATCACTCACCGCCTTGATAAAATTCACATTAAAACAGAATTCGATGCATTATTATTTTCATCATTACACACTTTTTCATTTCTTGTACTTTGTTTGCCAGTACTACAAAAGCTTTAGCAATGTTAGCTTTTATTTCAGGCAGAGAAACAAACTAGAGGATGAATGGCTTTGTTCTTCAATTTTACAAGCTAAGACGTTTTCTCTAACATCCTGTTAGGTGTTAAAAAACAAAACAAAAAAACATATTTTTTCCCCCCAGGAAAATCTACGGTTTCAAAAGCAAATGTAAACTATAGGGGTGACCTCACAGGGTTGAAAGATTATATTATCTATTGAGATATATGGCAAGTGACATTATGTCCTGCGTGAGCTGGGGTGGTTGGGAAATACTGAGTATTATAAAGAACATGTTAGTAAATTACATGGAAAAACACAACACTTCACCAAACGTCTTCTTCCCAGCACATGCTGTAAACTATACAGGTCACTTTTTTTTTTAAAAATTACACATTTCACCCAGTTTGTTCACCCAGTCAGTTTCTATAGTGTAAATCTAGAGATAACCTTCAATTAAAGCCAAACACCAGATTGTGGCAGACCTGTGAAAGTAATGTACAGTGACGTAAATGTGGAAACATCTCTGCAGGATTTCAAAGTCTTAGTAGAAAAAAAAATATGGCTGCTGAGACGCTTAAACCTTGGAAGTGAGTCAGAATGGATTATTGCCAAGTAATAACTTTGAGGTGTTAATAATCTAAGAACATAAAGTCTTGCTAAGTACAGCTACATGTCAAAACTGCATATTGCATAGTAATAATCCTACACCTGCTACAAAAGGCTAAGCTGGAGCTTTGTACACCTGGAGGTGAAGTCATGTTGAGTAGTTTGTGGAGAATAAAGATTTAAGTGCACCAACGAGTGGAAATAATTTGCTGTTGGCCTGGTGCTCTTAAATTAATAACAGATTAAATCATACAGTGAAATACTAAATGGAAGCTGTATCACAAGCATATAAAGAGTGTGCCCAGTAGTGACAATGGGAAAATCACAGCAAAATCTATGGATAAGCGATTTTGTAGTTTTTAAGCATAATTAGCTTCAAAGTGAGGACTGGTACCTGGTTACTGCTCGGGTGCAGATGGTAGCGAGAAAACAACCAGCGACAATCATCCAACCCCAGCCTCCTTCAGGCTCGGTCTGGACTCCAGATGCACTTTTGCCTCCTTCAAGTGTCTCCTGCTTGGTAACTGCCATCCCTCCAGCCATTTACAGAACCAGCTGATGTCAGCAAACCTGTCTGTTACATGTCTCTTAAATCACCCTCATTTGTCGGTGTGCCTTCTGCCACCTCCTGAGAAATTGTAGAAATTACATTATCAATAAGTATAACATTAAACCTATTTTCCTATGTATTTGTTATTGTTATGTCACATAAATACACAGTGTAAAACTTTTTTATTACACATTCACATACCAGTAGGAGACAAATCCCTGGGAGGGTTGTGTCAGGAAGGATGGCTGCAGCGTAAAAGTCTGTGCCAACCCCTTCCTAATATGGGAGCAGTCAAAAGAAGCAATTACTGAACATTTTAATAACAAAAAACAAAGAAAGATGATGTAGTCTTTTTGGACACCATAATGGCCTTTAGAGTTTAGAGTCAGTTGTTTTAGTTACCGACTTCACAGATTTCATGGTTGAAAAGTAGGTCAAGAAACTCAAACAAAGTACATTTATTGTAAACACTGACCATGCAAATGCCACAAACGGTGCATATGTAGTTCACTTAGATCCTTTAAGTTAAAACTTTTGTATATTTTTAGTATGGGACTGTCATTTCTACCTGAAGTAATTTATATGTGTTGTTATGGCTCTGTTGTAGGCAGGTAGAAAGATACCAATATGAAATTTATTTATTTAAATATTGCATGAAAGCAAGGGATGGGGTCGAAGTGGGTTGCAAAACAGCTTGCAGCAGTGCAAGAGATATGGGCAGGTTCAAACAGCTTAAATAGTGAACCCTATATATGATTAGCCAACTCGATTCACAGGCGAGGATCAGCTGAGAACATTAGCCAGTCTTTAACCTGCCAGCTCCTGAGTACAAAGTCTGTGCAATGTCAGATTGTGTTGATATGCAAAATGTGTATTTTCCATTTCTTAAGCTCCAGGTTTCACATTAGCTAAATTTGTGTTTACAAATCAGCTCCTGGGTCTTAGCTTTATGTGTGGTGACAAATACAACAGAATAGCCAGTAGAACAGCAAACC
This sequence comes from Rhamphochromis longiceps, assembly GCF_057381845.1. NCBI lineage: Eukaryota > Metazoa > Chordata > Actinopteri > Cichliformes > Cichlidae > Rhamphochromis > Rhamphochromis longiceps. Next base: position 9,820,853 of record NC_140569.1, on the reverse strand, counting down.
TTCAAAATAAAACACCAGAAAAAAAACAGACAATTAAAACCTTAACAAGAGACTAAAATGTAAAGTATTGCACTTGGCCTATCTGTGCTTTTGCAACTCCACTCATGTGTTTGTCCAAAGGTTTGTGTGCAGAGAGATAAGATAAGATAGAACTTTATTAATCCCTCGGGTGGGTTCCTCTGGGAAATTCGATTTCCAAAAAAGCACAGCACCGACAGAAGTTACAGAGTTATACACACACACATATATATAAATACAGAGACAATATAAATAAAATATACGAAGGGGATAAATAGAATAAATAGGAATAAAAATAAAAATACAAGTGAATTGCACATTTCAAGTATTGAGTCTATTGCACCGTTGACTATTTACAAAAGTATTGCACAAAAGGTATTGCACAGTGAGGTGAAGAGGCACTACAGCTTAGTTGTTCCCCCCTCCTTTGTCCTCCTGTTTCCCCTCCCTCTCCCCTCCAGAGAGGAGTTAAACAGTTTGATGGCGTGTGGGACAAAGGAGTTTTTAAGTCTGTTAGTTCTTGTCTTTGGGAGAAGCAACCTGTCACTGAACAGACTCTTCTGATTGTTTATGGCCGTGTGCAGAGGATGCCTGGCATTGTCCATAATGTCCATCAGTTTCTTTAATGTCCTTTTCTCTGCCACTGTCACCAGAGTGTCCAGCTTCATGCCGACCACAGAGCCAGCCTTCCTGATCAGTTTCTCCAGCCTGGATGAGTCCTTCTTTGCTGTGCTGCTCCCCCAGCACACCACAGCATAGAAAAGTACTCCAGCAACCACCGACTGGTAAAACATCCTCAGGAGCTTCCTGCAGATGTTAAAAGACCTCAGCCTCCTGAGGAAGTACAGTCGACTTTGGGCTTTTTTATACAGGTACTCTGTGTTGCATGACCAGTCCAGTTTATTGTCCACCCACAGCCCGAGGTACTTGTACTTGTTGACCACCTCCACCTCCTCCCCCTCTATCTGAACCGGCAGTGGACCTGCTCTAGACCTCCCGAAGTCCACAACCAGTTCCTTAGTCTTTGAGGTGTTGAGTTGCAGGTGGTTTGTGTGACTCCATGCGACAAAGTTCCTCACCAGACTTCTGTACTCCTCTTCCTGATCATCCCAGATACACCCCATGATGGCTGCTTCTTTTGTTATGTCATATGTTGCTCAAAATGTTATCTTGACAAAATAACAGGTTGTTAGTCTGCATGCCTGTGCTACCAGCAAACGTATGAAACACAGAAATTCCACCCTGCAGTAAAATGCAAACCTTTTGGCTCTGAAACACTAAAAAGTTTACATTAAGTCATTGAAGACTGTAATTTGTTGTAAAATGTGGCCACAGAATATTTGATTTCACTTTATATTCATTTGAAAACAAAAAGGGGAAAGCATCCATAAGAAATGTAAATTAGTACAATTCATTTATTATGACTGTCATCTAAAAGCATGCTTTGTTTTTTCAGGTAAATGCATTTTTTCTGCTGTTTTTCGCAGCAGCCTTTTGCAGTACAAGTCAAAACAGAGTAAACATCAACACATAGCCTATGTGGGTTAGAGGGTCAAGGAATGGAACTGGAAAGAAAAACGAGCAGGAACAGAAACAGCAGAGCAGTACTGAACAAGACTAAAACACAAAACAAGTGAGAAGTACGGGTGTTTGCTTACAGCCTCCAGATAATCTCCGCTCCCCTCCGTCACCGTTCCATGACTCAAGTGTTCATCAGTAACACAGAGAACTTCCATTGATAAGAAGTGGAAGCTAATTGGCTGATCCTTCGACGCATCAGCACGCTGCAGTGGAGCTACGCTTCCGCCATTGGAGGACTGAAGATGAGTTTTTTTAGACTTACACAAAACGCTATGCACGCAACAATAGTGATAACAGTAAAAATAATATTGTTTATTCAGGTACACGAAACCAGCAGATTCCCAAGCATTTGTTGTGTGTATTTAGTTATGAGTACTTACAACGACCCTAAACGTTTTTTAATGTCACAACAACACGTAAATGAGTCTTTTTCTCGTTACCCAACTCTGCTCAGATCTATGTTTTGTGTATGCAAAGTCAACTCTTTTAACATGGCCGAAAGGCGTTTCTTCCACCGACTTTTTACTTGTAAAATTTGTATTTATTGGCACGTAAATTACAATTGTTTGCCGATAGTGGTCGGCAAACAATTGTAATAATATCTGCCAGCTAATATACCGCTGGGTTTTTATAATAATGAAAAAATATATGTATTTTTTTATTTTCACTTTTTTGCAGTGCCATATTTAAAAATGTTCAAAATTTGTTTTTTCAAATCTGTCTTGCAATTGATTTTAAAATGTTTTCTCCCAGAGGTGGATTGTTTTGCCAATTTTCGCCCTGACTTACCAATGAATGCCTGCCGAAATATTTTAGTGGAGATACACTGGACGCCCACTTTAATATTCAGTCCCAGTGCATACAGATCTGTATCTATTTATATATGTTTTATGTTCAGAAATATGTTCAGAAATTTATGTTCAGAAACTCATTAACCTGTATGAATCTGCAGCACCCCCTCTGGCAAAGTGCAGTATTTTTGCAGATTTTATTCTAAAGAAGCTCAGCATCTCATTTTATGTACAGTGGGGCAAAAAAGTATTTAGTCAGCCACCGATTGTGCAAGTTCCCCCACCTAAAATGATGACAGAGGTCAGTAATTTGCACCAGAGGTACACTTCAACTGTGAGAGACAGAGTGTGAAAAAAAAATCCATGAATCCACATGGTAGGATTTGTAAAGAATTTATTCATAAATCAGGGTGGAAAATAAGTATTTGGTCAATAACAAAAATACAACTCAATACTTTGTAACATAACCTTTGTTGGCAATAACAGAGGTCAAACGTTTACTATAGGTCTTTACCAGGTTTGCACACACAGTAGCTGGTATTTTGGCCCATTCCTCCATGCAGATCTTCTCGAGAGCAGTGATGTTTTGGGGCTGTCGCCGAGCAACACGGACTTTCAACTCCCGCCACAGATTTTCTATGGGGTTGAGGTCTGGAGACTGGCTAGGCCACTCCAGGACTTTCAAATGCTTCTTACGGAGCCACTCCTTTGTTGCCCGGGCGGTGTGTTTTGGATCATTGTCATGTTGGAAGACCCAGCCTCGTTTCATCTTCAAAGTTCTCACTGATGGAAGGGGGTTTTGGCTCAAAATCTCACGATACATGGCCCCATTCATTCTGTCCTTAACACGGATCAGTCGTCCTGTCCCCTTGGCAGAAAAACAGCCCCATAGCATGATGTTTCCACCCCCATGCTTCACAGTAGGTATGGTGTTCTTGGGATGCAACTCAGTATTCTTCTTCCTCCAAACACGATGAGTTGAGTTTATACCAAAAAGTTCTACTTTGGTTTCATCTGACCACATGACATTCTCCCAATCCTCTGTTGTATCATCCATGTGCTCTCTGGCAAACTTTAGACGGGCCTGGACATGCACTGGCTTCAGCAGCGGAACACGTCTGGCACTGCGGGATTTGATTCCCTGCCGTTGTAGTGTGTTACTGATGGTGACCTTTGTTACTTTGGTCCCAGCTCTCTGCAGGTCATTCACCAGGTCCCCCCGTGTGGTTCTGGGATCTTTGCTCACCGTTCTCATGATCATTTTGACCCCACGGGATGAGATCTCATCCAGTCAGCTTGAAAAAAATTGTTTTTTTTAAAATAAAAAATAACAAATAAATAAATAGTTACGGACTCTAATTGTAGCTTTCACCTTTAAACTAGCTATAGTTTATTAGCGTTTTTTTCTAACTACTTCATGCTTTTCATCTTTTTTCTGTATAGATTGCAGTGTACCTTTCATTCGAGGTCAATAAAGAAATATCCAGAAAAAATCTCATCCAGTTTTAGTTTTATTTCTCTTTAGAAAAAAAAAAATCTCTTCACTTCAGTACATACACATTGCACAAGGCAGGGAGCCATTTTTTTAAACTGACTTTTTAAAAACCATTTCCCCCCCAAATCAGAGTTAAAAGCAGCAGCAGAACTGACGCTGACAACCAGCACTGGGATTCCCAAAACTTCCCAAATGCAGGCGAGCCAAGGTGAACAACCAGCACTGAAATCCAGCAGACAGAAAACAGGCAACCCTCCCCCCCACTGAGGCCACCAAAGAGCATCCAAACAAGCTTTGATTCAACAACTACATCTTTCATCGCCACCTAATGTTAAGTTGAACTTAGATTAAGAAATAACCTTGGTAAAGAAGTAAAATGGATTTGAATTCAATGGGGAAATGTATACAAACAAGTGGTAATAAATGTAAAATGTATATATATATATTAATTCTATATCCAATTAGCAAATTTAACACAATTACATGTTAATGTCACAAAACTTAGTATCTAGTTAATCTAATCAGTCACAGCACAATTAGCCAACAGTTTTAAATTACAGCCCCAATAGAATTATTAGCAAAGGTAATAACTCTGTCTTGTCATGATGCATTTTCTGTCTGCATTGGGATTGTGAGTCGTGCTTGGGAAACCTGGCTCTGAACAGTTAAAACAACTTTATCAACGGACAGATTGCTGGTGTAGAATATATCATATTAATATTTACAAAATCTCTGTACAATCAAATACACAATATCTGCCCCGCCAGTCAAGCATTCCAGAAAACAGTTAAAAGGCTGGATGTCTTCTCGTACCAGGATGTTCGACCAGATTAACAACCTCTGAGGAAATGTTAGGAAAATGGTGTGAAAGATATTAGACAAGCAAAAGGTCAGAGGAACATGTCATCACAGTGGCTTGTATTTAATATTAGGTTTCACTAACACTACAGAGCTCCAGGACATTTAAAATACTTTTCCCCCTCAAACATCCATCCAACATGATAGACTGGATTAGAAGAACACCTGGCACCATTCAAAAATAACTGTCACACACATCTGGAAAAAAAAGAAAAGAAAAAGAGCTTCTTCTGCTGCATAATTGGGTCTGAAACATCCTGATTACGAGCATCCACCTTGATTAGTGTTAACTAAATTAGCAGGACAGAAACTTCAGGAGGAGAAACTCACTCTCTGTCAAGATTCAAACAGGATTTCTCAGAAGGAAAAGCTAACAGGGTTGCATATCTTTTAGAGTAACATCAAGTCAAATCAACTCTGGTAGGTATTGAAGAAGAGACGTGGGGATAAAGATATCAACAGACGAGATACTGCATAGCTTGTTGGTTAGATTTCACTATGATTACATAAGATTTGCAGTTCAGTGGACACTGTAAGCCAGGGGTCCCCAATCCCAGTCCACGAGGGCCAGTGTCCCTGCAGGTTTTAGATGTGTCCTTGATCCATCACAGCTGATTTACATGGATAAATTACTTTCTCAACATGTCTTCAGTTCTCCAGAGGCCTGGTAATGAACTAATCATGTGATTCAGGTGTGTTGACCCAGGGTGAGATCTAAAACCTGCAGGGACACCGGCCCTCATAGACTGAGATTGGGGACTCCTGCTGTAGGCCAAGACTCTGTACAGTACATAGAAATACATACTGGTCTGAATACAGATGGTCCCTTCCTATGGGAAATAAAACACCAAAAAAGTGTTAGTGATGTTCAAACAGCAAACTCTAAATTCAGACTGCTGTGAAAGCAGACAGAGACCCACACTGATCACTTATGATAACAGAAAAACCCACCACTTAGTAGTTCATTTCCTTAAAAGGACTTAATTCTTGTTTCACATTTTATCTACAGCATGATGCAGTTCCATAAACATTTTATCTGAAGAATTTAAAACCCAGCAAGTGTTCTCATTAGAAACAGTGAAGCTACAACAGTATGCAAGTACACCAGTTAGTTTCAACAATACTAAACGTATCTAAACTCAATATAATCCCATAATCCCACAACAGTCTATAACACCAGCTTCAAATTTCTGGAGTATGAAAATTATGTAATAGCTTGCAATTGTTAGTGGGGATATAGGGGTAAACAGTAAAATTAACAACATATCATTTATGTTCTACAGTGATTATGTATCATCTCAAAATGCTTCCCCTAACACCAAGTAAAAAGATACAACCACTGGTTTCCATAAAAAGATGTTCCCCTGTGCTGCGAAACAATGTTCTGCAGACAGTGGTGATGTGTGTTCAAAAAGTAAAACTTTCAACGCTTTCCCACAGATTTCTGCACATTGACAGATTATGACGGCTGGAAGCAATTACACTGGTCTGTTGTGCCAACTGAAATCAATGGAAACATCAATAGAGAACAAAACAAAAAACAAAACAAAAACAAAAAAAACAAAACAGGCATTTTAGACATTTTGAAATCACACACACACAAAAAGATGCCAACTCACATTATCACTTCTTACTGGCCACAAAAAATAAGGATTAAAAACAAAAGACAGTCACAACCTCTACCAAAATAAAATAAAAAACAAAGGAAACCAAAGCTAGCACTGAAGGTTAATGTTGTTTATGTACCAAGATCCACTTGGGACTGCAGGTGGACACTTTGATATTCAGACTCTGAATGGGTATTAACTGCAATGAATCTTCTGTTACAGTACAAATGAAAAGGAGAAAAAAAAAAGCAAGAGTAAAACTTAAAACTTGTAAAAATTAGGTGAAGTAGCAGGGAACTGAAGGACACAAACACGGTGCAACCAGGCTAACACATGTTAAAAGGCAAATGATTTGGTTTTTTAGATTAAATGAAGTGGTGGCACAAGTTATCAAACTCCAGCCTGATTTTAAAGCAGAGTGGCACCTGACAGATTGAGGTCACTAATTAACATCCAAACATCAGTTGGTACAAGGCAAAGGGGGGAAAACAGAAAAAGAAAAACACACAGAGAAGAAAGCATAGCTTGTGTCACAGTTTGCAGTGTCATCACAGCTAAAAGAAAACATCAGGAAACCTTGATCATTTTTGAGGAAGCAATTGCAAAACCTCTCTTCACAATATTATGCCTCCATTATTTCACTACACTGTTACTCAAAACACTTGCATAAGTGACGGCATTTACATTGTTCAAGCCATTACAAAGCTTATAAAGCCTGTTAACCTTTCAGCAGAAATTGAATACAAACTTTTAGTATGAATCACACTGGCTGGACTACAATGAGACAGATAACCCAAACAATTTGTCACAAAAAAAGTATAATTATCTATTTTGATTCTGTTCAATCACCAAATGGGAAACAATGATGCATTTTCAATTCACAAGAAAATCTTTTTAGATGTTATTGCACTATGGGTGTCAGTTTAAAATAAACGTTTCACAAAAAGTGGTCTATGATCCTACCCTCCTATGTGTTAAACACAAACAGATCAGCAAAGCAGCTTAAGGGTCAGGGTCAAAGTGTAGTCAGTGTGTATGTTAGATCAGCGTCCCCAACCCCCGGGCCTCGGACCGGTCTGTGAGTCGTTTGGTACCGGGCCGCGAGAGTTGAGGCTCAGGTGTGAAATGTATCGTTTTCAGGGGTTTTATCGGTTTTCAGCGTTATTTTGTTATCGTTTACTTGGTTTTCCTGGGTCTTTTCACGCGTTATGAATGAATTTTCTTTTTTTCGGTACCGGTACTGGTTTTATTTTGTTGTATTTATCCGCGACACCTTAAAGGCCGGTCCATGAAAATATTGTCGGGCATAAACCGGTCCGTGGCGCAAAAAAGGTTGGGGACCGCTGTGTTAGATGGTGAAGTGGGGACAATATTTGTCAATAAAATGTTCAGAATACTTTAGTAGGCTACATTAAGCTAGATCCTTAGGATTTTACCCTTGTAATTTTAAGTTTATATCTGTGTTATTCAGGTACTGTAGGTAAGATTTTCACAAAAATCCGCAATACTGAACACAGCTGGAGGTGTGAGTGTTGATAAAAAGTCTAATGATTGAAGGCGAATTAAGCGACGACTAACTCGAGATTGCGTAAAGCGCATAGTTCCTATTCGGGAGAGTAAAGGCAGGTAGACAGTTACGCCTAATATAAAACAGTGGACAGTATTTCCTGCTTTGCCCAGCTTTATAGCTCAGCTGCTTTTATGATAAAAAGAAAGGCTGGAAAGGTTCAGGCTAGGAAGTGAAGATGGGTGGGACATAACAGCGTAATACACTTGTGGTCTGTTTCTCGAAAAACACTATACAATTCTTATAGCAAATGGAAAACTTACTAGTAGTGGGACTCCCTACAACTGTTGTTTCTAAGCTTAGTAAATAACACAAACCTTTCCTGTGTCCATGCAAACATGCGCTCATGTTAACTAAGTTTCAGCATTCTCAAATAATCGCAGATCACGCTATGTTTCCTTTAAAAAAATGGCAATGCTAAATTATTACATATTAAAGCTCTATGTGCCATTTTCAAGTATATGATAAATATACAAGTGTGTTATTTCAGCCCCGGTTACCTCAGTGCAGAAATCTGGACTGGCTCTCGGTTCAAAGGGTCTGAGTCTCTGATCCTATGGGTATTACCCTAAGTGTTAAAAATAGACTTGTTTATAGTTCTAGTGTCAATATAGACTTAGATCAGTGCAAACAGGCAGCAATAGCATATGAAGCCCATTCTCTGTTTAAAGTCTACCACATAATTGTGGCTAATACTCACCAATTATTTCAATTTAGACAATTTGGATTTGGATATTTTCCAGGTTTTTATGGTTGTTTCACAGCAAGCATAAAGTACCTGTTTAAAATTCTTGGGAATGTTGGGCAACTCTTAAAATTCTGTAAGTGCTTGTTTTTAGAGATGAGTAATTGGGGTTTGGGGGAAAATACAATTAATGGTCCAAACCTAAAACAGCTACCAACAGTGTCGGCACCAGAATGGTAAACAGTCTAACATGTTGGGATGACTTCTAGCTGTCTCCCCCAAACTGACACTTTACCTTTGCATCATCAGCTAACTATTTTTTATGTTGGGATTCTGAGTCTGAACATTTATTAAACTCACACTACAAATCCCCAAACAAGGCATCAGCGTGGCAGAAAAGCCAGAAAAGGATGAATGAAGCTTCCATCTTCCTGACACTGACAGAAAACAGGGAAGTTAAAGAAAAACAGAAATAAATATAAAGATCAGATCAAGTATTTCATACATCACAAACACAAGCAGCCGAGTCAGACTGGGTCCTCAACAGTAGTTCTGGCGATGCCAATCAGAACAGAACAGAACAGAAATCAATGATGCACTGCAATCTGTTGGAAGACAACGTCTTGGTCCCATCACCTAACACTAAACTCAGCAGGTTGAGTATGCATGCATGGCAATCTGGTGGTGCTAGTTTTGCTTACATATAGGCAGACAAAGGAGAGACAAACAAAAAGCAAAGGCCATATGCAGTAGAGCAAAATAAAGACCGTTTTTTGTTTGTTTGTTTTTTTGCTTCCCATTGGAGCTGAAGGAGGCAGGTAAAGTATGAATCTCAACAGGTTTTGGCTTCAGTGCACTCTGCAGAAACAGTAGAGCAATGGGCTACTTTTTGTGCAACAAACCGGCAACCACAGCTGCCCAAAGGTGATGTTTCCTTGAGTTGCTGGTGGTACAAATCCCTCATTCAGCAGTTAACTCTTCTGCAAAGGTATCCCATTTTAAAGAACTGTTGCACAAATTGTTTCCCGGCGCACTACTGTCCCCAGGATGTAATGCTACAGTAGCTATTCACACAAACACAATAACAAAATACACCAAAATACTTTTTGTCTCTGCTTCCTGACATAGGGCTGATTACACGAATCAGCAGACCCCATTAACGGAAACCATAAATAAAAGATTACAATATTAAACGTCTATGATAGGGGGATGATGGGAAATTTAAGAGATGAATATTAGAGGTCATTGTTATTTACAGGTGTTAAATTATTAAAAATGGCTTTTATCAGTTTCTGTGTTCTCTCTTAGTGTTCCTTTTGTGGCCTCGACGAATGGGACCTTTCAGCAGCTTCAAAAGTTGATGATGTCACAGCATTAAGACATCACGGCCTTCAAGGGCAGGTGACATCGTCTTGTCAAGAGTTGATGTTGTCCTGACAGAATTTCCTTCAGGGGTCCTCTGTTGTTTTGAGCAGCTCCATCAGTGCTCCCACAGCTCCAAAGTAACCCTGGAGCAAAAAGACAAGCACATAAATATATCTTATAGGCTTTTATCATGTAACCAACCAGTGGTTTGTTTCTGAGGGTAAATATAATGATTATAATTATTATAAACACATTAAGCAATCGCTTTAATTTAATAAAAGGACAGCCGTTTGCTCACCTCGTGTTCAAGGAAGAGAGCTCTTAGTTGGCCTTTGGACCAGTAGTCCATGGCATAAGCTAGCAGCTTGGTGGACACTGTGTTGATACGGAGGAAGTTCCCAACAAACACCACACGCTCAATTTTCTTATGAGAAAAAGAAGAAAAAAATAATTTTAGAGAAACTGAGACCCAACAAACAAGAGTTTAAACAAGTAATTCACAAATTGTTCTGATAATGAAGAAAGGTCATTTCTAAACGCTCCTGTCATCTTAGTAATGACTCATAAATAGCTACACATAAAAAATGTTAGGTTATGTTCTCTTTATCAAGAGTTCAGCCAATATACTTAATTTTTAGATCTAATATTTTTATAGGCTTTGAAAATCCTTTATTAGTGTGACACTAAAATTCTTACATATAACCTAACAAGGAATAATGAACTGCAGAGTTCTTATTTTTCTCCGCTCTGTCCCTGGACACGGTCACCAAAGTGATACTAAATCCCAGGTCTTTCATTTGGTGAAATAAAATATTTTAAAGGTAAATGTTTCTTATGACATTGACAGTTAATCCATGCCATGCAAATTTGATTAAAAACTGACTATAATAAAAGGCATATAATCTGCAAATATAGTAATAAAGAAAATATAAATAAAATAAAGGTTCTCTAGCACCACCACATGGTGGTGCTAGAGAACCAATAAACAAACACTGATGAAATCTGGTAGAATACCAAAGACACAAAAATCTTGAAAAACATCCTGCTGTGGTGTATGCAAGTATGTAATTCCTCCTGAAAATTTAGCAGGGTAACTTTGTGTTTGTCGATGTAGCTTAAACAGCACAATTCTTTGCCAATATAATGGTCAAATACAGGACTAAAATCCAGTTATCAAGATTTTTGTTTATGATAAAATGCGGGTCTTAATTTTATTACTAAGGCTTTCAGAAGTCATTTAAAAGAAACCCTCCATAACCCTATATATGCACGTTTTTCTTCGCTGCAGCTCTGCATGCAGTGATAGCCCTGTACAATGCTGCTTGATTGCCATGCCACAAGGCAACACTGTAAAGAAGCTCACAGCATGTAGAAATACTCCAGACTGATCCTTTACTTCAGCTTTAGCTGCTATGGTTTTGGTTTTTAAATTAATTTTACAGTTGCCTATTAAAACTAATAAATTGTTGTCACATAGTACGAGTAACCCCAATCCCAGAATTGTTTTATAGCTTACAGCTGGCTATTTACAAAATATTACAACATAAGTGTGAAATCTGGTGATTTTGTTTTTGCCAGCAAAAAACCCCCCAAAACATAAGCATGATTTAAAATATAAACAAATCCAGCAACCTTACCAAAAAAAAAAACAAAACTTAAAATTAAGGAATATATTTGGACTTCTAAAAATACAAAAACAAAAAAACTAAACAAAAAAAAAAAAGTTCCACCCCCCACCTATGGAAGCCCGTTTCCGCCACTAAAAAACAAAAAAAGCTAGTATCCATAACTCGAAATTTCGAGTTATTTTCTCGAAATTTCGAGTTATTTTCTCAAAATTTCGAGTTATTTTCTCAAAATTTCGAGTTATTTTCTCAAAATTTCGAGTTATTTTCTCAAAATTTCGAGTTAGCTCTGCCAATCAAAAATATACGTGAATGAGGTCGCTTTCTTGTTACCCGGAAGCATATGGCGCAGTACCGCGCACTCAAAAACGGATCCCAACAAATTAAAGTATGTTTGCTGATAGTAACACCATGTGATTCTGCTAATAACACAGGGATTTCATCATTTGTGAAGCCAGGCTGAAAACACTCAGCAATCTGTGCATTCACGACTGGATGTAATACCGGTAGCTTAGCTGTAGCATTTGTAGCTGAGGGCTTCAGCTTCCGGGTAACATGGAAATGACGTCATTCACGTAGATTACTGATTGGCAGCGCTAACTCGAAATTTCGAGTTGCTTTTCTCAAAATTTTGAGTTAATATGTCGAAATTTCAAGAAAATAACTCGAAATTTCGAGAAAATAACTCGAAATTTTGAGTTATGGATCCTTTTTTTTTTTTTTTAGTGGCGGAAACGGGCTTCCATACCCACCACCACGGACACACACAACAACAAAGAACTTTTCTTTTCTATTGTTAAATAGCTATAGCAAGCCATAAGATGTAACTTTTGAATGTGTTTGTAAAGAACAATTAGTTGATTTTATGTTTTTGGTAATCCTGAGTAGCCAGTAAAGAGTAGTTTAGGTGTAGGAGTGTCGATGGGTGATGCAATGACTAAATTCTGGTCTGGGTGTCTGTTTCTAAGAACTCAAAGAAACTATCTTAGAGGTTTATGAAACAGTAGATAAACTCATGCAAGTATCTGTATTACATAACCTTTATATGGCTATTATGATTAGCTGGGTATAGTTGACTGATTCAGCATGTGTGTGTGTGTGTGTGTGTGTGTACCTCGTTGACTGCACACATGCGTGCTATGGATCCTATGTTATTAGTGATGGTGACCAGAGTGGCTCTGGCCAGGTCTTCCTTACTGATGCTGTCTCGCTTCTCTTTGCTCATCATGTGACCAAAACTATAAAAGAGACCATAAAAAAACCCAACATGTAAAAGACATTTTCCTCAAAGTCTGATTAACTCTTCACATTAAAAAAACCAAACAAACAAAAAATGGAAACAAAAAAAAAAGTGAACCCATAAATTATTTAAAAACCTTTTGAAGCAACTGTCACTGGGTGTTACATGTGTTTTTACAATGCTTTATGGATCAACTTTGGACCCAGAGCTGCAGGTTTACTGTATACATGGTAAATTCAGTTTAACATGAGCACAGTGTGTCTCTGTGTAAAATATTTATAACTAACTGTTCATTTATTGGTATGTTTTTGCTTTTTTTTGCAATTAAACAATGTCCACACAATTTTGGATAATTTATCCTCTTATCTCATTGTGCTAAATGAGCAATTTATGTGAGCACATAAATCAGAGCTTTTAGCTCACTCATCAAGTTCCAAGGCAATTTCATCCACTTTACACAATTAGATTATTGATTAATCAGGTGTGCATTTTAGTGAGTAAATATCAGTTTAGGTTTTCCAGCTTTTAATCAGAGACACAGATTAAGATTTACTCTAGTGTTGTATCTGCATCTACAACGTGTTTTTTCCCCATTTTATTAATCTTTTATAGTTAAAATTAGGGCTGCTCAATATAACGATATATATCGGATGACGATATAAAAACATTGCTATCGTTTGTTTTGTGGTGTCGCAAAATAAACTGTTTACGGCAATATTTTTTCATCGTTTTGTCACTGTAGTGGCTATATTAATTTCTTAAAGTTCTCTCTTTCTCCTATATTTAATATAACCACGCTACCGATGGACAAGTGCCTGTTTTTTATGCGTTGTCGTTAACAACGACGATGGTAAAACCCTCCATGTCTGCTTATTTATTTTCCACATAAACCTTTCACAATAAAGCTCAAGATCCTGTTGAGACTTTTCAAAATAAACTAAATCACGTGAAAGAGTATGCAGAGTATTTACGGATGAGAAGCAAAAAAGAGCCGTCAGGTGCTAAAAAATAAACCTTTGACTCAAACGTTAGAACAGGCTTTTCCCCGCAGCACGCCGTGTAATAAATACTCACAAAGAAAACCGCAGCCGTTACAACTTATGTCTAAAAATGTATAGTATCATGCATCGGTTAAAACATTCGACTCCAGGTACACAACGCCCAGCTTGAAACACTTCACGCAAGTCGAGCTGCCCGAGATTCACAGAATTTTCAGAAAATTTTGAATTTTTGTGATTTATATCGTTATCGGACGATAGATGTCTTATATTGGGATATGAGATTTTGGTCATATCGCACAGCCCTAGTTACAATAACCAAATAGTATTTTAACAGTAAACAATGCAGTCCACCACAGATGCAGTGCAGCCAGCTGAAATAAGCTCCTATAACATCTCCTGTGACATCTACAAAAATTACAAGTGTTACATAAACAGTGTCATGTGAAACAGCATAACATTGTGAAAACTACAGTACACTCTTATTGCTTCCACAGAAATAAAGAGCAGACAGACTCTCCTAATCAAATGCAACAGATTAATTTTTTATAAATCATCTGCAGCTGTGATCACCTATATAAAAGCAGATGGTTTGCCAGTTTGCTGTTCTGGAGTGTTCAAGTTAGTTTTAACACACTGCCACAATATTCCTAGGAGTGGACATGCTAGAAACCTAAGAGCTACATCTCAGATTTTACAGGCCTCAGTTAGCATGTTAAAATTCACTACAATAAGAAAAAGACTGAACAAGTAGGTCAAATGTGAGGACATCCGTCTAACATTTAAAACGTGGCCCCAATTTGGACATGCAACTGGACAATGATCCCAAGCAAACAGAACACCTGAGAAATAAAACAATCAAGCTGTTGCAACGGCCCAGTCAAAGTCCAGACTTGGTGGGACAGGCCTCTTAATGTCAAGCAGATAGTCAGAGATAATGCTTACTTCAAGTTAGTGCTTCTAAAGCTGGTTCTCCAAGCTACTAAATCATGAAATGAACTTAACTAAAATGTTCAGTTTCACATGAATTCACTGGTTTTCATTATCATGTCAGAAGCGAAGACACCGGACAACCAGACAAATACAAGATGTGCATCCTGGTCAAAGTTCAGTAATACAAACCAAACACAGCTCTGTTCATTGCATCACACTGTTCTATTTATTGTCTATTTTATAGTATGTATACAAACACTCCTGGGATCAGTCTGTATTTCATTGTACCGCTAAAAAACAAAAACAAGAAGCTTTAAATATAGAAAGAAAAAAAAGAGATGTTACCTGGATGCTACAGCAGAGCCCTGTAGACCAAATCGCTCGTAGTCTCCCCCATAGATATCTTTCACCAGTTTGTCCACATTTGTAGAGTCACCTTTGCTAGCCATTTCCAAAGCCTCCTCAAATGTCTCGCAGCCAGTGAGCAGACAGCAAAGCCCCAGGAATGTACCACCTCCCAGACTGAAGGGTGTAAACAACATAAATTATAGATCAAAGAAAAAGAAGGGAGAAAAATGCTACTGAAGTTTAATGAAGCAATTGAAACGGTGTGAACACTTTAACACTGACAGTACACAAAAAATGTCCATATCAACTCCAACCTTGGAACAAATGTTAAGTCCTAGGCCAACAAAATGTCTCACACATTATGCTTCAACTGTAAAATAAAGCTCATAATACAAATCTTAACACATCTATGGTTTTTATGGCTTTTGGGTGACTTGTCATTTTAGTATTCAAGATTTAGTTTACTATGTTTTTATACTTTTATGTCTTTATTTAAACTCCATATTATTCATTTTATTTTTCTTTGTATCTTTGCATATGCTAGAGAATATTTTTAAACTGGCTATATAAATACATTCGATTAAAATATGCTACAAAATAAACACCTAGTTGGTGCCAGAATAAGTGAGGAGAAACAGAGCCAACATGAGACAGCTGTTTTGAAATAAAATACTTTATACAACATTAATGTATAAAGCCTTTGTGCCTCAACTAGCCCACACTACTCACACCCACAACAAGTGAGTTCTGTTTGATCATGTTTCTCTTCCTGGAACAGTGCAATAGATTCAGATGGAGGCTGTACATGCACACATAAACACTGATGTCACGGTGAGTAGCTGCAATAAGACACACTTGCCATTTACAGAACAAGGAAGTAAAGAATGACCAGAGGTACACTGCGACAACAGCGACTGGCCATAGTTGAAAAAATTTGTTTATAAGGTCAAATATGATTTCACTGTATTACAGAATACTCAGGAGGCTGAGTAAATCCTAATATCATCAAAGGAAAAACTCTTTGTACAACTCATAATGGGTAGAAGTAACTTCAATTTCTTACAAATATTTACAGTTCATTCTATGATCATATCTAGTTCTACAACTTTGTAAGTACTAAGGTACACAAGGTGATAATGAATATGACTGTCGCAACTAAAGCAACTGAGTCTGGCATATCTGCCAGATCTACTAAAGCCATAAAAGTGCCACCTTCACCTTTTGCACATACTCTTGAAAAATACTTCTCATGCAGAACTTCATGTTCAAAGAACACGGATGTAGGGCTTAAGAGGAGTTCACCACAACAACAAACAGCTGTAATCCTTCTGTTGTTTATTAGGTTGGAAATCACTTGGTTGAAACAGCACCTATTTTCTATCACTGGCACTTTTTCTTCCATAAATTTTGCTTCAAACAATGAGTTTATTTCACAGCCGGGTTATAGAAACATTTTTTTAACAAGTTTGTTAATGTGAAGAATAATGTGTATATTCTATTATTGAGTGAAAAATAAAAATAAACACTTGTCTATAGTTTATAGTTTAGTTATAGTTTATCTATATATATAATTTTTTACTTTTCTTAAATTATTATTGGAGCTGAACTCCAATATAGTTTCTCTGTACTTAATTAATACTTCTGTTAATAACTTATTGGTATTGTCTTCTACTGACATGGACTGTTCTACACACCATCACTTGCCTGTGACAGTAGCCACACTGCATCATTAATCTCTTGATCAGTTTTTTTTAATTATCTTAAAACTTATCTAATTTGAATTTTCAAAAATTATATTCTTATTATTATATTCTTCCACTCTGCTTATAAATATTCTGTGTGCACCATTAAAGAGGTTCCCATTCTCCTCACCTGGTACCAGTCACCCGTTTGTAGTTGTTCTCTGAGGACACAGCCAGTATGGAGACTCCTGAGCCAATGTTGACCAGCAACATAGGAAAGGGGTTGTCCAAAGTGCAGGGCTTCTTCACACAGCTCTGGGTGTCTGATGGGTTCTGGAAGTAGTAGCACTCAGGGTGTCCGTTGAAGCCTACCCGATCGACAAACAGCAGACCACGAATCAAGCAGTCTAGCTCGTCCAGCTTAAGCAGCTCCAGGTCAGCCATCTGCTCACAAATGTAGGAGGTTTAAAACATTGATAAGGCACTACTTTATCTGCTAAATTGTTCCTGATTATTTAAAGTAAAACATTCCTTGAAACCCTTGATTTGTCAGTTGTATAGTATTAAAATGACTTTCAAAACCTCACTGAAAATGGTCTTTAAAAATTAAAAAGTTCCTTATCCAAATGCAGACTAGACTATCAACATTCCTATAAAAGTATACAATGTGGATTACTGTAAATTGGCATGATGGTAACGGCGTAAAAATTAAGAAGAAAACTGGTTGCTTGTAGAAAATAGTAGAGCCCAAGAACTATGGGCTATGACTTTTAGAGATAAAGAAAAAAAACATGAGTGTAGACGTGAGACATTAAAATATTTTAAAACACATTGGGGTTGAATTGATGACATTTAGCACAGTTTGTGCAGTGTCAGAGATTTCACTGATCCTGCTGAAGTGCAGACATGGTCAATGAACCTAGGTAAAAAGGTACTGTGAGGGAAGGCAAGAATTTCTGATGAAATTACATTGAAACACGATTCTGTAAACAAATGACCTAGATTTTTTGCACTTTTTGTCCCATTTATTCATCTATTAACCATTTTCTTGATTGTTTATCTAGAGTTTGAATTAACATATCAAAAATGGGCACCAAAGACAAAAAAAAAAAAAAAGGCCCCTTCTGAAACCCTATATGCCACAAACTGATATTGACCTCCCTAGAAATGTAAATTCCCTTTGCTTGTTCTGTACAGGTGGTTACTCCTGTGTATTTCCAGCTACTTTTTCACTGCAACTTTTGAATGGATCAGTGAGAGACTAAAAGTCACCTCAATATAAGAAATAATCAAAACCTCAATAAAAGTAGTCACGACTACCAGCAAACTCCTGGAGAGAGACTGCTGAAACTATCAGAATGGACAAAGATGTAGAAAAATGGCATGCATTTTCAATTTCTCTTTGCTATTTGGGCTGATTGGGACCTGATGAATGTAAAAACAAAGAATTACCTGATTTTTTCTTTTTAACCTGATTTTTGTTTCTAAGAAAAATGAGATCCACATAAGAGGGCATTCGTTTTAAATTTTGATAGAACAGTGGCAGTATAATGTCCTCGTAAGTGGATATCAGGCCCTTGTAGAGCAAAATTTAGTATTTTGGTCTTGACAACCAAAAACGTGACGTCCACATATGTGGACGCCAGGTCCTAGGAGGTTAAAAAAAAAAACAAATACTGTAAAATACTAGGACATGACCAAAATGTAATTAACACTTATTGCACCACGCAAAGTATGAATCCTTGCAATAGTGCTGGTTGCTTGCATTGGTTACGTCGTGGGCTGTATAAAGAGTCACTGCACAAAACTCTAAATCTGCCGTTATTTGCAAAGGTTAACCACCGTGAATTAATCTGCATATTTGAATTGACACAGATTTTCAGACATGAAGGATTTGTGTCTCCTCCCAATCTTGCACTGGGGAACTTTAACATGTTAGGCGAATGTGGTAACCACTACACCACATATCTATTTTCAATCAACTAAGTATTTGATTAATCAACTATTCACTGTAATTATGTCACAATGTTTAATCAGTACCACTGATACTGAGATGTTATCTCTGTATATACTGCACACTCACCATTCTGAACTCATTCTCAAACTTGTAAGCCCCGCCTCCAGTGGCACAGAGTGTTGTGTGCAAGCTAGAGAAGTTCTTATCCCGTCCCATCTGAATAAAGCGGGGCATGGCCTGTGTTGGGAAGCGAATGAAGTGCAGGTTTCCTGTCCTGCCGCACATGGTCAGATTCCTCAGCTCCAGGTGAACGTCACGGACACCTGTTTTACCTGAATAAGGAAAGAATAATTTTACCATATGGCATTGCCTCCTGATTTGTGTTATGCTTTTAATTTCGTTTGAACACTCAAGTGACCCAAAAGCTGAATTTGAAGCTGATAACAAAATTCATCTCATAAACTGTAAAACTGTAAAATATATCAGTGAGAGATACCTATATCCATCTGCATTAGGGCTGCCACAAACGATTATTTTGATAGTCGACTAGTCACCGATTATTTTTGCGATTAGTCGACTAATCAGATCATCATCCATTGGACGTAAAACTACAGCTTATTGCACCAGCAGCATCTGCTCTTATATAACTATCATTAGCTTACAGCTTTAAGTGTTTAAGGTCTGTGCTAACTAAAAATAAAGACAAGATAGTTTATTAAATTTTAATGAAATTTGCAGATTGTTTTGGTGAAGTTTAATAAACTCCTTGCTATCTAAAATATAACAGGACACTGGAGTATATTCTGGAGCATCTCACACTTCTGATAATCAGTTGTCTGCTTGACGTTTATTCAGCTGTGTAAAAACTAGAACTTTAATCTCAGACAAACTGATTTACTCAGGAACAAATAAAATACTAAAAAAAAAGCCAAACAATAACATTTTAAGTTATCTAAGTGACTCATATATATTTAACCTGAGTAGCGAAAGACGGCAGTGGGTTTGAAAACGATTTGCGGGGAGTCCGGTGTTCTCACGGCGCTAGTGAGCCTAGCCCCCGGCTCGCTAACGAGCTAGTGGGTAACAGATGTCTCCGAAAACGTTGGAGCGCTTTTGAAAATATGTGGTGTCCTGATAAACTGAGCAGATATTTGAGGTTTACACAGCTACATTCTCGCCTGAAAATATGTTAAACGTTTATTTTGTGACCCAGAAAGAATAATAAGAGTAACATTAAAACTAACTAGCTGCCGCCATTGTTGGAAACTGCGCTGGGCCGCGCTATGAATTCTGGGACACAGCTGCTTCTTCTTCTTCGGGGTTTAACGGTAGCTGACATCCTTGTACATGCAATGCTGCCATCTTCTGTTTCAGTCCGTTATTACACTCTTAAATCCTGCCACTTATTCCTGCGTCTTTTGTGATCTTACAAAGCTTCAAACGACGCGTCGACTATTAAATCAGTCGTCGACGATTTTGATAGTCGACGTAATCGTGACTAGTCGACAAATCGTGGCAGCCCTAATCTGCATGTGTAAATAGTCATACCATAGGCAACGTTTGAGGTGAGGTAGCGGCGGATTGACTTGAGGTTTTCCACTTCCTCCTGTTCTTCCTCTGCAGTTATATCGACTGGCTCAAAGTACACCAACTTGACCAAAGTTCCACCAATGTCCATACCAAACCAGGGGAAGGCTGGAGAAGGTAATGGAAAAACAATTAAACTGTTACTTTAAAAAGGAAAACAAGACATGCAGACATTTTTGCATAACATATTGAATTCTGGTTGTTATGCTAATAAAAAATAAATACAGGCCTATTTCCTTTGCAAATGATAAGGACATACCCCTGAACCATGATGTGCTCTAGACCAAAGTTGCATGAAATAAGCACCAGAGACTCAGAGTAATAATCCTTAATAGAAATCTATGGAAGAACTCAATAACGGCAAGGCATTTATCCCCCAATCCCTTTGCCAAAAGCCAATTAAAAGCTAAAGCAGGAAACATATGAGCCAACTGTGTTGCTGCACAGATACATGAATCATAACACACTTTCAACTGTGATGTGACAGGCACATCTGCTCATTATTATCCAAGTCTATGGATATCATAATAAAGGAATGAATAAAGGAAATGAAGCAAATTCCAGTAATTCAATCAATGGAGTTTATTACTTTTTTTTTTTTTTTTTTTTTTTAAATGACATCAGAAACAGCAGTATGCGACATTACGTGATGGCAGAGCTTCAGTTCATCCTTTGTCATTTTTTTTTTGGAGTTTATTACTAATGTCTCCCCGTTCATTTAGATAGGAGTTGCAAAATAACTGCCCAAAGGCAGTTACGATGTACAAATTGCCAAGACAGTAATCTTGCTTCCAGGATGGTTTTAGTAGGAACTAGAGATGGCACGATACCACTTTTTTATGTCCGATACCGATACCGATATCATAAATTTGGATATCTGCCGATACCGATATGAATCCGATATAGTGTTTTTTAATCAACAAAACTGTTTTTTAAATATCTTGCTGCATTTTGTATAAGTTCATACTCAAGTTTAAAACAACAACTACACTAAAGCTATTCTGTTATACCTGTATGCAAAAAAAAATATTTCATAGTTCAGCAATACTGATCAATCTAATAAACTTAAACCTACACCATCCTCCCTATTCTGGTATTTTAAAGAGTACTTAGCATATATATTAAGCAACCTAACTAATAGGGTTCCAACTCCCAGCAACAATAAAAATAAATAAATAAAAAATAGGGAACCACCCCTCACGCTCCACCTCATGATGCTTAATCGACGTAATCAACCTTAATTTGATGCAGTGTGAAAAAAAAATGCACAGAAATCAATTATTTTTCAAGAAATATTAAATAGATTCAACATCTTTCTTCAACAAAATTGCAGACTGCACAGATGGTACCTTCCCAAAGGAAAAAGTACTATAGCTTACTAGGGTATATATATTAGACTTAATAGTTACTATATACAGTAATTGACTTCTATTCATTTAACATCAAATTAAAACTTTGGGTGTCAGATAATTATTCATTAAAAGCTAGACATTTTAAATGAGAATAAGAAAGAAAAGTATGTCTTTGTGCCCCCTTTTCCCTGTTCATGCCCTATCGGCCCCCCTGGCTAAACTTTGCTAGATCCGCCCCTGCACAGTTACCAGCGTCAGCTACGTAGAAAAAGATCCTGGAGTAGAAAGTAATATTAAATACATTCTAACAACAGCTGATCAAGCTTAAACGTGCTGCTGTTGTTCAGCCGCTGGTTTCCTCTTTCTGGTGCAAAGTGGGCCAAAAGCAAACTAGAGTCACGGACTCGCGACAGAAAAGCCGATCAGCTGATCGTTAAGCAGTTTCATGATTGAAGTAGCAGCAAGAAGAGGCAGTCGTTTGTTAAGCTTAACGCAGGAATGCTTTACAAACATTCAGAGATGGACTTAAACACTTGCTTTACTTCTCTCGGGATAACTTTATCGGAGATGAAATGCCGGGTTGCTAGCGAAGCTCCACATGCTATCCAGACCACCGACAGGTCCCGCATGCCACAGCCGCTCTATCACGTGATGCATACTGCTCCAACGTGCTAACGTTCTGAGGTGAGTTACGGGGTGTTGCAAGTTTTGTGAGGTGCTTTCGTGATATTTAATGGATCGGATTACATTTTTTATTTTTCTCCGATATCCGATCCAGTAATTTAGGTCAGTATCGGACCGATACCGATACGTAATATCGGATCGGTCCATCTCTAGTAGGAACACTGTACATCGAATGCTGCAAAAAAACAACAACACTCGAGCAAGGGGAAACAATCTGGACTTGATATTTTCGGGTAGAACACTGAGTTCAGCACAAAAAAATGAAAATCTTCCAGCACCACTGGCTAGGAAAAAAAGCTACCACAGCACAACAAGATTGCCATAGAAACAGTTACCACTCCCCATCATCTCCTGTTCGCTCGGTATCTCATACACTGTTCAGCCTCCTATTTTCTCTTTCCCTTAGCTTCTCCTCTCCTCTCCACCTCTCAGCCTTTATCACAGTCTCATACACACCATCCATCTTCCTTTCTCGACCTTTCCCACTTCCTCCCCTCCTCCATCTCCATCAGCATTCTCTCATTTGGAGTTTCTTGCCTTTCACCACACATTTTTCCCTTTTGTCCTTTCAGCTTTTTATTTTAGTGAACACCATCTTCTTCCAGCTTCATTCTCTTCCACTCCTCCTTATAGCTTTCCCTTGTATCTCATCTGTCAGTCACTTTAATTAAATTAACATTTACATGGCCAGGATGACATAAGTGATACTGCAGGATGTTTTTAATTCACCACAAAGCAACGGATATTTGCCTCCAAAAACAATACATCAAATTGTATTCTTATTGATTTTTCTCAAGACATACAAAATGTATTTCTATTTTTAGAAGCTAACTGCATTGGCACTTCAGCAAAGAGAAAAGTTCTGGTTGAAATTTTGGTAAGAATGGTTTGATAACAAAATGAGGTTACACAGAGCTAAATGAGAGGAAAAACACTCGGCATACCTCAAGTTTAGTTTTAAGGTTTTGCTGCGCTGTAGAGAGGCAAGACAAATATGAAAAGGAAGGTTTCGCACATGACATTTAATACTGGCTGTATCATTTAGTGTGTAGTTGGGTACAATGGAAACCATGTGCTAGTGTTCAAGACAACCATGCTCACTTAAACTGTGTTGCTGTGGAAGGCAGCATTGAACAAAAGAATGTGTTGAAGCCAACCATTTAGTACATAACTGGTAAACAGCACACTGAGACAATATATAATGTCTTTCACATGTAAACAAAATCCTACAGAAACACAGATGATAAACAAATGAAGCATGCTTCTATAACCCCTCGGCTGATCAGTTTATTATGGGACCCAAACACTGACACTTGTGATGTGTCCTTACTTTATACATCAGCTTGATTTCCATTCTGAGCAATATATATTTCCCTGTAAATATAGAATAAGCAATTCAAGACTCCAGGCGTATAAACTTGGATTTGGTTCACTGAATACTGTTAGATGCTAAGAACACATTTTATTTTAAACCTTCAATGAGAGTAAATGTTGATCAGTAAGCTTCTCTACTGAAGCAGCTACCTCTGAATAGAAGTTCAGCATATGATTCTGATTCTGATTCTGATTAATCACTTAACTGTAAAAAGAGTGTGTCCCTGCAGTCATCAGTTTCCTATCAATTTCAAAAACTCTCAATAATAACACAAAGAATAAATAGTAAATACAACATTCATAAATAATTCATTAATTAACTGTTTCAAATCCAAGTAAATCAGACTTAGAACATTGCTATATTTGACTCTTTACCTTCATGACAGTAGTAGTTAAACACTGAACTAATTTACCACCATTTGGACTTAAAAAGGTCAGCACGTGACTGTTCACTGCCCTCTCTGCGCCTTTACTGTGGCCCTTGCATGATGATCAAAGTGACTATTTCACAACTGACCAGTGAAGGGAACAGACTGAATGTCTGGCTTACTGAGGCAAAGACCACTTTCAGCTAAGCTGAGGATTCCACTTCAGAGGATGATCACTTGTAAACACATACTTTATGATTTGTTAGCAATTAGTGTTAGCAACACAAGCATATGCACATGTGACCCTTGATCTAATGTTTATGGTAAATTATGTCAAACTGACATACTATACAGACAAAAGTATTGGGCCAAATATCTTAATCTTTGAATTCCGGTGTTTTAAATCCACAGGTTTTATACACAGGTGTATAAAATTAGGCACCTAACAACGTAGTCTGCCTTTAAAAATGTTTGAGAAAGAATGTGTCGTTCTAAAGAGCTCACTGAATTCGAGTGTGGTACTGTAACAGGATGCCAAGATTGCAAAAACTAAGTTTGCTGCATGT
Organism: Rhamphochromis longiceps; assembly: GCF_057381845.1. Taxonomy (NCBI): domain Eukaryota; kingdom Metazoa; phylum Chordata; class Actinopteri; order Cichliformes; family Cichlidae; genus Rhamphochromis; species Rhamphochromis longiceps. Next base: position 9,796,172 of record NC_140569.1, on the reverse strand, counting down.
CCTCCCTTGTAAAAATTCCACAATCAACTGTAAGTGGTATTATTGCAAAGTGCTAGGGTTTAGGAACCACAGCAACTCAGCCACAAAATGGCAGACCATAAAGACTTACAGAACAGGGTTGCTGTGAGCTGAGGATCTTAGTGTGTAAAAGTCACGAGTGCTCTGCTGACTCAATAACTACAGGGTTCCAAACCACCCTCTCAGAGTAAACATCAGCACAAAAACTGTGCACCAAGACTTCGTGGAATGGTTTTGGCCAAGCAGATCCTGTAGGGGGATGTGTCCTTATACGATACTGTTTACGGTTTGTCAGAAAAGTGAATGCGCAACAGTAACTTCAGTATTAATCTCTTTAGTATAACATCTCACTTTTGATGAAACTACGTCACAGTCTCCACTTTTACACCTACTAAAATCTACTTTCTTTTGAACACATAAAGGATAGGCTTTGTAAATGATATACCACTAATATTGCTTTTAATGTCAGCAAACTGTCATAACCAAAGGTTACTCAGGTTTCACATTATTTTTAATATCTATAAAATGATTTGCACAGAACAATGTAAACTCGTGCAATACTTTTACACCTTTGTCTATTGAAAACTGAGCTAACTAATAGGAACCAAAACCAACTCTATGACTTTTAGCCCTGTTAAGGTTATCTGTTGATAACCCAACGCTACACCTGCTCCAACTCCACTACAGTGGCTAATGCCTTTCAGTCACCCACCACATTGTCTAGTGCACTTTTTTGCCACTGTGCCCTCTTACCCAGTGACCTTCTCTCATGTCTGTAAATAAGAACTGACAGACATTGATTTTCCAATGCCTGCTGTGGAAATCTCACCTGCTAGATTTTTAACTCAAACATCCCTCTTGTTGAGTGTGACACTAATGATTCTTAGATTCATTACTATCATTTTATCCTGCCAAACAAAGAGAATTTTTTTTCCTTTTTCTGGTTTTTTAATAAAGGAAATACATGCTTATAATAGAGACAGCAGCTCTCACCACTGAGATCAAGATTAATGGTTTAAAAGAGAAAGTAAAATTGCACAAGTATTATGGATTGTTACTAGCATTTCTGCCTTCCACCTTCAAAGAAATGAACCCACTCTGACAAAATGAAAGGCAACACTGCAAGCAAAAGGAACAAAAGCCAGCCAGCCAGGGTAGATGACAGGGTCTGTCTCAAGTGACAGTCATGTTTTTCTCCATAATCCCAGCCAAAAAACAAACTCACAAGCAGTACATGACATTATTCAAATTCAGAATTTAAATTTATACAAACAAACATATTTATTTAACATTACACTGTAAAAATCATGAATTCCTCCCTGAGATAAACATAAATAATCTAAGGATTTTAATTTTATCAATTTTGAGCTGCTTGGAGACTCTAACTATGTTAACATCACTGCTGTGACTTTTTAATGATCTGTGTGAAAACTACAAACTTCTTGTTTCCCTTTTTAGGGTTTTATGTTGTCATTGTGGAAATTCTTTAAACTACATTTAAGCCACAATAATAATGTTAGTAAGGAAGATGTCAGTTATGGTTCAGATGGTACAGCAGAGTGTCCACTAATTGCAAGCTTGGTGTTTCAAGCTCCAGCCCCTTCTGCTGATGTCATATGTCCGGAACCTGAAGCACTGAAATTGCTTGGCCCATTACATGGGCAGCCAAGTATCAGGCACAGCGCCTGCAACACTGGTGTTTGCCTTGAACAAGAGGCAAAAATCACAAATACATTGTAAGAGAAAACTGTAACCCTGTTTTGAAGCCTGTTGGCGATAATGTACAAAATGTAATGCCAAAATGCAATAATTGAAAATGACTTTGTCATTAAGACAAGATATTAAATGTTGAAAATGAGAAGTTGTGGCTTCCATTTGATTGATACTGCATTGCATTTATTTAACAAAACTAACTATTTGGGAACTGATTTGACCAATTTTTTTTCTTAATAAAGGATATGAGCTGCTCAGCAGTTCAGTTATACTTTTTATTTTGTAATGCTTTCAATAAGTGACAGGTCTACATTTCCAGTCGCAGTCTTTTATGAAAGATCCATGCTGTTGTATTACATGGAGAATTTAGTGTGGCATTATTCTTCTAAATAAGCCCTTTCTTGAAGAAGACACTGTTCCATAAAATATTTACATATTGTTCAGCATTAATGAAGCCTTCACAAATGTGCAAATTATCCGTACTATATGACGCCTCATTCAGTCAGAAGTACTAGCTTTTCAACTTCAAGCTGATCACAAGTAGGAAAGGTCCCTCTACCCCTGGCCCAAAAAACACAGCATCCATGATTTTTTTTTTTAAAAAGCAAAAAATAAATAAATCCCTTTTTAATTTGACAGACCACCCGGACAGTTTCCATACCACCTCAGTCTATCATAAATGTACTCAATCTTAGAGAGGATAAAAATTAAAAAATTAAGCTTTACAGTTCTTCTGAGGTTGTGTCTAAAAGTGGGCTTTTAGGGCTTAGTGGACAGGGGAAAACGAGGAAAGAGCAACAAAGGGACCTCTTTGGATTTCAATGAGGGATGCTACATTTTATTCAACAAGGCCACTACATCAATGGGAAACAGAACTAATAGAGCACAGGTAGTCATCAATCACCATCAATTTTGTGTGTGGAAATCAGAGGCTAAAAAGACTGTAAATCCAAAGTTTGGGGACAATAGATAGCAGAGATTAAAGTTGTTAGTAAATGCATTAAGGTTTGTAAAGCCCCTCTTGTTTTACCATTTCTCTTTGTTACTTTTGTGTTCTTTCAGTAACCTTTTGCACTGCCTATTTGACTTGGACTTCTTAAAAGAAGAGACCTGGTATGTCTTCAGGAACTTTGTAACTAAATAAAGCATAAATAAAAAATAAAGAATATCAAAGAGATATGAAGTTAACTAAACGCAAAAAATACTGTTTATACAAATGCTCCCTTCTGCCAGCTTGGCACAATAGGTCAAGACAGACTACCACCAACTTTTTCTAACATGTTAACATTGGCTGTGTTGGGACAAAGTTTCCACTTCATGAAAAATGCATTTCCTGACTGATATGTCACCGTTTTGTCCTGAGGGTGTCTTTATCTCCAACTTGCGAGGATGCTTTCCTGGGAGAGATGTTATTAGCAAATAGGGCTGGGCCATATCATACCTTTCACGGTAATACCGGTATAATGTTGGGCAACGATAAGAAAATGAAATCCCGCGATAGAATATGGGTAAAACGCGCATGCACAGTGCCTTTGTTTTCATACGCACATGGCGGAAAAAGCATGGCGGTGACCGAGAATGAGAAGGGCGAAAGCGGAACGTTGAATGAAACACACGAATCAGAATTGGTTTGTAAAAATGCTGCAACTTCAGTGGTGTGGCACTGGTTTGGCTTTTGTCCGTCAGATACACAACAAAGCACTATTTTTGGTAGAGCATGCTAGCGGGCCGTCGTTATTGCCGTGTTTTTTGGAAAATACGGCACACTTAAAATCAATCCTTTGATTTTTTCTGAAACTCGACAGAGCCCCTTATAATCCGGTGTGCCTTATGTATGAATTCTGGTTGTGTTTACTGACCTCGAAACGATTTTATGTGGTACACGGCACTCAAAAATCTGTCAAATATTTTAGTACGACTTTGCTAAGCTACGAACCCGCACCACTTGATGGATTGTCGGAGCATTACGGCTACCGTAGGCAGGCCAATTTCCACTGGAAATGCCTTTTGGTTAAACTTTCAGCAAGGAATTTGCATTTGCACTGTTAAATTTTTATATAACTTTAATGCACATAAAAAACAGCTGCTTGTTTAAGTTGTGGAGTTGTAAAGTATTTTGTCTAGTGTCAATTATATCATCAGTTATATAGTTATCGCAAATTTTCAAATGTATATCGTGATAAATATTTTTGGTCATATCGCCCTGCTCTATTAGCAAATATGAATATATAGCCTAGTCATTTGAGAATTTTTTTTGTTATTGTTGAATTTCATGGACATGCCTGTGATAGACTGGCAGTCTGTCCAGGTTGTACCCTGCCCCCTCACACTATGATAGATGAGATAGGCTCCAGCACCACCAGAACCCTGAATTTGATAAGTTGAAGAAAATGGATGGTTGAGTGGATGGATTTCATTACATACTGAAACTTGATTCACTGCAAGGCAAATAGGAAAACTACTGTTAGCTGTTTCCATCACTCTTTTACTATTATGTAGAAAGTTATTTAAGGTAGCGCTGGGCGATATGACCCAAAATTCATATCTCGATATTTTTTAGCTGGATGGCGATATAAGATATATATCTCGATATTTTTTTTTAAGCCATAAAGTAAGAACAAAAAGAGAGTTCTTAGTCAAAGCTGTGTCCCAGATGTCACACAGGCACTTTTATTAACATACAGCACAGATGTACATGAAAAATTACTCAAAATTAAATTATGAGCATTCATTAAATAATAATGCTCCATAAATAAAAGAAAACAAGGTTGTTTTTGTGCTAAACAAAGAGCTCACAATTGTGCAGTCAAAATGTAAACTAAAAGACGCTGAGCGTAATAACAAAGACAGACAGATTTCACAGCTGCTCTGTTCCCAAGTTTTACTGTGTGACTGATAGCCTGGAGTTTGAAATCCGCTTCATAACCACGTCTCTTACAGGTGCCATTTATGGTCCTTATACACACACAATACGGTAATATTACGTTGATGCACAGTACGTATCACTCCGCGAAGCTCCTCGGTAGCCGTAATGCGCCGACAATCTATCAAGCGGTGCAGCTCCGTAGCTTACCAAAGTCATACTCAAACATTTTTGACAGATTGCTGAGCGCCGTGTACCACATAAAATCGGTTCGCGGCCATCAAGCACAACCAGAATTCATACATAAGGCGCACTATCAACTTTTGAGAGAATGAAAGGATTTTAGGGTTAGCGCGGTTAGCTCGTTAGCATGTTTAGCTCGTTAGCACGTTGACGCCGTCCAGCCCCACGCATGGGGCGATGCGCAGTAACTCGTTAACGGAGATTTGCCGTGTCCGTCTTGTCGCTGCCTGCACGTGAAGCGATGGGGGAGGAGGGGGAGTTGTCTTCAGTGAAGGTGAGGCGGAGTAACGTTGCGTAGAGACAAAAGTGGACGAAAGAGAGGCAAACTTGCGGCTCCACAACTATAATTATAACGTAACATAGACTATATCGATACAAAGGACATTGTCACATCTTATATCTCGTATAAAAATATATCGATATTTTTTAAAAACTCGATATATCGCCCAGCTCTAATTTAAGGTATCCAAAGCATTTAAATCTCTCTACGAGTTGCTCTTTAGCAATTTCAGGGTCATCAAAAAAACAAGTAGTCAGGAACACCTGACTTATTCAAGGCTTCAAAGAGCATACAGAGCCATATAACACAAACACACTTTGCCCACCAAAGAGCAAGGTTGGGGCATGAAGACTGATTTGTGTAGATGTAGGTAAAAGGTCCTTGGCCTAACAAACACCAATATTGCACTGCATGTCCCCATGACATACACAGATTTCATACACAGATTTCACATACACACACACTAACATACATATAACATTTCTCATTGCTTCACCTTTAAGCTCAGGTTTCAAAGAAGGGTTTGGTGTTTGTATGTGTGTGGAAGCAAACTGTGTAAAAAGAAGAGGGAATGACACAAAAGTATTGCTTTTGCCCTGCATGACAAAAATGAGTGAGAGAGACTAAAAAGGTACACTATTGCATACCCTAGACAATATATTTACTGTTAGTAATGACAGGGCATTACTTCAGGTCACAGATTACATCTTTTTTCATTTAAAAGATTTTAACACGTTACAATGCTAACCAGAGGTTGCCTTTTTTATATTCTGGGATGATGTAAACAGCCGTACGACGATAATAAGGATGTTTTGTTCTGGATATTCTAAAGTCTTAAGATTAAGAGTTTCACCATTATCTTCATCTCTTTTTGCATCCACTTTACTTTTACTATTACCTACATATTATTATAGTTACAATTAGAGAAGTACCGCCATCACCTTCACTGTTACTGCTAACACTTAATTACATCCATCATTTCTCACACTTGAACTTTACTTAGATGTGTATTTTTATATCCAATACAACAACACAATCAATTTATTACTGAGAAATCTTTGTCATTATTTGAAGCATCATCTGCTGTTACCACATAGTCTGGTCCGTCTGGTTTCATGTTTCCTCATGGGCAGGCTGGCCTTGAGTCTGTCTTACCTCAATAAACAAAAGCCTGAGTATTTTTTTGTTATGTTCTCAACAAAAATGTATGTTAAAAATCTCATGGTTGACCACCAAATTTTTTTAAATAAAAGAAAAATCCTGGATTTAAATCTCAAGTATTCCCTTGTTCCAGATTCTGTACTGTAAGTATCAATTTGTGATATCACAGGAAATTACTTTTTTCATTGCAGACTATTCTTTGAGCAATTTATTTTGTATACCACAAATATAAAATACACACACACACACACACCCTGGAAACAACTTATTTCTATTTTAAACCAGCTGCAGACCACTTTCTACCTGTATGTTGTTGATGGAGGCAGTGTACAAATTATGTGGTACAACCGGTCTGTGGGCTACTCTTCCTTGAGCTGTTGCTGGTGTCAGCCAGCCAAAGAGAAGAGTAAAGTAATAGCATAAAAGAGCTGAAGTGAGGCCAAGTGTGTCCACTGCAGCCACTGTGTGTAATTTTCATACCTAATGTTTTTTATATTATATCTCTTTTTTTCCCCTCACTTGTCCCATTCCTGTCAAACACCATTCTCTATTCTGGAACACTTGTCAACCAATCCGCTTTCAACCACTGCACAACATCATCAAAAACCAGCAATTTGCAGTTGGGATTTTGGGGGACTGCATGGGAGCAAGTTTTCATTGGGTGAAAACCCCTTCAAGTGCGCTGGGACAATGGGGACATATATAGGCAAATAGCACTTTTCTACTCTTTAGAAATGGAAATCAGAAGACTTGTAGGACTCCACATAGTTTCAGCGTGGAGGAGAAGTTTCAGTCTGGAAAAGAAGTTTTGGTTGGTTTTTGGGTTTCATAGGTCAAGCACTTCCCGTCATCTGAATTTACATTATCTCTGAAACACCTTCCCAAATTTCCTAAACGTTTACTGAAACTCGTCATCATGTCTTAGTCACAATCCATTAAATAAGGCAATAGTAGAACACTGACTGAACCTGTGGCACACCTGGATGAACCTGTATCTCTTTATCACTGCAACTATGTTACTAAATTATGCTCAGGTTGAACAGGCTGACTCAAATGAGATTGAAACTGGGTATGACACTGTTACTTTTTCTGTCTGTCTGTTTGTTTCTGACATTAAATCAAAAAGTCACAACCTGAATATATCCAAAAACTATCAAGGGTTTCACTTGTGAGAATGCTTTTGAGACACTTCTATATATAAGATATATATGTTTTCTGTTACTAAAGTGGCAAAAATAAAATAAAAATGACAATTAGTACACCCTTAATTAAGGGACATACACACAAATGCCAAAACAGTTTCAGGAAAACTTTGGTATGAGATCCTCACACTAATTTAACTAAGCTTAAAACATATTAAATTCAATTTTATTGAATTGCCAATTCACAATAAAAGTCACCTCAAGGTGCTTTACAGTGTAAACCCTACAATAATACAGAGGAAACCCCCAACAATCAGATGGCCTTCTGAGTAAGCACTTGGTGACAGTGGGAAAGAAAACCTCACTTTTAATAGAAAGAATTCTCCAGTAGAACTGGGCTTAGGGAGGGACAACTATCTGCCACACCTGGTTGGGGTGAGAGCGACAGTGCACTTCAGTAATGGATGTAATTACTGTATATTTGTACTGTATTGAAACATTGTCTTCAACTTATATAACTTATACAAATACCTGTTTTGAACAAACAGGATAAAATCGTATGTGCTGGTTTAAAACTAAAAGGTCAAATTGAAACATTAACTAATATAAAACTGTGAAGACAAGTTTCTGCTTTGTTGTTAACTGCATGTGCTAACTGCTGCCAAGTTGCTTTTGGTGCAAATAAAGGGTACTACAGGCAGTGTTACCCGAAAGTAACCCCAACCTTAAACCACTTCAAAAATCACACCCCCGAGGGAAACACATTCCAGGTTCAGCCCTCACTGAAGAAAAGCTTAGAAAGTTATCCGTTTGACAGAATGGCTGGCCTGCATCCAAGGATAACTCAACCATTAAGCAGAGCAGCTCTGACCGGACATTTCAAAGTTTACAGATGAAATAGTCCTTAATGTTGTAATCCGGGCTAATTCTGGTGTAGGTTCTTCTTTCCAGTGGCACCACTTCTCTTATGACTTATGCACCAGTTATCACAGAAAGCCAGATCAAGATGTGAAATATAAAAAGTATGTTATATTATTCTACAGTAACATTTTATCATGGTCATTTTCAGAATTTCTGATTAGTTTTTCTCATATCACTCACAGATACAAACCTCAATACATACTATACATCTGCAGGGGTACATCTAACCAAAAGAAGTTATTCTGTCTTATCTTTTTGAACTTGATTTTTCATCCTACAGAATAACAACTGATAATATTTATTCTCTGATAAGTCGTTCAAACAGATTGCAATGTCATTCTATAATAATAAAAACTTTTTTATGGGTTGATTTCTGTCCATCAGTGAGTAAAGTGTAGCAGTACTATAAAAATATTGTGACAAAGTAACAATGAAAGAACTTTAAATATCAGAGCATAATTAAATATATTTCAATACTCACATCACTTTTTAAAAAGATTGCAATGCATTAGAACAACATGTAACAGTTTTCTTAGTAAGCAAACAAAACCAAGCACTTATTAAAAATATGTGTACATATAGTGTATTTGAGATCTCATAAGGGAGGAGATTAATATAGAACAAGCTTGTAACAGGTTAAAGTGACAAAAAATCCACTGAAAACCAAGAATTATGTCATCAGCCTTTGTCTCTCCCAAATAGTCTCTAACAGACTCACGCAATGCTGTCATGCTTACTTATAAACAAAGGCATTCAAAAGTCCATGTGGTCACTCCGCAAGCATCTCCACAGAGCAGTAACGAGATTTACCATGACAGCCACACTCAGCCATAACAAACCCAGTGGCTTTCACTGAATGCTTAAGTATGGCTGGGAATCAGCTGTGCACGACAGCATTACTGACTGCTATGTCCATGTAATTAAGAGTAATTCTACATATATTGTAATGCCTAGATATCCTCAGTACCAACAAATAAAATTAAACTAAAACTTACCAGGCTTCTTCTCATTTATGAGTTTCATAATGGTGTAATATATCGTCTCACGGTGTGAACAAAATAATAATAACAACTGAAAAACGTTAAAAACTGTATCTCCGCAGAAAGTCTTCAGTCCCGGAGATCAGAAAATACTTAGCTCGTTGAATAAAACGAGACTTTCACACATTCTCTGTTAAAACTTCCAACTTTACCCGGATGAACCTACTCCCATCATCAGAACATACTCGGTAAATAATGGGGCGGGACTGCTGCTCATTCGCCCTGACTCTTGTAGACAAGAGTCCAGTGCTTATTGGCTGCGGTAAACCAGGCCCACTTATCAGGAGCTTTTTCACCACCGGAAACCGACCAATCACAGCGTTCCAAATGCAACCTGAGGGTTCATTAAAAACAAAAGGGGGTCTCCCTGGCGACGGCAGGGCTTGAAGATTGGACAGAACAGTTCGAAACGCATTCTGATCGGACACCAGTATGATCTGAAGCAGATAACACAGTTATAATAAATTATTAATCGTTAACAATGAGGCAGAACTCGTGCTGAGTGACAGCGTTTCCATTCCTGTCATTGCAACACTGCACGATTGTGCAAACACCGGCCGGTTGGTATTGCATTTACCCGGCTCATGTTTGGCACAAATGACAGCAGATACAGAAAAATCATGTCAGAACGAAAAAAAAAAATCAACTTACGGGGTCTGTGTTTTCGCACCGACTCGGTCCTCCTCCGTAGTCTGCACCTCTTGGCCGGGGACCCGCTGCACTCTGCATCATCCCCGCGGTGCAGATGATGCATGTTTTCAAAAGTGCCGCTGCCGCTGGGTACGGTGCTTGAGCCGAATGCATTGCTGCTGCTGCTGCAACAGCTGCCGTTAGTGGCCACCATGACATGACTGTGAAAAACCTTCTGGCTCTGCCCATTGTTAACATGAAAGGGTCCCGAAGCTCCTTTCTTATCCACCATTGACTTGGCTTTATCCATGGCAGCAGCTACCCTAGCCGAACGTAGCTTAGCATCTGTGAGGGAAACAAAACGTAAGAGCCCCAGCCGCTAGCAGTGTCTATCCCGGCTACTTTAGCTTAGCCAGCTAATACTAGCCCGTCTTCCAACGTAATGAGGCAGTCTAGCGATCAGCTAGCGTCTAAATATAACGTATTTTAATCTAAAGTATGTGGCTAAATTGTGTCGTATATTTTACTATAATGTCCGTAAAAACAAAACTGCGAACAGCTGCTAAAATACAGTGTTTCCCTTGAGGTCACTCGCGGTCATTTCCCTAAACTGAGATCCTGGCAGGCAGCAGCAGCCGGCGCGCGCGTGTGTGGACTGCTACGTCACATCAGCTCCTCCAGTCAAGGCCTGAACCTGTTCACCTCCTCTAACCGGTTTCCTCTGCTTTTTGCAGGAGATGCACCGCAATTCTTCGCTTTAACACAGAGACATGCAAGAATGGACTCATTCCCCGTCGCCTTCGATGCAACAATGAACTGCGGCCGCTCCCTGCTGGTTTACTCTTCACTAAAGTCTACAGTACCACTCCGTGCAGCGGTGGGCGCTTTATTTATAAGCGTCGCCGTTGGCCGTCATCCTCATTCCCCGTAGTCCTCTCCACGCGTGATGCGCGCACAAAGCTGCCAGTCAATGTATCAGTCATGAAAATGAACCGTAGTGACCCTGAAGTTGCATGCAAAAAAACGCACATCCAACTGAAAAATCTGTCTTTTGAGCAGTGTTTTTTGTTTGTTTATTTGTTTGTTTATTTTTTGCCGCAGAATAATTTAAAATCAGTATCTGATATTTTTTATTATTATGCCCCTCTTATAATCCATTTCCTACAAACTTTATTTAAAAAAATAATCTATAATAAATAGCCAGAAAAAATCATTTACGTAAGACATTGGGGCAAAGAGAAAACAATGGACAGAACATTATATAATGAGCACGGTTCAGATAAGATACAAAGGTCAAACAGCAATATCAGCTTGAAAAAAGAAACTACAGACTAGAGCAACTAATACGGACGGCAAACCAGAAAGACGGTTTGTAAAGGTCTTAAAAGAAATGCATAAAATATCCCATTACAGACACATCACCACAAACTGATATCATTACGTGATAAATACAATGAAAGGTTTAAAATACATAAATAAAATATGCTACAATTGGACTCCCTATAATTTTAGAAGCCATACACAGAGCATTTAGAACAGTCTCAGTCACGTGTATATATTGATACAAGTTATAGCAGTCCCTCTTTCACTCTTTGAAATACTATAGTTACACTATAATTGAGACCACCATGCCACAATAAACAAGCATATCTCAAAATTCCCATTATGTGGCCAGCTAGTTTAAGATAAAGCCAAACTATCTTACCCCCCCAAATTGATGGAGTCTTGTACTGCTGCCATCTTCTGGTTAAATGGTGCTTTGGTTATACTGAGCTTACAATGATTAATTAAAACGAAACAAATTATAATAACCAAAAAGAAGAAAACTAACGCCAAAAATACAAACTAACGTAAAATTACACATTTGTAAACAACAAAAGCAAAAATAAAATGAGCAAACCCACTGTTGAAACTACAAGTGACATAATGTAACATGGACTGATATGGACCAAAAACAAAAGGAAACAAACAAAAAAACACCATATACCATGCAGTAACTGTTAGGTATATTATTTTACTGGCTGCACCATATTGTTGTAGTATAGGTTTAAAAGACATCCGGGTAACCAAGACTTGGTAGGAATCCGGTCAACCTTATATAAAAATCTCTTAACAGGGTTGAGTTCAGTCATTACCCAGCCAATTAGTTGAAGCTCACTATGCCTTAAGGCTCTTCTCTACTCTTCTTATGTCCATGTGTCCATAACATACTGACCTGAATGTGGTTTATCAGATTTTTTCCCTCACAGTAAATGTTCACAGAAAAGGGAAACAATCAGTTTTATCTACTAAGGTAGTCTATTTAAAATATCAAAACTGTTCCCGTTGGTGTCATGCTCCCTGTTATACAGTTTATAAATCTGGGTTTTTTCCTCTGACTGTGGTGGACCTCTAACCCACAAAGTTACATAAACAAAAATATATGCTGTCTGAATGTAGCCTTTGGCAAAGATTCAGTGTTGTTTCAAAATTTCTGTTGAAATCACACTAGCTTAACAAATATAGTAATTTAACTGCCTATAATCTTATAAAACAGGATTCATTTAGCAAAGAAAAAAATATTTTAAATCGGCACTTAAGCAAAAGTTCTAAATCTGAAGAAATCTGCCAGGTTTATGTAGAAACTGGAAAGTTGCAGCTTTACAGAAATGTTTTGGGCCCCTACTTAAATTCCTCTACAGCAAACACAAATCTGTGTTAACAGGATTAAAATGTGATTAATTTTTTAAATAGTTATTTTATTTCTCAAAGTAGTTTTGGCTTGTGCAAAGGTGCCACAACCCTCCTCTGCACATGTCCAAACCATCTCAGCCTTGTCTCTCCAACTTTGTCTCCAAACCACTCAACCCGAGCTGTCCCTCTGATATGTTCCTTTCTAATCGTGTCCACTCTGGTCAAACCAATGACTGTATAAAAGATCTTTTATACAGTCATTGGGTCAAACCCAGTGAAAACCTCAACATCTTCAATTCTGCCACCTGTCTTTTTTTCAGTGCCGCTGTCCACAAAACCATGCATCATAGCAAGTATCACTGCCATCTTGTAAACTCATCCACGATCATTGTTACACCTGTCTCTCTCTCTCATTCACACATCTGTTTTGTGTTCTACTGGCTTTCATTCATCTTCTCTGCAGAGCATACCTTCACCTCTCCAGGTTCCTGTTCTTTGGCTCTTCTTTGGCTCTCGGAGGAGGCGGATGCATCTTTCCCCCTCTCCCTCCCTTATCTTCCCTGCTGGTGCTTCTGTGTTTGTCTCGTCTCGTCTAACTCTTACCCTCAAAGAGTTTCTCAGTCTTGTTCTCTAAAACCTAAAGAATTATGGATTTGATCAACTGGTCCTGTAATGGAATTGACACCCTGCTGGGCTTGGGAGAGCCCAATTGTCCTGCAGAGACGTTTGCTGCCGGATACTTGATGGTCGGTTGCGTCGTGTGTCTGGCAACGCTCTCGATGAAGGACATTGAACGACATCTACCAATTTGGAACCACGATAACAGAGTTCAGGCTGATTGGAGCTGGCTTGGACCTGGCTTATCGAAGAACAAGAAGCGGACATATGTGGACACCGGATCAACTGGAGGCGCAATCGAAGATTGCAGCGGTCCCAGATCAGCTGTACACACTGGAATATTCTCCCATGTTACTTTTCTGTGTTTTATTGTGTTATGGTGTGTTGATATCTGTGCATTCCTGTATTATCCTTTTGTGTTACACATTTCGATGTTTTCCCCCCCTTGCTACATAGCCTGACCTGTCTCCCCAATGTGATGTTTGTGTATTGTATGTACGGTAGGCAAGATCTGTCATCTCGGTTGTGGGCAAAAGACCTGCAACTGACAAATAAAGGCTATCTCATCTCTCATCTTCCTGTTCACCTGCTCCCTACTCTGACATTGTCTACAAACATTACAGTTCATGGAGACGCCAGCCTGACCTCATCTGTCAACCTGTCCATCACCACTGTAAACAAGAAGAGGCTCCGAGCTGATCCTTAATGTAATTTTACATGCTCTAAATAAAAACCATCCTCCGTGCAAAAACACAGTGATGAGGTGTGGTTGACTTTATTACTACTTGTGAAACATAGGTTGACTAACAATTATTGACCAACAACAATTAAACAAAAAGACACATGCTTTATAATTGACAGCAAAACCGACCCACCTAGTCATAGAAGTAACCGTGTAACTATGAATATTATCTTATATGTAGTGAAATCTTTTATTTAAAGTAGAGATGGACCGATCCGATATTACGTATCGGTATCGGTCCGATACTGACCTAAATTACTGGATCGGATATCGGAGAAAAATAAAAAATGTAATCCGATCCATTAAATATCACGAAAGCACCTCACAAAACTTGCAACACGCCGTAACTCACCTCAGAATGTTAGCACGTCGGAGCAGTATGCATCACGTGATAGAGCGGCTGTGGCATGCGGGACCTGTCGGTGGTCTGGATAGCATGTGGAGCTTCGCTAGCAACCCGGCATTTCATCTCCGACAAAGTTTTCCCGAGAGAAGTAAAGCAAGTGTTTAAGTCCATCTCTGAATGTTTGTAAAGCATTCCTGCGTTAATCTTAACAAGCGACTGCCTCTCCTGCTGCTACTTCAATCATGAAACTGCTTAACGATCAGCTGATCGGCTTTTCTGTCGCGAGTCCGTGTCTCTAGTTTGCTTTTGGCAACAAGCCAGGCGGTGCTCTACCTGCACTGTGTATAGTGCTGGCGGAGCGCTGCTGACGTCGACTGAGAAAATTGTCAGGCGGTGGAAGGAATACTTCGAGGACCTCCTTAATCCCACTGACACGTCTTCCGAGGAGGAAGCAGAGTCTGGGGATGAGGGGAATGACCCGCCAATTTCCGGGGGCGAGGTCACTGAGGCAGTTAAACAACTCCTTGGTGGCAGAGCCCCTGGTGTTGATGAGGTCCGCCCCGAGTTCCTGAAGGCTCTGGACGTTGTAGGGCTGTCCTGGTTGACACGCCTCTGCAATGTTGCGTGGAGATCAGGGGCAGTACCTGTGGACTGGCAGACCGGGGTGGTGGTCCCCATCTTTAAGAAAGGGGACCGGAGGGTGTGTTCCAACTACAGGGGGATCACACTCCTCAGCCTCCCTGGGAAAGTCTATGCCAGGGTGCTGGAAAGGAGAGTTCGTCCGTTAGTCGAACCTCGGATACAGGAGGAACAATGCGGTTTTCGTCCTGGTCGCGGAACACTGAAAGATGTTGAATCTATTTAATATTTCTTGAAAAAGAATTGATTTCTGTGCATTTTTTTCACACTGCATCAAATTAAGGTTGATTACGTCGATTAAGCATCATGAGGTGGAGCGTGAGGGGTGGTAGAGTTGGATGTCTCGAGACCGGTCTTGGTCTCGAGACCGGTCTCGAGACCACTTTTACGTGGTCTTGGTCTCGTCTTGGTCTCGACGGACTTTTGTCTTGGTCTCGGTCTTGGTCTCGCTGTTTCGGTCCTGCGTTCTCAAATCGACATAGTGTTCGGGAGATTTGGAGTCAACCATCAGCGGAGCGGGGGGGGGGGGGGTGGCTTACTGGGCCACTGGGTCATTTTTTCAGAAGCATGGGGTCTTTTGGAGTGTAATTTTTTAGTTAGATGCCTGACTGACAACTGTATAAAACAAAAACAACACACGAAGCACAGAGCGCACCGTCGTAAATTCCCCCTAATTTTGGTATGATCCGAGCTCAGGCACTAGGCGACTGAGCACAGCACCCATGTGAGCGAGGGGGGAGAAGCTGCTGCCTGCGAGTTTGCTGCAGACAGAGGAGAGCTTAAGTTTGACCAGGTACCAAAGCAAATCATTCGTACTGAACTAATAATGTAAATATGACGGTGTATCACAAAAGATTGATATCAAACTGATCACTTGGTTGCGTTACTTGCTCTTCGAGTGAATCAAAAAATGGATAAATAAAAAGCCGAACAGCAATGCTGATTTTTTAGAGAGTCTTAGCTTACATTTCATATTTTCAGTTGTTACCCTCCACGGCTAAACAAACTCTCTAAATCGGTTTTCAATTGTGTACTGATGAACACAACAATGGACATAAGGAGCTTCTTTCAAAGAAAAAACTCAGGTAGATGCTATTTTATATATTATGCTTTGGATGTTGTTTAGTATATCTATGCAAAACAAGAGGAATTTCAATACACAGCAGTATATTCACAGTTGAAACCAGATATTTACATACACTTTAGGGAGAAAACATAAATTTTTTTTACTGCTAAACATCAATTTAGAGTAAACTTTTGTTTTAGATAAATAAATGTTGAAATATCTTTTGAATTAGTTGAATGTCAGAATAAAAAGAGGGAGCTGTCTATTTTAATCACTTTCATCAAATTTAGGAGTACATATACACTAAGTTTATTGTTAATTAATAAGAAACTCCAGACGATTCGATTCTGAGCTGAAGAAGTTTCTGATAGGTTAGTAGAGTCCATGTGAGTAAACTGGTGGCACAGCTGTGGATGCATATAAGGCAAAACACAGAGCCTGTTTCTGTGACATGGGAACATCAAGAGATGTCAACCAAAAGACCAGGAAAAGAACTGTGGAGCTCCATAAGTGTGGCTCAATTTTGAATACAATTTGGTTCCATTTGCAATTAAGAAATACAGATAGTTTCTCTCTTTACTCTCAAAGTTAACAAATATGTTTTTTATATTTATCAATCTAAAAAAATAAACATTTAGTCTGATTTGATGTTACAATTAAAAAGTGTTTGTGTTTTTATCTGAAGAGTGTGTAAATATCTGGTTTCCACTGTATTTGATGATGTTGGTGTTTGGCTTGATTGTCAGCACAAAGAGGGAGAGAGAGGAGCAGAGAGGGAGAGAGAGGAGCAGAGAGGGAGAGAGAGGAACAGAGAGGGAGAGAGAGAATGAGGACAGAACAGAGATGGAACAAGAGCAGGTGAGACACACATGTTAGTCAAATGGTTGTTTGCCAAAACTCATCAGAACATATACCTAGTGTTTCTTTTTAGATACCATTTGTTCCTTTTCAAATTCTATATTTATTAAGTTCTGCAGGCTTGTTTGCACAACAAGGCTAAATAATTATATAAACTTTTCTCAATCTAAATATTGTACTTTGGTAGAATTAAAAAATAAGTGTAGTGCAGGTCTATGATGATTTTTTAGTGCTACTATCATCTAGTTCTGATTCTGGTTCTGTCTTGGTTACTGTTGTAGTCCTGTTTTAATTCCGGATCAGTTCTGGGTCTGGTTGAATTGGGGTTTAGTCCCTGTGTCTTGATACAGGCCCGACTTTGTTCTGCCTTGCTGCTTAATTAAAAAACTAGTTTAAGGTGTCCTGCATATGTATATAGAATAGCATCTGGCTGCAGTTTAAAGACTTTTTTTGTCTCGGTCTTGGTCTTGGTCTCGTCTCGACTCGGTCTCGTCTCAACTTGGTCTTGGTCTTGGTCTTGTCTTGGTCTCGATACCCTCTGGTCTTGGTCTTGTCTTGGTCTCGATACCCTCTGGTCTTGGTCTTGTCTTGGTCTCGGATTAGGCGGTCTTGACTACAAGTCTAAGGGGTGGTTCCCTATTTTTTATTTATTTATTTTTGTTGTTGCTGGGAGTTGGAACCCTATTAGTTAGGTTGCTTAATATTTATGCTAAGTACTCTTTAAAATACCAGAATAGGGAGGATGGTGTAGGTTTAAGTTTATTAGATTGATCAGTATTGCTGAACTATGAAATATTTTTTTTTGCATACAGGTATAACAGAATAGCTTTAGTGCAGTTGTTGTTTTAAACTTGAGTATGAACTTATACAAAATGCAGCAAGATATTTAAAAAACAGTTTTGTTGATCAAAAAACACTATATCGGATTCATATCGGTATCGGCAGATATCCAAATTTATGATATCGGTATCAGTATCGGACATAAAAAAGTGGTATCGTGCCATCTCTAATTTAAAGTGTAAATCTTGTTTTAAAAAGCAACTTACAAAACCAAAAGCCTACAAATGCAGTAATCTATTTACATTATTGGAGTTGTATTCATTTTCTTATGATTACGGGGCGACCGTGGCTCAGGGGATTGGGAAGCTCATCTGTAACCGGAATGTTCTGTCAGTCTGCCCCAGGGCAGCTGTGGCTACAACTCCACCAGTTTGTGAGAGTGAATGAATAGTGGAATTGTAAAGCGCTTTGGGTGCCTAGAAAAGCGCTATATAAATGCAATCCATTATTATAATTACATATTAAATTAACTTTTTCTGAATATATGAGGTAGTGAAAGCACTAATTGTTTTGTGACTACACCTCTGGTGGAAGATTGCAACAGACTGAGCCATGACTGCTGCAGTCCAGTGTTTTTCCAGTTGCCAAATAGCTTCATCTTTATATCTCATAAAGAGTCAGATTCTTTGGGATTAACTTTTACCACAATCAGTTTCAGACTTGATGTGGATGAAAAAAAAATTCTTACAGATCCTATGTAAAGGATTTTATTATTTTATCTTTAGGAGTTAGTCTTTGTGCAACATTTGCATGTAGAATGTACTAGCAGATTAACTCCAGCCATGCAATCTTTTTTTCTTAAAACATACTGCATGTCCACAGCACTTGTTTCCAAAATGACTGCTTGTGTGTGTAATGCAACCACAAATTTTAAACAGTCAGATAATTTATTCACCTTTAATACAAACCACCTGATGATATTACTGAATTGGGTAAAGACGTCAAGATTAGTGAGATATTACATGATTTTTACCATTAAAATGAGCAGTACTAAACTATATGAG
Source organism: Rhamphochromis longiceps (assembly GCF_057381845.1). Classification (NCBI taxonomy): domain Eukaryota; kingdom Metazoa; phylum Chordata; class Actinopteri; order Cichliformes; family Cichlidae; genus Rhamphochromis; species Rhamphochromis longiceps. The sequence continues at coordinate 9,777,375 of NC_140569.1, read as the reverse complement.
AGTTGTATGAAATATTGAAACCAGATACATTGTCAATAATGGCTTCACACAAAAGCTGTATGTGCTACAGATGATTTAAGCACTTTGGATAATTATGAGGTAGTAAAAGAGTTTTTTCATTGACCATCTGAACTGTCACTTGAGCACAAATGTCTTGTACAGCAATAGCATGAAGTCCAGCTCATCTCCACATTGTCTCAACACTGCTCAGAAATTCACCATTAAGACCAGAAGTGGTGAAATTCATCTCTTAGAAATTCTACCACGGAAGTTCGGTTCCATCCCAGCTGTACGCTTTTCCAGTCTTTTCTATATTTAGTGTGTCAACGATGCTCATTAGACAGTTCACAGAGTGTTCAGCGCTGAACAGCTTGTCTTGTGGCACATTCCGGTGATAAGGCCTGGAGAGGTCTGTGTTCACTGTTCCTGGATGTAGGGACACACAAACAACCTGGGGAAAAAAAACATCATTATGGGCTATGGGATCTATGTACAAGGGCATGCCCTAATCCATGCTCTAAAAGAAAGATACAAACACCAGTAACAAGCATCTTAGACCTTAAGCTCAGAGATGTTTTTCCCTTTTCATGTAAATCCTTGACTCCCTGCTCAAACCAGAGTTCCTCCCTGTCCAGGATGTGTACATCCTCATCATTGAAACAGTATCTCGTGGCCTGTAGGTGTGAACAGACTGCGGCGTCCTGGCCTGACAAGTTAGCTCTTGTGTGCTGTGCCATCCGTTTAGCCAGAGGTTGTTTGGTATCCCCGATGTATAAATCCTGGCAATCCTCCTGGCACTTAACAGCGTACACTATATTACTCTATTTGTGACATATCTTTTGGGTGGACCAATTTTTGGCACAGTGTGTCTTGGGGTTTGAAACCAACAGAGACCCAGTCTTAAGAGAAAATGCGTCTCAGTTGTTCTGATAATCCCGACACATAAGGGTGGAAGTCACTTGGACGAATGACGAAATGTTTCTCCCACTGAAAACGCCAACCAAACAAACAACCACATGAATAGACTCAACTTTGGGATTTCCTTAACTTGATGATTGAGCATGCATCAAGACATTAATGCAGCATGTATGAAAACACTTACCTTGGGTCGACTGCGGCCCAGCTCTATAGACAAATTCCTAGTGGCCATGTTAAGAGCTGCTTTAGACATTCTGTAGCTGTACCAACCTCCAAGACCTGAGAAAAAAGTGTTAGAGATGAACATTTTACCACTGTGCATGCATGCACATTATAACAAAAGATAAATATCTGCTTTGTAACTATGCTCTGTCCTTCAGCTAAGTAACAAAAGTGGTGCTGCCTACGTGCATAGGTGGTTTTAGACAGGGGCCAACGCCCCCGTAGAACTAGCTCTGGCCTCTGTGCTCAAGAGATAATAATTAATTGATTTCTTATGGTGATATGCAGTGGCACGGTAACTGGAATTAAATTGCTGACGTGTTCAACGTGGACCGTTTAGGGTGCTGCACACTTGCTCTTTTAAATTTGGAGCCGTTTAGCTGGTGGGTTTTTCTCCTGTTAACAAAGAACAGTGTAGAGAGAGAGGATGAAGATCATGAGGGGATGAAAGAGAGAAAGAGGAGTTAGCTGGAGAGGATGCAAAGAACGAGGGATCAGAAACAGAGACTGTCAATCCTGTACAGTATGTGCTTAATACATTAAAAAAAAAAATCTTTTTTGTTTTGTTCTGTGCCCCGATTAAAAAAACAAAACAAAACACTGGTCCCACTGATAAATCTGGTCTGGAAGTGCCACTGCCTACATGACATGTATGCACAAAGTGTTTTGGAACCACCAGATACCATTGTCTCCAATTGATCCCACTTTCGCTGTGATGTTAACAATGATCCCGCTGTGCTGTTTGGCTTTCTCTGCAGGCTGCTGACCAAATCCACCACTGCCCTTAAGAAGGAGGGGGGAGAAATACTTGGCCATGACCAAAGGACCCACTGTATTAGTCGTTAAGGTGGAAATGATACCCTGAAAATGGGAAAAAAGTTACTTAATTAAGGATTTAATGAATTTGGTGTTGCCGATTTCAGACTCTCTTGCTGGACACAGACATCACCAGCACAGTTTAAGGACCACCAGAGATTGTTAGAAAAAGTCCAATGTATGTACCATTACAGGGGGAAATCCAAATGCCTCTATGATGATGGTGTCTCACCAAGTTTTTTGCACTACTTCTGTGCATGTATTTTCTACACAGGCAACGGTTTGACTCACGACAGTGAGTTAAACTAACTTTTACTCCAGTTTTTACGGAAATGTGGCTTCTCACACTAAAACAAAGGTCTACCTGTGCAGAAACATCCCTCAAGCTGGTCTCTCCTTTCCCCGAAGGGTGAAGCATTGCCGAGGAGTTGACGACTAGATCCAGCCGACCGAAACTCTCCTTAACCCTCTCTGCAGCTCCGCGGATGTCCTCCTCGTGGTTCACGTCCAGTCTGAGGACCATCAGTCGGCCCGGGTGTTGGCCGGCCAGGCTCCGCAATTCTGCAGCCCCGTCCGGGTTTCGACATGTTGCTACAACAGTAGCGAGTGATTTATTTTTAAGTATATATTTGCAGAATCCAAAGCCCAGTCCTCTGCTCGCACCTTGAATAAGAGCGACGGGTGCAGCCATGGTTGATAAATGACATAACTAACAGTGTTTGCTGCCTTCACTGCCACTCAAAGGGTCGTAACTTAGAAAATCGGGGGCAATTTAGCGAGGACGCTTGCCGAACGACATCTTAAATGGGCTCATAAGCGACCTTTAAACTTTTTTTTATATAAAAAAAACCCAACGCTGTTACAGTGGTGGTATGTTTTGAAATTATACATTTGAAATTTGGGGAAAAGAAAAGTGACAGTGAAGGTAACACGAAAGGCAAAGGACGTAACGTACGCCCCCTATAGGTCTTTCTGAAAGCACTTACACAACTGTGCATTGCAAGTGTCCTTTGAAAGAGTGATATCATTTTACAGGGCGTATTGACCAAGATTGTATTGTATTGTAGATGTGGTGCTGGATGGGTTCGATCAGTCAAAAGCTGAGGATTATTGGGGGGGGGAATTCACGCTCGATTCGGGAGAGAAGTAAAAATATCAGTAATATTTTATGTTATCTTTTTTGGACATAAAACCTGTAAAAGCATCAAACATCTAGGATTTAAAAACTAGTATTAGAGGAAATGGAAATGCATTACATCATAATTTGGAGGGTATTTGGATTCATATATGATTACAATCAATAATGGTAGTTTTGCCTTTTGATCCAATATTTGGCTTTAGACCGATCAATTTTTACGCTTATGGCATTGAATCTGAATTAAATGCGCATTAAACACAAACAACTCCAACATTATGAAGTCGCAGTAACGTCAGTAATTTTTCAAGGAATCGTGAGAAAATATCCAGACCAGTAGGCGGCGGTAGCTTGATGTAAGCTTGTAAACTGCCAATAATTGCAAAAAAAAACAAACAGAAAACATAGTCTTTGTATTAATATCGCGTTCATTCATTTACGAATATATAAAAATATATTACATAAGCGAAATATGCTGACTAAAACAAACCCACAATGAGCACGGAAATTACATTGACAATTAAAAAAAATCGAAGAAGTCAGTTGCTTTTTCGGTCCACACTCCACACCAGTTGGTGGCGGTAATGCACCATTTTGCTGTTTGCCAACCGCCAATAAACCTTATACAGAAGAAGAAGAAGTCAGTTGCTTAGCAACTGTTGGAAGCCCAGCGTCAGTTAGCAAGCTAGAAGATCAGCTAACACACGTACCGTGTGACCCTAAAAAGTGTATAAATGCCACTAAAAAGAAGAGGACCTTTGCAGCTAGCCCAGAGAGAAGTGGATGAAATAAAAAAACAGGTCAGTTCAAGAACGACGCTTTAAACTTAGGTGCGACTGCACCAAACTGTTCGGACTGAACGTTATACAGTTGTTGCACATGTACCACCAGAGCTTTTTCGAAATGATGTGATCCCGAGGCTTGAACTCGACTGTTTCTCTAAACACTTTTGTCTTATAAGCCCTTTACCGACGTGGCATGCGCTAGCATAAATATTGATTAGCATCTGTTCGTAACAATTCATTATGATGCACTGCTGTGAGTTAGCAATGTAAACCAGAATAAAAACCGACATAATCATCAATATAAACGCTGAACTGTACATTGATTTAAACACTTTCACAGGTTGACAGTCTGGAGAAGGATGTCCAGAGCCAGGCTGGATCCACTGAAGAGGCCTTTCGAAGGTAACCAACTGTGGTAGAGCACCAGCAGTGCCCTTCCTTACTCCTTAAGATGAGCACCCTCACCTGTTTTAACATTGAAATCCTTGTGTGTAGTTAGTAGTCAGTTGAGCACTCAAAGGGTTTTCTGCTAAAAGTGTCACTCACCCAGTCACGCACAAATCCATACAGGATTGTATCTATAAACATTTTCTAACAATTACACACGTACTCAGACTGCAATGGGTCCATCAGTGAGTTCGCTATCAGTCTGCCCAAGGATATTTCAGCATGATGACCCTCTCTACCACATGCCCTGATCACCTACTTTATGGAATGCTTGAAAATTTGATATCTACTTGCAAACAGATGCCAAAAACTGCAAATGTCAGCAGAGGAGACACTAAGGACACTGAAGAAACTGAGCAAGGTTAGTTTTCTAATCTTTAAGAAACTTTTCAACCTTTTCAAATACTATTATTGTACACAGATTTAATATAATCTTTCGATGCCAACAATTGGAAGCAATCAGTGATATTACTTGACTAATATTAGTTGTTTTTATTAAAGCAGTTGTCATTACTTACGGCAGCAAATCGATATATTAATTTATCTTTGTGGAAAATGTTGCATGGTTGACAGCAGTGTAGCTAATTAGCCATCATAAGCTAACGCTTGATCTTTCAGGGTGATGAGCTGGCTCCAGTGGGCAATTATGATCAGAGGAAACAGGAAGAGGAGCGACGAGTGCAAAACATCATGGAGCGTCTAAAAACTCTCTCTCTGGAGCTGTCGCCACCAGGACCTAGCACTGAAGCAGGGTTAGTGAAATGTGTGTTAAGTGCAAAGAAGGAAAACTGGGACGGTAGAGTTTTTTTTTGTTGTTGATCTGTGTATGTACTTTATAGTCCATGCTGCAGGGGGCTTGACTTCCCCACAACAATTTAACCTGCATGCTTCATTGCAAAGCATCAGTTTATCTGACAGATTCAATGATAATTGATTGACAAATCTGACCCAAGAATACCTTTTTTCACTGAATTATTCCCTGGTCCACAGTAATGTTTCAAAGGAAGATAGTGAAAATAGTGCTGAAGAAGACGATGACGAAGACAGTAACGACAATGAAGAAGAGCATGTAGAAATTGTTAACAACATTGCCGGTGATGAGAGGCGAGATTTGAAACCGCCATCTCAGTCAGATGCTCGCATCTACATGGTCCTCAGTGATTTCAAAGGAGAGCAGGAAGGAGATCTGTCTGTTCGGGTAAAACACAAACAGCCTTGATGTCAGCAATATATTTAGGACGTTTAGAGCTTGGATTCTTTCCCCTTGCATGTTAAAAGTGATATTGTATAATATTTAGTTTCAACAGAAGAGGGCGCTCTAGCCATCCAAATCTTCTCCTTCAAGTCTTGCAGGCCTGAATTAAGTAACAAATGTAATTTACATATTTCTGAAAACTATTTACCTTTTTAATTTTAAACATTTCTATGATGTGTCTGGTAGATATTGGCATGTAGTCTAGTGCACTGTAGTGTAATTTATAAGCTTTATTAATCGTTATGTCCATCCATCCATCCATCCATCCATCCATCCATCCATCTCCACTTATCCAATTTGATATCCCTTTGTGTTAATGAATCTTATTCCATTGCCGGTTAATTTTTAATCAAGTACTTAACCGATTAGGAAGATAGGTTTATCCTCACATCTGAATTTTAGACATGTCTGTGATGAACTGCATTTGATCTCATCTGTTTGTTATAAATGTGTGAGTTATGTGAACTTACATGGTGTTCTGTGGCCTGTTGTTTCAGAAGGGGGAGGTGTTGAGGATTATCAGGAAGGCAGCAGATGGATGGTGGCTGGCTCAGAACACTAAAGGCAGCAGAGGAGTGGTTCCAAAAACCTTCCTGAAGGTACAAAATCTGCAATGATAGCAAGTCCAACATTATGAATTTTCATTTAGACAAGTGTTTAGCTGAAGGAATTATAAAACATTACTGAGAACATTAAAATGCAGCCTGCAGCAGTTTTCTTTATTCATTGTGTTTTTAATATTAGTATAGACTGACAAAAAAGATCAAGACCATAACAGGATATGATTTCTGATTATATTTTAAATGTAACCATAATGTGTTAGATTGGCTCTAGTGTTGATGAGGAAGATGATGATGATGATGACAATGATTCAAAAGAAGATGATGATGACAAGGAGGAGTCGGAAGAGGAGGAAAATCAAGATAGTGAAGAATTAACTGATGATCCAGACAAATGGAGGTTGAAAGTTTTTTATTTAATTTTTATTTAATGGCATTAAGCTTCCAGGGTCTGTGTTTCCCTACACTTGAGAGACTTTGTTTAAAAGGAAGATAATTTTGAAAACTACATTTATCCAGATTAATGGCAACATAAAAATATTACTTACTGGTGTGAATGAATAACATAATTATTCTTGGTTTCTTTTGTTTTTGTTGACAGTGCTTCACATTCTAACTGGTCTACAGTCAAAAAGGCTCTGAGTGAGGTGCGACTTTCTATACTCTACAGTTATAACTACAAGAACTGAAACTGCTATTAATTTTCCCAACAACAAATACTGCATTCACAATCTTTAGCGCTGTGTTAAATACGTTTTATGGTTTTATCGTGTGTCTGTGACAGATTGATGCAACAGATGTGCTCTCCGCCATGGGTGCTATACCTTCAGGATTCAGACCATCAACTCTCAATAAATTACTGGTGGAGGAAGGTCATTATGCAGCATGTGTGTGTGTGTGTGTGTGTGTGTGTGAGTGTGAGTGTGTGAGTGTGTGAGTGTGTGAGTGAGAGAGAGAGAGAGAGAGAGAGAGAGAGAGAGAGAGAGAGAGAGAGAGACTGGATAAACTCACAAATTAATATGAAGTAAACTCTGCCCACAATGGGGGATCTGTGCAGTTTTGGAAGCACTGGCAGAATTCAGTAAATCCTAGAGCTTGCTGGTCCACTGGTGGTGAACAGACCTGCCTCCCTTAGTGCTGCCTGACATCATCCTACAGGTTAAGTGGCTGTTATAAGGCTAGGGGAAAACTGTTTTCATTGCCAGTTACTCAACTTCTGCCAATTACTTTGTCAATGTATAATTTTTCTATAAAGCAGCAAAATATGTGGATTACATTTCCCCAATTCTAAGTAATGTATTCCAAGGTAGTAACAAATCCTTGCATCAGTGAAGCAGAAATCACAGGATGTGTCACATTTATATTTGGAAAAATCAACAATTCTACAAATTGTTGCATCTTAATGGAAATTTGGATTTAAACTAAGATGACACCCAAAACTTAAAACAGCTTGAACAGCTTACACTGTGAGATAAAGGAGCTGGTTTAAAAGACATTTTAATTTATTCAAGTTCATAACTGCACAGGCTTCAACAATTAAGAGTTTATACTGGGTGAGTTATACTGGATGTTATTTTTATTACTGTAGTTGTTTTGGTACAGTAGGTTGAATGGTGAGTTAGATGCACAATTTTTACCCTATTGTTACCGTATTGATAGAAGCAGCTGTCACTGTAAATAGTAATATTTATCTAACAAGCCAATGCTACATGACTTTCAGGGCAAAGCTGTAACCCTTTGTGTCCTTTATTAGGTGTAACATACAGAGGAAGTCATTACATTCAGCCTCAGCTCAGCCAATCACAGCTCTCCTTTAAAGACCTCTTCCTGGACCCAGACACTGGCAAGGTGAGCTTGTCCCTGTGTTTCTGACACTTACCAGCAACTATAGTCATAAACCTGCCTACTGTGTGATTCTCCTGTGGTGTAGGTTCGTCCTCGGCAGGTCAGCACGAGTGTTTGTTTCAGTTTGTGGAGCTGCAGGATGATTCCTACTCCTGGGGTTGGTGTTCAAGTCCTCAGCCGGCACGTCCGCCTCTGCGCCTTTGACGGAACTCAGGTATCATGGTTGTCTCTGTATACTTTTATTTTAGACACTAGTCCATGACAAAAAATGAAAAAGAAATCATTTAAAACCATTATGAGATATTTACAACATAAATTTATGCCACACACCAAGAAAGGTACTAAGTCACAAACATTTAGAGAACTGAGAAAGATCCTGAACGCTTCATTATATGAAGTTTTTTCTTTTTTGCGTCACTCTAAATAGACTCAAATGTGCTGTATAAAGTGGTGTACAGTCGTCTGCAAAAAGAGCTATTTCAACCTTATCTGCACATCTAGAATTTATGGCTTAGCATATTTGCTTGTGCAGAAAGCTTATACCACTGTCGTTAGTACAAACAGAATCAGGGGAACATTTGCTTCCATTCTTCCTTGGTTGGAGCGATCATTATTACGTTCTTTTGTACTGTAATGTTTTACTGCACTTCTTTAATTTCTCCAAATGTCTTCAGAGTATAATGAATTTTATTAATACTTTTGGTGTATTAGGTAAAACAGGTGTCAAACATTACGGCTAGGGCATCGTTGTCTCTCCGTTTTGGCCTTCTGTCCACACTGAGACCGAAATGTAAGGGTGCATACAGGTCAAGGAAAGCGCAGCGTTCTGAAAACGCTTTTCAAAGCGGATACATTCGAAAACGCCGTTTTTGCGTAGCAGTGTGAACAGCGAACCCGGAACTTTTTCGAAGTTGATGATACATTTTGTCATGTGATGCAGTCATGTGACCAATTAAACTATGATAGCGGAGGGCATTATACAGCAGTTGTTTTGTTTGTTCTCAATTTTGACAGCCCTATTAAAGATCAGTTTGCACATGCTCCAGATAGCTTTTCTTCAAATTCTTTAATTCTCACTTGCTTTGCAACTTTGTACTTTTGTGTTACTCGCAGCAACAACTCACCTCATTGTTAGTCCATTTAAAAAACTTGGTGCTTTTCCTCAACATTTTGTCGCAACATTTCAGAGAGCCGGAAAGTAAATAAGCAGCAGACAGAAATGAGGCAGGTCGAATCGTCTTGCGTTTCATGCATGCGCAGGACTGGAACGTAATCGTTTTCGGCCATGGATCAACAACTCTGTGAAAACAACTGAAAACGATAGTGTGACGCGGAGCGTTTTCAGACCAAAATGCCGTTTTCAAATTTAACCGGGCTAGTGTGGATGTAGTAATTCATATCCTTGATTACTTTAGTGGCAGGAATCATGTATTGGTCTCTTTAAGTGTGTAAGCTTATGAAACAGTCACATTTCAGCTCAACTCAGACAACAAAGAACACGTTTCTGCCATAAAACAGGAAGATTTTTATGCAGGGTTTTTTTCAGATTTAACTCTTTGTATCTAATTCCCTTGCTCTCTTGCTTTTTTCAACATGAGTTTCACTGTGTTTCAGGTTTTGAGTAACATCCACATAATAAGGGCAGCCTACAACGCCAAGAGCCCAAAGACCTGGAGCTTCTCTCCAAGGGTATGTGGAGGTTGCTATGTTTGTAACCTTACAACACAAACTGATTTGCAGACTCTTTGTACTGAGGCTCTGCAAAAGAAGACAAAAAAAGAAATTGTGAGAAATGTGAAATTTAGCATGTGTTCATGTGTGTGTCTGTTCAAGGTGACCGGTATCTTGCCCACCCTCTTGGATGGAGACTGTTTTCTGCGCTGCAACTCTGCGTCTCCTAACCTCGGGATCCTCTTTGAATTAGGAGTCACTTTTATACGAAATGTAAGGGTGCATACAATTTTGCGAATTACAAAAATGTATATAAGGAAAGAAAAGAAAAAGTGTCTCTGTTTTAGTCTACTGGGGAGAGAGGAGACCTAAGCTGTGGTTGGGCTTTCCTCAAATTGACCGATGATGCAGGAAATCCTGTGCCGAACAGGTACATGTGTTTTTTTACATTCATCCAGACATATGCAGAAAAAGCTGCGAAAATATATCAGAATATCTTTTCTTTAGACACCTACAGTAGTGAAAAGATTAACAAAGTAAAATGACACCTAGCGCAAAACCACTGACATTATTAAGCGCGCACAAAATTGAATTATCTACTGTGTACAGGACCTATGAACTGCCTGTGAATGGTGGCACTCCATATGAGAAGGATGTAGCAGTGGAGGCGTCACCCACTAGAGGATGTAAGGAGAAATGGCAGACTCAGTACATTTTGATCTTAAAATAATATAAGGAAAAAACAATAGAAACAAAATAATAGTTTTTATGTTATATTAATCAGTGTATCTCCTCTCCTTTCAGCTCCAAGTGGTGTTTTCCAGCAGATGCTCCAAGCCAGGCGGCAGCCCAAACTTGTTGTTAAGCTGAAATCAGCCAACAGCCGGACGCAAACACAGCTCGGGTTAGAAGATCAGTGAAAAAAAGACTGCCACTGTGCTTGAACACCTGCAGTAGAATATCTTATCCATAAAGCCTTCCTCTGTTTATTTGGACTCATTCCTGACTCATCTCAGATATATCCCTGTGTGTATGTATGTGCGTGCATGTATATGTTTGTAATAAGTACATTTTTTCTCTTCAGTGTCCTTCCAGATACTCTCCTCCACTGCCTAAACTGCATCCATCTGCTGGTTCTGCACAGGCATCTGCTTGCAGACGCACTGCTGATGGACAGGCCCACAATGCAGAATGCAGGTAGCTCGCACTGTCAGTGGTTCTTATCCAAACCGATCACATTCACAGCTCTGGGTTTAATACCATTATCTCTCTTTCAGATCTAATATGCAGTCCTATACTTTCAACCTTCCCTGTGTTGTTGGACCAGCCAGACCTGTTAGATGCTCTCAGGGTGAGAAAAGTCACATTTGTCATTCAAATAAGATTCAACAACTGCTCCTTTGTTTTGTTGCTTTATCAACACAGCTGAAATTCTGCTTGTTGAAGATGATTTCTGTGAGATTATTTTTAATATTCTCATAGTAAAAATAATGTGTGATTATATATAGAGAGAGTTTAAAGCTTGTTAAGTGGTATGACCCATCACATTTGTTTGATGGTAAGGACAACTGAATATTCAAATAACTGTGTTTCTTCCAGAGTGCCTGGCTGGATGCTGAGACTAACATGAACAGAGCACAAAAGGTGCGTGCGTGTAGGTGTGTAGTTATACAACTCTGTGTCCAAACACATTTTTGCCCGGTGCAAATATAAAAAATGGAATGCAAATTATTTGAACTACATATTTGCTTAAATAGTATAATGGCAGTCATTATAAAACGACTGAAAAACTGCTGAGTTTGAGTTTAAGTGTAGTTGTCTCGGTGGTCTAGCGTCCCCTGTGTCTGGATGGAAGCATATGCAAACCTGTAAATATATTAATCGGGCCTGTACCAACTATTTTGAAACGTAAAAATTTTAATTATTTTTTCCTTCCAGGTTTTTAATATGTCTTTTTGTCATGTTTAATCAAATATAAGGGATTGTATGATTTGCAGGCCAGACATTCTGGATTTATTTACATTTTATGCATTATTACAACTCTTTTGGAAACAGGGTTTTGGGACACAGATCCCATTACAAAGTGATATGTTGGGGATCTGCTTTCTTTTTGGGAACAAAGAGGAAATAGAATGTTTTGGTTAGGTAAAAGGTAGCTTTGAAGAAGTATTGATTGCCTGGTTTAATTAATTAAACTCAGTAGGGATAGCTACTGAGTTTAGGGATAGCTCAGTGGGGTAGGGATAGCTCAGTAGGTAGAGTGGTGGCCCCATGATCGGAAGGTTGGGGGGTTCGACTCCACTGAACGGTTACCCTGAGGTACCGTCCCTACACACTGCTCCCTGGGCGCTGCATTGGTGGCTGCCCACTGCTTCACTGGGTGAATGGGTTAAATGCAGAGGAGCAATTTCCCTACGGGGACTATCGCATACACATTAATACATTACACATTATTACAGTAACAGTCTGCATCTTTGGATGCGTAATATCAGCTCAGACCTGTAGAGGATGCTGTCAGTATAATAGATTGGGTGGCTTACACTGAGATGTGAATATGAACTAAAGCTTTCTCCCTGTGTGTTTACAGAGGGACCTCTCCTATCTAAAACTGGAGTTTGTTAAAGTCTACATGTCATCTGTGTATTTCCTGCTCCACTCTCCATCGCTGCCCTGTTATCGTTGGGCGGACCCGCTCTCTGAGGAACAACGCGCAAGAGTCATCTACGCAATGCTGGAAATGCTGAAAAACCAACGCAACAACACCGGCCAGTCAGGAGTTCCTGAGGTCTTTGTTGATGGCGCTCACACGCATCTCGCTTTTGATGTTACCGAGTTGACTTTTGACCTTCTCCGTGTGGCGTGGTGACAATAACGTCATCTCCCTCTGGCTGAAGGTGCTATTTGGTTGAAGTTAATTATCCTAATTTTCACGTATATTTTGAAAATAATTAAAGGTTAAAACTCACAATATTCTATATGTTTATTATTTTTAGTAAATTTTAATGAAGAAGACCAAAACCAGCAGTGGTTGAAATTTGAATGAAAGACCGGGCTTCCTCTTTAGTAGCTGTTTTTCATTACAATATATCACATACTATAACCTAGTTAGTCTTTCATGTAGTTATTATAGTTTTAGTTTTGGTCCATGGCACAGATGATATATAATATGTCATATTTTAGATACACTTAAGATAAAACATGTGACAAGATAGGGCGATTCTTCATTGGTTTTTCACTGAATTTGTTGAAAACAAGACAAAACTCACATGTCCAACACGCTTTACTTCCTTTCTGCTTCTGCTAAACTACTGAGCATACACGTCTTTGCGAACCTTATGTTTACCAAAGGCACTGATCGTAGTCTGTGTAGCTGTGAAATAAAATATTTTATTTATTTTGTATTTAATCACAGAATCAACGTCCTTCCTCTTAAAGATAAAAAAATGTGTTACAGGATTAAAAAAGGGACAATGAGTGCCACTGATGCCAGTAATGGTAACATTATTGGCATGTTTTAATTTAATTTTTATGAAAGAAATTGTGTTCTTATCACTTATTTACATCCACAAAGGTGCTTTTTCAGCCCTGTCATCTCACTGGGTACTGAGCCCCACCCATTATTTCAACATCATTGTGTGTATGTGCTTGTTTGGGAGGGTCTGTAGTGTAGGGTTACAGGAGTTAATAATTGGCCCGCTGTGTTCTTTTTATAGCCTGGTATAAAAGCTAAGGAGCACTAGGAGGTTGGGTCAGTTTGGGTGCTGTCGGTTACGGCTTCACGTCCAAAGCAACATTTATTACAGCAATTCAACATACTTTTTTATGATAAATTGTATATTGTCACACTAAACATATTTCTTTGGGAATAAAATCTGAAAAAGATGTTTGAAAGGCATTTAAGGCTTCTGTAATTTAATTTATGAGATAAGACCTTTAAAAAAATCCATATTATTTACACTGTTGGTTTTGTAATATGAAGATGTTAGTAAATGTTTCTTTAAACTCTTCACATATATCCCCCAACACATTCTGAATAAAAAAGAAAGGAATAAGATGTAGCCTGTTAATTGGTGAGTAGAAATGCTTAAGGGCATATTTTATTTCCCCATGTGTATTTGACAACTGACTACAGTAATTTAATTGTACCCTAAAGGCATGAATATATCTGCCAGGTCATGCTACTCAAGAAAAGCAACAAAGCCAGTAAGAATATTTCCAAAATGACAAAGAGTGCAAACACCTATTAGCATGTTAGTAATTCCTATTACATCCCCTCATCGTCTAACATGATCTTAACCTTGAAACTAACACACATTTAACCTTCTGTTTGAACTTCAAACTGTCTTGTTTAACTGAACACTGACTATAAAGCCTTTATCCCCCCCAAAGTGATATTCCAAGTCCCCAGCCCAATACCTAAAGTGGTCTTTCTGAATGTGTATAAACATACCAAGCCTTTTGTTGGTGCACTGTTTGCAGGCGACTCATATTCCACATCCTGTATTTCCACATTCCAGTGCAGTTGCTGCGGTTGCTGTATGCTGTCCCTGATGACCGGAGCGTTGATAAGCTTTGGAAAAAACAAAACAAAACTGGATTACCATCAGGGTAATAGTAGTAAGATATCCCAGGGCTGTGTCAAACAAAGGGAAAAGAAACTCTTTGTGAAGCCCAGAAGGGACAGAGAAGCATTTGGTCCTGAATTATATTTACAGGTTTTAGATTATCCCTTGATTGACAGTAGCAATGAGCAAGATGTGCTTTTCCCATGGTATCTAGATGGTAAAATAATAAAATAAAATAATAATTAATGAAATTTAAGTCTTACAGATTAAACAGAAAATGCTTTTACTATGTACCTATAGAGAGGTAGTGAGGCTACACTGTAAAGAAAACAGAATCCAGAGTGGCATTTAATGGTGTTTCCGAAACCTCATATCATACAGTTAGTCAGCATGGGTCTGATCATCTAACATGTGTTTGAGTAAATTTCCAGGGTTGATGAGACAATGTTATTTGAGATTAGTCAAGAAATTATCTATTAAAATATTATATTGCACTTGGGAAAGTGATTTTCTTAAATATGTACACACAACACAACAGCAAAGTACTAACCACTGCTAAACTCGCCCACTGTGCCTTGCCAGCTTCTATTCCCAGTTTGTACAGTATCGTTCCAGTGCTCGCTGTGTGATGAGGTCACCTGTGTAGAATTCCACTAGCTTCAAAGAGAAAAGAGGACAGTACCAGGGGGAGAAACAATATTGAACTATTGTGGACACTTTGTATGTGTTAATTAATTGTCACTAGCTGCTATATACTGTCTGTGAAGGTTCACAGTCATCCAGGTCATCGTAGTCAAAGGAGCTTGCAAAGAAAAGCGTCTGGACTTCTTTAAGTTGCTTGAAGACGTTTCACCTCTCATCCGAGAAGCTTCTTCAGTTCTAAGGTCAAATGGTGGAGAGTCCCAGATATAAACCTAGTGGGAGTGACCCCCCACAGAGGGACAAAAGGACCCCCTGATGATCCTCTAATCTCCTGAGCCAAGGTGTGAAATTGGGTGTGGGACCCAATCAGCCAGAGTTTCGGGTGAGTTCATTGTGAAACCTGGCCCCACCTTATCATGCGAATTCCTGAGGTCAGATGGCCCAGGATGTGAGTGGGCGTTAAGGCGTCTGGGGAGGGATCTCAAAACTGGATTATAGATGGCAGACAGTTGGTGTGGTAAACCACCGCCTGTGTTCAAAGACGGTCGCTCACAGTGGACATAGATGGCTTCTTTCACTCCTCTTTCAAACCATCTGTCCTCTCTGTCCAAAATGTGAACATTGGCATCCTCGAAAGAGTGTCCTTTATCCTTAAGATGCAGATGGACTGCTGAGTCTTGTCCTGTGGAGGTGGCTCTTCTGTGTTGTGCCATGCGCTTGTGAAGTGGCTGTTTGGTCTCTCCAATGTAGAGGTCTGAGCATTCCTCGCTGCACTGTACAGCATACACCACATTGTTAAGTTTGTGTTTTGGCGTTTTGTCTTTCGGGTGAACCAGTTTCTGTCTGAGCGTGTTGCTGGGTCTGAAATACACTGGGATGTCATGCTTGGAGAAAACTCTCCTGAGTTTTTCTGATACACCGGCTACATAGGGGATGACAATGTTGTTGCGTCTGTCCTTCTTATCCTCCTTCGCTGGTGTCTGGTCTTCTTTTCTGTGCCTCTTTGCTGACTGCTATATACTACTTTTTTCCATATATGAAAATTGCTTGACAGGGGTGTGAGCCAAAAATGATCTAGCTTCTGGGTTTGCTCAAATGTTTCTTCTTGTTATATGATGGTTTCATAATAACAGACATTCTAGACATTGGTAAATGCTGCTACTGAGAGAGAAACTACAGGCAATGTCAGTAAACGTGGTGGTGGACAGGTATATAAGGCAGTATGTGGGCAGTAGAGGGGGGTCTGTGCCATCTCCATTCCTTATCACCTTGTAACCTCGTACTTCTGATTCATGCTACCTACAGAAATACTTTGATGATTCTTCAGTGATTGGATATATAAGTGATGAGCAGGAGGAGGAATACAGGGGACTAATGGTCTGGAATAAATCATATGCTTCTGAATGGGAGTAAAACCAAAGAGATGATGATTGACTTCAGATGGAAGAAGATGGCTACACGACCTGTAGCTGTGCTGGGACAGGATTTTGATGTGGCGGAGGAGTAAAAGTATTGGGATGTCCACACGGACAACTGGCTAAACTAGAAAACCAACACAGAGGCTTTATACGAAAAGGGTTCTTTTGGATCTTTTCAAGTCTGCAGCGCAGTGATTAAGATTATCCATCACTCAATTGTGTTAAGTGTAGGATACTCGGCTGGGGGAGCAGTGTCAGAGACACCAATAGACTGAATACACCGATTAGTAGAGGCTGGCTCTGAATGGCTGCATCACTATTAAATCTCATGGTACTAAGAGTTTGTTTAAAAAGAGAGTAAAATGTGACTTTATTTGAAAGCAGTGGTGTATTGTCAGATGCTCCTTTTTTCAAATTGTGGTCAACAGGAAAGAAAAATCTTATCTGTGCCATATCGAGCTCACTTTGCTAACTATAGAGGTGAAGATAATGTATTAACTCCACTGCAGATCACTCAACACGGACCATCATTGTGTAGATATAAATGATACTGGACTGCAGACTGAAAAAACTGTAAAACTGTAGACCTGATTGTTATCACATGGAAAAACTGAGACGTTCTCACCCAGTTCTCTTTGTGCCCCAGGTGGACTGTTGTCTAAGGAGGAAGAAGTAGAAGAGGTGATAGTGGTGGGGATTTCACACAGTAAGTAGTTAAATGCTAGAATATGCACACACAGATTTAATGTCCTATCAGTGTTATTAAAAGAAAAAAAATACATTCATAGTGGAGGATCTAGAATTATCATGATCACAGATTCAGTTTGGGAAACGGAAACTTTGTGTTACCTTATAATGTGCTGGAATAATTATTTGGTGTCTATCTCATGTTTTCAAAGAGTTTTCCCTTAATTTAAATGGAGACTAACTATCTTTTAATGGCTTAAACAGCTTTTTGTTTGAAATTAGAGCTTGTGCACAAAATTGCTAGGTGAATGGGTTACAATGTGTGCCTTTGTGTTTTGCATCTTATTGTAGTTTTAATTTGTTTTCTTTCTTTCTTTCTTTCTTTCTTTCTTTCTTTCTTTCTTTCTTTCTTTCTTTCTTTCTTTCTTTCTTTCTTTCTTTCTTTCTTTCTTTCTTTCTAATTTTGTTTCAAGTAACATTCAGTGGACATTTTGTAAGAACTTGACACAGCTGAAAAGTTTTAGATGTTTGGACCATTAACCAAACGGAGAGTAAGCCAACTAAAAGAGCTGAAAGATATTAAAATGCTTCAGACATTTTCAGGAACACAGTGTTTACTACATATCTAGTTATTAGATCTTAACATCCAGTTTTGATTAAAACATGTTTGTAATGCATTCAATGATGTTTGAGGGTATAGGTCATTTGACAGCTATAGAATAAATCCTATGAAGCTTAGTAGAGCAAACGTGTAAATTAAAAAACAGGCTAAGTTTACTATATATAGGTGCAGCTCGAGGTTACCTCGAGGTTACAGTTCACAGCATTGGGGGAGTCCTGAGTCCCTGGACGTGCAATGGGTTTGTTGTCCAGGCTTAGGACACAAAATATAATGCATTTTCTGTCATTGTCTTTGTGTGTATTTGTGTATGTGAGTGTGTGTGCACGTGTATCCTGTAACTAGATCCAGAATAGAGGATCTAGTGCAAGGTGTGTCTGTCTCATGTCTGCTTATTCTGTCTTGTGTGTTTGTCTGGTGGTAATGACTGAGGGGGTTTTATATTGCAATATGATAGCTACAACATCAACAGTTATTCTAAGATTGTGTTTGCCACAAAGTCACATCTAAAATGCATTATTTGTGCAAGTTAAAATCAAACTAATCAGATGAAGACTAAATGAATTTGCACAAAGATGAAAAGGATTGCGGTTTTAAGTTCTTTAATGTGCTTTTACCCCGATGACGGTTGGATATATACCAGCAGCTGGTGTTTTGCCCCTCTGGTGTTTCGGCCAAGACCTGCTCGTGTATTGAACAGATATGTAGGACTGCTTTCTTGCATTTGTGCAATATCTCTAAATTTAGAAATATCCTGTCTCAGAGTGATGTTGAAAGCTAATTCATGCATTAATTACTTTTAGGCTGAGCTACTGTAATTCATTATTATCAGACTGTCCTAAAACTCCCTGAAAAGCCTTCAGTGGATACAAAATGCTGCAGCAAAAGTACTGACAGGGACTAGAAAGAGAGAGCATATTTCATGTTGGCTTCTATTCATTAGCTCCCTGTTAAATCCAGGATCAAATTTAAAATCCTTCTCTTCATATACCAGTCCTTTTTGAGCAAGCATATAGGATAACCTGAATCCTGCATTGGTTACACTACAATAAGTTTGGGCTGTTACAGCCATGATGCACTGACTGTTTCTCGTTCACTCACATTTTTCATTCTCTGTGTTACTATCCCTCTCCCCTCACCTTAAACCAGTCGCAGCAGATAGCCGCCCCTCCCTGAGCGTGATTCTGCTGGAGGTTTCTTGCTGTTAAAAGGGACCGCCAGTTGTTCTTTAGGGCTTGGTACCCAATCTCAGAGTGTGAGGATAATTATACCTCTGCCCTCCCGTAACATTTGTGTTGTACCTGGAGAATCTCTAGTTGTGACAGCACTTGCTTATTCCGAATGTTCGAACACTGAGGTACTAGTCGTTTCAATGTTAGTGTAGATGTTGGGTGTCAAAAAATCCATAGGTTCCATATCTCTTTCACGTATCACCTTTTGCTGGGGTTAGATGCGTAGTAGCACTTCAACAATTCCCTATTCTCATGCCTTGTCCACTAGCTTATTCCAGTAGCCCACTTCTCATCAGTGTGCCCTGGTTCCTCAGCTTATGGGCAAAGGGCAGCATGGCTTCAGTTATGTGTCTGTTAATCATATTTTGAGGTAGGCCTGGGTAACATGGGGGGACCTAGACTGGAGCCCTTACTGGATGCATGCCCTTGGTTGGGATTTAAAATCCTACCTATTGTTCTGAATATGGTAGTGTTGTCCTTGGTTTTTCTCAAGCTTCTCATGTTGCCACTTCTTCTTTTGTCCTCCACTTGCTCAGTTTCCTCAGTTTTTTTGAGGACATGTGACACACTGTGCCATGAGAGGCTAGGTTTATGAGCTAATAGTGTTTTGGGAATCACCTTGGTGTCAAAATACAATTTTATGCTTGTCAAACAGCATATTTATATTCTAGTTTTTTCTAATTCAAGAAAGAAATGGGAACCAATGATATGTTTTTATGATGGGCAGCTAGTAGCAAAGTGACAATTTGAAAATTTGGTTTATTGTTATGTGTAAACACAACACTAGTTTATCCTTGAGTGAAGTGTCTTTCAGGCTTGAGTGATTTATTTAGAAAACTTTAAATAATGGTGCATTTCTGTGAATAATACTAATACGTATACTTTAATACTAGTCATATACTTAATATATTATTTAATATTATTGTTATTATTTAACCCTCAGCAGGATTATTTGTGCAAATAAAACTAAATAAAATATATTTTCTATAAATGAAGAAATGTTTGCCATGGTGATCACATTACCATGGCAAACAAAATCCTTGCTTCAGTTTCACTTGAATAGTGTACCTGACGCATGTTTTGTCGTTAAACAGGAACATGTCCTTATACGTATTAGCTTTAACAGACAAATGGGTTGACAGAGGGTGTGTCAGCATCAGCAGAACAAAACAAGTATTTGTCACTGAAAGAGGGAACGTGCATGTGGAAGGTTTGAAAGCTACTCTTTCAGAGTGACTCACAGTCCAATATTGAAATTGCATGTTAAACAGGAATCACAGAATATACTAAACAGGAAAACAGACATTAATTTCAAAGCTTTTTTTTTCTAATTCATTGTTATACAACTAGTTTTGAAAGTAGTAAATCAAAGTATACTCAAGTAAAATGTGTTATTGAGGTGAGAGAAATGTATGCTGTTAAGATTACATGAAATTAGAAATTGTACCCATGTTTTTTTCCCAGTAATTTCTAATCTTTAACTCAGAAATTCATCTTACAAAGTTCCAAAGCATATTAGGCACATTACTGTTTTTGTGAAAATTTGTAGGCTGTCAGTTTCCAATTAAAACAAAGATCTATTAAATAATACAAGATCATCTGTGCTCAGCAAGACCCTGAACCTGTCATGATTGGGCTGTGTGGCAGGCAGGAATTGGACCCAAACGCAAGCTCACGGAGGCAGGCATGAACTCAAAACACAGCTTTATTGCTGGAAAGAAAAAGCATACAAACTAAACTGGAAACTATAACGTATTACACAGAGAAACACAGGGCCCTGAATGACGGAGAACGCGACACTGAGCTGAGGAAGACGTGGACATAAATACACAGAGGGTTAACGAGGGAAGTAGGAGCACACGGGGGACACAGGTGACACTGATAATCATAACGAGACACGGCAGGAGTAAACACAACACTGACGGTAGACTGTCAAAGTAAAACAGGAAGTACCAAGAGGTGCAGACAGGAGGAGAGAGAGAGAGCACGGGGAGGGCACAGACATAATGGGCTGGGGAAACATGGAATAAAACACAAGGAGGGGAGACGAGGACTCACCGATACACAGATGGGCACACAGGGGGTAAAGTCACATGGGGAAAACAAATAGGGAACATCTTAACAGAACCACCTAGGAACCAAGGCATAAATAAAGAACAAAATACAAAACATACGAAAACTAAGAATGCTGGGCCAACATGGCCCAGGATCATGACAGAACCACTAGCTGTACTCAGAAAGGTCTCCTTGTTTTGAGAAGCAGTATTGGTTCATTTTAGAGCCAAGTTATGAAAACATTTATTTCTATTTTAAACTAGTGCTGTCAGCATTAATCTACAGGGTGGGCCATTTATATGGATACACCGTAATAACATGGGAATGGTTGGTGATATTAAAGTCCTGTTTGTGGCACATTAGTATATGTGAGGGGGCAAACTCCTCAAGATGGGTGGTGACCATGGTGGCCATTTAGAAGTCGGCCATCTTGGATACAACTTTAGTTTTTTCAATAGGAAGAGGGCCATGTAACACATCAAACTTATTGGGGCAATCCATGCTAACTCACTAACGGAGATTTTATGGCATTAACGTCATTTTAACGAGATTAATGCTGATGGCACTATTTTAAACCTGTCCTTTTCTTGCATGTTGCTAACTTCAAATGTATAGGTATGAGGACCAGTGTTTATTCATATAAAAAACGCTTTTGATTTGGTCAATCATGATCTTTTTTTGTACAAACCTTTCCTAGAATAAATTGATATGTTTTCATTGCTATTTGTGCAATAGGGTGTGAAGTATGATTAGTCAGCACAGAGGGGTACCTCAGGGTTGCATCTAAGGACCGCTTCTTTTTAATAATCATTTACTGCTCTTTTCATGTGATTGCCTACACCAATATGATGCTATCATCAAAAGCTTCTTTTTTACAAGTTTATAAATAAGTCGGATGGATTTAGATACAAAAATGTACATCCTTTGCAAACTTTGCTTAATATATCCAAATATTAAAATGCGAAGTAGAATGTCAATCTTAAGTTATCATTTGCCTCTAATATGTAATGACAGCTGGGAAGATCAGAAATTTGAAATTTGGCATGTACTTCATGTGTGGATTGATTTGAACTCACCTTCAAATCACATATTGATTATATTTTTTAAAAATGCCAATTTTTTTTAATGCTCCACACATTTTTTTTTTTACACATAATCTTAGGCAGAGACTTGTTTCACAACTCATATTACCAGTAATGGAATGCACTGAAGAGGCAGCACTGTTACCTCATAGCAAGAAGGTCCTAGGTTTGAATCCAACATCTGGCCGGGGGCTTTTTGCATTTGCATGTTCTCCCTGTGCTTGTGTGGGTTCTTGCCAACTTCCTGCAACAGTCGAATGACATGCTGTTAGTCAGGTTATCTTAATTTGTCATTCTAAATAGTCCATAGGTGAGAATGTATATGTGAATGGTTGTCTGTTGCTTACCCCTGCGGCAGACTGATCTGTTCAGGGTATGCCCTGCCTCTTGCTCTATGGTAGCTGGCTTAGGCTCCAGCCCACCTGCAACCCTGATCTGAATTATCACTAACACAGTGTATCAGAATTCTTTTAAAATTCTTCAGATATATTTAGGCTTCAGATTTTACAACTCAAAACGATTATTCACCGTTAATCAATGTATCTATGATAGGAAGTAAAATTCATGGATCACCCATGTGATGCATGTGTAGCAGTAATAATTTAAATTCATATGCTGTTTATGTTATTTATTTTGTGGTAACAAAACAGGTTTGGTGACTACAGACAATGATTAAAAAAGGTGGAAGGGTCTTGAGCTTGTCTCACACAAGATGTTTTGCATATGGTAAAGGGTTTTAATCCCTCATCCTGGAAACCGTCACACTGTGCTTGACAGTTTGACTTGGAAATGAAAGCACAAAGAGACCTATTTGTTCTCAATATATTGTAACTTCACAGTTTGGGGTTGTCACTTGATTTAGTTGAAAGGATTCATATAAGTTTAGTGACTTTAAAGAGTTAAAGGTGATGAAATTCACCTGCTAGAACCTCTAAGGCTTAACCTACAGCAACTATTACTTTGTTTTAGAAGGAAAAAAGAAATAGAGGAAGAGGAACAAAAGTGCTGTACTCCAAAGTGCTGAAATGTTGCCAAGTGGAAACATATGACGTAACAATTGATCAATTTAACTCCTGCCACTCCCAACTTCCCTGTTTCTCGCTGGTTATTCTCACGTTTGTTCTCTTGTTTCATTTCAGACCTCTTTATCTATCTGCGCGTTTGATCCTTTAAGTCTCTACTTTTTCCTGTTCAGACTCATGTGCACTTTATGTTAACAAACCAAACAAAACTTCAGTCTATGCATCCCTCGCCCAGTCTTTTAGACCTAAACTTCTGCAGTTTCAGCAGACAGCTAATAAAAGACACTAGTTTAAGAGGAATGCACTTCAGTCAGATCCTACACAAACACATTAAGACATAAAGTCAAAAGCAAACATTAACTCAGATGTCAGTGACTATATGATTAACAGGTCAGTCATATAAAATGGTATCAGAGCCTTAAAAAAATCCTCAAATCACATGTAAATTGACTTTCATGTTTAATGTACTTGACAATGAGCTTCCAAGCATCATGCCCATATACTATGCTACTGCCACCATGCTTATGTATATTCTGTAATCCCAGTCTGGCTGCAAGATTTTGACCTCCACCTATACTGTGTGGCGGTCAGAACAGCTTTTTCTTCTTAAGCAGTGAATTCTCTTGTTTGTATGTTTGGTGTTGTTGTGACACTGCAGAATAAATTTTGGAACCCATTTGATGGTTTGAGGCTGATCAGATGACGACTAGCTGGATAAGAGTTTATTTTAATATTACCTACAACAGTTAAAAATGTTATTAGAAGTGTAAAGTGATTATAGATGGAAGCAGCAACCATGTCACCAACTGGCTTGGGAAGCCTCAGCATTTGCATTTGGCTTCCACTGTGTGTGTGTTTTTTCTTTTTAAATGAAGTGATCATATTTCAGTGAGAGCTGGAGTAAAGCCGGCATTACTCTAACATTCAGCTGAAACTCCTTTTATATCCAGAATTAACAGTGCTTAGAGTTGCTTCACTATTCCTTTTTGTGTGCATGTAAACAGGTTGATATTATTAATAGAGAACCATCAACAAATACCACAGAAATGGAGGCTCACACATAAAAACTGTACGGAGAACCACATACATGCAAAGAGGGTCATGATACATCATCCTGTTGCACAAACAAAAAGAAACGCACCTGTCAAACTGGTAGTTTGAACAGTAGGAATGGATGGGGAGGTGGAGTAGAGGACGAATAGAGGGAGGTGCAGGAGGGAAAACGAGACAGAAAGACAGTTTTTAAAGGCACCTTGAAACAGGTTACACATCTCATTCTCTAAGACACCTCATACGTGTTTGCACACTGTTTTGGACTATGGCTTCCACCACCTCAGGTGATGCTCTGCCATCAGGCGGAAGGATCTTCACCAGCTTTCCTGACATATTCTTCATCCCCGAGTTTGTGAGTTTCTTGTTTTGTAATTTGTGTTGTTAGAAGGGATGTGTTACTTTTCCATGTTGAGTTTTACCCTCTTTTGTGGTTCAGACATGTCTTATTTTTGCACAGCCTTTTCTTTTATTCTCTTTCATATGTTTGTTTAACACATTTTCCTTATTTCATTCCTTATTCAACCAGGCCAACATTATTTAAAGTAGCATCTTCTTCTTCTCATTTCTCTGTTGGAGCAGGTCTCCATTCTGATAAGATTTTTCTCATCTTGTTTTGCTGGTCAGCTGGAACCACTTTTTTATAATTCGAGTTAATAAAATGCAGCCTTTTTGGTGAAAATAAATTGTTTCCATAGCAACAGGAAAACGCTAAATATCAAAAAAACACACATTTTATTTGTCAGAAAACATCTGTGATGCAGTATCTGCACTAATCAGCCATTAGTTCTACTTTTATACCCTCAAAATGAATAAAAAAAATATTTGTGCAATTTGCACAATACTTATGTTGTCACTGGCATCCTCACTTTCACTTTCACCACGATTTTCCTCTATGCTCACAATCATGGATGTAACAGGTGGTGATGGACTGAACTGTATTATATTGAAAAGTGAAGATTATTAGGCTTTGTTTAGTTTTTCAATCCAGAAAATAATAGGATGAAAAAAGTATTAACTTTGAGCTGTTAATGAAGAAGGACTGACTTTTAAAAATATATATTTCATAAACTTATCCTGAAAAAAGTTTGTGCAATATCTTTAAACCTGCATAACAGCTATTACTTTAAACGTGAGAGTGCGGGGATAGGTATTAGTACTTCTTATTTGTTTATAATGTCATATAGAGACATTTTGTTATCTAATACATTCTCTGTATTGCTCAAACCACAAAGAAAAAAACTTGTATTCTGTGATATTTTAGAATTAAAGCAAACAAGTTGTCACCTTTTTTGGCATGCATGCTCCTCATTAAAATGGCACTAAAGCTGTAAATACCAAACCCAAGCTTTATCTTTACGTTTTCTTTTGATGCATGCAACACACAGATTAAATCTGCATAACACGTGGAAAGGCACCAGTAACCCTTAGATTTAAGTGCAGTAAAGTATATATCAAAGTAGTCATAAACCCTCATGGATCACTGGATGGATTTCACTTTTCATGAAACATTATGCTGCACCAGCCTGATGAAGGCCACAAGCCAAAACGCATTGGTCAGTTAATAAAGTTGTTCCTATTTCCTTTTAAGTGTTGCTGGAGCTCCTGCATTGTTGTGCCAGAATTATTTGCTGCTGCACAAGAATGGAAATCTACTGATAAAGTTTACCTACTCTTGTTGTCAGTGTAAATTTAACTGATAACGGATAAAAAAAGGCAAATGTGGGTGAGTTTGGCTTAGTTTTTGGCAACCAAGTCATTTTCCTGGAATTACTGTGTACTGTGAAGGACTGTGAGGAAAAAAAAGGAAACGCTAGAGAACAAAAACACCTGCACAAGGCAAGCAATGGCAATAAAGTGAAGGAATGAATTGAAAATCTCCTCAACAGTTAAGATGCTTGATGTTTTTAACATTTTTTAATTGAAACTGTCCTTAAACCTATAATTCACTAGCAGGGATCAGACTTCACTGGACAGTGTTTATTGACAGAAAATGGCGGACAGAGTCAGCAAAGTTGTCGATTTGGTGAGGGCCTCAGGGCCCTCTGGGCAGAAAGCACTCTTGGTATCTACGTGAGACGTGAGAAATAAGACAAGAGCTGGGAGGGTGGGGCACAGAAATAAGAACAAACTGCAAGTAGGGCAGGAGGACATTTCACAATATATGAGTGGAAGGGGAGTGTGTGAGGTGTGGTCCCACTACTGAAATTCAAATGAATTGTGCCTCAAAGCTAACTTACCATCACACACAAACATATTCAACACTAGTTTTCAGCTTGAAGCTTAGTTATTTCAAATAATCACCGAGACCATAAACTCAGACCACATGGCTGTAGGATCCACGTCCAGCTGATTTAAAGGTATACTCCACTCAAACGCTTTCACCACCCCCTGTTGGCATGGAAACAGCAGTTATATTCAGTCTAGACTGACAACAGTGGATTTCAGCTGTGATTCAGTCACGGCAACAAATTTGCCACAACAGATATAGATGCTAAAAAATACTAGTATACCTAATTTAGGTTTAGCCAGCCACCCATTCAGGTGTGCATACTGTTGTGTGAAAAAAGCATTTTTCACACTTAAAGGCTTCAGATCATCAAACAAATTTTAATATTGGTCAAAGTTTTAAAATAATGATTTCATTTATTAAGGAATTAAATCTATCCAAAGCTACCTCTGTGCGAACAAGCAATTTTATCACATTAAAGATGGAAAAAGGTTGATAAAAATATTGAGTCATAGATTAAGTCTTCACACTGACTTAAATGCTCCATTATAAACATTTTTCCTGTTGTTTTCAGTCAGAGTAAACAGTCAAGCTTTGACTGCGAGTACAGAAGCCCCACCCACCTTTTTTTTTGCATATATTTTTGTATAAATTTGTATATTCACGGTGCGTTCCCTTTTACCTGGAATGGATATAAAATGGATATGTTTCACCTGTGTGGTTTTAGATGAGATAAGTTGCGATAAGGCTTGTGTAATATTTGTCCATATATTAAAACAATTTTTGTATGTAGAAGCACCTATTGTTTACTACTCTGTTCTCCATTTCCTTCATGATTCACTGTCAGAAATTTCGCCAGAGTTTCGCCTATTAAAGGTTTAAAGAAAAAAACAGGCAGTTGTTACTTCACATTTTGACAATTAAAAAAATATTCTGACATTGTACAAATAAGATTCACAAGTAGTGAATAAACCAAAACTTCTTTGCATTTAAAAAATGATATCATGAATATTGTGTATTCTTTATTCATCTTTTTACTCTTTTTTGTGATGTGGATTGTTTAAACAACAATTGACAATGACAGCTAAGAAGCATTCTAACATACCTCAAGTGGCCACCAAGACCAGAAAAGCACTACATAAATGGAAGTAAATGCAGTTATTTTTATTTATTTTACTTGGAGGAGACATGTCTCACTTTAAATATACCATTTGAGATGAATAAGCAGAGTAGAGCAATGTTTGTCTTTCACAGTGTTTAATCCAGGACATTGCATGTTCTTCATGGGCACTGAAAAAAAAATACATAGATTAGGAATAGGCTGTCCATAATTTGAGCTCTCTGTGTTTGCACAGCTGACTGAACATGATTTTGTTGTTTTTATGGGAAGGATTATTATTTTAGTTCTTATTATTTTTATTACGTTATACCGAACTAACCTAACTAGACTTGAGTCCAGCTAAATTTATAAAAATGATTGCTAGACAAATTGATTGAGGAGACTCGAGCAGTTCTGAATACAAACAGACCTGTTTCAGGTTCCTTAAGTAGCAACTGAAAAATCAGAAGATTAAATAAGTGATGGAGAATGTTCATTTTAGATCTTCACCTAAAATAAATTGACTAAAGTTCTCTTGGGTATATACTATTAATAAAATAATAAAAATTATTACAGATATCCTCCCAAAATACTCATCTGAGAAAAAGTATAAAACTGAAAAAGGCTTTTGTTTTATCTCCCAGAAGATATGATATACTACTGAGCTATTGAGAAGCAGAAGGGCTTTTTTGTTTTTGGCGCTTGTGTAAAATGTCCTCACTGGAACACCAAGATGCCAGTTTCGACTGAATGAGCCTCAGCTGCTGTTTCCTCTTGCTCAGCTCCTGCGCACCTGATACTTGAAGGTTCGAAGCTGATTGGCTTGAAGAGTGTCTGGATGAAGCCTTTAATATAAAGACAGGATAAAAACAGATCTTTTTCATAGCAGACATGTTCACTTGTTTTAGTGTGAAAGCACAAGTTTAGTCTTAGAGTGTGTCTCAGAAAGCCTTTAGGACCTCGGAACTGAATGTGCTAAATAAAATGTAGAAATGTTATTATTTACACCTGAGCTTTCCTACATTGGCGTCTCTCTGTGAAGATGGCCTAACATGAAACAGTCAAAAATTTCTGTTGCTTATTTAAAAATAAGGAATGACAATGAATAAAAATGTTTTTCCTGCGCACACTATCTGTGACCTATGGTAAAGCATTTTAATGTGCCTCTTATCAAGGAACAAATGGTGGAAGGTTCATGCTCCATCTAAATACCAAAGACTCTTTCAAGCATAATGTTTGCCAAAGGAGGAGATATAAAGGCTGAGGCAATACACCCAAGAGTGACAACATGGCCATTATGTGTGTGTTTGTGTGACCAAGCCTTAGTTTAAAGGGCACTGTACCAATTTACATGAAGCTCTGAATAACCTTTCAGAGGGCTGGAAAATAGCTTAAAGCTTACACTCAACACTATAAATTTCTAATAAAAAACTTTACAAAGTGGGTGTGTAGAATTCTCTCTCTGTGGAAATCAAGCCACTGAATTGCAATATCATCAATCATTGTCTCTTTTCCCCTCCTCTGTGTGACCCTGCAGGTGTTTGGTGGTTTGGTGTGGATCCTGGTGGCATCGGCTAAAGTTATTCCGGCTAACCCTCTGGGCTGGGTGATGTTTGTGTCTATCTTCTGCTTCGTAATGACAACACTCTGGTTCTTCATCTTCCTCTGCGGAGGCAATCAGAGCAGCATCTGGCCAGCACTGGTTAGACACTCCCACTGACTGCTTAATAGCCTAATTAGATAAGCAGTTAATAATGGATCGATGAAGTAAACCTTCTTTAAATTCCAAATCATCTTGTGCTCAGCAGATCTTACAGTTATGTAAATCAAACCACACATGAAGAACAATGCTTGACATATTAAAAAGTATTTTTTTTAATTTAACAGAACTTAAGCAAAAATGCAGAGGCAATGTATGCTCCTCTAAAGCAATGCTTTTATAGGAATTAAGAGAGCAAGTAGTAATGAAAATTCGTTGATCGATTGATCATCAGCAAGTGTGGCCACCTCTGGAAAAAGAGACATTTTGGAAGTGTACTGGTCCGGAGCATTGTTATGTGTTAGCGGGATATGAAGTGTTTGGTAAAAACCAAACACAACATTAACAAACACTTTATGTGTGGTGAAAGAATGATGATTTGGGATTATTTTACAGCCACAGAAGCTGGGTATCCTGCAGTCATTGAGCCAACTGTGAATTTCTCTGTATACCAGTATTCTAGAGTCAAATGTTAGGCCATCTGTCCAACCCCTAGGGCTTGGCTGAAAACGAGTCACATAACAGGACAATGATCCCAAACACATTAGTAAATCTACAAAAAAATCCAAGAGTTGGAATCACCAGTTAAAGTTCAGACCTTAATCTGACTGAAATGTGTTGGACTTTAGACAAAGGAATGCATACCAGTCTCAATGAATGCCCACTGTTCTTTACAATTAGCTGTTGTAAAAGAACAGTGGGACGAAATTCCGCCACAATGATATGAAAGACTGATAAAGTCATACAGAAAACGATGACTTCTAGTTACTGGGGCTAAAAGTAGGCTTAATTTTTGATAAATGTTGTTGTTCATCTGAGATTATATTTAAATTATTTTAGAACCTGCTCAGGACCAGATTTCTTTTATGTCTTGTTACATAAAAACTTAGACATAATAAATAAATAATAAAAGGTGTAATTCCATTTCTCATGTGACTGTAGTGTAGACATTGAGAAATGTGCACCAATATATTAGACATCAAACACTGAAAAAATACCACAACAAAAAGAAGAAAATTTAATTTATTACTAAAGTAAAATTGGTACTTGCATTTGAGAATTTGAACTGTCTTTACTCAGTGTAAACAATAAACAGTCTTAGTTAACCTTTGGTGTTTGTTGTTGCCACTAAGGAAAAATGGACACTGTTGTTGAATGTTGCTATTAAAAATGCAGCGATAAGCAGAAAACCTGACAATTAAGGACATTTTTTAGGGCCTATCTTAAAGAAGGGTTATTACCTGGCAATATTCTTAAAAATGAGGTACCACAGGGTGGCAATTGGGGTTTTGGGGGATACTTTCCCACAAGTTTTACACAGTCCATCAACCTGTCCCCACTTTATTTGAAAATTTTCCCTTTTGCTCCCCTTCCTCTTTTTGAGAGTGCGAAGGCCCTATAGTATCTTCTCCATTTATTATTATTATTATTATTTTTTTTTTTTAAATTTCCTTCTTCTTATTTTTTCTCTATATTTCAATTTGCAGGATGCAGGCTATCATTTTGTGGCGGTGGTTTTCTTCCTCAGTGCATCAGTGGATCTGGCCTATGTTACCTATGGGATTGGACAAGAAGTTAAACTTGCACAAGTTCTAGCATTACTACCAGCTGAACTGCTCAAAATATACCGACTGTACATTTCTGCAGTGGTACGTAAAACACATAAATTTATTGTTCAAAACATTAAGGGAACTCTCAGATCTTGAAGAATGAGATATCCAAATTAAAAGTATGTACTGACATATTTTGAAATTGGATTAAAAATATGTCAGTTCTACAATGACTGCTGTTCCCTAATTTGTTTATTTATTTATGATTTTTTGAGCAGCATATGAAATAAGATAAGTTCTTATATAATAAATGAACCGCTTGATGGTAATATTATATCATTATTTACTAAAACAAGTGGAAATAACGAATCTTGTACTTGTATTTCTGACAAATTCACTTTATTCTGGACAATTTTAGCACAACATACTGAAATTATCCAACTCTTTTGGTAATTTTTAAAGTAGTTGTAAAAGAACACAGCTTTAAAATGTTTTAACAATGTAATTTGTTGAGCAGTACAAATGTAGATGTGTAAACATTTCTCTAATGTCAAGGAATTGAAAATGTAATTATGGAAGATACTGAAAATATGCAAGTAAAGTATATGTGTCTCAAATTGTAATTGCTAAAACAAGGAAAGTTATCAAATCAAAGTTATAAGTTAAGTTAAAATCTTTAAAGTCTTGTACCTCAAAGTGACCATCTCCATCATCCATCTGTGTTTCTGTCTGTTTTTTAGGTGATGTCCTATGTGGCCACTCTTCTCTACTTCCTCCATGCCATATTCTCTGCCATTCGATGGAAGAGGTCCTAAAACAAGTCACCAACTCAAGAGGAAAACAACAACAACAAAAAAACGAATAATCACATAGCTTTCACAAATACATTGAGAAGAAAATTATTTTTATGCATTTATTTTGAATCAATATGCCCAAACATCAAATTGATGAAAAAGTGGAAAACACACTCAAACAAAAATTACATTATCACATTAGCCTACCTCACAATTTTCAATGTTGTTTTTTAGAATCCATCCATGTGAAGTGAGAATTACAAGTTTTCAGAATTAAATGTTGTTTAAAGAAGATGGATGAGTGTAAATAACTAATGAAATTACTAATCTAAACAGAAGCAGGAATGATATTATCATAACTTTTGATTTCTTTGATTTTTCACTGTAACTTTCAATAGTATACAATTTAAAAGCTCAGTTCACAAATTTTACACCCACACACAAAAAAACACAAATGCATTTTTTAAAACTCAAGATCTGTCCTAATTTTCTTTAAATATATTTCTGAGACATTTAAAAAAAAAAAGATGTTTCCTTCAATTTCTGTAAGTAAACCACGTCAATGATGTTGGCTTAAAGACAAATCTTTCTGCATCTACCATACTAGTAACATGACCTAATATGATAGCTGAAATTTCAATATTTGCTATATATCTGTTTTGCCTGAATTAGATAGTGGAGAGAAGAAGGGACAAAAAGGGAAAGACATACAGCCTTAGGCTAGAGTTTAACAGAATTGCATCTAACCTTGTGGCATACAGTCACCTGTTCATCGTGTGAGCTAAACCAGCACCACAGCATTTAAATATTTCCAACATTTGTCACACAACTTACTTCTACAGCTTAACACAGTTAGACTTTTAGTTTGCTCTCACAAAAAACATTTATAAAACTGAAGCAGGAAAAGCAGGAAGATTGTGACTTTAGTTCCTACAGAAGACAAGGCCAACGATAAATGGAATGGGCTCTATATTTCATCTGTTGCAACTTGATGGCCCAAGCTAAAATAATGATCACTTTGATGGTGATCTACCCATTTATTCAGCTAAAATGAGAGCCGCTACAAGGGTATGATTGGACTGACACTAGAGGCATTGTCAGATGCATGTGTTGTTGTCTATAGTTCCGCAGTGACTGTGTTTACAATGTTAAATTGTCTTGGATTAGCAACACTTGAGTTTTATTTATATAGATATATTAATTTGTTTCATTGTTTCTTTGCTCTCATCTTATTTCTTTCAATCATAGAGTGATGTAGCAGTTACCTGCAGTGTAGTGTTGCAGTGTAACCACTATTAGAGCTTCATTTCTGTAAAGGAGATAACGCTTCCTGCTGACAGCCTTTTAAACCAACTTCAATACACTAGATTTTGTGCCTTTTTCAAAGGCTTGGTGTTTATGCATGGCATGGCTGGCGATTTGAAATTTGATGATGTAAATGTCTAGATGATTCACTTCACACTTTTGTCTTGGAATCTCCATTGTGAAATAAAAGAATTGGACATTGGAATATTATGTGTTTTGTTTGTTGAGGGTGTCAACATTAGCAAAGACTGACAGTATGTCATGCAATGAGTCAGAGATCACATGTTGTGGGAGAAAAGAAACAGCGTCAATTTCATTGTTTTCATTGTTTCGAACAATGAAATACTATGTAACAACAGACCTGAGCTGTCAGGTAAATCTTCTAATTGCACAGAGATAAAAAAGACAACAAAAACTTATACAATCCCCATTTGACTTGACTGATTAAAACTACAGGCTGGTGAAGATTGTCCAATCAAATGGTGTAAAATACAGCTTTAATACAGATGTAAATGTTCCAAGAACATTTATACCAGTCGTACCCTTTATAAAATAGAACAAGGAGTCAGTAAACCATCCCACTGGTTTATTGTTCTCCCTTTATCACTCACCTACATAATAAAATAGAGTAAGGTGAGTTGTTTTAGTAATACGCAGCATCAGGAAATATGCTTTTGAAGTTAGCAGTAAACTGATGCCTGATAAAGAGACACTGGATGTTGTAATTTAACTAACACTGTAATCCAATATTACATTTTGCTCTATTTAAAAATGGTCCCTTGTGTGGGACTGCTATAATGTTATTGGCCACTTTGTTAGGTACACCTGTTCAACTGTGGGTGAACATAAATAACCAATCAATTATTGGTTATTTATTTAGGCAACGACCTGCTGAAGTTCACACTGAGCATCAGAAATGGGGACAAAAGTTTATTTAACTGAATTTGAGAGCTGTTGGTGCCAGATGGCTTGGTCTGAGTATCTCAGAAACTGCTGATCTGTTGGGATTTTCCAGAGGTCAGAGAAGAACAACCAGACTGCTTTGAGCTGATGTAACAGAAACTCATTTCCTAGAAAAATATCCAATGTTAGCAGTTAAATGCTCCACCACCAGCTAGTTGCAAACAAAGTTTTTTGTTTGCCTACTGTTGCTGGAAACTGATACCAGGGGAGGTAATGATGTAGAACACTAACACTTTGAGCTCATAAGCCAAAACAGCAACTAGAAACATGTTGCTATAAATGCTAAAGGGAGATGCGAGGCCTGTCAGCCCTCACACTGGACATGCTCATTTGATCCATTGTTGAAATTAATTATTGATTAGTGCAGCTCAAAACGAAGCCTTGTGTCTGTGAGATCAAAGTAGACTGTCTTAACCCACAATCATTAGAATCTATATTTTGAAAAGAAACCTGTTAAAGTCTCTGTGTGCAATACAAATAGAGGCTTGAGGCATTTTTCTAACACAAAGAAAGGGTTTATAGGTTAGTGGGAACTGAAAAGTCAGTGAAGTGTGTCTTTACTCAATAGCAACAGCAAAGATCAGTAGACTCAACTTAGCCTGCGGCCACAAGATCTCTCATCAAGTTTTTTGAAAGCCCCGTCACAAGTCACCAGTTCACATTAAATTCCAGGCAGCGTTCAGTGCTGTAAGGTGAAGGGTGTGTCTGGTTTGCTGTTGTGGGAAGGGATCTCTCCCCCACAATAGCAGAACGGGTTTGACTGCTCACCTGACTTTCTTAAAAGGGTCATTTACACCTGCTGCCGCACCGTTAGTCCAGAGGAAAGAGCAAGGTGCTCACTGTTAAATCAGCACTGGGAGAAGGAAGAGGCAGAGATGGCTGCAACAACTGCTCAGCCCATGGGGAGCCTGCCCAGTGGACTGGGAATATGCACCACTGCACCGGATATATTTTACATACCTGAACTGGTAAGTGGGCAATGACAGACAACAATGACTATGATCTTCAGGTCATTAAGTATTCTCTTCAGGATGCAGTTACAATTTTATAGTTCTCATTTTAAAGTATTTTAAATACGACAAATATTTCATTAAGGTGTGCCATGGCAACAAGTTCATATATATATATGAGTTAAATAAGCCTTCGGCTCATATAAATACTTCATATGATGCCTAAAATTGATGCCTAAACTATTTTTACAGGATAAACGACAATTGGTAACAGTGCTATGTATTGGGTGTGAGTTTAAGGATGAACAAAACTCAAACTTCTTTTCACCAAAATAAATTACCTGCTGGTATTTCTGATAATTTAGTGGTCCTATATCTCAGTGGGCCTATATCTCCATATAGTAGCCACACTGTTTTAGGATAAAAATGCACAATTTGGAGATAGAGAGTCAGTGGAGATAATTCTTCATGTGGGAGGAGCATCATCTCTCTTCACATCTCACATTTCACTTATATTGTGTCTTTGTTAATAAGAAAGAATGCAGCCTACTCTTCTTCACCCTGACTGATTACAAAGGACACTCGTATAACAACTAAAAAACAAAACTGCACGGATAAAGATCTTTCATTCTCACAACCAATACCCTCGCTAAAGTTTTAGTTTGTTTATTTTGGCTCCGCTCAGCCAGTCATGCTGTTATATTGTATGAGTTAAAAACATGAACATTTTCATATCTTGAAGACTGATGAGTTTCGAACACAAAATGCGAATGCAGTAAGAAGCCCTTTATGAACTGTTTCAGTTCACCAATGACTAAACTGAACTGGAAACACTTGCTGTATAAACAAGTTATTTTACCTGTTCCAAAGTGTACAGTTCATTTAACAATTAATGAACTAATTAGCCAATTGTGTGGCCGGAATATAATGGATTTAAGCACATAGATATGGTCAAGATGACCCACTGAAATTTGAATTGAGTGTCAATATGGGGACAGGTGATTTAAGTGACTTTGAGTGCGGTATGATTGTTGGTACCAGATGGGCTCCTATGGGTATTTCATAAATTGCTAATCTGCTGCTATTTTCCCACAAAACAATGTCTAGGGTTTATAGAGAATGGCCAGAAAAACATAAATGCCAGAGAACTCTTTCATGCTGAAGCAACAGTAAGTCAAATAGCCGTTTTTTTTCCAGCCATCTCTAAATGCCTATCCTCGAAGTAAAGTATGGGTGACAAGCAGCAGAGTACCATACTTGGTGGGAACCCAGGCTAGGATCACCAAATTTGGACAATAGAAGACGGCAAAAGTGCTGTGTGTCCCGAGGAGCCTTGAATTTACTGTAAGCTTTGAATCTGGCCTAAACATGGCTACATTCTGCATTGTTTTAACAGTTTAGGTTCCTGTTGGTGTAAAAGTCTGGATGATAGTTTCTTAGCACATGTAGTACCAATTCAGAATTGTTAAAATACCACATCCTACCTAAATTTTGTTGCTAACCATGTCCATACATTTATGGATACCTCTGTTTACTGTGACCTACTGGCACAATGAACAGAGAGACTACACTCCCCATTTGCCTCCCATTTTAAGCTGTCAGTGAAATGTCCTTGTGTTTTATATTCGATGAGTCAGATAAATATTTTTGATATTTATATTCATGCACTGTTGCCTGTTCTTATTTCCTGGTTATGATATTAGAATTTAAAAGACAGCTCTTGACTTATGAAGGAACTTTAATTAAGTTTAGACTAAAGGTAAATAAAAACAATCATATTTGAATGTTATGCTTAGCTAATGATGGCAAGCTTGACTGATAAGGTGAACGCAATGTATAGAAACAGTAGAGACAGAGATTAGTGTTTGAATGGGCTGTTGAAAATCAACATTACCATCAATGTTTATGTGTGGTAAAATAAACCCTTAAGTGTGTATTTCAGATATTTTTTTCCATTAGTCTTAGATGAGCCCAAAATTGAAACATTGATCCTTGTATTTCTTTTGAGGTGTTTTGTCTGAATAGAGGAACAAACATTTTCCCAGTAAGTCGTGAACTCCTAACCTTAGCAATGCTCTAAAGTACACTAAAGTTGAAGCTAATTTTGTGATTGCTTTATTTATGATGTTGTAATATCAGAAAGCTTCCACCATCTGCTGGCTAAGTCTGTTTTAGATTTCAATTTTAGATTTCCCCTGGATTTCAGTTGTGGACATCATTGTTCTGCGATGTCCCAGTTGTGGCTTTTGTGGGTTTTAATGAACACGTGGAATGTTCATTTAGGATTTCAGATTGCAATCTGAAATAACTGCAAGTTATGAGTTAGCGTGATTATAAATTCCACATCAGTCAAGCTCCAGTGTCACAATTGGTCAGCGTGTGGTACTTATAAGTCAGTACACTGCAGAGCAATGCCAACATTGTGAGTTAATAAATGACATCACTGAAGCTATTGAGCACTGTGGCCCTTCTTCATACTCAGATAATTTACAGAAATCCTTAAATGATGGATGTAATTTCTCTTTCTATGGCAAGTTTGGCTTGAAGGAACAATCCATATTGCACAGTAAGCACAGGATAAAGCTCTTTTAGAGTAACAATGTTATATTTTAAATCCCACACGACTACCTGTTTTAAAGTCTTTAATTACTGGTTGCTTTTTATGCAAGAGTAACTTATTTTAAGCATGTCGTGTGTTTTGCATTATGCACTTAGATCATATTTATGGTTATTTTTAGTTTAAAATAAAATTGAAATGGCTTTTACAGAGCCTCCTTATAATTGACCATGCAATGTTTAATAAATGTGCAAACTTAGTTGTTTTTAATTCAATTCAAGTTAATGTTATGTTAGTGTTGTTGTTTTGGTGTTTTTTTGTTACATATTTTATCTTTTTTAGAAAGCTCACATTTTGCTACCATTGCTACTGTTTCTAGTCTTCTTGCTTACCTAAGCCCAGCTGAGCTAAGCTTAGGTAAACTAAGGTTAAATGTGCTGGCTGTAGATTCTTATTCACTGAATATGTCCAACTCTTCACCAGAAAAAGAATATGATGGATTCCCATTAGTTCTCATAAATGTTATAATTCAATGTGCCATCTCCATTCACGCTCTCTCTTCTTCATCTCTGCAGGTATTTGGTGGTTTGGTTTGGATTCTTGTTGCATCGACACACGTGGCCCCACCGAACCCTCTGGGGTGGGTGATGTTCGTCTCTGTTTTCTGCTTCGTCATGACCTTCCTCTGGATGATCATCTTCGCTGCCGGAGGTCATAAAAACAGTTCTCACTGGGCTGCTGCTGTAAGAGAGACGCAAGAGTCAGACAGGGAATAAAATTTAGAAAAATTTATGGGTTATGACCTTGTTGTAAAAATGTTTGTCTCTGTTTCTGAAGGATTTTGCTTACCATGGCCTGGCAGCGCTCTTTTTTTTAAGTGCAGGGGTGGATTTGGCTATCGTTACCCTCGAGAAGAAAGACGGTGACCTTAAAATCTACCGGACTTACATTTCTGCTGTGGTAAGTACAATAAGAGCGGTCCAAAATATTTGTTCAAATTTATTTTTATTTAATATATTTTATTAATCCACTTATTTAAAACTATTTTGACTTCTTTTGAATACTCATGAAATATACCTATACAATTCCTCCAGCATGGCACATCAATACATGCGATAGTCAGAGGTTTACTGTTTTCCAGCAAAGTCTGGGAGACACTCAAAGAGCATGGAGGAAATTCCAGGAGACAGACAATTATCCTGGAAGAGCTGGACAGGGCCGTAGAAGGCCCCCAAACCATCACCAGGACTGGCATTTGTGCTCCTTTGTGCAAGGAGGAACGAGCACTACCAGAGCCCTAAAAAACAACCTCCAGCATGTCACTGGTGTGCATATCTTGTACCAAATAATCAGAAACAGACTTTACAACAGCTGCCTCAGATCTGAGTGTCCTCTAGTTGGCTCTGCGATCACTGCCTAGCACTGTGCAGCCCGAGTGGCAATTGCCATAGAATATCAGAATTGGCAGGTCCGCCACTGGTCCACTGGTGCACTGTGCTTGTCACAGATGAAAAAAGGCTGATCTTGAGCACATGCGTCTGCACGTAGGGCCCACACAAAATACTGAGTTCCATTTTGAGTTGCTGCAAAGAAATTTCAGAAAAATGGACCAGGCTGCTGCATTATTTTTGAATTCAGCCATCTTTAGGTTGAAAATGATGTGGCATCCTTTCATTTCTAACACATAACCTAGGTCATATCAAAACAGATATCCAGAATGGTTTTTTTTCCATTGAAATCTGATTTGTTTTAAAAGTGTTCCTTTAATTTTTTTGGACAGTATGTTAATGTTGAGATAAAGTGATCAGAGATTTCACAATAAACTATAAACCAGGGGTGGGCAACTCCAGGCCTCGAGGGCGGGTGTGCTGCAGGTTTTAGATATCACCCTGGGTCAACACACATTAGTTCATTACCAGGGCTCTGAAGAACTTCAAGACATGTTGAGGAGGTCATTTAGCCATTTGAATCAGCTGTGTTGGATCAAGGACACATCTAAAACCTGCAGGACACCGGCCCTCGAGGCCTTGCTATAAACAGTATATCATCTAAAGAACCAAACTGCAGCAGGTAGAAGTAGATTTTCAACATGTTTTTTTTAATTCAACCTGACCCAAAACCAGTGAGTCTGCTCAATTCAAACAGGACATGCAGAACAACATTAATCAGT
The DNA here is from genome assembly GCF_057381845.1 of Rhamphochromis longiceps. NCBI lineage: Eukaryota > Metazoa > Chordata > Actinopteri > Cichliformes > Cichlidae > Rhamphochromis > Rhamphochromis longiceps. Next base: position 9,737,972 of record NC_140569.1, on the reverse strand, counting down.
GACCTAGTTGGTTGGGTGGAGCCAAGGGTACTTATGAACACACATTGATTATTAGCTTAAAGAGGTGGAAACCTCATGTGAATTTCCTTTCACTTATTATGCTAAGCTAAGCTAACTGGCGTTTATACCTAGAATTCCATGTAATTCTTGGCAATAAACCAAATATGGATTTCCCAGAATTGGATTAAAAAGCAAACTCAAACAGCAATAATGATGCAAAGGATGGACTTGGCTTTAAGTATGTTCTTTGGTTGTGTTTGTTTGTGTTTCAGGTGTTCGCCTTCGTGGCCACACTCCTGTACTTCATCCATGCCATTCTCTCAGCCATCCGATGGAAATATTTCTGAAGAGTGAATAGCAGAGCTGCAAGAAAGTAATACACTCCATCTGCTGTGCACATCTATGTCCCTGACTGTCTATGTGTGTCTTTGTCTGTTGGATAATGTATTTAAGTCACATTAGATTGGTCAGAATTGGTCTTCACTGTATGTGAGAGCATGACTTTCTTGCTTTGCAACATTATCAAAATACCAAATACTCTAACATACAAAAACTCACACAGCACATACCTGAGGTCACAGTGAAAAACTGCATCCCATCCTTTTTTTGGCATAACACAGTATATTGTGAAATTGGTTACGACTTTGTAAAGGAGAACTATAGATTTTAAAGCAGAGAAAAGACGTAAACAAATCAAAACTTATATTCTATAAACTATAAAATTCAAAGAGTAAATGATCAACTAGACAAAAGTCATATTCTTTTAACCTCAAACCTCAGAATAATGTTGTCGAGCCAGTGATTACATCTTCACAAAAAGAATGGGTCATTTTTTTCAACAGTTTAGAGAATATGGTGTCAATACTGTTATTGTAGAATAAAATTCATCACAAACATACAAAGCTGGTAGCATTAAATACATTAAATGCATACTTATATTTTATGTTTCTCCCTTTGTATTATCTGTGTTGAAATATTAATAATATAACTGGACTTATTAAAGAAATCAAATACATGCATGTCATTAAAAAAATTAAAAAGCAAAGAGTAAAAGACAAAATAAGAGGAACAGAGTTAATGTTGCTGGATTAAATTTTTATAGTTTTGTATTCTGAAGATTATTAAAATAAGGAAAATGAACTACACTCGTCTGTATTCTTTCATTATGTGCTCCATTTTCTCTATAAAACATCAAAAGAATCTTTGAGTTACTTGTGAGAGGCATTTGCACTCATTGGAGTTTGGTTTAACTGCTGTTATCCTTATTCTTCTTCAGAGCTGATGTTCAGTACCAACATCAAACATAATTTGATGTTTTGAATACCAGCTTTCCTTTTATTGCAAAACCATGCACATTAAAATTAAAAGAAGAATAAGAGATTTCACGGTGTTTAAAATACTCTAGTCATGGGGGGTCAAAAGAAATGAAATATCAAATGACTACTTGTCTTCACATAAAACAACAACAGAGTTATATAAAAGTTTAAATTTGCATTTAGGCATCATGAATGTATCGTCATTGACTCCGGAGGTAAGGATGTCTTGACTTGATGAGCATGAGTTGCACACAAGCGCCAATGGTGCAATTAGTCAGCACGCAGTACTTATAAGACAGTAGATTGTAGAGCAAGGCCGAGGATGAGAATTCAAACCTCAACTGCGGCACCCCACCTGCTCTCATGAGGGTTGCTTTCTCTGAGACTGTTTTCGGTCCAGGTATTGGATAAGAACGACCTTTTCTACATTACCAGTATAAACCCTCTGGATGTGTGCACCCCCACCCCCGGTGTTGGAATCAGGCAACGTGTTGTATTTCTAAGACAGTACACTGCAGATCAATGTTGAGGTTGTGAGTTTAAGCCTCATCTGGAGCAGATGTCCTCAGTTCATCTTGAAACACCAGGGCAGAGACCTGTCAAGGCTGAGTTATATAAAAGATTCCACTTGCACTTAGGCATCACCACTGTTAAAGAAGGAATACTGAGACGGCACTGCTTTCATTTTTTGCAATCTTGGTTGTAAAAAAACTTATATGACAAGGGAGGGCAAATTGCATTGACTTTTCCAATGTTTATTTATTTTTTATTTTTTGGTTTAGGGTTTAAAAAGTGAAGCCAGTGACATTATCAGTGTAAAAGATGGACCCTGTGGTTTTTGCTGTTGTCATCTTGGTTGCAAGAAAAAAAAAAAAAAACTAAACAAAAACACCTGATCTTACAAAGATGGGCGCATGCATGGGCATTTTTGTTGTTGTTGTTGGCAACTGTCTCTAATAGCCAGTGTTGAATCCTCTGGTAAGAATGTCTTGACATAACTAGCACACCAAGCACACAAGCTCCAGTGGCGCAATCGGTCAGCGCGCGGTACTTATAAGACAGTGCACTGTAGAGCGATGCCGAGGTTGTGAGTTCAAGCCTCACCTGGAGCAAATGTGTTCTTTGGTAGTTCCTCTGATAGAAATCTGAGCTCTTTTTAGGTCCAGGTATCGATAAGAACAGGCATCACTAGTGTTAAAGAAAGACTCGATGAGAGCTTCGCTTTGAACTGTCGTCATCTTGGTTGCATACCTCCCCCACCCCCTCACCCCCCCAAACAAAACAAAATAACCCCTAAAACTGATGTAAAAAAGGTCGCTGCTTATGTATTGGCTTTATCAACCTGGAAGCTACATTCAGTAACGTCTGAGGTTTTGGGTCAAAAAAGTGAAGCCAGCAGTGACTTGAGTTGTAAGAAGACGTCAGAATCTAGACTTGACTAATGCCTCAAGCACACAAGCTCCAGTGGCGCAATCGGTCAGCGCGCGGTACTTATAAGACAGTACTTTGTAGAGCAATGCCGAGGTTGTGAGTTCAAGCCTCACCTGGAGCATCTTGACTTCATGGTCTTTGAATTGCTGAGGCACAGACATTTTTAGTGGAAATGTCATCTGAATTTCAGGAGTGGGACCACTCCTCCTTGACACCCCCTTTTCAAATACCTGCTGTTCCCCCCCCCATTTTCCCCTCTCTTACTTTCCTTCATTTATTTCTCGTTAGTACATGGGGATCTGTTGGGCCCGGGAGCCGTCACCAGTCTCCTTCGAGGCCTTCCCCAAACCGCAGCACCAGTTCACACTTCCTCATTCCCCATTGTTACCGAGGATGTTGTCCTAGCTAGTGAAATGTTCAGCTTTATAAAAGATTAAACTTGCATTTAGGAATCAACTGTGTAAAAATCTGACTACCGAGACAATGGCAGCCAGCAGTAGGCGACTCCTCTGTTTGCAAAATGAGTCAGGATTTCTGGAATTACTTTGTTCAATCTAACCCTAGTTTAAACTTTGCAGCTCAGTTTATATCACCTGGTTATCACTACCTATATCTGTAGTTCTAAGAATATGACCATTTTAACTTTGCAAATCATTGACTCCATTTAAAGAAAAAGAAAGACAGGTATGCTTTAGGGAGTGGCTTTGTTATACATGACAAGTTGCTACTATGACTACAAGGTGGCACTTAGATTGTAGGTTTCGTGGTGAACATGCGGTTATCATTATTTTTTATCATTAATATATATTACTGTGACAAAAATATAACCTTTGTTCAACACTTTTCAATTTCTTTGCTCCATAGTTGCAGTAAAACATAAGAGGTATCCATCAGCCTCAGCTAATCAGGAATTTCATGCATTACTAAATATATCCAAAGCAAAAAGGACAAAACCCCCAATGACTTTAATAGATTTAAAATTTATTATTAGCACGTTTTGCAACAGTTCAAAATTAATTCTCAAGAGTCAGAATGTAAAATATTTCTTCTGCTGTAACATTGACTGCATCAGTATCATAGGTTTGATATGGACAATGAAGTTGGTGTTATACTGAAAAGCACTGAACTTTAGTCCTCAGTTGAGGACTCTTACAAACAGAGTCCATCACATTTTGAGACGTTAACAAAAACCAAAATTCTAGCAAACAAGTTCCACACATACTGTTACTAGAAAAAAAACAAGTCAGATAATCCATTTGACACTATTGGTTTCCTTCAGTCCACTCAAGTCTCCTTTGGTCTTATCCAAGCATCAGCCTTCCCACGCATTACCAGATGGTGCGTTTGACACCTGCCCAGATCGAGCGTTTCAACCCCTGTGCAGCTCGTACGTCATCCCAGTGCAGCCGGGTGTTGGGAATCTCATCCTCTGACTCTGGGTTGGGTCGTGCGCCGTCTTTGGGACTCGCCACCACCATGGGCAGAAGGCCACGCTGCGACTGAAACTCTACAACATGGAGCTGCTTCTTGTCAGCCAGAGTCTGGTGGGTTTCCTACGGAGAAACAGAAGAGGTAGACATTTTTATATGGAAACTGCTACTGGGGCTATGAACTTAGCAGCTTCTATAATATAAACTTTTTCCATAAACTTTTAGTTTTTGGAACTACAAAGTTAGTGACTTGGGAAATAAAATCCAAATGAGTATTTTCAGCAATATTTAGACAATTTTTTAAACATTATTTTCATAAAGTTTTAAAGCATCACATTTTTATAGTTAAAAAGTTGCTTGAAATCTAAATATATTTTGACCGAAGACCAGTGAAGTGGAGATAGCAAAAGAAAGAGAAGTTAGGTTCAGACTGTGAAGAGCAAAATAATGATACCTACAGCTGCACTGAGAGAGCTCGGGTGAAACAGCCATTTAGAAAATGTGCTGGATTTATAACAGAAAACATAACAAGAAAACTATTGGAAAAATAAATGCAATAACTGCTTCATCTCAAATGTCTTGTTTTCATCACCACTGAAGCCCCAAATTATAACTGAAAGTAAAATAAGATTAGTTGGCCAGAATTATTAAGAAGCCAGATATTTCCCCTCAGGGATAAACTGAGAAAAAGCTACAGGTGGAGGTAATGTTGCAGTAACATTACTCAGGTGGACACAAATACAACCCCTGTCTAAACAGGCATCCATTTGCTGGGAGGTTAGCTGTACTTACAAGGTGATAATATGTCACTATTGTGTTTTCAGCATTCAGAAGGCCACCTGATATGGTGCAAATGACATCAGCAGTGAGTGTCCAGTTCCATCAGAGACCTTTACTGCAAGCCTGCTGCATCCACTGCTCTCTTTCCCCATGTTTGCTCTCTCTTTCTCTTTATTGTTACAGTGGAGTAACAAATGGCAAAAATGATCTTTATAAAATTAAGAAAGCTAATAAGAATCTGAGCTCTTATGCTTTCATGAAAGTTTATGTTCCTGCTAAAACCTGTATGCTTTTCCAAAACCATAAAACCAATTTGTGAAAACGCCCCCAAACATTTCTTACCTGACTGGCTAATCCGGTGAAGAGAGCCCGGGTGATGTTCAGGAGATTGACTGATCCCTCTACTTTGCAATACATGTCTTTTATACCGATCAGCTTGCAAAGAGTGATGACCGCCCTGTGGCAGTGCAGACCGTAACCTGCAGACACAGACATTTTCAGGACACCACGGATATCTTAACTGCTGCTGAATGTGCAAACAGGTATCTTTCTGCTGAAAGGTCAACTGTACTTGCAACTAAGGCTGGTGGAAAATGTAAAGTTTTTTCTTTTAGACTTTAGAAAATCGTGCAATAAAAGAGGACATTTTGGAAACTGAAATATACCTTTGCTTTGTTTTTTCATGCAGAGCGTCGTCCTCTTAAACTTGGAATCAATGTCATGGTAAACTATTGGAAGAGAAGAACAACAGCTTAATTATACTAACTGGCTGCAGAGCAGAGAGAAAACAAGCTGCTGTACTGAGACATAATAATCAGACCAAAATGATGCCAGAAAATTGAATTTTTTTTTTTTTACAAGCTTTGTGCCATTTCTGAATGAAAGCACCTGTGTTTTGTTATGCATCTTTTCCCCTGCTCTCCCTCAGGTCTCCTGTTTCTCTACCTGCCCACCAGATGTCCTTCCACATGCCAGTATTGCCTGCTCACTGCAGCAGCTGTGGCTAATTAGTTATTCAGTGACACACAGTCCTTGAGAGGGAACTGTGTGCTGCTGAATGAAGCCGATATTATAGCTTCAGGTTAAAATCTTGTTCTTGCGCTAAAGCGCTTTTACACACTTCACAGGACATTGTAGATGAGGAGAATAATCAGATCACATGTAGAGAGAGCTAATTTGTAGCAGCTGAAAGAGGTCCCGCTGTTTTCTGTCAAAGTGACAAAGTCAGAGCAGAAAGAAATCTTGCTAACTCCCACATCGGAAACACTTTTCTATACTTAAGTAACTGAAACACTGAAATAAAAGTCTACCCTAGTTCAAACCAGTTAAAATGAGTGTGGGAATTGACTGTAATATCATCCCAGGATGTTTTGGTCTCTTACAACAAAGGTGAAAATGTACCTAAATCAAACACAACCAAACTCGCTACTGGCTTTAAAGTAATTCAAATTCAAACAGTAGCCACTGTAAAATCAGTGCAGCTCACTGAGTATCAGACAAACAGATTGGCTAAAACCTTGCAGCAAATAAAACTTGAGCGATGGAGCAACAAAGGCGACAGAAAGTTAAATTTATCCAGGCATAATTGGAGCTTTGATACAATTATAACATTCAAAACAAGAAAGTAAACAAATGAGTCACACTGTCAGGTTGCAGATGGACACATAGGGAGAGCTGGCATGTGGCAGCATCATCTTTCCATGAGCCTAAAAACATTTTCTCAGTTTCCAATTCAAGCTGGTTGAAATACAGAACCAACGATATACACACACACACACACAAAGACACTGACACACATGCAGTTCTTCTGGTTTTAGACCAGAGCTGGAAGCTAACTTTCTCCTCCGGTGGGCCAGTGGAGGCCGATGACTCATGCTCATTAATCTCTCAGGCTCTGCTCTCCAAAGAAGGCCAAAGAAGCCAAATTAAGTCTTACAATTAGAACGGAGAAGCAGTGCATTTTAACTCCCAAACCTTTCTTTACAAATGAATATTATAGATCATATCCTTTGTATGAGTACCAGCAGGTAATGGGAGGGTACAGTGTTGAATCAGAGGAGTACATGGAGATAAAGGCGTTGAATGAAAGTGATGCAGAGAAGAGTGGGAGAAGAGGGAGATGTAATTCTAAATTTCCTGGTACTCATGTCTTCTTCAGTTAAACCCTTCACCCATGCTCCTCTAATACTTACATAAGAACTTACACTAAATTAAACTTCTTCACACCATCATGCTTGTCTTTGCATACTGCATACGTGGCATTAAGAAGTAAAAGCAATTTTCAGGAAATGAGTTTCCTCGTTAACATGCAAATTAATTTATGCAGCAATCTCCCCCAACTAAGGCTATAATCAGATAGCCTTTTCAAAGTAGAATGAAGCATGAAATTTTGATTGTTCTGTATCGTGTTCATCAGATTCTGTTTACAGAGACAAAGGCTGGCAGGCATGTAATACTAAGTTAACATAAGCATATAATAACAGATGGAAATTTAAAATGTGAATAAACAGACCGCAGTTTTATGGAGGAAGAGAGGAAGAACAAAAGGACAAACGAAGATTCAAAGTCACTTACTGGTGTGGTCATTGTATCGTTCTATATAGTACAAGTAGTGGATGGCTCTGTTCTTGGCCTGCAAATAAGAGTTACATGACAAAAGACACACAGATTGAAATCCAGCAGTTACATTAATATAGGAAAATATATTAATACTATTAGTAGAAAAAGGCCGTGTAGTAAAGTCCTTATTATAAACATAATGAAACGCATCAAAGGAAGTCTTGAGTCTTGTCTCTTTAGATGCCATTTAGCTCACCTAATCATCTAATGTATAACCATAATAAAGTGAGTTTAAATGTGCTATTTAAACAAGCTTGATTTGATTTGAAAACCTGTTTATGTTGCAGGTTTCAACAGCACTTACCCAGAAAACACTGTTGAAATATAACAATATTGAAATATAATGTTATTTCCCTAGTCAAAAGTTAAAAACTTGCATGGTAGATGATTAGATAGATAGATAGGGTGATCGTGGCTCAAGAGTTGGCAGTTCGTCATGTAATCGGAAGGTTGCCGGTCCGAGCCCCAGCTCGGACAGTCTCGGTCGTTGTGTCCTTGGGCAAGACACTTCACCTACTGGTGATGGCCAGAGGGGCCGATGGCAGCCTCGCCTCTGCCAGTCTGCCACAGGGCAGCTGTGGCTACAACTGTAGCTGCCTCCACTAGTGTGTGAGAGTGAATGAATAGTGGAATTGTAAAGCGCTTTGAGGGTCTCGAAAAGCGCTATATAAATGCAATCCATTATTATTATAGATATTATTCCTGGGAAGCGTAGTGGTCTGGTCAGGCAGTCTGTTACAACGTGAGAACTATGATCATATCAATAAAGAAAGGAAATGCACATTTTTGTTTTGTTGTTTATTTTTGTTTTTTTTAAATATAACAACATTTTATTGAGACTAGTTTACTATATGGTTGTAATCAGATCTGATATCCCTGTGTTGGTCTTGTTTCTACATCATCATAACAATCTTGGTTCCAGTATCAACCTTGCAGTGTACCTATCATGTTGCCTGAGCCTTCAGTTAAGTTTGGCCAAGTTAGCTAATGCTACAACAAAAAGCTATCACCAGCCTAACTTGATAATATATTTGTTATCTTGCAGACATTCATGAAGAAAATAACTGAATAATTGAATAAAGACATTTTTTCCCCATTTTCCTCCACTTTATAAAACTAGAATATTACAACACTATTGGTCAGCTCCAGTGTTGATGCTGGACCAACATCATTATGATGATGCAGGAATGACACCAGCACGGGGATATCACATAGCTACGTGCACAGGTCCTCTTCACACACACAGACTGGATGCTCACTTTAAAATGATAACATCAGATTTCTGCATATGCTGATGTGGATTCTGTCACACTGAGTGTTTGCCACTTGTCTGGACTGACACAATCATCACCCCCTGATGTCACTTGTATATGCTTATTCAGCGGCTTCAGAATGCGAGGTCAATCATAAATTTGAATCTTTTCATGTGTCGCTTATCCTTTTCAAAACCTTCTGGTACAAAGTCTATGATAGACGTCCAGCAGATGACGCGATAACATCTCCAAAATCTTTCGTTTAGGAGATATTTTTTAGCCAAGACCAGTCGAAAACCTCAGTCGACAGTTATTTAACAAAACACTTGCAGGATATGTGACCTTAAGCTGTCCCAAACCTATAAACGGCATCTGAAGCTACACTGATATATGGTTTGTGGTCTTACCTTCCTCAGAGCCGTGTTCCTGTCTGCTGCTTTCCCCAAAGCAAAGCCTGGAAGGAGGAAAGAACATTGGTCTTAAAACACCTCTGAGTGCAGAGTGTTGAGTAGTCACTGATGCTTGTGAAGCTCAGTGTAACAGAAAATGTAAAATTCATCATAGTATGATTCATTAAAAATTAAACAAGATTCTCTTGAAGAAATCACAGCTTGTGATGCTTTTCCCGTGTTATTAAACTAATGACTGAGTCTTTATGCTAATGAGCAATAACATGATGAAGTTTTCGAAAAGCAGCAGTGACACACTCTATAATAAGAGGTTAAGTGTAGGCGAGCTTCAGGAAAGTATGCAGAGTTTCGTCAGCAGTTTTCCCTTTTTTTTTGCTGCTGCTTGAGGATGAAAAGTGTCAAACCCATTTCCTGCACTTCCCCATATCGGCAGAGGCTGAGGCATTTTAGAAAAGCTCAGTTAAAATAACTGTCAAAATCAATTTTGGCTCTGTGTCATGTCTACAGAATTCAAAACATGTTAAATTATGTTTCTTATCTCTCTTCCTCACACTATAATACCTTGCATTTTCAATAAACGTGATTATCAGGGACAAAACGTTTAATAGACTGGATTTATCATCATAAGTTGCTTCCAGAGTTTATTCATTCATTTATTTATTTTTTAGAGATTCAAACCTGCGGCTCCGTTGCCATTTCCCACTGCGACCAAGCAGCTGATGGACCTCTTTCTGCCTTCTTTGGCTGTCATGTTGAACACACTCTTCACCTACAAAACAACAATCATAAACAAACACTATCTTGAGCTCTAGTGTAGCTATTATATCATACACACTGCAAATATAAACATAAATAAAAATGTGAGATTTTTCTGCAGACGTGCTGCAGTCAGTGTGGTTCTGCTGGCTGTGAGCCCATTATGAAACAGCTGGAATGAGGATAAGCAACTCTATAACTGAAGTCCTCTGCTGGCAAACAACCCTGCAGTCTGGAAGAGAATTTCTACCTCAAGTGAAGCAGTTCTAGTACCTTAGGTGGGACAGAGGGAGCTGAGAGGCAAAGCAAATCTCATAATTTATGAGCCCATCTACCATCCCATCGTTACCTGTGAGGTCTGGGCAGTGAAAAAGGAATGAGATCACAGAAAGTCATAATTAGTTTTCCTCACATGGGCTATGGAGTGATGAGTGAGAGCAGTAATGCTGCTCCTTTGCATTAAAAGAAGTCAGCTGAATACATTTGCGCATCTAACCTCCCTAGAGAGGCTTTTTATACTGGAGGGACTGTATATCCGTTCTAGCCTGGTGCAAGTGGCCAAGGATCAGTCCAGCTGGCTATTTTGCTTAGTGTGCTGCAGCTGCAGCCACATTCTGGATAAGCAGCAGCAGATAATAATGACATAATGATATGTTACAACTGTTATTGCTCATTATAAACTCTTGCAATTACATACTGAGATTAATTTATATACTGAGATCAAATATCAGGACAACAAATCAGCCAACTACTGTCATCTGTTTTTATGGCACAGATTAACTTCCAAAGCTCAAAAGATGAATGAAAACAAGCATTTGTTGTATAACTTCGGCGTAGTATCATTTGATTTTATGCATTTTGGCTTTTATGCTCAAGTCAATAACAGACAAGTTAATGAACCGACAAAAACAAATGCGTGGAGTAAAACATCTGCAGCTATAGCACCACAACAAAGCTATTAGTTGTGCATTTGTGGTCAATCCAGACCCGCATGCCTTCCCAGATTTAAGTGACTTTCATTGATCTGTTATGTAAAAAAAGCGGCAGTCATCTATCTATCTCAGAAGCACACACATATCCTATCCACACAGGCTGATCAACTCTAGGCAATATGATTTTGAAACACCAGGGGGCAGCATAGATCCACTACAGAGGTTTGAAAGAAGAGCGGGAGGAAAAGAGGTGACGGATGAGGGGTAGAAGGCAAGGGACAGAAAGAGAACAACAACAAATGAAACTAGAATCAGATCCAGCGTGTAAGGCTGCAGTTTAGACTAGATATAAATGTAGTGACAACTCTCAAATTCAAAGAATCTAATATGTGGGGACCGAGGATTAGTGTCACCAATTCAATATCTCATCAAATGTGCGATCACGTCACAGCCTCCTATTCTGTGTCAGTTATGATGCTGAATTATGGCCTGACGAGAGCTCTTGTGGAACATTATGACGACACAGTGAAGTTGACCTTTTTCATACAAAATGTCATCACTTCATTACTTGATATTATTAGACATTGGTGTGAAATCTTGTAATAAGTGAATGTATTCGCATTATAGTCAAAAACATGCTCTGTAAGATCACACTGAACTTGACCTTTGACCACCAAAGTTTAACCGATTCTTCCTCAAGACTAAGTGACCATTTAAAAATCAAAGAACAAGAAAAAATGATGATTAGATGGTGAAAGATCTATTTGTTGTGAATGTTCTAAAATCTGACTCAAAAAATCCTGATGAAATGCCTGAATGTGTGGAAATGAAACATCCATTTGTGTGTGTGACATCTGAAAACGGATGTGTCTGCATCTTTGTCTTAATAAGAGATGTGCAAAGTACCAACACTCAAAGAAGCCTCAAGAAGAACTACAATAAATGCACACGGAATAAATTCAGCTCAAAACCAAGAGGCACAGTGAAAAGTGATACAGAATAACCAGCGATCCCGACTAGTTCATTAAGCAAATTTAATTAAGATAATTATAGTGCTAATTAGAAAATATTTTTGGTCTAATTAGAAAATATTTTTTGTCATAGCACCTTTCACAGTATGTTTCATTAATAAAATGTTCATTTAGGATTACTCTAAATTAAAAGCTCATTTTACCACTGAACTCCACAACAAGCTGCAAAAATAGAACAACAGGTACTTTAGAGTCTAGTTTAAGACCTGGTTCCTGGAACTCTCATTTAAGCCATTTTTGGATTCAAAAGGAGGAAAATATCTGACTTATTACTAGCTAAATGCTGTACTGTGTTCACCAGCTTGTCTCTGAATATGTCCATCAAACGCTTATGGAAAGCTTTATGACTGAAAAAAGGGTCTGCTGCAGCAAAAAAAGATGCTAACATACTGAAGAGCTGCAATTTGGCACTACTGCCAAATCCACTTTCATATTGAAATCACTCAATAATTCACTGTTCATATGAAAAAACAATGACTCCTGTGGCTTTAAGCATATAATAGCTATGATGTGATTTCCAATAACAGGTATTGAGTTGGAGGGGTTTAAATATTGACTATAAGACAATTCTCATACAGACACACACAGGTCACACAACTGCTTACACACAAGGTCTATATGAAAAATCTGTGTATCTATGTACAGTATTTTGACAGTTCAATACTGGTTTAAGCATTGGCGGCACTTTGTGTTACTTTGCTGCTTATGTATGGCAGTGGTTTGTGGTGTTCATGTTGCACTTGTGTTAGTATCTGTCTTATTGATGTGGAAACACTGTGGTTATTTCTTCAACTCCACAGTTGGATATTGCTTTAAAAGTATTCCCTCAACGATACACACAAATACAGAAATATTACTGAGGTGGAAAGATAAGTGAAGAAGCGATTGTACATTCAGCAATAAAACACCCATCAAATATTTATTTATTCTCTAGTAAAGGCAGAAAATCAAATATTAAAGCTTCCTTTGCTCATTTTGTGCGAGTGTGAATGAGAGGGGAACAATAATAGTACAAAAAATGTAAAACTAAGAACGTGAATGGACAAAATTCATTCAGCTGATTTTAAACAGACAAGAAAAATGTTCAATAAAAGAGCCAACAATTAAGCACTGATGCATTTACAGTATTTCCCACTACAGCCTGAGTGTAGTATAGTAAAGTTTTCTTTTCAGGTTGGAGCCAGAACCAGAACTTCAAACCTTGTGGCTCAGAGTTAGGGCTCAGAGTTAGCATAAGAATTTGGGCGTGACTGAAGTGCATTTTAAGCTTAATTCAGGTGGTTTAACTGTTATTACTGCAGTTTCAGAGACACAAAATTAAACTTGCAAATGTAATTGGAAAAAAATCCTTTGGAGCCAATGATTGCCTGAAGTCTAGAATCCATGGACATCACTAAATGCTGCGTTTCCTCCCTGCAAAGTCTCCTACTACAGCTGCCTTCATTTAATGCATGCTTGAAAGTCATTGAGGAATATCTCATTTCTTTGCCTTGAGCTTTTGGGTTGCTTTTGCTGTGTACTTTGGGTCATTATTATGCTTATGCTATCATCAATACACATGAATGCCCAGGTTCCACTTGCAGCCATGCATGCCTATGCAACAACACTGCCTACACCACATTTGACAATGATGTGGTATTCTTCAGCTCATAAGCCCATCATTCTAGTGCAAATTAATCTTGTTTTCATATGTCTTCATATGTCACAAGACTTTGTTCACCAAGAACTACAAGTTCTTTCAGCTGTTTTCTGGCAAATTGAATCTTCTTGTTATTGACTTTAAACAACTCTGGGAAATGATTCATGTCATCATGCACTTTTAGTTTTATAGCACTTGTAAGGTGTTTTGGTGTTGCTGATCTGAATAACTGAATAACTACCTAAGTTCAACACATGGAATCAACTCCAGCTCTTTCATCTGCCAGATTATGAGGGAACCAACCTCATGTGGTCAAAATACTGGTCAACTCTTCACTGACTTTCATGCCTCTCAAAAAGGTGGACTATGTACCCTGTATAAATACTTATAGACTTGGCTGTACATGATTATCATTGTGCTAGGTAAAGATCAAGGTATGATACTACATATATACATGATAATACATATTATGTATTAGAATTTCACATAAAGATAACCACAGACAACATAAAGAAACACAAAGTGAAAAAAAAAACGCAAAATGAAAACAAGCCATAATAATTATGAGCTAAAAACTGAATAAAAAACAAGCCAATCGAGTGTGAAATTGTCTGAGTATGTAAATGTATTCCATACTCCAGTGATAAGTGGCAACAAAAAAAAACAGTTGTTACAATACGAGTGAATGCAACTCAATCCCAAGTGAAGGACCTGCCTGGCCTGCCTCATCAAGGGGCTTCTCTCTGCCTCCCCTCATGCTCCACCTCTCTTTCTCTGAGTCTCTCCATCTCTCTCTACACCAGCAAACTGAAAGAGTGAATTTAGCTAAAGGGCATATCATGACTGGTGGGAAAAATGTATTTATGAGTCAAGCTAACGCTTTGAAATGGAAGTCTATAGGAGCCACTACATAGCACCAACTTGTTTCTGACAGAATGCATTCAAAACACCTTCAGCTGTGACTGTGAAAGGGAGGTAAAACATCACAGAAATGAAGGACATTGATCCCTGGAAATATGAATAGTACTTCCTGCCTGCTTGTATGCATTTCCTTATGTTGTTCCTATGAGCTGCGAATAGATCTTGCACTAGCGCCCTTTCATTGGACTAACCCCACACCACCTCCAAAAAACAGTTCACCTTGAGGCTTTTATCCCTGTCAGAGAGCGCAAGTGATAAAATAGTGCTGAATTCCAGCAGAGGGAACTTCAAAGTCAAGATGTGCCTTGAGCGTCGCTCGTTACGTAACATACACTTCAGTAAAGGGTTTATAATATGACTGCAGGGCCACAGAACAAGGATTGGGGTCAGAGCAGAAGCAAACACCAAAACAATGAAAAGACAACCCCAAGGACACATGCAAACACATGGATGCACAAAAACAGTGACTTAACGACACCTCCACATGCCTCACATATTTTTTGCCCTGCACTAGCCTTTACAAACCAAAGGTGCACACACATAATGCTCCAAAAAGTACATGCCGTAATAAATGCATGGACATTTTTTCTGCACAATGTGGCAGCAGGTCTTAAAGGGAGGCAGCAACATATCCTCCCTTACTGTCAAGTTTAAGTGTGTAACGAAACTTGCTCTTTATGCCAGGTGCGGACCAGATGGCACATGAAGCGTTTCTGTAAATCAAAATCCAACAAGTTATTAACTCTCAAGTTTCAGCGTGACTTATGGCTGTTCGCAGCCAGTTTCAATTAGAAGTGTGTCTAAAAGCCTCCAGTGATGTTGAGTTCTGGGCTTTACATTTGTCATTTGAGGTGAAGATGCAGTAGTTTTGAGGAGTGTTCACAGCAGAGCAGATGGGCTGAGTTTTTCTCTGCCGGATGAGCAACAGCATGGCAGTGGGAGGATGCTTCTAACTCGCTCTCACTTCTGTTTAATCTCTTATTTTCTCAATCTGTTGCTGCACATTTTCCTGTCTCCATCAGTCTATATGCTGCAGTACAAGGGACGAGTTTTAACCACATGAAACCAGAAGGTACTGCATGACTACAAATGCCTTCTCTGACTTGCTCTTGCATAGAAACACCATTTTTTTTCTCGAGTATCTTGAGTAAAGATATCAACAAGTGAATAGTTAACAGCTTTTATTTGCTCAGGCATAGCTACAATTGCCATAATTAGTCATACTGGTGCATAATTTAAACTCTGCTAGATTTCTTTGTGTAATTGTGACATGTGATGTGTTGAGAGCCAGATGGCCATATCTGAAGCAAAACGCTAGATTCACAGGCCTGTTTTTTCTAACAGTGGTGCGAAAGGTAATCAGCTCTTTTACATAATGAAATAACTAATCGTGAAAAGAGAGTGCAGTCATACACTATGGTAGATGGCTATTTGAATATTATAGCACAAGTGTCAAGTTCTTCTTTGGCCCCTCTCCACTAAGTTTAATTTAAAAAAAAAAAAATCTTTCAGATATTTGTGACTGAGAAGGAGAAAAGGAAAGAGTTAAAATCCCTTTCTGGACTAATGTGTGTTCAAATGAGATGACAAACTGCTGTCTAAAGACTTAGCAAGAAAACAACATTTATAACAGTGTAGGGAACTGTGCGTTAGTCATGCAAATGACTCAGACATGCATGTTTGTGCTTGTGAGACTGAAGGGACGAAAATAGGACTTAATTCACATTCAACTGTAAAAGTATTTTTTGGAAATTAAATTGATCATATAGGGCGAGTGAAAAATTTGCTTTCCTATTCATTTCCTTAATGTAGAACATTTTCATTTGTACTATGTATTACTCTACAACTTGGCATCATGGTTGATTCAGATACAAGCCACCATCATGAGATTAAAATGCACTTGGAGATATATTAATTGATCCAGTAACTGAAGGCAATATTTTAAATTAGATTTGATAAAAAATGTGTTCCCCAAGGATTCTTCAACATCCAACTTTTGGATGAGGTTTAATAAACTATGTGTTGCTGGGTCAACTTCAGTGAACACCGTGTTCCCAATTAAAAGAATCTAACTCCTCTAAATTAACTTTTAAAATAACTCGGTGATGTATGACTGCAAGCTTTTACTTTCAAATGTAATAATACCCGAAGAAATGCAAAATTATCTCATCTTCTTTATTGTCATTTCTGTGAAAATATTAAACTGTAAATGAAAATAACAGTGCTGAACTTTCACCAGCACAAATCTAATAAATACTAGAACTGCCAAAAGGTTCATTTTGACTAATTTACATTTTAAAAATCACTCCATTTATATGAAACTCCATCATCTAACATTTCACCACTTTTTCTAAAAATGAGTTTATTTATAATGTAGTTAATCTTGGAGCACATGGGATAAAAAGGAACTGCCAACAGAGTTATATTAACCCCAACAGAAATCAATGGGAAATGCTGCGCTCAACAATGTGGCATGCTCAGTTGGCTAGCAACATGTATTGTTTACAGAGATTCATACATGAAGGCTGCTATATAATAACCTAGAGGTAGCTAGATGTCACCAATGCTTTGGCTAATTATGACTCTGGATGTGACTAATAGAAAATATATAGTGGAGTGCAGTTAAAATAAAAAATGAAGAATTATTGCACGACTGACTGAATCTCTCTGGGTATTCTGGCTTCTTCCCACAGTCCAAAGACTTACACCTAGTGGGGTTTGGTTACTGGTGATTCTAAACTGGCTGTAGGTGTGAAATTGAGCATGAATGGTTGTCTGTCTGTGTTGACCCTGTGACAGGCTGGCACTCTGTCCAGGGTGTACCCCACCTCCACCCACCCTATGGTAGCAGGGACAGTCAACCACAATTCTTAATTGGATAAGTGGAAGAAAATGGGTAGAAAGATGAATGGGTCGGGTAGGTGAGGGAGTGTGTGACTGGAAACATATAAAGAAGCAAGCAGGTTGCTGGCTATGTAGAGAAGCCAAACAGAGCACAGCGCAGAGAGTGGAGAACTAATCTGAGCAAATAAAGAGTGAAATGTGGTGCAGAGCAGCCAAATTGGATTGGTTTTGGAGTTGAACGTCAATGCTGAGGAAGGCTGCACACTAGGATGGGTGGTGTTGTAGATTGAACAAGGCTCTCGGATAACATAATAAACACTCACTGATCGACTTTTACAGCAATTAATTTATTTAAATGCATTTCTTATTTTATTGTGGCCAACTGTGTGGTGTATAGTAAGTTACAGGCAATGACCTGCTTCACTTTCAACAGTATACTCTCACTGGTAATTTGCCTAAAGGTTTTATCATGGATCCTTCTCTGTTTGCATCACCAGTAGTTATTATATCAGTAATTCCTTGGAGTTGCTAAATATCATTCACTTTCTATGGACTCTCTAGTTATTGTTGTTTGTTGTTCCTTTGTGGATTCTTAAACATATTTCAACTTTATGATCTGTAATGAAATAATATGAAATCACACAAACTCTTTGTAAATCTAATAAAACCCCCAAAAGTTCTTGTTTGAAGTACTTATTTCGTAAAGTCATAGTTACAGCTAGAAGACTGGTGCTGTTGCAGTGATTCTGGGGGTTTAGAACGTTGGTAGTTGTAGTGTTAAGAAACAAATAAACCTGCATTAGTAGCTTTTGACTTCTTTATTGTGAATTTCACTTTTGATATTAGTATGAATACATGCCTTGACAGTTCAGTGTAGTAAACAGCTCTAATCCAATTCAAAGTTCCTACAAAGTTCATCCAGCCTACTCTTAGTTTACTTTCAACAAAACTTTCAAGGTTGTTGACTTCAGGGAGTATAAAGCAAAAAAGAAACCCTCTTCTGACACTGACAACACTCCATCTCCGTTAATGAAATCACTGAGTCTTGTCCAAGTGTGTGCTGTACTTGGAGAGAGGCCATGAACATCACTTTTGTCTGCGTCGCTCTGACTCTTCTCCATTTTTTTCAGTTACCTCAGCTCTCCGTCATCTCTAGCTCTATTCTTCATCACACTGAGTGTGCCAGAGCCGTGTGCTTTAACTTAATGGGAATTTTTGAAGCTGTAGGTTTTTAGTGTAATTGTACTGGATTAGATGATTTAGATGCATTTTGGTGCACATTTTTCATTTGACGATTCTCTGTATAGCATGTCCTCACATACGAGCACAAATTATTTTTTGACTGCTTGGGGAGGCGGATGAGTATGAAGCGGGGGGGCAGCAGTGATCATTTTATCTTCATTTTTTGGAATTTTTGTAAGCCAGCCTTATTAATAAAAATTAAATTAAATTAACTGCCCAGTCTTAACATGAAAGTGGCTTTTTCAGAGCTTTTCATAAGAGCTGCAGGCTAAAATAAGGCAGGGTGGATAGACTGAACAATAGTAGTACAGTTTTCAGCAGGAAGACCAAAATAGTGTACTAAAAAGAGCCTATGAGCTGAGGGCAGCTGTACAGTCAGGGGATAATTCAGCACTGGTTTGTCACTACTTTTAGTCAACATAGGACAAAGCAACCTTTGCTTTGCAACCAAAAGACGTATTTTGAACAGTTTTTGCCTAAAAGTCTGTATGGAGCCACAAAAGATATTTGGACCTTAAAGTGAAGGCAATAAAGCCTAGTCTCCTTTCCATATTACTAACAAGCACAAATAAAATCCTTTACAACATGTAAACATTCTACAGTAGTATTATTTGATATTTAACTGATATTTATCTAATATTTAACTTTCTAGTTTCCCTATATTAATACCACATTTTTGTTGGATGTATCATGTTACAGTAGGGCTGCTCGATTATGGCAAAAATGATAATCACGATTATTTTCACTGAAATTGAGATCACGATTATTTGACGATATTTATTTAACCCTTTAAGATCTACCATAGAACCAGCTGATCGGATCGGCAAAGCCTGTTTCTGGAATATTATGTTTTTGTTCCTGCAAGCGCTTTTTATGCAATTTTTGCAAAGCTATATGTGGAAGGAAACCGTGACCTAGGACAAGCTGATGGCATAAGATGTAAGTACAACTCCTCTGGTTTCATATGGAGAAAAATTTATTGTGCTAGCTTAGCGGTTCAGGTTCTACAGGGATTTAAAAATAGTTACACAAAACGAGCATGCTGCTCTGACCGGCTTTAAAGGGTTAACAATAACAATGTATTGAATAATGACTTTAAAAAATAATATAAAATAGTGTGCAAATACTGATAACAGTGCAAATGTTTGCAATATAAGAAATAAATGAAAAATGTAAACTTTGCAGTGTTGCTCTGTGGTGCAGCTACGACACCATAGCAAAGTTTACACACTGTGTCTACTTGATCCACGTCTGACTCCGCGAACCCATAATGTTTCCACACCACTGAAGGTTTTTTTTTTTTACCTCTCTTTTCAACCAACGGCAGTCACTCTCCTCTCCAAATAACTTCTGCTTAGCTTTCCGAGCTTCCTTCGGGTCCTCTTAAGTATTCGAAATGCAGAGCAGTGCGCTTGATTTGCCACACGGAGCAGCGCGAGAGTAAAGCATGAGGGAGGGGCTAATAATCGGCTCAGTCATTTTTAATGATCGTTGAAAGCCCAGATCGTAATCGTGATTAAAATTCGATTAATTGAGCAGCCCTATGTTACAGGACAAAAACAATGAATATGTAGGCCTACAAAAATAGCCTGCTTTGATAATAAATAAAGCACATGCAGTATCTCACTAAAGTGAGTACACCCCTCACATTTATTTAAATATTTTGTTAT
Organism: Rhamphochromis longiceps; assembly: GCF_057381845.1. Classification (NCBI taxonomy): domain Eukaryota; kingdom Metazoa; phylum Chordata; class Actinopteri; order Cichliformes; family Cichlidae; genus Rhamphochromis; species Rhamphochromis longiceps. The sequence continues at coordinate 9,717,698 of NC_140569.1, read as the reverse complement.
ATATCTTTTCGTGGGAGAACAGTAAAGACATGACACATTGATACAATGTAAAGTAGTCAGTGTACAAGTCAGTGTACAGCTTGTACAACAGTGTAAATTTGCTGTCACCGTGCCTATTATGTGACTTTTGGGATTAATACATCTAAATAACTGAACTAAACAAAGCAGTTCTTATCATCCTTAATGTGGACATCTTAAACTGAAATATCAACCTTTAAGTTATGGATGAATTTTGTTGCACCTATTTTTTGGCTTGCCAGGAGATCTTTATGTATTTTTACAGTCTGTAATTTGCCAGAAGCACCGCGTACTGGAAATACAATCCAATCCAAAAGAGACAGTATGAACAGTGTGACAGGTAAAGACTCGCCTACAAAGATATAACTTAGCAGATACTGAAGGAGAGATGAGTAGATCTCTAAGTATTTCTCTTGGCATAAACATCAACTGAAATGAGCTGATACTGTCAGACAGCAAGGAGTAAGTTCATTTCAACAACCTTAAAATAACAATAAAAGGATGTGTGGAATGTATGCATCTACATTCTATTATTAAAATAAAATGTGAAATAACAAACATACATTTTTTTAAACTTTAAAAATTTTTCACCATTACATTCAAAAGTATGTACTTATTCTTATCTACATTTAATGAGTCTTATTAATGTTACACAGCTCCAGCCTTTTGTTTCCCTTCTTCTCACCTTTCGACTTTCAAGATAACTTTCATAACTTTTCCTTCTCTTACACTTCTTCTCTTTCCCTCCTCTTCCCTCCCTCCTGCTGGATGTATTCACTAATGGCATGCCAGCATGATCGTCCTTGGGAGACGAGCCTTTTATTCCAGTAAGCCTTTTTCATTTCATTAGGCCTGGATTTATAGTGGTGCACACTTACGCTCACACTCTCGCACACACGCACAGAGGGTATATTTATAGAAGGCGATGGCACCATAAAAGCGTCCATCGGTTTCCAGGGGGAAGCCTAATGCCTGTGACACCACTTTTATTTATGCAGACAGGAGCTGTAGGGAAGACTATCAATGACACACACACACACACACACACACACACACACACACACACACACACACACACACACACACACACACACACACACACACACACACACACACACACACACACACACTCTAATGACATGTGTGTATGGAATAGATCTGGAAACAGTCACAAAAAATTAAAAATCATACATATGTGTATATAAAATATATAACTTATATTTAAGGTATAGACAAACAGGTATTCAATGAAAATCAGATATTCCACGTGTGTGCACCCCCGTCTCTGCTGCACATCTGGGTCTTCCTGCATCTGTGACCTTGTAGTGTTACCCCCATTAGTTCAGTAGGGTCCATTAGCACTAATTGAATTAAGGTAAGTTCCAGGATCACTAAGACAGAATCTAAATGAACTGTCTATGCAGTGTAGCTTTATTCTGTTTCTCTTTCTTTCTCTCTCTCTCACACACACACTGCCTTCAAAATACAATTTTTCTTTATCCTGAAGCACACACGACTGCAGTGCAAAGTGTCACTTAGCTACCAGGTTCACCAGATTTCAACATGAATCCTCATATCTTTTACAAGTTACATGTAGTATTAGGCCATATTTTTCATGCTGAAATATTCAGATTTAAGCATCAGCGGTAATCAAGTTTTAAAAATCTATTAATCTTCTCAGTGGAGACGGATATACTACATGCTATAAGGCTATAGGACAATTTAATCCATTTAACTCTATGTTGCTCCATGTTTACTACACCACTCGTCAGCAGTGAAGCAGGTACTTTCAGCTACATCAGCATTTAGTAGGGTTTTAGCGTGTGTGCCACCACACGCTAAAACCGTAATAAAGGCAAACATGCATTTATTACGGCATGTTTGCCTCTTTCTTTCATTCTTTAGTTTGTGAAATAAAACGAACAAAAGCTGAAACAGAAAGACTCCTTTGCCTCTTGCTATATTACATCACTTTTACTGCTTGTTAGGAAGCTTTTATTGTACCCCTGTTAACATAACTGTTTCTTTCAACTCAGTTGCTGTTATCTTCACATTACCAGTGTCTCATTAGCTCCATTTTTAATGTACGAGGTTGTGCACCCACAGAAAAACATGGAGCAAGACAGTAGCCCATGACAGTAGCATGCTATGCAGTAATGACTGTCACATCGCGCTGCAATTAAACACATGTAAATAAACTGGGGGAATAACATAAATGCACTTTTTGTCTTTCCTTTTGTCTATTCTGGTCCCACAGTAATTTATCATCTTAATAATAAATACCAATTCAGTAAATTTACAAACTGTATTTGAATGCAACATTCTAGCAAAGCAATCCTGAAGTCAAGTCTCGAGGTGCCTTGACGTAAATGCAGCTTATTAATTTCAAGCTATAATTATTGGACTGAAATAAAGGCAGTTCACTGGATCTCTAGCATGCTGCTCATTAATTGCACAACCCTATACTATTTATCACCTGGATGGAAACAATATAACACTTTTCTGGCTTGCATCAGCTTCAGGAAGTCTTGGTGCCACTTTCATTTTCTCCAGTCTTGGGTAAAACACTCAAGACTAAAGGAGAATGTTTGTTTATTGGATCGTTGACTTCAACGGTTGGAAAATTTGGCCTGAAAATGTCATACCAGTAATGAAAAGGCAACTGATTATATTACAACTTCATTCCTTCCACAGTTCTCTTATCATGGGACAAATGACACAAAATGGTACTAGTCTTACCTTTTTCTTGTCCAGTTCAGCTTCTACAGTCTAGTTAATGACTGCCTAAAGGGCAATTCCTAATCGTCAACAGTCTCATAGACATTCTTTTGGCGAGAAACTACAATCAAAACCGTCTGATATCAAAAACAACGCTGCTCTAATCTGAACCTGACATCCAGCCGCAGTGCCATCATTAGTGTGATGGTAACTCTCTTCTTTGTTATTATGTCTCCACTGACGCATGTGACATCGTCAGGTCAAACTAAAATGACCAAATTTTCTTCTTTATCCAGCTTACTGTTATTTTCAAAAAGTAGTCATTACATAACTTAACTAGGAGAGACTGAGCTTTTTTACAATTAAAATATCCCTTAAATCAGGAGTGGGGAACTCCAGGCCTCAAGGGCCAGTGTCCTGCAGGTTTTAGATCTCACCCTGGGTCAACACACCTGAATCAAATGATTAGTTCATTACCAGGCCTCTGGAGAACTTCAAGACATGTTGAGGAGGTTACTTAGCCATTTAAATCAGCTGTGTTGGATCAAGGACACATCTAAAACTTGCAGGACACCGGCCCTCGAGGCCTGGGGTTGCCCCACCCCTGCCTTATATTGACAGCATAAAAGTTACACTGCAAGACAGTTTCAGGAATACTAAAAACCTCCAATGGTCTTCAGGATTTTAAGGGTCAATTGTGATCTTAATAAACTGCATACTGTGTGAAATTCTAAAAGAAAAAAAAACTGCAATTATATCCACCAAACTCTTGAATGAACAGCTTTGCTTTAGGGCTAATTGTATGCTTGGTTTCATACATGAAGCAAACGTGACCTAGATATTACACTATTTGACTTCAGGGAGTGCTAAACCAGTCCAACTGCTCAAATGCTGCTGCTTAGTTCTCAAATGGAGCTACCCTTGCTCAGCAAATTTGCCCCTATCACCATCCATGTGTACACACCACACTGGATTTTCCACTGCTTTGAAATACTTGAAAACTGTTTGCTCCCTTTGAGGCTTTCTGCAATATTTTAATGTACAGTCAGATTTATTTAGAAAATGACACATAAAACAAAATAAGCTAGAAGTTCCTAGGAGTCTGGGGGCTATCAGTACAGCTGTATTTTGTCCAGTCAGCTAATGCAGAGAGATGAAACGGTTCTTATTAACTTGGTTGGGGTAATAAACCAGCAATTAAAATGAAGTGAAACAATTAAACCGTCAAAAACGTATTCTCTTGATGAAAACTGTTAATTTGATGACAATGCTGCACAAGGGATCATCCTCATTTATTAACAATACAGCCTTTTTTACATTTTTGAAACAATTTAAACGCAACTGTTAATCAACATTGTCGAAAACGTTGTAGAGTGTGTCGTTCAGTAAACAGAAAGGGACAAGAGACACTAACCTCGATGACACGTGAATCGAAATCCTCGTAGGTTTCTGTGGACAGAGGAAAGAAAGACAAAGAAAGAAAGAAGTTCAGATAACAAAGCTTTAACACGCAAATGCATTTAAGCGCACACATCCGTACACACATACACTATAAACCGATTAACCAGGCGAGCGTAACAAATACCCAGAAGCCCTTGCAGCAGCGTAACGGGTCTGCACTTTTCATTGTCAGTGACCTTTGAAGGATGTTACTCTCCCAAATGCACCCCGTTCACTTCTAACCAATTAACAACAAACAAAGGAGAGCTGACTCAAAGGCTCCAAGGGGAGGACACACACACGCACACACACCCCCACCACAGCTGGTATATTGACCCAACATCTGTAGGAGACCAAAGCTGATCAGAGAGAAGTAATCAATTTCCAGCTCCCTTCACATCACATTCACCAAACCCCGAGTGTATCCTTGGAAGCGCGAGAACAACAACGTCAGGACAGCGCGTGAAAGAAGGTGTTCGGGCATGCAGGGGGGAAGGTGTGTATGTCAAGGTGTGAGAGGGCTTGTTAGCATAGAGGCAAGTGCAAAGGGAAGAGAGATATAAAACTAAGGAGGATGTGAACCAAGCAGAATCTTGTTCCCTCATCCTTTGTGGTTCGAGGTAAACAAGCTCAACTCCAGCAAAGACTAATGTTTAAAGATATAATGAGGCTGGGAACAGGAGGCTAGCTGCTTCATCAGTGAATCAGCCGGAATTAGCCAACAGTGTTCCTCAGAGTTTCAGATGAAGAGTTGACTGGGCAGGAGCCCAACACTACGGGCTTCAGAGCAAAGCTCTCTATATGCACCGGCATTTGGCCGAACAGCTGGTTACATTATCATATTAAGTTTTTACTCTAAAAATAGTTTTTGATCATTGGACTATGATGCATGACACATGTACATCGTATGGCCAGTGAAAAAGATTCATTTTCCAATGATTTTGGATTTTTTGTTAATCACTCGTGAAGCAAATAAAATCAGATGATCACAGACACAGGATAAGATACAAACTTAAGACATTCATACAAAAGATATAAATATATTTGTTTTCCCAACTTTCATCAGCGGTTTACTTTTTGAATTATCCTGTCACTGAGTTCTTTGGTTTAAAAATCTCCACAAAATTAGTTTATTTCTATTAAATAAGAGTGCATTTATGTTTCTAGCAAGAATACATCAACAGTCACTGTGGAATATATTGACCAAACTTTGTGTGAAAGATTTTAAATTACCTTTCATAAGTTTTAATTGATCATTAGTTGTCAATAATTAAAGTCTTATGGGCTCCACTGTAAAAGGGGTTGGAGATGGATTTTAAACCCACTAAATGATCAGCAAAAGCAAATTTGTTTCAAGAACAATCACAATAGGATGTTTTAAAGCTATCGGCAATTCATGACACTCATTATGCGATTTCTTTCTAGTAGGATAACTCCGAAGTCGGTACCAAGTCTACATAAAAATAATGTAAACGTTACAATAATCACTTTTCCTTTAGTTCAAAAAGCACCAGAGAGGCAACTGATTCGGGAGATAATGTGCAACAACAAAAACAACAGAATCCTAGGCAAAAATGTGTCAGGAGACTGACATCTGGATCTGTAAAAAGAATTAAAAATAACAAGTTTCATATACAAACTTTATACCAAGAAAATGTGATGAAAATACTGGTGCTTGTGTTAGCATTCTGAACAAGCTACATACAGTTACAGTCTGTTACATTTTGCTTCACAGAGACTTTATCCTTGTCCCAACCAATTATAAGGACCTATCATTGCTGTCATGGTCCACATGACTGTGATTTGTAGTCACATTTCTGGGAAGTGGCACATCAGGTTACAGGTTACAGCTGTGGTGTGCTGTAAATTGAGTTTTAAGGCTGTGGTTATAAGACATTCCATTCAAGGTGTGATGGACCAACAGCCCTGCATGGTTCATTGCAAAGTAACAGTGTGGTCATTTGGGTTTCTTGTACAGGAACAGGGGGGAAAAGGCAAACAGCGTGGGAGGAACGAGAGAAGCCGAGAGGGTGATGGAAAAGGAAATGGAAGAGAGAAAATAATGAATTGAGAAATGACTGGAAGACATGAGGAATGGGAATAGGAAAAGAAATCTGGGGTAAAAAGACAAAGAGTGAACAGGAAAGCCACAGAGAGCAAAAAAGAGAGGGATGTCTTTCTAAATTAGGAAATTGTCCCATTTGACACTTTTGTCAAATTCTCATTTTCATCTCTAGCAGTGAGCCCCCATGCTGACCTCCTTCTGCTCTCTCTCTATCGCACACATACACACCCAGCATGCCTCTTATTACACTTGTATTGCTTCATCCACCTCATCTCTCTCCATCACTATAGTCATCATAACGTCTCGCTGTGTCTTTCAGTGTATATCTAAGTGAGGTGCCCCTCTGAGACCTGCTGTGTCATGATCTAGACTCTTGTTACTCCATGAGAGTGAGGTGGAGATGTCTGCACTGTGACGGTCAGCTCAAGCTGGTTGTATTTTGTTCTGCTACTTTTCTGGATTCACTAAAGACTGTTGTAAATACAACAAGGAGCAAATTGAAGGACACTGTTACCTAAACCAAGTAGGTCATGTTTTTGAAAGCATTTACGGCTCATTTTACTTGTAAACGCAGTAGTTCGAAAGGTTCTGATAAAACTTTGTATGGGTGTAGAGCAATGAGTGGGGTCATATTAAAAATCCATTAAAATTTGGCTTGCATCCACCACGGTCTACAACTTAATGATTTAGAGTTGAAAATTGACAAAAAGCCTTAAAACTATATCTACATAATTAACTACAGTACTGTGGGACGATTTCAAATATCATTGACCTCTGACCTCTCCTTTGCTGTCAACAGATTGACCTGAGAGTCAAAGTGATAAATAGCTCTATATAGCATTATTAAGATGACAAAAGGTTTTCCGGTTGAAATACTTTTTGAGCATAGTTGATTAATTTTAACAGTGTAACGGTATAACAGCAAGACTTTGTGAGCATTTAGGTATGATTTACCTCCATTGGGTCCAGGGTCAGGCGGCCCCAGGCTGATTCCCCCCCAGGAGTTTCCTGTCCAACCTCTCTCCCTCTTCACCTTCATCTTCCTCCTTCTCTCCCACTCATCCCTCTGACGCACTGCAGAAAAACACAACAGACGAATTTTTGCAGAGGTCACAGCTGACTACAAGGAGCACAACACGATAAACATCAAAGGTGCTATCTGTCAATGTCAAATTAACTGTGTAATTACTATTAACAAATGAGATCACAGTGGAGACAAATTAGCGGCTTCTATGTCCCAACAGTGGCGCTTGTTTTTCAAGATTAAGACCTCATTTACCCCCACCGCTCCTTCTTGGTGGCTCGTGAAAAGTTAATTTATTTTTCCAGAAAAATGATTTTTCTTTGGCTTTTCTAACGCTCAGAAGCGGAATATAAGCTGACAACTGATGGACAGCTGTGATATTGGATAACATAGCTGGCAAAATGTCAGTGCATTCATAAAGTTGCACAGGTTTGTGATCATTTTGTGCTTCTGCGCAGATAACAGTGACATGTGATGGGATATTTGTGTGTCTTCACCTAGTTCAGCTTGAACCTCCTGCTGCTCAGCTTCGCCTCTTCGACTCATGCTCTGCAAAGCGCCATCCTTCAACACTGGACTGTTGAGTCCAGGCCACAGAAAACCGCCACGACCTGGAGGTTAAAAAGAGAAAAAAAGGAAATCAATTACAGGAATAAAGAATGAGAGGAAGAGAAATTAGTACTAATTATTTTGCAAACATTTGTATTTTCTTTGTATATATGGATCTAAGGCCATGATACTTGCAGTGTGTGGATAAAAACAGCTGTTGACAGCTGTGGACACCGAGTGAAAATAGTTGTTCCCATTATCTTCCATACCTGAGAGAGCTCTGCGGGATTCCAAAATGATGGATGCTCTCTTGCAGAGCATTAATAATTTAACACTAAGTAATGAATATTCTAGTTTGTCATCCTCATCAGCTGCTTCTTAGCTTCAGCGTGAGTGTCAGTGTGTGATTGGCAGCGCTTGTGTTAACAGCTGAGCAGGAGAAATTTATGCACTTCAGAACAAAGGAAATCATTTAGACAATTCAATTGTATTATTTAAAGAGAAAATTATAGGAATTAGATTTTCTGTGTTTTACCAGCTTTACTCTTCTGTCAAGAAGTGAATTAAAGAAAGGCACGCAGTGGAAGTCTCACCCTCTCCAATGGTCTGTCCTCGGTTCAGATCTCTCCTTAGTTTGCGATTGGTACGCTTCCCTCGACCCTTTCTTGCTCCAGCACCGGACTCAGCCAACACACCTCTCCATAGCTCTTCAGCCGTTACTGTAAACACACACACTCACAGTTAAACACACACACATTAAACAAAAATGGTCATACCATGTTTGAGAATAAAGGTTATCTATGGTTGTGGATGGTTATTGAGTTATGACTGACAAGCCGTTAGGCAGTGAAGAAGCGGTTTCACAGTCCAAGCCACACCTCTTGTCACATCTGTCTTTTTATGACTAACATGGTGGTGAAAATCTAGAGACTTCAGAAACCAATGGTTAAAGTCCCGGTAGTTACAACCATCTTTCAGACTGTCTGTGATTTTACCTTTGTTTAGTTCTTATCACTCTTATCAAGGTCTTTTCTCAACATCTTTTATGGTTCACATATTTAAAAGTTTTATTTTTCTTACATGAAAATGTAAAAAAGGCTTTAAATGTTTGTTTTCTACAGATTAGCTGTATGAAACTAGCCTTTTTCTCCAAATGCATTAAAGGTTTTAGAATTTCACTGTCAGTAAATGACAGATTTGTTTTTCTGATTACTTGAGACCTAAAACAATTCATACACGAAAGATAAAACTAAATGATTAGTATTTGACAGCTGATAAATCACTTAAATGACTTTTGATTAAAAAATGAAAATATTAAATACGTTTTCAAATGTGAGAATTCACTGCTTTTCTTGGTCTCACATTGGGGTAAATTTGTATTTGGGGCTTCCTGTAATTGTTGGACAGACAAAACAAGACGATAGTTATTTTCAGCACCTCACTGAGTGAGCTAATACCAGAGGACTGTTAGCAGTGACAACAATTTGAAACAGATTAAAATATAAGACACACCTGAAACAGTCTTATTAAAACAAGTGTCTCTTCTGCTAGCAGGAAAAATGCTGCCAGCAGAGTAGATTTAACTACTCATCTGCCACACCTTCACCTTGACTTTCGCTCAACTCACCAAGTCAAAACACTTAAGAGTCAAAAGATCATAAACATTTCAGAATTTGGGTCCGTCCTCTCAGAGCTGACAAATAAAAATGTTAAACAGTAATCTCACAATGTAAGATCTAACTAATGTAATGTGAGAATGCTTGGAGCCTTGCCCCTTTAAAAGCCACAAATAAGGATGTTCAGTAAGTGACATAAGGGAGCACCAGGGACCGTAACTAAAAGCTAATAAATTTGCAGTGGCTATACAGCAATCACTGTAAAGTGGTAATTCATCACCAAAGGCCCAAGTAAGGATCTGCAGTACATCCACTGATTCAGACATATCTGAAAATCAGTAAGCAACATGCACAATAAAAAGTTAAATAGCCCAATTAAATATTTATAAGCGAATACTTAAAGAGTCTTCCTGGAGAAATACAAGCCAGGGACAGAGTCAATGTAACGCGACAGGCTGTTTGACAGTGTGTTTTTCATGTAATCACAATTCAAACTGAAAGTGTGACGTGTTGACAGGCACAACATTTTCTTAATTACACGAGAAATGCTGAGGCATTGACTGTAAATGATTAAGACTGAAAAAAGGAGTAGTTATGAAGCGGGTGATGAAGCATGGCAGAGAAAGCAGGAGATAAAAAGAGATGTTTTGACAGCTTCATATATGCCCACTTCAAACACTGTCATCAGTCCTGACATGAATTCCAAACAAGCTCTGCTAACGTGCATTTACCAGTGAGAACATCCCTTTGAACATGGCCAGATGAATCCGGACACTATAATAATATGCACCCATTTAGAGCAGGGCGATATGACCAAAAATATTTATCACGATATACATTTGAAAATTTGCGATAACGATATAACTGACGATGTAATTGACACTAGACAAAATTAGAGATGGCACGATACCACTTTTTTATGTCCGATACCGATATCATAAATTTGGATATCTGCCGATACCGATATGAATCCGATATAGTGTTTTTTAATCAACAAAACTGTTTTTTTAAATATCTTGCTGCATTTTGTATAAGTTCATACTCAAGTTTAAAACCACAACTACACTAAAGCTATTCTGTTATACCTGTATGCAAAAAAAATATTTCATAGTTCAGCAATACTGATCAATCTAATAAACTTAAACCTACACCATCCTCCCTATTCTGGTATTTTAAAGAGTACTTAGCGTAAATATTAAGCAACCAAACTAATAGGGTTCCAACTCCCAGCAACCACCCCTCACGCGCCACCTCATGATGCTTAATTGACGTAATCAACCTTAATTTGATGCAGTGTGAAAAAAAATGCACAGAAATCAATTCTTTTTCAAGAAATATTAAATAGATTCAACATCTTTCTTCAACAAAATTGCAGACTGCACAGATGGTACCTTCCCAAAGGAAAAAGTACTATAGCTTACTAGGGTATATATATTAGACTTAATAGTTACTATATACAGTAATGGACTTCTATTCATTTTACATCAAATTAAAACTTTGGGTGTCAGATAATTATTTATTAAAAGCTAGACATTTTAAATGAGAATAAGAAAGAAAAGTATGTCTTTGTGCCCCCTTTTCCCTGTTCATGCCCTATCGGCCCCCCTGGCTAAACTTTGCTAGATCCGCCCCTGCACAGTTACCAGCGTCAGCTACGTAGAAAAAGATCCTGGTGTAGAAAGTAATATTAAATAAATTCTAACAACAGCTTATCAAGCTTAAACGTGCTGCTGTTGTTTATCCACTGGTTTCCTCTTTCTGGTGCAAAGTGGGCCAAAAACAAACATGAGAGACGGACTCGCGACAGAAAAGCCGATCAGCTGATCATTAAGCAGTTTCATGATTGAAGTAGCAGCAAGAAGAGGCAGTCGCTCCATATATCATTTGTTAAGCTTAACGCAGGAATGCTTTACAAACATTCAGAGATGGACATAAACACTTGCTTTACTTCTCTCGGGATAACTTTGTCGGAGATGAAATGCCGGGTTGCTAGCGAAGCTCCAAATGCTATCCAGACCACCGACAGGTCCTGCATGCCACAGCCGCTCTATCACGTGATGCATACTGCTCCGACGTGCTAACGTTCTGAGGCGAGTTACGGCGTGTTGCAAGTTTTGTGAGGTGCTTTCGTGATATTTAATGGATCGGATTACATTTTTTATTTTTCTCCGATATCCGATCCAGTAATTTAGGTCAGTATCGGACCGATACCGATACGTAATATCGGATCGGTCCATCTCTAGACAAAATACTTTACAACTCCACAATTTTATTAGGGCAAAAAAACCCATCAATGTATTTTCACTTAAACAAGGAGCTGTTTTTTTTATGTGCATTAAAGTTATATAAAAATTTAACAGTGCAAATGCAAATTCCTCGCTGACAGTTTAACCAAAAGGCATTTCCAGTGGAAATTGGCCGACATATCCTCAGCATAACCATGTATAATATCCACAAAACTGAAAAAGAGGTTATACACACGCAATACGGTAATATTATGTTGAAGCACAGTACGTATCACTCCGCGAGGCTCCTGCCTAATATAGCCGTAATGCTCCGACAAGCCATCAAGTGGTGCAGGTTCGTAGCTTAGCAAAGTCGTACTAAAACATTGGACAGATTTTCGAGCGCCGTGTACGACATAAAATCGTTTCGAGGTCAGTAAACAAAACCAGAATTAATATATAAGGCACACCGGATTATAAGGGGCACTGTCGATTTTCAGAAAAATCAAAGGATTGGAAAATACGGCACACTTAAAATCAAACAACACAGTAATAACGATGGTCCGCTAGCATGCTCTACCAAAAATAGTGCTTTGTTGTGTATCTGACGGACGAAAGCTAAACTAGTTCCACACCACTGAAGCTGCAGCATTATTACAAACCCATTCTGGTTCATCCGCTTCATTTAACGATCCACTTTCGCTCTTCTCATTCTGCGTTGCAGCCATGTGCGTATGTAAACACAGGCACTGCGTATGCGCGTTTTACCCACATTCTATCGCGATATTTCATTTTCTTGTCGTTGCCCAACATTATACCGGTATTACCGTGAACGGTATGATATGGCCCAGCCCTACAGCCATTAACATTTGGTTTCAAGAAATCACCTGTAACTGTCTCGATTGTTGTACAGGCTTTAAGCAAAGCCTGAAGAACGTCACTGCTGAGATTTTCTCCCATTCAGACTGACCATGAGTAAGTGTTAATAATGTTAATATGTTCCACTGATCCAATTAATTCACAACACTTGAGGAAAATACATTTTATGAACTGTTGTGTTTTTCATTTTTGTTGTTTTGGGATTTGTTATACTTGTGCTTTGCTACTGTTTTCATTTTTGAAATGGAGTAGTTGATAAGTTTTGAAACTCAGGGCCATCCCTGTTATAACCTGTGTTATATAAGGAGACAACTTAAAACATTCTAAACAGCTATGCTTTTGCAAGTCATGCTATGGTGTACTTTTAATATTATAGTGGGAGGATGATGGCTGGAGAGAAGAGTTTTCAAAATCATAATTTCATAAACTTACGCTTGTTGAAGAAGCTGCCGTGTCTTGTTTGCTGCGATGTTGTTGGAGGGAGCGGTGAAAGTGCAGGGTGTCTTTGCAGAGACGCAGCTGAGGCTCGACTTGCCAAGAGAGACGCCTGTACAACTCCTCCTACAGCACGGAGAGATGCTGCACCTGTAGACCAAAGACACCAAAGAAAAGGCAGATCTTATTAAAACTGCATTACTTTCATGATGACAACATGCAAAGATAAAGTCATGAAAGTATGTCCACTCAAGTCAACAGCTGGGCTAATAACCAAAGAGAATACATTAAATGAGGATATATAAACCACCAAGTTGTTGTAGAATTTCACTAGGTACATTTTCACATGATATAAAAAATATGATGCTAAGGGTTTACTTCCCTAGCATACACAGCAAAGTCACAAGTCCAGGCATATCTTAGATCATCAGCCTCCACAATTTTTTAGTAAAAAGGGAGCTACTTCAGCAAAACACAATACTTTACAAACATACGAGACAACTGTTTCTGCTGAAAGTGAAAACAGCAGACATGTTCTGCCACTCGTGGCAAAAGCGGACCATTGAGCACAATCAGGTTATGAAGGCACACAACAAATACTCAACACTCAACTCAAGCATCTTTGGAGCACTTGCTAGTTAAATGCCATATAACAGTAAGAGCAAAAGGTGTAACCGATGCAGTCGCACGGCGGAAAAGGTGAACTGTAAGCAGATGGTTAAAAAGAAAAAAAATTTTTTTTTCAGTTTTTATATGTGACAATACTGTGCAGACTCCTGAAGAGCTACAAGGTGAAGTTACTTTGGTTATTGTTAAGCAGTTACACTCTACTTTCACGTAGGATTTCCAGAGAAAACACTACCTGGGCTACGTTTCTGCTCATATTTGTCCTATGCTGTGTCACTGGATATAATGTTGCTGCCACTTTGTGGCAAGAGATTGACACTTTCTTTCTTTTTTGTCATCAATGACACTTGTTAAAACAGCAATGGCAATCACTGATAAAATGTTATTTATCACATTTTGTTCTTTTTTAATCGTCAGAAATTATTATAATAAATAATAACAATAAAACATTTTATTTGTAGGCGCCTTTCAAGACCCCCAAGAACAGTAAAATACCAAAGTTGAAGTATGCATAAAAATAACAGCTGGAAAACACCATACAATTAAACGTACGGTAAAGAATTATAGAATAAGCAGTGCAGAATCAAACAGGCTTAGAAATAAGTGCTTTAAGGCTACAAACACTAGATTATACACCTGAAGGGTGTACCTAACAAAGGCGACACTTTATGAAGCACACAGCTATTCTTTCAAGTCTATTTCGCAGAAATAATTCTCAGAACAACCAGTTTCACATTTAAACCATTACATTCTGTTACTTGATCAATATTTAGGGCATAGCAAAATCGATTAGGGAGCAATGGTGGAGTACGTGTAACCCGAAACTTGCAACACAGACACAGTACCACCCAAAAATGAACACAATTTGCTGAATATGTCTTCAATTTAACTCCCTGGATGCTGCTGTTAGTGAATGCAGTTCAGGTTTTTGGCTGAAGTGAGCAATTTTCACGATGTGAGTGATGATGACAGGCTCTTCCGGGTCAACTAAGCAAACCGGAGCAAAACAGTAACAATTCAAAAACATCAAGACAATAAATACACTGCACTTTATAAAATGGGCTATGTTTAAAAAGCTGTGAAACAGAAAAAAGGGAGAAATAATTCACCTCCAAGTGTGATGCGGAGGGCACAGCACACCCCGATGGATGCCGCCATCTTGGAATTCTGAAGGACCTCTTACAGGACAACTGGGGGTGTCTTACGATGCCTGTTGAAAAATCGTAAAATACAGCGAATTTCCATTTCATAGTGATTGAGTATAATTTTCTTCCTGTAATGATCTTTGATCTTGTTTCTTTATATTTTGCTTACAAGGAGTCAGACTTTATATATATATATATATATTTTTTTTTAAAGTGGGATATCACCTCTGCATGAAGCTCAGAATAGTTATGAAATGTCCTTGCTACAAATATTCCACTGTCAACTTTTAGTTACATGAGGCACATAGTGCACAGAGGTTGCCAACTTTTTGCAGAGTCAATCACTAGAGACCTTCAAATTATGTGACCTTCAGATTCGCTCAAGAACAGTACATACAGAGATTCATAGTATGGGTTTCCATGGCTGAGCATCCAAGCCTTACATCACCAAGCATAATAAAACATGCCGGATCAAGTAGTGTAAAGTACTTTGGACTCTAAAGCAGTGGAGACGTGTTTTCTGGAGTGATGAATCGTGCTTCACAGTCTGGAAAATGGTTCTTGTCTGTCTTTATTGTGCCATGTGTAAAGTTTGGTGGAAAAGAGAATTATGGTGTGTTGGTGTATGTGTGTGGTGGGCTGGAATCATATTAAATCCTATGGATAAAGAATGGGGTCGCATATGTTAGCAAAGGTAGGTGAGCAAAAGCCTTTGGCAATATAGGGTGCCATCTTGAAAGCATCTGATTGGCAACAGCTTCATTTTTCAACATAACAATAAAGCCAAACACACTGAAATATAAAAATACTATCACTCATGAATTGTCCTCTCCAGAGCCTGGAGTTCACCATTGAAGCAGTGTGGGATTGTATTAGTAGAGAGCCAAAGAAATGGCATCCAAAATCTAAAGAAGAATTCTGGAATGTCCTTCAAGAAGTATTCCTTAAGGCTGCTTGAAGAAATTTAAAGACAGTTTCCCTAAGAGAGGTAAGGTGTTAAAGAATAAACTTGATGACACCAGATATTGACTTTGAGGTTTGTTCAAACCCTACATTCTGTTTTTCCCTTGTATACCAAATTGCCATAATTGCATTTTTCATTGAATTGGTGCACCAATTTTTCTTAGCAAAATATAAACCGTGTTGGCTCACGAGTTTTGCACAGCTCTCTATTTGTAAATAACGTAATCATATCTTTGATTCCTTTATTTACCAAAAAGACTATGCTCTCTTTATAACTGTGTGTGTAAGTCTAACAAGCAATCTCACTCAGTTTCAAAAAGACACTCAGTGAAGAGTTTGAACATTAATGATATGTTTGTGGCTTTCTGGTAAGCTCTTATGTCTGAAAGAAGAAGGAGAAAACAAACAAGATTTTTTTTCCAATGAGGATGTCTGCTGGCTGCACATGAAACTCAACAAAGTCTTAGTTTTTCCTCTTTTGATATTAATTTTCACATTGAGAGGAGAGAAAACACGGTAATTACAATGTTGAGAAGCTGAGAAAAAGATGCAGGAGAGAGCTGAAGTAGCTGTGGGTAGAAAGACAGGAGGAAGGCATGAGAACAAACTGTGATGAGAGGGAGGAATGAAATGCTGTCTACAGAACAGGAAAAAGGAGGTGGATGTCGATGATGCACACAGCATGAATTGCAATGGCAATCTGAAGGACTCTCCTGGGAAGAAATGCATAGTTTAACATTCTGACAGTCAGAAAATATCTAGACATGGTTTAAAAAAATATCGGTCACTGGAAAAAGAATATCAAAACTTCATGACTCTGTATATTACTGTATATATAATGGCATCTTATGAGTGGTTGTAAATCGTACCTTAATACCCATATTATGTCAGTATGCACTGTAATTTTGTTGTCGTTAACCCAAACCTTTCCCATTTCTTTGAAGTGTATTTGTGCAAATCATTCAACAAGTATGTGAGCATCTAGAAACAGAAACTGAGCAGTGATGCTTGATCCATTTGAACATGCAAGCATGCTATTTGTATAATGATGCAAGCATGTGGCGAGCACCTACAGCGCACACACACACAGCTGTCGCTAAGCATGTGCAGCAGGCCACCAATCAGTGCCTCGTGCCTTTGGCCATGATTGCCATGCAGCAGAGTGATTGATAATTATCCTGTATGCATCTCAATTTCACCTTATTCAACATAATTTCCTCAGTATTACAGCCCTTTCCCCCGTAGATCTGCAATCAAAAAGCTGCTGAAGAAAGGACAGCCGTCCAGCTGTGTGTCAGCAGGAGATGGGAGCTCCCTGCTGTTGAAAGGATCAATGGCTTTCATACAGTAAGTTTTTCTATAATAATTGCCCCATAATGACAGCTTCATCCAGGGTTTTATGTAAAAGAGTGAGTCACTTTTCTTGGCTTTGTACAAGAGAGCGGAGGAGTGAAGAGTGGGAATATATATATATATTTGAGGTAAACACAGTGCTGCTGGAGTTCAGCGCAACTTCAGTCAAAGTAAGAGAAGTTTGTCATGCACAAGCTCTGCTAAATGTTGGTAATGTAATTTGGTTCCTGTCAGAGCAGAAGGGTCAGCATCGTCTTCTATATGGAGCAGGCTATTAGACTGAACTGAACAGTCACTTCAAACTGGCTGCAAAAACAAGTCAAACCTCACAGGCTGCTATGTTAACGTGTTCAAAATTAAAGATAAAATTATTATGTTTATAGCCTTGTAGTTTTTCATACCTATTATACCTATTTATATTCTGTTAAAGCTTAAAGCAGTGTGCGCCTGCATTTGACTGACAGTTATGCATGCACATAAAGAGTCTATCTTTGTCTGCTAGGTTTTACTTCTGGTAACTAATAAGGCTCATCTGGACCTCTACAATGTTTTGAAGCATTTTTAATGGAATATTACGGATTCAAATATTGGGGATGGATACAAGAGGAAAAACCACAATAACAACACTGGTCCGGCCGGGTTGAGTCAAACGCTGATTTTAATGATCACACGCGTGGGAGATGGACACCGTACGCAGACAGCATCAGATCTCAAAATGGTGGAGCATTGATCAAACTCTTATAGCCTCTAGTGGCCCCCACCTTATCATAAAAGCCTAAACATTCACATGCTTTCTCTCACACAGCGTCTAAGCTACGACCTTGGCTCCCTGTTTATCTGCTCCTGCTGAGATGGGGCAGAAAACTCCAGTATGTTCTGTTCTCTTCTAATCAGACAAATAAGGCGATGACTTTCTGCGAACAGTATTTCTTATAACTCAGCAGTATAATGCATCATAAAACAATATCATTCATTCACAATAAATCAGCAGTCTAATGTAATGCAAATCAGTTTAACAAATGCAATAGTTACCACCTTCTAATTCAGGAGAATAATGCAAACTAAAACTACATAATAATTCACAAACTTTAATTAGGGGTCTAACATGGCATAAAATAATATTATAATCTCACAGGAATTAGGTGAAAAAGGTGCTCATATAGTAGAGCTCTGAATGTAGCCTCTCATTCATTTCTTCTTCATAGCAGCAACAGAAGGTTATATATTACATCATGTTTACCTTTATTTACTGAGACGAATCAAACTGAATTGAAATACAGTATGAAAAGCAAAAGCAGTACAATTTTAACAAGCTCCCAAAATTGTTTCTGTTCTTTCCCTTCCTTAAGAATAGCTTCTTGACAGCCATACTTCCACTGAGACCATTCCTAATGAGGCTTCATTGAACAGCTGATGGATCAACCGAAGGGCAAGATGTATCTCTCAGGACTTGTGCCAGGTCTTTGGTGGATTATTTTTCTATTATTTAAGGACATTAATTTCAGATGCTATTCTCTGCTGCAGATACACAGGACAAACTGCACGCCATCACATGACATACTAAGTTTTTGGCTGATAGCTCTTTGCAAATTACCTTGTTGGATCAAAACTACCTTTTTATCCCTGTGCTAATGTATCTTTGACATTTTTCATATTCAACTGGAAAAAAATAGCAACAAATGATATGTTTCTGCAACAGGCTGTTAGAAAGAAAGTGCCCAAACATACAATTTAAAATTGGTTATTTAATAATATATGCGTAATATATGTGTTTTATATGCGTAAACACAACACTGGCTTGTGCTTTCAGTTAGGTGCCTCCAGAAAGCATTAAGAACTATTTCTTAAGATGACTTTAAAATGTACAAGATAGTCATGAACCACCCTTGCATATGTCATTTTGAACTCAGCACAGTCTATAGCTTAAGATTGCAAACAGGTGCAACAGGAGAAAGACCAATTTGTACATGCCCACACAGCCTCTAAAAGGAGCCTAATCAAACCAATCAAGTGAAAACACATGCGGGTGTGTATAAAATATCTCAGAGTGCATGCATGTTTGTACTGGCTACCAAATTTCTTTAAAACATTTTAAAACGGGTTTTACCTGAGAGGAAAATCAATATTCAAATCAAGTTGTACTATTTTTTAAATTCAGAATACATTATTTACAAACAGAATTGAGAGGAAAAACTTTAAGGGTTTTCAGAGTCTGTGCACTGTTAAGTTAGGCTTAGTTTTTTTTAACTGGGAGTCTTCAATGCTCCTGTCATTTTTTCCTCTTGAGACGATTAAAATCTGTGTTGAGCTGTGTGGCAACAAATATTATCCTTAAACACAGAGTACTGACTGGCACTGGCTATATCTAGAAATCTGTTACTGTAACTTAGCCAGTACGTTACACCTATTTAGCCTACAAAGCGTGTTTGCCACGCTTTTAATATATACAAAGCACAGTAGAATTGTTTTTTTAGAAAGCTCTTTAGTAATTGGCCTTTAAAATGTCAATGAACAGACTTTCATCTAAAGACCTCTAAGGTGTACTGGTGACACACACAACATGCTCACACACATTGACTTGAAACACTGAGTACAAACAGCCTGAGGAAGGAGGAGCATGGCAGTCAAAGACAGAAGCACAAAGACACAGCGAGAGAGGAAAGAAAAAAGTATCATCCATCTTTTCCAGGTTGGCTTTGGAGATTAGACATATATAACATTGCCTGTCAAAGACTCCCGTCTCCCTCTAGGCAGGGAGTCAGAAGTTGGGATGCCTGTGTGTGAGAATAATGATTTTAGTCTGCTTGTGTGTGTCAGAAAAAGTAAATTCCCAACAAAACTTTATTTATAACCCCTTTTACACTGTAGTGTAAGAAACAGTAGTGCAGCCAAGTATTAAATCCTTAACTGCAAAAAAAAAAATAAAACAATGCAAGCAAAAATATAACAATATCGAAGTCAATGTTTGAAAGTTAAGCATTACTCTGGGAGTCCTGCGGTTGATGTTTCTCCGTAATCCTGCAGCTAAAACAAACAGTCTCATTCCAAAGTCTTTAAATGATTTGTGAGGGTCTGTTACATTTTAAAGCACTTTTTGTTTTGACTTCAAGTTTTGACATGAAGGCTATTGTTCCAGAATCCCATTCATCTGGATTAAAAGAGTGATAGCAAAGAAAAGTCTGCAAAAGGATGATGAGGTGAGGATGGGCAGTCAATGAGAATGATGGCTGGTTCATGTCTGCTGAATGTTCCGCGTGCTCTCAGGATGTTACATAGTGCTGTCTTGTCAAGTGTCAATCCCACAAAAAAAGGGGGAAAATGGTGGTTGCTTGGTGATTGCATGGAGTTTTTCATATTCAGTGACCCTCAATCTCAAATTGGGACACTGTGTACACTTAGAACGCAAATAAAACAGAATGCAAAGACTTGTAAACCTCAGCAAACCACATTTTATTCACAATAGAACATAAAAACCACATCAAATGTTTAAAATGAGAAAATCCACCATTTCAATAAAAATATTAGCTCATGTGAGAGCAACACAAAAGGCTGGAAAATTCAGTGGTACTGAAGAGAAACAGCTGGAGGAACATTATGCAAACCAATTTAGGTTAATTAAAGCTCCACCGTGAAAAGTGAACATGATTCAGAATATTTGGAAAACATGGTTCTCTGGACTAAAGAGGAGACGGGCCATTAGACTTGTTATCAGTACTCAGCACTGGTTCTGTGATTGCATGGGTGTGCAGTGGAACTGGCCACTTGCACATGTGGAAATGGACAATCAGTGCTGAAAGGTATATATGGTAACACCTGCTCCCATCTAGGCAGTACCTTCTTCAGGGAAGGCCTTGCATATTTTAGCAAGACAATGCTACGCCCTGTTTGAAACAAGCAGCTAGTGTTAGCAATCCCTTCATATGTTAGTCATGTCAGTGTTAAGATCAAAATTTTTTTAACTACGACTAGCAAAAATTCTACAGTTTGCCATGTTGCAACATCATGTTTCTACAATAGTACAGAACTAATAAACCATTGCAAACGGCGAAGGTCCTGAATAGCTGAACAAATACATTTATTTATAGTTTGGACTCACACTTTAGGAAATTCAAAAGAGCCTTGAATTTACCCCAAGAAAGGAGTCAGAGACCGGTAGAGAGAGCAAAAGCCCAAACTAGCAGCAAACAGGAAGAGAAGGCATATACTTAGACAGTGAGCTGACAGCTTCTCCCAGCGGAGTTGTCTGTAGGTCATCTTAACGTGACGTGGATCGATACTCCAGCTCCCTGCTGTCCCCTCTCTGACACCTCCTCTTCCTTGCCTTTTGCTCCTCCTGCTCCTTTCCTCTCACAGACAGGAGGTGACATCGCACCTGGCTTTAACAGTACAAACCAATTAACAACTGTCAGCAAATCCTTCCTGGCTTTCTTCTAATCTTCTTCTTAGTGCAGGGAATCTCTCACAAAACATATGAAAAGCACCTTATATTCAGATCTGGCTGTAGATGTTTTTGTTCACTCATTTGGTTTAAGTGAACTTTGGATGCAAGATGGGCTGCAATCCAGAGGCGCAGCAATTTCCTAATGTTGTAAACCTGCTCAACATTTGGCAATAAACCCCTTTCTGATTCTGATTCTGATTCTAATAGAGATAAATAGCATGGAGTAGTGTTGTAAGAAAAAGTCTTTGACTGAACATTTAATATTTTAATTAAATTTAATTATTTTAATTATTTAATTTAAATATGTGAACTAAGAAGCAATTTGCTTAATTCTTAAAATATTTTGTTTCCCTTGCCTCTACCAGTTCCCTGGTAGCCTTTCATAGAAAGCTTTTGCTCCTAGCTCTTATTGTTGTTCTTTTTAAATGTGTTGTCATTTTAAATTGAGGTCAAATTGAAAATCATTTCTATTCAGGACAAAGCGAAGGTATTGTGGTGGACCACTAGAGGGCTCCACTCACACTCAGTGTTGAGGAAGTGTGTTGCTGTGTTTTGTGGCGCGATGTGTTCAGTTGATGTGTGGAGAGGAATAAAGAAGGAGCGAGAACTAAGAGCTCCTTTTCGCCAGTTCCATCTGCGCCAGGTTTTCCAGCGTTTGGCAGCGCACGGCCTGATCATCAACCCTTCCAGTTGATGTGCCAGTTTGGGTTGCCTGTTCTGGATTTCCTCGGGCACCGCATTTCCGCTGAGGGTGTGGTTCCGTTGCCCGACAGAGTCCAGGCCGTTTTGGTTTTTCCGTGTCCCACGTCAGCGTTGCAGGAGTTCTTGGTGATGATCAATTTCTACAACTGCTTTCTCCCCAGAGCTGCCCACCTGCTACAGCCGCTCTATGCTGCCTTAAAAGGTAAAACAGCCAAAGATCCTGTTGACTGGCTGTCTGAACGCATCCAGGCGTTTTCCGCAGCCAAATCTGCGCTGGCTGACGCTACCCTGCTGGCCCACCCGTTTCCATCGGCGGAGATTGTGTTGACCACCGACACATCCGACGTGGCAGTGGGTGCCATGTTGGAACAGCGGGTTTCAGGTCTCTAGCAACCGCTTGCCTTTTTCAGTCGTACGCTCCGGGATGCCGAACACAAGTACAGTGTTTTCGACAGGGAGTTGCTGGCCCTGAACCTCGCGACACAACATTTTTGTTTTTTCCTCGAGGGTGGCAACTGTACTGCGTACGCTGACCACAAGCCTTTGACGTTTGCCATGTCCAAGGTCTCTGACCCATGGAGTGCACGCCAGCAGCGCCAGTTGCCGGCCATTTCGGAGTTTACCACAGACATTCAGCATGTGGCTGGTAAGTCCAATCACGTCGCTGACTGTCTCTCACGCGTGTTGGTTTCTCCAGTGTATGTCGGCGTCAACTATGCTGCCATGGCCACTGAGCAATGTGCTGTCCCGGACGTCCATGCCCTTCAGTCAACGAAAAAGGGGCCTCGTGCTGGAGGACACCCCCGTGTGGGACGGCGGTCCGCGCCTGCTTTGCAACGTTTCCACCGGCTGCCACCGCCTGGTGGTTCCCCTTTAGTGGCGTCGTCGTATTTTTGACTCGGTGCATGCCCTCTCTCATCCAGGCGTCCGGGCCTCGGTCAAGCTGGTTAGCGCCAGGTCTGTTTGGCCGGGCCTTTGCAAAACAGTGAAAGACTGGGCTGCGGCTTGTATCTCATGCCAACGCTCGAAAATCCACCGGCACACGCAGGCACCCCTTGAACATTTCTGCGTCCCCGGTAGGCGTTTCGATCACATTCATGTGGACCTGGTTGGTCCCTTGCGACAGTCGCAGGCTTTCACGCATCTTTTGACTGTGGTGGACCGCACGACCAGGTGGCCAGAGGCGGTACCCCTGGCGTCCACGACAGCGGTGACGGTGGCCAGAGCATTTTTTGTCAACGTGGGTTTCGCGTTTCGGTCCCCCTGCTGACATTACCTCGGACAGGGGCCCCCAGTTTGTTTCTGAGCTTTGTTCTGCCATGGCTGACGGCCTGGGGGTCAAGGTCCACCGCACCACAGCAAGCTAACAGGATGACGACTGGGTCGACCGTCTTTCGTGGGTTTTGCTGGTATTGTGTAGCGCGGTTAAAGAAGACCTCGGGGATTCCCCGGCTGAACTGGTCCTCGGCCAGCCCCTCCGGTTCCCCGGAGAATTCTTACCTGAGAGCCCCCACCCCGTGTTTCGATATCATCTGTGCTGCCTTTTTGCCCCCCAAAGGACTCAGGACTTTGCTGTTCCTGGCACCACTGCCTGCCTGACACTTTTGTTCTGAGGTCGTTGGACTCTGCTCGTTTTGTTTTCGTCAGGCACGATGCCCAAAGGACTCCGCTGCATCCACCATATGATGGGCCATACAGGGTTCTTAAACCGTGGGTTCTTAAAACTGTGGTGGACCACTAGAGGGCTCCACTCACACCCAGTGTTGAGGAAGTGTGTTGCTGTGTTTTGCGGCGCGATGTGTTCAGTTGATGTGTGGGGAGGAATAAAGAAGGAGTGAGAACTAAGAGCTCCGTGTCGTCCATTCTTATCTCCACAGTATATCCAATAATTCTTCTTTTATCTTGATATGAATAGAAAAAAACAACAACTTTATATTTGGTTGTAAATTAAATTAAGATGTTTTCACTAATTAACTACGTATTAAATGACTATTCAGTGTATTTGTCAGTATTCTGCTCTATATGTTAGTTTTTTATACTATTGCTGCAATAGTGTTACAATATTACAACATTTGTAATGGAAACATTCCCTTCCTTGCTAGAAAAGAAGTAAATGAATAGTTAGACTGCTCCTCAGTTCTTATTCTTAGTACAGAAAATGTCACACTTACAGTACATGACATAATATGCTATACTTGTATAAAATTAAACCGCAACTGGAAATAATTATCCACTAGCCTCTTTATTAGGCACTGCTTTGTAGGAAACGGATGATCTACTGGAATTTTCCTGCACAACCATATAGGATTTATTGAGAATGGTCAGAACATATCCAGTGAGTGGCAGTTCTCAGATCAAAAATGTCTTATTGATGCCAGGGGTGAGAGAAAAATAGCCAGACTGCTTCAAACTCATAGGAAGGAGGCAAAAACTTACATAACCACTCATTACAACTAAGTGCAGAATAGCATCTCTGAATGGATAACATATTGAACTTTAGGCTAAAGATTGACTACTACAGCAGAAGACCACAAACACTCTTAGCTATGGTCAGCTAAGAACAGTAAACTAAGGCTACAGTTCACATGGGCACATCAAAATCAGACAATAGGAGAATAATTTCATTCGTCTTATTGGGTTAGACTTTGGAAATCTATGTAGAATAAAGTTGCAAACTAAGGGATATATTCAACTACGGGTAATTTATTAACACGACAGGAGCAGCTTCTAATCAGAAAAGCACATCTCATGAGATCTGCATTTGCTATCAGCTATCAAGCAAATTAAAACATCAGGATGAATGAAGAGCTAATATTGAGACCTGTGCCTGATGTCCATTAAAGGCCAGATTATTTTCCAGATAGGGTCTAAAGTCAGTGTAGTCATCCCTCTGCCCTAAGCCATTTCACTTCATTTCACTGTGGACCCCACTGCGAAGGCTGTGAAATTCCAGCCACAGTTGTTGAAAAGAACCTGACACCAAAAATTGAAGCGTTACAGAAACCTTGTTACTGCTCATATTATGTGACTCCATTTGGTTGGAGGTTCCAGGTAAAGCAAATCTAAGATGAGGTGCCTTGGTAATTTGTATGTTTTCGTCACATCTTAGTGTAATATCCCAAATAAACTGACAAGTGTACCATTGAATCTATTGATTCTTATTCTTTTCTGTATTCTATATTTCTATACTTTTATTCAAATGCAATACTATTGTACTTTATTTTATTTTTATTTCTTATACATTGATATATTTTACACCTTTAGAGAGGAAATCTGAAAAATGCATATGCAAGCGGGTCGGTTGCAAAAATCTCTGAGGTCCCACCTTTTACATGCAATCTTGTCACTGTGCTCTCTTTGTAAATACCAACAGTAGTTTTTTTTTAAATCACCAACAATGTGTTGTAAGAAACTGAATGAATATACTCCCCCTAGAGCTTGTTTGCCTCTAAGAAAGTCATATGCTGTGTCATGGTTTTAAAGAGACGAGACCCAAGGAGCAGGCTCACAGAGTCTTATTTACACCAGGATTAAGATGAATAGAGGACAGGTGGTTACCCTAACGATTGCTAAGAAGTGTTCAAGGAGAGTCTGCGAAGACGGAGCGAGGTAGTTAACAAATGACAGTGAAGAGGAAGGCTGCAATTGCTCAATCAATTTAAACTTTGAGTCCTTAATTGTCAGTGAAGTGTGTTGAAGCATGAGAGTGATAGCTAGTGAGCAGGCTGGGGCTCAGAGGTGAAAGAAAGAGATTCGGTTCCAGGTTAGTCTTTGTGTGTACTTAAATACACCTTACCGATGAACGCAATGAGTCACAGGTGTGAGAGAGCAGACCAAGGATTAGGCAGCTCTGCCTGTGGATGGAGGCTCAGGTAATCTGCCCACCTCTCTCTAAGAAAAGTGTGTGTGTGTGTGTGTGTGTGTGTGTGTGTGTGTGTGTGTGTGTGTGTGTGTGTGTGTGTGTGTGTGTGTGAGTGAGAGAGAGAGAGAGAGAGAGAGAGAGAGAACAAGGGAGGGGAAAATTAAACAGACAAAGATTTCCCAGATCTGCCCCAAATCCTAACACTATGTTAATTGAAGAGCAAATAAATGCATTGTACTCTCTGCTCTAAGTGATTTTTGGAATGCCAGATTTAACAGTAAGCTACTTTCAGGGTCGCTTTGCATATTTGATTTTATTTGAATTGATAATTATTTACCATAATTCCTACTGTGAAAACTGAATGTTTTTTTTTTTAACATCTGCAGTTTTTCATAGTTTTTACTTTATCCTGCCCGGCAACTGGCTTGGTCCATGGTGGTTTTTTTTAAATGCAGTTAAAAGGGCCTGATGTAAGCAACTTGACCTTTTACCGATATCTCCAGAAGCAACAATTGTAGTAGCTTTGTTTTTCCTAAATCCATAACATGGTGTTTTTGTTTAGTGACTAACTTCTATTTCCAAAAGTATCCTAAAATGTATTGCAGACTCAAATCTATTATGACTATCTGATTCAACCTAATAAGCCCAGAGCTAAATTGTTCTAATATCAGAAGCTATTTTGTGAAATGAAGGCAATCAGAAGCTCACAGAGGACCTCTCCTGCAAGATGTAACATTTCATCTGAAAAGCCCTCAGTGAAAGCAAGTGATATCTAGCACTCAAAAACAACTGGAGAGAGGATATCTTTAAGTAAATTGTGTGAATATTCTTATTTGCTGCTGACAAGCTTGACAGGTTTTCTGATAAAGCTGTTATTTAGGAGGTGATTGGAACTGGAAGAGTCAGTGAGTAGGAAAAAGCATTACTGTTCCCAGAAAGAGGAAATGAGGAAAAGAGAGGCTTAGTAAGAGGTGGTGGAGGAGAGGAGGAATCTGATGAAATTCACTGCACTTCAACATTTGTCTTCAAGGAGTGGAGAAGGAAAAGATACATGTACTGTAAAAACTATAATGGAGACTCAATTTGGGAGAGTTGGAGTGAGCAAAGATGGAAAGGAGTAAACAGAGTGAGTGGGAAATGGGGAAAAATGCAGAAAGTTACCAAGTGAGAAGTTAGAGTAAGCGAACTGAAAGGCAGAGAAAATGTGGGAGGAAAATCAATGTGAGCAAAATAAACTGGAAAGGAGTTTATTTATTTGTAAGGAAGAAGTCACAATCACGGGGAAGAGATAATGCAGGAGAAATTAATAGACTTATAAAAGAACATAGGGATTATAAAGACATAAATAGGGAGGAAATGTTGAAAAAAGAAAAAAGAAGGAGGCAGGTGGCAGTCATGAGTGAAGGAAACAAAAACTCTTTGATGGGGCAGTAAGGCAGAAAAGCTCTATAAATGTCAGTCCATGGTCATGTCCAAAATGGCAAGGGCAGTATAAAAGACAGGATGAAGCAAAGGAAGTAAAGAGGATAGGGCAGTTTCAGATAATACAGTAAATGAAAAGAAATTTGTAAGAACGAAGGAAGCGAGGGGCAGTGGTGAAGGTAGTGATTCATAAAATGAGGATGACGATGTCAAAAAAGAAAAGAAATAAAGAGGTTGAACAATTTAAGCGCAACAGAAATGAAAGAAGGAGGAGGAAAAGAAGGAAAGGGCATAGGAGAAAAGCAAGCACATGCTAGCTGGAAAGGTAGCCAGCATATATTTTCAGGCAGATATGGTCTGCACACCTGAAAAAAAAAACAGAGAGATTAAAAAAATGAAAATAATTTAAGACCATATAAAAAAGAAGAGGAAAAGCCAGAGAAGCAGAAAAGCAACACAAAGTTAATGAGACATAAAGTGCTGAAGACAAAGGGGTTGAATATATAAGCTGAAAATCATATAGGCACTGAGTAAAGAATGAGAGATAAATGGGAATTATTCAGTTTTTAAAATGCATGAAACAAAAGACAACGTTTAGGAAAGAGAAACTACAGAGCAGTAAACACACACATCAGCGGCTCTCCACTTTTGTGTGATGAGATGTATTAGTTTTCAGTTTTTTTATGGTTAAGAGTCCCCCCTGTTTAAAGCCCAAGGACTCATAGTGTCTCTTACAGTTATATAACATTCATCCCCGTCTGAACAAATGAATCATAGGCTAAGTCAAAAAATTAGAAAAAAGATGGTGAAGACAGGAGACAAAAGTGAGTGTCACCTCTGTCAAAAAATATGCTAAAGAGGGGAACTTAAAGTTACAAGCCTTCTCTTGTTGAATTTGTTTTGTTCACTTTTCAGGGTCCATCCTCTTCTTTTTTTTTTTTTTTTTTTTTTTTTTTTTTGAAGAGAAACAAGTGCTTTGGCAACATCTGTGTTGGAGCTTATTAGATTCTACATCACGCTGCTGACAGTCGATCTCTCGCAGTTCTTTGTGGAGCAGAAAACCTCTGCTGCTTTACTTATTTTGGTCTGGTGTTGTGGATACTGCAGCTAATGCATGATTTAACTGCTGTATAACTTTAGTAAGATCATCTCATCATCATCTAATTTGTGTTGTACAGTTATTTCATTTTTAACCTTAATTTATATTCTATTCCTTCCTAGTTAAATTTACCCTTTTTAATTTTTCATATTTATTTCCTATCTTATTCATAGCCTTTTCCTTTTTTGTTTTCTTTAGGTCACGAGCAGTTGTCCAAGCATTTCACTACATATCGTACTGTGTATGACTGTGTACGTGACAAATAAAATTTGAATTTGAATTTGAATTTCATCAGCTGAGAATTGTACTACTTACACACCGTATACTTAAGCATTGGTTCAGTCTTTATGTCATCTAGATCCTGATAAACATTTTGAAGAGTTTGAACAGCTTAACATTGTACTTTGGCTTTGCTTATATTAGCTGCAGTTGTCCTGTTCTTCAGATAAGTGCTTTTCATTTACCGCACGACATCTTACTGCTTGACATCCAAATATATTCAACATTTAACCTAATCTGAACCTCACTCTGCCACAGTACCCTCCCTGTGGGCATCTGTTCATCATCTACTATTTGTCTCTTTCTGCCGACTTATCTTAATGTCAGACACACTGTGTCATCGCACAGAGTGGTAAAAGGAGCAGGGCCAAGCAGCCAAAACTGGAGACAGTGTCACATTTTCACCTGCAGTGATGATGAGCTGGCCATGGCCAGGACTATTCATAATTACTCATTCTGTCTGACACTGGGATGACACAGCCAGACACTGTTTGGGCTCATCTGAAAAGATCTTACTTATTACAGTTACATCACAGTCAGCTAAGTTTAGCTTACTTGCAGATTAGAAAAGGCACAAAGGCTTTTTATTTTTGTGTAAAGTTATTGTTTGTGGGCTATTCTGCACCCTTTGTTGTCATAAACATATAAAATAAGCAGATTCTGGAGATAAGCCAATGGAACAACAGTAGTTACCTTACAAGGGAAAAAGATCAGGATCAGCATCTAACTGATGCTATTTTAAAGTGTATCTAAAAATGCCCAGAATATTAAAACAAACTTTCTCGCTGTTTTTCTTTTCTTTCTTTTTTTATCTTAAAACATTATGTACCAATTTTCTGGCATCTGGTAGTTGATAGTTTCATATTTAGCAGGCAAATAAAATACCTGTGGTGTCATTTTTGTGAATATTTTAACTCAGGGAATGTGTCTGTCATTATTTTCAAATGACACAGAAAGAAGATCCAAAATGTACATATTCTATACTCCACACTTGTGCAAAGGAGTTAATTGTGAGCTTTAGCAGAGAATACATCGATATCATTATAGTGAGTAATGCAGCATCAAGTAGAACACAAACAGCACGGCTCGAGCGAGCAGCCTAAATGCCCTGCAGTCATGCAAAGTTAGACCAGTTAGACAGGAAAAAAACGAGAAAGAGAGAGAGATGTGTTCTTTTTAATGATTGCCATTCAATTATTAATTTAACCAGTATTTTGCACTTATTACACTTGTTGAATAATGTAAGCTGATGAATTATTTACTATGAGATAAAAATGGCTCGTGTTATAATTGCTGGCTCACAATTAGCTGACAGTCAGAGAGGACTGCAACAAGAGAAAGAAATTAACTTTAGAATGAACTTAACCCCTTCAAATTCTAAGGATGTTTAAACATACTGTCACTTGGGCTAATATCCTTTCATGTCTTGCTGTTGCAAGCATAATTATTTTGTGAAGTCGGTGGCTGTTTAGGATAAAATAAGCGCGGCAGTGTGTGTAAAATCTTTAATTAGCCCCACCATTAAAGCTTGTGATCTCATATTCTAAATGCAACACATTTCATTAGCTAATTAATGCTACCATACACCAGACCATCTTTGATTATGGGTGCTCTTGTGCAAATTTTCTCCTCACAACAATCGCCTCCGTAGGTAATTTGTGCAACCTGTTTTTACAACGTATAGTCAGATTTCAAATTAAGAGGCTTTAGTAGCAATAAGTCCATGAAAACGTTTGCTGGTGTTTTTCAGTAAAGCTAATTGTGTAATTATAAAACTGTCACTGTGCTGTTTAAATGTGTTCATGGCTGTAGAGAAACATTGTGCTTAAAAATGGCAGTTATTGTATGAAGCAACATTTATTTGGGCAACTCAGTCTCAGGCTTTTTCAGCGGTTTTGTTGGAGTGGCCAGAACAGATTTTAAATGTGGACACTCTACTGTATATATCGTTTCAGTCAGTAGGAACAAACAACAAACGTGGTCACAAAAAATGGTTCCAACGTCAGATTACATGCATAATACCGTTTTAAAATCCGACAGCAAAAAAGCAGCAATGGTGAGGGGAAAAAAGCATACAAACCCTATCAACACACAGCAACCAGAGATATTTTTAATCTGGTCACGGTGAAACCGGATCAATACTAAACACAGAATTCACATCATGTTTCTCTATCCATCCAGAATGAGTCATGCCGCATACACCAACGGTCTTTTCAAGCATCCTGTTCATAGAACATGGACTGAATCCAACACTTAATAGCCGCTGCGCTACAGGAGAGGATGTTTTACAGCAGTCATAATTTCCCTTAAGTAGAAACGCTTTCTACATCCAGTCCGAGTGCTTTGTCCTCTGCAGACATACTTCTTCTTAGCACAATCCTTTCAGATAAAATATGATCTTTTTCTCCAGTAACAGCATCTATTTTGAACTCTCTGAAAGTGGCAATAGGCTTTCAAAGATGAGGATGTAAATTAAGAATTTTTGGAGAAGCTTTCTATCTTCATAGCATTACAGTTTGTAATTCTGTGTATTCAAAACCAAACACTTCTACCTGCAGCTCGAATAATGGACTTATCAAGCTCGTATTTCAATAATAACATTGAAATAAACAGTTATAAATGGAGGTTGATTGGCAAATATAAATTGGCCATGTTTGATTGACTCTCCAGCCCCTCACAAGCACATCTAAATGCATGGGTGCAATCCCAAGCCCAATTTTAATGCACAAGTGTTTTGCTGGAGAGCAATTCTTACCACCTTTTTCCATTTTAGGATGCTTCCATTTAAATTTGTATTTGTATGAAGTGAAAACTTTATAATTGTTTCTTTTATAATCTATTGCTTTACTGCCTCAGTCAATCTAAGATGCTTTGTTTCTGTTAAGTTTTACATTATACATTATAGCCAAATCAGCAAATCAGGATCTATCTCAACCATAGCAGACAGATTAATAGATATATGATAAACTTGGGTCTTGGGAAAAACCTGGACAACAATTCCTTTTTTTCCTGATTAAGTGTCAGATATGGATAGTTGTTTCTCATCCATAGTCAGATCTAGTGTAAAATGTAAACCTAAATTAATTTTTGTACCCTAAATGTATCCGTGATTGGATGTGGCTCTTTGTTTGGTCACATCTGCACTATCTTCAACACAAGCATTTATCTAATACTGCAGTTTTCTTTATTTCAAAACAAAGGTGCAACCCTCAGGGCTAAAATATAAAGGTAATGTGGGAGTGTGAAAAACATTCCTTATGTGGCCACTTGAGAGTTAGCTAGAATCACCAGTGTCAAAATGCAGGGCTTTGTGGATAAAGAAACTCCCCATGAATTACTTTGATGAACACAAAACTCACCGTATGGTACTGGCTCCAAACCCAGAGGGCTAGAATACCAAATCTGAGAATTCAAAATGGTTGTCAACAAATTACTGGGTGATTCTTGCATGGTAACTTCATGCAAATTGGCAGAACAAAAGAGTTCCTAAGTAGAGCCTATTTAAAAATCTCACACATGGCATGATTATGCACAAATTATTCCCATTGTTGTTGCCAATTGTTCTGTGATTTCAGGTAATATCGAAGCAGTGGGAGCTGTGCGGCATATTGTATCTCTTTGTAACAGGTTTAACCAAACTGTCAGCATCTTCACTTATTAGATAAGAATGAACTAATGCCTCACATGAAAAATTCTGTCCTCTCTGCAAGAGCAGAATGATCCTCAATAGCTTGTAATGTCAGCATGAAACTGACAGAAACACCCCTTAAGTGTTGCCACTGGGCAAACTTTATGGGAATGCTCCACTTGTGATGTCACGTTTCATGAAATCCCTTCCTCACGCCATTTTCTCTCCTCTGCAGCTTGACCAATTTTAACCTTCAAGCGATTCCACAACACTCACAACTCATTGTATTATATCTATTTTTAATTAAAGCACCTTGGGACAACAGTTGTTGTGATTTGGCGCTTTATAAATTGAATTGAATCGAATTGAATTAGGTTTATATTAGCCACACATATCCATCCATTCATCACGCTTGTCCTATTCAGGGTCGTGGGGTTGCTGGAGCTTGTGCCAGATGCTACAGGGCGAGAGGCAGGGCACAACTTGCATAAGTTGCCACTCTATCTCAGTGCTAACACAAAGAGAGACAAACAACCATTCACGCACACAACTGCAGAAAACAATTACCAGTTAACCTGACATGCATATCTTTGAATTATGAGAGGAAGCTGGAGTAACCAAACCTACAAAAATATAGGGACACATGCAGGGAAAGGCATGGGAAAGGGAAAGGCCCAGCAGAGGCGCATACATACACACATGCATATCTATGTACGTACATATGCATTATCAGAGTTTCTGTTTTCTCCTGATTTTCTTTAATTTGAGTCCTTTCTGCATCAAGCCTTTAATTGAGCTTTTCCAATGAAACAGGTGGAAGGTCAGTGCTATGCTTATGGGCACAAGTGCCCCTAAACATAAGAAAATGTTTTCTAAATATGTTTGCCCTGCTCAGTAAACAGTGTAATGAGTAAACTGTGGCCTGCAGTGGAATCCATGCAGACTGAGAAGAGTTAGCAGGCAGATAAAAGTGGAACCATGTGGAGCTGAGGGCACTGCAGATGAACATTAAAGTTACTTTGAACTCCTGTAACTTTAATTCTCATTGACATGGAGCAATGTAGCTGTGAGCCACACCATGTACACTACAATTAAGATCAGTGAACCACATCCACCATAAAATAATCCTGTTACGCTGTCTCTGTCCATCTGTCTGTTAGCCTGGCTGGAAGCGCTTGTTTCCCCTACTGAGGGTCAGGGACAGTGAAGGGTCATGGACCGCCAGCAACATTTTCAGACATCAGATCCCAGGATTGTGTTCTTACGAAGAAGAAAGACTATATAAATATACTGGGAATGATTCGCTTGTTTAATAATGGTGAAAAAATGCACATGTTGGCTGAATAACCTCGCTGTGCTTAAAAAAAATCATTCCTATTTATTTGGCAGTGGATACCACATCATAGTGTTATTCAGCATACATTTCCCCTTGTATCTGGTTTATGACAATCTAAAAAGAACAGAAGTCTTCAAACAAACTGGATTAGGAGGACGCATGCGTGAGCTAGTGAAGGCTGAGGGTTCGAGCTCTGCAGCACCCCTGGGTGGATCTCCAAAGTCATGTAGGTCTAAAAAATCATATAAAAGTTTTGATTTTTAGATTTTATGAAAGTTTAGGTTATTTTCGTATTCTATGACATTATTATTTTTTTATTTTAGAGAAATCTAAGCTTTGGTTGCTGAGATTTAGTCACATTCTTGATGATAGTGTAGTCACTTTTGAGAGACATGCAAGCATGCAGGAAAATTGTGCGTGAGTGGTAGAAGTCTCAATGATTCCACCAAAAATATGACTATGCTGTTGATTCTGATGATTCAGAATCAAAAGCTGGGAGTCTGCACTTTCAATTTTATCCCTCAACAAAGAAGAAGTGGGGCGCCAGCTGCTAATTTTAGCCTTCATTTGCCTCCTTTTTAGCTTGCAGATCCATGCTTGCACACTATATCTTGAATCAAACACATTCTACTTACTACTGTAGGACTGCAAGATACGTAAAAACCTTTTTTTTAATCCTTTTGGTACATTTAGGACTGTGTCTCTTCTACTTATTAACTTAAACCACTAAAAGAGAAGCTAACAGTAGGTTAGCAGCTAATGTCAGCTTGGCTAATAATACTCGCAGTAGTTGTGAAAATTAGGGTTGCATAAAAGTAAGGTTGTCTTGAAATAAGCTGCCCATTATTATTGTAAATATGGATAGAGAACTAGATATAGTTAGTTATACTTCAAAATAAGATATGTGGCTAATGATATTTAGAGTATTTGCCTCCAAATTAAGCACTTTACTTTCAACAATTTAGCTTAGGGTGTTGGAGATGTGGTGTACTCAGAATATAGCTATACGACCCCCTGTGAATTTTGTAGTGATAATGATAGACATTAAATATTTCAATATGTTATTTTGGACAGAAATGGAAAAAGATTAATTAATTATTTTAATTTATACATAAATTACAATAGTGCATGTTGTTGTTTATTTTTGATAGGACAGTTTGTAAAAGTGAAATTGTTGCTCAAAGAACTTCCAGTTATCATGCTGGCTTTAACATTGTTTTTCTTTTAAAACTTTATTTTGAAAAACTTTAAACATTTTCAGTATGCAAGGCTTGCTACTTTCTGCAGGAGAGGCTGGATCTTTGGATGGTTAGAGGTCAATCAGTGATGAAGGCAGCACAGGATGATGGTCGACAAGCGGGAGAATATGGATGGTATCTTATTTTTTTACTGGATATTTTAAACATGTGTTCCATGACAGCTTTTTTTCCCACCTGACATATTTTTACCATATTATTCTTTTAAACTTCATTAGCATTTTCATGCCAGATTCTGATGCTTGTTTTAATCACTTATCATTACCATGGTTTTAAATTCATGTTTGTTTTTTATTTTTTAGAAACTTTCCTTGTAATCATCACTAATCTTTGAGCCCAGGGAATGATTTTTATTAAGTGGCAGGTCATTTCAAAAACAGCATTTCTGTTCTCAGCTCAACAAACATCAGCAAACACACAGCCTATGTCTACAATTTGTTGCACAGTGTGTTGCTAGCTTAAAGGTCCAGCTGCTGTATTTCACAGGGAGAGAAAATAAAAAACAGCTAACTTCACTCAGAGATGGAGAAAGAAGGAGGAAGAAGACAGGTTGTATTAAAAGGTGAGAACGGCTCAGTGGTGTTTGATAAACTGGAAATTTAAAGCTTATATGTAAGTCCTCATGTTTTTAAATGAGATATTGGGTCTTTACATGTGACATTACATTTTTTTCATACTGTGAAACATGCTGCAAAATCAATCAATCTGGACAACTTACAAACATCTGCTTAAATCTAATTTAACTAAGCAGTGTAAATCCAGAAATTAGTAAATTGTGTGTGCATATTTGAAATCTATTTGCCATTAAAAGAACATATGCAGTGCTCATAATGCTGTTTACAAAGAGGAACAATAGTATAAGCTTCTACCTGAATATCTCTTCCATCTCAGCTGGGTTTCTCTCTTTCTGTGTTTCAATTTTCTTCTCATTCCCCGGTTTGCTTTGTTCTACATAAATGACAAGTGTTGTAATTATAGTCACGTTTTGTATCTATCTACACTTTCACAGAGGAGCTCTGACAGCCGAGCAGAACTTTGACACCCTTGGCGCTAATGCTTCACAGCCTATCATTAAAACAGACACTGGGGTGGGGACAAAGCAAGTGAGAGCACGTGTCATGTAACTTCTGACATTGCGGTTTTGAATTTGGCTTGTAGTGATATATTCCCATTACAAAACTATATTTGCACAGGGAAAGTCAGCGTCTGTGTGTTACTGGCACAGGGGGTGCTTCAGGCGGGGTTTTAACAGCAACAGTTTTATCAACCTTTGAAATTAGCACTGACAATGGGACAACTGCTGAGGGACGTTTCTGCTCCCTACTTAAACTGAGCTTTATGTTTAACTTTGATTGGCTTAAGTTGGACTGATTGACAAAGTTCATCCCTGAAACAGACATTGAAAAACAAGACTACATAGTGAAATTAATTGCTGAATTGGTGCTTTTGATTATAGCACTTAAGCTTCTTCAAAGTTTCAGGCTACAAAAACTAGATTGTTACTCAGCATATATATGTAATGTTTAAGAGGTCTACTTTATCTTTTGCTCTGGATTTCTTAGTGGCCAAGGCCTTACACTATGAAACAAGCTTACATAGCAAGGGTATCTTTCAATTATCTGCATTCAGTGAGCCTACCATCAGCAGTCAGGGTCACACCAAGCTGGTTATCAATTAAATTATCCCAGGGCTTCCTCCACACATTCACATGCAAGGAGTTGTGTTAGCATGAGAGATGGGCACTACTGTAATCCGATTACTTTTTTTGCAATAGTAATCCCTTACTTTACTCGTTACTTGAAAAAAATAATTTGATTACTGTTGCTTTCCCACAAGCACGCTGTGCTACTGCATTTCTAAACCATTATTTTGTTTGTTAGTCTCATGACAATGATGTAAGTGCGTGTGACGTCCATTGCAGCAACAGACGTGTGTAGATCAACAATGGATCATATGGATAATATGGAGTGCAACCATGCAGAGTTTGATTCTCTAAAAAGTTACAAAAACATTAGCGTCCGCTGTACTCAGCATGGGAGGAAAACTTCTTTCTACAGCAAAAAATGTAACTTCAAATCTGAGCAAGCATCTAGCAAACTGGCACGGCAATGTGAAATTCACTGACATGACTGCTGCGGCACCGGGCAAACCTCCACTTGCCCCACTCCTGTTAAACAGGTGAAAATAGATTTAAGAGCAACAAGACTCAGTGCAGCTGAGTGTTTGATTTTATTTATTTTTTGCTGTGTTTTACTTGCATCAATCTGAAAGAGCGAGATAAACACAAAAAATTATTTTATTGAATATGCTGGAATATGCAGAAAATAGGTTTAAATGTTAAACAA
Organism: Rhamphochromis longiceps; assembly: GCF_057381845.1. NCBI lineage: Eukaryota > Metazoa > Chordata > Actinopteri > Cichliformes > Cichlidae > Rhamphochromis > Rhamphochromis longiceps. The sequence continues at coordinate 9,680,271 of NC_140569.1, read as the reverse complement.
ATTTCTTCTTCCATATAATTTAATTTTTGCTAGATGCAATGTGCATAAAGTTAAAAGATTAAAACTAATAAAACAATTTTTAAAAAGAGACTTTTTCATTTGATTACATTTTATATGATGGATTATGCAGAAAAAATAGAATTGGGCTGAAAGCTCTATTGCTCTATTAGGTATTCAAGTTGTGTATCATGTTTTTAAAAAGTTACTAAGTAATAAAGTATCTAATTAAGTAATCAGTAAAGTAACAGGATTCGTTTTTTGGATAAGTAATCATTAATTAGTAACTAATTACTTTTTTTCATGTAACTTGACCAATACTGGTTAGCATCATCTGATTAATTACATTTTTTGATGTCAACTGGCAGCAGAGTGTCTAATTTTACAAAGGCAGGTAAAAAACATAATATGAAGATATAAAGACTGTAAGCAACACATCTGCAAAGCAGCAGTGTGATTGTAGTTTAGTATTAGAGAGATCTGAGGGCTCTTCCAGGAATGGTGACACTACTCTTTGGGGAATTGATTGGCCAGCAGGGAGTGATTTCATACCAGCTGATCTCTAATCTGGAACATAGCTTGCTCCAGAGCTACAAAGCCTACAGCATAAAACATTATGGCAATATGGTGCCTTTATAGGACAAGGAGGGAACCACCTTTAACCCTAAAGTTGCCTGAATAAAGTGGAGTCCTACTTTGTAGCACTGGTGTTCAACATATAGAAATAATCTCTCAAGACAATAATCAGAACACAGGAAAATAATCTTTCATATGTTGGGTTTGTCTTGTTCAACAAATCAAAGAAAAGATCAGAGCCTTGTGAGTGGGAAGATGTTCGTCATATGCATTCTATTCTGAAATCTTTTTCTTTTTTTGTGGATGGCAAAGTGGCAGTCTGCTTCACAATGGTGTCTGATTGGGAAACGATGGTAAATGATTTAACAATCATCTTATACAACCTGTTATAGATTAAAAATAGAGGATTAAACCAGTTGTACTGATGAGAGCAGGCACTCTCATGTACCTTTAATATCATTAATTACAAATATTATTATTGTTTTGCATGATGCAATGCAGCATAATCATTATTGTATTTAATAACGCTTAAAGTTACTACTAAGGAAGCTTAGGCCTCTTTTAGGGGTGCTAAGATTCCTTTGACTTCTCCAAAATGTCAATACTGTCTCTTGATTTTCAAACCACACTGTTACATATTGCCTTTCTACTGGATTCACTGTCTTTCTGCACTGATTTTTGAATTAAAGCTGTTGCTTTGCATAACCTTCTCTAAACTCCTCTCACAGGTACTGAACTCTGACTGTGTTGTCAAGGAAACATCCTGAAATGCATTTGTACCAACTAAAGCTTTTTGTTCACCCAAACCCATAATTCAGATAGACAGTGAAATCGGCTTTCAAAGTGGTCTCCAACTGGGGCTGTAGTCCCTGTATAAAGACTGAAAAACATGCTTTCATCTCTCATTTTTAAGGGTGGATGTAACTACAGCCACAACTGAATAAACTCAACGAAACATATATTTTACTTTAATCCCATATAGACCTACACATATATATTGAAAGTCATGCCTCATCAGTCTCTTGATGAGGAACACAGTCTTCTATAACCTTTTAAGAGACACAAACACAAAAATGATGTTTCGTCATCGGTCCAGGGAATCAGTTTTGGATGTTCTTGTCTAGCTGAGGGCAAATGATGTCATAATGCTGAAACTGTGCCCAGCAGCTCATTCACTTAACTAAGCAAATATCCACACATGTAAGCACACACACAGATATGCAGCCATCATCATTAGTCATTTATGGTTTAAGCCATTTTAACCAACAGGACAGTAAACAGTGAACTGCAGGAGAGGAGGCCATCATGCCATCTGCTGACGCTTTATGGATGCCATAAAACATCTTGAATTAACACTGAGGTGATAAAGATTCTTGGTTCCCTTACAAACACACACATGCACACACACACACACACACACACACACGCACACGCGCGCACACACACTAACAAAAAGCCCAAACAGCTTTTCTCATTCCTTATTATTTTCAAATGGAACTAATTTGACCTTTGAGCAATTTTGGGCACAGCCACGGTTCAGTGCAGCATGATAATGGCAAGATGTCCTTTACTTTCATCTAACACACGGAGACACACACACACACACACACACATACACTTAAATAGTAAGCAATGTATACGAGACCTACAAATTCATGTTCACTACACCGTAATAATATCAAGATTTAGTGGACCACAACACATCGTGTTGCTCTATATATGCGCATGACGGGGTATGTGCTTGCCATATATGGGTAAATTTAGAAGAAGTGTAGAATTGCAAACCTTTAATGTCCTAATAAAATGCACATTATAATTTAACCCTCTCCTTTCTTTCCCCCCAAAGGTTTTCTAAATCTAAAAACATTTAGATACACATGCACTTGTATACATTCATTGCATTTGCATTTGAACATTTTGAAACCTTGTTCCTTTGATGGCATACACGATCTTTCCCCCTTGATTTTATGGCTCTTATGGCTCTCTGTAGCATGTCTGAGTTATCACGCAAACATCCAAACAATCAATGGGGACAGCGATTTATACAGTTTATCACTAAGAGGATCCACAGACACTCATACACACACAGATTGGCACAGAGACAAAGACAGAAGTATAGAAGTATATGCATGATAAAACTAATAAAATGTTAGAAATATTTTAGAAACATCTCTGTGGACATGCTGCTAGGACAAAAGAATATGAAAAAAAATGACCTACCCGCCCAAAAAAGGGCAGAAATAGGCTCGCTAACCAGTTAAAAATATACAAAAGATAACTAAATGGCAAAATTCTGAATTTACAGAGAGGCCAGTTTTTCCTCTTTTGATAGAGATCTGCTGCTTCCATCCAACTTTATCCCCTGAAGTCTAGTTCAGTCACAGAATTCTTGCTAATGAATATTTAGAGAACATGCTAATATCAAATATTCGAACTCCTGGTGAGTCTGCATTAACAAAGAGCTCTGAATAGGACTGTTTTCTATCACTTTGTTCTCTCTTTTGTGCCTTTCTCTTGTTTTGTATATATATCACTCTTGATTTTATATATTTCTCCAACAAGAAAGTCCTACTGTCTGAACCAATCCCAGCTATCATACTGTAGAAAATCTTGTAAGATAGCTAGTTGTATTGTTTACCTACCAGCTGTATTCACATCAGCACAACAGGACAACAGGAGTCTTTTATACATACTGTGTTGATTTAGAAAAATATGTGCAAGCTTAATGGTATGTACAGTATAATGAGCTTATTGTCAAATCTTAAATTAGATAATACAACTTATAATGACAACTTCAGTTTTCAGTATTTTTGTGGTTCACAGTAAGAATCAAATTTTAAAATTCCCTTCAAGAGACCTCCAGTGAGCTGTGACAGTGTGACACAGCAACAGTATTCAAAACAGCAGCCAAATGGAAATCAGCAATCAAATCAAGAGCGTTTCTAATGTGTCATCATGTCCTGGGTTCAGTGCAACCTTTGAAGCCAGTACCTTTGCATGACAACTAACAAGCCCAGCTGCTTTTTGGAAGTACCAGTGCTCATAAATGGGTTCTGGCATTAAAAGGCAGCATGGTGATTGATGTGTTAAGATACTCGGTTCTGTATGGAAAACATCTGATTGCAGTTAACTACCACTAAGTAGCCTGACCTTTTTCCTTTTCATGCCATCGATCGAGCACATTGACTTTATGAATGATAAAAGCCACATTATGCATTGTACATTTACATGCATCACATTCAAAGGTTTCTTTGATAAAAGGCATTTTTAGCCCATCCAACTGAAGGACCATGTAGCGGATGTTTGTCATCCACCCCTTCATCCATCATTCAGAACACAGTACCGTTGGAATTTATTCAAACTTACATTGACTGCCACAGCTCTTTGCTCCATTCCAGCGATATGTTGCAAACTAACTAATGTAACGCTACACTTTGTACCATCATGTAACCTTTAGATAGCAAAAAAGTCAGTAAACCCTTTCCTCTCCTTTCTTTCTTACATCTGTCTCCATCTCTGAGTTATCTAAATTATCTCACATTATCCTCTCCCTCTGGGAAATAAAGCAGATGTACCTTTTGCTAGCAGACACATTATGTGACACACTGTACAGAAATAATTTGTGTGTTTGATTATATTTATTGAGCTGTTACAGACTTATTTTAAATTACCTGCCACTTAAAAAACATTTCTCCCTTTATCCTTGCTCCTCTTCTGCAGCTCTGGCTGGATGTTGAAGTACTATATTCCAAAACTTGAGGACATTTGAACCATAAATGGTATTCCAGATAGTTCTGCCCATCTTTAACCTGAGTATAGCACAATTAATACACGGGTCATGTGTTTTTGCCTCTTTTATCTCTTTGTGTGCAATAAGCACCAACAATGGATACACCAATGGGATTGTCTTTTATTTGTTATTTCCCCCCAGTTTAGGTTGGCTTTGGTTTGGTGTTTGAAGAGCTACAGTGCCAGGAAATAACTCCCCTCAAATGTCTTAAATCAAAACTTGGAAGCTTGTTTTGAAAATGTAAGATTAGAAAGTAGTAGAGAGAACATTTGTGTTAACATTTAGGGAGTAAAGTAAAATAAAAGGAAAAATAAACATTCTACTTAAGAACTGCACTGAAGTATTTCTGCTATGTTACCTCTCAGTTCTGACGATCTTGTAATGGGTTTTTACCCCAAAAAGTCCAAGTCAAATCACATTAGTTTTTTTATGAGCAATAATTTGTGAACTGTGATGTATCATGATCTAGATGAACTACTAAATCACTGACATTCTGGATAGTGTGCAAAGAGAACACGTCACTGACAACTTATATAAGTTTCCATGATTGAAAGGGTGCATTGGAACTGTGTTGCAACAAGATAACTATGCAATTTAAGTACCTGTGCCTGGAAACTGTAGTTCAAGCTCCATGAAGTAGCTCACAGTCTTTGCTTCAGTTAATTATTTTCTCCATGTCATCTCTTTTGCTCTAGACTGTAATGCAGCAGCTTTTTCCTTGTTGGTGTTGTGACTGGTAGCATTTTCAGCTCTTTTCCCTTTGTGCACTTTATTGGTGTATAAAGCTAATTTTCCTCCATGGCAGACAGTACTTTCTATTCTATTCTATTCCCCTCTTTGTATACAGTAGCAGCAAATTCTTTCTGAATTGATAGATTCAGGGTCTGTTCATACTTAGCAGAAAGTGGCTTTGTGCTCAATCTCTGACTCACCTTAGAACTTGCCAGAAATGCCAGTTTTTTAAAATAATTTCCCTGCAGTTTCTCTTTTTTGTCCTTCTCTCACTGTCGCTTTCATAAACCTCAGGCACAGTTTCCGTTCTGTCTGAATAAATAGTCTTTTCATTTTCTCATTCGATCCTAATGTCTCACAGGTTATAAAAATGTGTGAAATTTTGACTTAAGGAAGAAGCTTTTGAGTTCTTTAGAAAAATGTCTGTCACATTGATGTGATCAATATTGATTCAGAAGATTTTTGTTCTTGTAGTTTGCTGCTTTTGTTAGGTAGCAGCATAGTGAGTAGTAAGTAAAGTTTATTTATATGGCAAATTTCACAGACATGTGTCACAAAGTGCTTTACAAGGTAAAAACACAATACAGTCATAAATACATCATATGAACATACTATAAGCAGTATGTTCATAAACAAAGCTTTTCACTGATCAAATGATTTTTAGAGCATATCTGCAGCTCAAGCACAGAAAAGCTTTCTGCTTAATCGATAACTAAAGGCAAAGAAGTGATGCCACCACCATACAGCAGTGTGCAAAATTCTTTAACTACTCATCATTTCTTAATGCTGCCAAAGATCCTGAAATTCTTATATCATTTTAAAGTGGTCTTGTGGAATCTAGGTTTTCTCAAGGTCTTTCAAATTATTTCTTTGGACATTGGATTTTGCACTCTAGAGATTTCAGTTTGCTTGAAGGAGGAGGAGGAAAATTGTGGAGTGGTCTACAACGTCTGAGTGGTGGATATGAGCAAGAAAGAACATGTAAAATGCCACCAGGGCAGAATGACTCTGGTGATCATTTTGTCTCTTTGGGGTGATTTTTGTGTTAGAATAGGATTTGTGTTGTTGTGCAGAACTGTAGTGAAATGTTTATATAGTGGTAAATAGTAATTATTGATCATTTTTTTAAGGACATTCTATTTGTATCAAGTCAACATGAAAGTAATGTAATGAGTAGTGTAACGAATGATGTTCTCCAATAAGTAATTGGCTAATTTACTGCATTACCTTTAAGAATAGTAATGAGAAATATACAATACAATGCAATACAGCTTTATTTATATAGCACATATAAAACCAAAAGGTACATCAAAGTGCTTTACATCAAAACAACAGGTTAAAACATAACAGATATAAGATCATAACAGAGTATAAATAAAGTAACATTAAGAAACGCTATGAAGACAAGCAATAGAGGTAAAAGACGAAATAAAACATCTGAGTGTAATTGGGAGATCAAATCACTGAGTATTCATACCTATAAGGTGGGGGAATTTATACAGTGTAACATCAATAAAAGGTAAATGACATAGGGATAAAATATAGGGAATATGCACTAATTAACCAAAAACGCTCGGTCAAACAGGTACGTTTTTAATCGTGATTTAAATGAAAGAATGGAATCAGAGGCGCGAATAGCAGCAGGAGGATTGTTATTAGGGGCTGCCAGGACAAAAGCACGGTCAATATGTAATACATTATTTGACGTAATGACTTCAACACCAATCTTTTTATTGTGCAGTGTGTCCTTAAAAAGTAGTGGACAAAACAAGCCTAAAAAACTATTTAGCAGAGGAACAGTATATAAATGTCACATCTTTAAGAAACAGAAAAGAAATCGAGCAAATGTCTTTCACAGGACCTGAAAGATGCATCTGACCCTTCAGCTGATCCATCTACAGGAAAGAAAGGCCAATGCATGCCAAATTGCAAAAGAACTGGACTGAAAATCAGTGGCAACAGGTGTTATGTAGTGATGAAACCAAATGTTTGGCTCAAATCATCATCAGCATGTAACAGCTGGCAGCCAACATTGAAAGAATAGCTTCGGAATGTTTTCGAGAAGCTTGGGCAACTATTCCCCAAGACTTTCTGGCTCCTTAGAACTGTACAAATTCAGTTTTTGTCATACATACTGAGAGCACAAACCTCTGCCTTTTCTTACCTTTTCTTCATTCTGTTTAAATGTATGTTATAAATTTTATAGATCAGTAAAAATCTGACAAGGATAGCATGGCAGATGTTTACTTTGGTTACACAAACATCATCTTGGAGTAGGTAATGGATAAGAGATAGCGATTGATGCATAAATTGAACTTATAAATGTATAATATTACACTGCAGTATATTTCTAAATAGCCTGGCAGATCATTCTTTTTCTCTTGAATTTGCATTGCCTTTGCATATTGGAGTTAACTTGAAAGACAGGAAGATATTCAATTTAAAAGTGAGATCAGAGATGTCAATTGTGACATGACATTTGGATGCAACATTGTTTTAAATACGTTCACATAGCATTATTATCACCTTAACCTTAAGATCAATCTCATGGCCTTGGCGGAGAGGTCAGAGTTTATAAATGATATGATATTTAAAATCTTATATGGTACTTTATATATGTTGACGGTACACACGACAGATACGTGCATGCAACCGCACAAACACTAGCAAAACTCCTTGGCGGAGGTAACTAGGTGTAACTCAGGACTTTTGCACATGTGTGTGGATAAAGTTGAAGGAATCACTTTGGAATAATGGTAAAATCTATTATCAATCCTGGAATGAAGTCTTCAGAGGGTAAATTAGAGATCAAAGTGAGTTACAAGCTTTAGACTTGATGAAAAGATAGGTTGAGGGAATATGGAATCATTGAAAGGTGTTGAAAAATAAATCAATTTGTTTTTGTTCCATTTTTTTAAGCTTCCAGATCAGTTGTTGTTAAAAAATTGAGTTCAATATGTTTTTTCTAAGTTCTAAGTACAGTTTGACTTACAGTCTTATTAATTATCAAGATAATTAATAAAATTTCACAAAACGCACACACACAATCATTTTTCAAGTAGCTGGCCCAACTGTAAGACTGCCTTTAAGATTGCAAAACCTTATATTTCAACAGAATGCCGCCATAACCTCCAAAACGCAACCCCCCGAGAGACTATATCTGCTCTAAGACCACCTAAAAATAAATGAATTATCATCAAAATATTTTAATCATGGAAAATCACAAAGATAGGGGGAAAAATAACTTTTTCAGTTTTAACTAAGATCAAAATAATTAAATGTGGACTATTAAACATTAGGTGACTCTCTTCTAAGTCCTGGTTAGCACACAATTTAATAATTCATCAAAAGTATTGATTCATTTTGCATTAACACATCTGGCTGCAACAGAATTAATTTAAATGAATCAACACCCTCAAGCTGTGCTAACTATGAGAATGCTCATAGCACAGGCCGAGGAGGAGTGGTAGTAATCTTTCATTCTAGCTTAGTAATAAAAACAGATCTAGACAGAGTTATAATTCATCTGAAAGCCTCACTCTTACATTTGTTCGCCTTAACTGAAAAAAAATGTGTTTTCTTTGTTATCTATCACCTAGTTCTTAGACTGTTTATTTTCTTTAGTGTTCGGTTCTGATAAAATAAATATAGTGGATGATTTTACCATTCATATATATGTTAAAAATGACAGCCTCGACATTGCATTTACCTTATCATTAGACTCTATTGGTCTGCTGTTTTAATCACTCTCTGCATGTTGTCCTGACATATAGCATAGAAACTGATCATATAACAGTCTTCCTGAAAGGTCTCTTTTGCCTGACCATTTCTTACTGGCAGAGAACTCATAAGCCATCTACAAAGTTTGGACATTTTACTGTTTATTACTGAAAAACAGAAAAACAAAGCTATTTGAACATTTCAGTCATGAATTAGAGTGCATTTTAACGCAGAAACAGCATTAGTGAAAGCTCTTATGGCCCATGACACTGCATTCATCTCTGTGTGCTTGTCCTTTACAATGTCATTACAATATTTTGCTACACAGAATAGAAAATACTGTTGTTATTAAAGGAAATGTACCTCAGTGGTTTAAAATGTATCTTTTTGATAGACTGCAATTTGTGAACATAAATGGGGAGTCTTTTTCCACACATGAAAGTTAGCCACGGACTTCCACAGTGTTCTGTGCTGGGACCAATATTTTTGTATTTTATACATACATTTTTATCAATATGCAGATGATGCCCAACTATATCTATCTATGACGTTGGATGACACAAACCAGTGAATTAAACTGCACACATGTCCTGAAAAAAATACATCAGCGTCTTCAGGGTATGAGGATGATGTATCATAAGTGTGGAGGCAGGATAAGTTTACCAACAAGCAAGCTTTATTAGGCTGAATGCAGAAATGTGAAAAATAAGGTGCAAAAAGAAACCAAAAACTATAACCTGCAGAAACCTAAACACATTTGTTTTTCTCTTTGCCCCTGCCCCACCTCAATTGGATAGATGGCTGCTGCTCCCTATGCCTGGTTTTCCTGGAGTTTTTCTTCTGTTCAAAGGCAGATTGTCCTTTTTTTCTCCAGGATACTGCAGTGTCTTTACCTTAAAGTCTAAAGCCCCTTTGTGGCAACTGCTGTTGTGATTTGGTCTTATATATTGATGAACCTGAATTGAATGCTATTTGGTATTTGGAACTTCTGCCTGTGGCTTTTCAGTCCACTTGCAAACATTATAGATCTTTGGCAGCAACACATGATAACATATTACAAACAATTTATTTTTAAATTAAGTATATCGGATATAACAAAACTCTGTAATCCCCATCTATATCATCTACTTGTGTTAGAATTATTAGTGGTACAGCTCTGGGAAAAATAAAAACTAAAAAAAATAATAAAAATAAACAGAATAAAATAAAATGTAAATTTTAAAAAGCAACACAATCAGTATAGACACTAGATTTAAATTACAGTTGTTACCTGCACAACAAATTACAAATCTATGCGCTTATGAAAATATATCTGACAGCAAACAAAAGCATAAAACTAATTTTGTAAAGGTTTTAGCTGGAGGGTAAGAAAAAGTCCATCTACACTGACGCAAGTCATTACCCCTGAATCATTGCCTTTGTTGGATGTATTATCCCATCATGTTTGAGAAGGAGGAGGGCAGGAGTTACATAGTCAGAGAAATACATTTTAAGCCCTGAGTGTGTGGGAGCCATTAGCCATACAGCCATGTTATTATGTGCCTGTCACCTCAATGATAAGTGGAGCTATTGTAGGCTGTGCTGCACAGTATATGTGGCTTTTATACAGAACTATTTCAAATGAGGAAGAACATTATGTTTGCAGCCTTGTAATATTAAAAACTGATCTTTTCATTGTGAGTCTGAAAGATCTATTTAGTGTCTATCAGAGCTTTTCTTTCTATGAAAATACATCCAGCCCAGGTCTATATAAATTACACAATTAACTGCAGCTACAGAATAAAAAGCTAATGATCTATTTTCTTAGGTGTGGTTGTGCACACAGGATCATGGATATATCTTACTCATCTGAATAACCTCCAGTCTTAATTTAAATCTAATGGTTTCAGACTGGCAGTGGAACACATTTGGCTTATTTGTTGTATAATCTTGCATATTAACTACTTTCTGCTTTCAGATATGTTACATACTGAGAAATGTCATGAAATGTAAAGTTTGAAATTTATCTATACATACATCGTTATTTTGTTGTGACAACTTCAGAACATTTATTTCGGTTTGTGATTAGATATCCTTTGAATGCTGATAGAAGTGCTGACAAAAAAGAAGAAAAAACCCCCCATGAAAATCTGCTGTCAGTCTTTATAGCCAGTAGAATCACTTATCATCTCACTTTGTACAACCAGGACATTTTGAGTGGTTATTAATCATGACAGCTTGAGAAATGCTGTAATTCTGAAAGATTAGGTTATGTGATCTATTGCAGTTTGCTACCGCTCTTTTGTCTTCATATACTATAAAACCATGTAAATGTACTTCTGTGGTAAGCATGGAGCTATGTGAGAGCTCATTGCTGCTAATGAATGTATTCTGGTCAGACCAAGGGAAAAATATCTCTATTGTAATTATACATGAAATCTCAATCAGCTGTCATGCTTCACTAAATGGTTGTCAAGTATGATAACAGAGGATAAACTAATGAGTAGTGCAGGGAAGAATATTTGGTAGGGACTTAGGGACATAGTGACTAAAGCGATTTAAGTGCTGTAGTCTTATCTACCAGTTTGGTACTTTAGTGCAGACTGTAATATTTTTACTATATTTCCTCCAGTATAGGATGGAATCCCTTTAAAATTTGTATAGATTTTGTTTAGGGTCAATAAAAGATAAGCTCAGTCAACTTCATGTTTAATATCACTAAAAGGTTTATTTGTGAACTGTGGTGAAATTAATTTTCCTCTAGTGCCAATATGAGATTCTCATTTATAACCTTGAGGAAAATGTCTCCATAACTTTGGGAATTGGATGGGTTTGCATGAAATTTGGTTTGGACATTCATGTGCACCCAGAGGATATTGCAATTCTGCAAGAATAAATAAACCAAGGTGATGAAGCAGCCATTTTCAGGATGTATTTTTACATACTCGAGCAGACTTACTTGTTTCCTGTCCCTAAAGCCACATTTCAGTGCATGTAAGACTGACTGAAAGAATGAAATTCCCTTCTGAACAATGTAATACTCACAAATTGATTGTAATTATCTTATTTAATGGAATTAACCAATTTATTGCCTTGGATTTTATTTTAAAGTATTTTTATTCCTGGGATTGTGTTGTTGTTCCCAGTTGCTTTTCTAGATTTAATAGTCACCATCCCCTGCAGGGGTGAAAATTTAATCTCGTAGACAGACAAACTGTGAAATATTCATTTCTCCCTCCCTAATATTGGTTCACAGTATTGATGCAGAGGAAACAATGACATGAGAGATAAGTTTTAGCCTCTGAATGTCAACTATTGCAGGTTTTTCACTTCAAGATTAATTAAATAATGCCTCTTATGAAAATAGACCAATTTTTTTTCTATTTTAGGCTCGAAAGCTACATTTATGCTAAACCTGATATCTTCTAGACGTAGTAGAAGTATATAAATAACACATTTAAAATTTATCAAACAAAGAGGAGATATAAAACTCAACCCTCAAGTAAATCAGACTAAGTAATAATCAGACACAATAATAATCAGACTAAATAATAAATCCTAAATTATATTCTCAGTGGGCTGAGTTGCCAAAAAAAGAGACAAAAAATGTCTGTCTGTATTATAGAAATCATGTTTCCCAACAACCACACTGCATTATGCTTGACCTCATCATAGCTTCAGTTTTCCCAATGCTATTGTACTGTAAAGGTTTACATTATGGTGTCTTATTTTATATCCCCAAAGGTGAGGAAGCTCCTCACCATATGTGTACATATGTACACAGTACTGTGAGAACTTTTGAGACAACTGTTTTTTCTTTATATTTTGCTCAGAAAATTCAAAATGGTAATTCACTAAAAGACTGAACTTTAACAAGCAACTCTTAAGAAATAGTTCTCCAGGCTTCTTGAAGGACATTTAAAACTCTTTGGATGTTGACCACCTTTTGTTTTTTGCTTTATCAATATGATCCCGCACTTTAACAATGCTGGGCTCTGGGGAGTAGCTTAGTTTTTCTATGAAGGTATACATTTACTGCATTGACAGTGTGTTCGGTTTCATCTCATTTTGAAAATTAAATCTGTTGTATTCATAATTTCATCAGTTTTGACAAGCTTTGACCAGCACTGGTTGAAATGTGGCCCAAAATCCTCCACCATGTTGTAAAGGTGGCTGTAGACATTAACTGTTGTGCTTTCATGTCCTTTTCTATATTTTGGCTGCCTTTTCCACACATACTGACGATGATTCAAATCAGATATTTCAAATTTGTCTTCATCACTCCATAAGACCTTTTGCCACCGATTTTCATTCCAGTTCCTCTGTAATTTGGAATACCTCAGCCCTCTCTTCCTGTTTCCCTACAGTATGAATAGCTTTTGACAGCACCCCTTCAACTGAGACCGTTTCTGATAAGGCTTTGCCAATCAGCACATGTTTTCTTTGTATTATTGTATGGTCTTGACCTTATAACATGTGTTGTTGTGATTTGACAGTATATAAATAAAACTGAATTGAATTGAATCAACTGAAGGCCAGGATGTACATTTTTAGTCCAAAAAACCTGGTTCATCTTGATTTAGGTGCCCTTTTATACTGTCATCAAAATCTTTCTCCCCGGAAGCAAACTATACAGTAATGAGAGTGGCTCAGTGATTTTACACAGTACTTTATGTTCCCCACAACATGGGAAATGAAAAAAGCACATTAATAATTTTATAAGACCTTAGGATTAGTAGTAGGCCAATCTTGGCTCTCTGAATAGGCTATGGTGTCACAGGGGAATGAAAAGTTTCATGCAGAGTGATTTAATTCTACAAACATGCTTACAGTAACACACTTTGACCCAGTCACATGGCATCCATGTTCTCCATACATGCATCAAAAGATACACCTGAAAACACAAATAATTACACATTCATAACTGATCTTGGTTAAGCCTGTGTACTTTAAGAGGATTATCATAAAGTTAATTAGCATAAAGGTGATTAGCATAATGTGAATTTTCTACAGTGACTGATTGACCTTCTAGTGACCTATCCATTATAAAACCTGCTCTGGGTCCCCTTTGTTCACAAAGTTCCCTCCAAGGGAAAAAAAGAAACACTGCCAAAACAAGATTTGCCTGAAACAGTTGTCAAGATACATTAATGACATTCATTATTTATACAAATGAAAATATATTGGTAGGAAGTAATGAAAGGTTAATTCCCCCCTCATTCATCATGTACAGCTGAAGAATAATGCTGAGGGAGAGAAAAGAGTATGGGGTTTTGTTTAGATTTACCATCTACAAGTTTCAAATTAGGATCAATTATCAATGATAAATGGTAAAGATCTGATATATATGAGATCCACTTTTTACCTATTGTTTCAATAGTTTAATTTAAAGGTTGACCTGCTACCATCATGAAATAGATTAAACCTGCTTTCTTGCACAATTCACATCATAACTTCTGTGTAAACAATACATTTCATGCCATTAATTTCTATTTTTGGTTTAACAGATGGCTTTTCTGTTAAACAAGGCTGAACTTAATGAACAGTACGTGTGCTGTCGATCATCATGCGAGCAGACAGAGCATGAAAATAGATAAAACAGAACATCCTTCCACTCTTATTCTTTGGCTCTTTATTGTAGTCAAGTATCTTTGAGCCAGTCCAGTAAATTTGCTAACTGTGAAAGTTGCTGTGGCATGGTAAGAAAGTTTGTGGCTTGGGTGGTTTAGATGAATTTGAATATCTCTTATGAAACATTAAAAAAAGGGTTTCTGTGAACTACATGTCTCTTTAGAAATCTGTGCATGCAGACATAGTTACTGTATGACCCAATAAAAGCAAGACTGAGAGTTTCACAATTTCTAGTGTAAATATAGGTGTAAAAACTATAATTAAGCACACATTTTGCTGTGTACACAACTCTTGTGTGGCTAATACTTAAACAAAAGCCTTTACATGAATGCTTTCTGGCAGGCTGGGTCATTCTCAGGCATGTCACAGATTAATGTCTAATCGTAAAATGTTCTGCATTTAACCTTAAGATCTTCAACATTTTGTGACCTCTGTGTTGTTGTACCTAACAAACATATATTGTAATTTTGCTCTGTGTGACTGGATGAATGCAAAATAAATGTCAAGTAAAATCCTTTGAATAGTCTGTAACCTGTCTTAGAGACTGTTCAAAGAATTGCACTTGACATGAAAAAGTACTATACAAATCCAGTCCATTTATGCTTTAAGGCCTTCACCTCCTTCTACAAATAACTGTTAGGGTGTTAAAAATACAGTAAGCAACATCTTGCTATAGAGGAGAAAAAATGCTCAAAGGTCCTATGATTTCCATCTGCCAACACAGGATAACCAGGTCAATGAGGGGAAAGGGCAATAGCAGCAAAAGAGAAGAGAAATAAACGAGAAAATGCCATATGATCTTTGTGTTCTGTAAAACAGTCTAGTCTTAGTTAAATTAAATGCAGTGAATCACATATTAGAAATTATAAATGTTAATATAAATGACAAACAACACCATTACAATCTAATCTTATGTACCAACATCATCACATTTGGTATTGTGCAACATCAGAACTTGGTCTTTGTTAGTTTAATACAAACTCAACTCCAATTCATTGTTTTTAATCTTAAGATACACACAGAGACCTTAAGGATAAACCACATCAGCAAGTATTTTGAAAATCCACTCACTGAAAAACAGAGTGAAGTGTTGAGTGAAGCGTAAGAATGCCAAGAAAAAATATCTGCACCATTTCACAGGCTTATAATACTGACATCAGGGGTAATGGCTGTTACAGTCCAGACACATGAAATGTACCATGCAAAAGAAGACACAGAATTTACATGTATATAAGCATAAATAGCTAAAAATGGTTCTTATATGAATAAACATAGTCTGGTAGTACTAATCTATGTGGAAAGGAAGGTGACTATTTGTTTATTTGATAAATTACTATGATTTATTAACTAAATTAGTTCTCAATTAAATGTCATATTTTTGAAAAACAAAAATGCATACATTCAGTTTCTTCATTGCAATAAACTCATTAATATTCCTTGCTTGTGGTCTGACTGGATCTCTAACCTTTGTGGTGCAGTTTTTGCCATCATGTCGTGATAGATAGCGTCACTCTTTCAACCAGTTTGAATTGTTCTAACATGCCTACATACAATAAGATCACCTCTTAAAAACAAAAAACAAAAAAAACGGCAGATTTTGGCTACTTTTCATGCAGTGTCGTTATCTATATTTTGCTGAGAAATGTGACACCTTAAAAACTGGGTTGCTATTTAATATTTAATCTGAACAAGCCAGATTTACTTGACAGCCACTGAGGCAGCTAACAATCTAGAAGAACACATCTGGCCTGAAGAAAGCACTTAAATTTGATTTTGACTAAAGGAGATTACAAGATTACAAGTTTTTTTTTAAACTGAATGATGCAAAGGTACTGTCTGGAGGCTAGTGCCCCTCTAAATTAACTCAACAGTGGATCTAACCAAAGTTTATTACTATTATATTCTGTGATTTGTGGCATTGTGCCTAAGCTTGAGTCATATTATTTGGCCAATAAATCATCAACAGGCAGAAACTCCAATATCTTCTTTAACAAGTCATCATATTTTTGGGGCTATATGCTCCAACAATAGTGGCCCTATTCCTATTTTAGCATTTCCAAGCCATTGTTAGTCAAAGTGCTTTCAATATTAACTGTTTTTTCATGTGACAGAATCACAATCATGTTAAGGTCCTTGTAGGACTTTATGTGTGATTTCTACACAAGTCATTTAGTGGGACAGTGTCACTGAGCTTCTGTATGTTCTCTACTTAAGATTTTCTTTTGCACAGAACAGAAGCTAGAACAAGAAGCAAACAAACAAACAAAATAAATCCTTACTTTTGCGAATAGTGTAATAACATGTGAATACGTATGTATTGTACACTTAAAAACATTGTATGGCAGCATGATCAAAAATGTGAAAATAAATCAAACCAACATGTGAAGCTTTAGAGGCATGTCTAAAAGTTGCAACAAAAACATAATATGTTTTTGTTGCAACTTTTAGTTGTTCAGTAGTTAAACTTTTTTAGTTCAGTAGTTAAAAGTGTCACTCTGTATATTATACAGAGTGACACTTTTAACTACTGAATGCTTAAGTCCTGCTTGTTGAATTTAAGCCCATGCCATTAGCAGAAATGCATCTTATAATCTTTAAATTTAACCTGACTTGAGAATAAGTTTTTAGTTTCCTTGGATGAAGTGAATCAACTGCCACAATGGTTGAGCTCATCCTTCTTTATCTGCCTTTCTCTCTCAGTCTTCATTTTTTGTCCTTGTCTTCCTCTTTATGTCATGCGTGCGTCACCTAACTCGAGCACTATTGTTCACCTCCTGCTGGCAGAACCATTTTTATCTCGATCCTATCTTCACTCCAACTTGTGACTTCACTTGTTTCTTTAACATTTTTGCTCAATTATTATGCTCCATCACTTCTTCATTCACTTTTTTCTTCTTTTGGCTTCCCCTTTGTTCCATCTCTCTGTGAAGATTCTGCTTCATCTTTCTGTCCTTCTTTGATTTTTCACCTCTTCCTCCTCCTTCTTCTGTCTCATTATCTCTGCCCCTGCTTTCCTGTCTGTTGCTTTTTCACTACATCCATCCTCATCTCCCTCCATCCTTCTCTCCAAGGGTGTAAACAGACCCATCTATCATCTACCTGGTTGCATATGGATGAAGGGATCTGCATTTTATGTTTTTCTTTTTTCCTCAGCATTTTTGGAGTCATTTGTCTAAAAAGATGGCAGCTCAGCCACATAGCTCTGACAGACAAATGGAAAACAGACCTGCTGTTTCCCTGATGACATCAACTATAATATGTATAATCTACAGTATGTGCCAAGCGATGGCTTTATATGCCGGTTTGTTGTGTTTGTGCAGATCTGACAGTTTGGACACCAAAATGAATACAATAAAACGGACCAAGATAATGAATGTAGCAGGAATCAGATGTGCAACAATAGGAATAAGAAATACCAGTTTTGCATTACTGACTGACGGTAATAAAAAGTGTTTTATCTCCAGAAAATGTTATTTCACTAATGGCTTCCAATCTTACAGAGGGTTGAATACATTTTAAAATTTGATGAAACACCCATGAGTTTTCATGTATCATGTTTATATGTTTTGATGGAAGACCTTCCCAAGACATGGTGTTACTTCAAGTATGGCATACTAATGATTGCAGGATTGGTGTTAAAAACACATCCACTGAAAAAATTTGGTTCCCCTGTCACTATCTTGTCGAAAGGTTGACAGCTGGGGTGCCCTAATGGGTAATGTGTATTTAAGTACAAACTGTTGTTTGGGATAATTAAGGATGGAGACCAGCAGAATTTGTTTAACTGACTTTTTAAAGAATTTGTGAAAGCTTACAGCTGGACAGACATCTGTACCAGGGAGGAAGAACAAAACAAAATGCAGAGTGTTAATGATGCAATGATCTGGACTCGGAAGGCTGGAGAGTGGCAGGAGACCAGGGCAGACTGGCAAAAAATAAAAAGAACTGGCACAGAAACTGTGACAGATGGCTTGAAAACAAATGTTCATGGTGTTAATCCAGTGCTTTATTATTTACAGATTTACAAGCGTATTGGACAGTTATGCTCTCCACAACTTATGTCCATTGCCAATAGCAATGCAATGCAGGCTCGTTCATGAGTTTAATGAGGGTGACCTTAACTTTTGCATCTCATCACCAAAACCAGTTACAAAGTCAAGCTTAGCCTGCAATCCTGATAACAGTTGATCTGAATGGAAGCTCAAGTAATTACTCTGGTGGCCATGCATTTCAAATTGCTTTTGCTTGTCTACAGTTGCTGCTACCTCTGGAGGTTGATTTGCAACTCCTATCCACCTCCAATCAAGTTCCTTTTTTCCTTGCTGTGATTTAATTAATATTATGTGTGTTGTCATTCCCTGTCACACGCTGTCCTGTAATGTGATCACAACATACCTCTAATGAGGGACTTTTGTTTGTTAATTATAAGAAAGATATCTGCCTTCACTAGCCTTGTCTTCATTATTGTAGCAGCACATTTGGTAAAAAAAAAAAAAGCAGAAATGAAATATACTGTGAGGCTGCTGCTTTAAAAGTTTAAATTTGAGTTTTCTGAACAGAACCTGTAAGTCTCTTTTTGGCTGTCAAGAGCTAATGTGGACCTGTGATGTAGTAGCTCTGTAGCTCATCTAGGGTTTAACAGGTTGCACATTTTTAAGTCGCTCAAGTTTCTGAGTTGTGAGTGAGAATTTTTTCTTTTTGTAAATAAAATTTGAAACCGTATTGCAGCAATAGCCATTTTTACTTGGGTACAACTATAGCTTTGGGTGCACCCATTGACCCTTTAATATAACCGCCTGTGTTCTTGTCTTGCAACGTGATGCACATGTAGAGAAATAAAAACCCTGCTTTTGCTTTGCTGAGGTTGTTACATCGATTTGCTATAATGTGAAGCATAAACAACTCTAAACAACTCTGCTCAGGTGTACTTTGTTCTGTCACTGTTCAAAATAAGGTTCCTGTTTCTTGTTGAGCTTTGTGAAGCTTCTCTGTGGTTTGTGGTCGTTAATGACTGATCCAGCTCATACTATTTTGTCTGTGACACCTTAGATGATTATTTTCTAAACTTTGGAAGATGGGTCAGAAGAATGTGCAACTTCCTGTAACTGTACATCACATACACACTTGGTATCATGAGTATTATCAAGGCATGATGGGGAGTCATCTGCTAAGTTTTAACTCAGGAAGCTGTGTGAATGTTTAATCAGAAAGGCAAAAATGTGAGGGTAAGGCTATTTGTTAATGGTTTGGTCCATTAACAAATAGCAGTTGATCAAAATTTGTTGCTTTTTCATATGGTTTGGTTTCTTTTCACACAAGCAAAACTCTAAGCCAACCAAAATGTGTCTCTAGATCATCAGTCTGCTTAATGAAGCTTGTGCATAAGTTCAGTAACGAAGATCTGTGGTAACACATCTGTCTTCTTTCCGGGTTTTTGGTGGCTAATTTAAGCTTTACATCACATCCACTTTCTCTTTTTTTTTTTTTTTTTTTTTTTTTTTTTTGTGTCCTGTCTGGCACTGTAGCAATCAGAATTATTGTCTGAAGGCCAAGAAAAATGCCCAACAGATTTACTTTCCCAAGTGGGCCTTTTGCTATACTGGTCCACTTGATTGTCATAGTTTATTTGATCTTTATTAGTTATTTTATTCTATTGTAATCATTCCAGACTGGACTCGGGGACGGCACATCCACTTTCTCACGCTGTCAAGCTGATTGCGACATCACTGGACTAGTCCAATCATCTTTCTGTCTGCCTTCTTCAGGGCAATCAACCTCCACTTAGCGTACTTTAAATCTCATCTGTCATTCTCCCTTTAAACCCACCTCCTGCTGATCTCAGCCTCTTCTATGTTACTCGAGCTCCATCCAAGCCTCTTCGTCTCCACCACCAGTATCTAGACTCTGAAGGGTCAGCGAATTGCCCCATTTCCTATCCCCACTGGGATTTGGTTCTGCTGTGATGTGCCATGACAGTCTAATCACCAAATAGCTTAATTGAATTCTGTATTCTTTCTAATGATCTCTCCTTATTTTATTGCTCAGATGTATCTGCAACAGGAGGAGCTAGAGTAAATATAGGAAGAAGGTGCTGTGCTCTGGGGTAGTGAATGTCATGAAGAATTTACTCCTTACATTTGTTAGGACACAGTAGGTGCTATAGTTTTTGTACTCTATACATCTACGGTGCTTTGCTGCATAGTAGAATGCAAATAATGCTCGGCTACGTGAAGGCATATACTTAAACTTGCGCCATTAGTCACTTGGTAGTTGAGTTGGATCAAGTCCTTATCATGTTCTTATCATAAATTAACCACTCTGAGTTCATTTGGAACTGGGCCATTTATCCAAAGGGTCACATTGTGGCTTTTTTGATCTGCATCCGAATGCAATTACATTTACAGAAACAAGCCATAACAAAAAAACAACAACAAAAACCCCACATCAAAGTTCAATTTTAACAGACTAAACTGCACAGGTGTGAAAAGATCCTAAATGAAAAGTCTAATTAATCATCAATCACCAAAAAGCAGATGCACTGTTCGTTAATGATCTTTCCCTTCTCACTGTCCCTTTGGCTCAGATCAGAGGTTCCGCCTGCTTTCACACATTTTCATTTATGTATATACTTCTACTGTTTTTGTGGAGCCACCACTGTCAGTCATCTCACTCTTTGACAAGACTGGGGAAGTGCGCTGCAATCAGTAGAGGGCAGAAGGAAGCTGTGCAAAGCCCACACAGGACACGCACACGCATCTGCAGTATACAAAAGTACATGCACTCCCACCTAGTTAAACAATCCCACTGCAGCTCTGACCCCCACCCACACACATCTCACTCACTGTCTTTTTTTGTTCAGACACAAAGAATTGGTGAGTCTACACAGTTCAGTATATACACGCAAGCAGGTAGCTGGAGTGGCAGAGATTCGGTTTACCATGTGACTTTCAGCAGAAAAAAATGAAAGAGAGTCAACCCTCCAAAGCCTGATGGGCTTGCTTCAGTCACAGTGGATTCAACTCATTTCACAGTCAGCATCTCTGACTGAGTGCATGTGTATTAGGTGAGGTGTGCAGGATCACCTCCGCTGTGCAATCAGAATCTCAATAAATGATTCTAACATGTTCCCTGACATTTTGAAATTCTTACTGCTATTTTTTTCTGATAGTTATTTGATAATATTTGAGGCTGAAAGCTGTAAGTACTAGTAACGTTTTACTTTTCCCAAATAACTTTGCCAAATCTTCAGAAGAACTTTAGTAATGGATAGTATATGATCTTTTTGTCCAGAGCTACTTTGTCATTCAACATAACTAGACACAAAAGCTACGTGTAATTTGACAAACACGCAACTAAAATCATGTACAGCAATGTAACATGACTGTTTAGATTTTCTTCGTATCATAAAAATGATGTGCTTTCATGTCCTGTGTTATTTTTAGGTACAGGGAAGAATAATGAATGGAATGAAAGTAAAAACAGAATGTACCCACAGTCTGTTGAATTGGATTAGACCCCCCAAAAGGCAGTATTTAGAATAGTGTGATTCATCAGTTAAATGTATAAGCAGTGTGAAAAGGTTTGCTCTCATGCTAATAGGAAAGTTAAGAGAGCCCTGCTTTGCTGACTTAGCTGGCCAGTTTATCTCTCCACTGTGAACAGGATGGAGAACCAGTGGAAAAGAAGCAGAGTAGTCAGAATGGAAGAATGGATTGATCCCATTGGATGTAAAGGTGTTTTCAGTCACACCTTACCTACCAATGCTACTGCTGTCAATGGTAAACTATAATGATGTGGGGAAATTATAGGCAGAGGTGGTAGCAGTTGAATAAGAATTGAAAAATGTGACAATATCTGACCTTGTCTCTTTACAGAGGGAGGAAAAATAATCCCAGCACTGAGTCTTTTGAAATTCCTGTTGCCATGCTACATGGCTCAGTCACCATCTCTCCACGTCAAGTTATAACTGAGATGGACTTGTTGAATATTCTAGATAGATTCAATAATGATCAAACAAGATAGCTGAATAAAATGGAATTTTAATATTTTGGAGTAACAGGGTAGTAGCAGCTGGGATTATGTGACAATGCAATTTTATGCCTGTATATGTACATGTGCACATGTGTGAGTCAGGTGTTAGAATGATTTGACCATGTGTCTATATGTTTTGTCCATGTGTACTTGTGCATGTAACTTCACTTAGTATATTCATGCATGGACATGTAACCCACATCAGATTTGTGGGTTGTGCTGCTGCATAAGGTTGGAGGTGTAATTTTCCCTCCCCGCCGCTAGGAGGCGAGTATGCCTTGAGATGACTTTCTGTTAGTCAACATTTCCTGTTGTGGAAGCCATTACTCACGAGGCAACCGTTACTCACGAGGCAACCGCTACTCACGAGGCAACCGCCAAATTAGCTGAAAGATCCTGGATCTGAGATCTGTGAAATACGGCCGTGGGAAGCTGCGTCAGCTGGACGAGCTATCTCACCACGAGCTCCGATTGGTTTTTGACCAGGACTGGATCATTTGAGATCTGAACCCTGTGGGTTCAGTGGCGAGCCAATCCCGAGAGAGTGACTGTCGACGGACCCGAGTGCGGTGTGGCCAGCCGTGGGATCCATCTTCAGCGAACCTCAGGACTATTACTACCTTCCTTGATACAGATAAGACTAACACTTTAAAAATCTACCCGGGTAGTGTTCGAACCAATGGACAGAAACACACACACACACACACACACACACACACACACACACACACACACACACACACACACACACACACACACACACAAGGAACTCTAATTTCTCTTTCTAAAGAGAAGTGGACTGAGCAACGGGAGCGGAAGCTCTTTAATTGAAACTCTTTGGAGAATTTCCTTAAAGAGGATGTTGTTTTGATTTTATTTTTGGGCCCTTTAATGTGCGTTTGTGCACTGTAGGAAGCCGGCTTTAGACAGGCAGGGTTTGTAAACTTTACAACTTTCAATACAGTTTCTACTCAAATCACATCTATTCTATCATTGTGTGGTTCCTTCTCTGCTGATCCTTTCAAGGC
The DNA here is from genome assembly GCF_057381845.1 of Rhamphochromis longiceps. Classification (NCBI taxonomy): domain Eukaryota; kingdom Metazoa; phylum Chordata; class Actinopteri; order Cichliformes; family Cichlidae; genus Rhamphochromis; species Rhamphochromis longiceps. The sequence goes on along the minus strand of NC_140569.1, from coordinate 9,656,787 downwards.
TCCATAGTCTTACCTAGAACTTTCTGATACTGGTCCAAAGTCGTTGAGACAATAATTTAATGCATATCTCATGTTGTTTAATTGTAATACCTGTTACAAAAATGGCGAGCCAGCCAGGAGCCTAGTTAAGTGTCAGCAGTGAAACATATCTCAAGTTTGGGGAATTGTATGAAAAAAAAGTTGTTTAAAAGTTGTTTGTCATTGCCAAAGATGGAGTTCATAGCTAACTCAGGTATCAAAGTCCCTAATGCAGTGATTGTGAGTGGGTTGCTTGAATCGCCAGAAGATGAGGAGATTATAGACTTTCTGAAGAAATTTGGTTCTTTTAGGCTTGTTTCAGTAACTGATGCTGAATCAGAGTTTTATAAAAACCTGATTATTGAATATCAAGATGGTGCCGCCATTGAAGCCTTATCTTCTCTTTTGCCTTACACACATGAACTCAAAGAGAACCCAAGTGTCAGGTATCTCGTTCAAGCTTTGGCTAGCATTTACACTACGAAGGTTGGCTGCAATGTTACCAAAACCTACCTCAATGAGATAAAGAAATTGGCAAAATTAAGTGGGAAAGACTACGAAGAAGTGCTGAGAGACATGATGTCAGAGATCAGTGAGGCAATTGGAACAGACAGCATTGATGAGGCATCTGTAGCCAAACCGTTCGACACATCTCTTGAAACAGTTGAAACCTCAGAGCACCGGATGTTCAGAAGTCCCTCCTTAACAGATTCCGGTCAGGATTGCCCCAAACCAAAGCCACCTACCATCCTGAGGCAAAATCTACCCATCAGGGAGAGTGACCTGCATCTACCTGAAGTTCAAAAGGTCATCGTTGAACACATTGTAAGGAAAAGTGACTGTAACACATATCCACATTTTCCCATCAAGCTCCACCCATTTTCAGGAAAAACCCCAAGACCCAGTAATGAGACCGACTACGACACATGGCGATCACATGCTGAGCTTCTCAGGAAAGATCCCACTCTGTCCAATCTTCAGAAGTCTCGGAAAATGGTTGAAAGCTTGCTCTCCCCTGCAGCAGATATTGTTAAAAGGCTAAGTCCTGAAGCTACCCCTGAAACTTACCTTCAACTGCTGGATGCAGCCTTTGGAACTGTTGAAGATGGCGAAGAACTTTTCGCCCAGTTTATGAACACTCTTCAGGATCCTGGTGAAAAGGCTTCGTCTTACCTCTGCCGCCTCCAGGCTGTTCTAAACCTTGCTGTTAAGAGGGGAGGAATTGCTGCTGAAGAAGCAGACAAATATATTCTCAAGCAATTCTGCCGCGGTTGTTGGGACAACATCTTGCTCTCTGACCTCAACCTAGAAGAAAAGAAAAGTCACCCTCCAGCGTTTGCAGAGCTCCTGTTACAGATCCGTACTGAAGAGGATAGACATGCAGCCAAAGTCACACGCATGAAGAAGCACCTCGGCTCAAATCGACAGCGGGCCATTACTAGCTCGCAAAGCACATGTGCCTGCAGCCAGCAAGTAGTGATCCCATCCGAGTCCAACACATTGACGGAACTCAAACAGCAGGTCGCATCTCTTCAGAGCCAGCTTACCGCATTGATGTCAAAGAAACCCCAAAAGACCTCGAAACCCAAGGGGAGCGCTGAGCACACATCCAGCCAACCACTACCACCTAAACTTAACCCTAGAGCACCAAGCTGGAAGTCATCCAACCCAAAACAGAATGCAAGGCCAAAAGCCTGGTATTGTTTCAAGTGTGGTCAGGATGGCCACATTTCCTCAACTTGCACTAACGAACCAAACCCCACTCTCGTTGATGAAAAAAGAAGTCAGCTAAAAGAAAAGCAGCGTCTTTGGGATGCAACCGACCATCTAACTCCCAATGAAAATTTTTAGATGTAGCCTCAGTTGTAGGGCAAACTGAGGCTGTAGCAACTCACCAGCGCCCTGTTAATAAAGACGCTACACCTAAATTAAGTGCTGCTTTGAACCAGTGTAATGTCAGGAAACACCTTTCGAAGGTTTCCCCAAAACTGATAGGTACAAAGAGTACATGCCAAGTGATGATCCAAGATAAACAGTTTAACTGTCTGATGGACACAGGTTCACAAGTGACTACGGTTACCAAGTCCTTCTTTGATCAACATCTGTTCAAAACACAGATAGAGCCACTGTATGATCTATTGGAAGTTGAAGGTGCCAATGGGTTACCCGTGCCTTATTTGGGCTACATTAAAATCACCATCACCTTCCCAGAACAATTCCTGGGGAAGGAGTGTGATGTCCCAACCTTGGCCTTAGTGGTCCCAGACAGTGGAACATCTGGCTTTCATGTACTGATTGGTACTAACACCCTTGATGTGGCATATAACATGCACAAAGAGAAAGGTCCAGTGATCCACCACACTTCAGCAGATGGCTACAAGACTGTGCTGAAAGTATTACAACTGCGACATGAACAATGTCATGACAGTAACATTGGAGTGGTGAGGATGCATGGGAAAGACAAGAAGGTTGTTCCGGCTGGAGAAACTGTTGTTTTAGAGGGAACTGTAGCAGTCAAGGGACTCCAATCGGAGAAGTGTGCCATTGTGGAGTACCCTACATCATCTCTGCCTGGAGGACTTCTAGTAAAGACCTGCCTCCTTAACATACCGACCAGATCCCCATGCAGGCTACCAGTTGTGATTTCTAATGCGTCTGAGCACGACATCACTATTCCGGCCAAGAGCGTGATTGCTGAGCTCAATGCAATCCAGGCTATTCTACCGCACAAACAGAGTGCGACGGAGGGTCAGGAGCCAACCAAGCTACCTGGATCCAAGTCCCCTGATCAACCTAAGCTGGTCTTTGACTTTGGGGAATCTCACATTTCTCCAGAGTGGAGAGACAGAATTGTGGAAAAGCTAAATGGCATGCCTGAAGTCTTTGCCATGAATGATATTGACTTTGGGAGGACAGATAAAGTAAAGCATCACATCAAGCTGTCTGACCAAACACCATTCAAGCACAGGGCCCGGCCAATCCACCCAAACGATGTGGAAGCCGTCAGAAAACATCTTCAAGAACTTCTTGATGCTGGAGTGATTCGTGAGAGCGAGTCTCCATTTTCATCTCCTATTGTTGTGGTCAGGAAGAAAAATGGTCAAGTTCGCCTCTGTATTGATTACAGGAAGTTGAACCTGCAGACAGTGAAGGATGCGTACGCACTCCCAAGGATGGACGACACTTTCACAGCACTCTCTGGTTCCAGGTGGTTCAGTGTTCTCGACCTCAAGTCTGGTTATTACCAGATTGAGGTTGATGAAGCTGATAAGCCCAAGACTGCCTTTGTCTGCCCGCTTGGTTTTTGGGAGTTTAATCGCATGCCTCAAGGAGTGACGAACGCCCCAAGTACCTTCCAGAGGCTGATGGAAAAGTGCATGGGCGACATGAACCTGAAGGAGGTTGTAGTTTTTCTGGATGACCTGATAGTCTTTTCAAAGACTTTAGAAGAACACGAAGCCAGACTCATCAAGGTTCTCAACCGGTTGAAGGAGTACGGGCTGAAGCTGTCTCCAGAAAAATGCAAGTTCTTCCAGTCTTCGGTTCGTTATCTGGGACATGTGGTGTCGGAGCGGGGAGTGGAAACAGACCCAGAGAAGATAGCAGCATTAAGGACCTGGCCAGTTCCTCACCGCCTAAAAGAGCTGAGAGCCTTCTTGGGATTCTGCGGGTACTATAGGAAGTTCATCAAAGGCTATTCAAGCATAGTAAAGCCTCTGAATGACCTGACATCGGGGTACCCACCTGTTCAGAAGCATCCCAAGTCAAAAGACAAGAGTGGGCAGTACTACCACCCAAAAGAACCATTTCTGGACCGTTGGACACCCGCTTGCCAGCAGGCCTTTGAAATGATTATAGACAAACTGACAACATCCCCAGTTCTAGCCTTTGCAGATCCCACGTTGCCCTACATCCTACACACGGATGCAAGCTCCACCGGGCTCGGAGCGGCCTTGTATCAGGAGCAGGAGGGGCAGCTGCGTGTTGTTGCCTACGCTAGCAGAGGGTTATCACGTAGTGAATCCCGCTACCCGGCTCACAAGCTTGAGTTCCTGGCATTAAAGTGGTCTGTGACAGAGAAGTTCAGTGACTATCTGTATGGCAATCAGTTTACGGTGGTCACTGACAGCAATCCTCTCACTTATATACTTACTTCTGCCAAGCTCGATGCAACCAGCTATAGGTGGCTGGCTGCACTCTCCACCTTCTCTTTTAAGCTCCAGTACCGCCCTGGGAAACAAAATGGAGATGCTGACGCATTGTCGAGACGCCCTCACGGCAATCTGCGTGATGACCTACCATCTCAGAAAGAGTGGGACAGGATACGTCGTTTCACTCAACATCACCTATCTGACCCAGGAGACATTGAAATGGTTAATCCAGAGGTCGTTCAAGCCATTTGTGAGAGACAACTTGTCTATTGCGCCGACAATGCAATGGACTGTGATGGTAGTATCTCCCTGGTTGAAAGCCTGGCCATTTCTGCAGATGTGGTGCCTGACAGTTTTGGTCATGAGGACGGGCTTGGAGGACTACCCATCATCCCAAACCTTTCAGAAGAGGACCTCAGAGACAAGCAATGAGCTGATCAGTGCATTAAGCATGTCATTTCCCAGATTGAGCACGGAGTGAAACCACCATCTAGTCTAAGAACCGAGCTTCCAGATCTGCCTCTCTTGTTGAGAGAATTGAACAAGTTTGAGCTCCGAAATGGCATCCTCTATAGAACACGCCTAGAAGAGGGACACCCACAACATCAGTTAGTCTTGCCTGAGGAACTTCGGGACGTGGTATTGACCAGTCTGCACGACGACATGGGTCACACGGGAAAGGAATGCACAGTGGATCTAGTCAGAGCTAGATTCTACTGGCCAAGAATGGCTTTGGACATTGAGAAGAAAATAAGGACGTGTACCAGGTGTGTGTGCAGGAAAGCTCTACCCGAGAGAGCTGCACCTCTGGTGAATATAACAACGACGCGACCACTCGAATTAGTATGCATGGACTTTTTGTCTGTTGAACCAGACAGAAGCAACACAAAGGACATCCTCGTGATCACTGATCACTTCACCAAGTATGCTGTAGCTGGACCGACACAAAATCAAAAGGCTCGAACAGTTGCAAAGTGGTTGTGGGACAATTTCATCATCCATTATGGATTCCCAGAGAAGCTGCACAGTGACCAAGGTCCTGATTTTGAGTCGCGGCTGATCAAGGAACTCTGTCAGATTGCGGGCATCCGCAAAACGCGAACAACACCATACCACCCGAGGGGCAACCCGGTGGAACGCTTCAACCGCACTCTATTAGACATGCTTGGCACTCTGGGAAGTCAAGAAAAATCTCACTGGAAGGACTTTGTAAAGCCGTTGGTCCACGCGTACAACTGTACCAGAAGTGAGGTGACTGGGTTCACACCATATGAACTAATGTTTGGACGCCAGCCAAGGTTGCCTGTCGACCTCGCATTTGGGTTACCAGTGAAAGGACAGCGACACAAGTCACATTCCCAATACGTACAAGACCTTAAATCTCGCCTTGAGCAGAGCTACAAAGTTGCCACAAGAACTGCTGCCAAGGTAGCTGAGAGGAATAAGATTCGGTTTGATAAGCGAGTGAGTCCTGCTTTAGGCGTTGGCGACAGAGTACTCGTCAGAAACGTGCGTATTCGAGGAAAGCACAAGCTCGCTGATAAGTGGGAGTCCACAGTCCATGTGGTAGTAAAGAAAGCTGGAGATCTCCCAGTCTATACAGTTAGACCAGAGAATGGCGAGGGTCCCAAGCGCACGCTGCATCGTGACCTCTTACTCCCATGCGGATTTCTTGCCGCACCAACGGAGGAGCGTGCTCAGCCCAAACGAGCTAGAAAGCCTAGGACACGTCAGAATACTCCCAACAGCACAACGGAGCTTGACCAGTCTTCAGACGAGGAGGACATTGTTCCCATTGCCTGGTTCGAAACACAACCAGTCTCTGAGACGACTGGGGGTGCTGCAAGGCAAAATGTCCCAAGAGACCTAGGTTCCAGTCACGCCAAGAATAACCTGACATCAATCTCCGCTGAGTCAACGGATGTTCCGGAAGGTGCCAATGTTATGCCTGATGCCACATCAATTTACCATGAAACAGATCAATGTGGCGATGAGCAGACTCCAGATGATGGTCAGACCTCACCTCCTGCTGCGGACGTACCAGCACCTGAACTCCATGAATCTGTGGGAGAAGCAAAGATGGATGATAGTGCATCCACTGAATCTGAGGGACAAAGGATGCCGCTGGATAGCAGTTCAGGAGAAGATGAGTTGTTTAACGAGGCCAAGAATTTAAGTGAGGACCAACCTAAAGAGATACCAGTCCTCCCGGACAGGTTGGAGGATGTGATGAATGATCCTGGAACTGAAGGACAAGAGGAGAGTGGTGAAGTAGAGGAACGGGTTAACGCTGATATCCATGTCAGGAGGTCTGAGCGGGATCGTCAACCACCAATGAGGCTCGACTACACTGAATTGGGGAAACCAATTGTCACCGTGGTGAAGTCTTTCTTCCAAGGGTTGACCGATGTGTGGAATGACATGGTAAATGAAGGTGAAGCACCTGCTTCTTCCCTTGCCTTTCCCCCCAAGAAACATTTGTGTGAACCTTGTCATGCACAGGGACGTGCAAGAGTTCAGGAGGGGAGAGTGTAACCCACATCAGATTTGTGGGTTGTGCTGCTGCATAAGGTTGGAGGTGTAATTTTCCCTCCCCGCCGCTAGGAGGCGAGTATGCCTTGAGATGACTTTCTGTTAGTCAACATTTCCTGTTGTGGAAGCCATTACTCACGAGGCAACCGTTACTCACGAGGCAACTGCTACTCACGAGGCAACCGCCAAATTAGCTGAAAGATCCTGGATCTGAGATCTGTGAAATACGGCCGTGGGAAGCTGCGTCAGCTGGACGAGCTATCTCACCACGAGCTCCGATTGGTTTTTGACCAGGACTGGATCATTTGAGATCTGAACCCTGTGGGTTCAGTGGCGAGCCAATCCCGAGAGAGTGACTGTCGACGGACCCGAGTGCGGTGTGGCCAGCCGTGGGATCCATCTTCAGCGAACCTCAGGACTATTACTACCTTCCTTGATACAGATAAGACTAACACTTTAAAAATCTACCCGGGTAGTGTTCGAACCAATGGACAGAAACACACACACACACACAAGGAACTCTAATTTCTCTTTCTAAAGAGAAGTGGACTGAGCAACGGGAGCGGAAGCTCTTTAATTGAAACTCTTTGGAGAATTTCCTTAAAGAGGATATTGTTTTGATTTTATTTTTGGGCCCTTTAATGTGCGTTTGTGCACTGTAGGAAGCCGGCTTTAGACAGGCAGGGTTTGTAAACTTTACAACTTTCAATACAGTTTCTACTCAAATCACATCTATTCTATCATTGTGTGGTTCCTTCTCTGCTGATCCTTTCAAGGCTCCATAGTCTTACCTAGAACTTTCTGATACTGGTCCAAAGTCGTTGAGACAATAATTTAATGCATATCTCATGTTGTTTAATTGTAATACCTGTTACAGACACATTAGGTTTAAATGTATATGTACTCATATGAATTCCAAAGCAAGCAAGGGAGTGTGTGTGCATTAGTTATGGTGACCTAGTTTGTTAACATGCCTATTGTGGGTATACTAAGAGTTAAATGTCAAGTGTTCCTTTCATTGTTGATGTATATAGTTGATATTGATAATAAGTTTTTGTCATAAAAACTCATAAGAATACTAGATATATTTGTAATATGCTGAAATGATGCTACTATATTTGTTTCTGTTTTCTGTTTTGTTTCTGTTTATTTAAAGTTCTACACTTTATACTTATTTATGATGCTTTATTTGTTCATTCTTCCACCCAGCAAAATGATTTTGGTGCAACATAGGGATGATGCAACAAATAATAAACTCCTCATTCTTTTTTCTCTTTGATATTTATATTAAAAGAAATCAATTCAACATATCCAAAGTCTGTGTAATGTTACCTGTTTTGAGAACAAGAGATCATACCACTTTTTATTATGGGTTTAAATACCTTTATATTCCTGATGGAGCACAAGTTTATTCAACAAGGAGATTGGCCATCAGAACTGCCAGTGAACCGGGATACTACTGTTCCAATCAAAGCACAATGTCAGGCTAATACCATAATTTTGATATTTCTTCCACTGAAAAGAATTACTTGTACAGCTTTTCAAAATTAGCCACTATAATATATGTGGTCATTGGATATAGTCTGAAGCAATGTTTAATTTCATTAGTCCTTTCATCTGATTTCTCTGATTGCCACTTATCACCAACAGATTTTAATCCGCGAAGGCCAAAGGAAAATGGTCAGAGATGCGGGAAGGTGAGTAAAAATTAATCCATCATGCAATGTTCATCTCTGGAACAATTAGAGAGCACAGTGTAGAATATTCACACTTAACATCAAATACCGGCTGAAGCAATGAACCGGATCACCTCTCAAGGTTCAGCTCTGTTTGTGAGGATATTTGCCTGCAGAATTAGATATTGATTTTCTCTCTTGCTCTTTATCTCTTGTGTTTTCTCTGTCATTTATTGTCTTTCCTTAGCAACTCTCTCCCTTGCTCTTATTCCACCTGTCTTTTCTTCTTCTTATTTATTTATTTGCAAATGTATCTTTACTAATATCTAGTAATCATGGGGGAAAAAAAGGTAATTTCTGTGCTACGTTTCCCTGTTTCCCTACATTTCAATGTTGCATTATATAATTTACTTACATCTCATGGCCACCATGTTCAGTTTATATAATTTTTTTAGGCATGTTGCCCTGATTTGAGGACACTATATAAACGGGCAACCCCACCACTCCTATTATGACTGCTTGACATTCCTGAGGGTTTTGAGTCTGTCAAAAAATCAGCATCCAGGAGATAAATAATTTCACTGAGCAGTTTGTCCTTGTTGTAGTTGCTAGTTGATAGTCGACAAATTGATGCTGCTTGGTGGAAATCCTGCATCCTTTTATCCTTTCAGGGGCTTTGCATTAATACATCTTTGAAGTATATCGTGTGTAAAGCTTTGAAATCAACCATTATGAACATGTATGGTAATGTAATGGAAAATCATGTGTCTGTTAAGAGATAAACCTGCATACATTAAGTCTTTTCATGCAGTCCAAAATGTTGTTTATTCTCTTGTCCTGTCATTAGAAACTTTCTAAATCTATATTTTTCACATGATCTTTTTTCCTCTTTAATCTGATTTCTTTCTCCCCTCCTCTGAACAACTTGATCGCTACATTTTTTCTCTTTTTCATTAATTTTTTCAATATCTACTGTTCTGCTTTATACACCATGTCTTCATAACACATCTGTTCCATCTACAATGTTGTCTTCAGCCAGCCTCAAACCTTACTTTCATCTATAAATGCATGAGCAGCTTGCCTGGTCTGAGTGCATGTGTAAGATAGCAGTAACTAAAGGTGTTGTGCCAGTGTTCTCCTCATGCATGTCAAGCATGCTCCCTCTCTCACACACACAGACTTACATGCATGCACATCCACACGTTAACCGCTGCAGAGTGCATATATATTTACACATGTGGACCCACACATAAATGAGCATAAACCTGTGTTGAAGCAAATTATCATGTTAATATACACCCACTGCCTGACAGCTATAAAATGGAAGCCAAGTGTATCTCAGTAAATACATATACTGTATATATATATAGACTGCTTTAATCTATCACGCAAGTCTGACAGGCCTATTTCCCCTGATTCAGAGATGCTGATGGTTTAAGGAATTCAAAAGCAGCCTCAATTTGTCATGGCCGCATTGGTCTCCAGCCTGCATTACTCAATACTTCGCTATAGCAAAGCCATGCGGGGGCTTTACATTACAGCCTCACTTCCTTGAATTTTAGCATTGCATATTACCCCAATGCGACACCTATCTGTTACCTTTGAGAAATTACAATTTAGAGAAAAAACGACATGTACTTTGATTAAATTTTGCACTGAAAACCTTCACTTTACAAGCAGGAGTGGAATACAGGAAGTGTAGTGATAGTGAGTAAAACAAAAACACCATAAAAGGAGTCCACACATTGTTGCACTGAAGCATTAATAATATGATTTAAAGTGAATTAATAATATGGTTTAAAAAGCTGTGTTTATTCAGCTGTATCCAATAAATTCTACCTTGGAAAAATAGCCCAGCTTTTGCAAACATGTGCATACAGTAAATTGCCAAAATAAATACCTTTGCCTGGTCTCTTGGCAATTCAGCAGCTCAGGTGTAAGTTCCATGTTCCAGGACAATCATGGCTGTTTGATTTAAAGTGGCAAATAATATATATTTTCAAATATATAATGCACCACTTAGACACACTAGAATTGCATTAAAAAACAGCTCACCGCTTTATTCCAGTAGAGACGTCAGTTCAGATGATAAACACTACAGTGCTGGTTGATGAACAAGTTGAAACGGGTTCATGGTTTTTGAGTACAATATCATCCAAAAAGGATGATGAAGAGATAACTCTGTAATACAGCTGCTGTGATAACAGATACAGACAAGGTTGCTTGAGAGCTTCAGGTCATGCAACCACCCCTCAAATCCAACAAACAAACAAAACAAAGAAGCACAGAGATTGTTAGATGCTTAACCAGTTATCTTATACTTAACCAATTATCCACTTCAGGATCATAGGTAGGCCAGACTCTCTCCTAGCTGGGCCTGCATACAGTAGTTACACCCGTACTAGTGCAATGTGCTTGTAAGAATAGATTTCTAAATGTGGCTATGCATTATTACCTTAACAAGCCTTCAGTGTTTGCTACAGTTTCCTTTCACCTTTGTGGACTCAATTTGATGCTGTGCTTAGTAGCCACTCATCATTTATTCTTGCATTAATGCAACATCATAACCATTACATAAGCTTGTGGTGCTCTAATGAAGCCAACAGTGCAAACCAACATTTAATTATAGCTAATGGCCCCTTATTAAAACTCGTTCTGGCCATTTACTTTTCAACTTTGCTTGTTAAAGTTAAATTCAAATAAGGCTTTTGTCTTAGCCCTTAAATATAGCCTTAAATCAAGTCAATCAGACAGAATAGAGTTGCTAGATAAAAAGACATGCAGACAGATAGATGGCCCAGACCCAGCCACTTTATAACTGGTGCCCTATCTCTACTCTTTCTTGTCTATGTCGCTCTCTTGCCATCAGGACATTATGAAGTTGAAATACAAGCTTCACTGGCGCAGCCTTAGAGGACGAGCATTCCTACTGCTGCTGTCTCCGAGGCCAAATGTATAAAATGCTGACGGATAGTGACAAGCAATGTCCCGTGTCCTCCGAAATTGGATTTCCCTCCAACCTCCCCTCAGTTCTGTGTCTTTTTGTGGTTTATCCATCAATTGTGTCAAATACAATTCAGCTCTAAAGCACATAACATCATAGAGAACAACTTTTGCAGTTCATTCCTTATATGACTTGGAAACATTCTGTATAGAGACAAAGGATCCCCTCAGGCAGTACTCAAGGGTAATCAGCAATCGATGTTGAAAACAGCATTCTATCTACAGAAGTACACCACATTAGCAGAAATAAAGTGTTATTAATTCTTTGTTGATGGAGAAATCAATAAAGAATTAGTAACTACCTGAAGGCTTAGACACTGCAGACTTTTTGCACTGTAAAATCTTTTTTTTTGTTAACAGTGCCTGGGGTATTTCTGTGTGGAGTTTGCATGTCCTTCCTGTGCCTGAGTGGGTTCTCTCTGGGTATTCTAACTAACAACAATATGCACGTTACAGTAATTGGTGATTCTAAATTGACTGTCGGTGTGAATGTGAACATGAATGGTGGTCTGCCTAACACACAAACATGTCTGAATCATGCATGTGTGTTTTTTTTCTTCTTTAAATTAAGAAAGAATTGTCAAAATATGGTGATGTGGTCTGTCCCTGGGCAGCGTGTGATATTGTTAATGACAGGACTGGACTGTCTTCATTTCAGCCTGTATTACCACATAGATGAATAGAGATAGAATAAAGGAAAGTAAAAACAAATGACTGCATGTGTTTGCTTAAAGTTTAACTTTGTAGATATCTGCTGTGTCATGTGTTCCATAATGCGGGCATCTACTGTATGACATAGTGTGCAGTATATTGTTTCTGTGTGTGTGTGTGTGTGTGTGTGTGTGGGTGGGTGGAAGAGAGTAAATGTCCCACAGGATGGACCTATCTAATTACACCAGCCTATATAATGGGGTTGTGTGCAGAGCAAATTTTGCAAGGTCAAGTGTGTGAACGTGTGAGAAAGAGAGATTATCATTTCCTGGTGCATTCAGTCGACATCTTTTTCATCTACTTTTTATTTATGAAACTCTGACACAGACATGACTCATGTGCCTTTTCTTTTTCAGTGTCAAAACTTGCGTGCATGTACATGTCATGTAGCTCTTTCCATCCTATATGCATCACCCTCCATATAATGCCTACAGAGACAATTTAGAGTAATGCTAATATGTGCAAATGTCAGAGAAAGGTCACCAGATTATTAAGGGCTCCAATACACGAAGGGAAGAAAGCTCATCATCTGAGGATGACTGGTCATGATCTCGCACTCATACTGCCAGACGTCATCAGATTTACTGTTTTGACTTGGTCTTGCAAATCCTAACTGTCAGCAGACAAGGGAAAATGGTATAAGGACATTTTTATTGTGTAGAACTTGTGTAAACTATGAAAGTCTTTTAGCAGAAAGTTGAAATGAATATGCGGCTTGGTCAATTTGATCAGAAATTCAGTGCACACATGTAACTGTGTTAAAATTAGGGCTGTCAGTGTTGTTCGCGTTAAAATGATGTTAATGCCAAAACCGCTTTAACGCAGCATATCTCCGTTAACGAGTTAACTCGGATCACTCTGTGTGTGGGGCTGGATGGCGCTAATGCGTTAATCGAGCTACCCGCGCTAACGCGTTGACGCCGTCCAGCCCCATGCAAAGGGTGATCCGTTTTAACTCGTTAGCAGAGATATGCCGCGTCATTGTAACTAATGCCGACAGCCCTGGTTAAAATCCTTTTATTTATGTGATTTTCTGTGGCCAAAAGCCAGTTATGAAAACGTGTTTTTCATATATATTCCAATTAGATTGCCCAGAGTGTGAGTGTGGTGTCCAGCTGAAAAGTTTAACAGCTCCGAGAGTCTTTGTCCACATGGATCTGGGAGATCTGGAAAATGGTGATACCACATTGATTAAAAATCTATCAGGTTTAATAATGACATGATATTAACAATATCTATTTGTGTAGGCTAGTCTTATTAAAAGCCCCCCAGAAGTGCTTTGAAACTAAGAGATTCTCTAGTCTCAGTGGGGGGGGGGATTGAAGTCGTCATTTTGGGTGAGAGACTAAACGTTTCTCCCAATGAAAAGGTCACATCCAGATAAACATAATCAACTTTTTGGGATTTCCTTACATGGACTATTGAGCATGCATCAAGAGATGTTCTATAAGTAGTTTGCGGTTTCAGTTAATGAGTTTTGGTAAATGGCACATTAGTAATTTGTTCTCCAATTACAAACTAACTGAACTGTACACATCAAAATTGGTTCGATTTACTGCATTACTGCAACATAAATTTCAGTGTATGCATAACAGTGTCATCAGTGCCATGACTGATTGTAGCTGACTGAGGCATACTGGCATGCTGGATGTTGGATGTGTGTCCAAGCTTTTGCTGTAGCCTTGCATGTTCATGGGAGCACAATTTCTGATCTGATTGTTCTTGAATGTGGGCCTCAACCTTGCCAAAGTAGTGCAGGTCTTTCTGGATGAGAAGCATATGTAGACATGTCATTGGCAGACATTTAGTCCCAATATGTCTAGTATTGAACATGTCTGGAACATGCTGGGTTGACATTTTCATCAGAGGCAGCCACAACTAATGAACACTGCACATCTGCGCTCATCCAGGAGCAATTGCTCAACAAGACTTGTGCTGTACAGGCAAAAGACTGTTTGCATCATGTTCAGAGGAGGCAACATTTCATATGAAACACATTTTATACATACAAATGGGTTGGTCCATACACCTGGTCTATAAAATCTATTTAAAACATAAACTTGCATTTCTTTTTTATTTCTTTATTAGAGAAGATTAATTGATTATTGATTATTTTAGTGGTTTTTTCAAGTGTAAATATAGAAAATGTGAAAGGGTTTGGTTGTCACAAGGTTCGTTTTAATTTTTGAACACCACTTTAGGAATAAAAAGATAAATTTGATTAACATCAGTAAATAAATTTACCTAATGACATATGGAGAATCTCTGGTGTGATTAACTGGTTTAGAAAATGGCTGTAACTGGCCTTGTGTTCTCCCTTCTCATCTGTGTTCCATCAGGCAACCAGCAGATTTACACTGTCAGCAGTGCGGTTTTTGCCAAGGTCAAACAGTGACTCATAGGTGTGTGTGTTGTGTGATTTAAGCCTCCCGTGGGTGGCCACTTAAGTGTTGAGGATTGAGTTGGTGTCTCTGAGATTGTGCGTGTGAGTGTTTGTATATGTATGAGGCCTCTAGGTGATTACAAGTGTCATATTAAAACACTGAAATTTCACCTCCCACTCAGATAAATGTGATTGCTGGAATTCACGGCCAGCTGTATCAGTTGTTTCCATGCCCTACAGGTTAGAGATGTAAATGTTGGCTAAAACATTCAAATATTCATATGTTATTCATTCTTTCATTCATCTTTTATTTACACTTATGATATCTGGGTTTAAGACAGTTCAGATTTTTCATGACTATATCCTACCATACTCTATATAATCAAGGTGTTTTGTTATAATATGGTAGATTAGTATGATCTGCATACTAATTAATTTGTGGTAATAAAACTTATGTCCATTTTGGTCATACTATATTTCAAATTGGAGGATTTTGACCAAGCATGCAATGACCAGTGACTTATGATTAAGTTGTTTAAGAGCAGTTTAATAGTCAGACCTGTGACTCTAGTGCCATAAGTGGTATTTTGAAACTAAGACGGTGAAAATGCAAATGTTGAGTTTTTAATGGTCACTATGTTCCTGTTTGTGTATCCCTGTTTTTCTTGGATCTCCTGACTTTGATGTTACTGTTTGAATTTCTGTTTGTACAGCCTGTTTGATTTTTCTTTCTTTGAATAGTTTACATTGTCCAGTAAAAGTTTGCTTTCAGGTCATTCATTGCTTTCTTGCATCTGCATTTTGATCCTCACTTCACCCTTGCGACAGCATCATACTCTAGTCTTTTAAAACTGTTCAAGGTAAAACTCAACAAGAGCAAACCTTTCCCCTAGAATAACAAATCAATAAATTTTCATTTGTAATTTAGCTGCTGCCTACATATTGCCTGGCAATTATTTTTTCAGTATGAAAAACATTATATACCATATGCACTGAATGAGTACAACATGTGGTCGGTTTAGGCAACAGATTTTGTCCTGTTTTGCTGTGGGTAAGACCAGAATTTATTAAGAATTTATTTGTGTTAACGATATGAATATTAGTGAATATTACTAATTTATATATATATGTATATATTATATTAATTATGTCAAATTTGCATGCACACTTCGTCAACCTAAAGGGCTTGACTTGGTGGTGTCCTATTCATCACTGTCAGTACAATACATGTCAGTTTTCTGCATGTTACAGTGCATCTACACAGCACAGCAAATATCTACCCTAAAATAATCCCTTTAGTTGAGCTTCCTAACAGTCAGTAAAATTCATCTGGTTTTCACAGCAAAGTGAGTGCTACAGATATTCTTTGTGGGTGTCTTGTCTGCCCATTTGGATATTCTTATGGGGAAGTTAATGTCCATTTAAGCTGCTGTATGATGCTTGTGAAGGCAGGAGACATCTGCATTGCTTAATTTGCCTTAGGCCTTCGCCTCTCTTTGTACATTAGAAAATATATTCAGATGCATTTTTCACATAACATTGTCTAACAGTAATGTGTCATCATTATAGCAGACGCATCTAATATGCTGCTTCGTAAGCGCTTACTTCATTTTTCACATTTATTTATTTTTCCTCAAGCATGCATACTACTTTGCAATTTTCTTAGAAGATAATGGGCAGTGTAAAAGCTGGAGATCCTTTGACAGTCTTCGCTGTGAGGGTCATTTAGTGATGATTACTACACATGGCACAGCCACTGCTTTTTTCTGCAATTAGACTTAGATGGGCAAAGTACTGCTTGTGCCGTATATTGTCATGATGAAAAGTTTCAGAGGAAAAAAATACATCATTCTTTACTCCTTCTACCTGCAGCTCAATGCAATAAGTGTATATGTCTCAGTGTCAAGTCTATGTTTATGTGAATGTCTCTTGGTTCCTGTTTGATTTTGATAGTTTCTTGTCCTGTGCTAAGTGTATTCAGTTTTCCTTGCTCCCTGTCTCGTTATATCAGATTATTCCTAGCAGTGCTCTCCTCCTGTGTCTCATTCCCTCATTACTCCCTTGTACATTTAATCCCTGTGTTTTCTGTTGTCATGTGTATTTTTGCAGTGGTCCTTGTGTCACCTCGTGATTCCGAGCACCTCATGTTATTGTTTTCTAGTTGTTTAATTCTGAGTTCCTAGCTTCCCACTTTAGGTATTGTTTTTTCCCATTTGTAATGTTCGAGATTTTGCCACAGCCAATAAAGCTGCCTCTCTCAGTTTAGCCCTCTTGTGTTCCGAGTCCTGCATTTGGGTCCTTATCCTGCCTGCCACAGCACCTCACGTGACAGGAATATTTATTGTCCTGCAGAGAAAGCCAGTACCAACTGAGAGTGCCACTACAGCTAAAGGTAAGAAAGGCAGCAGTACTTGCCCAGTTAAATCTAAAAACAATGAGCAGTTAAAATGTATCAAAGTGAAAGTATTCTCCCTCTCCTTACATCTCAAACATATTCAGTCCCATAATGTATCAAATGCTGAAAATGTTATAACCATAGTTGGCTATTGACACTCGAATTTTTGCAATTGCTAAGAACGACTCTCACCAGCTGTTGTTAATATACACTACTAACAGTGAAAGGATATATATATTTTTAAAATACTAAAAGATAGATTTTCCCAGTTTCCTTATTGTCCTTCCTTCTGGGATTTTTTTGACACAAATAAAATGAAATAATCTTAAATCCATTCAGCTCTTTGGCCAAAGAAAAGATTAAATCATGAGCTGCGATAACCATTGTGAATCAAATTAATGACCATCAGCGGGGTAGTATTTTTTAATGATTCCACTCAATTTGTCTTTCATAAAGTCTCTCTGCACATTGACTGCATAAAATGATCTCAGCGGGTCTAAGTGTGACTCAGCTGATAGTGAGTCAGAAGTGTTAAGGCATATTTCAGTCCTGTTTATCTCAAAGATGATAAGTTTTAATAGAGCAAAATGCAGTTTAAATAATTGCGACTTCATTAAATTTCACGTGACTTGAAGATAAATGTAAAGTATGTTTGAAAGCATTAGCTGCTTGTTGGTGCTGTTTTTTTTTTTTTTTAATTTCATTACTGTTTGTAAACTGTAAGTATAATGTGCCATATGTCTCATACTGTGGGGAGGAGAATCACATGCTTGACATTTTATCTAACTGCAGAGATGGTGGGAAGAACTCTTACTGTGATGTATGCCTATGTGTGTACTGATGTCCCTGATTGTATCCTGCTGTGAGTACAGTACATGCAATTTATTGCCGGTGGTGTGATTATTTCTGCATGTGTTCTTGTTGCGTGTGTGTATGATGTGTCTTTGAGGCGTGCTTTCTATCTCTATGGTTGGTCTCTATTGTTTGATATTTAAAAAATGGGCCAGCAGAAAGTAAACACACACGCACACAACAACATGTAATGCGTTATTACACACATCTGGCCAATTAGCAGGAAGTCTCCCATCTGTCTGCTGTCAAAACAACAGACATCACAGGTATTCATCTGCACCTCTGCAGTTGTTGGATACACAGTGGGATTCCCATCAAAGTTCTGCAACTTTTCTTTGACTTTTAGTTCCCTCTCTTTCATCTGTATCTGTACTCTAAAGTTGATCTAATGGCTAAAGTCAACAAAGGATCACTGCATTTGCCTGGTTTCAGTGTTTTGGTCTGTTTTGAGTATGAGCAGTGTTGAGAAGGTTACTTTTAAAATGTATTCTACTACAGATTACAGAATACATGGCCCAAAATGTAGTTTGTAACATATTCTGTTAAGTTACTCAATGTGAGTAACATTCTGAATACTTTGGACTACTTAATATATTTTCATGTGTGTTTTTATTTATTTATTTATTTTTTACAACTACATGAATGCAATCACATCCTGCAAATTCTTGTATGTTTTTTCTTTACCAATTGCCTGTTAAGCCCGAATCTCCCTGAATAGACATCTTAACATAAGATGTTAGCTTGGTGGCGAGTAGCTTTCAGTAATGGTAATAAATCACACAGCAATAGTACATCGAAGATACTGAAGTGGCACATAACCCAGGTAGCTACCACAACTATAACAAGGTACTTGCACTAGGCTAACGTTAGTTCTTTTAGCTTTCATTGTGTTAAAGAGAATACTTGTTTTTGGACGTCTCTCATCCTAGTAGGGCCAATTAATCTTAACCTAACATGCATGTCCTTGATATGTGGGAGGAAGCACCCACAAGAAACTCATCTATGTAAATCGAAAACATGCAAAGTCCAACACAAAGGCCTTAGCTGTTATTTGAATGACTTTAACGACAGTGATAATTACTGGTAACATAATCTTTTCCTGTAAATATTGTAAATGATTTAACCTACATAATATTTCATACCACTGGCTGTGGTACTGTTTTTAGGTTTTCCGGTCCTTGGTTCAGCCATCTGTATCTACATTCAACTCTTATGATGCAATGTCTCTCGAATGCCTTCAAATGTGTCACCTTAACTCAGGGATGTATTTATGCAGCTCTAAATGCAAATTTTGGATTCACTGATTGGTCAAGGTATATGATCATGAGAACAGCGTTCATAGTGTAGGCATCGATTCATACTGGTACCTTATCTGCAATGTATAGTCACGTGACAGAATGCGTATTTGAATATAGAGTGTTTAGTCCCATAAAATGTGACAAAAAACATGTAATAGAGGCAGAAAGGAAGAAATCTTAAGCAGACGCTTGATTGAAGACTCTTATCTGTCTCCTCACACACATCAGCTTCGCAGTAATGTGTCACAGAGCAACATAAAAAAACGGTTCCAGTATTTTCACAGAAGAAAGGTAAAGTCTTAGTGGAGTCCCGGATAAGAGCTTTCAAACTCAACACTATTCACACAATATTTGTCAGCTGAAAATGGACAGCATTTGGCCTTAGACATTACTGCCTCCATCACACATCTAAAAACGGATGACTGGCTGTCATAATAGAATGTTTTTAAGTTCATGGGCATTCTCTGACTTGCATTTACAATGTCTGTGAAAATCTAAATCGCTAAAGATTTACTTTAAACAAGTATTGAGCTATTCTGAATAAGAGAAATGGTATTAAGTATGATGTACTTGTTGAACACAAAATCATAATTGACACGTGATTTTGCTGATAGTTAATCATGGTTAACTGCTTAATATTGTTCAGAATATTATCTAGAGTTAATTTGATATAATGGATAAAAGACTATAATAATGATTCTAAACAGTCCTCTCGCTGAGAGTCTGGCCTTGGAGGCTGTGAGTGAAAGTTGTATTCAGTGTTTACATGGAATGGAATTTTCTTTCTTAAGAATAACACGGAAAAGAAGAAAATGTAATGAAGGGATTTCAAAGTTTGTTTGAAATCATGCATTTAGAAAAGTCCCGATACTGAGAGTATGATAATGTCCTGTGTTTTAAGTTTTGCTTTGCCTGGTCTTCTTAGTTGTGATTGCTCCCAACTGTGCTCTCCTCTTGTGCCTTATTACCTTGTTATCCCTCTGTATTTAAGCCCTGTGTCTTTCTGTTTGTTGTTGGTTTATCTGCTTTCTATCCACTGCTAACCTCCCATGTCGCAGGCATTCGTGTTGTTTGTGTTTTTGTTTTTTTTCAGAATGTGAAAGGTAGCAAACATAGCTAATAAAACTTCAAGATTAATATAATCATGAAGTAATAGCCACTACAGAAAGAATACAAAACTGAAAAGGAATTCAAATATTAATACAAAAAAATAGTACTCGCGCACCCAACCATGGCATTTTGATTCAGCAGCCAAGCATTTCGTAACCTTTCCCACCAAAATGTTTGCCTTGTTCTTCTGAATGCTGCTGCTGATTTGCTGAACATCAGCACAATAAATAATAATAAAAAAAAGAAATATCCCCCACTATCAGTGGGTGGTGCTCAGAGAATAGGACTGGTATAATCTTACCAGCTCCATAGTCTCTGAGCCTTTTTGCTGCAGTCATACCTTTCAGAGTCTTTGAACTCTGATGGAAAAAAACAAATTTAGAGCAGTATATTACTTCAGGCTATGTAGCAATGAAGCAAATCAACATGTTCAGATTAACAATTAACTGAATTAAAACATCACACAAACACATTTTGTGATAGCAGTTTCAGAACAGAACAAGCCCAGAGTCGCTACTGCTTTGTATTCTCTGAGTCTCCCAAACACACACAGACCTTCAAGACTGCTACAATCATGACATGTTATTACTTTTACTGAAGCGAGGAAAAATAATGCATATTAAATTGTACAGTGGGGCAAAAAAGTATTTAGTCAGCCACCGATTGTGCAAGTTCCCCCACCTAAAATGATGACAGAGGTCAGTAATTTGCACCAGAGGTACACATCAACTGTGAGAGACAGAATGTGAAAAAAAAATCCATGAATCCACATGGTAGGATTTGTAAAGAATTTATTCATAAATCAGGGTGGAAAATAAGTATTTGGTCAATAACAAAAATACAACTCAATACTTTGTAACATAACCTTTGTTGGCAATAACAGAGGTCAAACGTTTACTATAGGTCTTTACCAGGTTTGCACACACAGTAGCTGGTATTTTGGCCCATTCCTCCATGCAGATCTTCTCGAGAGCAGTGATGTTTTGGGGCTGTTGCCGAGCAACACGGACTTTCAACTCCCGCCACAGATTTTCTATGGGGTTGAGGTCTGGAGACTGGCTAGGCCACTCCAGGACTTTCAAATGCTTCTTACGGAGCCACTCCTTTGTTGCCCGGGCGGTGTGTTTTGGATCATTGTCATGTTGGAAGACCCAGCCTCGTTTCATCTTCAAAGTTCTCACTGATGGAAGGAGGTTTTGGCTCAAAATCTCACGATACATGGCCCCATTCATTCTGTCCTTAACACGGATCAGTCGTCCTGTCCCCTTGGCAGAAAAACAGCCCCATAGCATGATGTTTCCACCCCCATGCTTCACAGTAGGTATGGTGTTCTTGGGATGCAACTCAGTATTCTTCTTCCTCCAAACACGACGAGTTGAGTTTATACCAAAAAGTTCTACTTTGGTTTCATCTGACCACATGACATTCTCCCAATCCTCTGCTGTATCATCCATGTGCTCTCTGGCAAACTTCAGACGGGCCTGGACATGCACTGGCTTCAGCACCAGAACACGTCTGGCACTGCGGGATTTGATTCCCTGCCGTTGTAGTGTGTTACTGATGGTGACCTTTGTTACTTTGGTCCCAGCTCTCTACAGGTCATTCACCAGGTCCCCCCGTGTGGTTCTGGGATCTTTGCTCACCGTTCTCATGATCATTTTGACCCCACGGGATGAGATCTTGCGTGGAGCCCCAGATCGAGGGAGATTATCAGTGGTCTTGTATGTCTTCCATTTTCTGATGATTGCTCCCACAGTTGATTTTTTCACACCAAGCTGCTTGCCTATTGTAGATTCACTCTTCCCAGTCTGGTGCAGGTCTACAATACTTTTCCTGGTGTCCTTCAAAAGCTCTTTGGTCTTGGCCATGGCGGAGTTTGGAGTCTGACTGTTTGAGGCTGTGGACAGGTGTCTTTTATACAGATGATGAGTTCAAACAGGTGCCATTCATACAGGTAACGAGTGGGGGACAGAAAAGCTTCTTACAGAAGACGTTACAGGTCTGTGAGAGCCAGAGATTTCCCTTGTTTGAGGTGACCAAATACTTATTTTCCACCCTGATTTACGAATAAATTCTTTACAAATCCTACCATGTGGATTCATGGATTTTTTTTTCACATTCTGTCTCTCACAGTTGAAGTGTACCTCTGGTGCAAATTACTGACCTCTGTCATCATTTTAAGTGGGGGAACTTGCACAATCGGTGGCTGACTAAATACTTTTTTGCCCCACTGTATGTGGTTCCTTATTAGACTATATGCATCTTTCTAATGTTAAACTGTATCTGTCAAGGCCAGAACATGATGTGGACCCAAAAGCAGAGTCAAAGTGGAGGCTCAGAATGATGTGAACAAGAACTTTACTTTTACGTACTTTACTGTGACGAGGTGAATACAAGGGTTACAAATCTTAAAGCTAGAAATGAGACTATAGCAAATGAGTATGAAATGTACAATGTCAAGCTAGGCGAGTATGATGCTGTGAAACACTGAACATGAACTGTGACAGGCGAAGCTCAGCAAGGGGAACAGTGGTACAAGAGCCGGTGGTGGAAAGGCACTTAAACAGAGGAAGAGCTGAGTCAGAACTGGCGTGGAGAAATGACAAGGTAGATCCACAGTAGTCTGAAGCAGCCTTACTTGTTCCCAGGTGGAGTTATACAGGAGGTACAAGCATGGAAAAGAGACCTGGGTGAGTCCAGTGGAGCAATGATCCGAGATTGTAGACAGAGGGGGCAGGGAGGCAGGCAGGTGAGACTGGAGAGAACAGACTGAGAAGATACTGGCTGCAGAGAAGCGAAAGGAGATTAGCGTCCAAGTGAGTGAGGTTATTGCAATGATGAATGAGTTTCCGAGGAACCACTGAGAACACAAGAGAGCAGAGGTAAGTACAAGAGCTATGAGTAAGGTGAGAGTCACGAAGCCACAAACTAATGTAGGTTTGCAGACAATCTGGCAAAGGCTGGTTATGAACGCTGGTCTTAAATACAGCATTGATTAATCTCAAGTAGTGATCCTGGGAGGAGTGATGAAGACTCTGCCCAGAGGAGGAGAGCAGGCACTGTGGAAAATTACTGTGACTCACCCAGATATTGACAGTATCTTTGCAAAAATGTAAGACATATTGGACTATTAAGTCCAAATATGTCTTCAGTTTGCATAGCATGCTTCCTTTGTTAATCTTTGAGTATATCCTTATTTTTATATCCCTCTTTCGTTTGTCTGTTTTCCACTTTATTTTTTACATTTTCTTTCTTTCTCATGCTTCTGTTTCAGTTATTATCTTCTTCCAGTCCTAAATTTGTGGGGAGTCAGTGCCTCATTACTTTTCAAATTGTGGCTGTCTTGCTTTGAAGCAACAAATCTTCCTTCCTTCTGAACCATTTCATGTCACTCTGAATATGTGAAGTCAATAATCTTTAGACTCATGAATGCTTCATGATTTAGTTTGTGTTAGCTTGATGTGCGTCAGGGGACAGCATGATTAAAAGGCAGCTCAGAAAGTTGAATAATTTATAGTGTAAATAACCATTTATGTCAGTTGTCGTTACGTTTCTTGACTACAACTTACGCCTTTTATGTTTTCCATGCATTTTACTGGTTCCTTGACATTTTCTACATATTTGACCTCTTGGCATAAAAATATCTGTCTGTGACCACACAGTTCAGCAGCTTGGATTTCAATCAGCACATTTTCAGGGGTTGATATTATAATATAGTTTAGATATCAGATGTGGATGCTAAGAACATAATTAAACTGTCATAATACAGCACTTTACACTCATTAAAAGTAATTAAAATATTATTGATGATGATGGTGATTGTTATTATTTAAAAATTAATATATAACTGCCGTTGCATTTGGGCATGCAAGGCTAACCATGCTTGTCCCATCAAATCTAAAAATATCTCTTAAAACAAACCAAAGCAAAGTGAAAGAAATCTCACCTCTTATTCGTGAGTTTTGTGTCCTATAGTGTTTCCCGTACTGCCATCCTGTGGCTGCAGCTGGCTATTCTCTGGAAGCTAGTCGTAAACACAACCTTGATGATGGAAAAGGAATCGCAACTTCTGCCATGTCAAGTTAAACGAGTGCAGGCTCAACCATCATTTTCAGATTAAAATGTCAGACAAAAATCCCTTTTTACCAAGTTTAATCAATGCTTTTGGTATTACTACTTACTGCTACTTATTACTACTCATTACTTATGGCATCTGAAATTTTCATTAATATTTTTAATCTCCCTGCAGATGCTTTCAATTAACCACGTCACACTATTTGAGCCTTTTGATTCAGTTGTCTGTCTATTAATCTTTTACTTGAATGAGGGATTAAATGTTTCTCCTGCTGAAAAGTCAACATCCACAAGAACAGATGCAACATTCTGGGAACTGTCTAGAGAATTATTTGGAGTGGCTACATATTATAACGGTGTTGCCATTCATTTTTCAGAGCAAAAACAACATACACTTGTAAAGACATCAGATGTGACAAGTGGGTGGGCAGTGATGTATGCTGGCAATGCTGTAGTGGCCTTGGGCTGGATCCACTCTTTTATGAATGGCAGTGGAACAGCGGTCAGTAGTCTGTTAAAGGTTATACATGTCTTGCATCTGTTAGAGGTAATTGTGCCACTCGATTCATCAAGGCTGAATATATAATTTATCTGAAACATTACGGGATGCACTTGAGAACAAAGGTGTAAGCTTAATGATGGGAAAATGGTATGTAAGCAGGGATTACAGGGAATGTTTCTTCTACCTGAGAAAAAGAGGTGTGAAAACTTTACTCAAAATACAACCAGATGTTATATTAATTATTGATCCACCTTATTATTGTTTCTTTACAATACTTTCCTTGCATGTATTATTGCTGAAGAGCAGTTGCTTAAAATGAAATAAACATTTTTAAAATCTACTTTGATCATTTGAAACTGACATCAAAAAGTCAGTGATGTTTTGATTCAATAAAACGTTTTTCCTTATTAAAATACAGAAACATCGTGATATCACATGTCACTCCTGACATGTTTATATTTCTGTGTCAACCTGAATTTTCTTTCTTTGTTTTTTTTTTCTTTTAAATCTTTCTGTATGGGAGTACATGTGTATGTGTGTCTGTCCTAGTTCCAAAAATTGCACGCGTATAAGATGGAGAAAATTAATCAAATTCTCCTGGCTCATCCAGACTTCACTGTCATTTTGATTAAGTTTGAACACACACAGAATATACTTATCTAAGTAAACCTGGCTGCATATTAAAAAAATATTGAATAGTAGGCGCAACCACAGACTTGCAGACACACCCCCTCCTACTTTTTAATTACCTGCAGATCTAAAGTTATGTTTCACTTAGCTTTTTCATTCTTCTGTAGCTGCTCTGCAGTAAATTGTCAGAAGTAAATTTCCACAAGTAAAACTGTTCACTGAACCACAGTAAATTCTCCCTTAGATTCTACATTATATTAATTTATGTTTTTATTTTTCTTTCTTTTAACATTAAAGTTTTATAATGTACATTTCAACACTATTGCTTTGCGTGCTTTATTATTTCATGTTTATTAAATAATTATTTAGGATCTTCAAAATTACAGTGCATATTTTTGCCAGTAAAAGCATTTTTAGGTACATCAGTTTTCCCATGATTCTAAGATAATGTTATTAAAGTCCAGAAAAAGCACAGAGAATTATAATGGTTTTGTTGTTGACAGACTACTGTACTGTAGTTTGTTGCTCTGGACTTAAATGCCTCATACGATCAATTCTTTTTCATCAATCCTTATCCTTTTTACCTTCCTTGATTTGTTTTGTTTTTGTCTCCCTTTTTCATCTTTACCCACTTTCACTTATTTCCTGCTAAGATTCTTTGTTTCTGATTCTTCCTTTCACCCATTATTCCCTGCTATCTTGCCACTTTAATCATTCCCTCTCCTTTTTCCTCCCATTCACCTGTATAGAATATAACGTTTGATTCATAAAATGGCTTCACTTGTGTGTGAATCTGTGTGTGTGCCTGTTTTCTTACATGGATGTGCATGGCCAAACAGCATGTGTGTGCATAAGTGAAATGGCTTCAAGTGGCATTGAATTCGTGTGGCAGCATTCTCTCGCCAGCGTCCTCACCTTCTACAATGTGTGTGTGTGTATACTTGTGCATTTTAATTTAGCCTTTTCTGAAAAATGCACTTTACCGATGCAAAAGTAGGAGGAGACTTGGAGTGAAGGGTCCATTAGTTTGTTTGGTGGCGTATCTGTGTAAATGTACTCAGACAGGGGGTCTCTGTGTTTCCTTCCAGTGCACTGAGGTGTGTTTTATGATCTGACAAGTATTTTTAGGGCAACTTTTGGTACCCTCGGTTCCTTTTAAAATCACTTCCTGAACAAACAACATGAAATCCAGATTTTTAGACATGTGGGCAAGTAACAACATGTGTGAAGAGCCACACTAGACCATATGGTAATTGAATAATAATTAAAAAGGGGAGATTTGCCTAAATAAAATAAGAGGAAAGTGAGACACCAAAGGTTCTTTGTTTGATTACATTTTTTTTAAAAGATGACTTGCTTGTCTTTTACTTTTTCATGTATTTTCTGCGTGCTGATTTGCAGATGTGTGATAAAAGGGCATTGCTGAATCTGAATCATTGATGTAAATTAAGGATATCTTTATTTGTCGGTTACAGTTTGTTGTACAGTCACCAGAAATCTGTTATCAAGCAACCAGTTATGAATAAACAACAAATATAACAATGACACACAACATTTAAAAATACAGAATATAATGGCAACATTAAAAACATATCGAGTTATTTAAAAGACCAGTGGCAGCTGGGACAAATTAGTTTGAGTCTGTTTGCCCTGCATGTTGGCATACTGTGTGTCTGTGGCCAGATGGAAGCAATTTGAGCTACTTAGACAAGAAAGAAAGTAAGTGTACTTTATTGATCCCCATGGGGAAATTCCTCTCTGCATTTAACCCATTCACTCAGTGAAGCAGTGGGCAGCCATTGGGTGCCCAGGGAGCAGTGTGTAGGGATGGTACCTTGCTCAGGGGTACCTCAGGGTTAGCTGTTCAGGGGAATTGAACCCTTGACCTTCTGATCATGGGGCCACCACTCTACCTACTGAGCTATAGCCCTGGTGGGCAAGCCGGGATAGTTCAATCCTATCCAGAGATAGGATGACTGTGCCTACGTCAACGTCCTAACTTCATACAGTTGAGGAAGGTCAAATAATGTCACACCTGTAACTTCACTGCACTCTTTGGCTATACCTTTCGTAATAAGATATCCCTTTTAAAAGAATGGGTTTCAGGGATGAGGAAAACAGTAAGCATCACAGTGAGTCAACTTTTCACGTTCATCCACGTTCAAGCATGTCACATGTCTTGGGCAGCTTGTGTTGCAGATGTGAAAGACTGCTAATTTCAGAACTGAGGTTGAAATGCATTCTTGCAAGGTGATGAAAGTGGGTAGATGCATTAATTTCTTTAAGATGGCTACCTAGTGTTATGTTCTCAGGTGTATGGTAGGTTTCCGAATAATCTGTAGAGCCATTTACACAGTCTGTCACCTCTGATATAGAAAATGAACTAACAGATCTTATGTTATATTACCAATTTTTCCCTAGCAAACATAAAGCAACAAGCAAAAAAACCCCAAACAAACAAGAAAACAAAACAAGTTTTAAGTGAAAGATCGGTATAGATAATAAAGAGTTTTTTAGTTCTGCATGTATTTCAAATAATTTATTCATAGGTTCTACAATGATTCTGGTGCACCTCTTTAAAAATGTGTCAGGGATCTGTTGGTTATAAAGATGCCACATAAGGTGTGTTTTGACTTATTATAATCTGGAATTCAGCCAAAAATAATATTGGTCATATAAGGCTTTTAATACATGAAGTCACCAGGTTTTGTTATAAAACAGGAATAACAAGCTAATAAATAAAACTTGTTCGTAAAATTTAACAGCCCACCTATTAAATCAGAAAAAAATCATATGTGCACGTTTAACAAAAAAAAAAAAAAAAGGGGGGGGGGCACATATTCTGTAATGGCTTTCTCACCTTGTGTTGTTTTAAAACCATCGATTCATTCTTTTGCTCAATTCTGCTCATCCTTATCAGAGTCGTGGTGGGGCTGAAGCCTATCCCAGCTCTATCACAGGTGGAGAGGCAGATACACCCTGGACAGGTCGCCAGTCTGTCACAGGGCTAACATTCTCCTTTACTGACCAATTAAACTTGATTTACCAGACCTCTAAGGCCTGCTGCATGTGGAGTTGTGGTGCTTCTGTGCAGATATGAAGAGAGGAATAAAAACAGAGACTTAGTGTGCAGGTGTAATCTGTTAAATGTAATGGAAAAGTGGAACTAGTATCACTGGGTGGTTTACAGCTTGGGAAGTCACAGCAGCACTGAGTTGGCAACTTGAACATCATGGCAACTGTAAAGTAATTGAATGTGCATTTCACCAGTTTATCATTTAACATTTTGGAAAATTTTACTTTGATATGGGAAAAGTGGCTAGATTAAAGAAAAGTATTACTTATGAGTGAAAGACTGATATGTTTAACAATTTTACATGGCTACATAAGTGCTCCACTAAATTTTCTTTCATATTTTTTTTTAAATAAGAGGTCACATAACAGCAGTGTTGGGGAGTAACAGAATACATGTACCGGCGTTATGTATATAAATATGAGTAACTGTATTCTGTTACAGTTACTGTTTAAATAGGCGATAATTAGAACAGTTACTTTGTTGAAATAAATGGAAATAAATGACACTTCAGTATCTTCGATGTACTATTGCTGTGTAATTTATTACGATTACTGAAGGCTACTAAATAGTACATTCATGTAGTTGTAAAAAGCATGATAATATATTAAGTAATCCAAAGTATTCAGAATCTGTTACTCACATTGAGTAACTTAATGGGATACGTTACAAACTACATTTTGGGGCATGTATTCTATAATCTGTAGTGGAATACATTTTAAAAGTAACCTTCCCAACACTGCATAACAGAGTACTGCACCAAACACACCGGACAGATTTTACACTCACTCTGTTCAGGTTGACGTGTGCCTTGAATGAATCAGTTAGAATGACAGAGCTCTACTTCAGAGTGTGGCTGGGGGAGCTCATAGATTGGTTTTGCTCAAGGCTTTTAAATCACTGAAACCCACCACAAAGAGTCTGACTTAGACGCTGTAGATTTGTCTTCTTTTGGCCGCTCCCTTTAAGGGTCACTACCTCCTTCTTACCCTATCCCTGGCATCCTCTTCTGTCACGTCAACCCTCTGCGTGCCCTTCTTAAACGACTTTCATAAACCTCCATAAACCTTCCTGTTTTCCACTTCCTCCTGTCAGGTAGCTCCATTTTTAATATCATTGGCCTAGTATATCCACTATCCCTGCTCTGCACATTTCGAAACCATTTCTTCCTTGCGTCTCTAACATTGTCTTCAAGTTGCTCAACCTGAGCTGTCCCTCTGATATACTCATTGCTTATCCTGTCCCTGCTGGCCCCTTCAGCTTTGTCATGTGTCTTTTTATTAGTGCCAGTCTCTCAAAACCATATATCATAGCAGCTCTCACTACCATCTTGTAGACCTTTCCTTTCACTCATGCTGTTATCCTTCTGTCATAAATCATCTCTGACAATTTTCTCCACCTGCTCCACTCTGCCTGCACTCTCATCTTGCCCTCTCTTTTTCTTCATTTATAGAATCCTCAAAGTACTCCTTCCACCTCCTCAGCACACTCTCTTCAGTCACTTGTGCATTTCCTTATATATCATAACCTGCTGCACATCCTTTCTACCTTGAACTATCTTTCAGTCCTTTCCTCCTTCCTTAGGTCCTTCAAGGCTGACATAAGCCTTTGCCTTTGCTCTTTTTCATACACCTAGCCTCCCACTAGTCCTGTCTACGTTCATCTCCCTTTTCTTTCAAATACTTTCCTACACTTCTTCATTCCACCACAAAGCCCTCTTCGTGTTCTTTCCTCTGTCCAGAACACAAGCCAAACACTATTTTCCCACAGTGTCAGCTATAATTTGTAGATTTGTAGTTTGCATTAATAATATTCTGTTTTGAACACACACAGTAAAAAGTGGTATTTATCCTATAAGTTATTTTGAACCCTGTGTATATGCAACAGTTTATATATAATACCCAACCTGAGAGTGCTGGACAGAAAAGCCTGATTATAGTTTTGATCTTTGATGTGTGGTGTGAGTGTAGCCATCTGCATTTAGTTTTAATGAACAATAATCATCACACGATAAAGAAAATATTAAGGGGAAAAAAGAAAACATAAAATATTTTCGACTGTGTTACTAAACCCGATTCATAAAGTACCCTCCACAGTTGTAGAGGTGTGTCATTTTCTAAACCCTCACCGTTCCTATCTTCAAGTTCATTCAACTGAAATATGAGGACATGCTGACTTTTTGGGCTCCAAGAATACTCACACACGCCCTGTCTGTCCAAATTCATTTGGCACAAAGAAATGCTTTCTTCAGGCCAGGTGCCTTGTTGTTTGAGCAAATGTAAAGCAGTTTTGTCAGACAAAAAAGATGACGCACACACAAATATTTGCTACCAGTGACAGTGCATGAACTGCAGAAGACTTGTGTCTGCTTTGTGTCTGTTCTGGTTTGACTGATGTGACAAACGGTTAGATGACAGTTACATGGCTGCAAACATAATCAAAAGGAAAAGTGTATGTTTTGAGAGTGTCCTTTGTTAATTGGTTAATAAAATACAAATAAGATACTCGGCACATTGAATTTTGAACCAACACAAGGAGAATGAACCCTGTGTGGGTTCCCTGGCTTCCTCTCACTGTCCAGAGCCATGAATGTTAGGTTATTTGGGTTATTTAGGTTATTTGGAGATTTCAACAAGCACCTGTCTCATTTTCCTATAAAATATTTTTTTAAAATGATAGATGATGCAAGACTTTTACACAACACTGAATGGAAAGATGGATTATTGATCCCTAACTCCCACCAAGCGTAGAAATAAGAAAGCCAAAAGCTCCATCTTCACTGAGCCTGAACACAAATACCATTAAAACAGCCGAGGTACAGATTCCCTAAACCCAGATTTATTTGTTTTTTTATGCTTTCAGCAATTTGTGATTCTTTCCTGAAATAATGTGTAAAGAAAGGAGCAAATAAATGAGAAAGTTGTCAGAATGTCAACAATGTCACATTCAGTGCTCCAGTATAACATTTACCCTAATCAGGTAACATAAGAAAGCTTCATAGCTCTTGAGTGGCTGTTTAAGAAAAATAATAAAAAATAATAATAATGATCCTTTACTAAATATTGAATTTCACTGCCCTTTGTACCTCTTTATTTGTATTTCTACCTGTCTCATTCTTTTCCACTAGCCGCAGCTCACAGTTTTCTCATATTCCCTGGGTGCAGAAAGAAGCAAACTTCATTTTTGCTTGTGGCCACCTCTCCATGTCCATCCCCTCCTCTCTGCAGCCATACATGAATTCATTTTTGGGATTCAATCTTTTACATTTGATTTATTTCTACTTGCCTTTTTTTTCCTTTCCTCTATACCTTTCCCCCAAAATTCACATATCCTTCCCTGCTGACGATAAATCTATTTTTCCTTACTGGAAACCCTAATTTGTCATCAATCTGTTAAACTACTGTTAGTCTGCAAAGCACCCAAGAATTCAGTCCTTATCTCTTTCTAATTAATCTCCTTTCCTTTGTTTTACTCCATCCTCCTTTACTACCAATGAATACGGGGGCTATTCTTTCTCACATCTCACTTTTCAAACTTTGCAAAACTTTCACTTGCTAAGAAAAAAACTGCTTATACTCAAACAAACCCAAAGCCAATCTTTTGCAGAAGTAAACACTAATTAATTTACCAAAAGTAGCAAAATAGTGCCCCCTCGGGCGTACAACTAAAGCAATGTTCTAACTGAACGTTCTAAAGAAGAGTTAATGTCCAGTAAAGAGGTTGTAGACTTTCTTTTTTTCTTCTTCTATATTTTGGCCAATTGAAGTGATGACTATTCTGTCTTTCAGCCTCAGTTTCGCTGACAAAGGTGGCAAGCCGAGCAATGACTGGCCTTGTTGTGTAAACACATCGATTTCCTCTGAATATAACCACCGACCAGGAGCTCTTATGAAAAGACTAATCTAATGGAAGCCAAGGGATTTCCTTAAAGTAATTACACTTTGCAGATGCAAAAGCAGCTGCTTACTGTTTATTCATGAAGCTTTTGGTTCAGCTGAAAAAGACTTTCATTTGAAGTACATATTCAAAAACAATGTTTAACACATGTTCCTGGTTTTCTCAAGTGCTTTGTGCAATGATTCTGTTTATCAGTTTTTTTGCTACTTCAAATCTTCAACCTTGAATCCAAATGGGAATTAATTGTAAAGGGATTATGATTCTACGTGAAGCAAGAGGAAGCACATGCCAGGCCTGGATTTGTAAGTCTTTTTGTAGCTTAAGAATTTATTTATTTTTTTATAATAAAGTAAAGTAGAGCAAAATACTAATCCTTTAAGTGATAACTTAAAATTTAATAGATTTTTTTTTTATCTTTATTTTTAT
Organism: Rhamphochromis longiceps; assembly: GCF_057381845.1. Classification (NCBI taxonomy): domain Eukaryota; kingdom Metazoa; phylum Chordata; class Actinopteri; order Cichliformes; family Cichlidae; genus Rhamphochromis; species Rhamphochromis longiceps. Next base: position 9,624,056 of record NC_140569.1, on the reverse strand, counting down.
TTATTTTTATCCAATGACATGAATATCATCAACTCCTCTTCCATTCACTACACTAAACTCCTACATTGTTGCAGTACAAACTACAGCTTTGTAGTTGTCCTTGAGTGACTGTTTTTATGTCTCCATGTTCCCAAATAATTCCTGAGAAAGAAAAGAATTATGACCACTAAGAAACAAGAACCGTGAATTCTGACTTCACAGAAGAAAAACTGATTATTTGTACTAAAAACAATTTTTAAGAAGTCAGTTATTCCCTGGATGTTTCATTGTATACTTTCAGATAACCTTGGCTTTGATGTTAAAGAATGCAAACTCAGCATGTTTGTTTCATGCTGCTCACAATGCATGTGACAACACTAACAGAACTTTATTGCACCAGCAATAACTGAGTGTGCCAAAATATTTTGTCTCTGCTCTTCACATAAACAGGAGATAACTGAATCCCTCATCTATTTCTATTCCATACTTAGTGTGAAAAGAAAAATCTATGAAAAATGTCCATAAAGGTCATATTGGGTTTGTATTTTGTTTTCTTTTTTTCCCCCCGTGTTTCTCTTTAAAGACAACATCTACTTTAGCTGGCATTTGCTCCACATTGTGATGATCCATATAATCCCAGCATGATCAGGTAGTGACCAAAGTTTGGAATACTATCAATATCAAGGAATACTTGATTCTGGAGTTCTCAAGAGGTCATTAATTATCTTGCTCCAGTATGAAATCTTTAAAATTATGTCTGCCTCTGAAGGATGGAGTGTCCAAACCCAAGTAGCATCCAGAGACTTGAATAGTCCCTGAGTTAAAATTATTCCTCTGGTGTTTATGCCCATCTATTGACTGAATAGGAAATTAAACAGTATATTACTTTCTCCAGTCATGGACTTTGTGTTATGCATTAACAAAGCATTTAGTTTGCTCAGGGTCTTTGGAGATGAAGCATTCAGGATGTGGAATACCAGAGCAAAATGAGCAGAGCATGCAGGAAGACAAATGGCAAAGGCATAGTGAGGGTGGTGTGTCAGGTGAATGCTGCTGAGCTTTAGCTGAACAGTAGAAGCTTGACTGGGCAGGCTGGTAATGAGTTGGCTGCTCTGCACACAAGAGAGCTGAACTGGTGCAGAGGAAAAGACAAGATGAGCAAACTTAAACTATGCAAAAATATAAGTTGTAAGCATAACCACCATGGTAGCGGGCAGAACAGCGTTGCAAAGAATGACAGAAAAATACCAGGTAGATGTGCTGCTGGAGATAAAAAATCATTAGGCACAGGTGTGCAAACTGGTTGGAACGGTGATAAAGACCCAGTGAATACCACGTATTAACAATGGGACAAAAAACAGACAGCGGAAGCAAGAAACAAGAAAGCAGAAAGAGAATACAATGAAACACAGGGAGAGTAGAGGGCACAGCCAGGGTGAGAAAATATGAGTTTTTCCTCATTTCTCTATTTTATGTCTACTGTGTCCTCTGACAGAGAAATCAATCTCAGTGTGCCATCTTGAAGGATATCTCAATTCTTAAATCTTAAAAATGCATCTAAAGGAGAGCGGAAGCTTGCAAAAGTCTTGCAAAAGTGCTTTTACCTGTGACACAAAAGTTACAAGTAGGCATTTCTTTGTTTTTCTTTTTTTATTAAATCAGCTAAAATGTCTTGTCCCTCCGTGCCTCATTTCCTACAAAAGGAATGGATGACACAAGAAATTAGATATTACTTTGTTTCTGGACTATTTCTCTTTCTGTTCTTTTTTTTTTTTACATTTGTGTAAACAGATTTTAGTCTATTAAATTTGTCAATTAGTGCTGCTCCATCAGGACAAGCAAAGGAAGCAGTGCTTGCCTTGTCAAATCTAAAAATAGACATAAATTAAAACCTACTGAAGTAAAACAATCTGTCCTTTCCTATCTGGTGGTATGCGCATTGTGGATAAATCTCTGGTTTTGACAGTAAACTGACTGGAGATAACTTTATTTAAACTCAATATATTCTATATAATATATTCAGTTCTCAAATATAAAATATCATCATTTATTACTTTCCCCATTTGCTTGTTTGTGCAGTCAGACTGAGGAACAATTATGAGAAGTTCCCTAAAAATGGAATTTTTACACACCTCAAGAGAAAAGATCAAGATCAAGATTTAAAATATTTAAATGGGAATATTTCAAGAAGGCTTCATCCTTTGCCTTACAACAGTCCAAATACAAATAGAGAAGGGCATAGCTCCCAAGGTCACCCACAAAATACACACAGTATGGAGCATTTTGACCAATGACAACTCCACTGGGAATACATGTGACCTCGTTGTCTTTCTTTCCATCTCTCTCTATTGGTCTAGCGTCCTCCCAGCAACCACCACAACCACCCCCCACTTCCACCATCAACTCTCTCTCTCCTTCTCTCTCTCACTTTCATTTTGCAAGGCTGTCTTCAAGGCTGTGTGTGTCAGGCTCTACTAAGCGGACTGCCACCAAGCAGCGCTCCCCTGTCACTGGAGCTTACCGTGATGAATGAGAGAGATACAGTGGGGAGAGAGAGAGAGAGGGAAGAAGGGCAAGGGGGGTTGTTGGCTTGCTGAAAAAATGAGCGAGATAAGAGGGCAACGAGTCAGTGTGAGAGAAAGATGTTAATGGAATAGAATGAATGGTAGGATGAATGAAACTCACACATTCACAAACGTCGGCTTAGTGTTGCGGGCTGCAGATTCTCCTTAAGGGGGAGCTGTTGGCAGCCAGCTAGCTTTCCTTTACATACATTATTCACAAGGGCATGGCTGAACTAATAAAACAAATGCAGGGCTTAGAGTTAATGCATTATGCAGATATGAGCATATACTAAAGAAGGGGGGGAACCATCAGAAATGTTTGCATTAATAAGTGGTATTACAAGTTCAAGGTATCCATCATCTTAAAAGTGCATGCTAAAGTAATAAAGGTGAAAGGACTGTATTTGAACTTTATAAATAATGTTTTTATCTCATTTTATTTGGCCGGCTCTTACTTCATGCATAAGTCTAGGTAGAAAGGGATGTTTCATTTGATTTGATGAAGATTAAAACGTATTGTTATACTTCAACTCAGCACTTTGGAGCAAAAACAGCAGTGGGATAAGTCAAAAAACCTCTGTTAGATGGATGGGTTCATATAACACTTGACTGAATGCTTTGCTTTCCCTTTGTCTTTGTGGTAGTGTTTTGAGGGAAGGGACATCATCCTTTATCATTTTTCTGGTTAGAAAGCATTCTTCCCTGATGTCAGTAACAATAAGTGGTAACTTAAATCAGATTTGCAGCTCAGTTTTGGCTGTATTGTACATTGTATGTGCAGATGCTTCTGCACAGACTTACAACTGCAATCACACATCCACTCTCTCTTGCCCTTTTAAGACATGGGTGACATAACAGTATGTACATATTGGAGTGAGTGCATTCTTCCAGATGTACAGGCATCAAGCTGACACATTCAGAAGCTGCCAGGTTAAGGTAGCATCTCATGTGAAACTGGTTTCTAACAAGTCATGCATGCATCTAGCACTACACATAGGTCATTGCATGCACAGGCAGGTCCATAAGCGTTTCCACAATGGCAGTTTTTGATGATTTTGCTTCTGTACACTACCACAGATTGTTAACCAGACAATTAGAGTTGAGTCTTTAATTCAGGCATGAATTAAAGGTTTACGCATTGGCCGTGTAGAAAAACGAGTAGATAATCATGAGGTCTATGCTCTTATTTTATGTTAAGTTGAACTTGTATTTGGTTGATTGAACTCTCAATACGAGATCATAAATATGCCAGCACAAGTAACAAGGGCATCATTAGACCAAAATTTGTGGCAAATTATTCCCTTGTTATGAAAAACCTCTTTACAGCTGGTAGCTATGTCAAGAACATCATCAATAAATTTGTTATCAAAGTCTACAATCAAGAGGTCCCTTCTTAAACAGAAATACTGATTGTTTACAAAAGGGTTCAAACCACAGGTTACACTTAAGAACAGAAAGGCCACATTGGACTGTACCAAATTACATCTAAAATATTCTGTCTAGATTCTGAAATACACAAAACAAGGACAGAGGAAACCAATATTAACTTGTACTAAAATTATAGGAGGTGGAAGCAATGTTATGGCATGAGTTTGTAACGGAACAGTAGACAGACCCACAGACAAGTAAATGAAGTGTTCAGTATTAAATGCCTGCCAGATCATCTCAGCATTTGGTGAGGTTCTAGACTTCGTCCATGAATGCCACATTTTTGTCCAAATGATTAAAATCAATCTTTAAATTAGTTTCTTCAGTTACCTTTGAACTTCTGGAAATGGTATGTATAAAACTGTAATTCTTCTACAGATAATACATTACTTTTGTTGCCCCCTCTTGAATTAAAGCTGAAACTCTGCTCTTCAATTTCATCTTGAATACTTAAGTTTTTCTGATACTGTGCAGAATCAAAATTGCACAAAAAGGTGTCACGATTCCAAAAAAAACCTTATAGACCTAAGTGTACTTTCGGTATAATGAACTCTGCCCTTCTCTCTTTGCTCTCTCTTTTCCCTGCTGTGATCTCAGTTGGAGAGAGAAATAGATTCATTAAAACCACCCACACAGCATCAAATATAATTGGCTTCCCAGTTTCCTATTACTCTGACCTCATCAGCAAAGGCTTCAATCGGAAAGCACTTACACCCCATGCTGAACATCACTCACTTGGTTTCTTCTTACCATGTCTCCTCTTGTTTTTATCTTGGAGGCAACTAAAACTAACCCACCAAGCATCCATGGACATGTGGGCTAATGGAACTTATACAAAATGCAAACTATTTTTTTTTTTAAAGTTTTCTTTTGAAAAAGAAAACTTTTCATTGGTTGTGGAATAGTTTTGATTAGCCAGCCACCAACATTCACTTCAAGTACACAGACAAAAGACATGCAATGTGGTGAAGCATCATGGATGTGCAGCCGACAAATCTGCAACAACTGTGAGATCCTGTCATGTTGCTGTGGACATATTTCCAGCACCTTGCTTAATCTAATTCACAAAGAATTAAGGCAGTTCTGAAGGTTAAATTAGGTCCAGGCTACATTATGCTACTCATGGAGTTATTTTTTATTGTATTTCACGAGGTATTTGTACTGATTTCTTGGTAGTCAAAACATAATTTTGACAGATTCTAAGGGGGCACAATCCTTTCCTGAGAGTCTTTTTTTCATGTCTGGCTCAAAAATGGAGGTTGCATTTTGCAACTTACAGGACTTAAAGGATTTGCTTGTTTTGGTACATGATACCAAAGGACAACTTCAGAGGTCTCATGGAGTCCATGCCTCAGTGTCCAAAAGCTGTTTTGGAAGTAAGAGGTAGGGGGCCTTCACACTATTAGGTAGATGATAATGTTGCTGCTGATTGTGTGAGTGAGTGTATCTATATAAAAATGCCCATTATAATGCCACAGCAGGGATGTCAGTAATACACAACACACATAAACGAATCAGTATTGTCCTCTCTGGTGATCCACTTGTATTTATCATTTAATAAATGCTGTCATCATTACGTCTTTCAGCAGAATCGTTTGTTTCTCCTGTTGTGCTGATCTGATTATTTTGTTCAATAAAGACACCTTGAATTCTTGATGTTCGTTGTGAATGAGATGTACCGTGTGACTGTTTGGGTTTTTATGTGCCAAAGCTGTGAAAAAAAACATTTCCCCTTGAGGACAATTAGCTAAGTAGAATGCAAATGGGAAATTTGCATGTGCAAACACACACACACACGACACACGCAATTTATAAATAAAAGTGCCATTGTAGCTTTACAGAGCTAATTATAGCATGTTTTGATTGCTTTCAAGCTTAAATAGTGACTTCCCTGCCAATCTGTTCCGTTTCTGGCTACTGCTTCACAGCTGCAATACTAAGCCAATAGTTGCTTGTGTTCACTTATTTGGTTAAATCAGTAAATGTGTGTTAAAAAAAACCAAAAAAAAAAAAAAAACCCTGAAAGGATGTATTGGTGTGGATTCCAAATTTTAGTTCAGTGTTAAATGCTTTAAATTACCAAAGACAAATATACCCGTGCTTTGTTCACCCCTTGATCTACTTTCCCGTACGTCTCTTTCTTTGTCTCTTTACCACTTCATATATTTATTTATTTATTTTCTTTAACTTTTGCTACCAATTGTGACAACCTGTATTTCACTCCACACTTGCCCATTTCCCTTTCCAGCTCTTATTTTTTCCCCCTGTTAGCTGTCCTCCACTTGCTCTAAATCTCCATTCTCATCTCTGTCTATCTGTTTCTCTCTGGGGAAAACAGCAGGAAACAGCAACATATGGGATCCTTGTAAACGGATGACAATTTTTGAATCAGATGGGGAAAACAGCAAGGGGATAAAGAATAAAGATTCACCAAATCTCTTTCATAGCAATCATCTTTTATATAGACACTGACTAAATGCATCATGTGATTTTTGTTTTCTCCTGCATGAATTAGGCTTTTGTTGCCATATGTTCTTTGTTACACAATGAGTAAATGTATATTTTGTTCAATTTCCGCTTCAGTTGTCAGTGTTATATATCAACAAATCTTTTGGAACCAAGATTATAATCAAACTTTGGTGTTATTCTTCTGTCAAAGTGTAACACCAACCATGAATGATTTTAATTTTCATATCACTCACAAACCTGATTTGTTTTGTGATTGTATCATATGATACTATTTGTGTGATTAAAATCTCTCCAAAAACAAATAAAAGGTTGACATATTTATCTTCACTAGCCATTTTATTAGGCATTTCTCACTAGTTCAAGGTTGAACACCTTTTGCCTCCAGAACTGCTTTCATTCTTTGTGGCACAGATTCAGCTGGGTGCTCAGAGATTTTGATCCATACTGACATGATAATTTTCACATGTGCTGCAGATTTGTTGCCTACATATATATGATGTAAATTTTACCATTTCCCCCACCTCCCAGTGATGCTTTATTGGATTAACTCACTGTCATGTTCAAGAAACCAGTTAGAGATGATTTGGGCTTCGTACCATGGTTTGGTATCCTGCTCGAAGCAGCCATCAGTGGACTGTGGTCATAAATGGATGGACATGGTAGCAGCGATTCTCAGGAGGGTTGCGGCATTCAAACAATGATCAGCTGGTACTAAGGGGGCACTCTGTGCCAAGAAAACATAAGTAGACCACCACCAGCTGCCTGAACTGTAGGATCCATGGATGAATACATGCTTTTTGCCATATTCTGATGATACCATCAGAGCAGCTTTCCTGTTCTTAGCTGACAGGAATGGTACCCAGTGTGGTCTTGTGTTACTTTAGCCCATGTGCATCAAGGTTTGGTATGTTATGCTTTCAGAGATGCTCTTCTGCAGTATTTGGTTGTAAAGAGTGGTTATTTGAGTTACTGATCTTCTTACAAAGCCGTCTGGCTATTCTCCTCTAACCCCTGGAATCAATGAGACGTTTTCACCCTGTACCTGCTGAGGAAAATGGAAAAAAATGAACCATGAATAAATCTAGATTAGCAGTTTCTTGATTTCTAAATCTGCTTTTTTCCCCATTCTGATGCTCAGTTTAAGCATCACAATGGGGGTCATTTTGACCATATCTACATTCCTAAATGCATTGAGTTGCTGCCATGTTCTTGGTTGATTAGATATTTGGGTCAACAAACCCACTACCCCCTGCACCCACTATAGCTGGTATCTCTGGGAAAGGCATCTGGGATCACTGGTTGCCATAATAATGCACCCACACAGAATCACAAGGTGAAAACAAAATCACTTTCATTCTGTTCATCTAGTTTTCTATCATAGAGTTGAACAAAGGCCCTCTCTGTGCGTTGTTGCTGTATTGTCTTTACTAAAAAATGTTAAACTATTGCACTTCATTATTATTCTGAAGAGCACAAATTCTGATTAAGTCAAAGGGAGGATTCGCCAATAGATTCAATTACTGCCACTGGATTGATGCAGAATGCCTCACGCAATGGAAATCTCAACCCCAAAATGCAAACCCAACCAATATATCTCTCAGACTATTCTGAAGCAAAGTAATACCAAAGGTTTTTTAATTAACAAGCTTTTAGACTGTAATGGACATGCTGTGGGCCAAATTATTTTATGTGAACATGTTGTTCATGAGCTGCAGTCTTTATGTAGAGGTTACCCCTACACTGGCATTCTGATTAAGCAGCTAAACGGACACAAAAAATCTGTACATTTCCATTATTTTGCAATAAATTTTCCTGTGACACAATTAACTTGATCTTCAACTTATTATTATTATTATTATTATTATTATTATTATTATTATTATTATTATGATTCTTGCAACAATAACTCTGATAACCTCAATAATACTTATTCTAATTACTTTTTACTATCAGCTTCACTGTCTTGCTTTTTTTCCCACTTGCTTTTTTTTCTTTCTTTTTTTCCCCCACTCCCAGAAGGATAACGGTTCCTCATTTTTGATGAGTAGTTTTTGTTGTTGTCATTAGATTTGTTTAAACAGAATTATGCATGTCACTTGCTACTGAAGTGAGTGAAGTCCAGTCAGGCCTCCTGAGGGAGGTTGTCACACTGCCACTGTTTTAGCATAAAGTTTGTCAGACCTCGGGGGGGGGGGGGGGGGTCTGAGGCCCCAAGCAGATGCCAGCATTGCCCGGCACCAAAGGGCACCTTATTTTGTAACTCTGTGATCCAAAAGAACTCTGACAAAACACATGTTGCTTTATGCGGTGGCAGGGTTAAAGATGAAACAGAAGAAAAAATATCGAGGGAGGGAGAAGCACACATTGGAGTTCAAACGTACTGAACCAAAAAGTCTGACAATAATTACATAGCAGATGCAGTAAAGTGCGACATATTAGTGGCATTTTAAAATGTCATTGTAGACGTCATCCTGACTGACAGTCATCCTGACGTGGCATTTTACTGTAGAACCTGATTTGGCATGACAGTTAAAAGAAGAGACTCTTCTTCTTGAAACTAAAGAACAGAAGGAATTATTGAATGAGGATGTCTGACTCTGCATTTTCACAACAACTTGATCTGATCCCACCTTCATGTATTACATGATTTAATGTTGCCCTCACAGCTGCAATAAAAGAGAAAAAAAATAACTTTGGGATGCACTCCCTTTCTTTAGGACTTGTAGCCCTGGGATAGTGGGAGCAAGTGAATGACCTTTAAACACCTGCATTTAGGTTTAGTGTTGAAGTGTTTTATGGTTTACTTAAACTGACTTGTGAAAATCTAAAAACATTGTACATACACTGGAATCTGGAACCTTATATTTAATATATGTACATGTAATGGTAAAATGGTAAATGGCCTGTATTTGTATAGCGCTTTGCTAGTCCCTAAGGACCCCAAAGCGCTTTACATATCCAGTCATCCACCCATTCACACACACATTCACACACTGGTGATGGCAAGCTACATTGTAGCCACAGCCACCCTGGGGCGCACTGAGGGTGGCGCACTAAGGTTTATGTTACATACATGTAATGTACACAGCAAAATCTCCAGTGTTAAATTAACACTGGAGAGTGTCTATATGGGTCCGCACCTCTGAGTGTTAAATACAACACTGTTGAGTGTTAAATTAACACTTTTGACAGTGTTATATGTTTAAAAGTAACCTAGTCAGTTTTGAAGATTAACAAAGACTAACACTGAGCAGTGCTGATTTTCTAACACTGGAATATTTCTAACATTTTGAGTTATTTTCCAGTGTTAGAAAATCAGCACTGCTCAGTGTTAGCCATTGTTACATCTCACATACAAATGTCCTTCTGAACTGGGGAAGATTCGTCTGTGTTTGACTATTACGCTTTTATCGTTTTAGCTATGGAAAATTGTGTATGTATGTTTGTAAATAAAAGGGTAACAGTGAAGACACTTTGACTCAACAATCTGAACATAGAGAGGTTCTTTTGAAGAAAGGGAAAACATACTTGTAAAATATGGATAATAAAGTAAAACCAGATGATCTTTTTTTTTCATCACTGTGTGCTAGTGAAGTTCTGTGTTTTATTTGATCTTATTTGTTTTAGTTTACAGACTCTTTTGCATATACAGTTCTTGGGACACTTCAGGTCAAATGCATCCAATTTTCTCTAAACTGACAGAAAACTAACCTGACAGAAAACTTCTCACTACAGCCATAAATCTACTCTGTGGTATTCGTCTTTTCCTTTTGATGTCCAAACCATCTCAGGATAACTTTGTAACTTTGTCTCCAAACCACTTAACCAGAGTTGTCCCTCTGATATCCATCCGTGCATCATGGGAGGGCTGGAGCTCATACAAGCTAACATGGGGTGAGAGACGGGTTACACCCTGAACAGGTTGCCAGACTATTGCAAAGGTTTCATTGAATTGTAAATTGGCGGTTTACATTATTGATCGATGGGTAAATTTCCATAAATACACAATCAGGTGAACATGAAATTACTCACTACGGATATAACATGAGGTGTGTGTGTGTGTGTGTGTGTGTGTGTGTGTGTGTGTGTGTGTGTGTGTGTGTGTCCCCTCATCCATCCAGTAATCTGTATTCTTCTCCTTCTGCCTTGTTAGGCTTCAGATGAGAAAGTGGTGTCCAGAAAGTACCACTTAGTGGAATTGGATGTCTTAGATTTCTCACACACATTCCTGTGTGCACATGCACACACCAGCCTCTGCTCCCCACCTTACAGACCTTTACACTCTGTCTTGTGTTAATGCATCTTTTTCCCAGAGCTCTAACGTTACATTCTACATTTTTACATTTTGTGTGCTCTGCTATTTGTCTAAAAACAGAAATTTGAATAACATGATATATGTATATCTCAACAGTTATATCTCAAATGAAAATATCTGGTAATTCTAAGCACAGATTTTTTTTTTTTTTTAGAACAGGTGGATCACTTTTTATTCTTGTGTGTGTTTGTCACCCTGGAGGGGTTGTGTATTTTGTGTGTTCGCATAATCTGTGTCTTTGTTTTGTTTTTGTGGTTTTTTTTAATTCACTTCAAGAAATTAGTTAATTCACATTTATGGTCCTGGAATTTTCAATTTCATCCCATCACTCATAAAGAAAAGACAAAGTACCCTTCATCTTGGGCAGCAGCCTTTCTAAGTGGCACAAAGTTCATTATATTATGCTGAACTCATAGTACATGAACAGTAGGTTGAATCTGTGTGAAAATGCAAACGGGTTTAGAATTGACCGAAATTCAAAAATTAGCCAAGAAAAAAATGACATCTTTCACATTCAGGATTCATGTTTTCCCCTGTTTTCAACATCTTCAGTCATTCATATTTACTAATACACCTCAAAAAGTGAGAATATGTTGACAAACTTTTTTTTCATAATTTAATTAGGGGCGCGGTGATTAGCACTGTTGCCTCACAGCAAGATGGTCCTGAGTTCAATTCCATCACCTGACCGGGACCCTTCTGTGTGTAGTTTGCATGTTCTCCCCGTGTTTGTATAGGATCTCTCCGGGTACTCCGGCTTCCTCCCACTGTCCAAGGATGTGCAGTTATTCCAGTTTTGGTGTGAATTGTAGATTCAATTTCCTATTCTTAGCTGATAGGAATCACACCTGGCGTGGTGTTTTGTATCTGTAGTCCATTTGCTTAAAGCTTCGATATTTTATGTAATCAGAGATGATCTTCTTTCTATATACCTTGGTTGTCACAATTGGTTGTGTAAGTTACTATTGCCTTAATATCAGCCCGAAGGAGTCTGGCTGCTCTCCTGTGGCACCAGAAAACTGCCTCTCACTGGATATTTTCTCGCTTTTCTCTCTCTTTTTTTTTCTTCTCTCTAAACCCTACAGATGGTTGTGTAGCAACATAATAGGAGACCCGCAGTGTCAAAGATCTCGAACCAGCCTACCTGGCGCTAACAACCCCATTTAAAGTTACTTGGATCACCTTTCGTTAATGCTTGGTTTAAACTTCAGCAGATCATCTTTACCATTTCTACATGCCTAAATGCAATGAGATGTGGCCAACAAGTTTGCTTAAATATTAAGTCTAGCAGACATTCCCATTCATTTTGGTTTGAGAGGCACAGGCTGGTGAAGCCAGAGAGAAGGGATTAAAGAATATAACAAGACAAAGGTTTAATTAATTTAATGAATGGGGTGTACTTGTTGGAAATGAGGTCTGTGCATGATGGAGAGGCATGATATAAACGCTGATCTCTGTCAACAACAAAAGAGTTCTGAAATTAGATTGTGTATCATTTAAGAACTTAGTCAATTTTTGAAAAATACCAGTGTTTTGCTTTTTGTGAAAAGAAGATGCACTGAAAGAAAGGCGCATCCAGTTATTACACGCTCCTAATTTACCATTAAATCATTTAGGACAGGACTCACCAACTGTTCCCTAGGAGCCAACATGTCCAAGTCCTCACCTAAAATATATACATTTGTATTTATACAGATTTGTGATAAGAAAACAAATAATCTGAATAGGCTTGGTTAACATAAGGATGTTTGTTAGGGGCGTTAATAAACTGTATCATGACTTATCATGATATGTGACATAGCTATATTATATCAAGGTTCAAGGTTCTTTATTTGTCACATGCATAGTTATACAAGTACAACACACAGTGAAATGTAGCCTGACACGCTCCTCGACATGTGCAAAAATAGGGGGGGGGGGTGTCTGTAGAGGAAGAACATTATATATATATATATATATATATAATATACATATATATAATGTATATATAATATACATTATATATATATATATATATATATATATATATATATATATATATATATATATATATATATATATATATATATATATTTTAGTATGTGAGTGAATGTATTATGGACAGTTATAAACATCTGACCTACTAGCATTGTAAACATATGTCATTGTGAGCAGGGTGGCATGCCTTTTTGTTTAAATCTGTTACATCTAAAGTATTTTAGCACATTATTCTGTATTAATATTGCCTTTCCTCCCCAGAAATGGCGTAAAAGCTAAATTTGAAGTCATAAGTGAGCTTTCACTGGAGGCCACGAAACAGACCATCTTCAATCATTGTAGGAGGGTTTCCCAAAAACCCTATTTAAAGCACTCTATAATGACTTTTTTTTTGTTTAAATGTTGTTTTTGCTGCTTTGCCTCCATTTCTCAAGCAGCCTTCCAGCTAATAGTTTTCCCCATCTGCCATTATCTCATAATGCTTCCCACCATGAATGGTTCATCAACAGAAAGGCCTGAAATGCCAAACAAAACACATTTTCGCACATCCAAGCTACAAGAGTAAATTACTGAGTTTATATGGGGATGCATATTAATTAATTTAGCGCTCATTTAAGGTCATCAAGAGTAATGAAAGGCACTGTTAGTTTTATGACTGCACAGTCTATGACAATTGATGTCGTTATTTTAATTTCCCACAGATACACAGCATACTGACACGATGTGCATACACAAAGCAATGTTAAGAGAATGAAGACGAAACATTATTAAATGACTCCACTTTCTTTTTTCTTTTTTTTTTTTAAACAAAACTGCAACTAACAAGAGACAAAAAAAAACTTAATCTTCATTTACTAATTAGTTATAGGATTTGGAACATGTTAGTTAATTTTTAATTTTTAATTTTTTTGCCACAGTCACTTTACCCGGCATCATCTGGTGAATAATTGTAAGTCAATATCAAAATCCACAGATACATTGCATGATTCTGTTTTTAAAGAAGCAGAAGTGGTGCATATAGTGCTTCTAAATTAAGTATCAGGACTTTTTTGCTGGTTGGTGTGTTGGCTGATGGGTGGGGTTCTTCATTTGGAAAAGTGGCATCAGCTTTGCCAAGTCTTAAAAGCCTAGTTTACCCTGAGGTCCAGGCTATTTTTCCCCCCAACATTTAGTCTCACTTTTCAAGTGTTCAGAGTGCAACAGAGTTCATATGTCTTATTTTGATCAAAAATGACTACAGTGAACAAGAATATATGATTAGGTAGGATAAAACACAGAGAAGCTCTCTAACCTGAAACACGAGCTGTCAATATATTGAAATGAATGCTCTATATAGGAGAATAAGGAGGATTATACTTCAAGGATGTTTCTACAAAAGTATGCCTTCAGCAGAATTTCTTCTTCTTTACTTTAGAAGCTTAACTTGCAAACAGTTTGCCCTTCTGAACTTTTAAATGAGGCACTTGGGAACTTAAACAGAGCTCATTTACAACCTGTTTGATTAATTAAAGTTAAGCTTTGACAAAATGACTGAAAGCTTAGTTCAGTTGGTAACCTCATTATCCCAGAGCACACACAGGAGGCAGTGGGTGTATAGGTGAGCAGACAGAATTACACAAAGGGAAATGGGGAGACAATAGAAACAAATAAGACAGACAGAGGCAAATAATTAGATGGAAAATGTAAATGAGAAGGAGAGAGGAACATTCAAGGGTATAAACTTTGGTACAGTACAAGCATTTTGGCTTCGTCTTGCTTTAGAAAAACTTGAATGGTTAGATAAAGAATGTAATATAAGTGATGAGCAATCTGAAAATTTGTGGTCAAAATTACTATTTTTTTTTCTGTTGTTGTTGTTATTGTTGTTGTTTTTTAGCAAATACAAAGCGTGAAAATAATAAACTACAAGTTTGAGGGTGAAAAATGAACATTGGACATTGTTGAGATAGGTTGTTCTCTTTTCACCTAAGAAATTAACTTCACCAACCAAACCATTCAGTGATGCAGCAAATTCTGGATTTGAAAGCCTACTAACAAGATAAGTTTATAAAATCTATAAATAAGACAGATATAATATTTTGTGGCATACTGAAGAAATCATAAGGGATGGAAGTAAATATGAAAATCTATTAATTGTGTAACTTACGACATCTTTATATATAAATATAAAACTGCTGTTCGAATGGCACCTAATTAAAGTCATGTTTACAAAAAAGTATATCTAAAGTGCTGAAACTAGACAGTCTATTTTTCCATAAGCTGTAGAGAGAACAGTGTTTGTAGTCTGAGAGCAGCTGTTTATTCATTTATTTTCTTCCCTGCTCACCTCTACTTGCACCAAGATGTTATCGCTGCAGAATCTCATTACTAATTCTACAGCAGCACGAGAAAATCATTACTTTGTGAATTTGGGTGTTGTGCATCCGCTGCACAAATTATTGTCTAATTTAAGCATTTTAATTAAAATTTCATTGTTGACAGTTTTGCAGGACATGTTTTGCCTGTTTAATCAAATGGATAAAATGTTTTCGATCTCAGAGTGGAGTGATGCCAAAACCATTAACATAGAGCCAGAAAAATACTTTAAATCCACTACACACTCATAAAATAAATTACACCTTCAAGAAAGCACAAGAAGACACCTTCCCCAAGCCAAACTAGAACACAGCACTTCACAGTTTTGATATATTAAAGGTGAACATGGCACTGATGATGAGTTGGATAACTGCCTCATGGTTGAATACACTGTAGGTGTGGATTACATCAAACTTTAAAACTAGAAACAAGAAACTTTATCAAGATCCAGCACTGTTTATAGCCGACTGAATAACTATGACACCCCACACCAGTATCCACCCTTCTCTTAAACAGGCACTGAATGTCATCACTCTGAAAGTCTGAACGTATAAGAAAACACACTCTCCCTAATCCAAATAAAACCCATGTAATATAGATTAGCTCATGTGGGTGGATTTATTGTGACTCTGTGTAGTGTGTCTACAGGGCAGCAATTCTAAATTTACTCGCAATTTTCTTCTTGGCAGCTTCAGTTATTAGTTGAAGCAATGTCCACTCACTGAAGTCCTCTCTCCTTTCCCCACTCCAGCATTTTGATATGAGCCTGTCTTCTTTCCCTTGCCAACTTCTGTCAAAAAAAACAACCTTGGACTGAGATCCTGTAAGAAAAAAAGTCTGAAAGTAAATTGTGCAAGCAGCTTATGAGAACCCATTAGTGATAGTGGCCTCTAGTGGCTTCTAACACGAGAAAGAGGAGTTTGGGGTTGCAGTGGACAAAACACTGCCACTATTCAATTGTTGTGTCGCATTGAAATGCTGCTTATAACTGTGTCTTTTAACAGATTTCCCGTAAACCTAATAAAGTTGCATTTGTGCCTTAATCAGTGTAAGGACAAACTGCCCACTGTTGGGGGAAAAAACTCACTATTTTGCAAGTAGATTTCTATTGAGAAAAAAAGGAGATTGAACTGAAATTTGCTGTGAAGACTTCAAAAATGCCAAAAACTAGATGAATTATGTTAGAAATGAAAAGTAGGCATGCATTTTCTTTTAAACTAGTAAAAATAGAGGAGAAATTGACAAAAAAAACTTTGAGAAGTCAATTTTAAACTTGAAAGTGAAAAATATAAAAATAATGTAACATTTTGCATTGATATAATGAGCAACATGTACTGTAAATCATCTCATGTATTTAAAACTGTAATAAACAAATACTTAACTTCCCCCCTTATATGGCTTATTGTAGTCTTTTGATGAATATTTACACTTTTAAATGATCTCAGTGTCTTGCTTGTGTGTTACTGCAACGGCTAGAAGAAAGATTTGTATTTTGCTAGTTCCTATAAACCACAAAATTATCCAACAGGAAAGCAAGCCATTGATTTATACAAAAGCATCTTACATTAGAGTTCATTTGAGCCTATTGGGACGAATGTGACAGCCTTTCCTGCCTTCCACTTCTCAACATAGTTCTGTTTCTAGTGTCCATATATGGTGTTGGGTTTTAAGAAAGAAAAATGGTCAAAAAATAGCCAAGCTATTATTTTTCAAGTTATGTTAATTTTAAAAATAAATGCAATTTAAAAAAAAAAATATAAATGTGAGATTATATGAACTGGAAAGAAGACTTTCCCCTCTGAAATAAGAAGCCCCAGTCTGAATCACTACTATAGTGATACTATTGCCAAAGTATATCAGTAGCAGAATTTGACAGAAATGAAAGAATATGAGCAGCAACTTGACAACTCTGGCAGATGAGTGTTCATAGCTGCTGGAAAGCAGAGCCCCTACAGACAGAAGTAGCACAAGCTCTAAGGAGTGCTTTAGCCAGAGGGACAAGCATGGGACATTTTTTCTTCTTCACGAGAAAGAAAGGTGTTTCTTGTCTGCACGTCAGTCTTTTTCCTGTCACTTAGACTGACCTGGATCCACAGCAGTGGAGTGATTTTCACTATTGTCATTTTCTTTGCAGTAAGTTTGTGCAGTTCAGCTTCAATTGTAGCACCCAGGCTGAAGATTCTTGATTTTCCGACGAATTTTTTACCTGCAATATCGGCTGCGCTCACCTCTGTTTCCATCACAGTGACACAGAATCACTGTAGGCAGTCATGGCTCTGCTGCTCTGATGTTTGCTCTCCAGAGGTTTCACAGTGTGTCAAGTCATGATGTCGAGACGTGCTGGCTGTTGCTTGGAAACTGCAAGTTTTTGAGATCCTTGGTCTGAGTCTGTAACAGCATTCTGACACTGGATAGGTTTGCTGTTCATCTGACATTAATAATAATAATAATAATAATAATAATAATTATTATTATTATTATTATTATTATTATTATTATTGTTATTATTATTATTATTTATGAGCGCCTTTCAAGTCACCCAAGGACACTTTACAATAGGATAAAACACTTAGTAAAACAATGGCAGAATAAGAACAATAAAACAAAAGCACAAGATAAAATTAACAAACAGTGGATTCACAGTGAATACGCAGATTTGAACAGATGAGTTTTGAGTTGGGATTTAAACTGGGGGAAAGAACCAAAGTTTCTTATTTCTGGGGGCAGAGAGTTCCACAGCCTGGGAGCAGAGCAGCTGAAAGCTCTGCTTCCCATGGTGGTGAGGCGGAAGGAAGGTACAGCAAGCTGGATAGAAGAAGATCGGAGTGAATGGGCAGAACAGGTAGTGGTTAACAGGTCAGAAAGGTAAGGAGGAGCGAGGTTATGAATGGCCTTGAAGGTGAGCAGAAGAAGTTTGAATATTATCCGGAATTTCACAGTGAAGTTCCTGAAGAACAGGGGTGATGTGTTGGTAGGAGGGGGTTCTGGTGATAATGTGAGCAGCAGAGTTCTGAACCAGTTGAAGCTTATGGAGGGATTTTTGGGGGAGACCATGCAGAAGAGAATTGCAGTAGTCAATACAGGAGGTAACAAGACTGTGGACAAGAATGGAGGTAGACTGGGTGGAAAGAGAAGGAAGCAATCTGTTAATGTTACGTAGATGGAAGTAGGCAGAACGGGTGAGATTATTGTGAGATTTATAGGAAAGTGAACTGACATTCTCAGACATTTGCATAACTCTGAGCTAAAAGGAAACAGAGACATGGTCCAGGGTGGAGATATGGAAAAGAGAAGAGAAGACAGTTGTATACTTTAAAATATTTGGGGGCATGTACCTTCTGCATTTTACCCGCATCTGCATGTGTTGATTGGAGTAAAATTATTAGTGACAGATCTAGTAAATGCTTTGGGTGAATATTTCTTTACGCCTGGGCATTCATCATGCCTGCCATGTCTCTATTCTCATACCTTCCCACACACAAACTGTTACACACTCCACATGCTGTGTGGCCTACACCTAGAACAAGACGTTGTTGTATAGCAGAGCAAAAAACATACATAAAATGGAGAGCCCATTTAGCCTGTGCATACTTTAATCTCCATAGTGAATACATATGGTCAAAACAAATCATGCTGCCTGTAACAGTGATGGCACTGATTTGAAAGCAGGCAACATCAGAGAAGATGATTAGAAATGACAATGATGAGAGGACGGGGAACAAAGGACACAAGAGGAGAACGAGAAGAAGAGGAAACGTTGATAAGCAAAACAAGCCTTATATGTGTGTGTGTGTGTGTGTGTGTGTGTGTGTGTGTGTGTGGGTGGATAAAGAAGAAGAGGGCTTCTGGTTGTGAGAACTAATATAACTTGAGAAATTGGCAGTAATTCAGTTATACTGTATTTATTTAGCACACATTTTCAAATTTACAAGAATTTCCTGAAGGCATTTTATATTGTAAAAAAGACCCTTTAGTATTAGAGTGCAAACAATCACACGGCCCCCTGCGAGAAGTGGTGGTAAAGAAAAACAGCCATAAAGATGGATGAGACCTGCAGCAGAAATTGTTAAGGACATGTATGCAGTTCATGCTCCTTTAAAGCATTTCAGTGAGGATTTCAATATATATAAAAGTTTGTCAGTGCATTTCTGCATCTACTCAAAGATTATAACACCAAGATTTCCACAGAACAACTGAAGCAGAATGTCTACATCTGGAACTGGAGGCCTCTTCTTCCCACAGTTTAATCGATCTGGCATGAATAAATGTAACCTTCTGATTGTGGGCTCGCCTTTGCCTGTTTGATTATTTGTGTATGAATGCAGTATGTATACTGACATTGTTATGAAGCGGAAGAGGTCCTGAATACAAGCTTGCCAAGTTGAAGATGAATGTAATTGTGGTCAGTTCTTATCAAAGAGGGTCCCAAGTAAAAGTAATTGCCATTAAGATGGCAGCTCTGGTTATGTTTTAAATGATAGATAGATAGATAGATAGATAGATAGATAGATAGATAGATAGATAGATAGATAGATAGATAGATATAGAATTTTCATCCAATTATCTATCAAGTATTTTTTTAAGTTGTCAACCCTTTTCCAAACTTTTTCTAGCTTTCCAGATGGTTTAGTATAACAAACCATCTGGATTGTCAGGTTGCGTGTGCACATGTCCTCATTACTGTACCTTTTCAGGATTATAGCTGTATATTTAACAGTTTCCCCTCTTTTTGTCTGTCATAAGCTCTCTGAATGTGTTTCACTAGCTCATTGTCGCAGCCTTCATGTCCTGATGCTTCTACATTCACCATCATGCTCATCTGCCTTCTGTGCGTGACAGCTTAAACACGGACCATTTCCCTTACACCTTTAAATTCCTAATCTTTCCTTGTGATGTGTTAAATAAAACATTTAAAAACTACAGCGTAGTATTATTACAGGGCAGGCCACCTAATAGCTACAGTTTTTTGTGCATACAAATGTTGCCCATTAAATTGGGCTTTGTTTGGTTACCTACACATGTAATGAAATTACACTTATCATAATATGCATAGCAGTAAGCTCACTGTGACCAAGTATAATTACTTTTTTCTCTCTCTCTTTTGCTTCTTTTGTTAATATTAATTTCTTTTTGTTTATCACATTTATTCTGGCTTCTGTTAGTCTGAGTTTTTCCTCATTATTTGACTCTTACATAACTTGAGTCTTAGTTCTGTTACTTTTATTGGGTTACTTTTGTTTGATTTTTGGTTTCAAGATTTAGATTTTGTGTTTTGGGGATTATTAACATTTGATTCCATGTAATTAGTGTATTCTTGCCTCCCTTGTACCTTCATGCATTACCTCGTCAAGTCTTCGTCTCTGTCAGTGATTCTATGTGTAGTTGTTTCCTGTTTTTATTTTAACAGTCATTTGTCTCTATTGTCTTGTATTTAGTTTAGCTTTTTTTGTCTTTTTTTTTTATTAGTTTCAGCTGTTCTTAGTTTCCCACCTGTTTCTTTTTCCCTTGATTGCCTTCGATGTATCTTCAGGTTTAGTGTAGCCTCAGTTTGCCTTTGTCTCTTGTTAGAGAGTCTGTTTGATGTCTTTTTGTGTTTGTTCCCTTGTGTGCTACATGTTTCTGCCCAAGAGTTTGGATTTTGCCATTTGTATGCCTGTGTGCCTTTTCCCGTCTTTGTTCATGGAATTTTGACGTAATTAAGTCCTGGGCCCTTTTTTTCTATCCCTGATACCTTGAGCTATTTCTTTTCATTAAAAAATCATAGCAAAAAATAGAGATAACTGAAAAATGAGCAGGGTTTTAAAGTAACTCAGTTGTTTGGGGCGTTCGTGGCTCAAGAGTTGGCAGTTCGTCTTGTAATCGGAAGGTTGCCGGTTCGAGCCCTGGCTCCGACAGTCTCGGTCGTTGTGTCCTTGGGCAAGACACTTCACCTACTTTGCCTACTGGTGGTGGTCAGAGGGCCTGATGGCGCCAGTGTCCAGCAGCCTCGCCTCTGTCAGTGCGCCCCAGGGTAGCTGTGGGTCTAACGTAGGTTGCCATCACCAGTGTGTGAATGGGTGAATGACTGAATGTAGTGTAAAGCGCTTTGGGGTCTATACGGACTAAGTAAAGTGCTATATAAATACAGGCCATTTACCATAAAAAAAATACCCCCACAGTGATAATTCTTTATAAATTATATTCACCTTAATGCTGACAAGTTTTACCAGTTATGGGGGGGAAAAAAGGTAATCTATGTAGTACCCTGTGTTGATAGTTTTTAACTATTATCTGCTGAACTGGTTGTACCCTGCCTCTTGTTATACGTCAGTCCAACACCATTCTGTAAATCTACAACAAAATGGTACTTCACCTAGCAAAACCATTAAAAAAAAATTCCACTTCTTAAATGTATTTGCCTATGATATGTCACACCATACTTTCTGCACCATTCTGCTTTTTTTAAGTATAACACACAGATGCACTGCAGAATTCCTCAACCCTTGGAACAAAAAGTGATTACACAGTACTTATAACCCATTTCAAGCCTCCATACCTGTCCTAATTTTCAGTTTTAAGTCTAATTTTCCAAACTTTACTCCAGTGTTAAGATACAATAAAAAGGAGTACGGCTTAGAAAAGCCAGGGAAAAATGATGGCTCTGTGAAATGCCTAACCAACCCTGCCACATAAACATGAGCTAACATGAGCTAAACTCATCACAGGGAAGGAATCCCACTGTTACATTTAATATAGACTTGTAGTACTGTAGGAAATAATCCCATCTAAGCTGTTGGCTTCTAAGGTTGTCATCACTACTTCTTTAGTGACTGAGTGTACTCAGAGATTTGTATACACTTATCACAAATCCCTGGTATTCGTTTTCTACCTGTCATCACACAGACAATGCAAAATGATGCACACATGCACAGTAATATGAAGTATGCAGTAGACACAAGTAATTTTGCTGTATATAATGTATAATACGTTCCACATTATACAATGCATGCACTACATACACACTGCAGAGCACACAAACATAGACCACAGCGGCCGATTTTGTTGTTTATGCACGATAGGACCAACAGCACAAACATATACATTTATTTTCACAGCTGACAGAGTCGGTCTCATTCTCATACATCACAGCAATATGCTTAGCCTGTCAGCGTCTTTGATCAATGTGCACATTCACAGAAAACACATCAGAAACACACAAGCCATTTTCTTTAAAAGATATCTTCACAGATGCAAAAGAATACTGCACTAGCTTCTGCCACGTTTTGTTAGCGAGAATGCAGGTCCCTGTAGAGCAATGTGATCCTTACTATATAATGCTGGATTCTGCATTACAAGGCACAAATACCCCTGTATTTCTGTCACTTTGCACAAACTGAATCTACTGAAAACTTGGCGTCTCTTATTCCATACCTTGGTTTTATATGGGTCACCTTATTAAGGTTGTATGTCTCTTACCATTCACGGTGCAGTTTTTCCTGCTTATTATAAAGAAACCAGAACAACCAGATGACTATATCCTCAGAATATGGTCTTCAATCTGTCAGAAAATACATGACTATCTGTCTTTAGCCTGTGGCTAGTTTTACTCTTCTTAGACATGGATTTGGCCTCTGCTCTGTAGCGTTAATGCTACAGTTGACACTGATCTAAGCGAGATCATGATACCATAATATCCACTGTGATCATGATACTAATTTAAAACCTTTCATGGGTAGAAAGATGAAAACGATAAGAAACGCAGGGAGAGAAAGTGAATTCCTAGTAGTGAAAATCTTTTTACTTTCACTTGCTGCTTGATAAGGTAAATGTAAAACAAACAAAAACACAAAAAAGCAAACTCATTTAAATGAATGAATTCTTGAATCTAAAGCTTGATAAGCCATCAACTATGCGTATTTTCCCAAATAAGTTGTTCCTTTGATAGTTTTAAAAATGCACTTGTAGCAATGTTTGTAAGTATTTTAGGACTCCCATATTTTGAGTTCTAATACAGATTAATTTCTGTCTGCAAAAAATGAAACAATTAATAAAAATCAGAGATTTTACAAGTTATGCCCACCATATTCTATTGTATAAGAGGATTTAGTTTGACAACTAGCAGGCTTAGGTTAAATTGACCAGAAGGCTGATTGCTTGTGTGTGGGAGGTAATCTGTTGGTGCAGACTTTACTGAGCGCAAAGCCCTCTGCTCCTGAATTAGTCAGATTTCTATTTTTCGAGCTACTCTGTCCCTGTTGTCTGAGAAATCTCTTTCTGTGGCCTATGCTCCATCAAATATTTGTTTCTTGATATTAAATTCCTCCTGGGTAAGAGTTTCATCAACTGGAACTCATTTTCACTGTTTGGAAGACGTCTGAGTGGAAGAAGCAGCAGAGTGTTCCTTTTCTGCTTTCACTGTCTGCCTGTATAAAAGTTTAATTTGCTATAAGTTTGATGTGGCAGTTTCTTACACACTCTGAGTACGGATGCTGATATTACCACAACAGATATCACATTATATATTCCGATTTGTGGTGTACATTTTACATTCTGGGGAAGTTCTACAAGTTTGTCTCTGCAAGTACTTGACAGGAATGAGGTGAAACTGTTTTGATGTCCTGTGTAGTCCTGGTAATGTGAAGGAATAGCAGTAAACACATGCAGTCTTAAAAAGGTAAGTCTGGTTATAACCTATGCATGTTCAAAATGCTGTACATATAGATCTTTAGAGGCATAGCTTGACATTTTTAGGGCTTTAATGTTCTTTTAATGGCCAATAAAATCGTTGTTTAGTGTCTGATTTGAAAAAGTATTAAAAAAGAATAGATTCTGAAAGCATTTACACACAAAAAAGTGATAATAGTCTGAGAAGTAATAGATTTTAAAAAAGTAATCAGGTGGGAAGAAGTACAAATACTTTATTAGGCACACAAATACTTTGTTACTTTGTTAAGTAACAAATTACAAATACTTTTTTACTGTACTTAAGAAGAATTTTCAGGTATCTGTACTTCTTACTTTCTGAATATGTTTTGTTTTTACTCCCTACATTTAAAAAATATATATATCTGTACTTTCTACTCCTTACATTTTCAAAACAGGCTCATTACATTTGCTTTAACGCATTTGGGAGGAGTTATTATTTCATCACTGCGAGCCTTCAAACATCAAACCGATTTAAGCCTAAACAGTAACACATGAAGAAAAAAATTCTCATTTATTAATGACCAGGAACACCAGAACCAGGTTGCAATACTTTACTACATCTAGCAACATCTAGGAATGAAGATAAAGGTAGTAACTTTTTTTAAGTGGCAGGTAATTTCAAATGCAGCTATCAGCTCAACAAACATCAGCAAACACACAAACTGTTTGTGGTCCAGCGTCTGTATTTCACTGAGAGAGAATAGAAAAAGAGCTAACTTCACTCAGAGATGGAGGAACATAAAAAAAGAGGACAGAAGAGGAGGAAGAGAGGTTAGATTTAGAGGTTAGGACGCTCAGTGGGATTTGAAAAAGTGGAAGTTTAAAGTTTACATGTAAGTCCACATGTTTTTAAATCAGATGTTGGGTTTGTACATGTTACATTCTGTTGTTTTTTTTCACATTGTGAAACATGCAAATGAAACTCAAGTAGACTGTGTTATTTAAAGGGTGCCTGAAAATGGTCCGCACGTCATTGCAGGATAAACAGGTTAGTTTCCTGTACTGTAATGGATTTAAAGTAAAGAACAGTGTGCGACTGGTGCACAGCGGCTGCGGTTTCATTGTCAGAGTAAGCTTACATCGAGTGTAGCAGAGATTCATATGAATTTTACCTGATGATGCTGAGATCCATTCACTGAATTCCACCCTCATTCCAACTTTATACCATCTAGAAAAAAGACAGCATAAACAGTGTACTGTCAGTGTCGTGGACGGAAACAGCCAGCACATCTTATGAAACATCTACTGACATCTGGTTGAACTCAGTTGTGTACATCCACAAAGAGCAGCAGCTTTTCCCCACTATGAGTCATTACAACCAATTTTAGGGTTCCCCCACCTGCTAAATCCCACTTTAACCCCTGACTGTACACACTGTTCTTTTTAGAGGCAAAGTCACCCTCAGGCAACAGAAAATAAGGGTTTTTTTCTCTTCAGATTCCTGAGCAACAGTCTGGTTCTTTTCCTCCTTGACACCAGTAAGATGCTTCTGATGTTTGTCTCTGGTTGAGGAGTGGCTCGGTATTAAGAATGCAACAGCTGTAGCCCGTAGCCCCTTTCTCCAACATGTCTGTGTGTGGTGGTTCGTGATGTACTGACAGGAGTCTCATTTCACTCTCCCAATTGACCTTTCCATTAATTTCTATTAACATGCTTTGGTTTAGCACTCTTAACAGCCAATCCTTTTAGTAATGAACTTCTATGGCATACTTTCCTTTTGTGTCGGCAATCATCATCGGGACAACTAGGAAGTCGGCAGTCTTTCCTATGATTATGACTGAAGTAACCTGAGATACTGTGAGAGGTACTGTTTATACTGTATGAATAGTAATTTACTCAGTTAACTCAGAACCTTGAAATTAAATATAGTAATAATTTGAGGTGCTGGATTTTGGATTTTTATAAGCCAACAAAAAAGGTTGAAATGTTTTACTTAAAGTTATTAATATAGAATATATTAAAGTTATTCTTTTCAAATCAAATTGGGGGAAAAAAACAAACTTTTGCAATATTTTCATTTTTGAAATGCACGTGCACATGGTCAGGAATATGTAACCTAACTCTTCAATGTAGTTTTTACTTATTCTAATTTACTAATATCCAGATAAAATAACATTTTGTGTAGTCTTCACAAAAAAGGAGGGATACTGAAGCTCATGGAGAAAATGTTATGCTAATCTAAGACCACAAGATTTTAGAAATCCTCAGCAGCATCTCCTGTATCACAGTTGCGTAAGCAAAAATATCGTGGCACAATCACTACCGAATCTGACAAAGACATTTTGAGTAAGTACTCACTCAACCCTCACAGGCACAGATGAACAAAGGAATCAAACCAAAAACATGTTATTTGAATCCCTTGCTGTCACTCACTGACACTCTCAAGGCTTGTCCTAGAGCTGCTCAAACTAGATGAGAAAATTTCGTACATGCCAGAGAATATCACGCACTCAAGGCTCACAAAGGGAGTGTGAATGCATGACTGAATGCTCTAACCTAAGGAACATCAGTGGCTCGAACGAGCAATGATGTGGATGTGGCGACGTTCTGGGGGATTTGTTAGAGATCAAACTGGAAGGGGGATGAGGAAAAAACGTGTCTGTCACTATGGACTCTAACATAATCATCATCAGTGTTTCGTGTCAGGATGGTTTGTTCTTTATACTGTGACATGGTATGAGAAAACATGAACGCTTCACACACACACCATACACACACGTACACCCACACTGTTTGACACCATGTTAACAACACTGTCATGCAATCTGTAGCCTGTGTTTGTGTGTGTCCGTGAGCAGCTCCTCTCCTACAAGTAGCAGCAACTGTGACAAGCCAGGGTTATTCAGCTCAAACCTCTAGCCTTTGGCGTTGTGTGGTGCTGGTGCAGGGAGGGGCGTGGGGAAATGTGTGAGGATGGGGGAGGGGGCATGCAATGACTCAGTGAATTGGTGTGTGTGTGTGATTTCCCACAGTAAATCCTTTGTCTCATCTGTCTGACAGATGCAGATTTTAATCTCTTCCCTTCATTCCACTTCTCTGAACCTGTTTTTCTTTCATCACACTTCCATTCAATTTGGGTTTCATTTAATATACCATGCCGTTTTCCAGGAAATGACAACAAAAACATCGAGCTCAGCAGAAAATTTAAATTTCCTTATAGCAGAGTCTTAATGTGATAGCAATACCGTTTAATAATTACAATCTATCTTTGTTTTCCCTTTGTCCTACAGCTAATTTATGATGAGCTTCCCTCATTGTTGTCTCAATAATCCCTCTTGTCTACCTATATTGCTTCTATATATCACATTGTTCGTTTTCTCCCACGATATAAATCCTTGCTGCACGCCACCCACCCTGCCTTTGCTTCACCTTTATCCCCTTCTCTCTTTGCTGTCACTGATCCCTCTACATGTGGCCGCAAGGTCAAATATGTGCTGCTGAACTGCAAAACACACACACGGATGAGAGTGCAAGCCAAAGACAATAGTATAGCTATCACACAAAGAAAAATACTGCTAGTTTTAAGAAATCTGACACTTTCTTTCTGAGGTATTGAGGTTAAGCTAAGCGATAAGAAGCTGAAGGGAAGGTCAGAGGTCGAGCTATGAGAAAGCCACCTACTCTCACAGTGCAGCAGATGCCAAAAGAAAAGCATTTGCTGCAGTATTAAATCACTGCAACCCTGCAATAAGTTCAGAAAGGTCACCATACATTTTAGAGGACACAAAAATAATATTTTAGTGCACACTTTGATCAATGTATATTGTTCTTCAGGTTGTAATGTGGAGTAGTTAAAACTCATCCTCATCCTGGATTTTATGTCAATAGGCCTGACAGTCATGTACAAAAGTTTTCACAGGACTTTATGCAGTTTTATGAAAAGAACAACTTCCCCATGCTTATTATTCCAGTGTGGTATCTGGTGACTGATAGGGCATTTGTATTGATACTGTGATCTTATTTCTACTGGTGAGTCTTACCTTTTAAATGTGTTTGGCTGTGTCCGACCTTACATCTTCATCATGGTTCCTGCTGGCCTTTGGGATACCCAGGTATTTGTTAGCTCAGACTGAACTATACCGCTATTGGGTAACTCCATCGCTTCAGTTGTGTCACCTTTCCACTGTTTTGCAACCATTCAGCCAATCTGAACGACTTCCACATGATTGATCCTGGTGAAGTGGATCAATGAGTCGATGTCTCACTCATTTGCAAAGGTTGATATCATCCACATACAAGAGGTCACTGATGGTCGCTGTTACTGCAGAGATTTAGGTTGTTCAAGAGACCGAGGTCATGTAATAATTCACTTTACTTAATTTTATATGTATTTCAGTCAACAGTTAACTCTACCCAGTGTTTGCTGAGAAAAGACAGGCTTGCAAAATCGCATCGGTATCACTCATTGCCTGTGTTACACTAAATATGTCAAACAGCTTAAGATCATGTGTTTTAAGTATTTTAGGGACATAAAATGTCACCACCAAAACCATCCTGGCACCTACAGGTAATGACAGTTTCAGGCAGCCTCTCACTGAGTTGAGTGTAGTCTGTAATGAGATAATAATATTGAGCTATTTTTCCACATCTCATTAATCTGCTGCTGACAGGACTCATGAGCAGATGGCTTTTTATGAGGTTGGTTATTTCCCAGAGGTCCTGGTCATATTGACTGTAGCAGGACATGACATTCCTTTTATCACAGTCTTAATCTTATATTTATATGTAACATTTCTAATTAAGAATAATACTAATCTTTCAGCTCCCCACTTCAGAGCATCAATACATGCAACAGACCTTAAGGCAAGAAAATGCCTGAAACATTTTTAATCTTTAATTTATATCTTCTGATTATTGCAAGGAGCCAGAGTAGACAATTGTTGTCATGTGCCAGGTTACATTGCTTGTCAAAATGGCTTTTCCAGTGTGGCCTTTTTTATTCAACAAGTATAAGCTTAAAGGGAATAGCACCATCACTACTGGGAACATTTTTCACGAGTAGTATCCAATAATGCACAGTTGTTTTCTTTATTGTTTGAATACATATTTGACCATGGAGATTGCTTTGTCATTGTTGGATTTCTGTTCCTTCCACCCTTTTTCAACAAACACTGCAAACTGAGATTTTAACCCATTTCATTGCTCTCCCCTGTTGCAGCTCTGGCTGTTCTTAAAGCATCATCTTCTCTTTGGTTTCCCCTGCATGCTAGCTCTAATGTTGCTCCAGCAGAGGATCTTTCAGAGAGGCCAGATTGTCCCAGAGGTAGCTTCAGGCACAGTGACAACAACTGGGCAACTCTGTCAGCTAACAGGCTCTCCTCCTGGGACGCACGCACGCACGCACACAGAACATTGAGATAGATTCAGAAATAGAAAATATACAGCTCGCACGAAAAGCTCAGGCTGGCATATACAGCCCTGCGACCTGTTGAAGTGTCTCTCTTTGTTTATTAAACATCATAAAACAGCACACAGATTAATTTGCTGATCGTATAAATTACTATCAAACTCAACTTCATGTTAAAAAAATTCAAATTAGTGATAAGAATATACCCCTCTTCCTTTCTCCCTTTTCTTTTCCTCATTCAAGTCTGTCCCGTATCTAGCAAGTGAAAATAAAAAAATTAATAAAATAAACAATAAAAGGTGAATCAAATAGACCATAAAAAAAAGTGATAAGAATATACCATGGTAAAAGGACTGTATTTGTATAGCGCTTTACTTGGTCCTAAGGACCCCAAAGCGCTTAACACTATACACAATCATCCACCCATTGGTGATGGCACGCTACAGTGTAGCCACAGTCGCCCTGGGGCGCACTGACAGAGGCGAGGCTGCCGGACACTGGCCCTCTGACCAGCACCAGTAGGCAACGGGTGAAATGTCTTGCCCAAGGACAGAACGACCGAGAGTGTCGGAGCCGAGGCTCGAACCGGCAACCTTCCGATTACAAGACGAACGCCCAACTCTTGAGCCACGATCGCATATGAGTAATGCAGTCATTAGACAGGAGGTAAAATCAAAGGAATGTTATAATATTATGACCTTTATAAACGAATGCAGGGCAAGTCAAGTGGAGCATTTTGAATTACTGAATTCAAATGCAACTAGGATATTAAATTCCCAGTAAAGGCTTTGTATTCTTCACATCACCGTTTTCTCCTATTTCAAGCATATTTATGATATATTTTTATTGTAACAGAGGTTGATTTTTAAAAAAACAAAACAAATGTTTTTGCATCTATTTTTAGGGTTTTGAAAAGCATAGAAATCTGAGAGTAGTGGACCTTTATTACATGTTCATCATGTGATGGCGTGCCAGCACGACACCATTGTGTAGATTGTCAACACTCGTAGATGTGGTCTTTCTCACTCTGGGTCTCTGGGTGGCATAATAGGGCTGAGCACACATCCCATTTATACACGTTTGCAGCAACAAAATGAGTTTCTGTTCTGCAGTCGTCAAGAACAACAATAACCAAGTTGAAAAAACATCTGAGGTCATAGCTGTGCTAGAAAATTCCCATCAAGCTCTCTCTCTCCCACTTTGATTACTTTAAGTGTGGTTGTTGACTTTATTATCAGCTGGGTACAAACTGAACTGTTCTGCTGATATGAGAAAATTGAAACAGAAACTCCATATTAGAAACGACTGATCTCACAGTGAGAGCTGGCCTTTCTAAATCTGGCATTACATGAAAACAACTTCTTGGCATACAGACATTAATTACTCATACACCCTGAACTATTCCCTGTAGATCTCATCGACAGAAGCTTTAGTGATGTTGTTAAAAGCTGCAAGCGCAGTACTTGATTGCACATTGTCTAAGTTCAGCCAAAATATGTTGTGGGTAATCTTCTCACTGTTTAATATCTGACTTTGTCCTGCTGGAAATGTTCCACAGTCCTGAAGATATAGCAGTGACATTGATACAGCACCAAAATGTTACCACATCTTAGATAAACGGTGTAATATTTTGTTTTATATGTGCCCTTCCACCTTAGCTCTCATCTGTCATATTTTCCTGGAAATATTTTGTGTACATGATCTTTGGAAGTTCACAGGAATATTTTTTGAGCACTGTGGCTATAACCCATCACCCCTACTATCCATTGGTTTGAAACAGAGATGTAAAGAAACTGTCAGAGCATAAATTTTAAAATGATTTGGAAATAATTTTAACATCCTATCATTTTAAAATGTTGAAGGAAATAGAAAGCTTATTTGACCATTTGATGTAATTATTATGATAGATTACTGAGGACAGTTCTAAGCTTTCTCAGAATCCATGCTCATTGCTTAGTAAGCAGCATTATTATGCTGTTGTGGGCTCAAATTTACACATACAGATAAATCTTTAAAAAAGGGAGTGCAGAAGAAGGCACAAAGAAAAGAGCAAAGAAAAAAATCCAAACAGAATAATGCTTAAATTGTGTCATGTAGGGGAAATAATCCTTCTGGAAAGTTGTCTTGGTGTCTCTAGATGTCTTGTTGCTACAGCCATTACCAAACATCGCTTATCTCTTTTGTTATTTTGAGTTTATTTATACCACTATCAGTCAAAGCATTAGGAATCTCTAGATTTTAACCATCAGCTAAAATGACAACAGGGCTGGAAAGTCAAAGAGCAGCAGTATGTGGGGTGGGGGAACCAAGACACAGACTGTTGCTGACTCATCAAACAGATAAAGAGCTCATAGGCTACGACAATGCTGTAGAATGGAAACATATGCATCAGTAAACATAAACTTCTTTAATAACATTTTCCAAGGACTTGAACTGACTTGGTTGTAATATTGAGGATGCAATATGCTGACAACTTTAATTGCATCATTGTCTCATGAGATACATCAAACTACATTTAATCTTTTTCATTAGTTATAGAGTGTTGACCATTCTTTTACCTAAAACTGTTGCGTTTTCTTTTCCAGGGAAATATTTTGTGCATGTAGTCATTGCTCATTTGCTCATTTGAAATGTAAGCTACAGAAAATAAGACGAAGAAATGTATGTGTTTGATATAATACCTGAGTTTTAATATGATGTGGAAAAAACTGTTATTCTCACTAAATAAACTCTGATCTTTGAAATAAATACAAACCATCTGTTTAAACAGAACATTTGCTTCTGCTTTTAATGCAACTCAGGAAGGTCAGCGAAGTGCAAGATCATTAAGCTAATAACACCGTACAAATCCAGACTGGCTTAATTTGATCACCGTGAGAGTCATAGCTGTGGTTCAGATTTCTTTTGGCCAGTTGGGTATTGTTCGCTCTCTTTTGAGAAATTGCTGCAGACTCAGGCTCCCTCGCTGTCAACCTTCTTCCTTCCTCATATTCTTTGTTCATTCTTGTTACCAATATTTTTGCACGTTATTTAACATTTATGATCCCATTGTCTTATACAGGAATGCTTATTGTCTCCATTACTGTTTACCTATACCTGTGTTGTTTTTATTTATCTATGACAAAATCTGAAATACACTTTTGTAATTAATTATCCTCTTATTGTTTTGTTTTCTTGTAGGGTTAGCCTTGAGCCTTCTCCATCTTGCTAACCCCATGTCTGTTTAGCATGATTTACTGTAAAACATTAAAATTGGAAAATTGTGATAAAATCAAAGCTATAATGTTAGAAAAAATGTATAAATTACAACTTTCATAAGTAACTCACAAATAACTGTCAGTTCTCCTTGCCAAATCAAGCGGAAATTCCTGTAAAAATGTTCAAAAGTTGTAGGAAAGGCTAGCTGACAAATTCATATCGAGAAGTATTTAATTAAAATACCGACATATAAATAATATACCTGGTGTCCTGATCCAGTGTAGTCACTTGAAGGTTAGACAGCTGGTTTAAAACTTGAATTCTGTTGCAGAAACAACAGAATTTCAGAAACAAACAGAAAAAACTTCAAGCGGTTAAAAAACAATATACGTTGTATGATGTTCTTCAAAAAGTCTAATTGTAAGGTGTACTGTCATTATTTTATACTGAGGAGGAAAAAGTATAAGATAAAGCTTATCTTCAAAGAAGCCACATCACAGTTGAATTCTTTATAATTTAACATAAATTTTGATTCTGTCATTGACTTAATGTCACTAATGCAGTCTCGAGTCACTGCTAAATTGAAACATTTTTCTTGTTGAATTCAGTGAATTTAGGTTAACGCTTCTGCATTACAGCTGTAATGATATGCAGGGTTGGGCAAGTTACTTTGAAAAAGTAATTAGTTATAGTTACTAGTTACTTCTTCAAAAAAGTAACTGCGTTAGTAACTGAGTTATTTTTCAAGTAATTAATTACTTTTAGAATCTGTAACTATTACATTACTTTAAAAAAAAATGTTTAACCCTCTGAGGTCCAGGGTCTAATTGGCCATTTTTAACTACTTTTGATTTTCCCTCTACATTTCACCTTTAAAAACTGTTTATTTGCCTTGTTTGGTATCATCCTTTTTAGCACAACCTCACGTGTCTGAATTTAGTTATGTTTTCATTTTGACATACTGTATTAACACAATTAATCTAAAATCAGAAAAAAACAAAAACAAAGTCCGAGTAGAGTATATTTTTTACTGTAACAACCACAAACATGTTTAATGAATCATATTTCATAAATTGAATTCAAATATAAATTGTCAATTTTAAAATCATATGCACAGGTTTTGCAAACAACAAAGTTATTTGCAGCCATTTACCTTTTACCGCTTTTTAAATAACCATTTCAAACTATTTACAGAACAATCAGCTGTTCTGCATTCAATAAGATGCCACACAAATTATTTGTGCCACTCCAAAAATTTCTGTCCATTATAAAGGAGAACATCACAGCCTGATACCTGCAGGTCTGACAGCAGCAGGTGTATCACTCCTGTTCTCTGCCTGGAGACAGCAGTCGCCTCATTGTTCTGACACACAACACAAAACTATCCACAACACTGCACACTAACTACACAAGATGACACATTAACTACACACTCCAAACACGCTAAACCTCACAAATCTCTCACGTCTGAAAACTCTCTCTCTCTTCTTTCTGTTCTCTCTGTCTCGCTGTCACTCCTAAAATTTCTGGTTTTTGTTTTGGGTTTTTTTGGTCATAAGCAGAGAGTGCTTGCTAGCGCTGTCCTTAGACAGTAAACGTGATGAAACTATTGAGGAAAAACACGCATATATATTGTTTATCATGACTCTGGTTTTACATGGCCTATTAACACAATTTAAAAACTGGTATATATCACCTTGTTGCTTTGTCATCTTGAAGTGGTCGTGTGATTGGCCTACCACTACTTTATTCTTCCTCAGTCAGACAGCAGCACTCATGCGATTGTTTTGCTCCCCTAGCTCCAGGTGTTGTGCCAAAAAGTGATCGTCGGGCAGAAAGTGCCATCCCCGTTAGTAATGCCGTTACTTGTAACACCGTTATTCCCATCACTGATGACATGACATGATCAAATGAGGATTGTAATGGTAAAAATACTTCACAATTACTGAAATTGGGTTTGGGGAAAAAATTAAATATCCCTATTTCAAATCGTTTTTTGTCTTTATTATTACATTGAATTTAATATTAATTAATATTAGTTACGC
This sequence comes from Rhamphochromis longiceps, assembly GCF_057381845.1. NCBI lineage: Eukaryota > Metazoa > Chordata > Actinopteri > Cichliformes > Cichlidae > Rhamphochromis > Rhamphochromis longiceps. Next base: position 9,589,694 of record NC_140569.1, on the reverse strand, counting down.
TTATTTTATTTATTGTACTTGTGTTATAAACAGATTTTTTTTTGACGTACCATTGTTATTGACAGTAGCAGTATATTTTGATACTACTACTTAACATCATTATGTTAACTGAACAATGGCTGGTTTTATAAAAAAGGTTTTGCCGTATTCTGAAAAAGGGCACTTTTAGTTCGCTGAACTGATTTTCATCAATCATACTGCTGCTGGTTCACACCACACAACCACAGCCCAATCTGGTACCCACTGAATAGCTCCACCTAAGCAGTTGGGGACTGCTCTGGTGCAGTGCTTGCTCAAGAGCCATCATTTCCTTTATCCTATGTGGATTTATCCTGCTTTGATGACCAATCATATGAATGTTCTCATTGTCCTTATAGATTTAGGATGAAATAAATAAATATATATATATATATATATATATATATATATATATATATATATATATATATATATATATATATATTTCTTGTTGAACATGCCAAACCAATTTTTTTTTAAAGGTTTTGTACTTTTTTACTTTTCATAAATTAATGCACATATATACAGCCCAGCAAACATGTGGCATGCACTTGAGTGCTGAGCTGTGCAGATCTGCCTGCACTGAAGGCAGACTGAAGATCAATAGCTTTCTGAGGCATATACCTTTGTTTTAATCTATTACTGACTGACATCAAACACTTTAAACTAATGTCTATTGATAACACAACACTGAGAACCTGAGAGAGTGGAAAAAATCTTTCAGGCAGGAAGGTAAGAAAACAAAATAAAAATCATAAGTCAGCTGAAGGACCTGGAGGGAAAGTGGGGAGTGAGGTAAAGAGAGATTTGTTGAACCAAAGCAGTAAGAAAACATCAATAAGATGAATTCCTGCACGTACAAAAGGTTTATCCACAAAAAAATAAATTACTAATAGTTTATTTGTCTACCAAGGGTGGATACAGCAGAGGAGAGGAAATAGATTGCAAATAAAAGAGAATAATAGAGGCAGATTGACAGCATTCATGAATGGGAACTGAAGAAAGCGCCACTGATCCTGAAAATAGATGCATAAAGCCATATTGTTTTTTGAGTTGCTGTGTCTCCTGCAGTCTCGTTGGTGTATTAGTGGTATATGATTTGATCTTTACAGCTTGATGCTCAGATGTCTCTGGATGTCTACACTTAATCATTAGCCCTCTCTAAACTGGATTTATGATTCTGTGCCCTTACCTCGTACTCCTGCTGTTTTCCCTGTGTCCCTTTTGCTCTTTGTGGCTAACGTACAGAGTTCAAAGATAAAGAAATAAAAGTCTGGAATGTGGCTCAGCTGGAGCAGAAACTCTGGTGTGGGAGGAGTTCAGGATCACACTCCTCAGTCTCCTTGGGATGCTTTACACTTGAGTCCTGGAGAGGGGAGTTTATCCGTTAGTTGAACCTCAGATGCAGGAGGAACATATTCCATCCTGGGTCTGGAATGCTTGACCAGCTCTTTATTCTCTCAAGGATATTTCAGGGTGCCTGGGAGTTTGCCCAAAGAGTCTACGTGTGTTTTGTGGACTTGGAGAAGGCATTAAATGCATCCTTCTGAGTATCCTTTGCGAGGTACTTTGAGAGTATGAATGTCTGGCCCATTTCTACAACTCATTTGGTCCCTGCACAAGTATTCCAGGAGCTTGGTGCCCATTGGTCTGATAAATCAGACTCATTTTTGTGGGTGTAGGACTCCAGCAGGGCTGCCTTTTGTCACCGATTCTGTTCAGAATTTTTATGGACAAAATCTTTTAGGCAGAGCCAAATGGTGGAAGGCTTCCACTTTGGTGGCCTTTGGATTTCGTCTCTGCTTTTTGCAGATGATGTAAATTTAATGGCTTCATCAAGTGGTGGCCTCCAGCACACAGTGGAGGGGTTCACAGCAGAGTGGCAGGATTGAGAATTTTAACCTACAAGTCTGAGGCCATGGTCATCAGCCAGAAACGGGTCGAGTGTCTACTCCTGGTCAGAGACATGTTGCTGCTCCAAGTAGAGAAGAGATATTCTCTAAAATACCAACAGGTTTTCAGATCTCTACACTGTGCAGTCTATGTGACAGCTAACACCAGAGATTCCAAGAGAAAATAACTCTTAAAACTATATATAGGGTTCAATCAAAACAAAACAGAGTTGGGGTTAAAAAAGTTGTCACTCAATTTAACTCCACTTTTCCACAGTGATGAGCAAAAAACTGAAGCATTTTTTTATTCTGTTTATGGTATGACAGCTGAATTTGGAAAAAAAACAACAACCTGACTGTATTGCACTGGTCAGCTTTGTTTTTTTCCTGTAAACTTCACATTCTTCTTTCTAAGAAGAAGAGCCTTGATCTCCTAGGCTCAGCATTGGCAGCTGAGTTTCAGATCAGCCTCATCACCTGCAGCATTTAAGGATCAGCTCCAGCACAGTCTCTGCCAGACTATCATCTACTACTGAGTGTGTCTCCTGTGTGACTGAAGAGTGATATCGTTTCCAAACTCACCTACCTGTCTCTGTGGGCCTAGACTGCTTTCTCTTAAAGTACTTGACTAAATACTAATCTGCCAGACTATTCACTACCAGATGACCTTCCTTCAAATCCAATTTACCTCTGAAACCTGACCAGTGGCTCCTCCTGTAGTGTTCCTCAAGTTTCTCTTGAATAAGAAATTCTGAGACTCCCTGAATCTATTAGTAACTTCACTGAGTAGTGTTAAAAAATAAATATATATTCTTAATGCTTATTTGCTGATTAGATTGTTTTATGAGAGGCCCAGACTTGACGAGGTCACAGGCTGCATGAGTACAGTGGCAAAATGATAGATTAACAGAAGTGGGATAAAAACAGGCCAGGCTTTGGCTTAAAATTTGACAGCTTCACCTTTCATTCTGTCCTCATCCTGAGAAGAAGCTTAAAGGACAGTCAATCTCCTGATGAAGACAGAAGACAGACAGAACATCGTGTACTTGAAGAATTAACAGCAGGCAAAAAAGACAGTGAAACGGACCTATAACACTGAAGACTCCAGCAGCAGCGTGTAAGAAAACACTTGATGGAACATGCACTCTGAATTACAAGCTGGGAAGTTGAACAGTGGTATAACTGTGTGAAAGCACTGGACACTGAGTTTCAGATTTGCCATGCTGGGAGTAATCCTGGAAGAAAAGACTGAAAAGATCAAGAGAGAAGCAATGGAGAGAAGAAACAGCTGATTTGGGCCTGTGTTGATCTGCAAGGCCACACAGCTGATTGAGAACAGGGACGAGGACGAGTGAAAGGTGAATCTGGGGTAATATAGTGAAAGCATATGGGAAATTGGATTTAAAATTGAGACTGAACTGATGGAGGTTTAGAAATGTCCAGAACATGACAACAGAAGGGTTAAAAGAAAAATAGATAAAGAAAGAAATAAACTAACAAGTACCTGAATCAATAGAAAAGACACATATACAAACTGTTACATGTGAAAGTATTTGTAGAGAGAATCAGAAATGAGACAGTTTGAATCCACAGCTCAGTGCAAAGATGCATGAATTAAACCTGATTATAAAAATACATATCCAATGAAGATCAGCTTACACTAAATATTAATATGAACACATAACATAAACACAATGAAGACATGCTTACATTCATGAATGTGAATACATGACAAGTGTGCTAAGTGGTGTCGATTTAACATACTTAAAGCTTGAGGTTGAGGAATAACTCCATGACAATAGAGTGACTTTTGTAAAAAGGAAAAAGGATAAACTAGTGATTAAAGGCTTAAAGTAGTTTTGAAATAATGAATTGGAAGTGCTCTTGTGCCGATTGAGCAAAAGAAGTGACTACGGTAAAAATAAAACTAATTTAATCATGTGGTAATGTTTTAAATATGCATTTTTTGTCAAGGCAACTTCTTGAGATATGACTCAGTATGCAAATTAGCTGAAACCCGTGGTGACAAAGAAGCTTCCTGTCTGGCTGTGTGTCTGAGGCTTTCAATGAAGGAAACATAGCAGTGACTGAGAAGAATTACTTGGTAAAATATATAATGGTAAAATACAGGATAATTAAATAAAGTGGTCAGGTCTGTCCAGAAGTGCAGATTTGGACAAGAAATTTATAATTTAGTGATGACACATTGTTATAACGTGTTTAGAAAGTGCTTAAAGGGGAATATTACTGTTGTGCAAACTGTGGCTTTTAACAAGATCTTTTGGGTATTTAGCAGGTGAAATTATGTCAGTTGACCTCAGATTGTCAGGACGCTGAAGAACCTTTGGCCACTGAAATATGATGTGGGGAAATGAACAGAGGGAGTGATTTTAAGTCTAATTTCAGACTATGTAAGTATTAATTAAGCCAAGAGTAGGACAAAACTTTTGTGGCCCTGGAGTTCTAATCCCCATAACATATTGATAGATTAATAAGCAAAACTTTTCTGTGATTAAGATTTTTGGGGTTGTTGGTTTAGTGATGGGTTGATTCTGTCAGTTAGTTTGGGTTGTTTTCTTATTTTAATAGAGGGAGTTTTACTAATCATGGACATGTTTAGAACTGGGCCCTTTATAATTGTGACAGTGCACTTAGAAAAAAACCTGTCAGGTGAATATGTTTTATGCTTTGATGAGCTAATAATCAGCTCTCCTTTTTCTCATTTTTTGTTTGCAAGATTGAATTAACAGCGCTATAAAATTTTTGGGGGAGCAAATAAAAGGTGAGCTTTTCCAGATTATAATGGGCTGAGGAAAGGCCGACCTGTGGGAACTGATTTTTTTTCCCTTTAAAACAGTAAATTATTAAAAGAGCTGGTATTGGCATATATATATATATATTTTGGTTAAGTCTGATAAAGTAAAATCAAAATGTACCATTACATTAAGAGGAGCAAAATGAAATCAAAATATGGAAATTGTGTATGAAGAACATGACTGATAACTGTTCTGTCTTAAGTTTTGTTATAACACAGATTGCATTACAAGTGGGAAAATTGAGTTTTTAAATGAAGTTAACAATAGGTTTTGTTTCTAGGCAGCTCTGAATGGAGTCAGGAGTTTAAAACATTTAACATGAGGATTAAACTGATTTTATTCCTGAACACAGGTTTGGAGGTCCGGAGGAAGTGTACCTGAGAGGAGAATTGCTGAGGGTTTTTTAGAGAAATAATATGATTAACTTTTTTCTTCTAATTTTAGAAGAGGTGGTGAAGCATTTTCAGTTTCAGTTATTTATGTGTCAAATAAGTCTTTAGCTTATTTGACACATAAGATGTGTCAAGAAGGGGTGATTTTGGGTTTAATTTGAAATAAAAATGACTTTCTGGGTGTTTGATAATTTAGCTATGATAAAACTTACTCATAAGTAATTGCTTTTATGCTTAAACTTAATTGAAAATGCTTGTTTTCTCTGTGATCTTTTAGTAGAATAAGTGAAAGGTGACAGTGTGTAGTAAAAGGTCAATGTAAAAACAAAATGCTTGCAGAGACAGATAACAGGAAGTTAAGACAGTTTGCTTGGAAACTTTGCACTTGCAGAGCAACAGGTTTTTGTACAGGATGTTAATGATCAGATAAGAGAAGAAGAGAGCTTGTTAAAAGGGTGTCAAAAGTGTCGCTTACCCAAATGAATAACATTGAAGATTATATATGTATAAATGATTGTTTATACACACATTGCAATTGTGCTCATAGGAGTTGTCACTTGGTCAAGTGAAGGTCGAAAACGTCGTTCAGCGTGACTGACTGAGCTGATATATTGTAGGGATGAACTTGAGTGCCGATGGATAAATGCCAACATGCTTACACACATAATTAGGCGAATCCTTTTGATTAGAGAGTCCCGAACATGATAGGTTGAACCAAGTTTGAAGAATTAAGAGAACAATTGATGAACGTAATAAGTTATGGAGGCGTTGCAGGGAGAGGTGTTTTGTTTCCTTTACAGGAGATTTCTGAACCGCAGAGGAAAAGCAAGGAAAAGCTAATTATATCGGTTTTTAGTTAACAGTAGTTATTGAGGGAGTCAGTTAATTAGGTTAACTAATAAAATTAGTTAAAAAGGGGGAAACTGTTAAGAAATAAATATATATTCTTAATGCTTATTTGCTGATTAGATTGTTTTATGAGAGGCCCGGACTTGACGAGGTCACAGGCTGACAGGAAACTGCATGTTTTTGCAGTATATGAGGAGCAGACAGAGAGTGAAACTAAGTTCAGACGAAGGGTGACAGGTTGCCCTGGCAACAGACCTCAGAAAGGGGAAGTTATTGCAAGCTGCACAGGAAATTTGACACAAAGAAAAGAGGAACTTATACCATATAAGGAGTTGTTTGTATCTAAACTATGTGTGACGTGCTGCAAAATATATAGCGAGACTGGCTGCTGCTTTTTCAGACTTGAGCTGGCGTTTCTGTGTGTGTCTCCATTTTCCGGAAAATGTGAAATTAAGGATCATTTTTTGAGTTAGGCCGCTTTGAGCCGTGCCTTTTTTGGCTGTTAAAGAATACAAAGAACTGGATTTAATACTAGCCACAGATATTCCTGCATCTACAATAATGCCCATCTCTCCTTCTCCAGGACTGTGGTCCTGTTCAGTCCCCCGTGTTGCACATTCCACTTGTGAAATTACCTTCGGTGTCAATAAAAAGTGTGAACTCTGAGTTGCTGTTTCCTGGGTCCTGCTTCAGAATCTGCTTAATGTATTCGCTATTTAAGGTCATGACAGTGTAATGATGATTAAATGAACAGTTACTTTCAATTATCATCTGGGTCATAAAAATAATGAATAGCTGCTAAAATGAGACAACCTTAAGTGTCTGTGGTATTGAGATTTATCCCATCTGAGAGAAAAGATGCATGACATGGACACACCTTCTTTCCAATCATTCCCAGAATAGTCCTTTGACTTGCTTGTCTTCCCCTCTCCTAACACACAACCGTTTTCCCAAAGTGGAACTTTAATTGGTCCTGACCCACAGTGTGAAGTGGGGATGACATGACACTTTGGCTAATGACACAGTCTGCCCTGTTGAGTAGGGATGGACATACACATACTCACATGCACTAATGAGGAACATGGATTCAGTCTGAAGTTAGATGTTCAAAGTGAATCAAAGCTCTGAAGTTTCTCTGCAATGGGGCTTTATTTCACACTAATAAAGTTCCATCTGACGGATGCTAAATGCAGTGCTGCTGTGTGAGTGTTTGTGTGTGTGTGTGTGTGTGAGAGAGAGAGAGAAAAAGACTATACGTTCCCACACACAGTAAGACTCCTTTGCACACTTTGCTGCAGACCGCTGCACTGTCATTCAGAAGCAAGGGGCCCAAAATTGCAATCACTGACTGTAACTCAGCTTTGACATTTTCACCTGAAACCTTGTAAGCAAGATCACAGACTATGTAGAAATCATGGATCATGCATGATATAACAGTTTAACAAGAGGGGGGGGGGGGGAGCTGTAACTATGTGAATAATCTTCAAATAAAAAGAAAAATTAATTAATTAATTAAAAGGCTGCAGGCAATGTCGGCATATTTTTAAACATTCAAGAGACAAGTTAGCTTTTCTAAATCTTGATGTATTCCACCAAACTGCCAAATGGTTTCACAAATTCATGGACAGAAGATATAAAGAATGATGATTGCTTTATGTGAATTAAACAATCCTTGGCAAAGCCACAGTAGTTGAAGGCATCATTTTATTTTTTATTGATGTAACTGAAATATTACTGCTTTGATTTCAGTCATGCAATTGTGATAAAAAGATAAATTCATCATGCTCATGATATTACACTGGAAATGTTCAGTATTCCCACACACTGACACAACATTAAACCAAAAGAATAAGAAAAACTATTGTTAGGCATGTTATGGATGACATACACACTCAGCAGTAATAAGTAACGACGATAACCAATTACATGGTTTCCCTCTATCCTGCTATCTTCATATAGTCATTTATTTTCTTTACACCCTTTTTGTGCCTCCGCTGTTTTCTGAACTGTTCGCTCCTTCCCAATGGAGTACTTTGAAAAAGGGAGAATATATTTTAATTGTTCCTTCTGCCTCCTCCATCCATATCTGAATTCATTCATATTCTATCATGATTCACATCCCAGTAGTCACATTTTGCTCTGCTCAGCAAGTGGGAGTGCATTTATGTGTGCATCCATTCACAAATCCTGTGTTTCTGCAGTACGTGCCTGTATTATTGATTTGTTGCACCTGGCAGCAACTGCATCTCAATCCACTGACTCGTCTGCAGAAGAAATTACAGTACCTGTGTGTTTCTGTCCTTTTGTGTCATTTTCTCAAGCAATTATTCTAACATTCTAAATTTCACTCACCCACCTCCTCAACTTGTCACTTCCCTACCTCATTTTTATTTTATTTTATTGAAAAAGCCTTTTTAGTAAAGTTTCCTTGGGTCAGATTGCAGTCGTGTTATTTTGTATCACGCTTGCTATTAGTACTTGCACTCTTTCTCCTCCTATTTCATTGAAAATCATCCTCCTTTTGTCTGTAGGACCCACACTTCCAACATAAAATGTGTTATCATGCACACAGAGGTTAATTGGATGAAACATGAGCTTGACCAAATTACCCCATTATTTATTTTAACAGTGGAGGTTAGTCAAGGACATGGTGGCTGTTCAGAGTGCATTGCAGCTTCTTTTTAAACATACAGCTCTCAAAATCATAAACTCTTTCCTGATGATTGAACAATGATTAAATAGCTTCTGGATGAATGTTTGAACTGAGCTTTTTAAGAAATTACATACCCTACTACGCAAGGTTGTCTTTTGGAAATGGTCTTTATCCGGGAATTACCCGAAACCCCATAGATCGTTTGATGTAATGTAACAACACCCACATTATATTTTCAAGCAAAACAATATGAGCGAGCATATTTGCACAATTTCAAATTAAAGACAAAGAACATAACCTTACCAGCAGCACACATCGTTGTGTGCCTTAACTTTCGGTCTTTTACCCAAGCTAATCTGCCATTTTTGGGGGGGATTAGAGATCTGATCTAGGTTATCATATTAAGATTTGGGACACATTGTCAGTAGTGGACCTTGGATTCATCGGATGTTTCGGCCATTATCACTAGACACCCTCATACAAGGAGGCCCTGCCAGGGTTAATCAGGCCCCGGAGTGTGTCATTGGTTTATGTTAAATTGTTATTTCTCTTATTCTTTCTTCTGTTTAGTTTTCTACAGTTTATTTTCTCCTATCTATTCACTGCAACTGAGAATTAACACTTACCTCGTTAGCATTTATGGAGCCTCACTTCTTCAAAGGAGAAAAGGCGATAGAGAGAAGTGAGACAAAAGGGACAAGATAGGAGAGAGGAGAGCTGAAAGGGGGGCCCCCGATCTGGCTTCCCAGGGCTGTACGCTCTACCTTGTTACAGTTATGCAGTGGAGTCAGTTTCATCGGGACTGATTCTCAGATTGTCAAATAGTCCTGAAATCTGCTTCATAACATCTTCCTTACAGCTGAATTTAGAAGATTTTATACCTGTTTCATGCAAAAATTCCCAATGTATGGAGGGGAGAAAGGTTCTGAATTTCACTTTCAATCACTTTTATTTACACTGTTTCTCCACATGTTGTGCCTCTATCATTGTGAGGACACTCAGTTGTATCTTCTGACAAATTAACTCTTAACAGTCACAGCTTGGGGTCTCAGGGACATGGGCATCTATCCCATCTGTCACAGGCCATTTTATTCTAACCTTTACCCTAAAACTAAGTATTAACCTTTATGTACTGTTAACGTCAGATTTGACCGGTTTTGACATTTGACAGCAGTAAAAGTTCCCTAAATGTCAATTGTTTAGCATAAATTTGATGATTTCTCATAAAATTACCAAAAATACACAAAATATTTTAAGTTTTTAAATCTTTAATAGTTTATTTTCAATCTCATTTAATCAAATCCTTATGGTTGTTTGCATTTCTTAGGTTAAACATGACATGATAGGGTCTGATTTAGATGTATTTCTCTAAAACTGAGCGCTGTAAAACATTAAAACTCACCCACTCTCTCCCTGCTCTTTAAAAGCTGCTCTTTCTGTAAATCAAACAATATGTGTGTCTTCCACATTGTGTGCCTGACAAGGTAATCAGCAACACAGGGGTACCACAAGGGACTGTCCTCTTCCCCTTTATCTTCACCCTCTACACCACAGACTTCAGCCACCACAAAGAGACCTCCCATCTTCAGAAGTTTTCTGATAACTCTGCGGTGGTTGGATGCATCAGTGAGGGTGATGAGTCAGAGCAGAGTACCAGGCTGTGGTTGACTCCTTTGTCATGTGGTGCAAGCAGAATCATCTGCAGCTCAATGTGGCAAAAACCAAGGAATTGATTGTGGACTTTAGAAAGACCAGGAAACCCTTGACGCCTCTTCCCCCTTCAATCCAGGGGGTCAACGTGGACATTGTGGAGGACTATAAATACCTTGGAGTACACATAGACAATAAACTGGACTGGGTTAAAAGCAACACAGCACTTTACAGGAAAAGCCAGAGTCGTCTCTATTTTCTGAGGTGGCTGAGGTCCTTCAACATCTGTCGGAAAATGCTCAGGATTTTCTATGAGTCTGTTGTGGCCAGTGCTATCCTCTATACTGTTGCATGCTGGGGGAGCAGGTTGAGGGTCGCAGATGCTAACAGACTCAATAAACTGATCCGTTAGGCCAGTAATGTTGTGGGGAAGGAGCTGGATTCCCTTAAGGTCGTGTCAGAGAGGCCAATGTTGTCCAAGATAAAGACAATACCTCCCACCCACTCCATGACATGCTGGCTATCCACAGGAGCATGTTCAGTGAGAGGCCGAGATTACCAAAAAGCACCACTGAACGACACAGGAAATCATTCCTGCCCGTGGCCATCTCCCTGTACAACTTCTCCATCTAACACACTGTAAACACTGCATTCTTTTTGCACACGGTCTTTTCTAATCTGTAATATTCCTGTCAACATTCTTGATATTTATTTATAATCACCTCTGTCAATTCTTGATATTTATTGAGTGATTTGTATATATTGTGTTACTTTTCAAATTTCTTAAATCTGTGACATATTGTATTGTTAAATAGTCTAGTCTGTTTCTGTTACTGTTATTTATACTAGAGCAACTGTAACCCATCTAATTTCCTTAGGGATTGATAAAGTATGCTGATTCTGAGCTGATTTGATTATGTCAATGCTGAGTTAGAAAGGGTAAACAAATATCTGCCTTTACAAAGGTTTACCCTCAGGCTGTAAAACATTGTGCTATAGGAGTGCTATAGGGTTCAGTGTGTCAGAGAAGCTCTGAATTGTTGAGGATATGCTGAATTTTTCTGTTGGTAAGACCACTGTTTTAGCCCCTGTTAACCGTTGTTAGCTGTTGTTATTGAAACAGTTTTGGAAGTTGATGTGAATTTGATAAATAAATAAAAGATGTGAAAATGTAATCAAACTGTTTAACAGAGATTTTTAGGCTACCCGAGCCTAGGGTTGCCAACCGTCCCTTAAAATACGGAATCGTCCCGTATTTCGAAACAAAAGTACACGTCCCGTATTGAGCTAATAAGGGACGCACTTTGTCCCGTAATACAGTGAGAATCAAAAGTAGTCTATAAATGTTTATGGATTTAACGCTTTGTTTGAAAACATAATTCCCAGCCCCTCTCCTGCTTTGTGACCAATGAGCTGACAGCACACTTATGACAATTCGAGTATGACAATTCAGATTACCGCTCATCTCATTGGTCGAGGAAAGGTCGCTTACGGAGAAAATACCGGAAGACAACAGATGACCACAACAAGAAGCATGGCCAACAGGGAAACAAATGCCGACACGGCGGTGCAAGTCTCGGACGACAGTACACCTAAAGCTGGGCAGACACTGTGCGATTTTTTCAGTCACGTTATTCAGCTCCTGCTCAAACTGCACGATTGACTCGCAGGGATTAGAAGTTGGTAGGTCACGATGCAGGTCTCACACTATACCGCCCGATGCTCTGATCGACCTGAGTGCTCACACTGTGCCTCCATAACATGAAGGTTATAACAGAAAATCTGTCACTCTCTCTCTCCGTCTTACACTCACACAGACACACCACCACCATCAACTTTGCTAAATTGATAATGAAAAACACTCATCAGGTAGCTGTGATTGAGCAGCATGTAAATCCAACTGTTTTCACGGTTGTTGTGGTCGTGATAATTTTGTGATGCCACATCGAAAAGGCTCGGATGAGCTTTCCAAAGTTCTACAAGTTGTGCCTCCATCGCTTGTGTCCAGATCACACGCTGCACAGCCGTGCTGCAACGTCTTTTTCACCGACGTTTACGTGTTTGCGCTGTGTGAGCGGCTGTGGTGAGAACCTCACGAGCGATTGATGATCGGGAGCTGGTCGTGAGGTTACCCCACGTATACTGCACGATGCACGATGAAGGCCAAAATCGGTCCGATCACTCAAAAATAGTCTCAAAATGGGCCTAAAACCGCACGGTGTAAGCCCAGCATTAGAGCAGCAATGTTTGTTCCCCTCAGACAAAGGGAAGAATGGGAAAAGGAAAACACCTGGCTGGAAAAAGTTAATATGGGCATGTGCAGTGAATATCAGCGCTATGTGGCCAGAAGTGTGATAATATAATTTATTTTGTGTAATAAACAACTGCAAGGATAGATGATTACAACAAATAGATCACTAATACATAAAAGTAATACATAGATGAATAATGATGATGAGTTAAGATGCGTAATCATGGGAACAAGCGGGTTTACAAACAGAAGCAGCTGATTAGCATCAGAAAAGCTGAAATAATATTTCAACTGAAGCCGATTGTACTAAATGCACTAAATGTGCACTGTTACAAGAATGTTTTTCTTTCTATTGTTTTCTATTATTTTAAGTTAAGCAGGACAGAGTTCTTTTAAAGAAAGATTTACTTATATTCTCAAAAGTTAAGCATGACAGGCTTCTGTTTAAGAAAGAGACCTGTTTTATTGTGTTAATGTTGTCATTTTGAGCTAAAAATAAATGGCTAAATGATCATTTGTTTCACATGTGTTCATATCACAAAGAATACACATCTACTTAAATCAAATTCAAGTCAAAGGGTTAAAAAAAATAATTTCACACACAAAAAAAGAGCTAGAAAATTCACCACACTGGGAAGGGTGAAGACAACTGGGTCACCCGGCCCTGGCCACGAGGTGTCCCTTATTTATTTTTCAGGGAGTTGGCAACCCTACCCGAGCCTAACATTAGCTGGGATAATGCTAGCTTATAGTAAGCTGGTGTTGTTTAGCCAACTGGTTGTCAGCTATCTGAAGAGGGCAGGGTTGTATGTCTAATCTGTACTTATTAAGTAATTCCGACCATATCGGGAATAAAATGTTCATGTGTTGCAGTCCCGATTTAAGTTCAGAAGATGAGGTTTGAGGTGAGGAAGAAGAAAATGACATTTAATAAGATACCTGTGGTGCTGTCTTTTTCCTTCATGTTTTCATTTATTTGATAAAGGGGACAAAACATATGAATCTTTATATCTTGAGTCTGAAAGTGCAGACTCAATGGCCATGATTTGTCTTCTCCTCTGTCTTTGGTTTTTTCTATATGTGGCCAGTCTCTTGCCACACATGTAAAAGGCTAATAGTCAGAAGTATGAGAAGTGTCTTTCCTGGCCACTTTATTCAAATATTGTGTGTGGGGTGGGGGGGGGGACACGGTTGCTTCCACTCCTGGGTATTTTTATTAGAGTAATTCTAAGTTTATGAGAATGCATCAAGATGCTGACATAAATACACGACATTCAGTGTATATTTATAAGTAAAATATCCTGGGGGGGGGGGGGTCAGTTAAATAATCTCAAAGAATTACTGACTGTTCCTTTAAAACGTCCATCTGAATGCCAGGAAACCTGAAATATCCTTACATTTTAAAAATGCGCTCACTTATCCAAGCTCTAAAACCAAAATGAGTGCTTCTGAGATATTAGGCATACAAATACACAAAGAAAAAGAAAAATGTAGTAAGAAACAAAAAGACAGCTTGGAACTAATGAGGTGTGTGTGTGTGTGTGTGTGTGTGTGTGTGTGTGTGTGTGTGTGTGTGTGTGTGTGTGTGTGTGTCACATTGTGGTGCAGACTAGCCAGTTCCTTGTCTTGACACATGGGTTTATTCTTAGATATCTGGCTGCTCCAAGGTACAAGAGCCTGCAGGGAAATAGAACACACAAACACACAAAATAAGTGTACATACACTAGCAACAAAGGCATGTACACACACAAAACCATGGGGTTTGGTGCTGTCTGTCAGATGAGTGACTCTCTTTGCGACAGTGCTGCCTCAGTCAACCCCAGTACTCTTAACCCAAGGTCAGTTCTGACACACACATATACACACACAAACAGACACACACAAAAGTACAGTTCAAATCAGGACCCACACACAAGCTTTTCCAAGATGATCAGCCTCCTGGTGATCAGAGTGCAAAATAAGAAATGGTAAATAAATCAGTAAATAAAAACAACTTTCTTCATTCCTTTCAAAACCCTTTTTTAACCAACTGTCTTTATGTTGCTCAGAGTGTATATGTTTTAGGAGGAATATGCAATATATTTTTCAGGAAACAACATGGTTTATGGGAAATAAGGAGTAATAAACTGCTGATTTTCTTTGTTTTAAATCCTAGTTAGCAGTAAAATAGTTGGTAGGATACAGGGAATATGTCAACTTCTTCCAAACTAAACCAGTATCCCTAAGAACTCTCATTCAGCTTATATTGCAGTATCAATGTCAAGAACCATGTCCAATACTTAAAGCAGTTTGCCTGAATGGAAAACATGTAGAAGTACAAAGTTTGCATTCTGCAATTAAGACATCTTTTTGTTAACCTTCATCATATTCTTCTGGTAACAGAACACACAGCATTGTATGCTGTATAAAGCTCATTCCTTCTTTTCACTCATGTTATCAATCATACGTAGGGTGATTAGAAAAAATGAAGAGTGAGAGGAGGAGTGAATATGACAGAAAGATGGAATGATGAAGAAAGAGGGAGTTGTAGAATGAGCGAAACCCATTACAGCTGCTCCAAGCAGAGATTTATGTTCAGTAGAACTTATTACAAAGAGTGAACGAAGAAAATGCTGGTGAGAGAGAGCTGGAAGAAAGCCATGCATTATTCATTTGGTTCCTCGCAGCTTTCACACTCATCTCCTCCAACGTTTTCTTCATTTGCCTCAGAGATCCTCCCCTTTCTTAACATTTGTTTCTTTCATCTCCCTCCCTTGTATTATCTTTGCTCTACATTTCTGACTCTCATTTTTCTTCATTTTTGTTGATGCAAACTAATTTTTGAAGTCTCTGCAACCTTTTCCAGACACGCAGGCCTGTGACCCTTGGGATACTTAGTATGCAGCCATGACACAGATGTCCTGGAGCCATCCAAATAGCAAATATCACAGTGAACATAGCTCATCCTGGACAGATGAGGAATTTCATTTACTGAGTAATTGAATAACTTCTTAATAGAAATATCATCCCTATACCCTGAAGGAGGCCTTATCCTGATGCAACCCTTAGTTTGAGAATAACACATTTTCCCAAGATGTCTCCAAAACAACTCTAATGCTACTGATTCTTCAGGGATTTTGTTTCTGTGAGGACAAAAAAAATGTAAAAAAAAAAATGCATCAAACACAAATCTCTGCTCACCTAGGGCTCTGTGTGAGTACTCCAAACCACACTGTATTTAGTGACAGGGTCTGCTTCATGGCTGCTGAAAGCAAGAGCTTCACAGGGTAGCTGACGTCATTAGCCAGACATCACTGAGATAGAGCGTGAGCCTTAGAGCTAGCATTGCATAAGATGATTTTTGCATGTGCAAGAATTTGATCAATATTGTAATGTAAAGCAGACCATGTTAATCACTCAGTGTGTTTGCAATGTGATGGGACACTGTAGTGTTACAGTCACTGACAAACAGCAGTACTTGTGAGTTTATGCTTCCAGCTACATTGACATTGATTAGAAGTTCTCAAAAGGTTAGAATGTATTGTATTTTTTAAGCTGATTTCAGCCTTAATTTCACTTGAAATATCATCCTCTTTAGCAACTAAGTGCTTTATGTTTATCTGTTCATGTTATGCTTACATAGCAAGATATCAGCTTTTACTATGTTATCAGGTCTGAAGAACAGAAAGTTAAAAAAACAAAAACACTATACATTGGAAAATGTTTGTGTATGTGGTTTTATTTTGATATAGATAGATAAAGATATTTTTTTTAGATCAACAGTAGTCAAGTTAAACTGACTTCCTAAAATTGGTTAGTTTATGCAAGGAGTAAAACAGTTTAGCTCCACTTCACTGAAGGAAAAGAAAGCAAGAGCATTAAGACAGGTTTGTAGTACTATTTATTTACTGTTGTATCAACCAGAAAGTCCGAATTGCACTGCTAAAAAGAGCTGATATATTAAACAATGCTAGAACTGCCCGTGAAAGTACAACCAGTAGTTCTGATAGGATACACATGTATGATGCTTCATTAAATGTCAAGTAAGGGGAAAAAATGCAATGGGTGGAAAAGGAACGCATGCTTTCTTTAGTTTGGTACACTGGCATAAAGATGGGCGTGAGAGATTAATAAAATGATTACGATGATGGAAACTAGCGATTTAAATCATGAGCTTTATCACGTTTGCATGTGAGGGACTGAATGACAAAATGAACTTTCACTCTGGGTCAAAATCAAAGGGTATTTAATGTCCAAAAGTAGCTGATTTAAGCTATTTCGTTTAAAAATAAGTGTAAGTAACTGAGTGAATACATTCAGTCAATTACTGATAAATATATGATGATAAATAATTCCTATGACAATTTGCTTAACTACTTATTAATTGAATACCAACCCCCCTGTACTTTCTGGTAAAGTAATATTTCTTTTCTCAGCTGAATTCCTTGTGTTTCCAGTAGAGATGGCACGATACCACTTTTTTATGTCCGATACCGATACCGATATCATAAATTTGGATATCTGCCGATACCGATATGAATCCGATATAGTGTTTTTTAATCAACAAAACTGTTTTTTAAAATATCTTGCTGCATTTTGCAAGTCTGCAAGTTCATACTCAAGTTTAAAACAACAACTACACTAAAGCTATTCTGTTATACCTGTATACAAAAAAAAATATTTCATAGTTCAGCAATACTGATCAATCTAATAAACTTAAACCTACACCATCCTCACTATTCTGGTATTTTAAAGAGTACTTAGCGTAAATATTAAGCAACCTAACTAATAGGGTTCCAACTCCCAGCAACAACAAAAATAAATAAATAAATAAATAAATAAAAAATAGGGAACCACCCCTCACGCGCCACCTCATGATGCTTAATCGACGTAATCAACCTTAATTTGATGAAGTGTGAAAAAAATGCACAGAAATCAATTATTTTTCAAGAAATATTAAATAGATTCAGCATCTTTCTTCAACAAAATTGCAGACAGCACAGATGGTACCATCCCAAAGGAAAAAGTACTATAGCTTACTAGGGTATATATATTAGACTTAATAGTCACTATATACAGTAATTGACTTCTATTCATTTTACATCAAATTAAAACTTTGGGTGTCAGATAATTATTTATTAAAAGCTCGACATTTTAAATGAGAGTAAGAAAGAAAAGTATGTCTTTGTGCCCCCTTTTCCCTGTTCATGCCCTATCGGCCCCCCTGGCTAAACTTTGCTAGATCCGCCCCTGCACAGTTACATCAGCTACGTAGAAAAAGATCCTGGAGTAGAAAGTAATATTAAATAAATTCTAACAACAGCTTATCAAGCTTAAACGTGCTGCTGTTGTTCAGCTGCTGGTTTCCTCTTTCTGGTGCAAAGTGGGGCAAAAACAAACAAGACAGACGGACTCGCGACAGAAAAGCTGATCAGCTGATCATTAAGCAGTTTCATGATTGAAGTAGCAGCAAGAAGAGGCAGTCGCTCCATATATCATTTGTTAAGCTTAACGCAGGAATGCTTTACAAACATTCAGAGATGGACATAAACACTTGCTTTACTTCTCTCGGGGATAACTTTGTCGGAGATGAAATGCCGGGTTGCTAGCGAAGCTCCAAATGCTATCCAGACCACCGACAGGTCCCGCATGCCACAGCCGCTCTATCACGTGATGCATACTGCTCCGACGTGCTAACGTTCTGAGGTGAGTTACGGCGTGTTGCAAGTTTTGTGAGGTGCTTTCGTGATATTTAATGGATCGGATTACATTTTTTATTTTTCTCCGATATCCGATCCAGTAATTTAGGTCAGTATCGGACCGATACCGATACGTAATATCGGATCGGTCCATCTCTAGTTTCCAGTCGACCTGCCTCTTCAAATAAAAGATGTAAAAAATGTTCTTGTTCAGATTAAACCCTTCCTGTTCTTTCTGTTGCTCTGTTGTTGATCCGCCTTGGCATTTCTCTGCAGGCACTCATGAGGCCAGCTGTCACTGACAAGCCCAACCCTTCAGTTATAATATCCAGAGTAGACACAAGAGGGTTGTTTCCACTCTCCTCTTTCTCTCAGTGTGCAATGTGTTACTGCATGTGCCAGTTCAAGGTCACTGGATGGTCACATCCTGTAGTTTTCTTAAGTCACAGCACGCAGCATATGTGTTGCGTATGCAAATGTAAGTGTCAGACCAGGAAAAGACCTTTCAACATTATGCCCTGTGTAAATATATTTTTAGTGACTTGTTTCCACTTGAAAGTTACACCTAATAGCATGAATGGCCTTTTTGATGGAGATTTTAAAAATTCTATATTCAGCAGTCATTAAATTGCCATTTTAAATTTTAAGAAAAGTGATTGATAGTGTGAAGCCAAAACGATGTAGATGTTCATTGTTAACAATAGTTGGGCTGACTGAGCTGTTTTGGTAAAACAAGGCAGATTTTCTCACTTCAAAAGGGCAAAACCATCTTATTTTATAAAGGCAGACTGTTTGAGAGATTAAAGTATTGGTTCAGTGAGGTGAGTCTGGCCATACCTTTTCCTGTTATAAGAAATTTGTGACGTGTCTACGATGCTTTGATTAACGGGACTGCCGTCCATCCTCTTGCTCACAGTCAGCTGAGATTCCCTTCAGGTTTTAAGGGTTAGCAGATATAGGAAATGCATGGCTGAATGTTAACAATAACATGAAACTGAATTGCAGATTTAGGCTGGCTGGGACTTTCCATGATCCTCTCAGTATTCTTTCTCCACTTTCCACTATTTTCACCAGTGTTGCATTATGGCATGCAGTATTGACATTAAATTTTGCCTGCTCTGTTCCAGAGTTTACTTTGCCCTTGATGTGCAATATTTTATTTCCTTTCTCTTCTCCCCGTATCCTCCATTGAGTCAGAGCAGAAGGCTGCCCCTACCTGAGTTTGATTCTGCCAGATGTCGCTTCTTGTTAAAACAGGGTTATTCTTTCTCACTATGTTGGGAAGTAAGAACTCAGTTGATCATCAGCTCTTTTGTAGGGATTTACCTTTCAATGTAAAGCATCTTTAATTGACTGGAGTTGTGAACTGGCACTGTGTAAAAGATCTGAACCGATTTGACTTGAAGTAAACTGAATTAAACTGTATTTAGTGTAATTGAGTTAAATTAATGGACAAACATCAGACAGCTTTTTCTTCTATGTGATACTAAAATGAAATCACGAAGGTAAAGAATCGATCAGGATCCAGTAATTCTCACCTGTAGCCAGATTTTCCTGCTAATTAGTCTGTAACTTTCAGGGTGATCCTACTAACAGTTACACAAACAAATATCCCTGCTAATTATAAAATATGTTAATACAAAGGTATGTGTTTAATACATTAAATTTAACTTCTAGCTCATTCTAATGTAACTAAATTTGTACTGATACTATTTAACAAATATTTATTGTAGTCACATTTCACTTGATGTAGTGTCTAAAGTATCACAATATGATAGAGTGCACTATATACAGCAAGTATTCACTTTCATGGCATTCTTTTGAATCTGATATAGTGAGTATAATTATTGTTTTCCAATGTTATTAGCAACATTTGCAATTATGGTTAGCAATAAATGTAAATAGAAACGATGTTTAAATTGTCTCCATTTTGATCATAATTGGAAGTGGCTCTCTGACCGTGCAGTTCTGGCTGACGCTAAACGTAGCTTTCCAGACCTAAAAAGACAAAACGTCTTTGTGTCTTTTACATGATGTAATATTTTCACTGAACTAAAATTTATGAAGATCTGCCAATACGCAGACATACACTTGTGCAAGTACAGAGACTGCTGATTTATTCATCAGTTTCACACTCAAGCTTCTTCCTAGCAAAGTGTGGACAAGAGAGGGAGGGTGAGAGAAAGATTTTAACACAGAATTGTAACTAGGAACCATTGCAAAACAGACAAAGGTTACGGTAACATGATGGAAATCAACAACGAAGCAAAGCAGTGTCTGAGCAAAATGTCATTTGAATGAGAGTAAACATTATCATATACATATACTGATACTGATAAGCACTCACTGACGCTTCACCCTCCCTACCCCGGATCCAACGCCACCTCCAACGTTTACCTCCCCCATGATGTGGACATCGGGTCAGCTGGAGGCGCAGTCGAAAGATTGTAGCGGTCCCAGATCAGATGTACACACTGGAACTCTTTCCCATGTTGCTTGTCTGTGTTTATTGTGTTATGGTGTGTTGATACCTGTGCATTCCTGTATTATCCTTTGGTGTTGCACATTTCAATGTTTTTTTCCTCGCTACCTGATGATGCTTAATGCCTTGATCTGTCGTCTTGATGGTGTGTTTCAAACTTGAGCATTAAGGGAATGTGAATTATTATTGTGCTAAATCAGATGAAGATAGAGAGCAGCAAAACAGTGATTTATTAGATAAAATATCTCACACATTATCCCTTCAAGCAAATTTCTGGCAGTGAAGATAAGAGGACCCCCTCCTGTTAGACCGTCTGCCATAAGGGAGGAAACTTGACTCTGATATTAAAGGAAGGCTCCAAGAGAGTGATAGATTTAGCTGCCCCGAGTTGCAGTTTTTTAGTGATCATTAGCACTCGCACTCTTTTCCATCGTTTCATCTACTGTCCTAATCATTCAGTCAATAGTAGCACCACCACCCCACTCTGCAATCCATTTTCTGCATTTAATATTTTTGGATAAGATACCCTCCTACTTTGCTTAAATATGTGTTCCAATGGTAGCTCAGGATTTGAACCAGCTTAAGAACCAAGAAGGTTATTGTCAGGCTGGAGGGGATTTTTTTCCCTATTCTTCAGCTACTGTCATGAAATATATGGTCTTTCCATTCATTTGTCAGGTCATCCCTTTAAATTTGGTGTCATTCTCCAGTTTTTGCTCTTGTTCTGTCTTTCCCAATCCAGATTGCCAGTGACATAACTGACAGTGAACTCTAAATCTTTCTGGGTGACTCTTTATACTTTTAGAGTGAAAGTTGTTGGATGTGGTTGATGGACTGTATTTGAGAACCCAATGACATACTCATTTTCCCCCTCCTCTTCAGTGTGTCTTTTCTCTAAGGCCCAGCTGCTATGACTCCATTCTTCCTTCTCCCTTTAGCTTCCTTCCCTCCCATATTGAAAAATGGCAGACTTGAGCCAGAAGGCTCAGACATTTCCTTTGCCTTAAACCTTCTTATGAGACAGATATGTGAAGTGTTGAGCCATGACCCAAATGGATACACGAAGAATAGAGTATTATAGCAGAGAGAAAGGGGAGTGAAGAGTGAAGAGAAGTAGAGAAGCATGGTTTGCATTTTTCTTTAGCCTTTTATGCTCATAACCAAACTGCATTATCTGCTGTGCCAATTCCTTTTCACATGGTCATAATGTCTCTTGCCACTAGCCATTATGCTAATTCCATTCCATGCATTGGATCCTTATAGATTTTGCTTACATCAGATTAACACTTATAAAGGTGACACATTTGCCTTTTGGCCTTGGAAATACATTTTTTTTATTTGGGTATCTTAGCATGCTTGCTTAGTGAAGCAATAAAGCAATGGGGAGTTATGTAGTGTAAAATTCATTATCACTAGGAGCACTATTAAGCAAGGTTTTTATGAGTTTGTCTAACATTTTGTGTTATTATGAATGCATTCCTGACACAATTCCATCAACAGACAGTCAGTGCTACGAATAAGATGTATAGCAATGCACAAAGAAGTAAGAAAGGTCTCTGTGAGTGTGTGTGAAGTCTAGGACGCAACTCACATAGCTGGCATGCCTGCATTTTTTTACAGTTTCACTGCTACAACACTACTTGGTGGAGGAGATACTGTTTTCGAGTTGATAATTCTCTGTCAGTTGCACAAGGAGAAATTGCCAGAATGCATAGAAGGCAACGACCGTACTGAACAGGCCATTAACAGTAATTATTTGCCTAGTTGCATGTCAGGGTTTCAGAGGGGTTTGTGATTACAACATGCCTATGGCGTAGATTTAATGCAAAAATCCAACTTTAAAGACTACACCTTGGTCAAAAATAATGAAAAAATATTGTTTACAGACATCCTCCTTGGGGCACCTTTAATTATGTAACAGCAGCACCATTTTAACACTCAGTAAATCAAAATGTTTATTCTAAATTGAGCTTTTGTTGACTATTTCTCCTATAAACCTCCATGTACCAACAACCCTTGGTATTGGTAGTAAATGAAGGTTCTTACAAACCACTCATCAGAACCATTGTTTAGCTAATTCATGGAGGACCCCAGCTCAAGAAAACTCACCAGGTCAGAAAGTTTGGCTCTCTTCAAAAAATTCCTTTGAAGTCCTGCTCAAAGGAGCTGTCCCCTAGATACATTGGTCCGTATGAAACGGAGAAAATCATCAGCCCATCAGTCTGTGAAGGTTCTCAGTCATCCAGGTCATTGTAGTCTAAGGAGCTTGGAAAGAAAAGCGTCTGGACTTCTCTAGTTTTCTTGAAGACGTTTCACCTCTCATCCGAGAAGCTTCTTCAGTTCTAATGGCAATGGTGGAGAGTCCCAGATTTTAAGCCCTATGGGAGTGTGCCCAAGAGGGTCATGGACTCCCTATTGATCCTCTACCTAATCACACGAGCCAAGGTGTGAAAACGGGTGTGGGTAACAATCAGCCAGGGTTTCGGATGAACCCATTGTGAAACCTAGCCCCACCCTATCATGTGATTTACTGAGGTCCAGACACTTTTCTTTCCAAGCTCTTTAAATCAGCCCATCTGCTGATCTAAAATTTCCTCCCTCCTTGAGGATTCCCTCTACCTTTGATGTTTCTCAAATTAAGCCTGTTTCAGTCCTCTGTGACCACACACCTGATTTTCAAACTGGTCACTGTCTGCAACAGAAACTACTCTCTCCATCTGCAACTACTTCCAAATTTGCACAAGATGTGAAGGAAAGAAGTTCCACTCACCTGTCTGCACACTCTCCACCACACCACATCTCTTTCTGGTTTCCATCAGTTATGTCAATTTTATCCACCTCACCACATGTTAAGCAGTAATGGCCATATAAGAACTCCAACTCAAACACTGCACAGTAAATGTTGACATATTCAGAATACCCCTAACATTCACTAACCTGTGTTCTCTCTGGCAGATTTTCTGCTTCTCCTAATTCCACTTATCTGTTACAGACCTCTGACTCTGTGAAAGTTTCACTTGTTTCTGTAATAAACATTAGTAAAATTGCTGTCTCCAGATCTGCTTTTCCATCCTGCCAGTTTAGCCATTATGACAAGTCATGCCTTTTCAATTTTCTGTCTATGACCCAGAACCAATTCATCCAGATTTTATCTAATTCTTTAGTCAGCATTTCTCTCTTTACAGACTCTGTTTTCTCTAACTTTTATCTTATTTTTTCATCAACAGCTTTTCAGCTTTTATCACCAAGAAAACAGAGAAAACAGTGAATCAATCAGTCTAGCACCTGCTGCAAGATTGATTGATTCACTATTTAATTTCCAGCTTAGTATATTTTTCTTTGTGTGCCATTGTAAAGGTCACTCCGAATGTTCACATTTTTGTCTTTGAATGTTCTCTGAATGTGCCAAAGCACACATTGAGGAGCGTCCCAATATTCAATCATTTTAAATGAAAAGAAAACCTACCTCTGTGTAGGCACACAATAATGTATACATACAGTATATGTATGCTACAAAATATCAGTTATTATTAAATCCATTGTCTCATTTGTAATGCACAGATGAGTTTGTCTGTTTTGATGTCATGGTCACACACCCACCCATAC
Source organism: Rhamphochromis longiceps (assembly GCF_057381845.1). Classification (NCBI taxonomy): domain Eukaryota; kingdom Metazoa; phylum Chordata; class Actinopteri; order Cichliformes; family Cichlidae; genus Rhamphochromis; species Rhamphochromis longiceps. The sequence goes on along the minus strand of NC_140569.1, from coordinate 9,565,406 downwards.
TCTGGTAAATGTTCTCATCTGTGCAAAATGCTGTATATTGATGCAAACATATGCTACCCTGTTATCATTGTTATCATGAAGCAGCACTCATATATCCATTTAGTGAATACATAATCAGTGCAGTTTATAATCCTGATTTGGCTCAAGGATACATTGTGATGAATGTGTGGCTGTAAGATGAATTGGCTTTTACAGTCATGGAACCTATTTTTAACTCAGTATATTATATTTTAGCTTACAAAAAGCTGTCTTTTTTTGTCTTCAACTTGGTATTTGTGACCTATACCTTCTTTTTAATTTTGTAGAAAGAGGAAGAGAGGAAAACAATTTAATGTGGCTGGACTGTAGGCTGTATTCATTTCTCTAATTTACGCCTCTTCATCTCCACCTCCATCCTCTGTCCTGCTGTCTGCAACCTGGAGCTCCACTTCAAATGCTTTATTGAAGAATGTCTCAATTCATAAAATTCTGCAAAGCAAAGAGAGAAGGTTGATGAGTTATATTTAAGGATACAAGGGTGTATCTATTGAAAATGTGTTTGTTAATTCATTGTAGAACAGTCCATGCATACAGCTGAAGGAGAATCATGGAAGGACTCTTCAAACAAATAGACTCTTATATTTAGGAATTTGGTTTTTATCAGATCAACTGAATAAACAGTCTTCGTGTCTTTTCACCACTTGTATGTTTGTGTTTGAAATGAAAACCAACAGAATATTTTGTGCTACACTGTAAATGCAATTAAACATAGTTCAAAAGATTAAAAGAATCTAGCCTCAATCCCTTTTTCTCTCTCTTGTGACTTTCTCCTCACATCTCTGGTGGTTGAGATTAAAATTGAAGAACAGTAACAAAAATGTGCAAAGGACTGTTAGGAAATATCCCTATACTAGGTATTATCAGAAATCTAAATAATCATCTGCTTCAGAGCTGTTTAAAGTCTGCTTCAAGATTATCTTCTTGTGCTCCTGCTCCTTTTTTTTTTTGGCCTCACATTTGTTCAACTGTGATGCATGCTGGATCTCATGCAGTGTGACAAATCTGTGATACTTCAACTTTATTTTCATTTTCAGAAACAAATCTTCCAAGAAGGGCAGATGGTGAATTTCATTTGTGTGTCTGACCAAAAAACTCCGAGTGGTGTGCATCACATTTCAAATTTCCACTGAATGTCCTCGTTGAGATCAAGAAGAATGTCATTTAAAATCTCAGTCTGCACACTGGGCAAATGAAGTCTACATAACCCTGTGAATATTAAAAGCAAAAATGGTAAATGGACTGATTCTTATATAGCGCTTTCCTACTCTCTCGGAGTACTCAAAGCGCTGTACACAACATGCCTCATTCACCCATTCACACCCACTCATACAAGCACTTCTAAACAGTGCAAACTAATCTACATTCACACTCTGATGAATGCATTGGAGGGCAACTTGGGGTTAGTATCTTCCCCAAGGATATTTGACATGCAGACTGGGGAAGTCAAGGATTGAACCACCAACCTTCCAATCAGTAGCTGATCTGCTCTATACATTACCTGTATTTAAATGAATAAATACATTTAAAAACCCAGCTGATCCTCATATGACACATATGAGGATCGGGCTTGGAAAATTGTGGACTCAATTGTGGACTCTTGAACTGCAAACTGGTGGGTGATAGAGGCCAGCTATGCTTAAAATCCATCTTGTCCACCAAGTGCATTTGAAACCAGACTTAAGTTCAAATTGTGACTGGTTGTTCCTATTGACAGCAAACTGCATGACAGATGTGAGCAATGGGGGAAAACAAAATTCTCTGCTGTTGTTCCCATGATTCTTTGCAATTGCAGTAACAGATTGTCTCTCATGAGGTGCACACATATCATAATCTGGCTTGTGTTTGTTGGTGTTAAAATCCCCTCAGATTTATTCTAAAAAGAACCTGCTTTCTCTTTGTGTATCTGATGGGAGTACTGACCTTGAATTCCTCTTGCTGCCCATCACTAATCTTCTTTTGTAGACTCCTGTTTTCTGCTAGCACGCTGTTAAGCCTGTGTGTATATGAGTGTGTGTGCATCACTGTATGTTTCATTGATAAAAAGGAGTGTGTCTCTGCTGGTGTTCTGTGATATTTAGGGAAAGGTAAAAGAAAGACAATAAGATGATCCTGCCAGTTCAGAGTGAATAGCCATAGGTATGGGAACGATAGGAATGAAAGTGGGAAATTCCTCCTTTTCTTGTCTCTACTAAGCGTTTAGTAAACCTCAGGACACTAATGCTCCATCACTTCTATCATCCTTTGCAACCTCCTATTAATGGGCAGTTACCAAGGTCACCAGTTCCCCCATCCAATTAAGGTATCTTTGTGCAATTGTATCACAATGTTAGTGTAGTTAAACTAACCATGTCAGTTAGATTTAATGCATTCAATTAACAAAGGTCACTTTTGGGCCGAACAGACACTTGGCTCTATCGATGTGTTCCAAATGTCACATTAAGCTAATGCATGCCAATAGACTTGACCAACACAAACATATGTCTTCACTGTGTGCCGGAATTTTTTTCTTTATCGTTAATAAAAAGCACGTTAATGACAAAAAAAGTTCAAAATGGTTGACATTTGCGTGAGTTTAAATTGTCATTGCCTTCCATTTGCAGTTGTGATCATAATTATAAGTGTCACAATTCTAGCAAAGTAGATCTGTTTTGTATTCTAAACAATGTTCTTTTTATTTTTATGTAGAATAGAACGCCTGCGACAGACTGGCGACCTGTCCAGGGTGTACCCTGCCTCTCGCCCTATGACAGCTGGGATAGGCTCCAGCGCCCCCCGCGACCCTGAAAAGGATAAGTGGAAGCGAATGGATGGATGGATGGATGGATGTAGAATAGAAGTAAAAATAACACAATTATTTAACTATTGGCTATATTTCTGTTATAGTCGCAGGCATTTTTGACCAAACAGTCAACATTAGTGAAGTTTTACCTGTTTAATGTCAGTGTACTTTCTGTGCAGACTGAGCAAGCACATTCACAGTTTCAATAGCATTCTTCAAATGCAGGCGATTTTATCAAATGAAAGCCATATAAAAGGAAATAAGGGGAAGCAAAATCGCCTGAATGACATACAAAATAGGTTCTGGTACACAGGTACACATAAAAAAGATGCTATTAATTTATGACTGAACGAAGCAGATTGAAAAACCATCCTATGGTCTGCTGGATCAAAACATGACATTCCTTTGGGAAATCATAGATGCCATGTCCACTGGGTAATGAGGAAAGGAAACATCCAGCTTGCTATCTGCACACAGTTCACCAGCATCTGTGTTTGAATGAGTGCATATGACACTGGCACCTTGCAAATCCTTGGAAGACCTCATTGTTGCTGGACTTTTTTTTTTAATGGAAGACATTGGTGATAACGTTAAACCACATTTTGCAAATATTCCAACAGCCTGGCTTTGTTGTAAATGAGTAGGAGTGAGAAGCTGGAATGTCTGCAGTCATAACCAACAGTATCACCTTTTGAAAACATCTGGCACATTATAAAACAGCATATACAATGCAGTGGGACTGCATTGAAAGGTAATGGCCTGAAGATAAGTTTCATATATCCACATAGAGATCTGGAGTTACCTTATAGGATGGTCATGTTTTTCTTTCATTCTCTTATTTTCAGTTTAGTTTGAGCTTTTTCTAACTTACTATTCATACTAATAAAGATAACCAGCAGTTACAGAATAGACTTTATGTCAGGTTGCGTAGAAGACCATCAAAGAAAAAACAAAAACAGAAAACACAGTGCACAGATCTCTGACCATTCATTCACCCTTTGTAATGACTCTTTGATTAAACTCCTGTTTCTTCTCCAGCCAAACCAAGTGGATAATCTTTTACACATGAGTGGCTTAATTTAATTGCATTATTTCGGCATCTCCTTATTACGCTGGTGTATTAATGGTGTGTGATCGCATTCATCCGTTCTCTTGCTCTTGCTCCCAAATGGGAAAACACAAGCTTGACCTTGAGAGGCTGCACTTTGGCTCAGGGTGTTTTGGTTATCATCGTGTGAAGACATGGAGGTTAGCTCCTGTGTGTCTGTGTCTCTTTCCTCTCTGCACTGTTTAAAAGTGCTGGAATAACTCTACACAGTTATTTAACCAGTTACAGTCCTAGTCTTTACAGTCCATGTAAAGCACTTTGTGCTACATTTTTTTTGTATGAAAAGTGCTTTATAAATAAAGATTGATTGATAGTCTGTCTTACACATGCTAATATGGTCATGATTTGTAATGAGGTTGCACAGAGATGCAATAGATAAAGTATGAAATATAAATGAAAGAAGACAAAATAGTGTTAAAATATATTTTATATAGAAATGTAAGGCAGTGGGCAAACAATGAGTCAAAAGAAAATACAGGTAAAAATGTCTCAGATTTGCATAAATTAATAATGATATTTTATGCCAACTTTTTGCTGAGTAGACAAAGGTTCTCTGTTCTCTTATTAAATTTTGAATTTTCAAAGTAAACTCCTCTACCATTGGTCCATATTTCCCAGGTTTACTACTCTAAAATTGAATTATAGTAGCAAAGAATTATAGTAGTCAGCCCATATTTTCCCATAATCCTTTGCCATTTACAGTAAATTACTGTATAAACCTATTACAGTATCATACTGTTGGTGTTGAGCAGTGTGATACTGTTCAGATTTCAGAAGTCAGTTACAGTGTAGTGTCCTTTTCTCTTTGTTTTCTCCTTAACGTTTATCTTAATAAGAAATCTGATCTTTACTTAGGAGAGGGCACAACCGATCTGTTTCTGTGTGATGAGGAAATCATACACACTCACTCTGCTTCTGCATCTCAGTGGAATATATCCTATTTCACACACTGAAATATTCCTGCACTATACGCATACTTTTTTACTTTACCTTACACGTACACATCCGATTTCATGCACATTCATGCTTCTATCATATGCTGCACAGCCAACTTGCTGTACCTGTAATATTGAGTTATACCTTTTCTCTTCAAATTTTAGCCTCATATTGTCTGTTGCATACCCTTTCCCTTATAGAGATATCGCTCACACTCTTCTAGTAATCTGTTAATTGACCTCCAGAATTGAAATGAGAAGTGAAGTGAGGGAAAAGCCATGTTTGGCTCATTTGTGACCTGCAGTATTTAATGTGTAGTAGAAAATGAAGAAGCAGTGGATGACCAAGCCAGCTTATAACCGATAAAGCACAAATAAAAACTAGTTGTTCCCAGATTATTAAACATGTTTTTTACAGGCTCTGTGCCCGTCTTTGCTGTTGCTGTGGAGAAGGAGCCAGCCTCCCACACAGCATGAAACATCTCCTTCATTGATGCTTGGCAGAGAAAATGCCGCTCACTCCTTTTCTGAAAAGTTCAACCTTGCAGAGTTTTTGAAAGCACTTTGCTCTGGTGAAACAGTTGCTTGGTGCTATGATTGTTTGCGTAGCAACAGCCTTTGTGTGCTGTGAAGCTGCTTTCATGTTCAGTAAATTACAGAAGAATTAATTATGTCTATGAAGAAAGACAGTCTATAAAAACCTCTCAACAGTAGGAAATAATATTACATTAATAACTGTATGGTGCAATAAAATCTACAGCATCCAGTTAATATGATTACAAAATTGTGTTTATGCCTTGTTTCATTCATCATTCACCTAAGACTTCACAGGAGTTATACTGCATAATAGTAACTACATTAAAAAATATAAGGTAAATAATTCAAATATAGTCTTATTTAAATCTGATTAAAGTGATTCAAGTTCCTTCATTTGAATTTCCAGGCTACTGGAAGAACAAAGCAAGCACAGTACTCCAATTCTTTTAAATCATTTAATAATACTTAATCATGTGGCTAATTAATAAGGGTTACAGACATGTTAACAATTGAACACAAACAGACAGCTTGCCTGCGGTTTGCTGTATTGTCATCCATACATTAATTTACTCAATCTGTAGTCCTATTATCTGAAGGCCAGGCTGTACAACTTGCCTCAGCTGTGAATCCCACGAGTCCCTACCATCAGCACTGCTGCCGTTGTGCTGCCACTACCAGCACGCCGTGAAGGAAAAGGTGAACTCATCAGAAAAGTACAGCTTTCACCAAATGTTCAAATAACTTATTAATGGCCTGTATTGAGTTTCTGCTATGGCTGTATGTTACAGATGAAGAGTCCAGTTTCTCCTTTAATTTAATGCAGTTGCTTAAATAGACACTCCAGAAGTGGATTAATATTAAAAATGCCAATTGATTTCAGTCAGTGTGTGCAGGCGAATTGCTTAGCTTAATTCAAACTTTGTATTTGCACAACCAAATGGAAAAGACGGCCAGCTTGTAGTTTAAGTAGAAGCTGATGTAGTATTTTCTCATAACAAGACATCTCCTTGGTGCTACTGCAAAAACAATGCTGAAGTCAAAGCAACTGATGAGAAAGCAGATTTCCATGTTCAACACTTAAAAGGAATTTCAAAGTATACTGCAGACCTACAGTGTGTTCTCAGTCTGCTTCTCTCACTATGTGCCTTACTGACTGGCTACTGGCATTTTGTATGCATCTTTTGAAGCAAACAGAGCTCTGCTCACACTCTTCAGACACCAAATTTCTGTAACTTTCTGAAACTATTCAATAATCGCACCTCCTTCATACAGGAACTGGTCAGATGTGTGGTGGCGAGAAAATTGCCAGGTTGTGAACTTCCCTCTCTTTCCGCAAGCCTTCAGAAACAATTGACTTTCCTTCTTCTGCTTGTTGGACTGGATTAAAGACTGTCAGGTTTTCTCTCGACTGGCCTGTCTGGCTGTTTGCTGCTTTTGACGACGGGCAAGACTTCTTTGTATTCTACCTGCCAACTTCTTCGTCTTGCCTGTCTGCCTACCTACCATCTGTCCTCTTCCCTATTTTCTATTGAATTCAAAAGAAGAAATAACACAAGTAAACATGTGACTCTTGACAAATTCTGTACTGAAGCTTTACTGTGCCAAACTGTGATGACTTAGCTTCACTTAAAGCTGATCATCATTAGCTGATGCTTTCTCATCTCTTTTTCTCTCACATTATTAAAGCAAAATTATCCAAACGTCAAAGTGTATTTGCTCCTTTTACTATTTGCATATTCATGTCTCTGAGTATGCTGTATTTAATTAACGTAAAACGCTTGGTAAACATTTCCGTTTACAGCCTCTGAGTTTGGTTTCCTGCTCACTGCATGTACTCTGCAGCCTGCAGCCACAGCTTCTTGTTAATCTTCAATATCTGCTGTTACTCCCAAACATCTACTTCTACGTCTTTCCACAACACAAAGCGCTTTGCCAGAATAAATAATTGAAGGGAAAAAAGATTTAGTTGATGTTAGCATGTTAGCAAACTCTATTGACAACAAACGTGTTCTTTCTTCTTCCTTCCTTCTTCTATGTTTCTGCACTACACTACAGAGAACCCACAGTGGGCAGGACCAGGCATGGCTACATTCACACAAAATTCACCTTCTCAGAGAGGTGTGGGAGTGTTAATTTCCATAACCATCATGAAATTAGTGGGAAATAATAAAATGGGGCGGAGGCAGTGGATAAGATTGCCAGACTTTGAAACAGCTCCCCTTGCAATTGCTGTTTATGCACCAGGTTGCCTAACTACCACTGGGGTTGAATGCTGTGTATAGAAACAATAACTGCTAAATTTTCGTACTAGAAGTTGCAGATTATGTGGATTTCTGCCACCATTAGTGGGGCTGCACATAAAGTAACGGAAAACTGCTTTGTTGTTTCTCATAAAAATTAGGTGGTAGCTAACATCTCACTTTATGTTGGTTTTGTCGTTTGTATTGATGATTCAGTCAGGGTGGTCGAATGAGATACCTGACATTATGCAAAAAAAAAATAAATGACAGAGGGGAGTGTTTGTGGAGCTAATAGTGCATTTTCAGTAGCTTTAGTACACTATTGTTGCACAGTAATGAAATTCTAGATGTTCTTGTTCGAATACATTTTGTTTGCAGCACATGAAATAAATATGAAATGGAAAGGAACAAAAACAGAATGACTCGAGGCAAAAATGGAGAGCCACAGAAAGAATTCCACATGTTCAGTGTCAGGGAATGTGCTGCTGTTGACAGTGGATGTGTGGGGTTTTTTTCATCTCTCTCTGGAATGACAGTTACAGTAGATCATGAAGAGCTGACTAATTGCTGTTCCCCTCATAACTTTACCCTACATCTTTCTAGCTTGTCTCCTCTGATATCATTCTTTTACTAATGAAATGACATTGAAGACGTTCTCATTAAGTGTCTCTGCCCAACAAAGTAACACATCGATGTCTTAATCCCGGCAAAATTAAAAGGGCTAATTAAGCAGAGGAAATAGTGTAATGGTCAACTGTGATAAGATACGGAGCAAAATGGATATGCGTATTCATTAATTGTTTAAAATTCAGCCTTGGTAAAACAATTTTCTCAAACCTTGGGAGACTAATAAGAGCCTCCCTGACAAAAAAAATCGTGTGCATGTGTTTGTGTGCACCTGTTATTGAGAGAAAATCCATTTCAATAATGAGTGTCTGTGTGAACTGAAGCTGTGCAGGGTTGTAGGAGGTCACTGTTGCCTCTTTTGTTGCAGGAGGAGCGAAAGCAGTGTCGCAACATGTCAGCTAAATTATGAATTAGTGTGTGAAAAAGCATGTCCACTCACACACACAGACATCCACATGGACATGAACACACAGAAATTGCTGTACACTAAAAGACCTTGCACAACACACAAAACCTCTTCAGAATATTCTGAGAATATCCTTGTACACTGATTCATTTGTTGACCGCTGGTAATACATCTTTCATGCTAGGACAAGGCTGTAGCAAGGTCTATTTTCTCTCTGCCTTGCAGCGGTTCCCAGTTTTTCCTACCTTCAGTCATCATATTTCAAAACCCATCTGTGCACCTGTTCTCAGCCCGCTAAGCAGCTCCTAGACACTTTTTTTTCCAACATCCCAGTCAAGAACATTCTTGAGAAACTGGGCTTATCATTTTTAAGATTCAGATTCAGGACACAGTATTGTAGGTCTTCTTAAATGTACTGCAAATGCACAGGCTTTTCACAAGATGCAAACCATTAATAAATTATGAATAAATGACTGGATTGGACTCTACTGGAAAAAAAATATATTCTTGTTCTATAATGACGTGAAACGAAGGGTCATGATCCACAGCAAATCACGCCATTTGTCAAACATGGTGGAGGCAGTGGTATGGCATGGTCATGCATGGCTGCCAGTAGAACTGGGTCACTAGTGTTTACTGATGATATAACTACTGACAGAAATCGCTGGGAGCAGTATATAGAGCTATACTCAATTCCTATTCTAATCAAACGCTCCAACAAAGACAAGACAGTGTTTCCCAAACAGACTATGAATAATGAATCTAAAGGATTTAGAATGCAAAGAAGTGCCCTTTTTTAAAATGTAATTACATTTTTTATTTTTCTAATGGTAAATCACCTACCCTCATTCCAGTTGAGCATGCTTTTCTTTACTTACTGAAGACCACAAGCAGAAAGACCCATAGACTAGCAGTAACTATAGGCAACTACTGCAAAGTCCTTGAAAACACTTCGAGAAAAGAAACTGCATTTGGTGAGGTCACTTAGTTCCAGATATCCAGCATTAATTGACTGAAACAGATAATCATGTAAGCATTAAATATCATGTAAAAATGGCTGTAACAGGCCATCTATCCATCCATCCATCTTTTTATTCACTTGTCTAATTCACCGCCACATCACAACAGCGCTTTCTTGGGTTTCAGGGGACTGGGCTGTTTCCCAGGGTACACCATGGCCACATAGCAAATCTGTTATAGTTATTGCAATATTTTTGTTAAACCTCGAGCAAAGTTCTGAAAATTCTATCACTGTCCAGACTGTTTGTGAAGAAGAAGAAAAGAAGGACGCAAAAAGGATTGTGGGAAAACAAATACATAGATCAGCACAGTATTTGATCTGATGGGAAAAAGAACAGACAAAAGTAAAGACAAGAAAAGTGGAAAGAGGAGAAACAAAAGCAGCTGTTTAAGGGTACAAACCTGAGTGACAAGGGAACCTACTGACTACTGGGACTTCCAGATTTCAACCATGTAGAGTAAGCACAAGCACAACAGCTGGGCTAATCACTGCTCTCACACATCGTGTGTGCTGACATATGTGTCCTGTGGGGGGGTCTACACACGCTTGTGTGATCGCTTACTAATGTGTATGTGTGTCTGTGTGCAATTAGTGCAGCTCAGTGATGCAGATGTGTGTGCATTTCCACATGTGTGTAGTATATGTCTCTGTGTGCATCATGTCACAGTGTGTGCAATGGTTAGGCTTCATCTACCATAAAGGAGTTGAATGTCGTGACAGGGCATGAAAAAACAGTCCTAAAGTTCTAGTCAGGATGGTTTACACATTCGCCTAACAAGTGAAAGGTCGCTGGTTGATTCCAGCTGGAGACACAAATCCCTTTTGGGGTGCGTCAGGAAGGACATCTGGCATAAGACTTTGCCAAATCAAAACATGTGGACTACCCGCTGTTGCGACCTCTTGTGACAGGGGAGCAGCCAAACGTGGCTTAATTCAGGTTGTAGTCTTTGACTTCTACACTTATAGTAGCAGCAACTCTTAATTTTACACACAACAAGGAATAAAATTACCATTTTCATGATATTTCATGTGTTATTTATAGTTATTTTTCTTTGCTATACAATGGCTTTTGTCTGCTAGCATGTGTGATAGAGCAGTGTCATGAGCTGAGATGGTGTATGAGAGAGGCATGGTGCTGAAAAGGCTTCTGCTCCTGGATCCAAAGCCAGTCAATAGCTGAACATGGACATGTACTGTATTAACCAACTGTGTTGTTCCGCATGCAGTCTCGTGGGTTTATATTAGTTTCAGCTGTGTGGTGTCACACATATCTACTTGTTATATTTCATTAAAGATGTATGAAGTGTATTTATCGTGTTTCTGTTTTTCATTAGCATGGCATTTATTCAAATGGGGTTTGATCCAGATGTTGACTGTGTCAGCGCACTGTGGTGAGCTACAATAAAGCCATGATTTAAAAAAAACAAAGAATTTTACAATTAGATTTTATTGGCGATTCCATAAATACAGTGTTTTTAATGTCCTGGTAACCACTGAATAAGAGAGGCAGGAGTACTGATCTTAAATAGCTGTCTGAAGGTGTTAACAAGAGGACTTCTGAGTGGCAACATGTGCAAGTCTTTAGTTAAACTGTCATTTAGGTATTGTGGTTTATATTAAAAAATAAATAAAACGTAACGACGAGTGTTTGTGTTTCCCCCAATTTACACAATTTATTTAGCACAATTTTATATATGAAAACTGATTATATATATTTTTTTTTTTTTACTTGTCATAAGGTTCACTAAACACTCTGGTTTTAAATAATTAGAATTTTCAGCCAATCAGTTTATGGCTCCGGCTTTACATGGTTAAAAATTGAATAAACTGCACTGAAAAGCTACTATCGAGCAGTAATGATCACATTTGCAACACATTTCACATGGTGCAACTTTAAAAATAAAACTGAGCAAGAGGAGGAAGTTGTTTGTTTCATTGTTTGAATGAATGTGAAATATTACTAGTCTCATCTGGCAGTTGCAGCACTCTGATAGGCACTTGAGCTACACAGCTTTAAAATGACACCTTTCACCTGCCTGAGATGATTATTCTGAGGAACAGCAATCACCTCCATCTTCTATTTTTGCTGATTTGAAAGCATGACAGCCCTCACCACCCATATTTTTTTCTTTTTAAAGAGCATTTTTTCCATGGGGCAGCTGTTTCTTATCTCACCATCATCTTTTCCTCTTTCCCTGCTTCTGATGAATATGGGCTCATGTCATCAACTGCACGGCTCAAAGGTCATACATAAAAGTGGCCAGTAAATATAGTCAGAGAACACAATCTAAGCACATACAGCTCAACACGGGTTTTGTGAACAGAACAATCACAGAAATTAGGTTTTTGTTGAAATGGCCTCTGTTGTTTTTCTGTAGTTTGTAGGCTGTCAAATATCCCTGGTCTGTCAAATCTGTCTCAGTTACAGTGTTGCCAACTCCTCAGTAAGGAAAATCGCTATTGGCTGTCCTAAAAGTCGCTATTAGTCGCTAAATGACGTCATCGCCTAATTTGCATAATTGGTCATGCTAATCTAATTGTAACCCATGTTGTTGGAGAGAGAAATAACATCGTGGAAGAGACATAAAGTGAGTAAAAAACGTCCTAAATGCATTTAGAGTTTATTTAGAACTACAAATTAAATTTCTTTTAGCAATTATTGTTTTTTTTAATGTCACAATTCCAACCCTGCTCCTTTACCCGGGCTTGGACTGGCAAAAGTAACCCAAAATAGGCGCTCTGGTGGAGTTACTTTGTGTGTGTGTGTTTATAAGTAGTTTTAAACCTTGTGATCCACAAAACAGCATAAGAGTAAAAGAGTAAAAGAAGAACTGACTGCGTTACAGCACCCGCTGCTTGTTGAGAGTAAAAGCGATACGCGCTTTCACGTTTTTAGAAAAAAAGTCGCTAAGGGGTCTGAAAACTCGCTAAATATAGCGACAAAGTCGCTAAGTTGGCAACACTGCTCAGTTATGTGCACAAGTTGTCTTTAGATGTTGAATGGGTCATGGCAGTACTGAAACTGGTCAAACTCTACACTCATCACATATGGACACTTGATGAGAACCCTTTTGCATCACATTTTAAATTACTGAGTACCGTTAAGCAATATAGGCAGTGAATTTGCTTCCAAAAACTACCCCTGGAATCTGGGGTCCTGTGTCCTTATACCACAATTACCCACCCTTCCATACAGGAACTTTTGCTTTCTGTACTGACACCAAAGGACAAATCTCTGTAATACCAGAGGCTTATGACAAAATGGCAGAAGCAATCCCGAGATGAGTGCAGGAGGGTATTTCACACTGCAGCAGCTTAAAGCAAAAACAGAGGAAATATTGCATACTGTGTTGGAAGTAGACTTAAAAATATCTTCTTCAAGGTAGAAGTGCACAAAAACATGTCTAAAGGATTTTCATTTCAACACTATAAATAACGTTATAACGTACACCATGCTTGGCTGTTCTTCTTGGCTGTAGCATCCTCTGGCTATATTTGTTAATAATGAATATTAAACTTTGATAAATATATTTTTAACATCCATTTCAAGGTGACAGCACATATAAGCATCCTCGAAATGTCATTGCAACTCACAGAAAATCTCTCAAATAAATTTGGTGGATATAAAATAAATAAATGGGTTTTGCTGGTTTTAGGAGAAGATTGTGTAATTTACAACAACACAGGGATTCCAGTCAGATGGGGGATGGGTTAGAACACATGGCCATACACACAAGCACACACACACACACCACTCACACCCACAGAAAGAGGGAATGCCTTCATGCTGAGAATCTAACACATATCTTACTTCATGAATTCTCAAGGTGAACTTAAAACATGGATTGCTGAGCTGATGCTCCTAAAATGTGAACACAAAGACACATAAGCCTGGATTAGACATAATTTAAAACAAATGTAATGTTAAGCAATAAAGAAACTATAGATGGATATGTATGAAATATGTAATACGAAATCAAAGGTGGTAACAAATTAATATTCAATGTCACTGTTGTTCTTTCTTCTGATCTGCTCTTTCAGAGGTCTGTCTGCATTTGATATACACAGCTGGAAGTGACATCCTACACACACACACACACACACACACACACACATTTTTTGTTGTCATTTTTATCTCTCTTTGCGGGGATAACACCCTGGGAGTTGAATCAACAGCTCTGTAATGCTGCACACATCACGCTTTATCTAAATGAGCTCAAAGGGCTTGTGCTTGTTAGATGTCAACACCTCCATTATTTTCTACAGGCTTCGTATGAATGTGCTTCCTCCTGTCCTGTATGGATTCCCATCATTTCATGGGGTTTTTAATGTGGTTCATCCTAAGAGCCGCATATGTTTTCATTCACGTGTATCAGTGTGCAAGACTATTAATTGGGAAAGCCATTAGTGGTAAGGTGATACTGGATTATCTGCCTCCAAAGTATGAGCCAGCTCTTCTGCAGATGTGCAGTGCAGAAATAAACTTCTTCTTCTGAATACTTTCTGAGTATGATTATGGTAACACTTTAAATATATGACAGTTTATTAATTGTCTTTTTTCATTTGCTAGTTAAATAAAACACTTTGTGTCAGAGTTTGGAGGACATTGTGTACTGCTGTAAAGTCTCTCACAAGGCGAGAAATACAAAACCAGACACACAAACCAGGGTCTACTTCAAGCAAAGCCCTTAGCACTGAGGGTTAGTGACAGTTCTGCCGGATGCAAGCCAGGCCTCCTTTACATCCACTTTCACACACGCACGCACACATACATAGAGGGGTGATTAGGGTCAGTGACAGAATGCAAGCACAGCCCTTTTGTCTTTTTCCCTTCATCTCTCACTCATTTCTATTGCTTCCTTTTGTGCTACACCGTCACCCAGAGGTGCTCAGGGCCAGTGACAAGGCCCCCCGAGGGCCTAAATCCTATCTGACACTGACAGCTGACCACTGACAGACTGTCCACAAGGGAAGTGACACTATCAGATACACACCAAACCCATCTTTCCCCCCCTTCAGTATCCTGTTTTCTTTATTTTTTGCTCCATCTCTTGCCTTATTTCCCTTCTTTCACTCACTTCACCTTTGTCTTTTTTATTTTCTTTTTTCCTCTTTTTTTTCTAGACATAAACCGATAAGCCACACAGATTGTCATTTACAAATAGATGTGTTGCTTTTAATGGTACATAGCGTCTGAAACCTGTGGCTTACCTTGGTGTGAAATTTACGGAAGAGGATTAGGACCACTGGGGGGGAAAAAGTGGACACGTCTTTTTTTTCTTTTCCAAATTCTGAAAGTTTGAATTTTGACTTTAATCTCAGAATTTTGACTTTTTTCTTAGAATTTTTGAAAAGAAAAAAAAAATATGTGCCCTCTTTTTTTTATTTCCAGTGGCTCCAATCCTCTTCTGTAGAAATTTGTGCTGCTCTTGGTAAAATGTTTTTTTCTGATTGTGACATCACACATTTTTGCTAAGCCTGGCCCTAAATTGGGAAGTGCATGGACTTTAACATTTCAAAAGGCTGCTTGGGCCTTTTTTCCTAACAAATATTCATGGATTCTTGATACTTTTTATACAATATTCCTTGTGAAAATGTGCAATATGAAACTGATTTCTAAAAGATATTAGCCCAACTGTCCTACATATTTGCCTTCTAAAATGAATCGAACTTTGAAGAACTGGAAAACGAATCAAAGTATGTTTGTGATACAGACAGACATTGCAAAATAATATTATTATTTGCAGATTACATAATGAGGAAATCAAAGAAAAATAGATTTTAATTGGTTCACCCTTAACCCTTAAGATATATTAGGAAAGCCATAACTATTCTGCAGCTTCAACATCAGATAAAAGACGAAATCCCAATAAACAGATCAGCAACGATAAAACCTCAAAATGTTTCCATCTCAATTATTTAATGAGACGTCAACATTTAAAATCCTAACAGTAAGCAAACTTCTGATCACTTTTCCTGTACAGAAACTCCCTGAATGGATTATGAATAATTAATGGTTAGCTACTTCTAGATAAGTTGTCAGTTGATATACAGCGTAGTACTTGATCTGCATGAGTGTGCACAAAATATAAATGCTGCCATTAATAAATTTTGGAGTTTCAAGCAGCTCTGTGTATAAATCAAAGAAGTACTTGTTTGCAGCGTCAATAAGAACTTAAAAAGCTTTACATCAGGTACAAACACACACACGCCTTCAAATTCTAGTCTTCCCTTCACGTTTGTTATTATAGAACCACATTAATATATTATTACTTTGAACTTAACTCTTGAACTCTTTGCTGAACTTTTTCTTTGGTGTTTCATTTTGGGACACTGCACTTGAAAAAAGAAAATCTAGAAATGAATAATTATATTGAGGATTAGAATATCATGCACTAGAGGCAAATCGGTTTCTCAATTAGATATGCTCTATTTAAATATGTTGTTCGCATTGTTATTGTCATTTTTATTGTCAGAAAACAACCTTTCAACTGCATGAAGATAAAACAGCTGCTATTTCTGGAGGTATTATTAGCTCATGTGGGTTTATTTCAATGTTTATTGTTACATTGTTTGTTTTTGTCATCTCTCTATGCTTTTCCTTGTGTGTCTCCCCACATTCCCCTCTGCCTACTGTATCCAGCTATAGGACATTTCTATCCTCCTCGGTTCTGCTTTAGGTTTCTTCCTGTTGTTTTCTTTCTTTTTAATCATCATCACCATAACCAGGTGCTGCTCATACCGTAGGGAAATGTTCAGTTTCTGTCTAAGGTCTTTAAGGTCTCTACCTTCAAATGTAGTCCCCTGAAATAACTTGAGCTTTGAATAAGTGCTGTGTAAGAAACTAGAGTTAAAAGAAAAGCAAAGAGATTAGAAAATGTGCATCCTGTCTGCAGACACAAGCTGTAACACTGGGAGAGTAACATGAGTGAAGATTTTGAAGATATGGTTATCTCCCTAATACTCTTATTAGCATAGTAGGCTAAGCTTGATGACATGAAAAGGGAAGCTAGACTGTAGAATTAACTGCTTGTCTTTTATATCCCTCGCTGTGCCATTTCAGCTGAAGCAAGCATTATTAAAAGTATCTGATGTGAATTGAAGACTGAGCCTGCACCCACACTGCAGGTTTTCCTTCCTGAATAGATGCTCATTTTTGATTTTTGGATGACTGTTCATATCTATTCTTGGATGTAACTCAGATCTGATACCAATGTGAACTGACAGCAACCCCTGGAAAGATGTGCACAAAAGAGCAATGAGAAAACATGTCACTTTTTCTGCATAAGACTGCCTTTCTCATTAAGTCTTGACTGAATTGAGACGTCTACACAAACAGCTGTCTTGTTTCTTGTTATTCTGGTCCTGCTTGCCAGCACTGGCTCAGTCAGATTTCTCAAAGGGAGTCTTTTGATTTAAGACTTTTTCATTTTGCCCTGTATCTTATTTGAAAAATATGAGGTATGTCTAATTTGTCCAGCCTATCACATGCAGTCAATTTTACAGTGAACTGCAGTTGCTCTCTCTTAGTCCCTTCAATATTTATTTGAAAAATACAAAAAGACCAATGTTTTTGTTTTTGTCTTTGTACCTGTCTTTGTCTAATTTTTGCATCACTTAATGCTGAAGCCACATCATAGAATATCTGTTGAAACCATTCTTGCTGAAAAATAAAAATGAACAAGTCCAAAACAGATGAGTAAAAGTTCGACACTGAGACTCATGCTCCTCTTTCAAAAATGGGGTTTCTGAGGTTGGGTACATGCAAAAGTTGGGGGGGTAGTTTACAGTTTTATTGGTTGATCACCGGAGCTTGTGTGATAAAAAAGAGAGATGCAAAAAACCAACCAAAATAACAACAACAACAAAAAGACATATACCTTATGCATAATTTATTGTACTATACTCCGGGGGTAATGAGGGCCAGAATGATCTGGAATAGTTTTGGTGCAGATATCTGTAAGTTGTAATATATCAGCATCTTGCTAGTGCTACATAAGAGAAGCGAAGATAAAGTGGAATAATGTTTAACTCCCTTTTTAAGCCAACAATTTCAATTTTGCAATGTCTCTAAAAAAGCTCAACAAATAGTAAACTTGTGTGTGATTTGTCAAACAGTATGTCTACTAACCAAAGGTACAGTCTCAGAGAGACAACGTCACTCAAAGCTGACGAAATATAAAAGAAAGAGGTGATCTTTAAAGGTAAGGACTGCTCAGTAACATTTGATGACCTAGAAATTTAAAGTGTACATGTGATGTCTATTCATGCATGTCTATGTCTATTTTCTTAGCAGCAGCAGATATTGTATCGTGATATGTGTTGTGTTGCTCAATAACGTTAAGCTTACTAACTTTTTGTCAGGGTGCATGAAAATACTAGTTAAGTTTAAGTTTACAGTGATCTACTATGTTATAGTGGTGCAGGGAAGCTGTGGTGTTCATCATCAGTGTTAGGAAACTGAATTCTACCTTTATACCACGTTTTTCTGTCTGCAAGGTTAGAAATCTGCCGTGATAGCTCACGTAACAGTTGCGTGTACGTTATTTAATTCATTGGGCTAAATCCACAAAGAGCTGCAACACAGGTTAACTGATCACTTGCCTGTGCAGCCTGTACACAAAATCTACTTGAAGTCACAATAAAAATTAATGTCACTTATTTCTAATTGATTCTTTTACTCAAGGCGCACCCCTACCACCCGTCTTAGGTTCCCACTTTAACCCTGTAATGATTTTTCTCTGTAGGAGGGGAGACAAAGTCACCTATTTGTAATGTGCTTGCTTTGTTGAATATTATTGCTAGAGTAACAAATTTTGTTGCTATAGCATGGTAGAGTTGGTGGTTAAGGATGGCTTGCATTTAGTTGGATTATTTGCTACTACTTGTTTGATGTGGGGCAGCGTTGTATAGAGTAATCCTTTTGGTTTCTGGCTGTGCTCCACTTTTTCCTGTTACTGTTGTGTTTTCAGTAAACTTTGTGTGATCCTCATATAGGGGCATCCATGTATGTTAAGGGAATTCAACTTAAACTATCTGAGAGCATTTCATTTTTCTGTATGCAGTAGTTAAATACCAAAGCGATGCTGGGGTGTCTCAAGCTTGTTTGTGAGGTTGCCTTTTACTTCTGTAGATTGGTACACTGGAGTACCTTGATTTGTGGTTGCTGCATGCCACACTTGTTTCCAGGCTTCCCTGTTTTGTCTTTCAGGTCTAACAGTAGAAAAGACACTAGGGAAGCATTTTCTTTATTTATTTAGAGCCTGCCTTTGAGAGGGGGGGCCCTTATCTCCTTGCACTGGCAGTGAATCTCTGACAGGGTGTTGTCTGGGATTAATTGCTAATTGTCCAGACCTGACAATGTGTAGAAAAAGCCACTCTTGAAGTTGGCTTAGGAGGGGCAATGGTTGTTGCTGGACTTGGTGATGTTTTCCTGGCCGTCATTTCTAGCTAGCAATTCAAAATAAATCCCTGTTTAAGTCTCAGTCTTTACCTCATCTTGTGTTTTATGAGCTGTTTTAACAGCTTTTAGAAGAGTATTTTGTCCCATTGGTAATATAACAGTATTGGTTAATGTAGATATCCTGTTTCCTTAGTAGTTGACGTTCTCTCCTTCGTCTTGTAGCTTCTCCAAAAAATACCGTTCAGCAAGTTATGTGGAGCTAAACAAATTATTACTGCTTAAAGCTAAGATTCTTAATGTGACGAATGGTCTCGGGAGCTTGGAAAGAAAATGATTGTCCCCTGACCTGGCAAATCCCATTTTAATAATTTTTCTCTTCACCTCTCATCCGAGAAGCAGTGGAACGTCTTCATGAAACTTTAAGAAGTCCAGTCGCTTTCTTTCCGAGCTCCTTAGACCACCATGACCTGGATGACTGAGAACCTACACATACAATGTGTTGAATGGGATTTTATGTAAATATAGAGGCTTATTGAACTGTAAATTATATATGAAGAGACACACTTTTTAAGCATACCTTGCTCTATCGAGCCTACAAATCAGTTCAGCTCTGTCTCGGAACAATTCATTTCTTCATTTGCTCTGCTCTATCTTTGACGTCATTAATCCAGAATCCAGCTCACCCTTTCTGTCTGCAGTAATTGTCTCCTCAACACCTGTTTCTTATCCAATTTCTTTCTCACAGTTTAAGCTGGTGAGCTTCTCTCTAGCAGTACGATGTACATTTAGGTGTTTTTCTTCTTTTCTTTCTAGGAGAAGATTTAATGAGAAAGTTGAGCAAAGAAAAATTTGACTGCATTCATACTCTTCATTCAAAGTGATGTGTTACTGGGAAATATCAACTTAATGCAAGTGATTTGAAAATGTATTCTTGCATAATGTAGAAAACATCTAGATCCAAATGCCTGCTTCCTCTTCAGGCTTCCAAAACACAGCAACTCTAGCAGTGAGAAGTAGTTCTCTGGAGTGCAGAGTAATGAAAACATCTTTCCGTTTCCTTGGTGACACCCACACATGCGCTTTGCCAGTCAAACACAGCAGCTAATGACGACAAAATAACACAAAAGAGATGTGGAAATGGTTCAGGTATGCAAAGTCTGCCATTGAACACACCGCTGTGCTTAGAGCTTGGAATTTGTAATAATTAAAGTACTGTGCAAAATATTTCTTCTTCCGAGTTCACAATATATTACTAGAGAACAATGCAACAATATTGCTTATTTTTGTTATCTAAACTATTTTCCCCTATGGGATAAGGGCTCAATAAGGTTTCCTTGAAACTGCAACACATGTGCATTTTACAGAGGTGCTTAAACGATTTCTGCATTCACTTGTGGTTTTTAGTGCACAGTGATTACATAAACTGCTAATCATTTTAGTAAACACAATCATGGCTTATTCAAGGTAAATTAAGATGACTTTGGTGACCCTCTAGTTATACACATTTCGCCATATACTCCAGTATCATGCAAATAGAAAGCATTATAACATTTTATTGCGCTCACTTGCTATCGGTGTGTTGTTAATGTTTGTGTGAGTCTACAAGATGACATTATCATTTAGCTCATAAAGCTTTGCAGAGCTTGTGTGAAATGAATACAGTATTGTACTGTTGTATATAACTGGCAACAACCAGGTTCTGGTCAGGCAGAGAATTAGGCAGAGTCAGTTAAATTACTGAATACAGCATCTTTTTCAGTGTCAGAAAGTGGAGAAGTGCTGCCGGTGTGAATTTTAAAAGGACAGCAGTTGTTTCACAAGCTTAGTTGTTCAGGCATTTACTCCAAATACTGCAGGGGCTCTCAATATTTTAGGCCTGTAACAACCCAGAAGGGAATAGATTCATTGTACCTTAGTATTTTCTTTTCTTTTTTCACCTTTTCATGAGATTTCATGCTGATGTTCCTGTCTACAGATTTAAAAAAACTACTGGCAGTGTAAGCCACAAGCTTGCGGGTGATGAGCTCCCTAAGTGTTCCTTCAGTCTGCCAGCTCAGTGCAGTATTTGAAGAGGTCCGAGCCAACAGTAGCAGTTAGCTGAGCCTTTATTTATGAAAGGGGATTTGCTTTCCTCATGTTAAGTAGCTGGGAGAGCAGCAGCCAAAGCAAATCATTAATACTTCCTTCCTCTTCCGCACCCTTCTCTCCTACTCTTTGCTTTAGGAACTTAAGGACATTGGGTACCAGCCCAGCAGGGTTTTAGCTTCTGTTATTACATCTTTATATTATAGACCGCATTCATATTCTGACTCATACTGTACAAGCAAAACAAGCGCCAGACAATTGTGGTTAAACTGCATTTCAGCCCTAAGTTTTAATCTGACTCCCCACCTCACCCTGCTCATGGTGTTGCAAGTGGTCGCTAAAGTGCTTTCCAAAGTAAACTCCTAATCATGCACTCCCTCTGCAACGCCTCTGCACTTTTAACAGCCTAATCTCCCTACCCCTTGTTTTGTGTCAGCATCTGTCTTTGTCTCTGTGTGGGTTTATTTTTGCATGTGGAAATGATGTAATTGGTCAAAGTCTTTGTGAACAAGCGTGCTGTGTTTTTATTAGAAATAATATCCAGGGGAAATAGCTGCACTATGGCAAAGTTGCATATCTATTCATTTTTTCCTTGGAGCTGCTGTGATTTGAAATTGGCAATGTCCTGTCCCAGAAATCACTAAGCCGTTGGAGTCTAAGTGCTTTGCTCAAGGGCAGGTCAATAGTCGTTTTTGACTGCTGAGCTACTGTACTCGACCCACTCTGGTTTTTCCCGGACACTTCATGAAATTCACTATGTAGGACAGGCACACGCCTTGTGGCCACGGAGCAAGACTTTAGGCTGCCCAGTGGCAAATCATCAGGCAACTTAGGGGGGAAGTAGCTCCTGAACAAAACTGTTTATGGTGTGCTGATGATATAGTATGGTGGTTGAAGGAATAATTCAAGGATTTTCTCAATCCCACTGTCACAGAGGAAGAGTATGGGGTGAAGAGTATAACTTGCACATAGCTATGGATAAGGTAACCAGAGTAGTAAAGTAGCAAAGTTAGATTAGGCTAGATTAGGTTTACCCCAATTCCTTAAGGCTTTGGATGCCGTGTGGTTGAAAAGTCTTGGCGATATTGCGTTGTCCTTCTTTTCAAGAAGGGAAGTATGGGGTATCAGGCTCATTGGTGCTGGCTATTTGCATTTTTGGATGTATTGTTCATACTGGCAATAAGTCTGACTTGTTTCTGTGTGTTGGACTCTACCAGGAGTGCTTTTTCACTCCACGTCAATCTTTAGTGACAGAAAGCAAAGATAAGGGCTGAGGATGCTGCTCTACTTTTTATAGAAGATGTGCTTCCATTGGCTTTATCAAACCATGACTTCCAGCTTGATGGTTTGGTGCAGAGGGTTGATGTGGTTAGGATGAGAATTAGCACTTCCAACTGTAAGCCAATTGCTCTCAGCCAAGAGAGAATGAAGTGCCCACTCCAGGTTGGGAATAAGATGATGCCCTAAGTGAAGGAGACACTTGTCACTTGCTCACTAGAGAGGGAAGAAGGGAGAGGGAGATTGATGGACAGTGTGGTGAGGTGTCCTCACCAATGGCAACAAAGTCTGGGTGATGAGATCAGAGATACAAGCACGAAGCTTCCTCCAAATGGTGTTTTGGTTCAGCCTTAGTGATGTGGGATGAGGAGTTTGGCCATTTAGGAGGAACTCAGAGTAGAGCTGCTCAGCCACTTTAGCTGGTTAGGGCATCTGGGAATCTACAAGGCATCTGGATGCCTTGTAGATAAATTTTATGTGGTGTGTCAGTGGGAAGTAGTGTATAGCTAACTAATACAAGTCCCATAAAAGCTAAAGAGATTTTACAGGCAATAAAGTTACTTTTTACAGAGAGCAGAGGAACCTGCAAAGTTTCAGGTTTTCACTTACATTTCTAGATGGAGATCAGTCCAAAATGAAAACTGCAGTGCATAAAAGCCTCTGCGTGTCTTTACTCAGCAGTGCTCTGCAGAGTTTTGCAACCTCACAAGTTAAGTTTCATACAGATTGTTTCATTATTATTTTTTTGGTTGGTTTTTTGGGGGGTATTGGCTCTATTATCCATAAGTTTGTATTTCTAATGGAGGTTTTTGCCCAGTAACACACACAACTGCAGAATATCATAGGACCTACAGCCTGTACTGTAGCAACCTTTATGCCAAAAATGGTTAAATTGTTACTAAATTATGATTTGTCAGCACATTGAAATGTTGATCACTCAAATCCTCCAGTAAAAGGTCTCCATCTTTAAATGCTGACTGCTCTTTCTCGTTTGATGAAAACACAAGGTCAGGTTTTGTCTTCTTTTCACAAATATGATGAAAGCCTTGCAACTGGCAAAATCCTGTTTTGCTGTCTGTGGGAATACAACATGCCGGTTTTTAGTTTGAGGTTTCATGTTCCAATCAGATGAACAATATTACTACCTATTGATATGTTCTTTTTACAGTGAAAACCAGTGTTTACATGTGCATATCTGCATTTTCAAGTTTTATGTCATGCAGTAGGTTGTCTTTCTATTGTATAATTCCCTGTTCATACGACTTGAAGTGGTGAGTCTTTTTTTTTTTTTGGCAAAGGCATACTCATAGGAATTTAAATGAAATACAAATAGTCCTCTTGTGCTTAAAGTCATGGTAAAAACGGAACCAATTGATTATAGCGAAGCATTTAGAGACCGAACTGAAAATGTGATAAATATAGATGACATAAATATTTGAACTCTTGTTATACTGTGCATGAATGGATCTGTTTTCTTGCTTGCACTATATTTATATATATTTATATTGGGGCATGCTTTCTGATTCATTATATTTCATCTCTGGAGTTTAGACCTCAAAGGTTGAACTCTACAGAAAGGTACAGAATGCAATTTAAGCCGGTTCTGGTCATTGTATTACAGCAGACAGATTTCACTTCACACTTACTGCTGTGATTCTTGTCAGAAAGCTAGCTGGTCTTTTTCTAACAAGAGGAGACAAACTGTATTGTTTTTCTCAATAATTCTCAATTCCTGAAACATTTTTATAACTCACAGCTCTGTGAGCTCACCCTGTCTATATACCATAGAAGCAAGGGAAAGCAATAAAGAAGTCATTTGAGATTGGCTGCATGAGTTTAAATGCAAAATTAATGAGTACAGTTTAGCACCAGAAGCGCTGTGGTCATTCATGAAGCGCAGGAGATGAGAGACACATAAAGCTGACATTCATAAGCTGCAATGTTCAGTATCAACGTTCACAGTTCAGCAGCTAATGAAATCCTGGCACACTGAAACAGCCATTTACAGTCTAAGATCGGTGACTTAGCAGAACTCGAAAGCAGAAGAAATGATATAAGGAAGCTCTTCAAGAAACTCAAAGGAGTCCAGTAGCTTTCCCTCCAAGCTCTTTAAATTACAAGTAGAACAATCAGGTTCAACAATCTGGGTGAAAATATGGATTTTATGTATTAGAGGTCATGCATTGCATCTATTCAGAAAGCCTATTAACTGTAGAAAATGTTATTAACTGTAGAAAATGCTCTCCAGCCTACATTTAGATAAGCTAGTCATTAAAACAACATAAATGTTTCATAGATGATTCAGTTTCTTCTTTTTTCCTTCACATGAAACTAGTAAATGGTAACAACTGTTCCTAAAAACTATGTTGCATGCACACATCTTACTGTGTCGACATAAAAAAGACAAGTACTGACTCTTATTCTTTCATTTTTTCATAAACACACAATGTAGCAGCCTCGACAGCTGCCACTGACAGCAGTATCCATAAAAATACATAAAGAAATGTTTTCTTTTACATCTCTTGCTTTAAATATTATAGGTTCAAATAAATGTTTGTGAGGAAGACGTCAAAATGTGCATTAAAAAATAAACCTGATATCAAAGACCTCAAGTCACAAGTGACTGGCTGCAGTGACAACACACAAAGGCTGAGTCACAGGTGCTTCTCTCTCCAAGATTTGCAGTGACACACTTCCTGCCCACAGAAAGACCCATATAAAAAGCTCCTTCCAAACACAAAAACACAATTTTTCAGTGTCTCAATCAGTTTGGAGTAAGAGCTTCTGACTGAAACACACATCATCTTCTCACCTCCTTGTCCCTTCAACTCTGTCACTTTATTCTCTTCTTTTCTTGCTCCCATTCTTTTTCATCTTCATACCCCCACCTTTCCCCTTCGCCTCCTGTATTGGATCCCATTTGTTGTTCCTCCTGTTTCTACATGTCTCTCCCTCATTGTTCTGCTTTGACTCAGAAAAGAAGTTTTTAAAAGAAGCAGGTGTTTCTTTCTTTGTTTTGCTGGCTCACTTGCTTTGTAGTTTTTCATTGCCTGTCTGCCACAACATGGGACTGATGAAGGAATTGGCTGCTTTCTGTCTCCTCAGCAACATCAAATAATTTGCACACAGAGGAGCACTGGTCAGACTGGGGACTGTGTCTTTGTATGTATGAAAAGAGTGTGATCAAGACTGAACCGAGACTGATCAAGAGATAAATTCAAATTAAAGGAAAAAGAAAGGAAGAGATGTGTGTGGTGAAATGCTGGCTAAGCAGCCTGCTCAGGCGTGATAAAAAATTGTCGTCATGAGGTAAAATATGTCCTGTATGTTTAAGTCAGTTTGTTCACTTTTACTATCTAAATGCTTCCATACCCACACACACACACACACGGTTTATTGCTCAGTTTTTATCTTCCAAGCACACCTGCAAACTGCAGATTTTCAGCAATGGAGAAAGAAAAAGGTAAAATTGGAAGTTCTTATAACAGAAAGTTGTAGAATCTAAGGTGAGGATTAAAAACAGGAATCGACGGCTGTAATTCATCATGTGTTACTCTCTCTCTCTCTCTCTCTGCCCTGTAGGTAGTGTGAAGGTAGTTATTTTTTATTTATTTTTTTGTGCTGCACTTTTTTTCCTCTCTTTTATTCTCTGGCTTTAAAAAGTAGGACAGCTCTACAGCAATACTCCAAAAAGAGAGGGAGGAGTTCTGTGGAGGGACAATGGAAGAAGAGAGAAAGGTGAATGAGAACGAGCGAGAGGACCAGACAAAAGGAGAGACGGAGCGAGACAAACTGCAGCCAAGTCCACTTCATCTGATGGGCTCTTTTCCAATTAGAATATTAGTTGTATGACATATTTAATAAATTCCTATGGGAAGACTTCACGTCACTTTTAATACATTCAGAAAAAAAATTATGGAGCTTTGAAGGGGAGACATGTACAGCATAGCAACACAGCCTGCACCGCATTATGCTTTGGTGGTGCCCCTGAGGCTCAGAATGCTGTTTATACATGATAAACAAGACTGAAGCTGATCTACATACACTATTAAAAGGATTTGACTGCATTTACATCTTGGTAATGTTAAAAGGATTTTTTTAAAAAAAGGAGACACAGCCACTGTTTAAATACAGAGATTATGCTTCCCAATGTGTTAGGGATCTAAACTTGGAACTGGAGTGGTAGCAAGAAGAATAAATACTTTATTACCATATTACTATGGCATCTTTAAGATACTGAATTTACTTTAGGGATGCTGATTCTAGAGCATCATGATTTCTGTAAGTGAATTGGTGCGATTTTACTTTTTCATGTCAAGCTTAGTTTTCCCCTTGTGGTTCTTTTATTTTTTAAATGATTTAATTAAGTCTAGTGTGTAAAGTTTAATTTGGAAAAATTATTTGCTCAAAATCTGGCAAAGACATATTTCCCCACTGAGTATCTTGTGTAAGACTAAATTAAGATGGGACAATGATATTAGTGTTTACACATAAATTAGGACTTGAATTCATGGAAAACTGGTAGAAAATTCAGTCTCATCAACATCTCATCACATTATGTTGTGCTGTCAAATCTACCAGTGCAGTAATTTAATGTATGCAGTTCCTTTTAGAGCAAGCAGTCCTTGAGGGAGTTATTAGCTGAGCAAGAGGTTTTATGTGCACTTGAACACAGAGGCCTCTGTGGCTTTGTTCTAACAGGCACAAATGTTATGAAGAAGTCCACCATGCATGATTATGGTTTGATGGGCCACAACATCACTCCAATTAGAGACCGCAAATGCAGATAAATACAGTGATGACCTTTAAATGCCTGTAAAGAGCCACAGCAAGAAATGGGGTTTGAGCCTGGACTACCTGCTTACAGTGCTGCATGACATTAACACAATACAACAAAGCACTTTTCTTTGTCTGTGTGGTAAACTGCCAGCTATTGAAAATGTATAATAAATGTGCAATTTCCCACTGTGATGAGTAGAGAGTCAGCAAGATATCAAGCTGCCACAGTACAAAAGAAAAACCTCTGCACAAGACAACCTCTTTGCATCCTGTATTACAACCCCAGTGTAATATAAAACAACAACAACAAAAACAGCTGTGTAAAATGTAAATAAAAACACAATGCAGTGATGTGCAAATCTTATAAACCAATATTTTATTTATCACAATAAAACATGGAAAACATTTTTTTAAGTTGTTTAACCTGAGAAAATGCCCCATCCATCCATCCATCCATCCATCCATCCATCCATCCTCTTCCACTTATCCTTACAGGGTTGTCTATCCCAGCTACCACAGGGTGACAGGCAGGGTACACCCTGTACACATCGCCAGTCTGTCGCAGGGCACAGACAAACACAGAGGGATATATTAGAATAACCAGTTAACTTAACCCCATTAACTGTATGTCTGTGGACTGTGGGAGGAAGCTGGAGTACCCACAGAGAGAAAGGAGAACATGCTAGCTCCACCCAGAAAGGCCTTACCCAGATGGTGGTCAAACTCAGGACCTTCTTGCTGTGAGTGCTAACCACCACGCCATCACGCAGCAGAGTGGGCATAGAATGTACTATTTTAATTTATATTTACTCATTTTCAGTTTAGTGGCAACAAAACATCTCGGCCAGATGTTTTCAGATGGTGAAATGTTCAGGACCCCGACTTTTCTTCAATGAAGCCATGCTGCTGCCAGTATTCTCTCAATGAACTTTTTTAGACCTTCCCTAAAAAAGACATAATCTGGATGGAAGCAAATAGAATTCTAGAAATTGCTTATACCTTTCAGTATTGATATTACCTTTCCAGATGATGGTACCGTCCATACCTTTGGCAATGCAGGCTTTTGAACGGAGCACCAATAACAAGCCCTGTGATCCCTCTCTTCTTTAGTCTGAATATTTTTGAAAAAGAATTGCACATTTTGATTAATCTGACCTCAGAACATTTCTTGTTCCTGTTCACTTCTTCTGCCCGCATTTGTGGATGGCGAAGTGAACTGTGCTGACAGGCAATGATTTGTGGAAGTGTTCCTGTTCCCATGCAACAATTTTCATGACAGAATGTTTACAAGTACTTTCAAAATACCTAAATGGTTTTCAAGATATAGTTAGAACCAGACCTCCTTATTTCTAGCCTGTCAAATACTTCTATTTTGTCAAAGCCTCAAATTAAGCATATTGTGCTTCTTTGTTATATGTGCCATGACATACTGAATTAAACAGTGGGCTCGCACTCTTATCATTGTCACAAAAGAAGAATTTTAAAGCAGTGGGTAAGTGCAAGTTTTACTCAAACTATTATCTTTTCCTAAAACGTGTAAACAAAAAAAAGTAACATTTTAGGTAAAAACAAATGAATGAATGAAACCAAAAGAAACCAGTAGTTCTGACAGACAAACTTCAAATTTCTGACTTCCAACCATCATCATCATCACCAACCATCAACCCTCCAGCACCTTTAATATTGTCATCATGACAGAAAACCCAAATAACTTATTGTGCTTACTTGCAGGATACATTTAGTATTATTATTTGATGCTTTACATTACATTGTAAGACCAGATGACAAGTATCAAAGGCTGTTGGTGAAGGATATGGAAGGTATTTTGTTTTTTTTTGGTTAAATGTAAATGTTTGTCATGAGTAACTACACCACAGCCACAATTTTTCATTCACCTTGACCCAATGTCAAGGTAAGTAAAGTCATATCTTAACATTACCACCAAGTAAGCACAGCATTAATTCTGCCATGCTGCAGAGTTAAGCTCAGCCAGCATTTTGGGTATATCAGTTGCGCTATTGATGCTGCGTCAGCCTACATAGAGATGCTGCTACCTCTGCAAGCTACTTCGCAAACCTAGCTGCACCCGAGGTTCTCTATTTCATGCTATTCATGCTATTTCAGTGTGAATCAATGTGATGTCTCTTGACATTGACACCTGCTCTGTTCTCTGATGGGGCTTTTGCGGAACATGTTGACAAATAGAAATTACAGTAGATGGAATAACACTCCAGTATTAACCAAAAAGAGCCTGATAGAACTATGTTCATAATCCTACAAGAGACAGTATTTTCTGTGAACATCTTAATGATATGTCTGTTGTTGATTATCATTTCTGGCTGGTGCCAAATAACTAATAATGTAACATAAGTAACTTCCTCATTTCATGAATAGAAAGCATCATCAGGTCACAAAGTTGCTGTAAATTAACTCTATACACAAATAATTTCTTTAGATAAGGTTACATATAAAAGACTTACATTTGCATAATAATGATTTATGGGGTATTTATTTGTGCAATTAATATAGATATACTGATTATAGTGAATTTTCATATTGTTTGAGAACACATCTCACCTTCTGGTTTTTTTTATCCATTTTGTGGGAAGTTTTCCTTTGCAAAATATTAAAAAGTTGAAACTGACTATATGTGGGATGACGATTTGTCATGTATCCAAGTTGGATTCAATTTCACACATTGAAACAGTCACTTGTAGAGAACAGTAGAGTGTAGAGTAAAGTAAGTACATAAAGCAAAACTGCATAAACTGTGTAGAAATTCCTCAAAGTCCATGTTTGTGGTAGGTAGTCCTTTTAGGAAAAATCCAGAATTTAAATTTTGGTGCAAATGTTTATCGCACAGAAAGTACTAAACCCAAGATCTGAAAACTGCTGTTCACAGACGCTGTCCATCTAATCTGACTGAGCTGGAGCTGTTTTGCAAAGAAGAATGGGCAAGAATTTCAATCTCTAGATGTGCAAAGCTGGTAGAGACATACCCTAAAAGACTGGCAGCTGTAATTGCAGCAAAAGGTGGTTCTACAAAGTATTGACTCAGGGGGCTGAATAATTACGCACACCCCACTTTTCAGTTATTTATTTGTAAAAAATGTTTGGAATCATGTATGATTTTTGTTCCACTTCTCACGTGTACACCACTTTGTGTTGGTCTTCCACGTGGAATTCCAATAAAATTGATTCATGTTTGTGGCTGTAATGTGATAAAATGCAGAAAAGTTCAAGGGGGGCCAATACTTTTGCAAGCTTTTAGGAATCCATTTGCTCAGTATGATAATCAGGTTCTTGTGTGGCAGGATTCAGCAATTAATTAAATAACTTGGTGTACTTTGCACTTCTGCTGTTGTCTACTGTTTGCTAAGGTTTAGCTCAAACTGAAATTGGGACACTAAAGCAGAAAACTAGCCCTCTGTGATTTTTTTCCCTTCTCCACCTGCAGTCTAGCTCTCAAATCCAAAAGAAATTTGTCAGCTCAGCGCCAGAGAGGCATCGAGGACAGCAGTGTCTCACAACCTGTGCTGATGCTGCTGAAGATTATAAAACACTCTCTTCTGGTCCTTAGTCCTGATTGGCAGAGTTATATTTAAGACCAAGCTGAATTCCATTAAGTACTTGGATGGTGCTGCATAAACTGCCTTTCACACTGTATCTAAAAGCACCGCTGAGTAATTTTCATGACCCTAAATGAGAATTGCCTCATGTTTAAATGGACATAATGTCATGGTCCCTGTGCCTCACCAGCTGATTCTGTATTAGGCAACATGTTTTCTCTCTCTCTCTCTCTCTCTCTCTCTCTCTCTCTCTCTCTCTCTCTCTCTCTCTCCTGCCGGGGCGATGCTCATTATGGGCTCCCGCCCCTGGCCCACGCACCTGCTGCCGATCGGGATAATCACAAGGCCGATTTAAGACAGCAGCACTGTGTCACTCGTCGCTGGATCGTTGAGTTATCAGCGTCAGTCGCTCAGTAGATTGTAAATAAGGATCTGTGAGTTCGTTCCGTCTGTTCGCCTCTAACTATAATCTCTGTGTACAGATCTATCCCGGACCTTTCCCTGCCTGCCTGTCATCCCGTGGACGAGTGAGTGGATGGTGTTTCCCCAGTGTGGGGAGTGAAGAGAGAGAGCCTTTGGAGGACGTCAGATTCCCGTCTTTTCCCTCACATACCCCGGAACCCTGGACCCCCCTCCCCTCCCTCCAGCACTTTGTAAATAGCATCACCTGGTGTCGTTGTGTAAATAAAATCTGTAAATCCTGTAAGGAGTCCCGGTCTGCGCCTGAGTCCGTTAACTGAAACCTGACACATAATGTGTGATTGCAGACAATGAGGAAATCTGATCGATTCCCCTAATTTTACTGTATTTCCTTCTATGTTCTACCTTCTTATACTTCAAACCATACACAGACTGCAACTTACATTGTAACAAAAAAAAAGAAAAATATATATATATATATATATTATATATGGCATAACTAACGGTTTCTTTAGCTCTTTTTAAAAAAAATCTGCTCTTAATGAATTTTATGTAGCCCTGCTTATTGCTCTGCCCAAAAGTACAGTTGTTCAAATACTTTAGACATGTTTCAAGAACAAGCCAATCAATATATTCTTCCATGTTAAAATACTTAACTTTGGCGCAGAAAAACTAGGTTTTACAGTCTGGTAAACAAAACAAGTTCACTGAGAAAAATTTCTGATATTGTGTGGGGTGTTTGTCGCATAGGGAAAGAAAGAAATTAAGATTTTTAAAGTTTTAAATGATGATTGTGCTGTGATGAGACTATTATCGGAAAAGGATAAGCTGGTAAAGGAAGATGTTTCATTTAGAATACATTACATTACCAAGGCTGTCCTCAAGGAACTGATCATCAACCACTAAAGTGAAATTCTTTATAGCCTGTTTATGGCTTCAATAAATTCTGTATGTGTGTGCCAGTTGTTTGATTCACAGCACTGAGTGTACAAAGCATTCTTACAGTTGATATATATATATATATATGAGAGAGAGAGAGAGAAAGTGCAAAACTGTTATGCGGCTGGTTGTACATCTTCAAAATAAGCTAAGCGTTAAAACAGTTTGGGAATCTTAGTCAGGACCTCATGGCACTAAGGTAATGAGGATATACTGTACCAATATGCTGTTAATAGCAAACTAAGTTATCATGTCTTTGGTCTAATGAGCGCAATATAGGCTACCGCCACAAAAGCATCTCCAGTAAAATCTAATTATCTGAAAATGTCACTCAGGAAGCACAGCAGTTCTTACACAAAGAACTATTTCTGTTTCATGTGCCTTTCTTCTACACTTTACTTTTTTTTCCTTATAAGTTGTCATTTGTTCTATGTCTAATACGAACCATTAGGTGAAAGCATGTGGTCTTCTCCATCAATTGCCTTCAAACAAATCTATTTGGAAAAATACGTACGTACATATTTGAGAGGCAAGGACCCATGTATGAAATAGCTCCTGTTATGTAATGATGCTCAACGGCAGCTTGGGAAAGTGCTGGTCATGACTCTTAGTGTTGTTGTGAGACTTGAAAACTACTTTGTAGTTTTAAAGCCTTCCCTTCGCCAAAGCTGAAATGTTATGAAATGCTTTTTTCTACCGAGCAGCAATTTTCAGCCGCAGGCAGTTTTCTTCGCCCACTGTGGTGATTATCGTTGGATATTATGAAAATAGCCCTGAAGTATTTAACAAAAGGAGACTTTTTCTTATAAATGTGATTTATTTTAATGCAAACCTGTCAAGCTAAGCCAAATATCATTTTATGCTATTTACTATATATTGGCCTTGAATTCTCAGTCTCCTACATTTGTAATCAGCAAAGTCATCAGTCACAGGTTCTAATTCATATAAAAACTGAATTTAAATACATGTATGCTTAATGGAAAAATAGACTAGGTCAAAGCTCCTGGCTGTCAATAAAAGCAATAATAAGACCATGTTGTGGATTCTAGTAAGTTTATTTCCACTTCTTCTAATTTAACTTTTTATTGACTAGTGAGGTGAGCATGAGTGAAACTGAATTATGTGATTAATAGTGGAAAAGTGAAAAACTACCCTCAGCCTAACCTCTCCTCAAGCAAAACTAATCTTAAATAATTTCTTCTTCTCTGAGACACATAAACGACAAATCAGGGCCCAGCCGCCTGGACTTTATTAATGTTGTTTATCAAAAATTGTCCATTGTGAGGGGTAATGGAATGAAAAAAAATTAAAGAAGTCATTGGAATTAACAATGGAGGGCTTTCTCTGTCACGCTGGTGAATGAAAATATAAAAGTGAGGGGATAATGTCCATTTGCAAACACAAGAGAGCTATAACAAGAAAATAAAGCTATTTTAACTGTGAACTAGCATCACATGAATGTTAACTCTGTATTTCAGATGCTTTGAACATGTGGTTGCTCCCACCATGACCTGTGAATATGCCGAGCAATGCCCAGAGCACCTACAGTGTAAAAGCACAGATAAACTAGAATAACTGCCTTGTAATGCATTCAGAGTAGGAAGAATGAACAACCCAAAAAATTAATATACCTGTTTTCACTGCTTTTGCCAGCTGGGTGGCAGAATTACAGTTTGTGTAAAATACATTGCATCTCTGATATCACCTCACCTTTGCTATTATAATGCCAAAAAGCACTTTTTACCCTTTTCATATCTTTTCGTAAAAGTAAGAATTTCAATTTTTTTTATGATTCACTCCACGCTTTGCTACATTTTGTCAGAACAGACTCTTGATTCCAGAGTCACACAACAGTTACACAATCTCTTCTGCTAAATTTCTGTGTCAATAATAATTAATTAGCTACAATAAAATGGATGTACCACTTTATTGTACACGAAAACAACATTTAGATGATACCCCCCAGTTCCCTCCAAGGAGGAGATACAAATCCCTCTGGGGTTGCATCAGGAAGGGTAAAACTCTGCCAAATCAAACATGCAGAGCTACCCGCTGTCGCTAACCCTTATGAATGAAGGAGCAGCTAAAAGTAGCTTTTATTGCAGGCTTCAGTAGCTTTCAGGTTCATCTTTGCTGCACTTCCAACACTGGAAAAGCACTACTCTCATTACTATTTCATGCATACGTAGGAATGAAGACGTTTAAGGAGATATTCCATGTCACTAAAGCCAGTTATCAGTGTATAACAGGAGGCAGGAGGAGAGGTGAAGAAGAGTGATTCAGGAAGCAGTGCCAGTTGATTGGCACACACGTTGTGCATTTCACATTAACCGTGGTCCCCCTATTTCTGCAGTAAGTGGAGGGTTGGTGACACATGCACAGCCATGGAGAGCTGCTTCTGCAAAGCTGGCCCACAGTATCACTGTATGATCAACAGATTTGATTTGGGTTATCAAATATTAAGCTTTAATCACCCAACTACTAATACTTGCTTTCCCCCCCTCTCTGTACCAGCAAGAATAACTTTTATATTTTCATCCCTTTTCAGTTCAGTTCATTTTATTTTTATGGCACCAAATCACAACAACAGTCACTTCAAGGCACTTTTGCAAATGCCCCTTGAGGTCACTTTCATGTGAGATCCACTAAATAAATTTACTGGTATGTTTGCAGACTGGTCATTAAACATTTCTCTAAGGCCAAAATACGAACACTGGCTGTATATTACACTTGTAAATGTTGCAGTAATTGGAGCAATGTTTCATTTTCAATAATCATTGGATAGATGACTTTTCAATTTTTATTTTTATTGATCTGCAAGGTATAGAAACTAGTTTGCTACAAGGGAAGAAAAAGATATAAAACTTGGACAACTCAGAGTAGCATGATGAATGATAGCACTATGATACTGCAATAATGCAAGCACAACAGTGATCACATTTGGAAGTTTAAGATCTTATGTGTGTTATACTGTTTTTCTGGTTACACATTTGTCTTCTGGGGCTCGGGATATTGGGAGAATCTTGATATACGAGTTTCTAATCCAACATAAACACTTCTTTTGTCAGATGGTTATAAGAGTTTAAAATCAGATAGCTTACACTGGTGTTCGTCAGATGAGGAAAAAGAGAAAAAGAAAATATCAATTTATAGAAAATATCACCTGTCTCTTCACTTTAACAGATCATTCATGTTACTTTATTGATTGTTTTTCAGCACCCTTGTGAACTCGACAGCAGTGGCAGTGTAGAACTGATTGATTTAGGCTTTAAAAAAGAAGTATATATTCTATATAGCTTTTAGCAATCGTGTGTGTGTGTGTGTGTGTGTGTGTGTGTGTGTGTGTGTGTGTGTGTGTGTGTGTGTGTGTGTGTGTGTGTGTGTGTGTGTGTGTGTGTGTGTGTGTGTGTCGTGTGTCTACACGATGCGTTTGGTTCCATTTTCTGATTCACCGGAAACATACAGTGATGTGTCCGCTGTGATTAGCACTTGTGTAAATGTCAGCCTTGTTTGCAGTGCAAGTAATGAACAAAGTTGTGGATCGTTTGACTGAGAGAAATCTTGTATATGAGGGAGAAAGGACATGTAAAAAGGGGCAGAGAACCTGCAAATGAAAAGATTAAGCAAGAAAGAAACAACCAGTGGTGGAGAGATAAGAGCAGATTGTGTAAGAGAGGAGGCAAAGCACAAGCAGAGACCTAATACACAAAGATAGAAGAAGTGAGGTAAAAGAGGAAAATATGAAACAAACAAAGAAGAAGAAGATAGGGAAGTGATAATATTTATACAAATTATTGTATATTTTAAGACAGAGGATAGTCATAAGAGGAAAGAAGACAAAAAGGCTGAAGGAGTAGTTAAAACACACTAAGAATGATTAATGAGTTAAAAAATAAAAAATGCAGTATGCGACTGATGTCTTAAAGAAATGCTTTTTGTTTTTCTTTCTGCTTAAACACATTTTTGAGGAACTTTGTTATCCCTGGAGACTTATCTAATTTTCTTCAGATTTTTTCCCCAGGTGTTAGACAATAAAAAAATTGATTGTACTTATTACATAAAGTGATAAGAGCAGGGTAACGCATTTAAAAAGAAAATCCTTTCCATCTTCGCTGTATTTCAGCTTTTCTTCTTGCTCCCAATCAGTTGGTCATTTTATTGTTCCTTTGTCCTACAATGCTTTCATTTTGCTTTCCTTTGTTCTCCATTCATGTTCCTAGACTGTTGCTTTCTTTACATAATTACTTGATTTATCTGAAGTAAATAAAACCAGTGAGCTTTGCTGGCAATTGAAATGGCTTTCTTTTCCTGCCTTCCTCCATTATCTCTATTATTAACTGGGCTTCATGAACCTGGACTGCATCATTGTTCCTTCTTTCTTCTCCACTCTACCCGTTTGACAAGCTGATGTTTTTTCCAGCATTTATTTTTTGTGATAGTTGTACTGCAATAGGCACCAAACCTCAGGAGTCGGCCACAATATTAAAGCCACCTGCCAGATAACGATGGATTAATAGTTGTGAAGTATATAGTGTATGTTGGTTTTGTTTCTTGTGTGTGTCGTGAAGTTCAGTCACAAGGGAAAACCCTTCTAAATGGGGAAGTACAGTGGGGTTGCAGTTCCAGTAGTGACAGCCAATTAGGTAAAAGTCCAATAAAATTCCATTTTAAAATACAAATCCTGGCAGTGTCCTCACACTTCCTCTCCACTCCTTCGCACCAGTGCCAACTACAGGAAAAGGAGGACAGATGCAGTCACTTTCTTTTATTTACCAACAGACCTTCATCTAACGACTGGGTCAGAACGTACCTAAATGGGCAGAGCTCCTAACTCTGCCTGTCGCTGTTCTCTGTTTGACAAGCGTAGCTAGTGTCTCACCATCCGAGGAGATAGCCATGCTCTCCTGTCCCCTCCTCACAGTCTACCAAACGGTGTGCCTTTCCTTTTCTATTTCAGGCTACATTGCTGTAACCTGTTCCAGCTGTGGTCCCCGGTAGTGATCGTCATCATCATCATCATCATCGAGTCCTTTGTCTGTTACGTGCTGCTCTGCATGGCTGTCTCCATTTCGTGTTCCAACACCCCATGATTGCTCTTTCATCCTTCTTGCCAGGTCCTCTTATTGGTCTTTAGGTGCCCGCAAGGCTCACCCTGATTTGTCAATGGCAGAGTCTTTCCAGGGCATGAACTCCCACTGGTGTGTAAAATTAGTGATAAAGAGGTGAGGAGTCTCCCAGAAACAAGTCAAACAAACATCACAATAGAAGCATGTAATAAAACTGTAAGAATAAAAACACTCATCATTTTGAAAAGATTAAAAAAAAAAGATAAAACACAGCAACCCATGTAAAACAGGACAAACCTATAAACAAACATCTCTTCCCCAGGATTGACATGTGTTTACTGCCTTCAAAGTCAGAGATCAACTCTTCTGAAAATCCCCTTTCAAATTTGTCGCATAGATGATAGTGTTTACCTACCATCTCTTTTTTTGTTTTGCTTCAGTTGTTCTGATAAACTGTGCAAACTATTTTTTCTTTGGTGAATTGCTGAGCTCTTCTAACTTTACCAAGTCAGAAAATAATTTCTAAGATAAAAACCATAGAGCACCAGAAATAGAAGAAACAAGCAGAAACGCTATGCTAGGTTGCACAACAAAATGCAAAAACTTTCATTTGCAAAACTACAAATCTACTTTGTAGAAAGCCTTGGACAAACGGATCTCAAATAGGGGAATTCACAACTATATAATAAAAACATATCAGTTTTTCACATTATGGCCCTTTCTTGGTCCTTTGTGTGTTTTCTTTAGTTCTACAAGGATCTGATGTTTTATAATGAAGATTTTTATTAGTATTAAAATCTGATCTTCGTGGCTTTATTGTAATATAGTATACCTAATGTAATGCTCTGGACTGTGCCACTTGGTACTATGGTATTTTGCACTGCTCTGTTTTTACTGCAGCCCAGGGCTACTGGAAAGTAGATGAGAGGAGAAAGGAGGGAGGAGAAGAAGAAAAAGAGGAGCCCAGGGCTATTTTTTTTTAGCACAATCCCCTCCCAACCCCCAAAATAGTTGCCTGTTTTTAGGCTGTCCCCAATAACAGGAGTGTGGCTGCAGGTGAGAGAGAGAAATGAACACATGACTGTTCTTTCCAGGGCATTATCATAGTCCTAATTCAGGGTCATTTTAATAAAAGCAAACAGGAAGATACTAAGACGGGCATTTTTCAGTACAAGCTTGTACTCTCAATGTGCCTTTTTTTTTTAAATGTCATGCACAAAGTATAAGAATTACTTTACTACCTGTGTGGGATTATGAGAGATGTTACCTTTGATCCTCATTAAGAAGTGTCTGCATAGATGGTGTAGCTGAGTTTTCATGCATCTGAAATCACTAACACTGACAAACACGCACACAAACAAGCATGCATACATGTGCGTGGGGTACTGGCCTTTGTGTTGCTGCAGACAGAAACTTGACCCTTTGCGGGTGAAACTCTGCAGCTTACGTGGAGATTTTAAAAAGAGATCGAATGAACTTGCATATGTGACTGTTGCATAACAGCTGTTTTATGTTTGAGCTCTACTACAGTTGTTAAATGTTTAAAGGTCACACTTTGATATTGTCTTAAAACAGTTGCATTGCATATATGATCGTATTAAATGCATTCTCAGTCAAAAGCCTCCAGCCCAACAAAGACACTTTGAGCAGGTGATGTTACATGCCACTGATAGGTTTTTATGTCTGGGATTAAATGTATGGTTGGATATCTGCTGACCTGTGGCATGACTTGGAAGGTTTTCTCTGAGAAGAAGAGGACAAAGTGAAAGTGCACTATGTGTGTGTGTGTCATCTCAGTCAGTGTTTAAGGACACAGCCGACTGCAGGCTGGTCTCTCCTCACAGCTGATGTCTGATACTCTCCCCTCTTTCATTTTGTTTCTGCTACAGTTTTTCTCTCTTGACATTTCAGACTAATTCAGTTCGGCAGACTGATCATCGCTGCCCTCCAGAAACCTCACCACTCAGCAAGGGCAACCTTTCAACAAACCTGCTCATCTTTCCTCACAGATTCCCATAGATTTCCTTTATTTTTGGTTCACTTTCCTTCTTGTTTGGTATTAGATTTGTGCATTGTGTTTTTCTTGAAACATCAACCACATTACAGCCGGTCTGTTTTTAGCTAGTATAAGGAAGAAATATAGTTTTAAATTTCAGTCCAAGTAGACTTTTTTTTTTTCACCTGTCCCAATCCAATCATCCAACCTGTAGAAAATGGAAATTTAATGCATTCTCACTGAAGGGAGATATCTGAAGATAGGCATAAAGGTCTTCTAATGCTGGCTCCTTAATGCATCAGACATGCAAACATTACAGCAGATAATGGCCCCCCTTTGAAGAGAAGGCAAAGTTGGAGCTTGAAGGGTTTGAGGAGCAATATGTCCAATGTTTTCCGTCAAGTGAACAAGAATTTGGAAATTCTGTTCTGCACAATGTTTAGTTCAGGTTAATTTTCACTTGCATTTGACTTTTGCTGTCAGTCTATGGTAACCTTGTTAAGGTTAGAAACCAAAAACCTAAATTAAATAAGATTCAGATGAGGCTTTCATTATGGTAAATGTGATGTCAAGTGGTCCTAAACAAGTGTCCATAAAGACATCAAAATGATGCATGCCATAACCCTTACACAGCAGTTTAAAGTACACCGTTTGCATATTTAGTACCCAGTGGGTTTGACAAAACGGCTGTATTCGATGTCCTGCGATTGGGCTTGGGAACTGTTACATCCTGTCATTTACTTAGTTTTTCTGTGGGTCTATTTAGGTTTAAAAAAACAAAACATTTCAATACAGACAAGGTACGCCTGACTGTAGGTGAGAGACAGAAAAGTGATGATGTTCCTTAGTGTAGTGGTGGAAGACTGGCATTTACAAAGAGTGCAGTAATTAGTTTTAGATAGGTGTTAACATTGCCCCATTTATCACTCACCATGGCCATCAAATACTAAGTACACAAAGAATTGTGTTCAGAGTATGCTGTCGAAAAAAACTCCAAAAATGCATCTATAGTCTATTCTGTACAGTATCTGCACCAAGGCACTAAAAGCAGTGTCCACGTCCACCCGTGTATGGACCTCACGACTCTCTGCATGCACGTGCCAGAATTTTGGAGCACTTAGAGTAATCGGTGTTAGAAACTGTTTCTGTTTAGGATAAATTAAGTGCAGGATTCATGCTTTAAAAAATCTTTACTAAGGCAACGCAGAGTATATTTAACTCTAGTCATAATACCAGAGTTAGAACCAAAATTCTTACAATACGATCACTTTTTGGCACAACACCTGGAGCTAAGGGGCAAAACAATCGCATGAGTGCTGCTGTTTGACTGAGGACAAATAAAGTAGTCGTGGTAAGCCAATCACATGACCACTTCAAGATGACAAAGCAACAAGGTGACATATACCAGTTTTTTCCTAGTTTCGTCACGTTTGCTGTTTAAGGACAGAGCTAGCATGCACTCTCTGCTTATGACCAAAAAATAAAAAACAACAACAACAACAAAAAAAAACCTGCCCTTTTGTGTTGGTGGAAAAATGCACCATGTCGACCAATCAAAAAATTATATGGCAACATGACATTTGGTTGTTTAGGAAGAGGGGGAAGTTTTAGGAGTGACTGCGAGAGAGAGAGAGAGAGAGAGAGAGAGAGAGAGAGAGAGAGAGAGAGAGTTAAAGACAGCAGAAAGAGAGAGAGAGCAAGTTTTGAGATGTGAGAGATTTATGACGCTTAGCGTGTTTGGAGTATGTAGTTAATGTGTAGTGTTGTGGATAGTTTTGTGTTGTGTGTCAGAACAATGAGGCGACTGCTGTCTCCAGGTAGAGAACAGGAGTGATACACCTGCTGCTGTCAGACCTGCAGGTATCAGGCTGTGATGTTCTCCTTTATAGTGGACAGAAGCATCTTATTGAATGCAGAACAGCTGATTCTTCTGTAAATAGTTTGAAATGGTTATTTTTTTTAAAAAAGGGTAAAAGGTAAATGGCTGCAAATAACTTTGTTTGCAAAACTTGTGCGTATGATTTTAAAATTGACAATTTATATTTGCATTTAAAGTTATGAAATATGATTCAATAAACATGTTTGTGGTTGTTACAGTAAAAAATATAACGTTTTCTACTTGGATTTTATGTTTTTTGTCTGATTTTAGATCAATTGTGTTAATACAGTATGTCAAAATGAAAACATAACTGTAAATTCAGACACGTGAGGTTGTGCTGAAAAGGATGATACCAAACAAGGCAAATAAACAGTTTTAAAAGGTGAAATGTAGAGGGAAAATCAAAAGTAGTTAAAAATGGCCAATTAGACCCTGGAGGGTTAAACATTTTTCTTTCTAAAGTAACGCAATAGTTACTTTTCAAGTAATTAATTACTTTTAGAATCTTGTAACTCAGTTACTAACTCAGTTACTTTTTTGAAGAAGTAACTAGTAACTATAATTAATTACTTTTTCAAAGGAACTTGCCCAACACTGGTGGACATATGTGATTGTGCTTTTTTTTTAACAGCATTTTATTATTAAATTGTATTGTTTTGTGTGCACTGAAAAGACAAACACTTGAAGTGACAAACAAGAGACGAAAGGTGCAAAAACAGTCAAAGTTGGGTGAACATGTCAAACATATTATGGATTCTCTGCCAGCTCAGCTGACACCTTCTGCAGAGAAGGAGAGAGAGAGATGCTTTGTGACTCAGCATTATTTACAGATACTCTGTTTGGAAAGATTATTCACCACAGTCCCACTCCATGTGTGTGTGTGTGTGTGTGTGTGTGTGTGTGTGTGTGTGTGTGTGTGTGTGTGTGTGTGTGTGTGTGTGTGTGTGTGTGTGTGTGTGCATAGATATATGACTTTTTGCAAATATGATAGAACAGCCTTTATTGAATTTTTGATTTCTTATCAGTGTGTATACAGCACTGATTACGATTTATCCACACAAAATGACCATTCCTGGCACTGAAAACTCTAGTTATAGGAACACGCCAAAGACAGCTGCCACTAAATACACAAGTCATCCATGCATCTGTTTTCTGCCACTTATCTGGGTCCAGATTGCAGGGGCAGGAGTCTAAGCTGAGATGCCCAGACCTCCTCCTCTTCAGCCATGTCCTCCAACTCTTTTCCCAAGCCGACCAATAGCCAGTGTCTTCCAGGGTCCTCTCCTTGAAGAACGTGCCTGAAACACCTCTTCTGGGAGAAAACCCGGTGGCTTCTTAGTCAGATGCACCTCAAGTGATTTTTGTTGATATGCCCCTCTACTCCTAGCTTCTCAAGAATGAGCTCCTCCTGCCATCCTTAAGGGAGAGCGCTGCTGTCCTTCTGTGGAAGCTCAGTTGTATCCACAATCCTATTCTTTCAGTCACTACTCAGAGTTTATGCCCATAGGTGAAGGTACAAACCGACTGATAAATTGACAGTTTTGCTTGTTTAGACTTTCTTCTAGAACATCTAAATCAATGTTGTCCTGTAAACAGCTTTTATACTTCCCTAAACTTTCCAAAGGTTGCCTAGGTGTTAAAAAGGCTATAATTTCAAGTTCTTTGCAAAAGTTCCTTCCTCGACTTTCCACTTTGCCACTGTCTGTTTAGTGTGGCTCTCAAGCAACTGTTCCCTCTATACTGACAGTGATGGAGGTGATGCACAAGTAGGCACGTAAACAAAAACTGAAAAAAGCTACTTTTTGTTTTCTTTAATTTTACACTTCAGTTAGAAAACCTTTCTAACAGATGTGCTTCCTATCCTTGCTGCCGTTATCAGCCGTTAAACTCTTCAGTGCAGCTACATTAGCGCATGAGCACTAAGATGATGCAATCAATTAATTGGAGAAACGTACTGGCACTTTTTCACATAATTTGTTAAGCACTCTGCTTTTGCTTTGATGGTATTTTAAGTGCCCACGTATAAACACTTTATGTAAGATGTTTTGTAGTAGTAGTAGTTTGAGTAACACGCCATTAGTGGCTTTTTTACCTTAGCTGTTGGTGTCCAGAAGAATCACATCACTGAGGTTTAATTGGAGCTGTAAACTACTCCTGGAGGACAGTGCCTTAACAAGACAAAACATCCCCCTCTGGCTTTTTGTGTATGACTGTGCATCTCATTCCTGTTAAAAAGTGTGGCCTTGTATGCACAGAGGTGCGAGTGGGTGTGTGTTTGTTACCGAGAGAGCAAGACTTAAATCCATATTGCACATATGGGTTTCCTATTCTTACTCACTTTGTATGGCTTTATGTGTGTACA
Organism: Rhamphochromis longiceps; assembly: GCF_057381845.1. Classification (NCBI taxonomy): domain Eukaryota; kingdom Metazoa; phylum Chordata; class Actinopteri; order Cichliformes; family Cichlidae; genus Rhamphochromis; species Rhamphochromis longiceps. Next base: position 9,521,938 of record NC_140569.1, on the reverse strand, counting down.
AGTATATGCATAACCGGATGATAAATTTCTGGTTTTGGCATAAAGCTTTATTCATTTTTTAAACTGCCACATCCTAATTATACCAAAATGTAAACTATCCTTCTTCAAAACACCAGACTAGAATTATTATAATCATGACAGTCAAATAAAATGCAGAGATAACGACCACGTCTCAGCCTGTATCCTACAAGGACTTTAATGTATTGCAGTTTGACAAACTACCACAAGCAGGACTTTGAATTGCTTGCTTTTTCCCAAAGTGAACAACAATGAAATTCCTTTTCTTCTGACTGCTTCCCTTAAGGGTCACTACAGCGATCGTCTGTCTCCATTTCACCCTACCTGTAGCATCTTTCCACTGTCACAATATCCTGATGAGTTTAAGGGCTCAGTCACTTATTTTGGGTCACACCAAGTAAAACACTGATTCGATTTAGTAAATTGATGACAGTAAAAAGATGACAGTAATGGAAATGCTCATCTTGGGGTTTTAAAATGGAGCTTCAAGACCAAAGGTGATTTCATGGGAACTGTCCATCTTTATATTGCTGCCATTCATACAATACTAAGCTCTTATATAACTCACATTGGTGTGTTTAAAAACGTGTGCATTTCTGCTCCAAAACTTTAAACTGTGATTCTGTGGATATTTATTTGCATTTGGAGCAGCCCCAAGTGGCACTTCCACTTTGGCTTAATTTTTCAGTCTCAGTGGATGTTTGCTGCTTAATGGACACTTTACTGTGCAACTTTGTGGCAGGAAAACATTAAACTAAACATTCAGGATTAACATTTGAGCTAAAACTTTTAAAAAACCAGATGGCATCAGTCTCAATTGAACATTCTGCAGAAAGGGCAGAGACAAAAGTGCAAAAGTTACATTTATGGATGAAACTTTTCTTTTTTTTCAACATACTCTCGCTAACATTTGTGGAGTTGTATAGCATATGCACATTTTTGCAACATTAGTGCTTAACTTCCTCAGTTTAGGAAACTCCAAGGCTTCTCATGGATTACCAACACGCTACTGCTGATGAGTAGGGATGGGTTTCGTTTAGGTTTTATCCGATACCAGTACCAAACCGGTACTTTTGAAGCGGTGCCGGTGCTTAAACGGTGCTCGAACCGGTGCTTAAAGAATGAAGAACACAAACTTTGTCCAAAAACCTCTCATGTTTAGCTGATTTTTTTGTAAAAAGATAACAATGTTAGCCTTTTCTGCAGCTATAGAGGATTTATGGCATCACTCTTGGCTGGAAGCAGTGCTTAATCAATGGAAAAAACACAAACTTTGTCCAAAAACCTCTCATGTTTAGCTGTTTTCCACTTTTTCTTTGGTCATTTTAGCCTTTTTGGCCAGGGTGAAGGGAGTATCTGCCATCAAACAAGAAGACAGCCACATGTAACTATGACGATGATTGCTAGTTCACCTTACATGCATTAATTTAATAACGTGGTTAGCTTACACATGAACAACATTAAGCTACTCACGCAGAGAAGAACGGCTGCTGCTGCCATCATCATCATCCATCATCATTTCTGCTACACTGGCAGGGCTACGGGCCACGACTCTAATCTTCGGGTTTTTGGGGGATGTTGCTAACTTCGGGTCCGATAACAGGCAACCCACCCGCAGTAGATGTGCTCGGTGTGAGGTCTCGCAGCAAGCTATCAAATACGGTGCATTTCTCGGCTTTTAAAAAAACGCCATGCGTTGCCAGGTGTTCCATCAGATTCGAGGAGTTACCTCCTTTGCACAGTATCACCTTAAAGCACTTGTTGCAGGCTGCTGAGTTTGCATCTTTTGCTGTGAAATACAGCCAGACTTTTGACCGCTTCGCCTTGGGCATTTTTAATCTGTAGCTCTGCTCTAAAAGAACGTACGTACCTGGGCCCGCCTACTATCCTTGGAAAGGTAAAATGATTGGCTAGAATCTAAAGTGTATGACATCTCAGGAAAAAAAAGCACCGAAATGTGCGCTGCTTTTCGGTCTGGCTACTACTGTTTATGTCAGAACCGGTGCTATAATGGCACCGGATACTGGTACCCATCCCTACTGATGAGTCATAATTTCTCCATAAGAAAGTAGATTGTGGCTAAATAGGAAGTACTTATTTGAAGAATTTGGCAATTCATTTTAACAGTTTAGAATTGTGTACATATATTTTTATTTTAGTGGTGCAAAAAGGTCAACAACTATATTCAAAGGTATCTTTTGAATTTCTCTGATATTAATGTTATTGATCCTGTTGTTGTAAATCAACAAAGTATAGCAGATCATATTCTACATGATTCAACAGAGTATGATAAGCAGAGCAGTTATAAAAGAGACACCGAGCCAGAGTTTGCATGCATGAAATTATTGTAGCAGTAACCATGTATTTAGACTTTAAATGTATTTCTAATTTCTCCTTTCTACTTGAGATTAGTGGGACATGAAGTTAAACTAAGGACCACATTCATTTTTCTTGCTCATATGCCTATAGTGGCATTTATGCCCATAGGAATAGTTTGTCACAAACCGGTCTGAGTGAAATGTGCTAAACGGCTGCATTCCGTTTGCAACCACACTGCCTATTGCACATTTCACAGCATATTTCTCCCTTTCTTTCTGCAACACATTAGGTTTTTCAGGTTGCTACTGTTTGTAAGGAGTTGGAGATAGTGGAGTAATGTTTCTTGCCTTGAGCTTTTTGCCTCAGAGACAATGCACGTTAATCAGCATAACTGTGAATGATCCCAGTCTGCTAAATGGCTAATTTTATACTGTTGTCCCTCTACCTGTTTTCCAATTGTGTCATATCCCATCAATTTAAAGCTATACCTTTATTTAACCTATGTCCCCTGCATATGCTTGCTGTGCTCCTGCAATTTTAGCAGGATTGTTTGATTGACAGTTGTGAGAATTTCTGTGCTCTGAGGAGGCACACAGGGCTGCAACACCTCTGAATTATGAATGAACAGGCTCAAGCTCTTACCTTCCTGTGTCAATGGAGCACATGCAGTCTATGGGCGTTCTATTCAGCTTTTCCTCATTAACACCTTTTAAAAATAATTTGGAAGAAATAAATGTAAAAACAAATGCACTGACCTGAAACGATTAATTGAACAGTTTGAATTTCCATTTAGTACATCTGTTAGTGTGATCTTCAAAGTTAACAAAATCCTCTTTCCCGAACCTTAAAAACCTCATTTCAGATACCCATGCCTTTCTCTGCTCTATAGCATCACCCTGCCAAGCCTGTAGTAAATTAGCTGGTGAGCTGGCTGCATCACCAGGCAGAATTTATGGGCTCATGGCTCATCATCTCCAGGGATTTCACCTAATACCACCTATGGGTTAATCCAGGAGTCTTCTTTGCGATTTCTTTGACACTCATCATGCAGCCCATTATTCATCCCATCTGACAACTCTTGTTTCCCGATTGTACTCCTCTAACCTCATTACCCAACCATTCACTTCCTCAGTAAACCACCTTATCTGTTTTTCTGCTTCCTGACTCTCCAGCTGTTTCTCTTATAAGACCTGTGACACTTGCTTTGCCCTCTGCCTCTGAGTTGGGAAAACGTCCCTCTGGCCTATTAGCTTTGCTTCTGCTCCTCTTTAAATTACTTCCCAGCTTCCATTCTGTTGTCGATTCTCGTGTTGACTCTATCTGAGTCTGAATCTTTCTCTTTCTCAGAATGAGAAAGGAAAAAGATTTAGTCATAGCAAGAGCTTATCTATTCTGTTTCACTGCTTGATTCTATATTTTCCCATCAAGCTAGTATCTGTCACTTGTTTTAGTGTCCCTTTCAGAGCCCTTTTGTCTGCTGCAGTCTGCATCTATCCAAATCTATACCCCATGGTTGCTGATCCTGCCTTTTGAAGTGTTATACCCAAGTTGCCTTTATTTGTTTGTTCAGGTCTCTCTTCAAAAGTCTGTTTTTGAAGGTATAAATTCTTGTTTTTACACATGCAGATGTGTACTAGATGTCTAAATTCACATACTCTTGGTGATTTTTTGCTTTACTTCAGATTTCCCCCCTGTGACAGGGCACTTAACCTAAAACTGGATTAGGATTATCTGTTTTCACATAAATTAATATACTGTGCTCGCCTTCTTCATCTGATAGGACTGACAGGTTAGACAAGATTTTTGGATCAACTTATTAGCTGTATGCGGCAACCTTATGATTATTGCATAAGATGCTAACTCAGAGAGAAAAATGATGTCATCTTCCCATCACATGGCTGGGAGAAGTAGGGGAATGGCATGAAGTAAAATTCCAATTAACCAGTAATCATAAAGGGAATCACTCCTTTAATCACTGCTACTTCTAATGAAAAGATTCATATGAATAAATACAAAATGAATCATGTTACCTGACAGCAGAATCTGACCTTTGTGCATTAGCAGTCAATTCCTCGAATCTGTTTATTTCCTTGTTGTTAAAATCGGTATCTTTGACCGCCTTCCAGTTAAGTGATGATCATATTGAATGGTTTGCAGTGCAGAACCGTGTACTGACTGATGGACCAAACTGTTTTCATGAAGCGTATGACTGGCCTTAGAGTGCCAACAAATCATGTTTTCTTGTATAAAACAAAAAAAAAAATGGATACTCTATTACTGAAGACTAATCTTTTGAAAAACTGTAGTCCTGTGGTTTCTACATCTATGGAGGTTTCTGTTGCTGGAACGCAGTCTTTTCTTTCACAAAACACTGTTTCAACACCCATCTTGCTCATACATTTGATTTGTAGCTCAAATCCATGTATTCAGTTGTTGTGCAGTTGAATATTTCTTCTTCCTTTGGCACAGCTGATCAAGACATCCTGATTGAAAGACTCATTATTGTAACTCGTTATTCCTTTGCCTGAGCAAACCATCCCTGGATCTTTTACAAACAGCCCAACATCCTACAAGGCTTCTCACCATGCAGGTCTTCTAAAAGGTGTCACGTGACACTGATTCTATCCTCTTTTGGGATCACTTTCAGAGCACTTCTTGGGCAGATACCTCTCTATATTAAAATAAACTTTTGCATTCATATGTAACTACTAAGTTCTGACATTAAAACAATTGCTTTTCGGTGTTCTCATAGTCGACTCCTGCATGTGAATGTTAGTCTGTTGTAAAAGATGTTGTTAGCTGCGTCCAAGTCACCCCTGGTTTCCATTATGACCTCTCCCCCTTGCAACACTCCTATACGCACTGTCTTTTCCAACTACAACATAAAAGAAAATCTTTGCACAGGACATTTTAAGGGCTGAGCAAGGTGAGATGAGGAGACGCTGGGGATTAAATGGAGAGTCCTGGGATAAGGGGACAAAAGCTTCAAGCCTCAGGGAGGGAATGGTCAAGAAACTGGTTGCTACACCTACATGATACTTTGTTCTTGTGCATGTGATCCAATAATAATGATAAACCTCTCTTAAGAAAGAAAATTAAGACATGGATTATCATAACAGCGTGACATGTTTTTGGACTATTTTCAAATGGACATTCCTGTAAGCGAATATGCCAGTAACGGAGGGGGGCAGAGTATCCGAGAGAGAAACACACAGTGTGTATGGACCTATAAACACACATGCTGAGAGAGCGAGAGGGAGAGAGAGGGAGGGAGAGAGAGAGAGAAGAAGGGAGAGAGAGACAGAGGCTGAGCTGATCCTCAGTCGGTTTGTGAGGGAACAGGCGAAAGAGAGACCTGCTCACACGCTGACACACATACACACACACGCACACACACACACAGGCACACTCTCAGTCTCATACACTCTCGCTCTCTTACTCGCGCTTGGGGGGGGGGGGACGGGAAGGGAAGAATGAGGAAGAAGTCCGATCTGCTGCGAGCCTTGTCCCAACAAATGCGGGCATGCTAATGAAGCACCGCTCCGGTCATCCGATCATACAGGTCAGCCGGGTCGAACTACATGGAAACGAGGAGTAGGCAACAAACGAAGATAACAGCAACAAATAACCAGGCGCTGCATGGGAATCCAGACTCTTCCCTCCTTTCGTGCGTCTCGATCGGTGGATACGCCGTCTTGGCTGGCATATAAGAGCTCCCTGCGTCTCCATTACCATTCCCCACCACTGGCTTACCTCTACTACTACTACTACTCCTCCTCTTACTCCTTGTTCTACTAATATTATTAGTAGAGCTACAGTGCAGCTTTTACTACGGACTTCTCCGGATCGTGGCCACTCAAGGGATTAAAAGGTAGGCACTCTGCAGTTTTCTGGGTGTGCTTCATTACGGATAATGACATTAATAGCGAGGTGGGCAGCTTTGCATACATTTTGCGGCTTTGTCTGGTAAAAGCAAGTTTTACACAGGGAGGTAAAGTGAATGGGATGGAAAGCGGACCCTTTCGTCTCGTGGAGCTCCGACTGAAGACTGAAAGCACCATGCGTTGGAAGGGTTTGGATGCAGTGTGGAAACGATGTTCCCTCACTCCCATTCTCCCCCACCGAGCTTTCCACACTGCGCCTTTCTTCCACTGTGATTTGGGAATGTACATAGATTGAAGCTTGGGCTTAGAAAGAACCGAGTACGATGGGAGGTGCTTATCAATGTTTTTTCGCCAAAGTGAACAGACAGCATGGTTTCATGGGGTGTATTTCTTTTTTTTTTTTCTTTATTTGCTCTACACATCCACGCTCCTTCCACGCTCTCCACTCCTCTAGCCGCCTGCCCCACTTATTTATAGAGGAGTCATTACGGATGCAGAGCACGTTCAGACAGCCATGCTCTCACCTTTTTATAGGCGTTCAATGTGGAAGTTGGGTGACAAACATTCGCAACCAAAGCTAAATTTCCCTGCTCTGTATGGTAATCCTTGTAAAGAGTGAATGCGCATTGAAAGACACATTTGAGCAATTCTGCAGGTTCCATGTCCTGTGCGCCAAGCAGTGCAATTCGGAGGTGATGGAGTGCCTTTGTGCATCAGTGGAGAGCAGGTTTCGGGGAAAACCTGCGCGTGGACCCGGTGTTTGAGTTTCAGTGGGCTTCTGATTTAGTACTTTTTTACTAACAAGTTGGATTTAAAGACACAGAGGGGAAAACTGGCTTAATTTTTGTTTAATTTTCTGTCTGCTTTTGGCAAAGGTTTTTAAACCAAACGGTAGCAGAGCTTCACATATTAGTTAATGTAAACCTATACCGTAAAGTAATTATTGCCCCCGTGTGACACTCCAAGTGTCTCATCTGTTGAGGATTACTTGGCAAATCAGGCAGGTATCATGTAGGCTTTCTAGGCATTTCGCTTTCACCTGACATGAGTCGGGGCTTTAATGGTCATGACACAGAGGAACTGGAGCTCGTTCAGTGTGGATGATATAAAATATTTATTTTTAACAATAAAAAAAGAATGTCAGTCAGCCTTTACAGCTTTATTTAACTCCTAGCAGTGCTGCATTTATTTATTTATTTATTTATTTATTTTTAAAGAACTCGTCCTGCTGCAGTGGTGTTAATCCAGAGTAGGTATTAAGACAAAACAGTTTAAGATTTTCGGTAACAGACCCATTTTCCAATAATAAAATTGGAACTTTTCCCATATCAGACACCAGATTCAGGTCGTCTCTCAGTGGGTGTACATTAGGCTTGTTCTTAACCTGGTTGTGTGAGAATGTACCACACATGCACGCAACTTCCACACTTGTAGGTGACAGCTAAAGCTAAGTCAGTGCTCAGTGTCTGAGAGGAAGCTGAGTCTGTGACTAGACGTTTAACTGTATCTGATGTAAATGTAATAATTCTGTATTATTAATGCCATGAGTGTACTGAAAAAAATTCCACGTCGGATATGAATTTTTTTTTTTCCATTAAAGGACGGGAATTTTTGTTTTAATCCTAATAGTAATAGTTCAGTTTAAGGCTTTGTTTTCCTCTATGATTGTTAGGTTATGCTAACATTAGGTCAAAATGACTTTTTTTCAAGAATGACATCATTTGAAAAAAATATTTCCATTCATCTTTTTTCCCCACACATCCCTAAGCTGTTCTGCTTCTTTCAGCAAAAGAGACCCTGTTCACTATAGTTTAAAGTAAACAAGAACAAATTAGGTGATGAGAAAATCATGAGAAAAACAGTAAATTTTGCTACATCTCAGACATTCCCTTGTAAAGTAAATGCTCCTTTTTCACTGTTTTGCCACATTTTTTGTCAAGGTGTTTATGCTAATACAGTCAGTTCAACACTCAATGGGCAAGTAATTAGCCATTCAAGATGAGCTCAGAGACAGGGTCTATCTATTAGAAATCAGTGTGCAGTTTGGTGCAGTCACTGAGATTTATCATTATTTTTAGTAATTAATTATGCTGATTAGTGGGAATCCTTAGTTTAATTTGTGGGTGTATTGCTATAAAATAATGCTGGTATAGATTCAACGAGATCCTGGGAGATTTTGGACCATATTAACATGATAACATGACATGGTTACTGCCAGTTTGTGATGAGAATCTCCCACATCCCAAAAGTGCTGTCTTTGGATTGAGATCAGGTGACAATAGAGGTCATTTGAGTACAGTGAAGTCATCACCATGTTCAAGAAACCAGTTTGAGATGACTTGACCTTTGTGACAATGTTCGTTATCCTGCTGGAAGCAGCCATCAGAAGATGGGCATAGTCAGCAACTATACACATGTAGGCTATGGCGGTTAAATGATGCTCTATTGATAGTAAGAGGGCCAAAGTGTGTTAAAAAATCCCCCAGCAGCAGCAGCAGCAGTGTGAACCAGAAAAGGCAGTATGGATTCATGTTTTTGTATTGTTTATGGCATATTCTGACCCTACGATCAGCACAGAAATCAGACGCTCATCAAAACAGGCAACACTTTTCCAGTCTTCTATTGTTCACTTTTGATTAGGCTGTTCTTAGCTGACAGGAGAAACACCTGGTGAGGTCTTCTGCTGCTGTGAGTTCAGAGATGCCCTTCTGCATGCCTTGGTTGTAATGAGTGGTTATTGCCGCCTTCCTATTAGCTTGAAGCAGCATAGCCAGTCTCCTCTGACCTCTGACATCAACAAAGCATTTTCACCCAGAGAACTGCCACTCACTGGATATTTTCTTCTTATTTCAAGCATTCTCTCTAAACTCTAGAGAACCTGTCTCACATCAGCAACCATGGCATGTTCAGATTCACTTAAGTCATCGTTCTTCCCCAACTTGAATGGGTTGTCCTGATATACTTAAATGCACTGAGTTGCTCCTCCTTGTGTTCTATGTGCCATCCATGAGTATATATCAGTAAAGTCAAATACAAATACTAAAATAGTAATGGTGGATAGAAAATTTATTAAAGGCTTTGTAAAGATCATTACTTATACACTAACGGTTGTTTTTGTTATAGAAATGCTAGACTCTTTAATTCCTTTAAAAGTATGCTAAACTGTGAAAGTTAAAAAAGCAATACTCAGTTCAATAAGATCATTAGAAGGAAATGAACATGATTTATTGATGTTCAAATTCAGTTTTAGATATTTAGTGGTTAGACTCAGCTGGCCCATCACACCAGAATTTAATCCCAGCAGTGATAGAGATTAGGGCAGGACCCCCGGGAGTTTAGATGCTGGTAGTGGAGATGACGACACAGGCTTGAATGGAGGCTGAGTAATAGGGAGGAGGTTGGTTGCATGAAGGCATCTGCAAGATGTTTGGACTTGATCAGTGTTGTCACAATCAGCTTGACAGCATGGGAAACTGGAAATGGTGTAAAGCTTAGATTAGCTGCAAAAATCAGGGAAGCAGAGATGTGTGGCGACAGATCTTCCTTATCTAACTTATGCATAGGCTTCATTTCTGTAAGTGCTATGTGTTTAGTCTTAGTCAACAAAGCCAATGGCCATTGTACCTTTATTTTTGAGTGAATAGCGTTTACAGGAAATGGAAGCTTTCTGGAGTCATTAGTTGATTTGAATACTGAGTATTAGACAAGTGTCGGTGAAATAGGTCCAAATATGTTTATGTTTACATGCATTGTGTCAAAGAAAAACATTTGACTTTTTATAAGATGTTTGGCGTAGAACATTTTCATATTTGGAACTCTTGGCTTAAACAAGACAAAACTAGACACTTAAAAAATAAAGCTATATAGTTTGTTGATTGCTGTTCAGAAGAGAACTGGTGCACTGACGTATCTAATTATTTACATGTGGTGACTGTTAACTAGAAAGGAAATGCTAAGTCCAGTATTCATTATCAGCTTCAACTTCCCTTTATTTACTGAGCAATTGCACCCAAGTAGTGTCTGCAGGTTAAATAACAGCAACTGACACAAACAATAGCTTGTGTCCAGCTCCTCAAGGGAATGTAACTCTTAAGCTGCTAGATGCTTCTTTATGATCCCTAAGCTAGTCACAAACATTGTCTGTCAGCAGTTTGTGTGCAGTGGTTTTATTAGTGTTTATTTTCTTGATAATATCATCCTCCCTGTGATAAAAAACAAACAAACAGGTTTTTGACAGTACTGCAAGAGGTCTAAAGTGGCACAGTCACAGGCAATAAAACAAAAACAGAGCTGGAAGTCGCTAAAATGCTCCATAGAGCTGAAGAAACCTACTGTGAAATTATTTTTTTGGTTACACAATATGATGTCACCTCATGACTGGTGGAAGGGCACTGTCAAAAATACTTTTTTCAATGTTTCACTATTTCAGATTACAAAATACATGAAGCTATTGTGAAGATTTAATTGGCTGCTGGTGGCGTGTAACATTGTTACTGCATGTTCCTAGAAAATTGCTTAATTTTTAGGAAGCCCGATGACATAAACTATATAACCACATAAGATAAAACCACAGAATTCTTGTGAAATTTGAACCTATTGAAGAAAGGGGAAGATGTCATCTCTTTAGCAAAATGTACATAATGCAGGATATTTTTACCCACGTGCTTCCTTATGTGGATTATACCATAAACATAGAAAGGGTTAAAGATGGCAAAGTTGAAGATAATTATGTGCCTTATATCATTTCCCATCTCTTGAATGAGTAGGGAACTGTAAATAAGGGAAATCATTTGGTAATTTGTTTCAGCCTTTAACAATTTAGTTCTTTTTTTTGGTCTTGCACAACTCCTGTTTCTTCATCATTGCCCTCCCACACATTCATGTCTTTTATCACAACCCAGGTATTCAGATAGTCATTGGTCAGACGTAAAAGTAGGAAATAACCCAGTGTACTGCAGTGGCAGTCTGATCATTTCCACCTCTACAAGTGTAATAATATGACAGGACGTCTTTGTCGGGGGACTGGCTGTTAGAGAGATCCAGATAAAAAGGCTCAACATCATTCTAATGATGGTAAATGCAGACCATTAATCTTCAGTTGTTTCCAGGCGATAGTGTGTGTGTGTGTGTGTGTCTATTTTGGCCTGTGCTTGCACTCACATTCAGTGGAATATCCCTGTGGTTTTATTTCATTTGAAGAGGTGAGATTATGTTAGATTAGCCTCCTGTTTGCTACCTTGTATTTTTTCTTTTCATCTGCCTGTCTCTGATTCTCCTTATGGTACTGTTTTCCACATTCCACTCCTCTCCTTCAGTCCCTTTCTTCTTACATCTCTTGTGCTCCCATTCTTATTTACTTTACCACATTTCTTTGTCTCGCTTTCACTCACTGGTTTAAATATTTCATTATCGCTGCCCGTCCCATAGTGAGGAAAATGCATCGCAGATAGGCTGAGAGCAGCACGCTGAGGCTGTTACCTTCACTCACTGCATTCTCAAGCACAGCATTTCATTTTAATTTAAAATAATTTTCAATTATTTTACCACTATGTTATTTGCAAAAATATGTGATTCAGTTTCAGATAAACATTAGAAGTTTATGCAAAATGTGAGGTCTTGTCTTATGTATTCCTCCTGACTTCTCTCTGTCCTTGCTCTGTTTCCTGTTGGTCTGATCAGCTGCCTTCTTGGCATCTTTGGGTGCTATCTTCAAAGGCTCTCAAGACATAACAGTTCTGGGCCAGAGAAGCAACAGCTTGTTTCGCTGCAGCACATGGTTTTCGTTTCGTTAACTTTACGCTTTCTGTCTTTGCTGTTGCCTCTGGGGAGTAAGATTCAGTGGTCCAGTTTCTGTGTCTGTTGTCTTTTTCTGAGGCTGGATTTTCGTCTGCTGTGTTCTTCTTGAAATGGAGCCAAGTTTTTGAGGTCATAACACTAGGGAAAATCATGACGGATATTCTGAAACCTGATATTTCAATTAGAAAATCCAAAATAGCAGCCACTGTTCAGCCACAAAGCCACTCAAGCACTAACAACAGACACGTTCGCTAAAGTTTGGCTCTGATACGATCCAGGTCATTATCTTTTCCTTTATCAAGTGGCCATTAATGTTACAGGATGTTCTTACAGGATGTATTTTGCAGGCAAGAAACAAGCCCTGAACTGTAAACAGTGTGGGTGATTATCTTATGTCATCTGAAGTGTAATCTTCTGATAAAGCGTTAAGCAACCAAAACTGTGTAAGGTAGGTCTATCAAGGATTCCTGTTCGTGAGGATGAATTTTAAGCAAGCCAGATGGAAAAAATGGAGGAAGGAACAGAAACTGGAGTGCTTACCCAGGGTTAGCCAATGAACTGTGTTATATTAGGAACTGTGGCATGCGCAGCTGATAGTATATACATAATCTACTGCTTTATTTTTTAAGAATGCAGACTATTAACTATGTTTTATGGTAAAAGCTAGGAGACTCAAGCCCCAAGGGGAAAGGAAGAAAACCTGGAAGTAGTTTAAATGACCAAACGATCTAAAAACAGCCAGCAACTGCTGTATTTTGTGCAGTTTAACACAATTCACCCTTCCTCTGTTTGTGAGAGGGCTCTGGCAGCTCCAGTGTTGTTGTCACTGCAATAATTTATTCATCCTTATGTTTTTTCCTGTTTGTCCTATTCGGGGTCACAGACCCATCAAAATTGCACAGATGAACTGAATCATTTGAACAGATAAAAACACAGGAAAAACACTATAGTGCAGCGGTCCCCAACCCCCGGGCCTCGGACCAATACTGGTCCGTGAGTCGTTTGGTACCGGGCCGCGAGAGTTGAGGCTCAGGTGTCAAATGTATAGTTTTCAGGGTTTTTATCGGTTTTCAGCGTTATTTTGTTATCGTTTTTATCGTTTACTCGGTTTTCCTGGGTCTTTTCACGTGTGTTATGAATAAATCTTCTTTTTTTCGGTACCGGTACTGGTTTTATTTTGTTGTATTTATCCGTGACACCTTAAAGGCCGGTCCATGAAAATATTGTCGGGCATAAACCGGTCCGTGGCACAAAAAAGGTTGGGAACCACTGCTATAGTGAGCAATAAAGGCCGTGGGTTTTTAAGCAAGTGAGTTGCCGTGGACCAGTAAGTACCAGAAAGTACCAAAAGCAAAGTATTTCAAAAGCTGACTGAGCTCTCCTCCACATCACAGATAAGAAAGGCATAACGGCACTAATTGTGACCTTCCATTAGTAGCTTATGCTGTGCCATTTGTAGTTTTTTTCCTGTGCTTATGGACTTCTAGAGCAGTTTTTTTAAGTTGGAGGGCTGAATTTCCTAGTTCCCAGTTGGAATTTTCAACTGGAACACCCCCTAAAGTTGGAACACAAACTTTGGAGCAGCCTCACCAACCCTGACTTCACAACCCAAGATGGCGGCATGCATGTAAACGGCAGTAAAACTGTGAAACTTGTTATCAGGACAGCCACAGTTGTGTATTTGTGACTGGCTAAATAAGCCATATGAACAGCATTGAACAAGTTCTATCCATGAACGTGCTGCAGTGATGTTTTTAAGCCCCGCAAAATAAACAAGTGTGGTGCTTGTGGAGTAGGGCCTGCTGTGATTTTGGCCTTGTTTGGGTGTGTCCTGCCTTAGGTTACAAAAATGGTGGCAAATAACTCTACAATTAAGAGAGTGCTTAAGGTCAGAGAAAGGTGAGTTCTAGTGCCAGAGAGCCTTGCTGGGTTGCAGCTAGAGAGCTGTGTGTGGTGGCTGCTTACTGCTGCTCTGTGGAGAGGAGTGTGTGTTTTGTTGACTTAGCCTTTTTTTTTTTTTTACTTATTTTTCAGTTTAGTGACTAACTCCTGGGTTTGGTTGTTTCCTTTCTTTTAAAGGTGATAGTCGTTTGTCCGTCTGTTTCAGTTTCATTCGTAATAAAAACATTAATAAAAACCTTTAATTTAACAAGTTCACCTTCATGTCACCTTTTTTTTTTCAACCCAGACACTTCTTGTCACTTTCCCACATACCCTGTATGTTTTAGGGGAACGTTAAAGGTCCAATTGCTAATTGGCAATAATAAATGAATGGCTCTACCTCGCTAAGCAGGAAAACAAACCACATTTTCCTTCCTTTTCTGACATTACTACTGGAAACATGCAAAGACTTGTAGCAATACTGCTTCTGTTTGACATAAAAATGTACCTGCACCAATTGAGCAACATCAATCATAGTAAAATTCCCACTCACGGCTAATTTAGAGGGATGGTTTACTGAATTTCTACAAACCTACCCTGTTCCAGGTTCAGTTGTAATTTTTCTTTTGTCCTTTTTGACCATATCTACAAATTTTGCGACCTTTATAACCTCCAATTGTGTCGTGAAGCTTTAGAACATACACTCTATTGAATGGAGAAGAACTGGCTTTTGGTGTTATGTTCAGCCATCTGCCTTTTAGAAAAATGACATCTCTAAGTGAAAACAGCCAAATTCCAGAGCACACTGAATTATTGATCAGTTGGAAAAGTAACATAAAGGCTTTTGTGACCACACAAGAAGCCCATATAAGGCAAGGAGCTGCTGACTAGCATTAACCAAGGGGGAAATGGTTTCTTATGACCTTGGCAAATTGAAGTTTAATTAAGTAGACATGTAATTTTGTTGAGAGTTGATTTTCCTAATGTCTGAGCACAAAGCTCTTACACCACAGCAGAGCCCACTCAGTAAACATCGGGGCAGCAGTTAAACATTTGGTCCATTTAACCCAAATATTTAAATTCACCACTGGTGGATTTTACATTACAAAGTAACAGATTTAGCCAGCAAACATCTTCAACACCATTAAGCGAGACACACACACACACAAATACTCTCCATACTGTATACTGTATTATATTCTCAATAGATTCTTGAAGGAACTTTTATTGTGTGTTTAGCTATGAACAGCGTCAGAATGGATTCTTGGCTTAATAGGACAGAAAATTTTATTCATGTTGAAAAAATATATTTATATTCATAATAGTTATTGTAGTAGCTTGGCAAAATTGTGCTGTGTACAGCTATTGTCACATAGGAAAAACAGTGGTTCCTAACTGCAGCATAATCAAAATTATTGCGACAGTATGCAATGAATTTGTATGTATGCAATGCGATCTCATTACCCTTTAAATCATTGCTTCAAAGATGAGATCCAGGGCTTTTACTGCTTGCAGTCACTTGCCATTTTCAAGGAGACTTTGGTGCGTCAAGACACTGATAAAACAACAGTAAGACAGAGTCAGTCTGCTATCAGTTTGTGATTGAATGGGATCAAATGAACAATTACATACAGTCTGTTTGTGATATTACTGTGATTATCTATGATAAAGTGGCAAGAATCACAAGACTGTTGCTGTTAATGTGCAGAAAAATTAACATTAAACAGAAATTCACAATAACTACATTCAGAAACCAGCCAGAACCTCATACCTGGACAAGGTTTTCTGAAATCCCTCCTGACGTAGCTGCTGCACCACGCTATATTAACTGCAAATGGATAAAGGTGCTAGATGGAGAACATTACCTGACTGTCTGAGTCAGACCATGTTTGTTTGGAGACAGGTTGCCTACCTGCAGGCAACCTCCGCAATCAGCTTGCAATGGAGAGTGGTCACTGAGAGGTTGGAGGTGTTGCATGCTCCACTTGTGGGTGAATAGTTAAAAAGAAAAAAGGTTGTTTGAAAAAGGTTCTGATCTGAGCTTTGTTTTGTCTCTTAATTCTGGTTATTGCTCTTTAATTCAATGGATTACCTCTTTTATCATTGCTTTATTGCTTTTCTTAAACAATTAAAAAGTGGTAAAATTAATTTACACTGCTGTTTTGTGTAAATTAGTTTTAATTTGCTACACTTGTTCTGTTTCAGCATGGTCGATGCATTTGGCAAACTCAGATCTCTCAAGCTGTGCTGTATGTTGTGAACTGCAGCCAGTCAGAAGACAATTTAATTTAATCTAATTTTTCAGAAACTGAATGAATTGTGGGGCATCACCAAGGCAAGAATCACATAAAAAGTCTATTTATAACTGGGAGTAACACCAAGCTGGAAATGAGCACAACAGGCCACCTTTAATTTTAATCAAGCACATTTTATGGTTCAGTCATGACGACTTTTGCTATAGCACTTTTGTGCTATAGCAAAAGGCAAAGAACATTTAAAAAAAATTTTCTGTGAAAATATGGATTTTTTTTCAAGATTCTTTTCATTGTATTTAGACATAGAGGCATTCAAAGTATAGATACAAACGTGCAAAATCTGTGTGGCTTTAATTCTGTGGAATGGTCCAGGAGTGGATATGTGTTCTTCTCCTGAAGTTTAAACTAAATTATATAACCATCCGCAACCCAGCACCTTTTATAGTAATGCAAATTTTGATGAAATGAGGTTTCACTAATTCAGGAGACTCGAATTTAAGCTGTGCAGTATTTACAAACTACAGTGTAACTGCACTTTTTTACAACTCACATGAACATTGCAATTCTAAGTTTATCCTTTCACTTGGAGCAATTTAATATTTTCTGTTCCTCCTTTCATTCAGATAAAGTACTTTCTAATATTTTGCCTACTGCTCTGCTGTCTGACCATCACATTGTTGCATACAAAAGTGCATGCAATACAGAAACAGATGAGGCAAAGACTCCAAGGCCACCAAGATAGAAACATGCCAGAGAATTGCCTTGAGTCCACTAATAGACTCATCATGTTATAGAGCAGAGTCCCAATGCTCCAATATGTTTGATTAATTCCCATAAAAAATGAGCGGCCTTATGAAAAATATCCATGTTATTTTTCAGTGATTTGTATTTATGATGATACATTTCAGGTGTTGCAATGCCAGATTTCCAATTATGTTATTTACCTTGGAGCAAGAATTTAGTTCTCGGATACGAGTCTGATGTTAGGACTAAGTTGTATCAGTTTGCATTAGGGCTGCCATTAGTCCACTAGTCACGATTACGTCGACTATTAAAATCGTAGACGACTAATTTAATAGTCGACATGTTGTTTGAAGCTTTGTAAGATCCCAAAAGACACAGGAATGAGTAGTATGATTTAAGAGTGTAATAACGGACTGAAACAGAAGAAGGCAGCACTGCATGTACAAGGATGCCAGCTGGTTAAACCCCGAAGAAGTTGTGTCCCAGAATTCATAGCGGCCCAGAATAGTTGTCAACGATGGCGGCAGCTAGTTAGTTTTAATATTACTCTTATTATTCTTTTTGGGTCACAAAATAAAGTTTAACATATTTTCAGGCGAGAATGTAGCTGTGTAAACCTCAAATATCTGCTCAGTTTATCAAGACACCACATATTTGCAAAAGCGCTCTGACGTTTTTGGAGACGTCAGAGCCGCTAGCCGGGGGCAAGGCTCACTAGAACCGGTAAGAACACTGGACTCCCGGCAAATCGTTTTCAAACCCAAGCCGTCTTTCGCCACTCAGGCTAAACATATATAAGTCACTTAGATAACTTAAAAATGTTATTGTTTGGCTTTTTTCAGTATTTAATTTGTTTCTGAGTAAATCGGTTTGGCTGAGATTAAAGTTATAGTTTTTACACAGCTGAATAAACTTCAAGCAGACAACTGATTATCAGAACTGTGAGATGCTCAAGAATATACTGTTATATTTTAGATAGCAAGGAACAGACGGCTGAGTTTATTAAACTCCACCGAAACGATCTGCAAATGTCATTAACATTTAATTAACTATCATCTTGTCTTTACTTTTAGTTAGCACATACCTTAAACACTTAAAGCTGTAAGCTAATGATAGTTATATAAGAGCAGATGCATGCTGGTGCAAAAATAATCGGTGACTAGTCTATTATCAAAATAATCGTTTGTGGCAGCCCTAGTTTGCATGTCCCCCCCATTTTCTTTGGTACCTGTCATTAAATGTCACTACATGGGCTTTTTATGACAAAAGTGATTAGTCTGTGTGAATGCCTACACTTAAAACACAAATAAGCACACGATTAATTTGTGAACTACCCACATCTCAATGCTAAAGTGTGTTTTGGAAACAATAAGCCCAAATCAGGCATTGAAAAATACAATCTGAAATAATTACTCAGAATGCTACACCTTTTCTCTGAAAGGTTCACCGGGGGAGATTGATGAAGCTCTGTGGGCATCTTATGGGTGTGTGATATTTAAAAGATGTCTTAATAAAGCCACCTTATTCACAAGTTACTGTTGCTGAGAGAAGTAGACTGTTTTCATAAAGGCCACTGCCAGCAGTGTCATATTAGGTAGAGCAGAGTATTATTGCTACAGGACCGCTGCAGGGAAGTTTCAGAAGCTGCTCCTTGAAAAGCCAAAGTGCTGAGCTCAGGAGCTCAAGTTTATCTTTGGTGTGATTATTCAAACTTGGTGTCCTTAAACAACTACGCAAACATCTGCCCTGAAACATGTCTGCTAATCTCTGTGGTGTTGTGTTTACAAGGTCCTAAGGCAGGGGTGGCCAACCCGCGGCTCTCGAGCCGCATGCGGCTCTTTGCCTGGTTTCATGCGGCTCTTACGTTCATATCAAAGTTTATGTTTGTGTTTTGATTTTTTTTATGTTGTTGTTTTAAAATGTGCGCGTTCGCTTCGCTTGAGTTCAATACGGTATTTTTCATCAAATGCGCATGTGTGTGAGATGAAAATACCGCAAAGTTTCCCAGTAGGAGCAAGTTCGCCCTTAAAATGGCAGGAAAAAAATGCACAGCAAAAAGAAAATATGAAGATGAACACAGGACGTTTTTAACAGAGTGGGAGAGTTTATATTTTTTTGTTGAACGCAATGGTAAGCCATTCTGCCTTATATGTCAGACGTCATTAGCGCATTTCAAAGCTTCAAATCTTCAGCGCCACTTCAGCTCACTCCATGCTAACATCGACCAGGAATTTCCAAAAGGGACTGAACTTCGCAAGCACGAGTTGGCCACTTTGAAAAGTCAGGCAGAAAAGCAGATACAGTTTTTCCAAAAATTTACGAAGCGGTCAGAGACCATAACGCTCGCATCCTATCAGCTGGCTTGGAACATTGCACGGGCTAAAAAGCCATACAATGAAGGGGAGTTCGTTAAAAAATGCCTCAGTGATGTTGTTGGAATCTTGTCTCCTGAAAACGACAAATTAAAACGCATGGTATCAGACGTCCAACTGTCCCGCCACACTGTTGAACACAGAATATCGGACATTAACACGGCTATTGAATCACAGTTGCACTCTGACCTTCAAGCATGTGAGTATTTTAGTGTCGCATTGGATGAGAGTTGTGATATACAAGACAAGCCTCAGTTGGCAATATTTGCACCGTCTGTTTCAAACGTGTGTGTGTGTGAGACAGTGCACACAATGTTCATTGTTGAAAATGACTGGCCTGTGGTTTTAGTACTGTAGGAGTCCATTTCTGTCATTATCATGTTGGTGTGTGACATTTACAATAAATCTGGCTGAGCAGAGGTGTGTGTGTGTGTGTGTGTGTGTGTGTGTGTGTGTGTGTGTGTGTGTGTGTGTGTGTGTGTGAGAGAGAGAGAGAGAGAGAGAGGGAGGAAAGGATGGGTGATGTTCATGTGTGCCCATGCGTATGATGTGGCTCTTTGCGGTAACACAGTAAAAAAAAAGTGGCTCTTGGTCTCTGACTGGTTGGCCACCCCTGTCCTAAGGCATTCATGTGAACTGAGCTATTTGGTTTTAGTCACACAACTCCCAAATTATCATGTAGGGCTGGGCGATATATCGAGTTTTTTAAAAATATCAATTTATTTTCATACGAGATATAAGATGGGACAATATCGTTTATATCGATATAGTCTATGTTACGTTATAATTATACTTGTGGAGCCGCAGGTTTGCCTCTCTTTCGTCCACTTTTGTCTCTACGTAACGTTACTCGGCCTCGCCTCTCCTTCACTGAACACAACTCCCCCTCCCCCATAGCTTCACCTGCATGACAAGATGAAAGCGGAAAATCTCCGTTAGCGAGTTACCGCGGATCGCCCCGTGCGTGGGGCTGGACGGCGTCAACGTGTTAGCGAGCTAACCGCACTAACGAGCTAACCGCGCTAACGACAAATCCTTTCATTTTCTCAAAACTCGACAGTGCGCCCTATGTATGAATTCTGGTTGTGCTTACTGACCGCGAACCGATTTTATGTGGTACACAGCGCTCAGCAATCTGTCAAAAAATGTTTTAATATGACTTTGCTAAGCTACGGAGCTGCACCGCTTGATGGATTTTCGGAAAATTACGGCTACCGGGGAGGAGCCTCGCGGAGTGATACGTACTGTGTGTGTATAAGGACCACAAATGGCACCTGTTCAGAGACGTGGTGCAGCTGTGAAATCTGTCTCTTTGTTATTATGCTCAGCGTCTTAGTTTACATTTTGACTGCACAATTGTGAGCTTTTTGTTATGCACAAAAACAACATTGTTTTCTTTTATTTATGGACCATGATTATTTAATAAATGCTGATAATTTATTTTTGAGTAATTTCTTCATGTACATCTACGCTGTATGTAAATAAAAGTGCCCGTGTGACATCTGGGACACAGTGTGACTAAGAACTCTCTTTTTGTTCTTAACTTATGGCTTTAAAAAGAAAATATCGAGATATACATCTTATATCGCCATCCAGCTAAAAAATATCGAGATATGAATTTTGGGTCATATCGCCCAGCCCTATTATCATGTACTTTATCAATGCTGACGTGCTCTTGTACAACATTCTATCATAATATTTCATGATATTGGCACCTTGCAGGCAGCATCATTTAATGTAAGTAAATTGAAGTAAACAAATATTTTCCTGTGAAAATCACTACATTATAAAAATCATGTTAAAGGAGATTTAAATGTTAGAATTCCCCACTGGTTCCTGTTTTCAACAACATTCATTTGTCTTATTTCTAATAATACTTTGTATTTTCTCCTGTTGTTTTCTCTCTGAAGGTTCAACATCCTCATTAACACCTCAGAGTACTGGTCTTGACACCAACATGGCCCGTCGGGATCACTCCTCCCGCCTGTCCCCGACCATGAGGTTAACAGTTGTTACGGTGATCCTCTTCCTTAATCTCCATCCCTCGTTGGCCGGGGCACCCCCTGAAGCAAGCCTGGGTGGCTCTGTTTCAGCTGTGTCCACCAATAAAACTGAATGCAGTAAACCTGAGCAGTGTTCACATGGGGTGATTCTGCCTATTTGGGAGCCCCAAAACCCATCATTTGGAGACAAGGTCGCTCGTGCAACTGTTTACTTTGTGGCTTTGGTCTACATGTTCCTGGGTGTGTCCATCATCGCAGACCGCTTTATGGCATCAATAGAGGTTATAACATCACAGGAAAAGGAGATCACCATTAAGAAACCCAATGGAGAAACCACCACCACTACTGTCCGGATCTGGAATGAAACGGTCTCCAACCTTACCCTCATGGCTTTGGGCTCTTCAGCACCTGAAATCCTCCTGTCCATTATAGAAATTATTGGTCATGGGTTTGAGGCTGGCACACTGGGACCCTCCACTATTGTGGGTTCTGCAGCATTCAACATGTTTGTCATCATCGGTATTTGTGTGTATGTCGTTCCTGATGGCGAGACGAGGAAGGTCAAGCACCTCCGTGTGTTCTTTGTCACGGCCACCTGGAGTATTTTTGCCTACATTTGGCTCTACCTGATTCTGTCAGTGATCTCACCTGGCGTTGTGCAGGTGTGGGAGGGGCTGCTCACTTTCCTCTTCTTCCCCATTTGTGTGGTGTTCGCCTGGATAGCCGATCGCCGCCTGCTGTTTTACAAGTATGTGTACAAGCGCTACCGCACTGGCAAGCAGCGTGGCATGATCATTGAGACCGAGGGTGATCGTCCACTTCCTTCCAAGGTATGATGCTGTCACTGTTGCCACAGCCGTTATCACCAGGGTTCATTTTCCACAGACATTTTTTGTATAAAGCATATAACTGTTTATTGCATTTAACTAGTCATTTACTGAAATCTGGGGAATGCACTGAATAAAATGTCAGAAAGGGTAAGACACACATTACTACCTACTATTCTTTGCTATGCTTTGGCATGTACAGTTTTTTGCAATGAACACAAGAGTGAGGACAGGACAATGAACAGTTTTCTTATCTTCAGTTCAAATAAATTAGTTTTAATGTGCCTGACCTTTCCTTTTTGGAACCTCCTTAAATTGCTTGATTTGCCCTGTTAGACTTTGTTGTTGTAGCAGTTTCTTATTCCCATATCGCACCAATGTCTTACTACCAAGTTTTGCAGAAGAAAAAATGCCTTCCTTAGTGTCGTATAAAAATCTTAACAGTTATAACTAAAGCATATCCGACATATCTGTGAGAAGAGTCAGCTAGTAAAAACATAATTAAGCTGTCCTCATCCAAACACATGGTGGAAAAGATAAGGTGCTAAGGTATGTGCGTGAAGAGTGTTCATGAGTAATGTGTACCTCAAATCTGTATTACAGAATGACATTTTGCCATGCTAAACTGTTGTTATGAAACACGCACAAATACCTTCTTAAGTATTGTCAGCTATTAATTTTTCATTTTGACTATTATCTGATGACACATGTGAAGATGAAGTGCATCACACACATCTAATTAAATCTTCAGTACTGTGGTGTAGATTGTGTTGATTTGCTACAGTTAATTTGAAGCCTGGTTGTCTCTTCTTCTGCATTTGAAAATTGCCCATGGTGTTATTGCTTGATGGCATTATAAAGAATCAGTGCTCCGTAAGTATATGAAGAACACTTTCATTTCATCTTCTGAAAAAAAATCACTAAATTAAATTCAAATATGTTCCTGGGGGAAAAAATGAGTATTTCTTGCCTTCCCGTTTAAAGAGACGAAGGACGTTTCATCAATGAAATGATTCTCTACGAAAAATGCAATGTCAGTGAAAAACAGAATACTTCTTTATTCTGACAGCTACAAAATAATACTGACGGCTAATATATTACCTACCCATCCTTTGGGATCTGGTACTGTTAGCTTACCATGGTTACATGTAAAGTAAACCTTTGGAAATGTGAAAGAAAAAGTTTTTTGACCTAAATGTGGCTGACAAAACAAATAGTTTCAAGAATAAAACAGTGAGAACTGAGCTTTGAAACACTGACAGATAAAACTCTCACTGACCAGTGTCTAATAGCACCCTTCTTTGCTTTGATTGAGGGGTGTTATTGGACACCAACATGTTCACATGACTGGATTCACACAAACACTCACTATTTGATTTCATGCTTGTTGTTGTGTTCTCATCACATACATGCAGTTCTCACTTGACCTTTGAGATTACAGAAGAGCGCCTAAAGAATTGATATTGACAAAATCTTAAATGAGGTGTACTGATTACTTCTTCCTTCTGTCCTTCTATTGCTTCTGTTTTAAGGTGGACATTGAGATGGATGGAAAGATGCTGAACTCTCATGGTGTTGACTTCCTTGATGGTCCACTGGGCTTAGATATAGATGAGAAGGACTTGGATGAGGAGGAAACACGGAGAGATATGGCCAAGATCCTGAAGGAGCTTAAACAGAAACATCCTGACAAAGAGGTTTGTAACAAAGTCAGAAATATATCTTGCTATTGCTGCTCTAGTTGCACAAGACCAAAGGTAATCTGCAATATATAAAACTACTGCTGTTTGCTTTCATTTTTACAGGGTCAGATCACCAGTCTGTTGCAGAATATTAGATAAATTCTTAATAAATTCAGGCATTTATATATATTTACAAGTGAATTTCACACTTATGTATTGGTGAATATAGAAAATTAATAGGAAACCAAAGACATTTCCAAATAAAATATGCAGTATTTTTATTTGTTCTCTCACAAAGAAAATGCTGCAGACTTACTATTTACACAAAGACGAAATTTCTGAATTCTGAAAACATTTTCAAATAAAAACTTTTTGTCCTTCTACAAGAAAAAGGATTTGCGAAAGAGAACTAAGTGGTTGGCTTGGCATGTAATTTACATCTGTTTTTTTCCCCCAGACTGTGCTTGACTTACTGTAAGTGTTTGACTCATTATAATTTTACTGCTATTTGACAGTTTCTTGTTCAGTAGTCATTGATGTGACATGTAGTTAGATCTTATTTATCCATCCGAGCTTGATGAAACTCCACCACATTGGTTCAGTGACACACAGCTTTTAAAAACATAAAATAGGATACTGTTTCAGCAGTCTGGGAGTCGGGATTTATACCCCCAGGAAATCTACTATTAATGCATGTTGTTGCACTCTTTGTGGCTTTTTGTATTTTCTCTTACCAGGTGGAGCAACTCATTGAGCTTGCCAACTACCAAGTCCTGAGCCAGCAGCAGAAGAGCCGTGCTTTCTATCGATGCCAGGCCACCCGACTGATGACAGGTGCTGGCAACATCCTGAAAAAACATGCTGCTGATCAAGCACGAAAGGCTGTGAGCATGCACGAGGTTCGCTCAGAAACTGGCGAAAACGATCCTGTCTCCAAAATCTTTTTTGAGCCCGGTTCTTACCAGTGTCTTGAGAACTGTGGCACAGTGGCAGTGAATGTGGTGCGGCGTGGCGGCGACCTGGGCAAGACGGTTTCTGTGGAGTACCGGACAGAAGATGGCACAGCCAACGCTGGCTCGGACTACGAGTTCACCGAGGGTGTAGTGGTTTTCAAGCCTGGTGAGACGATGAAGGAGGTCCGTGTGGGGATCATTGATGATGACATCTTTGAGGAGGATGAAAACTTCTTGATTCACCTTTCCAGTGTCAAAGTGTTGACATCAGAAGGCGAGGAACCTGAGGAGGGGGGCGAGTCAGCTAATCACGTTGACTCAGTGGCCTGTCTCGGCATGCCATCCACAGCAACCGTTACCATCTTTGACGACGATCATGCCGGCATCTTTACGTTTGAGGAGCCCGTATGCCATGTCAGCGAGAGCGTTGGCACCATGGAGGTGAAGGTGCTGAGAACCTCAGGGGCTCGTGGCGTGGTCATGCTGCCATACAAGACGTTGGAAGGAACAGCGCGAGGTGGTGGAGAAGACTTTGAAGACTCTCACGGCGTCCTGGAATTTCAAAACGATGAGATATTGTGAGTAACTTTGATCAGTGTCTCTTAAAATCATTAACTGGTTTTCATGTAGATAATGATCAGCTTCACTGTCATTATCCTCATATTTTTCGTAATTGTTTATTATGCATTTTGTCAGTGTAATGTTGCAAATGTTATTGGTGATGAAGTGAAAAGGCGATGGTGTCAGTGCGATGTGGTGGTTGGGATGAGCGGTAAGGTGGACTGCTCTCTCAGCACACAACAAAATCAACAATACCCCACCCCCTTTATGCTTTTTGCCTTGTCTCTGTTTCCTACTTTGCCTTACTTATGCTCTTCTTTTATTTTCATCAGACTGTTCAGACCTCTGCCTTGGTCTCTGCCGTGCTGCGATGTTAGTCTTCTGTAGATTTTATTGATTTTTGCACTCTGTAGTGTAGTTTAACTTATAAGTTCCAGTGCCGAGAAGTTGGGAAAGTGAATTATTTGTTGGGTGGTCGGTTGTTTGAATTTCAAGTAATTCGAATGTCATAGCGCTGAATTTGAACGAGATGCATTGAGCTTTCTTTGAGTAAGTCATGCAGTGGAAAACAAAGAGGACCTAGACACTGGAAAAGGTACAAGAACTCAACAGACAGCAGGGAGCTGGAGAAATGCTAAGGAGGGACATCTATCTAGTCAACTTAATTTAGATTTAAAAAAACAACAACAGTTGCCCTTTTAGGTGGCTTAATAATGTGTGAGAACATCCCAGAACAAACCACTCACGAAGCCAGCTTGAAGTTTATTTGTCATCTTTCTTAGTTGAAAAGGGACTCCACTGGAGCTCCATTTAAAGATCCCTGCTGTGAAATAAGAGCGGCACAGTTTAAAGCTCTTCTCAACCCAATGCTTAAAATCTGATGGTGACTCATGGTGAGGTTTGTGATGGCTATTTGACCACATTTGAAGAGGACTTTTACCACGCTGTTGATTTTGCTCACGGCCAGCTGCTGTAGTCGTCATCCTGACCCACACCAAGTGTGGGAAATTAGCTCCAGCTGTCAGTCTAATGTTTGTATAATACTGGTCAATATGCTTTGAAACTGAAGATAATTCCACAGTCTTCTATTCTTGTGTATATATTTTTTCAAAACTGAAGTCCTTTCATTACCAACCATTATAAAGAATTTTTTTTTGCCAAAACATTAGGTGACATGCTGACAGTACAACTGTACAGCTGATACAGGTAAATGGTATTGTACTTAGACTGTAGCCTTGTATGTTAGTCTCCTAAAAGCTGTTTTAACCTTGTTAGCAGTAAATATCAAGCTCATTGTATCATTATGTTGTTCAGACTTCATTTACACATTGACGCGGTGGTTCTTAGCCAGTTTTGGTGGCCATATTAGTTTTGCTGTGGACTATAGTTTTGTATACATTTGTTCTCCTTGTAACTGTGATTGACTTGAATCTCATGTCTTTAATGGTTACGTCTGCTTTGTTATAATGCAGTCATTCAGTGTTGCTAAAGTGCCTACACACATGCACTCCTGTAGCTGTATACATGTAAAACTGAATGTCTGTTGGTTCTTTTAATAGGAGCTCTGTATTGTGTATTTCTCACAGTAAGGTGAAATACTCTTGCGAATTATCATTTCTGGGCATTGTTCTGTAAGGTTGTTGGGCTTGTACCTTTAGCGAGATATATATACCCTATAACATACTTCAGCAGTTTACCTTGTTACCTTTAGGCATTATGTTTATTTATGGGAGCTGTGATCATCCCTAAATATCATCACATGTTACCGGCTGTATAACAACCGTCATTTAAATATCCACACCATCACTGTTTCGTTGACCACTCAATCGATCCCAGTATAGCAACTGGAATGAGGTTGAAGTAACTGATACTGAGTATACTGATGAAATGATTTCACTAAATCAACTGTACTGCTTCCTTATAAAATGGATTTCTGACCTATAAATCAGATGCTAAGAGTGTTTAGTTAGTGAGTCTTTGCCCATACTGTTTATCTTAGCTTTTCTGGCTGTGGAGGAGGTTCTTTATCTTCACAGAGAACATGAGCACGACTGTGAACTGCTGCTGGTGTGGTCTCATAATAAGTAAATGAGATTTTAAAGCTGATATTGAACTACAGGAATAAACTGTACTTGACTTTGTTTAGCAGTGCGGAAAGAGATGGAAAGCACTGTGCTCTTTTAGCTGGCTGGCTTCAGTTATTGGTTACTGTAGTTTGCCTTGGAAACCAAAGGTTTGCTTACAGTGCTTGTTTGGAAATGTTCAGTTTGTATGAGAGATGGAAGAAGAGTTGTAATGACATTAAACAAAGTGTGCTGCCATAATGAATGAATAGGAGAGACGCTGTCTTAGTAACAGTAGTCTTAAACTCTTTCTGTGTCAGCCTCTACTGTTTTAGGTCAGATTTGAAGCAGATGTCTGCAGGACTTGCTTTTTCAGCCTGTGGCAGACAGAATAGTTTCCACAGCTTATAGCGCTTACAGCCAGGAATAAGTGGGTTTTAATAATACTTTGTCCAAATCAAATGATGGACTGTACATCCGGCTATCATGGTTACTGTGTGTGTGTGTGTGTGTGTGTGTGTGTGTGTGTGTGTGTGTGTGTGTGTGTGTGTGTGTGTATATGTGTGTTTCTTTAGGGGAAGACTGAGTTGCTAAGTGATGACTGTAGACTACAGGAGATGTGCCTGAAGTGAAAAGTATTCTAAACATGCCACAAATGTTATCTATGTTATGTAGAAGCCATTTTGCTATTGGGAAATCAGGGGTTTGATTCCCAGACAAGTCATTTAACCACTTGGGGAGTAAGTGTGCCTATAACTCATCTGTGGTGACTTTTTTATATGAATAAGTTAAAACTGTAGGTGCTAAATCAAAAGGAAACCCCAAAGCATTATAAATAATAATAACAGAGAGACCAAAAATTAAGACTTCATGTCATGGCGAGCGATAGAATATCTGAAATTTTAACAGTAATTTAACCAAAACTTGAGCTTTCATTTAAGAATAACACACATGACTGCAACATGGTAACTTAATTTGTGCACATGCATAAATCTTAGTTAAAGTATTTTAACTTTGTGGTTTCATACTTCACTGTACCGTCCTTCTTTCCAAGCCTTGGAGTCAAGCAGTTGTTGCATATAAAAAGGAGGATGCTACACTGTGCCTTGTCTTCTGGATAAAGTTTCACGCCTTTAATGTGATGCGGTTAAAAAATAGCTGCTCTTGATATATGGCCAGAAACTGGTTATGCTGTTGCAAGCACAGCAAAGGAACTAAACTTTTAAGGACAGATACATGTAACGAATAATATGGTAACAAATAGTAACGACAACTTACCGTTCCATACCATTTATGGCCCTAATTATTTTGCAACACTTGTCCCATGCTGGGCTTTTTTAGAAAATATGCATTCCCACAGAAATACGCAGTGTAAGTCAGAAATGAGCCATTGGGGCCCTGACATGTCCCTTTAGGGAAAAGCATTGAACGATTTTGCTGAGAAAAAAGAAATTACAAAATAGCTGATCTAAATATGATTGCCTCGAGGCTGACTCTACCCTGATTCTGTTTTCTGTGACAGAGGAGAGGGAATGAGGTAGAAAGAGAGAGATAGGGGTGGTACTGTGAGGAGAGAGATTAGTGTGAATGGAGGCAGTGATGGGAGCGTAGTGGGGTGGACGGAGGAGGGAGTGAGAAAGAGAAAAGTTGTAGTTCTCTAAAGTTGTGGTAATTTTCTATACGTACTAGCCCCTGCCTTATTTTTTCTCCAATTTTCTTTTTCACCCCTTTGTATCTCTGCGTCTGAAAGAGGACCTGTGCAATTTGTCTCCAGAGTAGCTTGTGAGGTCTTGCCTAGTGTGTTTTGTGAAAGACGAAAATGTACATGATTGTGCTTGTGTGTGTGTTTGTGTGAGAGAGAGAGAACAATAGGAAGAGCACATAGACAACACCACATCCAGTGCTCAGTGCTGTCAAATTACCTCTCTACCAGCTCAGTGCTGCACATTTGTGTTTGTGTGGGTGTACTTTGCTATCCACCTTGTGGTTTAATGTGCCAATACAGATGCTTGAATTTACCAGCTGTGACATTGACACTGGTATTGTTTTCACTTTGTAGGTCTGTCTATCCGTCATCATGACAAGATGTTGCTGGAATTACCACAATGATGGTTTTGAGCCCTTGGGAGATGTTTATTTGTCTGTCTCTATGCAGATTTTGCCACAATAATAGTACTGCAAGATACAGTGATGAAGGTTTCCAAGTGCAAACAGGATGTAGTCAAAGAACTCCTTGGGAGGCAGTAATTTAAAGTACTACTACTAGGGCTGCAACAACTCATCGAGTAACTCAAATAACTCTATTACAAAAATCCTTGGGCCAAATTCTTTGCTTCAGTGATTTAATCCATGTAAGCGTTTCTACTACATCTGTAA
This sequence comes from Rhamphochromis longiceps, assembly GCF_057381845.1. Taxonomy (NCBI): domain Eukaryota; kingdom Metazoa; phylum Chordata; class Actinopteri; order Cichliformes; family Cichlidae; genus Rhamphochromis; species Rhamphochromis longiceps. The sequence continues at coordinate 9,492,204 of NC_140569.1, read as the reverse complement.
CTAAAATCAGACCTGCAGTGGAAATGTATTTAGGAGTGTGCATAAGAATATAAACTAATACAACATTAACCTCAAGTAGCCCCACAAAAAGACTGATAACACAAGCCAAAGTGAGGATGGTGTTGTCATTGTTTAGAATGGAGTCTGTCTACACAGACAGCAAAGAGGCGGAGCCATCAAGGTGAGCTCAGGTGGAGTGAAAGAAAGAATGCTTCTAGTATCCAAAACTGCCTCATTAAAACCTTTACTGGGAAAAAGCAGATGAAAGTCCCTCATCAAACAATCTGATCAACAAGTGAACTGCTTCCACCCACAGCTGTTTGTTTTGCGTAGCAAGAAATCTACAAGAAGCTACAATAAAGGCACATAAATGCCAAATTTTAAAACTAAATATTGGACAAAATAATTTGCACGTGTTTTTCTGTATATGCCTGTATTACCACTGCTATTGTATTGCATACATGCTATTATAAACTAGTATCATAACACCTGTCTTATGATGAGCAGTTTTATCCAGAGCACCTTCCAGCGGTCTAAGTGGCTCTATTTTTATTATAGATGATCCTGATGGAATTGGCAGACTACTTAATGCAAACTGGGCCAGCAATTCAGTTTTTCTAAAGCTTGTCATTGAAACAGTATTTTTAGAAAATGGAAAGGGCAGTCAGGTTGGATATTATATAGAAAAAATTAAAGTACAATCAACATGTGGTTCATTAGTAATCAGCGAAGCAGTGTTTTCCAAGAGAGCGAGCCCTTGTTTCACATGCCGTCATACTGAGGTCAAAAAGTTGAGTAAACAGATCATGCAGGTGAATATGCACAATGACATGCGAATATGGAAAAACATGCATACTTACACATCTAAGCAAACTGGTGGTGCACACACTTCTACAGAACACAACATCAGTTGTTTTGCTGTGCAATCAGTCACTTTTTGACCCCACGAGGGAGCAAATATATGCACACATAGATACATACCAATTATGCAATTTCCATAAACAGGCAGCAAGTGGAGAAACATGGTGTAGTTGAGAATCAAATTAGGCTCCCTCCTACACTCACACACACATGCATATACACATGCATACACACGATGAGCAGACTGGGAGTTCACACTCTAATAACCAGGACAGATCGGCCTTTTGAGATGCATGGTTAGAAGCTATAGAAATGTGGGATGTGTCTGTGTGTTTTTATGAGTAGGCCTGTGTGCTTTTTAAAAATACATTCAGATGGTAAAGAAATTTGATTTTTTTTTAACATTTTGCTTGTCATCGAGGTTCGGTTTGATCAAGGTTTACTTCTAAGATTCACAGTAGCATCGATATAGATTTCATTGTTCCCTTACTTGAATTGTTTCTCTATGCTCAAGAGAACTGCGTCACAGTAAAATGTATATTTTAAATGTTTCGTCAAGTTTGCAAAAAAGAAAATCCTAAATGAGAACCACACAATAAAAAAAACCACTTGGCTAACACCTGCAGATCATCAAACTGTCTCCTTCTTTTCATTAACAGTTTGCATAGTTCCTAAACCTCGAGCATGCATGATGTAATTGTATCATTATAAAATGCACATGCCAATAAACAAACAGACATATTTATGGACACGCATACGTTTGAATGCTGGTGGTAATGAGGCTTGATGGGGTTTGTAGGTCACATGCATGTACCCATACACATTGCACCCTTCTGTCAGAGCAGTACCATTAGTGAACATTTCTGAATTAATTAGTAGAGAAAGATAACAAGTGTTGTGGGAGAGCACTTGTTTTTCCACTTAAGGACGGATGATTAAAACTATGTATGTGTGTGTGTGCGTTGGTGTCTGTGCAGTGTTTCGTATTTGTTTTAATAAATTCCTCTGTTGCTCTGGACAATGAAGCAAAGTGTGAAACAATATCTGCTTGAGTCTTTTTCCTCCTTACATGTACACACATTCAACACAGACACACAAACAAGCTTGCACTTTATGAGGTGTGAAGTCTGTGTTCTCGTGTTACAGAGTACATTGTTATCGCACATCTAAAGGTGGGAGACACCTGTGATCTTGCGCGCGCTTTTACCGTGCATGCATTTGACTTCAGCTTTGAAATGATTTTGTTTCTAATGCTTAAACGACTGGAGTAGTAAACTGACTGAAACAAATCACGTCCTTTTGTGTGAAATTCAATCATTTTTCGCTTGCCATTTTCTGGTAACAGCTTGACACGTGTTTAGATGAGAGACTGTATATAAAGGATGGATGTAGCCGTAGCGTCTTTGCACATTTGCTTTGGATTTTGCCTCAGTGTTAGCACTACTGATGTCATCCCATTTGTTTTTTTGGAGCTGGAAGTCACCCTGATTGCAGTGTTAAGCTAGCAAACTTAGTTAGCAAGCTACATCCATAAACTGGTGCATATCCAGTGCAGACTCTGCTAATTAGTGCTATGTCGCAGACTAATAAAACACTTAACAAAGCTGAATTTTATTGGAAAGGCCGTACCACACAGCAGGCTATTATCAGATAATTCCACTAAAAATGTTCCACCAAAACCACAAACATGGTTGAGATTTCCAGTTCTGTGACTTATTTTTTGGATGACTTACTGACTAATTAAAAAGATTAGTATCTTTAATGGATGATTAAGATCATAGCTGCAGTCACATGAAGGCACAAGCATTGGGAAAAAGTGTAGGAAACATGTAGCAAATGAGGAGAGAGGCTCAAGACTGACATCATATCTTGGCGTTTTTTCACCCTACTTTCCACAAAATCAGCTTTTATCTCCGGCAGGCTGCCACAGTCTTTCTCATGAAGGAGAGCACAATCAATGTTTCAGAATCCTTTGTCAAGCTCATTACGCTAACCCATAAGCGGTTGCTTTGTTTACTGTATATACCTCTAAATCATTGCCAAGCTATTGCTCACATGGAAAAACACACATCATTTTAGATGGACACTCATAAACATAATGAGGGAACTGGACCGGACTGAAATATGCCATTTCCACTTGTACTGCATGATTGTTTGGGATATACAAGTATGACAATTAGGCTCTTCAGTGTTTTTTGTATACCGAATAACAGAAAAGTAGAAGAGAGTGCAAGCGAAAGGGGTGAGGACAAGAGAGGGCAGGTCAGCAGCTTGACAAATGAACCCTAACCAGCTGCCTCCACAAAACACTATTGCCTTGGCAACGGTGGGGATGGAGAGAGAGAGAGTGAGAGGGGGAGAGAGAGAGATACTCAGAGACATAAAGGGAGCAAGAGAGTGATAAAAGACAGGAGAGTGAGAAAGATGGAAAAGAGGTTGGTCTGGGGTAAAGAGATAAAGAGCAGAGGCATAGACTAAGAAGCCAGATGGGAAACAATATTTTCTCATTTATTCTTACAGCTGCCAGATGTGGCTTCTAATTGTGTTGTTTGAATTTCGTGATTATAATCTATGAGCGCAAACTTTGCACTGTTTTTTAGCTGCTAAACAAGTACTTGATGCACTATTGCAACACACTCAGCTCATGAATATGTATCTTAGCAGTTTTAGGATACAGGGAATTTTGCAGTCGTTCTAGTTTTAACAAAAGCTAATAGAAGTTTTTAGGAGTAGATCTATGTAAAAAGATGTCACAATACATCACCAACCATTCTTGAATTACAGCTTTCACTTACTTGCCCTCCAACTTGTTTGTTATCCCTCTGGCAAATATAGCTGCAACTGATTGTGTCACATCTTCCATTCACAAGTTTGCCAACTAGCACATTCAGCTACAAGGAACAGCGCTTCCACTGAACAGCCACTCCCTTTACCCTGTGATGACTCGGTTGAGATCCACTGCACACTTTAAGAATTCAAGCACTTAAACATGTATAGGCATCTACAACTGCCGATACCAAGTCCAGGACAAAACACTGACAGCGACGTTTTTGAGCTCACAAACATGCAGTGCTGTTTTCACAGTAAAGAATTTCAAGAAGGATGTGACTCTTAATGAATTAATCCCTACAACAAAGCAGGAACTGAGGCATTTGCTTTGAAGTGGTGGTTTTAACATAAGAGCATTCTGCTTTTAAGTCAGTCTGGTCACTTGCTTTACCTATTTTAGGTATCATGAGCCATTTTTAAACCTGTGGCATCACTGTGTATATAGTGTAGCTCTTTGCTTGGTGCTTATCCTTATGAAAGAGGGGCTTTAATAAGAGCACTGGCATATTCCCTGGTCTGTCTGTCTGTCTCCACTAAGTAGTTCTAATGGATGACTATGAGCAGGCTAATGCTATTATGTTGATGTTAATTTTTTGGTGAGCGGGGTCTGTGATATTGGAACTGAATCCCACTGGGTTATTTATTCTTCACGTTAGTCGCAGAGGAATCGCTGAGGTCGGAAGATTGCCAAATGTGTGTTGTATGTATATGAACTTGACAGGTTAAGTGAAACAGATCATTGTTGTTTATACCATGGGATATTTCGGTTACGTTTGTTAAACTTTGTGTGTGAGAGTTCTTTGAATATTATCAGCTGCCACAGTCAAAGATGGATATAACCTCTGTGTCTGAAAAGTGAAGTCATTTCATTGCGTTATTTTTACTGGCCAGCAGAGGGCGACTCATGTGGTTGCAAAAACACTTCAGTTTGTATAGAAATCTGTGCAAGAGTAGTACTCTGATCCCTTTCTCTGTGACGTTGGGAAACATGGATTTCTGGGTTCAATTACTAGATTTAGTTAATTCATGTTCATTTTCAGCAATATTCTCCTCATTAGTCCCTCTGAGTTGCATTTGCATGTCCTCCCTGTGCTTGTGTAGGTTTCCTCAGGGGGCTCATGCTATCACAAACATGTTCACTTACTTCACCTATCACTGTGTTCTTCATGAAGGTATTGGCTTACATTCTCTGCACAGTGGCTTCCTACTGCATCATAATGTGTAGGACAAGTTAAAGGATCAGTTTCACTACAGGAATAAATAAAGGATATATTACCCTCATACACTTCGATCACCAGAGTGGCTTTAAATCCAAATCTCCAGATTCAGTTGGCAGTTACTTTTGGGTGAAATTCGCCCTGCGTGTCATGCGTTTTGAAGACATGCAGTGTTCAGCAGGAAAATTGAGTAGGAAAGAGTTTAAGCCTTTAATAGTTGTAAGGATACAAAAACCTTCCAAAGGAGAGCTTCCCCAAATCCCCAATTATTTAGCAAAGGCCTCTTCTCTGTATGATCAGTATAACCTGTATGGCCAATAATCACACCTCTACATACATTTTTTGTTTTACATACAAATGTGAACAAGTTCAGCGAGGAAAACAATATTTTTTAGAATCTAAAGTTAGTTCACATTCATTTTCATTTAAAACCAAGGTATTGCAAGTGATGGGAAATGTTGTGTATGTGTCAAAAACAAGCACATATCGCATCCTTCTGTTTAGTGAGAACGTAATTAAAACATTACAACAGGACAGGTCAGGTATAGGTCTCAGTTTTACTGCTAGGATTTGGAGTTTGCTGATTGAAAGGGGCTTGGTTTAATGCTTGCACTGCCTTTTGTGTAAAAGACATTAACCCAAAGCAAAACATTTCTTTGTTTTACAAGAAGTTGGGAAGACAGACGGTGTGTGTGTGTGTGTGTGTGTGTGTGTGTGTGTGTGTGTGTGTTAGAGAGAGCGAGCGAAAGCGAGATCATGCATGTTTTTAATTTGTCCATTAACACCTGCTCCATATGCAGAACACACCGTCTGTATGTGTTCTTTTTTTCTTCCACTTCTTTTTTCTCAGCATGCCGTTCTCTTAGCGCAGTGTTGCTGCGGGTAACCACAATAATGGCTGGTGCAGTATGTGGTCAAATGCTGCCATGCTGCCAGTTGTAGTAAAAGCTCAGACTATTTCACGCTTTGATGAGTTTCTCTTTCCATCTCTCTCTCTCCCTTTTTGTGTGCCACTTATTGCAGTGCACACAGAGAAAGTGAAGAGTATAGAGGGAAGGGGAGAGAGCAAGAGATCAATGGATGTATAGAAGAAAAGTTCACAAATAAAGGACCATAGAGAAATGAATGGAGGACAGTGAGAAAAGGTGAAAGGAGAGTGCTAACAAGAGCTCACATTGCAAAAAACAAGGACAAAACTTGACAAATATACTTGAAACAAACTGCAGGACCACAAAATAATGTTGTGAAAGATAAAAGTGCACTGTTCTGCTACCTCCTTCTCATCCTCATCCTTACTAAATTTCCTGTATCTCTTAATCCAGTGTCTCACTATCTTCATTCATAATATAACTATTACATACACTCATCTTTAACGTGTCTAACAATAATAGTAATGATGACAAATGTGATTGTGCAAATGTATGAACCATAACAAAAAAGTGTTGGTTTTGAGCTGTCTTAAGTTACCTTAGGCCTGAGTCACACAGGCCTAGAGACCTGTCAGTGGCCCCCATGGTGAACCATGGAGACACGTACCTCCATAGTACCTCGGTTAGCAAATGTTTGTTGCAGTAGGGAGAAATTTTAAAGGTCATTTTTCTTCATTTCTTGTTTCCTTAGCATTTTTTCCCATTCAGGTTTAAATCCAGTCCAGCCAGCAGTTGGTGAGTGTGCGTCTTCTATACAAAGTATAGTAACTTCAGCAGTCTGCTAACAAGGAAAGAAATCACAAGGATATTTTTGGTGCAGTGCCCTCATTGTGACAAGTTTCACCCAGCAACAGCCAGCAACCTCCAGCAACCACTTACCAGTCAGGGAATATGCATTTTTCCTACACAACAGGTTGCCAGGAAGTTGCTGAGTATATGACCCAGACCTTAGCTAGCTCTGATTTGATTCTAGATATTGCCAGTTGGTCTATCTAGCACTTTTTCCACACTTACATATTTAATCACAGTCTAATTGCAATTAATTATTTGTTAAGACAATGGCGATAATCAGGATGAATTTATGTTTTATCCTAATATGAGGCTGACTTTTGTGATTTCAAGTAAAATGTAACAGCTATTGCCTTGACAAGCTTTCACTAGGATTCATGATTCCCAGAGGATTAATCATGATCTACAGTATCACCTGCTTGTACCTCACTTGATCCTTTTTTTTTCATTGTGATGAAGAGAGATGTGAGCTTGCAGTGAGATCCACCAATAAATCTGCTACAATATAATCACACATGATAGCTTATGGATTCTTGGCTGGAATTCTGTTCCGTCTCCCTCTGTACAATTCCCATATCTTTTTTTTTTCTGCAAAGATTCTCAAGTAATCAAAGTGATGGAGTATCTAGAAGTACTTCTTGACTGTCTCTGAAACATGTCTTTTTCTTTCTTTCTCCTTTCCTTCGCTCACACCCTGTGTAAACCACTTTCTGTTTACAACATGTTGACACAGCCAACATAGTTTTGGTCAGTTAGCAACAAGGGGAACTTTCCCAAAAAAGGATTAGACTATGTTTGGCCACACTGGACTAACATTGGTACAGATGTGGTAAATGATGTAAGGAGTCCAGCGGCTGGCTGCAGACTGGTATGTTAATGTGCAAATCACTGTTATCCATTTGATAGAATGTGTCAATAAGTGTTGAAATATATAAAAGGAATTTTAAACAATGGCAAGATTTGGAAAAGTGGAAATCAAATTCGCCTTCTAATATTGTCCAAAAGCAAGGCACTCTTTTAATTATATGCCCTTTTTAATTAGTGGAAAACAGTTATCTTTGCTCATCTTTTAATATGTAATTCTGTGTTGAGTGGAAAAAAATGAATAATAACCCAATGGTAAAATGTATTCCCAATGACCAGGTGTTGTAAAGGAGTGGCCTTGGAATTGTGGCATCATACCAATAGCTGTCCTACTGAGGAGGTAATCTCCCATACGCTATAGGTGCTCCAGCTTTGAGCAATAGAGATTTGCATTTGTCCTGAGCAGCTGAATGAAGAAAAAAACAAAAATGGTAGTTTCTGGGGGAAGGAAAGCTTGTCCTGTATGCCCTTGTATGAAGAAAAATAATAAATAAGAAAATCCACTTAGAGGAGGACAAGTTCAACACTTAAGAGCCACCTTCTTTTTTCATTGCTCAGATGGATGCAAACTGTTTTTTCTCGTATTTCACTTAGACTCTAGAACAGGTTTTTTGTTAATGAGCACAGCAGAGATGTATGTGCAATGCTAATGAGCGACAGGCAAAGGGTGGAAAATGAGGAAAAGTCTGCATACTCAACTTAGCAGACAATGTCTAAGACAAAGCCATTAACATTTTTGTAACATGCAGTCGTTTAAAGTATGAACTACTATCTGTAGAGGTTACACATTGTTCAATCTTACTTAAGATTGTTTATTTTTCATCTAAAATGATTAGATGACTACGGCTGCAAAGATTGTAAAAATAATTGACTGTAAAAAATTGTCGACGCGTCATACACTAATATATATAAATTTTGATTTGATTTGAATACCACATAAATGTGTTTTTGTAACTGCAATACACTACAGGAAGCTATGACGGCAATATGGCCTCTATTGTCTGCCAAGGCTACACTTAGTGCTAAAAAAGAAGAATGCAGTGTGAACACAAAACAGAATGTCACTGTCGCTACCTGATCCGTACCGGAAACCCGATCGGTACCACGCATGCGCAAATCTAACGCCACTTCCTCTCTTTATCATTAAAACTTTCATTTGTATTACTTGATATTTTTATTTATTTATATTTTATTCTGACGGTCCTATTGAGTAATGTTACATTTTTTTAAATTATTTTCAAAATCATGTTTCTTGGGTCATTATTTAAATTTTCTGTTAAGTGGGTGAGAGAGCAGGTTGATATTCACAGGCGCGCAGACTTAAGCAGTTGAGGTACTGGTACTGGAGCCAAGAACAGAAAGTTTGCCCGTAGGAAGCTGAGGTAAGAGTTATTGAAGTAATTGTTGACTAATCAAAGCAAAATGACAGATTAGTTGACAACCAAAACAATCCTTAGTTACAGCTGTATACATACAAAGATAACACAAAGAAATGTGTGTAAGATAATACATTTATGATGCAATGCAAAGCTCGTACTTTTCTACTGGAAGATTTTGTCTGCAAAACTCGTAAAACCTGAATGATCAGTGATTTCGGTTTGCATCACAGATGGAAATGCCAGCAAACCACAAACAGTGGTGCACCTAGTGTGACTATGATGTTTGTCTCTGTACAGTACAAAGAAGACGTAAAACCCTGTGTGATTAAAGTAAACAAAAATGTCTTAGGACAAACTGAGCTGAGATAACCAAGTGAAAGTTAAACAGATTTATGGTGCTTAGTGGCCCATATCACTGCAACAGATTTGATGCAAGAGAGTGAGTCTTGCCTGGAGCTTAGCTTGAATATGTATCTGATAGCAGTCGCACTGAGGATAGTCACACACGCTCACAGCCACAGTTCTGCTCTTCTGATAGCTGCATGGAGAGAAAAGACACAGACCATGCTCCCTAGTAATGTACACTGCTAGACAGGCACACATACACACACATGTACACACACACCCTCAAACACACACTCTTGCTGCAGCAGCTGCAGTGTTAGCTAATCTGTACAGGCTCTAGTGTGCAGAATCCTGGGCTTACAGAGATCTGATACCAATTCATCTGTCTCTCTTTTTCATCTCTTTCTCTGACTGTGTCTTTCTGTAGTGTTCAAAGCTGTAAATATATTACATCCCCATGGTCTCTTACCGAAATGGGCTGATCAGGAGAATCCAGGCTCTGTTCTTTGATTGATTTCATCTATTAAATCTGTTCAGTCGTGAGCTGGGATTTAGATAAAGGGGAGGAGGGAGCTTAAAGATTTGAAAGACATCCGGGGAAGCAAAATCTCAGGTCTTTGCATTTATTTCATTACCTTTTCAGATTAAAAGCTTCTGTCTGCATTTGTAGAAGAGCGCTATTTACTTTCCTATAGGAGGTTTAAATGGTTTGAAATGAATAATAATGATAAAAAAACACCAGTATTCTCATTGTTTCTAAGAAAATTTGCTGTACAGCAATCCTGGTTTGAGGGGTTTAACAAATAATATTCCTTGATGGTGGAAAAGCCTTGTCATACCACTAGATGAATTTTCCATGTAATCTATGATGACAAGATGTCCTAGTTTGCCAGGGACGGTGTCTGGATTTTGTGCTCGGACTCAGACAAGCCTAGAAACACAGCCTAGTATCTGAAAAAGTTGGATGCTGTGTAAAGCTATTAATAAAAATGGAATTTAGACCATAAATTTAATTAAAAATATTAAAGACAGCATTTGAAATATTATTTTGGGGGAGCCAAGAATTTGAATTCTTCCTTTTATGACAATTTTTCTCTTACTCCCGTTACACTCATTGACACAATCAGGCATCAAACTGCAGGTCTTTATCCAAAAACTGAAAATGCACTGATGAAGTGCACTTCAGTTTCCAGTCCAAATAATTGCTCTCATGCGCACAAGGTGACAAAAGTGGTAAGTGATGTGAGTGAGGAGTGTGTGTGTTAGAGAACGAGTGACTGTCAGATGAGCCAAACAAATCTTTGACTTTGTGCCAAAATGTCTGGTGACCTCAGTTACACTCAGACTTAACAGATGTGGATTGTGGCGATAAACCTAAGGCAGGAAGACTCCCTCCTTCCACTGCGCCTTTCTGTTTGCACTAGAAGCTTTTTAATGACTTTAACAAACATTTGAATCGTATAAAAGGCGTGTAATTAGCCACGAGGCACATGCACATGCTCTTTCTGTATCCTGAAGTATGACATCCCAGAAAGGGTTTGGCCTGGCAGCAAGAGGAGGCTTCAATTTAATCCCATATGGTGCAAAACACTTAAATCCTAAGCCAAAAGTAGAAGGTAAGCAAACCATATTCACAATTAAAGCTCAAGACCTAACAGTACTAATATCACTCCCTCTATGAAGCTATAGCTAGAAACTAGCTATCATAGCTAATTAATGTAATTGCTTATGTTAAGTAGTTATGTTTAAACTTAAGGGAAAAAATCCACAAAGTGTGGCTTTGCTGAGCTATATTTGTGTCATCTAACATTTTCCACAATAGTGGAATTCAACTTCAACTTAATCTTTACAAAAACCAATAACAAAATAATGCCAACAGAAACCGAGATGAATATAACTATCGTGGCATTTGGAGACCTTTGGCCACAGTGTTGTGTGTCACATCTGTGTGTTGTGATGTGACACTGAGCTTTTTTTCTGTCATCGCTGTTGCCCTTAAGCTCGTTTTCAAACTGCGAAGTGTACAAAACACTGTAGAGAAGATTTGTATGGATATAATTGTGTGTGTGTGTTTAAAAACACTGCCAGTATACTTTCTGTGGTTTTGTGGCTGTTAAAAGCTAGCTTGTGTGTCAGGTTTACTCGAAGTAAACATTTCCACATCTTTGAGCGGGAGTAAAAGTGGGACCCTGTTAAGTCAAATTAACGATTTGCCATCAGTTTAAACACTGACCTGACAAGTAGGTTTTCTGCGACTGAGGGAGAATGAGCATTTGCCATATTTTTTTTTAAACGTGTGTGTGATTGGTATATATCCATAATGCATGTGTAACAATGCAACAAATAACTCTTTATGTCATTTTGGGTCCTCTGGGATCTGACCTCACTGAGTTCTCCCGCGATCCCTGGAAAAAGAATGTAATTCGGGAATTCCAGCTGGGATTTCCCTTGCAGTTTTTCCCAACCTGGAATTTAATAGTGCAGATTAAGCAGTAGGATTTGGTGTGTATGACTACTACCTTAATGCCTCAATATCACAGTGAGCTGTCATAATTTAGCAATGTGTGGTTCTCATAGGAACTTAATCTAAGTGTGAGGCTGACAGTCTATTGCTTGTATCGTGTGTAAGGTGTTGAATATCAGTGTTCAACCTCTGCAGTGAGGTGGGATGCTACAATAGAATCTTTACAGAGTTTGTTATGGTGTATTTTGTGCATTTACAATCACAAAGCATGAGAATACAGAGAGAATCGGTGCAGGCACAGGGGAAACATGCAGCTCCTCACAGAAAAACCCTACCTGACCAGGGGAATTTGAACCCAGGATTATCTGGTCGAAGGTCAGAGCCACCCCGTTTTTGAAATTGATAGATATCCTCTTTCCCCGTGGTTCCTGTCTTAGGATGAAGGCATTTGAACATATGAGTGTCTCCAGGTTTGTTAAGAGTTATTACAGGTCTTTAATAAAAGGAGTGGTAACCAATGCAGACCGGACTCTAGAAAAGCTTGTGACAGCTCATGATTAAGAGAAATGAGGTTATTGAGAGTTTAACGATAACAAATGATCCATGAGAAGAGAAACGGAGGAGAAGCTGCTGACATTCAACTTTTTTTTTCTAATACAAGACTAATTACAAAAACACAGTTTTTCCTTGGCACTATGGAAAACACCCCCAAAATGGCAATAAGATCATAACCAAACTCTCCATGGAAATGCAGGCTAATGAAATTCTTTCAGCATAAGCAGCTCTTAGGGCAAAAAAAATGCAATGCCCCTATTAAATAATCATAGGAAATATGAGGTAATTTTGTGCCTATAAAGTAAAGTAATAGCTGTGACAATCTAAACATCTTTACAAGCTTTACCTGTGAGCCAAGCAATCGATATGATTTGACATGCCGTGCTGATTCATAATATTTGTACTAATATAAACCCCAAGACAGCAAGGAAAGCAGCCGGCAGATAGAAGAAGAGCAACAGACAAGAGGCAGCCAGCAAAGCATGTTGAATGAAATGAAAAGAGTGAGGCAGGGAGGGGAAGACGGGCAAATGAATCCACTCTACAATCTATCAGCAATGGCAGGTTGTCTATATGTTGGAGGACTGAGCTATCACATAATCCCCGGGTGGTCCTGGTTTCTGTCTCCGCGGTGACAAGCGTCTCCTTGGTGGATGAACGAACTGTCGGTGAGTGGAGGCCTCGCATCCGTGTGTGTGTGTGTGTATAAAGATTTATGAGTTCACACACTGACAATGAGAAACAGCCTGCTTCATACATGCGCTCTCTTTCTCATGCACACCCACTCCCCCACATTTTTTTCTAGATCATATTATAAATGACTGTTCTTAAGACCTGTGGGTTAATCACTGGGGCTCCACGGGCTACTCACATATGGCATGACTAGATATTAAGAGTTAGAAATATTGTGGCCCAGTGGAAGAGAGCACCGGTCGATGTCAAGGGAAATTTAATGAAGGCAGTTTAATTTTTAGTTTGAAGATGAATAAATTTATGCTTAGCTACATTAAAATTTCATCCATTTAGCATTTTAATGATTGTTGTTTTATAGTAGATAATTGTGTAATTGTGCATGTTTGGCTCTAGCTGAGTAATAAATATAGTCTAGTCTTGAAGTGAAGCTGGAAAATGGGCTTTCTATTATCTCTTGTCTTTGAGGAACACTTCAGATTGAGTGGTTTGGAGACAAAGTAATAGGAGCGACTGAAAACACCAGTGATGATGTAAGGAACTGCTAAAGGAAATTCACCAGTGATTTGCAGATGCAGCCCATAGATTTTGTAGCTCGTGTGTTTTTTTTATAACCATAACTTTCACTATGTAATGCTATGGAATGTTGAAATGCTGTGTGGTTCTTCAACGACACCTTCACTGCCTTGATGGAAAATAAGTCTAAATGTGATTTTAGGATGAAAGTTGAGAAGTAATATTCGAGCTTTTTTGTCTTGGTGGAAATACAGACTTTTGTGAGTGGTATTGTAGTCCCCTGGCACAGAGAGGTGCCTTTAATCTTGATGAAGGGTAGCGGTGGAATCACAATCATCTCCAAACACACAGCCCTACATACACAGGGAAACAGACAAAGAAATACACAAGCACAATTACACTAAGATCGATTCCCAGGGAGGAAAGTTGCAGATGTGATGTTTTAGGTCTTTACATTTAAAGCCATTGTATTTGTACCCCTAACATATTTTTGTTAACTGATCTTTTACAGTTAAAAACAAAAAAAAAATTGGCATTAGAATACCTGGATTCGAATCATTGGTGACCTCTTTTTGTCCTCATTTTAGATGTTTAACATCTAAATATGTTCTACCATATCTGTTTATGTGACTGCAGATAGTTTCTAATGCTTTAAGAAAGACACTTCTGTGGAGTAGTATTATAACATAGATAGGCCAGCAGTGGATGTAGGCTATCAGCCGATCTTGTTTCTAATGTAGCACACTGACTCCCATGATGCTGCAGAGGACGAGAGACTGGGAGTGAGAGAGAGAGAGAAAGGCCTCCGGCTCCTCTTGCTTCTTGTACTCTTTCACAATCTCTCATATGTCCACCTCAATCACACTTTTACCCTCATTTTAACTTTCTCTTAGGGATACTTTAAGTCTTTCATCACTCTCAGCTCTTTTCATGTGATCTCTTTGAACTTTCTCACACTGTTTCACTTATGCTTGCTTTCAGTATGCACAGTAATACTCAATGAAGAGCATTACAATAAAGACATTTTTCATTCTCTGTATGAATACATAAAACCTAAAAGAGATGATCTATCGACTCGTTTTTACATTTTTATGAGTAGATGCCACGTTTTAGGGCAGCAAGGGCCGGGGACTTTTCTGTGTGGAGTTTGCATGTTCTCCCTGTGTCTGCGTGGGTTGTCTCCAGGTACTCCAGGCTTCCTCCCACAGTACAAAGACATGCAGTTAGTGGGTTAGGTTAGTTTTGGCAATTCTAAATTGCTCATAGGTGTGAATACTGTGTAAGTGTTAAAGGTTGTCTGTCTCTGTGCCAGTCCTACGACAGACTGGCAACCTGTCTAGGGAGTACCCACCTCTTACAGTGTGGTAGCTGGGATAGGCTCCATAGGGTAAAAGGTGGACTTTTTCTAAGGAGAAACCGCATATCCATCCTCTGTTCAGTAATGCTTTGCTGTGCCTGTTCTTCATTGACCTACCTCTGTTAGAGGTACAATTTGTTATTTTGTGACTCTGGAGATGATGCTAGCAGCCTAATATTGTGTCCCATTTCAAGAGCCACCTGCTTCAAAGGACGCAGCTGATGGAGGGTGCAAACTGAGTCTGCATCTGCACATTAAATAAAGTGATTACAAAGGCAGTAGTAGTTTTTGTGCTACTGAGACAACTAGAGAAATAGAAGTTGATTTTTTAAATATATTAACCCTTTCATTGGAGAGATTTTGGGAGATGGGAGATTTTGCTAATAGCATATCTATCAATGTCAGATCGATAGAATGAGATATTACAGTGGTTCTCGTGGTAAAAATTAAGTGCTTATAAAATTGAAACAGAGTGGGTTAAAAAGATTCGATATTTAAGATCACACTTTTTTGTATTTTATCATCGGGCATTTTATTTTTATCAAAAATTCATGTATCATCTGGACTACTGTCCTCCATGGATCAATGTAGGCAGTTTGTGGGAGTGTTTGACGTGTTAATGTTTTTGATTTCTGGCTGTGAATTTTCTTAAATTTGATTCAAAAACAAGCAACCCGAAGCAGTCAGAATTGTTGGCACCACTCTGCGAGCTAGTGGGAGTAAATGACAATCAATACAAACCACTGCATAAACAAAAGATGAAACAACCAACTTGGTATTAAAAGAAGTGAATGAAGGGGAGGAAGAACAAGCAGTTGAGGACAGAGATTCTTTTGGATGGTCTGCTGACAGTATCCAGCAATGGAAAATGGAAATGGAAAATACATTGATGCTAATTTTAGTGCTAAAAGAGTGTTTAATGTTTAATGGTCAAAATACAATACAAATGTTTTATAGGTTGTACTTTTCAAACAAGGTGGCAAAATGTGCTTCCTCAAAAAAACACACGGTTTTCATTGTTAGTTTTCTTCAGCATGTGTAATATTTGATCGACTGACTAATTAGCTAAAACCCGTGTTAAAAACATCTTAATTTGTCTTATATTTAAGCATTTAGATATACTAACAAGCTGAAACAGCATGTGATAGCTAGACAGCAGATAATGAACGGAGGTAAATGGTTTTAATGTGCACAAACACACACTCTTTCACAGTGATTAGCCTACAGTTGCCCTTCTGTTTTGTCTGTTGTGTGTCACACAGGGAACAAATAGGGACAAGCAGACATTAGCCATGCCCCGCTGTTTAAACACAGACCTCTGTGCGTGTTATATCCCTGTCTGATCAACAATGTCTCTCTATTCTGGCGAAGGTGTGGTAGGTCTTTCCTTGGCACAATTGCAGCAAGTGGTTTAGGACTGAGCCTGTGTGTGTGTGTGTGTGTGTGTGTGTGTGTGTGTGTGTGTGTGTGTGTGTGTGTGTGTGTGTGTGTGTGTGTGTGTGTGTGTGTGTGTGTGTGTGTGTGAATATCACTCTGTGCCACTTCCGAGCCTTTACAAAAAATTCCTCCATTACACACTCTTCCTACATCCTCTGCTTCCACCATACAGTAAAACCAAGCTTTACATGAGTGGCCCACACACACAGACTGCACTGCCAGCCGCCTTCTCTGTTTTCTAAAGATCTCAGGGTACAGTCCTTCAGATTTATTCAAATGCCGAAAGCACTCTTTGATTAGTCTTTTCTTGGAAAAAAAAATGTATTCATTAGTCTCATATGAAGAACTGAAGGCATGTATTGGATGTTTTACCAGGATTAGGAACAGCATGTATTTTCTCAAATATGAGAAATATGCAAAGCTGCTCATGCTCAGTTTGAGTCAATGTCCATGGAGAAGGATAAAATGGAAGGATTTCCACTTCAGCGATCTGATAGGTAGCTCATTTACTCTTGGACTGCATGTGAACTTGGTCCATATCAGATAAAAAGGGCTCACATACCATATGTGTTTTACTTCCATTCAAAATCTGCTTAAAACACCAAATATTATCAACTTTGAAGAGAATACTAAATGTAACACTTTAGTGTTACATAGAGCTTTAGTGATGCAAATCACAATTGTGCTCTTCACAGTGCTTATAATTGATCTCTATCCTCAGAGGCTAAGCACATCTATATACATTCACTTCATGCACTCACGCTTAAAAGCATATGCACACCAATAAAATGCTCTATAAGCAGTACACATGTCACCATTGCGCAATTTGTAGCCACTCTTGTCACCTTTATGCTGTTTTCACACACAGCTGCATGCAATCATAAGCACAACGTGCACAAGCTTGCTTTTTCAATATGCCTGAAATAGTGAGGAGTCAGTGGCGAAGGTGAGCAAGAGCAAGAGAGGTGGGGTGAGTAAACGAAAAAGAAGTGGAAAGAAAGACTGAACAGAAAAATCCTGTTTCCATTGCTTCACACAGAGAGAGGGAAAGAGGAAGCCATAAGGGGGATGGCAACGTGACAAATGTCTGGCCA
This sequence comes from Rhamphochromis longiceps, assembly GCF_057381845.1. NCBI lineage: Eukaryota > Metazoa > Chordata > Actinopteri > Cichliformes > Cichlidae > Rhamphochromis > Rhamphochromis longiceps. Next base: position 9,474,878 of record NC_140569.1, on the reverse strand, counting down.
TAGAGTGAAGCCAATAAGAGACAGAACTAAAGAGAGGGAGTGATGAAGGAAGAGCGAGAGAGAGGAGGAAAGGAGAGAGAGCAGAATATGTAATTAAAGCTGTGACTACCAGGGTCTGAAATCATTTCTCCCAGTCGTTGTGTTGGACTTGGCTTGTGGTGCATCTCTGGAAACTCCAAATGACATAAGTCATTTCACAGTATGTGTGCGTATGTGTGTGAGTGGGTATGACTTAATGTACAGTATTTTGGTATGGTTTTTCACATATGCCAGACAAGGTCGATTATGTTTGTTAAGTAGCTATCTGAGTGCATGCCTTCCAGTGCCATGCGACATGCACTGTATATATTTCTGCTGTATCCTAGCTTTAAAGTGATTTGTTTTCCACATTGCTACATCAGTGTGTTTATAATGGATCAATAGAACCCCCATGACCTCCAGGGAGACATAAAGAAAGTGGAGAAGAGAGAGGGTCAAACGTAGCTGCTGATATGAAACCAGCCTTTTGTTAGACACCTCACAGTTCACTGCACTGATGTAGGACCAACTACTACATGGCTGGTCCAGTCCCTGAGGGTCTTAATCTGTCCTTTTCCATGTCTGTCACTTCTGCTTAATTCATTGCAGCTTATATGGTGCTTATTGTTATGTGTGTCAATTTCCCATTTTCACAAGACTGTACAACACAAAATCTTACTGTTTTAATATGATAAAAGAAATAACAATACATTTAACGCTAAGGTAGGTGGTATTGGGCAAAAATGCCATTGTACAGTGAAATTTCCACTTGTTATATGTCAGTTGTTCAGAAGTGAACTTCCACATCGCCTCTCCAGCTCTGTTTTTAAGCTTTGGAAAATCTAGATGGGACATTTTAACCAGTACAGGGATTTTCTGTCTGGTGTTCAAATGCAAATCATGCACACTGTTTCAATGTCAGAATATCCTGCAGGAAAAGTTGCTATTTCAGCATTTGCACTAACTATGTGCAGTCCAAAACCTATTAAAAAAAAAAAGACAGACTAAAAATGGACAAAGAGATTAAATAATGTGTGGGATAGCTGGAATATTTACACAGGTGACCTATGAATTCTGTTTAGTGCATGGGTAATCTTAGAGTGCTGCATAATTTGCAATGCTTTATTATTTCACCACTAAGTGGTTCACACATTCAGCTAAGCGATAGATCAGGTTCTGTCCCTGGAGGAGACACAAATACCTTGGGGGTTGCATCAGAAATGGCATCCAACTTCAAAATCTGCCAAATTCACTGTGCAGAGCCTGCTGTGGCAACCCCTTCCAAATAAAGACAAAAGCTGAAATTATGCTTTTTGCTTTACCACAGACTGCTAAAATGTCACCATTCTTCTTTCTATCTTTAATTGCTCCCCTTCCATGCTTTGTTTTTATCGTTTTCTTTTCTGCTCTTCCTCGCACCATCCTTCTCTCATTTATCCATGCATTCCATCATCCCCGTTGGGTTTTGTCTAGTGTAGATTTATACCTGCCTAAACAGAAGAAGAACGGTACACCTTTAACTCTCTTCAGTACCTTCACAGACAAAAGATGCTCATAAAACATGCCGTGCACAGGGACAACCATACATCACCAAGATATTTAATTAGTAAGACTTATGATTATTACTTTACCGTGCCATTGAAAACACAAAAGGCCTGCAGTGCTCTGGCGTTCATTTCCACTTGCTCCTGTGTGTGTGTAAGGTAAGTATGTTTTGCAGTCTTAGCATGCTAGCAGTTTCCACCACACCGAGACTATTTTAAGACTGGTGCTGACATGAAGAAAAAAATCAAAGAGAGAAAAAATGAAGGCACAAACGCAAAATGTTAAATGACTAAAGAGAAACAGGAAAGAAATCAGGAAGTAAGAAGGTTACTTTGGATGTGTATAGAGGATGAAGTAAAGGGGGAGTAAAGAAAGAAGACTATTGATACTGTATGGTAACTCTAATGACTGCAAGAGTGCCTTTAAGCAAAGACTTTGTCAGATCCCTATAAACTGCCAACCCGCTCTCCCTGTCTCTCTCTTCTTTTCGTTCTCTCTCTGGGGACTCTCTCACAGGAATGTTTCCATTCCCAAGCATTCAAAAAAAGACGAAGTTGCAGGGGTCAGTGTGCATGTGTGTTTGTTTGCCTGCTTGCGTGCATATTTCTGTGTGGAGAGTACAAAAATGAAAAAGATCTTATGTTTCTTTACTTGTGTTTGCGTACAGTCTCTCTCTTGCTCTGCGTGCGTGTGCGTGTCTGTGTGTGAGTGTGCGCGCACGCTGGTATTGATCAGGTCTCGCTTCCATCATTGGTTATTGAAGACAGCAGCGGGCTCAGTGCACTGCTCCACATTATTCACTGTCTACTCACACAGGCTCTCCTTTTGTCCTCTTTCTTTTGCTCTAATAGCAGATAATTTATTCCAATAAATCCCAAATCAAAGTGGACCTAATGTGAACCCATATGACTGGAAGTATTTGAATTTCACATTGAAATTCAAAGATTGTTTTTAAATAAAACAACACATATAGTCATCCTGATTCAGCCCCTGCTTATAGGAATGACCATTAAATATGCTCAACCAGCAGAATATCCCTTAAAAACAGTCTCCTACTCTACCTAAGCTACCTAAACATCTAAGCTCCTCTTATAATATGCAATATTTATACAGGGATACATTACAATTTTAGTGCTATAGCATGTCCCCACTTCTCTCTGGTGTCAGTCAGCCTCCTTGTTCACCCCTTTCAAATCTCCTGATCATATAAAGTGGCTCTGTAGTGGAAATCAATAATGAGCTCTCTCATGCTCTCACCTCTAGCAGTTGTCCAATGAAGAACAGCAACATGCACAGTCTGTTGTTTTTAACACACCAGAAAAGGAAATAGGTGCAAACACTGTCTCAGTACAGCAGAACCAAATGGAGATGGGCCATCGTCATGCTACACTGTGCAAGAATTCAATAGAGCATGGCTTAACAGAAACAGTTACATATCAAGACAACCAAAAATAAAAGCAGGGCAATTGTCACAAAAATGCTTTATTCCCTAAATTGTTCAGATATGTTCTCTGCCCCGATATCACCTGGGGGAACATGGCTAGCTATAATGTTCTATATAGTGGAGTCAGGGGGGGTGTTTTGGAGGCTCTGTGGGGATTTTATCGCTAAACAGAGTCTATAAAGGCACCAGGAAGGAGAGACAGTACTATTATTTGGACTCTTTGTAAAGAGAAATACACTAAAATGGATTACATTACACTCTTTTTGAGTAGAATCGCAATTCATGACCTGAATTATCATTCTTCCATGTTTACTTGATCTCATCTAAATATGTTAGGTTTGGCTAGATGCAGAGCCTGTCACTTTAACTTGAGGCTAAAGGCCCATCTCACAACTCTCAAGGGAATTTCATCTCTGGTCTAAGAAGATTTGGCAGCATTGTTATATATTTAGTACATTTGTTAAGGTTCCTTTGCAGCTTACCAGATAGCTGCCCTGTCCTATCTTGGGTTACCAGACCTGAAGGATGAGTGAGTCTCCCATTCAGTGAATAACCTCTCAACCTAACCATGTTGGATCTTTCTAATAAAATACTATCACATAAGTCTTGTCAGTGATGTAATTCACCCTGATTTGTCCAATTCCATGACATTAAATCTTCTTATTTCCCATCCTGACTCTAACATTTAAGAGCAAGGAGCGGAAGGCTGCTCTGCTAGTCTACATTTTCCTTTTTATGCTGTCAGTGCACACAGCTGAAGAAGGATCTCTGTGAAGGCAAGTTGGCTGTAGTGTGTGGCAGACTGACTGACAGAGATTGAATTTCTAAGTACAACTTGGACTGAATGAAATCTTCTCAACTGGTGATAGCTGAAGATTCGACTCATCAGTAGATTCTTTGGAGACACAAAATGTAACGGACAAGAGGTAACGAGAGGTTTTAATAGAGACAGCAGAACATTAATGTGTTACATTTAACAGAGACCTTGGAGACAAGTACATTTACTGGAAACAAAAGGCTCGAATGCCATGTGGAATACAGAGGTAGCAGGTGTTTCAAATACTGAGTAGAGTCTTTGCAGACATCGCTGCACAATACACTACTTAACAAACTTATTAGACCCCCACCCAGTGTAAGGTTTACGCCACAGCTGCCCTTAATTAATAACACTGGTAATTACTAAAATCATTTTATGCTCCTGTAATGGTTACTCCACCAGTATACACAAGCTCTTTAATCAAAATGAAATCAAATCATTTGAATCAAAATACTTTTAATTCTAAAATGTAATTATTGTTGTCACCCATTAATTTTCTGTTTTCTAGTAAAACAGTACAGCACATTATAATTTTTTGATTAAGATGCCAAATTACAGTTCTTTACTTGTGCTCCTGAACAGAGAATGTAGTTTTAGTGGTTAAATGTTTTCAAATGCTTAATTAATTTCTGACTGACAAAACTAAAACTCTGACTAATTTTTAGTTTTGACAAAGTTTTTGATAGAGGTCTAGTTCTGTAACTTTATGTGATCTGCCATGTAAATAAAACCACTTATAGATGATAATGACTCTGCAGGATGACCTATTGTTTCACAAATGCTTGTAATACCACACAGCAAGTCCAGGTGCTTGGTTTTCTATACCTGAAAACACCTGAATTCAAAGATCAGGAGGTGTGGCCTAATATTTTTGTTCAGTGCGCCCCAGGGTGGCTGTGGCTACAATGTAGCTTGCCATCACCAGTGTGTGAATGTGTGTGTGAATGGGTGCATGACTGGATGTGTAAAGCGCTTTGGGGTCCTTAGGGACTAGTAAAGCGCTATACAAATACAGGCCATTTACCATATAATGTATGTCACAGGCATTTTGTACAGAGTAGAGTAAATTCTCAGGTACAGTACAGTTATGTTCTATTCCCTGCACACAAGAGAATGGTGTAGTCTTTAGCAGAGGACTGATTTTCATCTTTAGTAGACTCTACATAAGGGGTTCTAAAGTTTATGATTATGGAAACAGCTGGGCTTTTACTGCTCAGCAGACCATGGAGACGGCGAGATATTTAAATGTTCAGTAAACGACTTTTCTGTCAAAAGTGGAGATTTGCATAATCAGCAGACTCCATAGAGATGGTGGATCTCAACAGCCTGTCAGTACTGTTCATTATACTCTGTGGAGATTGCATTGGGCTTCTAATGTATAGACAATTTTACAGAGACAGCTGAAGGATCTGCTGTTCAGTAATCGTGACTTGGGTTTAAATGAGTTCAAGTCCCAGGATATCAGGACATGCTTCTCATGTCTGTATGGACGTGAGATTGAATCGTCTATGAATATCAGTTCATTATATAGCACAGTCAAAAGATCATGCCTAGTCTCTCAGGTGGTTACAGAATAAATTACTGTGTCTTCCATTAAATACAAAAGAGTTCAAAGGCTAACATTAAATGCACATAGCACTCTGTGCCTCTGACTTGGACTTTACCTCCCTCTCTCTCTCTATGTGTCGCCCTCTCTCTACCTCTGTCTCTGTCCTTGAGGTCAGTTTAATTTATATCAAGATACATACAAAGAGTTCAACATTGTTTGGCTTTGAACTTTGCCCTGGGTATTATTACGGTGATACTTACAGTGCAACTGTTCTGAACACTGAAACACTGCAAATGAAATGTATTCTTCTATGCTGTAGTGATTCTTTGTCAGTGTTCTTGCTGTATCATGCTGTACAAATGGCATTTAAAAACTGAAAATGAGAACAAGAAAGTGCATGATGCTTTGGTCAATCGCAGGTCATGCACACTGCTTTTGGGTTTGTATTTATTATTCTACCAGCAGTCTTCAGTGTTTTAGAAGTATCTTGTATCCGAGGCTGAATGTCAAGAGGCCCTCCTAATGAACTTTAAGCCTGTCCTCTGCTGGGAAGCAGCATGGTACAACATCTGTCATAACACACACAGCCTCACACTCGCACACACTATACAGTATGCATGCAGGGAGAGACAAAGAGCAGGACAACAGGTGTGTTTTATGTTGCAGTTAATGAAGCCCCATCCTTTCCTCACTACAGTTCTCACCCTCAAACTCTCATCTTCTCTCCCTTTTTTCCCCTGTTGTGTCTCTTTGACCACGTAGGGCTTTTTTTTATATGTCATATTTTTCCATTTCTGTCTTGGTGTTTAAAAAAATCTGTTTTTTAGTTTAACCACCATATTTGTTGTTCTGTCTTGTTTTTGTGAGTGTTGCTCTCACACTCCTAAAACTGCCTCTCCTCATCCTCCCCTTTTAATAAAGATCTTTTAATAAAGCAGAATATTCACAGCATAGTTATTGTTCTGTTATGATTTGAAGCACAGGATTTAAGTTGGTTTACTGTTTAAGAGACGAAAATTTCAACTGTTATGTCAGTGACTAAAGCATTAATGTATCTTCTCTGAGCTGTCGCAGATTTTATCAGCGAATGAGCGGTCTTCCCGTTACTTATTCCCACTGGTCATTCCCACTGACAGTCCCAGCAGTATTCTGGTTAAAACAGGGGCAGCGATCTGTTTCCCAGTGGATACCGGCCTGCTTCCGTTCCCCACTTCCACGTCCTGGTTCAGGCGCATATTAATAGCACCTACCTACAGTGATGTCTGAGCATGTGTGTGTGTTTGTGTGTTTCATCCTATTAAAAGTTGAGCAGTAGTGAAATGGATTGTCTAGAAAAGGCAAAACCTCCAATTTTTTTTAATTCATGGGTATAAAATCCATGATAATTGAATATCAGTGATTTTTTTTTAAACTAGGTCTAATTTACCGTCTGTCAGACAATTACTGTGAGCATTTCTCTACATATACATATACATATAGTACATATAGTTTTATAGGCATGTTTATAATTTTTATAATGCCTTTTTTTATTTTTTTTTATTTAAAAAAAGTGGGGGAAATAGCATCTAAAGTATTCATCCAACAACCTGGACTAATTGATTGATCAGATTACTGTGCATTACCTATTTTCTCCGTGACATGGTCTTCTTTAATTTGTTTATGTTATGCTTTCTACATAGTTTGATAACTGTAAAACCAGTTTTTGCTTAGAGATATCAGTAGTTATCTCTATCTACACGCTGACCCCCTAATAACCAAGTGAGGCACCAAGCCGCCACTTTAAAGCAATGCTTTCCACAACAGCTGGGTGGAATTCCTCTGGGAAAGCGTCTTGATGTCTGTGGTTCACTGTGTTGAGTGCGTGTGGCTGTGTGTATCTGTTTATGGGTGTGTGTCTATGTGTAAATGGATTTCACATTTATGTCTAGTATGTGTATATATCTGATGCAATAGGGGTCATCATTAACAAGGGAGCAAGCGTCATAGTTGTGCAGTCAGTGTCATAGAGGTTAAAATGGCAAGCATGCACACACATAAACACCCTCCAGCCTCCTTGGTGTATTACGGATTTGACCTCTAATATGCTAATTCCCAGGGCAAAGTAGGTGTTCACCAGATGCACACATGCATACTTATCATAAGCATAACTGCAAGTTTTTGAAGGAAGCATAGCTACAAAACAAGAAAAATGTGGCCGCACTCAAAATAAAGCTGCTTTCTAAATATGTGTGCGGACATGCTTGTTCCTCTACATTCCATCAAAACATGGAGATCTGGAGAAAGTGAAAGCAAACAATGCAATGTCTGACCTACTTAACCACCATTGTACACACAAACACGAATAGACAACTGCAGATTCTTTTGACAGAAAGATCCGGTCTCAGTTGGATTGTAGAATCACATATCCTTGTATCTTTATCTTGTCTGTATTTGCTGCAAATCTTTAATGTGATCAGCCTTCTGAACCACAGGCACTCAAAACAAAGACACACAAGCTGGAGACCAAACCAAGCAGAAAAGTCTCGTTCATCTATGCTGTAAATGATGTAATGGTGTTCTCTGCTGTCTTCCCTTGTGGCTCACTTGGGACGTTGCATAGCTGTACTGAATGGAATTTCTTCTGTTTAGTGAAGTTCACTACAGCAAAGTTGGTGTTTAAATGTTGTCCGAATCCTACCATGAATTGTTTAAACTTGGTGACAGAAGATCTACTAAAACTAACACATAGGTTGGTTTATTTTGTTACTTGTTACCCTCTTCTCCCTCCCAGACACTGCTCTCTCACTCTACCCCAGCTTAATATTATCATTGCTAATCATCTATCACCACTGGCTTACACAACACACTGCTTGTAGCTGGGCCTCTTTTTAAGTGGAATTTCGTGGCTAAAAAGGGGGGAAAGCACTTCAGGTTTGAGGGCAAACAAAAAGATCATTACTGATCCACCTATTCAGTAGGAAATGTGGCACATTTGATTTGCCCTATGGCTCAGAATACATGTGATAACCATGAAAAGCAATGTGATCCAACCAAGAAATACAGTGAAAATGATCCCATTAACTGATATCCCAAGCAGTCACATCAGTTTACATATTTTCAGCATGCTAAATGTGTGATCTGATTTTGTTAAGGTATATTTTACTAACATTTTTGCAGCAGACTGAATTGCAGACACATTTCTCCTGGAATTGACGAAGAGTCTAGTCTACTGTAAATGAGGATAACCACTTGTGACAGCAGTAGTATTAGACACATCAGAAGACTTCCAGCTCATTTTTTACCCCTTTCTTTAATCATGCTATAAAAATATCTACAGTCTGCTGTGGAAGTCCAATTTGCTACTACCTGGAGTATGATTTAGGCTCAGCTGTGAGTAAGAAGTACAGTGAATCACGTAAGACTGAGTACTTGATGCACTTTGATTCCATTTTCACTTAGGTGTCAGGTGGCATAAGGCAATTTCATACATAATTTCACTTGTACGTATATTCTTATGCTCCCGACAAATTGCCATGTATGTGCTAATGTCCTGGAATGCCATAAAAGATAAGTTCCAGGTGGGAAATTAATTTCAGCTGAATGACTAGAGCACATTCGCTTGAAGATGTGGAGCGAGTCAAAGTGACAATGAGAAATTATTAGAGCTCTTATGGGAAACCATGACCTTTTAAATCTGTCTTTGCTCTAATTATTTATCTGGCTTTTTCCAAAACAAGTTCACATTTTAAAATGAACTTAAGCCAAAATCTTTTAGGTAGTGTGTATTTTTTTTAATATAATATAGAAAATTATCAGGCTGTTGCTTACAAATGGTCCCAGCTTTGTTTTTCTAGCTTCACAATAAACTCATATTGTGCAAAAGTGCATAACAAAATGTAGCATAAAAAAATCTGAAAATTGTGCTCCAAAGAGTTACTCATAAATAATCCAACATTACTTTTGCACAGCTGCACAGCACTTCTAGTCTGTTGTGTAAGAGAATGACGTCTGTGCGATGGGCCCAAAAAAACAGCAGCCGTTAAGCAACCAAGTTTTAAGTTCAGCTAAAGCTGTCAATCGGAGAGAAATAATAATAATAGTAGCGTAATGTCATAAGGAAATGCTGCAGTAGTTTCTCTCACCTCTCCCATCCCTCTTTTACTTGCCTTTTTCTGTCTTTCAGATTCCTTTCCTGCAGCCCTCTGTGCTCCCTAAAACTTTCTAACTTTTTTGTTGAATCAGCACTAGCAGACTTCTCTACATGGTCCTAGTAATCACGCTGACATTTCTGCAAGTTTCTACCTCGCCCTCTCACATTCACTGTTTCTTTCCTCCACTCCCTCTCTTTGTGTGTAAAACTTTGTGTCTATTAGTGCAGAGATGTTGCAGGGCTACAACAAAGCTGTGGTGCACAGTCATGCACACGCTCACATGTAAAATTCAAACTGCACCCATAAATAATATACAAAGTATACACTAACACACACACACACACACACACACATTTTTTTTGTAGGATATCAGCTCACTTTTGAACTGTGGCAGGTGGAGAAAAGCAGCAGGCTGTGTGTGTGTTACTGTTAATTCCCACGGCAGCTGAATGATTAGTGTGCTGTTTTCCTTTTCTCATTATCCACTTTGTGTCTAGCCCCTACATATTACTAGAACATTCTCATCAGATTGTCTTAATATGGTACAAACTGACTATTGTGTAAGCATGTGTTTGCGTGTGGTATAGCTGACAAAGATAGAAGAGCTGGTATTTGTCCATATGGTGACAATGAAGAGGATGAAAGTCACAAAACCGGGGGATTAAACAACAATAAGTTAGCATTGGCTATTTGTGCTGGGAAACCTTGCAGTAGTAAGCCACTAACAAGCTCCATTCTGTGGCTTTACAATTATATAAAAATCGAAGCCAATAAATAAGCATTCACCCTCTCTGGCTGGTCCCCTTGGTTCCTACAGAGAAGCAAGCCTTAAAAAGGCTTAATGAGCATGGCTGTTTAGCTGTATAGTTCAATCCAAGTTAAAGCTAATGTAAGTACTGAAAACCCTCTTTTGGCTCTGTTTAAGAACACTAAAGTATACCATGATTAGCTCTCTGTGGCCGTGTTGCAAAAACAAGGCTGGGATACCCTCCTGTTAAGCTTGCAGTTGGTCTAATATAGACATTCAAGATAATAATAAGCATTGTTTAGGTGTTTATTTCTGTAGTGGGAACAAGACTGAAGAAAGCCCTTCTAGTGAAGATATTGCCAAAGCCATAAAAGAAAATGATGTAGCTTTCAACTGCGATCTGTGTGTCTGTTTTGCAAAGTCATGAAGTAAATCAGTTTGATAGAATGTTTCAGGAAGAACTGTCGTTTCTATAGTGAACTTAAATAAGACAAAATGCATCAGCGGCACAGCATCTTATTATGGGCCATAACAGAAGAAATCAGGTAACACAATCGAACCAAATGCAAAATGATTTTATATACATTTTTAAAAATGTAGGCATAAATCTAATTAAGTTCTTTAGTCACTGATTTGTTACTTTTAAATGGCTCTTATTTAACCGCCTGTGGTTCCAGAAGGCTGATAACATCCAACTTAGTACTGAATACAGCCAGATAAAGATGCAACGATATACAATTCTACAGTCCAGCTGAGACCAGATCTTTCTGTCAGACTAATCTAAAATTGAGTATTTGTGTGTGTGTGTGTGTGTGTGTGTGTGCAGTTGAACCTTTTAAGCAGGTCAGACGCTCCACTATTTGCTTTGACCTTTCCCCAGCTCTCCATGTTTTGGTGGGACAGAGAGAAGCACAAGCACCACACACACATTTTAAAAGCAGTTTTATTTTGAATGTTGTCACTTTTTCACCTTAACATCTGCCATTAGTAGCTGTGTTTTCTTCACGTATTTGTAGTTAAGCATGTATGCATGTGATGAACACCTACTGTGCCCTAAGAATTAGAATATTACAGGTCCAATCAACAATACAACAAACAGGCTGGAGGTTTTGTGTGTGTGCTCGTGTGGTGAATCCATAAGACCCATATTAATCATTGCATTTTTAAATGTTCAAATTAAGCATGAACTTCTGACGCTGAACAGTTACAGTTACTTGAGTGCATACAGTGTATGGATGTATCCTCCAAAGCATGCTTGCTAGCATTAGATGCTGACTTAACTCCACTCTGTCCTGCAAATATAGGCTGAAATAAATAACATACAATACATACAGCTAAGAAGATGCATATGTGTGTTTGCATTTTTAAATGGGATTCATACTATCACGTACATTTGTATACACAAATATACATCACTTCATCACTGTGACATCTAACTGCTCTCAACACAATATCATGGCAAAATGTATAATAGACACGCTGGTCCACCGTTACCATTTTACGCTTTGCCTCTCCAAAAAACATATGAAGTACATTCCAGTGTCCTTAATTGATTAATTAGAGACCTTATTAAGCTAAGCAGCTAATATATGTTTATGAGTAAATGTGTTAATAATGTCTGTTTAAACACTTTCTTGTCATGATTTTTATGTTGCTTTAAAATAAAATATCTCCTTTACTGCAACTTCTGCATGCGTGTCTATTTCACGATTTGAGCGTGAAATGGACACAGTTTACCGACGTGTCTATTACATCGTTTGCCATCTGAGCTATAGCTTCTCTCACCATAAATTTGTCTGACTCTTCCCCTTTACTGTTGCGTGACACCGCCTGAAAAACCCTGGGGCTGTACTTCCACCCCCACTGCCTGCTCAATCACATATATGTAGAAGCAAGGAGCAGATTATATATTTATAAAAACGTTTCTATTATTGATAGATGTTACATAATTGTATTATAGCCTATACGTGGGTCATGAAAGGTTTCCTAGTTTCCATCTGCCCATCCATAGGATTCATTTTTTTTATCGTTTTTTTATTTCTTTGTTTTTTATTTCTGTGTTGTTTAAAAGTTGCTAGAATATTGTGCCCTTTTTGCTGATCATTTTTAGTTACCATGTATTTAGTATGTTTTTCTCCCTGATGTCACTTGTGTACCCTGCTCAGTACTCAATTACCAGTTATCATCTGCTCACGGTATTCGAAGCATTAAAATACATGAAGATCTTACGAGTAGAGCCAGACGTACAACGGAGCCTACAAATCAAATTTTACTCTATGATTATTATACGTGAAAGAAAGGTGATATTACCATCCATTGTTTCATTCTTATTTATTTTAGACATTCATGAAAATTTTTACTATCTTTCAGTTTTTTATTTGATTATTCTGTCACGTTTCTTGTAGCATTCATTTGTAGCATTGGTTTCTATTTGCTGCGTTCTCTGTAAAGCATTAGATTCATGCATTTAATCAAATTAATAAATTCATTCACTTATCTATGAACATTTAATTGTCTCTTCCTGGAAAAAAAACATGCATTAGTCATTAAAGAGTCCCTTGAACCCAGTTTGAGACTGCTCTATCACAAACACATTATAAACCATAATGTTATAAAGCTTAACAATGGAATATAAGAAAGGAGTAATGCCCATTAGTACATCAGTAAATAAGAGCTCTATATATACCAGAGGACATTACTTTAAAAATAACCTTAGCCCTGCAGGTTTGTATTAGTTTGATTGAGTTGCTGGAATGAATTCAAAGTCCTGTGGTTGATCATTAGAAGGCAGATAAGCCTGGAGCTTCTCTTTGAGGACCAGATGGGTGCATCAGCTGAATCATACATACTCCAAAACACTAAGACTCTCTGTTAGCCGGATCCTCTCAGCATCTCTTTCAGTTTATATCCATTTTTTCCTCTGTCACTCTGCTGATTTTTATTTTTTATTTTTCTATCTCTAATAGCTTCACTGATGCAGGTAGTTTCTAATCAAAATCCAGTTTAAAAATTGGTTTATTGATCATCTGGATTATCTATTAATCAGCCAGATGTGTTTTTTCACTGCAATCATAGTCTGGAAGTCAAGAATCTGTGTTTTTGTCAGGATGTTTTTTTCTGATGTAACTAAATCAGAGGGACTAGGGGGCTTTGGAGTATTTTATTTGATCTACTGTTAACTCAGGCTCATTTGTGCTATTATTGATGCCTCTGAAATGCCACACTGACCATGCGATTTTGATACCTGCTGGTTATAAAAGTGAATCCTGGAAAAAAAAAAAACCCACTGGGTTACTTAATGTAATACCTGGTTCTTTGATAACAGAGTGAGGCATTTCACCATGGTGAAATGGCCTTGGTGTGACAAACTACGGAAGCTCCAATGACACCAAGTCTGTCCATGACAGTTGTGCTCAGGGCTACTCATTCTAATGAGCCCAAGCAAGAAGGGAAGTATTGGTAAACCAGTGATTATGTTCTTTCTCTAACTTTGCTGAGGGGGTGGAGCCCTGAACATGGCTTGATAGGTCTGTCGTGGACAGACAAGGTGTCAGTGGAGCTTCCGTAGTTGGTCACGCCAAGGCAATTCCCATAGTGAAATGCTGAGCGAAGTTATAAAAAGAACCCAGTACATTGTTTATTAATACCCACCACATTTTCAAAGGATTTTCACAATCTAGTAAGAGTTTGCCTCAATGAAGGTAAGAAAATCCACATCAGTACCTCTTGTCATCCCTGTGATTTTGCCAGGATCTAGAAAAGAAGCCAGGCAATAAATCCTCATGGCACATTAACCTATTTTAAACTGCAACTTGTATTATTACAAGCTGTTCAACCATGGGGAAAAACTGCAGGCATCTAAATAGGAAAATATGCACAACTAGCCTTCTACTGTTTTTGAGATCCTTCTGGTCAGCTGGATATGTAGCATTGCTACCTGTCAGCTAAGCATACTGGAGCAAAGGGTAGGAGACTAAAGATAGACTCAGGGGAAATGTAACCCTGCCCATGTGGCTACATTCTGACACTTCCCCATAAACACAAAGAAAGAGGAAATCCCAGCTAAGGTTTGATTTAAGTAATATGTGACAGTATAGGTCCTGCCACACAGCCTCTGCTGTCATCTTTTATTCATCTGCCACTCAGCAATTTTGTATTTCATATCCATGGTTGAGTGGAAGTGTCTGTGTGCAAGCATATGTTGCCATATAAAGGGATTTAGAGGATAATAGGTTAATACCTATATTTGTGTAGTTTGTAAAGCGTACATTTTGAAGCTGAAGAAGATGTTTATGGTGGAATAGCTTTGCTGTGCATCTCACTTGCATCTCAGGAGCCACAACTACAATGTGCTGTGGGTAATGCTGGGACTAATGGGTCCTTTTTGGTGATTTTGATATATTCAAATAAGTTTAGCTATGGTAAAATATCTTTATTTGAGTGATTAGGTTTGCATGTTTTTGTGATAAAAAGCATAATGAAGTGATGTTTATTCCTAGTTGAGTTATTTGGTATTAATTTCATGATTCATTTCTTGTTAAATCAAAAACGAAAGGTGTCATTCAGCTTGATGGGAAATTAAATATGCATGCATACGTGTGTGTGTGTGTTGGGAACGTGACAAATGTGCATGGAGCAGCTCTAATCAGTGGAGACTCGATGGTTCAATTAAGTGACCAATCAGAGCAATCAATGGAGAATCAATTAGCTACAAACCAGCTCAACTGTCTAGTGTGTTGCATGTGTGTCAGCTTGAGACATGCTAAATGAGGTTAAAAGCTACTTTTAGAAAGCAGAGCATTTGGATAAATGATTACAACTTCTTGATTGCTGGATAGTTTTTTATTAGATAGTGCACGTGTGTGTATATTTGGACTCGCACCATGTCCAATTAGGTCCATGACAAAAAAAATGTTTGAAAGCGGAAAGATCCTCTAAAATCATAGCAAATGAAACACACCACATTCCATAGTACTGTCCTTAGCTGCACTCTGAGATTTGGAAAAATTGACACATCCATCTACAAAATGTGCAGCTGGTTCCAGCTTTAAATGATGGATGGCTGAGAGAGATCTGTGGGATCTGTGGTCGGTATAATGAATGTTTCACAAGGAGCATGTCTGAACTGGTGTATACAGAATATGTGTGAGCAAGAGAGAGAACACGTTTCAAGGATATAGAATTATCTTTAAATTGAATTCATTTATCATTAGCTCCATACTCTGTCACTGTCTTTAACTTTTACCTTTTCTTTGTGGTTAATTCTTTCATCTGTAAAATATAGTTTTTAATCCAAGGTCCCTCCTGGTGTCAGCCCTTAATGTTACATGCATTCAGATGTAGAAAGTGGTAGGAAGACTGAAAGCTGACCCCTTTGACAGTAATAACACACCAGGGGGAAATTGGTGTACAAATTCAGCTGCAGTTCTGTTTGTTAGAGTATTGCTTTGATCAGTCAAGCTGTCCCCATTGTTGAAAGTACACCTTCGTTCTCATCACATGCTCTGATGGAAGCTGTTTGAGGTGCATTTACAGCTGAGTTATTAGGATTTTCTTACTCGGGACAATCTCAAATACCTTGGAGATCAGCAACATAACAAATCAGGAGTTAAATTAAGTTCTATAACGTTGGGGATTAACGACTGATTTGTAAGTATTTCCCTGCAAATCTCTGTAAAAACCTTTCTGTGAGTAGGAAAGAATTTGGTGGTATGACAGCTGATGGGGCTTGTCATTGAGAATCATATCTCAACTGAGCAGATGTTTTTTTAGTATTTTTATGGTCTCTTCAACTGACTCAGTTTATAACCTCTCTCTAAATTCCTTCTATTTTCTGCCCCAAGTTAATCACTATTGATCATGTATTGATGTTTCCCATCCATCCGTCTTTCCCTTTCTTTCTTCCACATGTTTGATAACCAAGGTTTCATCCCCCTCTCTCTTCTGTCCCCTTTTTAATTTCTATTACCATCTCTTTTTTCCCTCTAGGCTTCCAGTTTAGCCACTCTCTTTTTCTCTTTCCCATCCTTGCATTGATGTTCCTTTTTTCTTGCCTCTTCCTCTGTCTTTTCTCAATTGTCAGTTCCTATTTTGCTGTCTTTGTTCTTCAGTCCTTACCCTCTTGTACACTTTCTTTTCAGTCAGTGGCTTGATCTCATTCCGTAGCTCCATCTTTTTGTTCTGCTGTCCATTTTTTTGTCTAGCCTGTAAAAAGTCATTGTTATATGTGTTTTGTTCTTTGTGTCATTACTCATGTATTAATTCAATACATTCTTGTTTTTTCTAGTTTTCATTCAGTCACTCAGCCTTCCCTTCACTCTTCCCAGAGGCCCTCTTGTCTTTAAGTAACTGATCCCACAGTCTTCCTGTGCTTATCCCCCATCTCCGTGCCTTCTTTTAGTTTTTCAAATAACTCATCTTGCTTTCTCATCTATCCGTTCACCTTTCTGGTCTTGGATTCGGAGGTTTGCCTCACCCTCTCTCACTCTCCGATCCTTCCAGTCTCTGTTATCCTTAGTGCAATGAATAACTCACCCCCCACCCCCCACCCCTGTGCTTTTGTAAAGCCTCCGGTAAATGTTGATTCTGTTCCCTTTGCGCACACTTTTCTTCCTCCTACGGGTTTCTCTTTCTCTTCCCATTGCATACTGTCTTTCTCCCATCCATACCGAGCAAAGATTGAATCAGCAAGGAGTGGGAACAACTGTCAGACATCCTCTTTCTCTTTCTCTCACTCTCTGTAAAGCTCAGGAATTTAAGAAGAATTTTATTGATTGTCCCTTTAAGGCAGCATTTCCAGTTGGAAGGGTGTGCATGTGTGTGCTTGTGTCGGTTTCAACACTTGCAAACAGTTTCTCTGAGCATTGCATTATTTGACCTTTGGGTGAATTTGATGGGTCCTCCACTCAGATTGAAGATTGTAGCATTGTATTCACCCATGTTAATGGTTCAGACAGAAAATTTTTGTTCCTGTTGCTTGTAACAGAAGTACAAGAGCAGGATTTGATGATATACTGTAATATAAAACTGTACCACAATAGAAGACTATATCTGCTTTTGGAAAACAACTACGTCCTATAAAGCAAAGTGCACAGTTGTTTAACCTGTTTGCTTTTTTCTGCTTGGCGTATTTTATTAATGCAGTTGAGGTCCTAGGCTCCAGCATGTGCACTCAGCATTGACACTTGGTTCTAAATGTTTTTAATGTAGGAATATATGTGATTTTTGCCGTTGCCTTTTTTTCATTTCTTCTTTCACACTCTCTCCTTTCATCTTCATATCGTTCCCTCCATATCTTTCTCCATGCCATGAGTAGGCGGAAATCGTCGGAGGTGAGAAATGAGAGAGTGTGAGTGTGTTCCGGTAACTATGACAACCCTTTCCTTAATTGGCCACTGGCCTGGTAGAATGATTGGCAGCTGTTGTCAGTGAGGGCTGTTCATTCAGACTGGCAGCCAGGATGGATGGGCCCAGATGGGTCCTTCAAATACAAGGAGAAGAGGAACAAGAAGCAGGATTTAGTCTCACTGTTTCCAATTTGAGCCTCGAAATCAGTTGCTTGAGAAAATGAAGCACAAGTTGTGGCTGATTAGGGGGCTGCTTGGTGTATATCTCACGTCTTATGCACAGGTTTGTGGCCATTTACTGCACATTTCTTTCTAGATAAACACATCAAAAATGACACATGAAATTATTGCTCTAATGTGTTGGTGGAAAATAAGAATGTAGTATGTTGAAATCCCAAAAAAGAGGAGGTTGAGATGGATAAATAGCACAATAGGTTGGAAACAGCAAAAAAAATTTAGGTGAGATTTTAATCAGATAGAAGCATCAGTTCAGAAAACACTTCCATGTGCTGCTCGAGAAGGCATTAACAAGGCTTTCGGTGTATACTTGTGATTTATTTTTCTCTTGTATATTGATGTGGAGCATGTAATTACAACTATTATGTTTGTGCTGCATTTATGTGTTTAATTCATTCATATTCATGAGTGTCTTGAGAGTACACTGGAAAAAATGGCCCTCCAAAAACAAGAAAAAAAAAAACTTAAGACAAGTTATTTTTTGCTTGAAATAAGTGAAAAAATCTGCCAATGGAACAAGTGAAAATTCTCTTGACAAGATTTCTTGAAATAAGACAGTGAATCAAGCCTTACGAGATCTTGAAATTAGCTGGAAAAACTCATTCTTAGCTATATTTTACTAGTGTTGTGAAGTTTTTGTGTCTCATAATAAGTTTGTGGTGCTCAAAAGTAGTATTTTCGCCTCAAAAAAAGCATTTTTTCTATAAACCTCCCAACATCATCCTCATTGTTTTCAGTGTATATAACTTGTTTTCAGTTCTAAAAACGTGACACCCATCTAGATTTAAGTCCAACACCTTACTTGAAATAAGATTAGAAATTGGCATTTCGAGACAAAATGTACTAAAGTTAGCATTCTTTTACTAGTATTAGGCAATCTTTTTTGTAATAATTCTCTATTTCTAGTGCATTTACCCCATATTCAAGACTTTTACCTACTGCTTATAAGACAAAAAAAAAAAAAAAAAAAAAAAAAAAAAAGAGAACTATAGACTTCAAAAGCAACAACTTTATTGATAAAACCCCATAAACAGAGGGGACTACATAAAAGAAAGCCATTTTGCAGTGACTTTTTCCCCTGCCCAATCTAACACTAAACACACCTGTAACATATGTGCATTGCACAGGCAAAGTACAGACAAACACTGCTAGGCTAAAACTCCTCAACCTGTAACGTTTATTATTACAAAGTGCTTTTAACATGAACATTTGACCACATTCTTCAAACAATACCATAACATCATCATTAAGGATGCACAGTATTTGATTTTTCAGCTATATCTAATATTTTACAGTTGTACTAGCCAATACACAATAAAGCAATTCTTACTTTTATACCAAACTAGTCAGTCTCAGCTTAGTCAATTTACTCTTTCACAGTAGAGCCTATTTTCTGAATAGTCCTCTGTCTAAACTCATTAAAAAAAAAAATAAAAATCTTAAAATTAACTAAAAGCGAGGCTGTCTGCACTGCACAAACCAAACACAAAATGCCGGCATGTTAGCCAATATTATTGTGCACCCTTAATTATAACACTGGGCTAACCTGACCAAATTACAAACAAAAATCAATCACAACCAACATGGACTGTAGTAGCCGTGGAAGGAGAGAGGAAGTGCTTTCCTATAGTCCATCTGACCATATTGGCTTTACTGGCCAATAAAAGCAGTCCACTCAGCCATGCTCTTCTTGTAAGATGATGTGAGATCTCTCTCATGGATTTTGTCCAAGAGAACCTCCGTCTGTATGACGGAAAGCAGAGTGGCTACACACTTTGGGTATGTAAGGTGAAGGGTGTAATAGTAGGCCATAAGGTATAAAGCACCCTCGGTAACCAAGTCTTTTGGAAACGTGGTTATTGACACATCTCCTACCGCTAGGATGCAGTTGGATGGACTCACAATCAGGACTTGGCAGGAGAGAGGACGTTTCATCAGATAGGTATTAGGGTCTTCTTGGTCCTTTAACACATAACACGGACATACTTTTGTAAGGATGATGCACTTTTGTTTCAAACACATAACTAAAGCTAAATTACAACAAAAGTTGAGGTTCTGAGAAAACACATCTGAAATTGCTACTTTTAATTATTCTCGATGGAATTACTGTTCACATCTGTCCAGCCTTCCTGAAAAACAGAAAATCAAGGCTACATTTAATTAGGTGTCATTGAGGTGATAAAAATGTGCTACCACGTAATGCATCCATGTTTGTATTTACTGGTCACAGAGATCTAACCTGTGAGAACCCTCATTCCAAAAATGTGTTTTAGGTGCCTTTTGAAGGCTTAGAACATATAATATGTGAATATAAAATACTTTGGCACTCATCAGAAGAAGCATTTTTTAATACCGTTGTCCCAAAAAGAACAAAAACAACTACTACATTTTACACAACTCACCTCAAGGACATGCACCAGAGCCTCACTCGCATCACGTGCCCTCTTTGGAGGAGCAGAGGTGGATGGGAACAGTGATGGCAGCACATGTAGGATCTCAAGAGCCTGTTCAGCTATACAGAAGAAAGAATCATCATCTCATTACCACACTTAAACAAAATCCTCAAGATCAAAAAAAACAAAACAACAACAACAAATATTTGGCCAGTGACAACCATCGTGGATTGAAAAGGTGAACAACAAGACACTAGCACATGAAAGTTAAAGCTGTAATCCATAGTTTAAACTTGTCACAGTAACCTAAAAAATGCTAAATGGTGTAGATAATTGTTGTATACTGTGTTTACAGTAGGCTAATATGACTTATGCTTGAATGCTAACTACACCTACATTGACTTACATTGCATTAATGTTAGTCTGTAAAACTTAATGCTGAGGAGGGGAGGGGGAACAAAAAGGGATTTATCTTACATTGTATGTTGTGTAGTGAGCCTACACAACAACCTTTTCCTAAACCGGCCTGTTGGTTTGTATTTTTAGCCTTTTGTAGCGTTGAGTCTGTTTTCCCTGCGCGTAACTAGTAAAGGTGCGGCTTTCAGCTCCTTCAAGAAGGAGAGGGGGGGTGGGGGATTAGGCCTTTAAATTTTCAAATTCTCCTCCTCCTGTCCTCAGTGACATTACTTTAAGCATGTTAAAGCAGTAGTCCGTAAAGATCCAAACTATACTCTGATGACCAATAACACCAAAACATCATTGCTTACCTTTATCCATTCCCATTGGGGGCTTCAGCGTCTTTTTCCATACACCAAAAAACTGCACCTTCTGGCAGAAATCTTGCCATCTTCCCTTCAGTTCATTGATGAAGTTGGCATTTTCTTTATCCAAAATGCGATGAAGCTCCTCCATCACCTATAAAATATTCAGCATACCAATACAAACATGTCAATGCATCACTGAGGAGCAAGAAGTTGGTATGATAAACATTGTTTGGCTTGAATCACATGGATTCAACAATGACTTACATGTCCAATGTCCTTGAAGCAAGGATATGCTTCTAGAACCTTTTTGTGTCTGTCCTCCTCGCGAATAGTATTTGAATCAATGAATGCTCTTCTGGCTGAAAATTCCAAATCCAGGAGCTGAGAGACATCCTGCTGGTTTGGGTATTTTCTTTTAAACAAAGTTTGTAGGGTCTTGTAGTGTTTGGCCAAGGTTGCTGGACAGTGGGTGTCTGGACTGTTGATATCTGCAGGCTTGTTTGCTGCAAGACACAAAATTACATAAACAATGTCTCTCACTTTAAAAAAAAAATCTGTCATTAATTATGTCATTAAAATGACAAGTGTCTATAGACTATACTTTAATGGAGTTAAATCTTAAAAAAAAAAAAAAAATACAGCTCTGAACTTAACTATTAAATACTTATTCATTTTTCAAAATATTTACCATGTAAATGCCAATTTACATATGGTCATGCAATCATATACAATTATATGTAGGCACACAAGTGCACCCCTATAAAGATGTGCCCACACACACACACACACAGCGGCAGTTGGATGGACTCACTATTAGGACTTGGCAGGGTAGAGGGTTCTTCTTCAAGTAGGTTTTGTGCTTTCCTTTTTCCTTAAAGACATAGCAAAGAGATATTTTGTGTCAGGGTAATACACTTTAAAAATTAGTTTGGAACCTAAATTAAAAAACAGTTAAAAAGAGAAAAGCCTCTAGTGAGGCACATTGTTTTTTAAAAACATTACTTTACAGGATATACTGAGTGGTTAGAGACAGTGATGTTGCACAGACTTATACTATAAACACACCACAGTACCAAACTCTTTAAATTTATAATATACTGGCTTTTATTAATACCAATACTTTATTAACATTAATTTCCACAGAAATGTTAACAAACTGATGATAAAACAGGAAAAATGTGATGTAGTTATCATTTTCTGATGACCATTTTAAAGCCTTTTACTTCCGTCATGTCAGGACTGCCATCTTGACTCAACATGCAGGTATATTTGTTTTATTTTTTTATGATGACCACACAGTTTGTAAATGTAAAGTTGAAACTCACCTTCTAACTCACTTGTTTTACTGGCCGACTCTGGGCTGCTCCTCCCTTCTGTGGACAGATCCAGAATGATTGTTGAGTCACTTGAATCCATTTCTTCTACGTCACTTGGCTGATCAAGACATCGCCTCTTGGCAGAGCTGCGAAGATTAGTCAGTTAATCAATTAGTTATCAACTATAAACTCAATCAATTCATATCTTTATTGTATAGCCATTTTCATATATACAAAGTGTAACACAAAGTGCTTCTTCCTTTCATGCTAAAACAGGTGAGGAAACTAAAGGCAGGTCACCAAATACTTGATTGATCACATTGGATCACTTCTTTCTTTCCTTAATAAAATGCCCAAACATGATTTTAGCTTTTTTGTTTGTCCTCTATCGTTGAAATTAAAATTGTCAGGTTGTGGACAAAAGAAGACTTTTGGGGAAAAACTTTCACAACTTTCAAACATCGTACTGACTAAACAACTTATCAATTAATGAGGAAAATGAATAACAGAATTATCATAGTTAAAATTAAAATTAATTAGTTGCAGCCTTACCTCTTTGAATGTCTCCCATCTGGAGTGGCTTTTTGGGGGGATCTCACATTTTGCAGTCTTTTGTTTAGCTGTGTGTACACAGTAACCTGTATAGGACATTTAATACATTTTTCCAACCACTACTAAAATGTCCAACATGAAACACTTTGGTATTGAAGTGGATGCATTTCACTTACCCATGTATTCTTGATGCCTTGGTCCTGTAGCATAGGGTAGTACTGCACTATTCTCTTTGCCATTGCTGTAATTTCTGGTTTTGATGGGTATCTATGCGATTCTCCATCCCCTTTTGCCCTCAGGATTGCAATCATACTAGTCATGGTGTTTCGGATGAGCCGACATCTGAGCTCCTTTGACATTTTGCAGCTGCGCTCTTCACCTTTCTTTGACAACTCAAAGTATTGTTGGCGGACTTGCTCAAGCTCAGTGTCAGTGTGCAATACATATTCTGGATAGAATAACTTCACAACCTTTTCAGAACTTGTGCATTTTGAAGCAGTTGCATTTACAGTAGTGGATGTCTGTTGCTTGGGTGACTCATTAATGGAGGAGCTGGTTGAAGATTTTGAGTCATCTTGGCCAGATTCCTATAAAATAAATAATAATGAATAAAAGCAAAACGCAATTTGTGTGTGTGTGTGTGTGTGTGTGTGTGTGTGTGTGGAGAGGGGGGAATAGTGAAGAGCCATTCAACTCTGCCCACGGTTAAACTAGTTGTAATCGGACAAAAACACGACGATGCCAATTTTAAGTGGTGGTGAGTGACTGGGAAACTGACCTCCAGTACATCCTGACAGGCACGCCAGACAGCTTTTCTCCGTAAAAAGTTCTCTGGGCCTGGGAAAAGATCCTGCAAGTCTTCACGAGACAGGGTGCCCATCATTCCCTCGCTGATGTTTGCAGCTATTAACACATTGGAAGAAAAACATAGCAAGATGAAATTATGCCCTACAAAGGAAACTGCATGAGAGATGAGACTATGAAAGTTGACACTTCATTAAAATTGTGTTGAACTGAATTTTTATCCAGCTTTAGGTATTATTAAAGGAACTGAGCTTTTTGGAATGTAGTGGAGTACAGTTACTTCTTTACAAATCTACTCAAGTAAAAGTGTAAACTATAGTGCAGTAAAACTACTCTTAAGTACTTTTTTCCCCAAAAGTTAATCAATTAAATGTAAATTGGTAAATGTTACTGAGAATTATCCACCTCTAAGGATGAATAAATACACTTGCATAAGTAAAACAAATAACTACAAATGTTCCTAAAATGAGGAAATGATCACATGAAATGGAAGGTAAAAAAATTACTTAAACATCATCAACGACATTATTTATAAAATAATGTAATTTGCACACTTCCGTGTTCATACACCTATGTAAAACATAAGTCCATTTAATCTGTTTAAAAATAAATTTGCATACATTACCCTTTAAAACCGACACTGTGACCTCATCCAGTCCTTCCATGCTGTTAGCCTACTTAGCACACTAGTTAGCTTTTTTTGGCGTTAGCTTGCCTCGTCCAGTCACTGTTCGGCTGCAACGTTACACAATATAAACACACCAAAACATTTAGAACTTTCGAAAGGAGTGTAATATGTACAAAAAATGAGCACTGTATAATACATTTTAACTTACTTCCAATGAAACGCGAATGCAAAGAACTCTGGGACAGTAGTGGCAGGCACGTGTCTACATGAACTTAAGATGTCCACCAGATCATTCACGACAGCCAGAAACGAAGTTCGTCTTCAATTTGCCTGACATTTCTTTGGCCCAAAAATCCTAAAAGGATGATTGATTGGTTTTTAAACCAAACAACTGTCTTTGTGCATTGCAAAATAACGTTAATTATTATAGGTTAATAAAAAATTTTTTTTACTTTATCCCCCACATTTACGACAATTTAGCAGGCGCGTTTAACCATGGTAACGAGTTATTTTACGGCACAACTGCAGCCCGCGCTACCGAATGAAACATACTAGCTTCCAACATGACTTGGCGTTGCTTTATATGCTACGTGTTTGTAGCATTGAGTCTGAGACAACTTTTGAGTCACATTAATACCATGCACAGCCGCAGCCCTGACTTTCGCGTGGTGTGTGGAATTGATGGCTGTCCGAGTGAGTACAGAGTATATAACTCTTTCTACTATCACGTAAAGCGGACACACGCGCGTCACCTTCTCGGAGTGGAAGCGGATGAGGAGGATGGATCAACCCGCCACGGTTTACCTGGAGCAGGTGAAAGGACGGCCCCAATCAACCAAACTAACGCCAGTTCTTCAGTAACTGACGAGGGCTCAAGCATCCCCGCACTAACGGTAAGTTATTTTAACAAAAGCCAGAGAAACGAGCTGCAGAAGCTGTAACATAATGTTAGCATTTACTTTGGCTGATCCAAGTACGTCCATTAAATGTGTTGTTTTTGACAGACTCATGTTGTACTTTTATTTTAACAGTGATGAGTGTCGAACTAGTTGTTTCGCTAAATTAAGTAACTCACCTGAAACGTAAATGAGAGCTGTGGCAGAAACGCAAAGCTGCAGTCTTGTCAGACTGTTTTTTTTTTTCAGTCATCCGTTCGTTCGCTCCGGTGAATGCATCCAAACTTTGCAGAAAGTCCTATTAGTTTAAAAAAAGTTGATATATTGTTGAAATACGTGTTGAAATCAGCTGGTAAAAGTCAGTCAGCTAACTGAATAGGTCGCTATCATGTTTACATATGTGTTCAAGGTCAATTTAAGCCATGTCCACACGTACACGGGTATTTTTGAAAATGGAGATTTTCCGTTTTCGTTTTAAAAAATAATCCCGTCCACACGTAAAGGCAGAAATGAAGGAAAACACTGCTAGGAACATGCCAAAGCAACAGGTGGCGATATATTCCTAACCGTGCAGAAATGTTGGCCAATCAGAAGTCTAGAAGCCTCAGTGGGAAAAAGTAAACAAAGCTGGGGCATAGAAGCAGAACCGAGTCGTATGTGTGGAGGGACAGTAACTGTGTGTATATGTAAGCATTTAAACAGTGCAGAGAGTAGAATTAACAGTAACAGTATTGTAGAAATTCATTTCACCGAAATAATAACGTGGCGCACAGTGTGACGTCAAAAAATGAGCACACCTTTGACACTGCGTTTTCTCCATTTTTCTGTCCACACGTAAATGCAAAAACGGAGTTTTAGAAAATATCCACCCTGGCCGGAGTTTTTAAAAATCTCCGTTTTCAGTGACCAAAAACGCCGTTTACGTGTGGACGAAAGGTGCAAACGCATAGAAAAATCTGCGTTTTCAAAAATACCCGGGTACGTGTGGACGTAGCCTAAGAGAATGACTATTAGGCAAAGCAAACCAAAATTACATGATTTGTTCAGAGTTACTGTCAAAAAAAAATTTAAACACACAAAAAAATACTCATCTTCACATTAATAGGAGCATTATAGTCAATATTACTTTTATTGTCAGTATTGGTCATTTTTTTTAAAGGTGAAACTACTAAATATAACATATTTCAAATTGTCAGTAACTTGTCCGACAGTAAATAACTGACATAACTAATTACTTTCATACAAACCAATCAGTAAGTTATTTTGTATATTTTTTAAATGAGTAATCAGTTATAAATAACTATTTGCATTTCTGAAGTAACAGTAAGACTACTGACAACATTAACTGTTACTTTTTTTTCTAAAACTATCTTTTGTTTTTCTTTTCTTTACCTTTTTTTCTTAGTAACTCAGGAGGTTATGTTTTTGGTGGCATTTGTCTGACTGTTAGCAAAATAACTCAAAGTTATGGACAGATTTTAAATTTTCAGGAAATGTCACAAATGGGCCAATAAACAAGTAATTCAATTTTGGGGGTGATCAGGCATGATCAAGGAATTTAAACTATACTGTACTGAACTCTCCATGTGCTTTGCTAGTCTTATTAATCTATTATCAAGTACTGCTTTGTTTGTCATTTTAGTTGTCATTTTAAAAGCTCAAATTAAAGACATCAGTCAGTAAAAATACATCTACCTTGTACCTTATGGGCATGAATCTAGCTAACTAATGAATGCAATATTGTTTGGTGATTGCTACCTATCAATGCAATTGTTTATTTCTGTTTTAATAGATATGTTTTTGTTATTCTGTTTCAGAGTGGATTTCAAGAAGATGGAGAGGGTCACCTGAATCTTGACATTTATAAACATGCAACTGCATTTCTTCTTCAAGCCAAGGAAACCCATCGACTGACACAGGTAATTTATGCCATTAATTTTCCATTGAATTAATAATAATAATAATAATAATAATAATAATAATAATAATACATTTTATTTGAGGGCGCCTTTCAGAAACCCAAGGACACCTTACAAAAAACACAATTAATAAAAGGAACAATAGTCATAAAAATAAGTTAAAATTACAAAACAGAGCGTGACAACAAATAAAATCAGCATTAAAGCGAATAAGCCAGTTTAAACAGATGTGTTTTGAGCTGTGTCTTGAATGTAGAGAGGGAGTCAGTATTTCTTAGTGCAGGAGGAAGAGAGTTCCAGAGCCGAGGAGCAGAGCGACTAAAAGCTCTGTTCCCCATAGTAATGAGGTGTGAGGACGGAACAGTAAGATGAATGGCAGATGATGATCTGAGAGGGCGGGAAACAGTGGTGATATGGAGTAGGTCACACAAATATGAAGGAGCAGTTTTATGGATACATTTGTATGTAAGAAGTAAGATTTTAAAATTTATCCTGGCTTCTATGGGCAACCAGAATTGTATTTCATTGTTAGAGAACCTAAAAGCAATATGCTTAACTTATGCTTAACAGTGCTCAAGCTATAACTTGGGCACTGTTCAGACCTGGCATCTTGAATGATCTGATCATAAATGGACAGCTATAGGTATGTGAGTGAAACACCTGACATTCGAATGTGTCTCCATGTACTTCATGGGTGACCACTCAGATCTCACTCCCCCACTATATATGGAAATAGACATGTATGTTGCATCCAAAATCTGCCTATCACTATATTTCCTTAGCATGAGCTAAGAATAGAGACAACATAATACACACAACACAAATTTTCAATTTGCATTTCCACCTATGATCCGATTCCTCAAAATGCATTATAATTAAGTGAAAACAAGGTTTTAACGTTGCATAAGGCAATATTATTCTTTACAAAAAAAATTTGGGTGGTGGGGGTAACTTATTTTGCTCATTGCATCTCACTAACTTTATGTAACTGAAGGTTTCATTTTTCAAAAATTGTGTCTCTGTGAGTTTGCATGTTGACTGTGTTCTCATATGAATTTTGTAATTAAGGATTTTCCTTTGTTTTTTCCTCTTCCACAGAGAGCTGTTAACCACATCGTGAGTGGAATCCAGCAATATCAGGCCGTATTATTGGAGCACCTAAAACAACAAATGAGTGACATGATTGAGAGACATTCTGGGGACCTGGATCAACTAAAGAGTGATGCAGTGGGGGTATTTGACCAGTTTGTTGACCCTTTCACTTACATTGCTTCCACCCATTTGCAGGACAAGACCATCAAAGAACTGTTAAAACCAGTTGAACCAGAGATTATTGTCACAAAACAAACAGTCTGTTATTCGAAGCGTGGAGACTCCAGAGTTCTTGCCATTAAAGACCATTGTTTTCATTACATACCGTTGGTGAAAAGTTTGGAGCAGCTGCTATCACATCCAAGAATGCTTGCAATGATTGATGAGAGGCCAAAGCCATGCAAGGATGGCTTTCTTCATGATTTCATTGATGGAGACATTTTTAAGTGGCACCCACTGTTTATTAAAGTCCCTACAGCATTACAGTTGATTTTATATACAGATGAAATTGAACTATGCAATCCTCTTGGATCTCGGGCAAACAAGAACAAGCTGTTATTGATTTATTACACCTTAGGTAACATCAGCCCTAAGTACAGATCAAGACTTCCTGCTATTCGTCTGCTTGCCATGGTAAAATCAAAAGATCTTTCCCGTTGTGGTATAGATGAGATATTTGAGAGGATTAACCGTGACTTAATTGAGCTGTGTGATGGTGTCCAAGTTGTCACTGCAAGTGGTGAGAGGACAATTCATGGGGCACTCATATCTGTGTGTGGAGACACTCTAGCTCAGCATGAAGTGGCTGGATTTAAGGAAGGAGTGGGTTTTGCCTACAGTAAATGCAGGCACTGCGAATGCCACTTTGAAGACATGCAGGAAAAATTTAATGAAGATTTTTTTGTTAAAAGGACCATGGCCAGTCATAACAGGCAATGTAATGACATTGAGAAGGCAAGTACGGACTTTCTGAAAGACAAACTAAAAATAACGTTTGGTATAAACAGGAGAAGCAAGTTAACAGAATCTCCTCACGTTGATATAATCAATCAAACCCCACAAGACATCATGCATGTTATTCTTGAAGGCGTTGCCCCATATGAAATCAAATGTGTTTTAAAGAATCTTGTGCTTTCAGGGCAAATGAACTTAGATTCATTCAATAGTGCAATTTTGTGTTTCCCTTATTCTCCTGTTGATGTGAGGGATAAGCCTTGCCCCATATCTGTCAGTACGCTGTCATCAAATGACAATAAATTGAAACAGTCAGCTGGGCAGATGCTGGTTTTGTTGAAGATCCTTCCATTTCTTATGGACAAAATTGGAGAAAATCATTACACACAAATGCTACGTAACATGTTAGAGATCATAAAAATTCTGTTTTCACCTATTATTGCTGTCTCAACTCTCTCCAGATTGAAGCTTTTAATAGAGCAGCATTTAAAACATTTCAAACAACTGTTTCCAGATGAAAATATTATACCTAAACAGCATTATTTACTGCATCTTCCTTCTCAGATTAAGGCTCTTGGTCCTACAGTGAGGCATATGTGTATGCGTTTTGAGTCAAAACATTGTTTCTTCAAGCAGTGGGCTCTGAAAAGTAGTTTTAAGAATATTTGTAAATCTCTTGTGAAGCACAACCAACTTTATGAATGTAGTCAGAACGTGCATGAGAAACATCCCATTTTTTCAAGTGAAGTCGACATGGGTCCAGCCAAAGAGGTGAAAAATGTTCATTATGTAGAAGGCAAGATTAAAGACTTCATTGAGCAAGTTGAACATGTAGTTTCTGTACAGTGGATTATGCTACATGGAAATATACATTCATGTGAAAAATCTTTGGTTATTTCTGATGTCATAAATGATGCTCCAGAGTTTGCACTTGTTAAAAACATCTATATTGTAAATGCATCTGTGTATTGTTTTGAATGCCAGCCTCTCTCTACAGTTGGGTGGAATGATCAATATTTAGCTTATGAGGTAGAAGTTCCCTGTCTAGCTCAGGCAAATATTTTTGTGGATGCTGGAAATCTTGTTGATTATACAGCATACCACTATGTAAACTTTAATAACAGCAAGTACATTCCAGTGAAGTATGATCTAACTGACATCATCAAACATTATTCTTGAGTCTTTTGTGAATATGTGGGCTGAAATAAGGTTTTTAAAGACTGGCAAAAAAATTGTTCTATTTACTTTTTATTTTACTTTTGGCGCAATCTGTTCAGTGAGGGAAACAATTTCAGTGTTTTGCCTCTTTTTCAATGTCACATTGATATGGTTTGACTGGTATGTAAGAAAAATAAATACACTGTGCTTAAGATACTAAGACTCATAATAATGCAATGTTGGGCATGATATTAACCTGCAGTTCTCAATAAAGTAGATTTGATGTCCTGATTCAAGTTAGGTCTATTTCTTGAAACAAGATGATACATCTTTTACAAATAACACAGCAGCTTAAAACGTTTATGAAATTCCAAAAAAGCTTGTTTCGTGTGAGATATGACTCAAAACAATATGTTTTCTAGAGTTTTTCACTTAACAAGATATCCAAGATGCACTGTCTAAAAACAAGTTCCTATATCTCACTGAAACGTTACTCTTTAGCTGATTATGGCTTATTTTAAGTGTGATTAGATATTTTGACTTGAAATAAGACAAATATACTTGGTAAGATTTTGAGTTTTTGCAGTGTAGTGTATTTGCACATGCAATTTTAGAGTTGATAGCGTTTTTCTCTGCCTCTCAAAGCACCGACCTGCTGTCTCTTGATCATTTTCTTTTATTCAGGACAAAAAGGGTATAATTCAGATCTCTCTTGCATGCTTTCCAAATTGTTGTAAAACCTTCATTTATCTACTTTGATGCACAAATCACAGTTTCCAGTCTCACTGGGGGAAACATTTGATGCTGCCTTTTTTTTATCCCATTCAAAAGTTTGTGGTAAATGTTCCAAAATATAACTGATGTCTTACGTGCACATTATGATGTTGATTTGTGTTTCAGCAAGACCTAAAATTGTGTGATTGAACAAACTAACTTATATTAAGCATTAAAAAAGGACCTTTGCATCAGTGTACCACCAAGCTGTTTGCTGTACAGTCTTACACGGGCTGTTTCACATGTGGGAATGTTAAAACATGACTGGCCAGCCTTTCATTGTGTTCTGCTGACTAACACAGGCCCCTCACACACACACACACACACACACACACATGGAAATATGATTTTCCAGCCAAGGAAGGGCAGACAGAGCCCCCCAAAAAAGATGTTTTCCTCTTAATCACTCTCCTTTCTCCTTCTCTTCCTCTGACTCACAGTTTTTTTCCTTTGCTATACTTCACACAATCTTTTTTCTCACTCCTGCTCCCTCTCCCACACGCACCTAGTCCCTGTGTATGTCTCACTCTCTTTCTGTCACTTTCTCATTGTTTAGAGAACCAGGGTAAACTTGCTGCATATTTTCCATGACTTCAGGCTCACACTTCAGAGCAACCTGCAACTCTAGACTACACACATAGCACACCTACTTAAACGTGAACATGCAAATACTGAAACGCAGAGCCACAGTAAATGGAGCAAACTGTGATTGTGAAAATGGCTGACTGACTGTGGAAAGTGTACTGACACACTCTGAGGGCACACGGAGCGTGTCACACTTGGTTCATGGCTTTTGAGAGAAACGCCCACACTCACCCTCACAAATGCTGAAGGACCTGAAGTGGGGGTTTTACAGTTTGGTTTATTAAGACCCATAAAAACCAAAGGCTGTCAATACCTACAGTCAGTGTCTGCTCATAACTACTCAGTATTTCATTTTCTTTTGAGACCAAGAATTATCCACACCTGAACAATCAAATGCAAACAGATATTGCCTTCCATAAAATTCTTAGCTTCCCTGGCTCTGTGGAACTGAGGAACTAAAAGTACTTGTCAGAATAGAAATGAAAAGAATCAGATGTTAGAAGGTATTCATGGAATGAATGAACCAAAGTGCAGAAACCAGAGTTTTTATTCACTGCTTAGCCCCCAATTCTAGCCTATCATTGTTTTTGACTTGAGAGTCCTTCAGTGGTGCAATAACAAGCTACAAGTTGAATTTACTGCCAATATTAGTTTGCTATTTGGAAATTATCATTTGACTGGTGCAATGACAGTATTGTGTGGTGGTTTGTGATTATTTGCTCTTTTGGAGCACAATTTTACGTGTTTTGGTCAATAAAAGATTAGTATAAGAAAATAAAGATATGAGACCCCACCCCCAAGAAAGACGGAAAGAAAGTGTCCTCTGCTCACACCACATTGCACACATTTACCCAGGGAGGAGTTCAGTTTGGCTTAACTGTGGGGTAAGGTCAATGTCGCGCGTCCACGACAGAGGAAAGAAATGTTAGTTTATAACTGAAACCCAGCTTCACTGATCCAGTTTTTAAGCTTTAGTTTAGTTAAGTTTTAGTTTTAGTTTAACCAGAGTTAAATGAACAAACTGTAATGCTCACTTTAAGGAAAAGACTGGGACACATTTCTTTACTAACCTTGTAAAAGAAAACAATGTGACAAACAAATGCATCGGATAATGTCAATTACTAAATTGCCATTTAGTCGTAAAAATGTAAAAAACAGAACCGAAATGTTAAATATGAAAAGAAAATGTGTTTGTGTTATTCACATAATCTCTTTGCGCTGGTCTCATTTCAGCGCAGTGTGAGACTCCATACTGCTATCCTCCATGCTGTTATCCTCTCCTCCTCTCAGTCCGTGTGCACCTCCTTTTAATGCTCCTCACTCACACACATCACACGTAGAGCTGGCAGGACACAGGTGAAGTGAAATGATATCATTGGAGTGGGCAACACCACATTTGTTACAATAAAAGCTTTCAAGCAGTCAAGTGTTAATCCAAACATAACGACAGTGAGAGCAAGAAAAAGATAGAGAAAGGATCATCTTTGCTGGAACTTTTTGTCACTGGCCACAGCTTCCAGTTTTTCCAGTCAGGATAGCACTGATGTCAAATTTCTAGTAATGTTTTTAATATTTTTTAAATTATTCGGTTTTATACATACTGGTCCTTTGTTGGCTCTCAATAACTGGCAAGGAGAAACCTCCTGTACCCCCATGGTATAGCCTCCTTGGGTTAATAACCACAGTGACAAGTAAGCCATTAAAGCCGTAAATAGCACACACGTGCGCACTGAGACACATGCAGCCCATCCCTGCAGTGTTTTGTTGTGCTGTTTAAGAAGCTTGTATCTGGCTGTTTCTCCACTCTTCTTTGCTTTGATGTGAAACTGGTGCAACACTACGTCAGGGAACATTAA
This sequence comes from Rhamphochromis longiceps, assembly GCF_057381845.1. Taxonomy (NCBI): domain Eukaryota; kingdom Metazoa; phylum Chordata; class Actinopteri; order Cichliformes; family Cichlidae; genus Rhamphochromis; species Rhamphochromis longiceps. The sequence continues at coordinate 9,441,353 of NC_140569.1, read as the reverse complement.
TATTATATCACCTCACTCACAGGCATGCAGTAATGTATGCCTATGAGCAGATGCAGTTTCATGTACATACACACTTACCCAATTTCTTATCACACATGCTGAGGCTGCTGCACCACTTCACTGCAGCACTGCGCATTCCTTCTCTCTCTGTTCATACAATTGCCTTTAAAGTAAGATGAGTGATACAACCATTCAATAATTTAATAAAAGCAGTTCATATTAGGAGTATATTATTATTTGTGTGCGCGTTTGTGTGTCTGTGTACATGTAGATTGGGATGGAGAGGCTCAGGTTTTAACCTCCAGTTTTCACATTACAGCCTGCTCTCACATATCAGCTACAAAAAGAGGTCTTTGTGTGTGTGTGTGTGTGTGTGTGTGTGTGTGTGTGTGTGTGTGTGTGTGTGTGTGTGTGTGTGTGTGTGTGCTCTCATATTGTATTACATTTTTATTTACAGTGAATGCCATACTGTTTGCACATACATACTTGCTCACATGCACACACACACACTTCAAGTATAAAACACTGCTCTTTTTCTTCTTTTCTCTCTGTCACCATCATGCTCCTTTTCTTTTCTCTTCATTTTCTTCTCCCCAACTAGATGAATAATAGAACAGGCAGGGTTTGCATGGGTAGATCAATGACAGATATATAGCTCTTGCCTTTTTTTTCAAACGTTAAATGGAATCTGATGACTTGTTTTCTGCTTCCGTTCCTGTTATACATTGAAATAAATGAGAAAACATATAATGGCAGGAAGAGATAAAGGGGGGAGTGTGTGTGTGTGTGTGTGTGTGTGTGTGTGTGTGTGTGTGTGTGTGTGTGAGAGAGAGAGAGAGAGTGAGAGGGAGAAAAGGTCAAATGGGGAATCCCTTACTAAATTACATAAAAATAAGCTATGTGCAAAACGTATTTTTCTCTCTTACTTTCTTTCTTTCTATTCGTGTGTGTGTGTGTGTGTGTGTGTGTGTGTGTGTGTGTGTGTGTGTAATCATAGCATGTTAAACGCTTCCATATGACACACACACAGAGAGCACAGAGGGGGTGAAAACTTTCCATGTTTAGCTTTAACATGACAGATGTTGACTGTTACTGTGGCACTGTAGCCTACTGTGTTCCTTCACACACAGGCACACATGCAGAGAGCTATTTTTAACCTTTTTATGACTTTGCAAACAAAAAGTGTAAAAGGACACATGCACAGACACACACAGTCATTTACAGATGGAAAATGTGTAATGACACATTTACACACAAACACACATATATAAACAGAGGTATTTCTCAGTGGTAATTTTTCCAGTGGTACTCTTCTCACTGATGACCTACCCTTTTGGTTTGAGTTACACTGTAGTAACACGTAGCAGACTTGCCTCCTTTTCTGTTTATGAAATCACTTTAAAAAGGCTGCTATTTGCCTGTCAGTGCAAATAATTAATTCTAATACGTCCAATAACATGTGCACTGTCACATTTGTCAGATGTATCCTAACAGCAGCCATCACAGTTTTTGTTACTAAATATAAAAAAAACAATTTCTCACACAGTAAACATGCTGACACATTAAATGTATATAGATAGAAAACTGTGCACCAACTTTTCAGCATGATGAAGATTTGTGTCACACACTGATAAAGAAATCAAACAGCTTGTGTACTAAAGTAAGCTTGTTGAAGCTCTGCAGCAGCAGCATGCTTTACTGATGTTGCCTCAGAAGCTGCTCTCCATGGAAAACCTGTGCTGGATCTGCTGCGACAGATTGGGGTTAACACTTTCGGATTCTTGCAACCAAAAAATGCTGAATGATATTAAAAGAAACTAAAAAACAAAAACTGATGCAGCAGGATTCTAATGTGTATAGAATCAGGCATGAACACAGGACTGTACAAATATTTACTGTAAAGGCACTCACTGGCAGAGCCCCTGCTGGCATAATCACAACAACACTAGGCAGATATGATGGTTTAATATTTTCAAGGATAGCTGATATCAGAAAACAATAAACCCCAACAAGCACGCTAATATAGTTGAAAAACCCACAGCGGAGCCCTAAATTTGAGAGCTAAATCATCTCCACTGGCCAGAAACAGCCAGAAGTATTGTTTAATAATTTTGTTATTGTATTCTTGATACATGACTCTTGGTGGCATTTTCTGTGGTTGTGGGGGAGTTTTAATGGCGATTACACCCAGCAGCTTCTGTGTGAAGCATCCTCCAACAGGTCCTAGTAATATGGAGCACTAATAACTGCTATGCTGCTGTCCAACTGGCAAATTAAGGGGAAAAAATTTTGATTTATTTGGAGCAGTTTGTTTATATGCTTTTACACTAAAGCAAGCTGCAATGGTAAAACCTTGGGATAAGAAAAATAGCCCAAACATTGGGTTTTAAAACTCTAATACCCATTAGGTCCAGCTAATATCTAAATAAAAGCTGTGACTTGATTTTTAAAAATTATACATGAGACGTTTTTGACCTCTAAATCTCAACAGACACTTGATCTGTGTTTTTTCTCTCTTTGTATGTCTGAAATTAATTCTTTTTCTTGGCCCCCTGTTCGTATTATGCTTAGTAAACTATCTGCTTTTTTTCTGTCTTTCTCTCACCTCATCTCATATGTCGGATCAGATCACAGACTTTGCGTTGCCTTGACCATCTGTCCCCTGAAACCAGACTCCTTAAGACTTTTAAGCCTTGGACTTTCAACAGCACATTCTTACGCCTTAAAATATAGATTTTCAGTAGTCTGCTGGAAATATACTTTTTATTTCATTTTTTATTTTTTTATTTTTTTGCAGGCCCCCCAAAAAAGATAAAAGTATAGTACATGCCATTATATGAACACCAGTTACTGCTCTGAGGAGGTAAATACATATTTTATTCAATTTAATTATATTTTATTATTATGAATCATAACAACAGTCAACTCAAGGTGCTTTATATTGTTAAGTAAAGACCCTTTTCGTACCTTCTCTTCATTTTTTTTATAAAATGTTTGGAGAAACTAAATCTTCTCTTTTTCTTTTGGAAGCAAACATGATGAAGCGATTTTCTGCCCAGGTATCGACAGTGAACAGTGGCATCGTCCACCAGGCTCAGCTGATTACAGCATCACTGTTATTCAAAAACACACATTTAGCTACAAATTTGTTCTGGATGATTTTTTGCTTCAGTATCTAAGTATAGTATCTAAGACTATTTTCCAAGCCTGAGTGATAACTGTTAAAACAAAATAGGTGCAACATTTGACAGGATGTCAGTTTATCAGAAGTTTGTCTTTGCTTTGTGCTTCAGTTATAGGTTATTTTAAAACTAGACTTCCTATCTTGAAGTGAATGTGGCATACCTGAGCTGATGAAGGCTGACTGATTGTAATAGGTTGTTCATCCTGTTTGGTTTTCATGATTCCAGCACTGTGATTACTTAATACACATATTAACAGATTACATCAATGGCAGGTAATATACATAATGCAGGCTTACTATGTCTTACTGTGTTAAATCAGGATTTAAAAGAGAAAAAATAAGATTTTCTTTAAAGAAAAAACTCATTTTTCTTTTGATCTATCTTTACATCTCCCTTGCCTGAGGCAACCTCAAGCCCAACTCTGTAAATGTCAGAGAAAGCAGAGGCTATCAGTCTTGCAGTGGTGTAAATACTGGCTTCTGTTTATCAAAGGTCACACCCAGCTGGGTTCATGGTAAAAAAATTTAGACCTCACTGTTTGTGTAACTCCTCTACTTTATTTAGAACTCACCATTAAAACCTCACAGGTTTGAAACTGAACTGTATTAAGCCTTAAGAGATATTAATGTATATTTGAAACAATATTTGCATTTTCATCTACTGGGGGGGTCATTTTTTTACACTTTACATGAAAGTAATTTTAATACAAAGAACAGCCCTTGTTGTTTTAGAAGACTCATGGAATCTTAAGGGTATAGCCTTTCTAAGATGATGATTGAATCTGCTCAGAGGAAATTGAACAAATAATATCAGTAGCATACTGCCTGAAGAAATCTAAACAAAAGGCAGTTCCTCATTTGCAAATCTAATTTTCGAAATTGTCCCCTACTTTCCCAAATTTACTTGCAGCAGCGTGTATCTATGTGCCAACCTGTAATAGCCTGTAATTGCGCAGGTCCCTACGGAGAGGCAGGCAGCCATCATGGCTCTGAATGACAGTCACTTTGAGAGCCTGGAGAAATCTAATAGGCACTTAGAAACACAAAGCCTTGTGTGTGGATGTGCATGTGTGTGTTTGTGTGTAAATCCCAAAGGTCTTGTATGATCCACTAAGTCCAGCTAGGAGGTCATTGATCCTTCACCAATAAAGCCTCAGCAACCAGGGTCACATAATCTGCAATCAATTGTCAACAGAGAATACAGTGTTTTAGACGGGAGCTGGTCTGAGGTGGCCACTAATGTGCAGTCCTTGAGTTCATACAGCACTTTAAATTCTCTTGATGGATAGCCATATTTAAGGTAGAATTGTGTTCTGCTGCCTCAGTATAAGTATAAATATACATTCACATTTGGCCATTCTGGTTTGAGGACAAGAATGCAGTGCAAGAAAACACAGACCTTTAAGCTTTAAGTTTTAATTTAAAAAGACAATAAAGGGAAGAATATATAAAATCATAGAAAAATTTAGATTTTATGAAAAGAATCACAATAGTTAGTGGGGACAGGTTAATTGATCAATCTAAATTGCCCATAGGTGTGAATCTGTGCGTGAATGTGAGTGCGAATGGTTGTCTGTGTCTCTGTGTGTTAGCCCTGCGACAGACTGGCGACCTGTCCAGGGTGTACCCCGCCTCTCGCCCTATGACAGCTGGGATAGGCTCCAGCACCCCTCCGCGACCCTGGAAAGGATAAGCGGAAGTGAATGAATGGAGGTTCATATAGATGCTTTCATTGAATGTTGCAAATTAATATCTAAGCAATCCACCATCTGCCACACTGGGGGAACAGCTGTGGTACAGGGTGTGGCAGTCCCAATAATATAAAGTCTTGTGCAAAGAATGAAGCGTTTCTTGAATGTTCTACTGTCGGTCCACCTTATTCCATAATATTTATCTGTCAATCAATAACACAATTCCTTTATGCATGTCTTCTTGCCTCCTGTTTCATCTGTGTACATTTATTAACACAGGTTCATGACTCCGCTCCAAAACATCTCAGATTTCTTCTCTGAAACCTCAGCAGTTCTATTCTAAGAGGTGTGCTGACATTGATGCCTTGCTGGATGAACAGAATGTCAATACTATGTGTATGCACATTCATGTTAGTGTAAGTTTTCACTGTATACAATGACTCCAGTCCATTAGAACAAGTTGCAACAGTCGGTTTTTGCTGGTTTCTGTTTAAATCTTTAAGTATATAAAAGCATCACCTGAATACGTGGTTGTGGATGTGCCTGAATGTATCTGTAATTTCACAGGCGCAAAGGTTACCCATACTATAAACAGCTTCATCTATATGCTCATGTTCATAAAGGCTGGCTTTATGACTGTGCACCTACTGACCACAGTGCACTGCAGGGTGGACAGTTTTTTCCAAATGTAATTTTCCAGCCAATTAGTAGCGTCGTTACATTGTTAATTTCGAAACCCCTCGCAGTGTCTAACTGGTCTGAGAATGGAGATGGATGCTGCTCTTTCTCCCTGCTGGGAATCCACCTGTTCATTTCAACCTACACACTATATGAAAGCAGACTGCTTCTCTGTGTCCTGGCTCTTTTTTTCCCCCCCAGTGTCATATGTGCTGTGTGAAGCAGGCAGGATAGGACCCAAAAATGCAAGACTCACAAGCAAAGCTGAACTTAAAGGCAGTTTTATTGCCGATTCGCAGATAGCGAGAAAACTGGGAAGACCCTAGGCAGGCAGAACACACAGCATTGAAGGAGATTGCAATAAGGAACAGAAGGAAATGCAGATGATAACTAGACACAGGGAATAAGGGCAGAGAAGAAACACCTGGGAAACACAGCTGGACATAATCTAACTGATGAGACAGGGGGAGCAAAACTGAACATGATGCACACACGTGACTATCAGAATAAAACAGGAAGTACGAGAAACACACAATGAGACAGAAGACTAAGACAAACAACTTAACATGGGGAGCCAATAGCTAGAGACAATAGAGAGAGCCAAGGCGCGAGAGACAAAGAGAGTGACACTAAACTTGACATTCATAAACACACATGATAGACTATGCACCGGAGACACAGGGGAGGACATAGCAAGGAGAGACTAAGACAGACTGAACGGGAAACAGAACAAAATTAAACAAGAACTAAGAACTAGAAACACAAAACTGAACATTAGCATCTCAATAACCTGCAGGAAATGAACAAAAGACTAAGCAAACTAAAAAACCTGGGTCAAAGACCCACTCTGTCAAAAACGTAATGTTCAGATTTCTCATAAACAGCATTGCATGAAAGTGACATTCTGACATTTTTAACACTGAACAATATATTGTGTAAATCCTCCATTGCTGGTGTTTTACTTTTTTCGTTGCGTATTCAATCCTGAAGGAAATTTCTGGCTATTGAACTGCTAAATGATTTACTATGATGACCAGTTAGTCACATTGTTTCATCAAAGTTTCTTGTTGTGGAAACATGGATAACAGCCATAGTACTCAGTAAAACTCTGGAATCAAGTGATTGTCTTTGGTTTTGATGCTGCCTAAACACACTTTTCACATTATATTTCTTACTAAAAACGTTTTACCTACTCATAGGTCAGCAAGTTACCTTTAGACTAAAGACGATAGAGTCTTTGATGAGACCTGAGGCAGATAACTTTAGAGTATCATGGGGAGCGTTTCTTACATGTGGATCAATGCTAGTATTAATTTGCTGGTCACTGAGCAATCCTCCTGGCTGTGTTTAGAAATCTTTTTTATTTTGCGAAGTGAAATGGGACAGAAAGTGTTTTCTACAGTCATTGGTGGAAAAGAAGAACAGTTGAATCCAGGAGCAGATGGGGTGATAATTATGAAGTCGCTAATGTAAAAGACCAAAGAGGAAACAATTTATCAGTTGGTTGCACGGGCACCCTCACGTACACACACAACATAAACCCCACAAATTCAGAAATATAGTCCACATAAGCCTTCTTTTGGGGGTATTTGATACACATACATAAAGAGTAGCTGTCCTCTCTTCAACGTACAGTGTTTCCAGCTGCATATAGAGACCATGCAGCTTTTTGAAAAGATACATGCTCACAAACAAAAAGAAAAGGTGTGTACAGTACTTTCAGGTTTATCTGTCTTAGTGTGACATGATCTGAATCAGCATGGATGCTTCTAGGCAAAACAAGCAATAAGCAAAAACAGCAGTGGGTGGTGTGTGTGTGTGTGTGTGTGTGTACATATGTATGTGTTGTTGTTAGAAAAGTTGCCAAGTCACGAGCTGGTTACCTTCCAGGCAAGGTCAACAACTCTGTATTTCTATCACTGTGCTTCTGTCTGTCTTACACAATAATACGCACACGCACATGCGCATTACATAATCACTGTGTACATACATCCTACACATAATCACAGCGACTCAATCTCTTTTTTCTTAGTCTCTTCTTCCAGCACTATTATAAATTATTATATTTTAATTTGTGCAATCTTCAAGCTTAACAAATACAAATAGACAAAATACCATAATTCCATGTAAATAAAACATTAAAGGCAAATCTCAGGATATGTGGCGACTTAAGACACTTAAGGCATATGCACTTGAGCCCTGAACTCAAAGACATTACCCTATGCAGCTGTGTGAGAATGCAAATGTCCAATGCACTTAAATCAGACATTAAAAGGGCCTTCAACCTGTCAGCCTCTTAGTACAAGGCCCATTTAATGCACCAATGTGCACAGATGTGTGAATGGCACAGCAAATACTCCTGTGAATTCAGTGAGTGTGTGGACAACCTGTGTCCTGCCTCCTGCTTGCTCTGCTCAGTCAGTACTTTCCCCAAACCCAAACAGGGTAAATCTAATAGAGAGAATATGGCTGCAGTGTTTCCTGCTGTGTGCCACACTGTCAATGTTCCAACTTAATTCCCCAATATTTCCCTTAGTTGTGAGAGGTATACATTTAATAAATAGATTTCTAAAATCTGACTGATTTGAAGCACTTCTTTCAGTCGGGTTTCATATTACAAAGCACCACTGAATACCTTACAGTATATGTAAGTCACATTTTAAAATTCTGACAATAAATATTTTTGAAATATGTAAAGGTGCATGTGCCATCTCCAGTGTTTTTTGCACATTTGTATGACAGTGAGTACAGTTTGCAGTGGATGTCACTCATACCTTTAGTAGCAAGTAATGGTCCGAGACAGCAGGCCCCGATGACTGGCACTGTGTGTGGGTGAGTGTGACCCCTCTGCCAGGCCGGTGTGATTGACATGTGTCCGGTAACATCAGGAAAGGAAGGATTGCTTTGTCAACATGCGCCCGTCACTGTGGCATAACGATGATGTTAGTTAGTCTTGCATGCAAAGTTTTGTGCTTGTTTTGGTGGGAACACTTCCCGGGAATCCAACGCAAAAGTCAGTAAGAAACTTAGGCAACTATTGTGGAAGTTGTACAAAGTTTTATTTCATTTAAAGAAAAAAAGCAAGTCAAACTGTTTTGTAAACATTACAAACAGTAATGTTATGACAATATAATTAGGAAAACATACAAAATGAAAAAATAAGCATATATATAAAAAGTAATTAAAAATGTAGACAGAATACGAAGCAATTAAGCTGGGCTTGGTTCATTACCTAAACATGTTTTAGTTTCCTTTTTAGACTCCCAATGAGGGGAAATCTGAAGAAAAGAAAAAAAACGTGAATTCAATGAATTTTGGGCTCTCCACCATTTGTTCTTAGAATTGAGGATTCTTCTGAGATGAGAAGTGAAACAACTTTTCAAGATCCTCTGATTACCATGACCTGGATGACTGAGAACCTACACTGGCCTAAAATGGGGTCAGATTAATCCCATCATATAGTTTTTATCATCCGTTTATCCTCAGATTGGTCCTGTACGACTGAATCACAGTTGCATAAGTGCATTTTGAAAAATGTATTGCAATGACATGACCTGTGTCTTGCAGCATCCCACTGATGTGTCCATGAGCAAATAATTTCAGCATCAGAATGGCAGTCGAATACTCTCACCTTTTCATTGAATTTAATGTAATTTTAGGGTGCGGATTGACTTCAGAATATCAAGCTAACAGTATGGCTATGGTGAAAAATGAAAAGCTGAAACTGAAGTTGATATATTTATTTGCAAGTTACTTTGGTGGATTTACATCAGATTCCTTGTGACCTTTACAAATAAGTTTTTGGAGCTGGGACTGATGAAAGTCAATAACGATGATTTTATTTTATTTTCGGATCATTTATCAAAATGCTCTGCCTGCTTAGGAAAGCTCAGCCACTCTAATCAATAGAACTTTCCCCGATCGATACAAGAGCTTAATCTATTAGCTGAGGCAGGTGCAGAGGAATAAACTGGTTGTCAGGACTGACCTTTAGTGATGAGAATAAAGCCCAAGCTTCAAGTTGGAATTCACTTTTATTTTTATTGGCCATCTTTGTTCATGGTTTTATGCTGAGCAAGCAGTCTTAACAGAGTGATCTAAGAATAGGAAACAGTCAAATGCACTAGAGTTAGATCTCATGTATACAAATCATGCACACTTAAAAGCCTATATACTTTCTAACACACATATGTGCAATTGTTGGAAACACCAGTCCTTGTCTGGTTAGTTATAACTGTGAAAAAGTGCAATAGTAACAGTCAGTCAATATTTAACCTTTGACCTTTGTGAATTTTGAACCCAAAATCACTCTCTGGAGGGGTGTTAATTGTTTAGGTCAGTATATGCAGTATATGTATTGACCACTGAACAAAGATACCACCTGAACTAGTGACTGAACCACCTAAGATATTCAGCATGAATCTTTTCATTCCACATGTTTTGTTATATAATTACAGTGACACAGTTTCTTGCCTTTGGAGTACCAGTGCAATGACTTTTAAACATTTGTTTAAAATGTTATTATAGCAACATTAAAATGAGTTGTTTGCTAAGCAATAATTAGTCCATGAAAGTTCAAATTTCCTTTGTGCGCATGGATGACTTTGTGCTTTTGTAAAGAACGTGCTGAATAAATTATTCTAATTTTAAATGTCATGTTTGAGAGTCTTGGAATTTATGACAACAAAAGCATGCATGAAGGAAAATGGTACAAATTATTTTTTTTAATTGGCGTAAACGCCTAATATTATTGGAGCAAAGCTTATAGTGGCAATAAAGTTCCTTTTAAACCCCCTTTTAGTTTCTATGTTTTGTTTACCTATTCTATTCTATTCCATTCTATTAATTTATTGTTGTTATTTAGTCATTTTGTAAGCCATCTGTAGCACACTATCTATAGTCTATGTCATGTTTCCGGCAGGGCTACAGTTGAGTCTCAAGGGAAACAACATTGGGAGCTGAGTGGGGTCATCTGCGTGTGTGTGTGTGTGTGTGTGTGTGTGTGTGTGTGTGTGTGTGTGTGTGTGTGTGTGTGTGTGTGTGTGGGGATTGAGTGAGGCAAGCTCTTCCTGTTTGTGTAACAGGTTTAAGCCAAAGGACAGACAATGGTGAACAGAATGCAAAACATTTCGATTTGGTAAAGAATGCTTGTTTGTTCTAACAATTTAACCCAAATAACTTGCTTTTAGGGTGTATATATGTTGCTATGGCGATAGCTTTCTTTGTGGTGTTTTGCATAGGCTTTAATTTTTTCCTTGCTGGACTCCAGGATGCTGATAAAATATTAAATGTGCCTGCAATTACTGAATTTTGTTAAAACTGTGTTGGATTCTGATTTTTAAAGGCGAAAAGCAAATAAAAATATTTTCAGCATTTAGGTTTATTCGTGACAAAGGAAGATGAAACCATCTCAATAGCAAGACAAAATGGGGAAAAAAGAAAACTGATGCTAGAGGCTTTAATCTTAAATATCCATCTATCTCAAGATAATGACAGCGCCATCCCTCTTTCAGCACCCTTCTCATTTAGTAGGAGGCAAAATAGAAAAATTAGATGAGGGGTTTATTTTGTTTAGAGGCGATTGTAATCTGGATTGTGTGTGCAAATATGATTGTCTTCAATTCCATTCTTTCTCTTAGTCCCAGAGAGCCAAACATTAAGTTCATCCTGCAATTATCACTGAGAATTCCAAGCTGATATATGGGTCCAGTTTCATAATTGACCTTTCGTCTGATTTGATTTAATATGAATCAAGTCTCCACTACCGGTAAACTGATCAAGACAATATTTACAATAAGTAATTAGCTAACACAATTATTCTCTTCTCAGTGCCATCTATAGAAATCAGACCAGCAGTTCCTGTTCTTCCCTCCGATATCACCTGTGTTTTTACAGTGTGGAGGAAATAGATGATCTATGTGCACCAAGAACCGGGAAGAGCAGGAACATGAATCAGATTTTGCTCGGCATATTTTAAGCTAAAAAGCGAAGCTGGTGATTTGTGTGGCTGACAGACTGATTTCTTAAATGCTGTGCAGGCTGAGGGCGGTATCTGAAGTTTGTGACCTGGTTTGAAACTTAATGTTATACTTAATCTTAATCAGACAAGCTATGAAAGCAAAAGATGTACGATAGACAGACGTTGATCAGCCAGGAGTTGTCCCTTTTCACATCAAGATTTCTATTGTGTGCACATCCTAGATAGCAGAGGTAGGTGATTACCAATAAATTACTAAACGTCTCCTCTCATCTTCTTCATCTCCCTCATGCTCTAAATCTGTCCTCCAGATGAGCAATAGATAAGGCTCGTGGTATTTTGCATGCCAGCTTTGGCAGCATGTTAATCATAGTCCAGCATATTGATTCAGTCATGTAGGGCTTATAAAGTGACTTATTATGAATTCCCAATTAAGTTTAACACCCACTCTTCCTCATGCGTGGATTTTAATGTAACGGGAAACTTTTCATCATAGTTTTTTAAGTTTACTTTCTTGGACTGAAAAGTCTTTACTCTGTTTCTTGTGTCCTAGAAAGCTGTGTACTGTTCCTGGAGAGTGCACACTGAACAGACACAAATATTAATTGTTTGTGCGCAAATTACCTCTCCAAAATTAAACTCCTGTGGCCCAGCGGACCTTGAGGAGCCATCTTAGCATGCTAAGTTCTGTTCACGTCAGTCACAGTGTTACCATCTTATCTTGTCTGTTTAACAGGCTCCTATCAATTTTTCACTCAGTTTCTTTTTCACTTTAATGTTGTCTTTCAAAATATGTTATATCAGTCATATCAGCAGATGACACTCATCGGTTTATAGCTCACTTGATTTGCCTTATGATGCCGTTGTAATGCAGGGGAGACTGACATACTTACATCCTTGTCAATCTCATCCTTTTTGTCATTTCTGTTTTATCTTCGGTCGGTACGACTATATTATCATAAGTTGTGTATATGGGTGTGCGTATATGTGTGTGTGTGTGTGTGTGTGTGTGTGTGTGTGTGTGTGTGTGTGTGTGTGTGTGTGTGTGTGTGTGTGTGTGTGTGCTCTCAAAGATTGTATATGGGTCAGCTATCTGTTTATGTCCTGAAGATGAAGCAGTGTGCGTGTGTGCACATATTTACGCCTGCCTGTTGCCAAGTGCCTCACATGTCTGCTGTATCAGATTGCCACAGTGCTCAAGTCTGTGTCTGTGTGAATGAAAGCAAAATGCACATGCAGTTTCCCAGATACACTTGTGAAGACTAGCTCAAGGTCGAGTGTGTGTCTGCTTTGGTTTTGTGTTTTGTTGGTGTGTGTGTTGGTGTGTGTGTGTGCGTGTGTGTGTGTGTGTGTGTGTGTGTGCATGACAACTGCGGTCGGTCAGCTAAGCTTCCACGGCGGAAGAGATACATTTGACCTCATCTGACTGCATCAAAGAGCCAAAAACATTCACACAACATTTCTATCAGACTCTTAACAAATTACTGACCTCCGCACTATCTGTTACAGACTAAGATTAGACTCCTGCAGCTCAAACAAGAGTGAGGTGATGACAAGAAGAAAGGTAGACCTACCTTAAAGGCCAAAATATAACATGGAAAAATATTTTTTTGTTTACTTCTCCTTCAGTAGGAGATGGTTTGTCTTTAAAATGGAATCGCTGTGAGTTTTCTGACCCTGCCTTATGCTTCTTTTGACATTGACAGGTATAGATTACAAATTTACATTGTATTTCATTAGACCTAAAACATCTGAGACCATAATTTCATTAGGAAAGTATTTATTGATTCAGAATTTTATACAAGTGGACCTCAACCAGGGGTCGCCTCTGGTTGAAGAACAAAGTTGTAAAACCACATTCGTAAATTAAGCTTATTAGTTTGTGGCACATTTTGTGATGAATGATCACCAACAGCATTTCTGTGTAGGCACACTTTGCTATTTACACATTTGTAACATCAATTTTTTACATGCAGTTTGTCCTGTTTTGCATATGTAATTATATTAAAAGTGGAGGAGAAATTTAAACCAGTGCATTTAAATTATTTCTTCTCTTTTTTTAAAAAAAAGAATCAAAGCCATACTTTTTTTGCCGTTAAATTAAGTTAACTTGACCATTTCCCATCAACACAAGTCAACCATGTTTGGTTAAAAAGGGAAAGAACAGAAACAGAAGGAGCGGAGGAGAGAGGAGAGGCGAGATCTGACTGTAAATTTTCCCTGACTGTCTTCTCTGTGACCTGAAACTCCAGGTTCCATGCTGACAGTTGTATACATTCAAACATGTACACACAACCTTATAAGGAGTTGTTGGATATTTCTACCAACTATTTCCATGCCAGAAAATATTTAAATGTGGGGGCCAAGCCTAGACTCATCAAACTATCTTTTTTTAACTGGTTCGGAAATTAATGTCCACATAATAAAAAATTGACATTTTTTATATCAAAATTCTTCTCTCTCTTTCTCTCTCAGTGAATATCATGTCATGCCCCTGGGCATCTCAATGCAATTTTTAGTTATTTAAGAAAAGTTCAGAGTAGAGCTGGGCAACTGCTTTATAAGCTATGCCATGCCTGTTTACATAATTCAACCTATATTATCACACTGTGTAAATTGGAACTGAAAATTGGCTCCTACTAATTGTTGTTTTTTAATTAAACAGCGGGTTTTAAATCTAGATAGATTCACTCCTGTAACAATAATTTAAAGTGCCAGGAGAGACAAAGCAAAAAAGAAGACGAAAGCAAAATAAAAGCATCACAGTAACAAGTGTAGGAAGCAAAGATATGACACAAAAACAAGAAAGCAGTAAAATAAATGACATTCAAATCAGCATAGCATCTTTTTTTTTTTAAGTTTATACACTTGGGTCTGTCTTTGCAAGTGTTATCTTGAGGCGTGCCAAAAAAGCAGCTTCAATCGACAGAGGGAAACAAAGAAATTGGGAAAAGGGAGGGGGAAGCAGGAAGGGTGAAAGAGTTATTGTCATTGAATCATGCCAATAAAGCTTTCTGAAGTGGACTCAGAAACAGAGAGGTGGTGAAGAGGGGAGGTGAATGGGCCTCTTCACTTCATGCCAGTAAAATTCATTTGAAAATTGGAGTGGAAATGAAAGAGATTTGGAGTCTGCGTGTAAGTGGCAGAAAAAGAGGCAGTTATTGCCAACTTGAATAGTGTGCCACTGCTAAACTTAATAAGACAACAAGAAGAGGTAGGTGAGGAAAAGAAGGAACGAAGAGGTTTTGCAGATCTGAGAAACGAGGGGAAATGTCTGAGAAAATAGTTTTTTTTCTCCCTCAGAAGTTTGTAAAGGAAAATGGCACAGAGCAAGCCGTTAACAGAAAGACAGTGAAGCATACTGTGTGGTTTCCAGCCCTGTGAATAGCGCTGCCATTTGCTTTGCCCCTGCTGTCTTTTGTGCGGTCAGCCTCAACATCAGCAACCAGTGCATGCTGTTTCCTGGTAGCAAATTAGACCCAAGCATGTACAATGTTTTACAAAATAGCTGCTTCAGACAGGAAATGCTAATCAGTGACATCGCTATCGAAATAATTGTTTTTATAACATTGCCATCACGTCCAAAATCTCTACAGGGTAGTAATAAAAGATCATTAAATCAAGGAGGCTTGTTTCATGTAATCATCTTTCAATCAACACTTAATTTCTAATTAAGAGTTTAAAATTCTCTATTAAGGCCCAGGAATTATATACTGGGAAAACCTTATTATTGAATTAAATTCAAGGACAACAAGTTAAATTGTGGTGGGCACATGAAAAATAGGATCAGTTGAAGAAAGAAATATTTTGGTAGTAATAAACTTTGTTAAAAGCATAATGGATGGAGCTAATTCCACAGACTGTAGATAAAAGATAGGCATAGACACCATACCTGTTTGCAGAGTTGCATTTTGAACCAGAAGTGACCATATTTGAATGAGAAGGTGGAATTATCAGCTTTATTTAGCAGGCTTAAGGATGATGCATTCATAGACTGTATGGCTGCATCGTCACACACACACACAGATATCTAAGTCTACAAATAAAATATTAGTATTTCAGTGAACAGAACTTGTGAGCAGGCTTCTACTCTAATAGTAATTTAATCATTCTAAAAGCCATATCATTTTTCAGAAAACTCCATAGAGAAAAAACTCTCTAAAAGGCACCAACTCCAATTACAGGGTCAAGAAGTAGATTTCAGTGACTTAAATTAGTAGGCTATTAGTAAAGTATAGACTAGCAGATAGCTAGCAGCACGCTCGCTAACTTAAAACTTTAATATGTAATTTAAATCGGTTTTATAAAGCTGGACTGAAGTGGGAGATTAGCTCTAGAGACCCAAAACTTTTTACAAATTTTTCCAGGCATGTTTATTTCTGTTCTCAAGTTGAGCATTTTCCCATGGGGATTCACTCTCTTTTGGCATATTCATATTGGCTTCATTTTTCAGGCCTGGAGGTTGCTGTTTGGGAACGTTTGCTAGACTAGGTTATGTTTATAGTTTCTCTAATATGAGGTAGTGGATCCTGCAGTCTCTATACATGCCAATGTCATTCATCTTGTCAAAGCTTACAGGGTCAAACAGATTGTTTCTTCTTTTAAATCACTGTTTCAGGTCTCAGTGCAGTGCAGAATGAGGACAGCAAAATGTTGTCAAGCAGCATAAGAGAGATCAGTTTAACTTTGAACAGTTCAAATTCACTTTTAGATAAATATGCATCACAGATCAGTAAATATATAGGCTTATACTGCCTGTACACCACTTCATAAAATGAGTCTGATTCTTTTGACATAGTGTGTATTGCAGAAATGTGTTATTTGTATCCCAGGGTTGTCACTGCTCTCTTCTAGTCTGCAGAATATTTGTCTGAACTTCCTTCCATACACACATTAAATACATCCCCTAGCTCACTGACTGATCGATTGTGTATCTGAGGATAACGTGAATGGAAACAGAAAGAAAATCAGTAATTCTGTGGTAAACATATGTACCATAGCCACGTGTGTCAAACAGGCACAGTGGTGAAATGGAAGGAAATAAGAGTCACATGAATACTGAAGAGTAAAATGTTGCTGTTTGAATACACAAGCTCAAGAGAGAGTGAATCATGAAAGGCATAATTGCAAGAGAGCGAGAAAAGGAGGTGTAATCCTCTACCTATGCACCACAGATGGAATTAGCTTTACCCTTTTATCACTAACAACCTTAAACCATGTTGGACAGCCATTAATATGTAATCACAGAGAATATAAAGCACCTGGCTATACAAACTATATTCTCCTGTGTGATAAATATGTTAAAGGGAGAGCATTTAAAGACAGAGAATGTGTAACACCTGACATCTTCATTGCATATTACATATGCAATGTATAAATGTGAAGTGACGTCTGATTTGTTTTTTTATATATAGCTTCACTTTTTCCATAAAGATCTGATTGTGATTAGATTCCCTTGTGGCAGCAATGTACATCAATATTAGAAGTCCATATCTTTATGCTGTGAGGGTGTTGTGGTGATGCTTTCTGTCCTTAGAGGTTTTTTTTTTATAATGTAAAGGTAGAAGCTGTCTTTGAAAAGGGAAATGCCTGTGATAGCGGTAATGGAGACCGCGGGATCAGGGTTAGAGTTTTGTATGTATAAGGAGATAAAGTGATCAAAACAAGTGAATAAGATAGCTATAGAACTAGCAGATGTATTGAGTTTAATCAGTCTGAACCACATGGAAATACATAATTTTCCTTGAACTTTCTAAATATTGTAAAAAATTCTAAAGAGGATAAATTGAAAGTGGGCTTAACCATACCTGTTTTGGAGCCTTCAATTTGTTATTTTTACCTCTTCAGTCTTGTTCTACTGAAACTGGATGTGAGGTTGGATCTTATTAGCTAAGCTTAAATTAATCTAAATCCTGGGTTTAAATGCTCCTTTAAAAAAATCATTAATTAAAAAATATCCACGGCAAACTTTCAAATATGTTGATCTTGTAGGTAAGAAAGAAACACAGAGGGAGAGGCAGAGGGACCACGAAGTGAAACATGACACCAAAGAAAATGAAACGATCTCTATTCAGTCTTTTGATGAAAACATTCACTTCATGGTTTTCCCCAGTGAAATCATCAGCCCAGTGTTTTGACACCTGTGTCTTGTTGTGTGAGGAAATAGATAAGGAATGAGATCCCCCACAACAAGTGCTGTTGTGTCAGTGTAGGTGAAGGTTTTCACATCTGACTTAAAAAATATATATATATATATAAAAAATAAAAAAAAATAAACTTTGAATGTACTGAAACTCTGCAAGGCTGTGTCACTCTGGGAGATTGGGAGAGAGCAATAAAAAGATAAACTTGTGTTTTCCTGCTGTTTTAAATGAATATGAAGATTTTCAATCGCTAAATATTTTACCTATTCCATCATCTTCAGATTACACCGATGCACCATATCAGTTCCCTTGAACCTTCTTTAATAAAGCCTCCACAGATATAATGCATTGCAGCTAGAATATGATGCAAGAATGTTTCTTAGCCTTTGGCTGGATCATTGCATTTTACACCTTTTAAACCTCCCCTTTTTTACATTTTTGCATTGCTTTTTCAAGCTAGCGTAGCATTTCAGTTAGCAATATACATCTGCTCAAACTGACATACTGTGCATGTTGCTATAAGTTGTTCATAATAATACAATTATGTTACAAATTAGACTTGAAGTTAGAACATGAAAGGTGTAAATAAATGTTACAACATTTTTAAAAAGCCTATGATAGATTTGAGGCTCAGAGCACGAGCTTGCTAACTATGGGCTAAACAAATGCTCCTTGTACTGCAGGCAGTCTACAATTACATCAAGGCACAGTTGGTTGAAGGGAGATGTTTTCACTGCCGCAACTGTGGCTTGTGGCTGCAGAGGCTCTTCAGTCCACTTGACTCTGCGTCACTCTCCATCAGTGCTGATCCCAGCATGCAGCTTAAAGCTCATAAAGCCCTGGTAACGATGGAGCACTGCAGCCTGTTTGGCCGCATCAGCTGATTAGCATTCATATCCTCTCCTGCTCTTTTTCTGCTTCCATCTAACTCACTCACACACACGCACATACACACATACACATGCTGTGTGGCTGTCTCTGTATCCTATCTCATTATGTATGGTTTGTTCCTAGATACTGAGCATGAAGTATGCCCTATATTTACATTTTACTGTTCTGTGGCCTACCCATCTGTCAATCCTTCTCCTATGCTTCACTTTAACTATTTTATCAGTCTAATTGCATTTATAATTTGCAGTTTGTGTGTATGTGTATGTGCATGTGAGTGTGTTTAGTACTTTGCTGAACTCAGCATCTTAAAGTAATCTCTTACTTAATTCTGACTGGAATAGTTAAAGGTAACATTAGTTAGTTTCTCCATATCGTTCCCATTTTCTCACTTTTTATTCGCTCTCTCTCTCTCTCTCTCTCTCTCCCTCTCTCTCTCTCTCTCTCTCTCTCTCTCTCTCTCTCTCTCTCTCTCTCTCTGGTCTCAAAAAAAAAAACACCTATCGAAAAGTAAAGAAATAGTTGGATATAGGTGACACACATGCGCACACACTCAGACACCATTTCATTTCCATCAGTGTAGTGGGCAGTATCTTTAAATGCTCTCATTTCTGGGAAATTCTTACGCTAGAGCTGTCTTTACCCATAACTGTAAGGATTTACATTACGTAAAGGAAAGCACGTTTCAACATTGCAAAACGCAAACAGATTTCCATCCCAGTAAGATAAATAAATATACACACATATAAACACACTAGTACGTACATGTTTTTTTTAATCAGATGTAAGCTCTTTAAAAACATTTCCTCTGAGAATCTGTGTGTGTGTGTGTGTGTGTGTGTGTGTGTATCAGGGAGTCCCGTGGATTTTCCCAGCTCCTTATTTGGCCAGCAAGATATACTGCAGATAGGAATGAAGGGGGAGTGAGATAGCCAAACAGAGTGTGGAGAGAAATAGAGAGAAGATAGGGAAACTCCCGGTGATGATAGAAAGTAGCTTAAATGACACAAGGGGAGGAGGGTTTGACGCAAATACAAACACACACACACCTACACAGTTCTAGCTGACTCTGGAAGATGTAAAAGTTTTCAAAGGAATGATAATCTTTTTGATAAACTCTTCCTCTAAGCATTTGAGGGATTGGCTATAACCAACCAGCCAGTCATACTCAAGCCAGGATTTTTTTTCTTTGTATGTCACAACTCTCATCTAGAATTACAACCACTTATTTTCAGAAGACCACACTGAGAAACAGGCTAAACGTGCAAATTACATCTGTGACCTGCAGGCTAACAGTATATACATGGCACAACTGTGTAATCAAAAGCATCAGTGAACACGTTAAATGAGAGGCTCTTTTTCTTAGCCAGTAATAAATAACGTTAAAACAAAAACGTCATATAGTCAGATGGGCAGATAGGCAGTCAGATGAACTGGAAACCCTATAGTCCACAAGGAACTAATTGCAACCTTATCGCAGGTGTGTTTGTGTAACCTTTTTTGTATCCATTAGCCTCTATGCACTCTGGATTACACGTATTAGTGAGCAGAGTGGGTCTTATTAGAGAAGGCATGGCTGATCGCTGTCAGCTTATTGTTGTAGTTTCCCACAGAGGCCAGCACCATTATCAGCTTTGTCTTATAAAAACACTGCATGCAGACGGTACACACCAACACAGACCTCCTTTCTTTTGTAAAGTGGCATCACCAATACTCTTCCTTATAAAATTACTGCCAAATTCTAATTTATGCAAGTGCAGACATCAATATATAGACTTGTTCTCTGTATGTTACATAATGACTCTTAATGCAAAAGTGAAATTAGCTCAAACTAAAATAAATGCACACACATTCATACAAGCTGACACACAGATACATATCACGTACACTTATATACACACACAAACACACACACTTGCCTCTTTTGTTTAGTCTGTGACCAAAGTCCACCCACCAGCAATCTGTTCCACACAAACAAACCAGTTCACAGTCTCAAAAGCTAGTTCTTTACACACAAGCACATGCACACGCACACACCACACTCAACTCCTACTTTTCCAAACTCACTTTTAAACAGTTTGGGCAAAAGATAGGCAGGCAAACCTGACACAAACAAACACATGTTGGCTGTAAACACTCAGCTATGTCATTTTCTTTAAAAGCACTTGAAGTGATTAGGGTTTTAATCACAACTTTCGACACAAACAGAGACAAACATGCGGGCTTGTTCCATCATGGTGATGTTATTTGGACTTGGTTGTCCTCTGCCCTCCTTTTTCCAGCTGTCCATTTCACACACACACACACACACACACACACACACACACACACACACACACACACCAACGGAGCAGCAGAACTTTCCCCCTCAAACTTAAAATAAAGCGGTGGTTCCTCAAATTTTCCAATCCAAATACGTCGCTAAGGCAGGTTGCTGAGGAGAAGGGAGTGACCCGCGCTAATGCCTGTTGTGCTCTACGACTTCCTGTGTGGATGTATGGGGGATGTTGATGTGTGAGGCTAGGGAAAATGCTATCCTAGTGTCACATGCGTGCCCTATAATATAAATATATTTTAGGCTAAACACACATCTGTAACTGGATAGAAAATCAAAAGACCACTGAGCTGCATAGACTTTAAGACATATTTAATTTGTACCCTCATTATGGTGATCCAATTAGATGGTGAAAAGTTAAAGCTTAGAGCAATTACTCATATTTGTAAGGCAAAAAAAAGAGAGATGTCTCCCTTGTTCTGTTTCCAAAATGGTAACTAAGTGTCTTCTCTACTATTGTCAAACTGTCCAAACTCAATGAGCACCAGAGACTAGAACCTACAAAATCATTGTGGAAAATGAAACCAAACAGGAGTATCTTGGATCACCACAAAGGAAAAGTGAGGGGGAGAATTCTATTTTGGTACATTGAGGTCACCCAGTGCCAAAGGTATGTGTTTGTAGTTTATGTGACTCAGGTCAGTTGTTTTTGAGCAATTCTTTGTCTGTTTAATTTGTTGTTTTATCTGTTTGGCTATTTCATGATGAGTTCTGATGTTATACCAGCATGGACAGAAATCCTATGTATGAAAGGCTATGAGGTGAAACGTGGAAGCAATAAAGGGGAAAAAGGAGGAGTGGTGGAGTGTTGGAGAAGCAGTGGAGTAGAGATCACAGCTGCTCAGATGTTCCCTTAGTTTATCATACGCTTTAGCAAAGTCAGATGGAGGACGTCTCTGTGGAAATACACAGATGTACACACATTGTATTCCCTGGAGCAATGTGCGTGCCTGAGCTTATCTGCATGTGTGTGTGAATTTTTGTATTCCTGCAGCTGAAATTTAGTGTGCTCATGCATGGGCGTGAAAGTGTGCTAGTGTGATACATTTGTGAATGCTGCCATGCAAGTGTGATACCACCTCTGTCTGAGTGAGTGTGTGCTGTATACCTGTGGGGACTAATATGACTTTTGGAAAGGGGAGTGGAGTCTTCTTTTTGACAGTTGGCTAATGTTAGTGTTTGGTTAGGTGAAGCTAAAAGACTATAGAGTGCACAACTTCAATGAGTTTGCACATGTTTATATGAAAACCATAAACTGTATATTTGATATGCGACTATCACACACCTTTGTTCACATCAGCTTTATTTTATATTATATTATAAAGGAAGAGGCAAAGAGGCACTAGTTACTACAAACAGTGTAGGCTATCAAAGTCCCTCTCACACATGTGCACACAAATCAGTGTAGTGTGGGAGCCAGTCCTCATCCTCAGGGTGTCAAATACTACAGTTTTGTAAAACCTGCTGGTGTCTCAGAGATTCACACAAGGTTGGTACTTGTCATATATATTGAATGCACCCTTTAGCTACAATCTTTCAAAATGCAGGGTCGATTTTGAACGGGCATACCTTAAACCAAACCATGTTCCCAAACCTAACCAAGTAAGATTTGGTATCTAAACTTGACCAGACAGCAAAGGAAAACAGAGTGCAAAACGCTAAATGGGTCACTTAGTAGCTTGGTAGCCTGGTCGTGACTTTAGCCGCTGTTACACATTCTGCCCTCTGTGTCCTTATGAGGGCTTCTCTACTTTTTCAAACTTCCAGCTCCCGGTGTCCATTATTACCAGCCCCACTGACAAAACTGAAGGTTTTTTTTTAAACCGCCTGGGAATGACAAAATGTTGAGTGTATGTTAAGTATTTGGCCTTTGTCTAAAATGCACTCACTTGTCATGACAAACTCAAAGACACACACACGCGCACACACACACACACACACACACACACACACACACACACACACACACACACACATTATTGGTCTGGAAACAATCTTCTCCACCCCTGTTGGTTACCCAAACATGTTGTCACCATGGCAACCAAACAGCGTGCCGTATAGCCAGGATGATTGGATAGGAGATGAAGGTGCTGATGATAAATCCACTGCATTATTAATCAATTATATCTGCGCTGATGCACTGTCTGGATATGCTTGTTTGTCATGAGTATGTAAAGACATACATTGTGTGTGTGTGTGTGTGTGTGTGTGTGTGTGTGTGTGTGTGTGTGTGTGTGTGTGTGTGTGCGTGAGTGTGTGTTTATTTTTCCAGTAAGCTGGTCATCTGTTTGCCAGTTTCAACAGAAAAGTCGTCATTCTCAAAGTTTGCAGAAGAAAAGCCTGAATCCAAAACCTTTCATTTCAGTCTTAAGTATATATTCATATATTCATATATAAATTCACGCGAGCTGTCACTAATAGAATGTTTTACAAAGGCACTGACAGATGAGGGTAATAATACAAAACATTTGGCCTGTGCCTGATGCTTTTGTTTTTTAGGGGAAAATGGAGCCCAGATCCCTATTCACATGAGACCGCTGTTGTTCTGGGTCCCTCTGTGATTTGTGTTAATTTCAGAGTTCTGTGCTCTCAATCCTGTGCAAATCTGCCAATATTAAAAAAAGGAAAAAAAAAACATGCTTAAAATATGGGTCACACAAAATTGTTAATTGCTTTCAAAAGGAATTAAAATTACAAAAACTGTTATTGGCTCTCAAAGTTGGTTACTCTTGAGGAAAACCTGACAATAGTGTCAGTCCAGATGGTGTAATTGTAAATTCATAGGAAGTAGAAACAGAATTTATTCACAAGGGGAAAGTAAACATAACCTGTCTCCACTCTATCATTTGGGAGTGGCAGTGTCTTGTTCAATGGTTCCACCTTGAGGCAGCTGTTCCAGCTGTTGTGCGAATGTTAGCTGGCAGCCTGTGGATGAGATCTTCTCCATCCCAGAGGGTGGAGACTGCTCTCCATCTGCAGTTATAGGACAGTGATAAATGGACTAATCCCTCTAGTGTAATAAGTTAACCTCTGACATTTGCATGTGTGTGTGTTGGTGTTCTCAATAGTTTAATGAAATGACTTTCACTGCGTTTGTATATGTAATACAATGATTAACCCCTGGCCTTCCTGTGTATAATTAAATTATTATCAGAGCTGCTGTGTGTATTCAGTCACAAAAGAGGTGTGCTGTGGATGCTAAGGATGTCAATCCTAAAAACTATAAGCTAGATAAGTGTGGGACATTTGTAATTACCAGGTCATTATCATTTTATCCTGCTATATATTTCTGATCAACTAAATTTAAGAAGTAAATATGAACCTGTTTAATTTAGTCTTTGGGTCCTTTTTATGTGGAGTTTGCATCGTTTCCCTGTGTTTTGTGTGGGATCTCTCTGGCTACTCCAGGCTACCTAACTCCAGCAGCATTCATGTTAGGTTAACTGGAGAGTCTAAACTGGTGTTAGGTGTGAATGTGCAAGTATCAATGGTTGTCAGTCTCTGTGTGTCAACCATGCAATAGATGGCGACCAGTATGTACCCTGTCTCATGTCCAGTAACACCTGGGATGGGCTTCAGCTCCTCTATCACCCTGAATTGGATAAGTAGAATGAAATGGATGGATAATGATATAATCATATAATAATCATTATGCAAAATGAATACTTTCACTTACACCTCAATCACAAGTCTTTATTACAAAGTAACAAATTCCTCCGCTAACTTACACTTAATTACTGTGTTATTACTGTGTAATCTAACTGCATAAATTCTCCAGCGTTACCTGAATTCAATTTCTTGCCTTTCCAAGTACAATGACATGACTCTTCAGTACAGCAAGAACACATACTGTATTGTACTGTAGAAATACAGTGTAGTACTGCTATTATTTTTTTTTCTCTCAAAGGCATCATTATTTACTTTAGTCTACTGTAAATAGAATAACAGTGCAATGCAAAAATACTAATTCTGTTGTATGGTATTACTCCTTAAGCCCTTTTCTGAATATTTCTTGTTCTGATGTTAGAGACTGACACATGTTTCTATTTGAAAGTTGTTATATGCACTGTCATACACCTTTTACTTTTCACATGGCTGCTCAGTGGTGAGAGAGGGAGGGATTCAAATTCTGCTAACACGGTGTTTGCTGACGATTCCACATTGGTTGCAGGTCTGCGATGAGAGATAACGCTTATATAAGCTCGTGTGTTCATGTTCCCATTTCTCATGCTATAGGGCAGATTTTGAGCTGTCTTTGTTATTGCCTGTAGTGGATTTGGATTAGAATATGGGTTTTGTTTCAGACTGGAAACACAAGATAAACACACTCATAAGCATATGTCCAGAGGCACTCAGTCACACAGCACACAAATGCTACATTCACCGCACCCCACTCTGTAGCACTGTGACCTGGAATATTAGCTGCCATGCCAAATGCGATCAAGGCCAACTCCCACAATAAATACACAGATACACACTCTCTCTCCAGAATTGCTGGTATACTTTATTGGTGGAAATCTAATTTTCAAAGAAAGAAATCCCTGCCTTGTCTTTGTTCTTTGACAAAACACTGTTAAAATTTGCCGGAAGAATGGTCAATGTGTTGTTTGTAATTTAGATGGAGACCAACAGTGGAATAAAACTCTCAGTGCTGGTTTTTGTGTTAAATCTCAGCCAGTTGCAGAACTTTGAGACTTTGAGAGAGAAAGATGGTTATTTTGCTCGTGCTATTTTAGTCGTGGCGTGTCAGCATGTTTGTTGTTCGCACTGTACTAAATTCTAGCCAGTTTCTCTTGTGTTAAATTGCAAGGCACAGCTAATCTTGACCTCATCTTGTTGAAAGCATTAATTGAAGGTGATGAATAATGCTGCAGAGATCTTTCTGTTCTAGTGCCTTAGATATGTCTAATTAAAAAATGTGCTGAATTTCTACACTTTAAATAGAGCTAGAACCACAAATGCTTGTTTGCTATAGCATATGCATGTAGCATTCTTAATTTTATGTAGGCTGGATATCCCAGCCTTTAACATCAGATACAACACATTTTCATGGAAATTGAATTGTTAAGTTTGCTTAAGTTTCCCACAGTCATCAAGGTTTAAAGGGAATACTTGTGGAAATAAAAAGTGCATTGTCAACATTGCATCCCAAAAGTTGACTGATTGCATTTGACAAATTCATCATCATGTCTCACGACTGCTCACTCACCAAACTGACTAGCAGAGTTGATAAACTCTCCACAGTTCATTTAGCCGGTAACATTCAAGATTGTTTTTCTCTATACTGAAGATGCCTGATATCATGGTGGATTGAAAGATTTAACTGAGCTTTGATCATGCTGGTAGAGTAAAGAGTATATCAGTTTGATCATTCCAGACGGATGTGAGCTGCTCCAATAACATAATAATAAAGATTAGTATGACATCCAGAGGAAATATGCAAACTTTCCATAGTTTTAAAAGCAAAAGAACAGCCTTCAGATACGTCCATGTGAAAATATTATGTAACCTGATAACTGGACGTGTATCTGTGGGAAAGTCGAGTACTGCTCTTTTCTGTTTCCTCTTGGTTTTCCAGTTTCCAGCCTGTCCTTTCCTCACTTTTCTGCCTTCTCTTCTTCTCTCCTCCTTTTTTCCCCTTCTCCCCCCCCCCCCTCCCTCCTCCCCCTCCTTCTCTTCAGCAAAACCATCAAGGTGAAAATAATTGACGACGAGGAGTATGAGAAGAACAAAACATTCTACATAGAGATTGGGGAGCCTCGCCTGGTGGAGAGCAATGGCACCAAAGGTCAGGAAGAGGGTGAGCCTCGTGATCCTGCGAATAGTGAAGCCTTGACCCCAGAGTGTCCGTCGCACTGCAGAGGCCGCATGTTCTTAACACATGGAGGCACACAGGAGGGGATTTATTGTTCTCCTGCTGTTGTGTCCTAAATATGACAGCGAACATGCGGCAGACTGTACGTCATCTCATCAACCACATCCACTACACCTTTGTCTGTGTGCATGTCTGTGTGTGCCTTTTGTGTATATACCTCGCCATGATGTTTGTTTATCATGCATGCATTTACCACCTCCCTCTATGTATGTGTACGTGTGTTGTCCCATACAGGAAGACCATAACCGTTAGGATCTTAGACCGGGAGGAGTACAATAAGCTATCCTCCTTCTACATTCTGCTTGAACCCCCCCAGTGGAGACGAAACAGGAAGGAACAGACAGGTTTGATGACTAATGAGCACTGAGAATGCACTTTCATGAATCCTGATTCAACAGACCATCACCAGAAATAAGTTCCTCATTCATTCTTATAACGCAGTTCTCCTTTGTTACTGTAGTTGCTGAGTGGGCTGTTAATGTTAACTGTTATCTCTGCGCAAAGAATAACTATAGTATTTCCGTGCAATATACTCAATCTGAGCAAGTTTTCAAATGTTCAGAACGTATAATTGACAAAAATTAAAGCTCATTTTTACGCTGTTCTATTACAGTGCTATGTATTGGGAAATGATGGAGTTACTTCCAACTAGAAAAATATAAAGCAGTTGTGGGTGGTGGTGAAAAAGCTCCAGAAACACTAAGTAAAAAATATGATTTCTGGAGGGAGCATTTGGCTGTCTCTGTTCAGTTTATTTGGCAGTGTTCTTGAAATGTTGGAATTTATTTTATGATTTCTAAATTTGCTTTTTCCAACCACCAACCCAAAGCCTAAATATTTAAAATGTACTTTTAAATATGACGAAGAAAAGCGGTAAATTTTAGCATCTGAAACGTTTGCGCCACAGGAAACGGTTGTTTGATAATTAAAGTAGCTGTTTAAATTTTGACATAACTTATAATTAAGGTGACTAATCGCTGCAGGGCATGGTCTAATATATCTCATATATAAAGAACATACATTAATTAAAAAATAATATATTTTGCATATAAACAAAATCTCAAACAATATCCAGGGAAAATATAGATTTTATCATCAGGTTATCAGTGCACGAGAGAAGCCTTGTTCTTGTCACTGTAAGCAATACAACATGATTTTCCTCAGCTTTGTAACTGGATGAGCCTTTGCACATTGCCAGCATAGCTGATTACACAAATCTCCAAACATGGAAGCAAAGAAAAGAGACTACAGAGTCAGCGAGCCAGCTTTGTTTCAGTCTTTTTTATCATATTTATTTTATGTAAACCCTGATAAGATATTTGAGACAAGAGCACTTTGCAGTTAGAAGGAAGAACTGACACTTTACAGCTGGCAACACTATAAAACATAAAATCAAAGCATCAGTTACACTTATAGCATATTTCTGAAGTGACACAGAGCAGCACCCTTGTGTTTGCTCTTGATTTAGCAGGTCTGTTGATTTGGGATTCAGCCTGAGCATACACAGATCAGTTGTGTTGCTCCCTTCTGGACTTCTCTGTTTTTCCTCCTTTATTTTTTTCATTCTTAGTCTTTTTGCTCCTGAGCAAATTGAGCGGGAATTACACCTGTCCTCTCCTTTCTTCTCCTTTCCTTTTTCTCTTATCTACTTTGTTCCCCCCGTCATTCAGCCAAGAGCTTTCTGAGATATGTTTTCTGTTGGCGTTTGAAAATGTCACTGCTTGATTCAAAATGTTCTCGTACAGCTGGATTATGGATCACTGGGTTAAAAAAAACATATAGAAGCAGTACCTAACAGACTGCTAACTGTGGGGTTAACAATTCCCTAAGTACACATAACTGACACAGCACTTCTCTGATTATAATGGGCATGCTAGTAGATGGAAGAGCAACTATTGGCCCATATCTATGGGAGTCATAATGACTGATAATAGCCATTCACTGTGCTGATAACATATTAATGGGTGGAAAAACCCACAGTGACACAGGGCTGTTCTTCTTTTGCTCATGACATGTTGACATTCCACAGAGCCACTTTTTATGAAGAACTTTGTAGCTTTTCTACATTCTAGAAAATTAAATATTCCACAGACAGAAGCTGTTTCCTAAAGTTTAATTTAGTCCTATTTGAGTCATATCAAGCCTTTACTCTTCCAGGAGGAGGAATGCTTCAATGTTTCACACATCATTGTTAAGCAATCTGGTGCAGTTAAACCAGTGATCAAAATGTTTTGTAATCTAGTAGCTTAGTCAATTGAAATTTTATAAGCTCCCAAATATATTTTCTATAATAATATGTATTTCCTGTTAATAACACTGAAATGTTGATTCTAAGTTGTTCTATGATGTTGATTTAATGATTGAATCAAACAGTATTTCAGTTTCAATGCTTCCACCATGTAGTTAGGCTTTAGATGTGCATGTTAGTGTTTGTCTGCAACTCTGTGTTTGCCCTTAATCACTTGCTGAATCTATCTCCAGTGTGTTTATCCATTATCTCATATGAGATGCTCACCCCCCTTGTTTTTTATTACAAAGTAATTTATTGTAAAGTTGTTGGGGGGGGGGTTTTAAGTGAGAAATGATCCATTTTATATATATTGTTATTTTGACACACACTACAGAGATTGATAAATCACATACTGTTAAGGAGTTTGAGATATATCCTCAGTTTTCTGTTTACATGTTGTCTAAAATGAGTTTTATGACCTTAAATGTACTTTAGCTCTTTTGGGTACACTCATTAAAAGTAGTTCTTTCTCTCTCTGTTTTACACACTCACACAGAGCAGCCATATCAGTGTGCTAATGGCAGCATGTGTTTACCAGGCATCAGCAGTGTTTATAGTGATGAGGGGATCAAAGACAAGGGCTGGATATCACATTATCACAGTCAGGAGATCAACCACACCTCCGGGATACACAGGAACACGCAAACACACACTGTCTGTGTGTTTTATGATCTGATGTGCTGGTTGTCTGTACTAAATGAGCCCTGCACATCTCTTAATGGCATTAACCCCTTTTTCGTGTGTTTGTCCATCCTGTTGTTTATCTGTGCATGTTCTGTATGCATATAGCCACGTACACATATCACTGTATGCTTGCATTATCAACATTATTGTTTTTGTCTTTGTCATAGAACATTTGACCAATTTTCTATCCTCCCGAAGGTATTTCAAGGTTTTGTGTGTTTTATGGAGAAGGCATTGGACTGTGTCCTGCAGGGGATCCAGTAGGGGTACTTAGCCCAGGTATCTGGCCTCTTGTTAGGGCCATTCAGCCACAGTTACCCTTTTTCACCAATGTCAGTCATAATTTTTACGGATATAATTACTAGGAATTGCCAAGTAGCAGATGGTTTCCACTTGTTCTGGTCTCTGCTTTTTGTAGATGTGGTTCTGATTTTTCATCAGGTGGTTGCCTCCAACTGGCACTGGAGAAGTGGTTTGGAGTCAAGTGTCAAGTGGTGGGAATAAAAACTAGCACCTCCAAGTATGAGCCCATAGTTCTCAGCTATGTTTCTTGTCAGGGCCTAGCTGCTACCCCAAGTGGAGGAATTTAAGTATATCTTGGGATCTTGTTGGAGAATGAGGGGAGTGGTGGGAGATTGACAGACTCCTAGAAGCCTCTTAAGTGAAGTTTTTTGAGCATGCCACAATAGGAGGAAGGCTCAGGGCATACCTCAAAGGGAGAGGTTATATCCCTCGACTCGCTTGGTCTGCAATTGTAATGCCTCTGTGTTCAAGCACCTCCTCAAGCTTGGTGAGTTTGAAGCAGTGGCTGGGGAGAGGGAGGTCTGGGTGTCTCTGCTTAGACTGCTGTTTAGTAATAAACAAATATACTAAATATTTTTATATCTTTTGTCTTCAAAAAACAGTATTTGATGAGATTAGACAGAAAAAAAAAATCTCTAGAAATACGTCTTTAAAATTAGAATTCTTATGTTGCAGGGTTACATAAAATCTATGAAAAACCAAAAGTGGACCTGATTTACTCGCTATGTTTTTGCAGCTATATTCCACTTCTAGGCTTCTTCTTCCTCCTGCTACATTTGGATTGACAGTCTGACCCTCAGGGACAAATTAAGAGCATGGTGCACAACCCTGTGAATGTCAAAAGAAACAAGCATTCAAATGCTTGCACTTCTGAAATCATTTCTTCAGGCATGGAAACTGCAGGCATTTCCGCTGAAGAGTGGTGAGACACAGCTTTCATCAGCAGTGATAATTGACTTTTATCAGTTCTACACAGATGCTGATGTTTGTTCTTTGTCCATCAGAGCCTTTAGTTTTCAGGCCCCTCTTTTATGGAAACATGAATTACAAGAGTCCAACCTAGATGTAATAAATGCATGAACTAGTTTTTCAGCATCACTCGGAGACTGGATATTTCTAATTTTAGAGATATTGCGCAAATGGAAGAAAGCAGTCCTACATATTTGTTTAATATGTGCGTTGAAGGACATATCCTGGTCAAAAATGACTCCAAGCTTCCTCACAGTGTTACTGGAGGCCAAGCTAATGCCATCCAGAGTAAGGTTAGATCTGGTTAGATACCATATTTCTAAGATTTTCTTGGCCAGTACAATAACCTCAGTTTTATCTGAATTAAGAAGCAGAAAATTAGATGCCATCCAGGTTTTTATGTCTTTAAAACATTCCTGCAGTTTAACTAATTGTTGTGTGTTATCTGGCTTAATGGACAGATAAAGTTGTGTGTCATCTGCATAGCAGTGAAAATGTTTGCTATGCCTTCTGTTGATACTGCCTAAGGGAAGCATGTATAATGTAAATAGAATTGGTCCTAGCACTGAACCCTGTGGAACTCCATAATTAACTCTCCATTTATGTGAACAAATTGGAGTTGATTAGATAGATATGATACAAACCACTGCAGCCTAGTACCTGTTATACCTACAGTGTGTGCTAATCGTTCTAATAGAACATTATGGCCAACAGTATCGAATGCTGCACTGAGGTCTAGCAGGACAAGCACAGAGATGAGTCCACTGTCAGAAGCCATAAGAAGATCATTTGTAACCTTCACTAAAGCTGTTTCTGTACTGTTAGCTGTTTGACAACTACTCTTTCAAGAATTTGAACATTTAAAAATGTTCTGTATTTGGTCAAAACAGCATTGCATTGTTCAAAGACATAGGACCACTTACACATTACCTCTACAGGGTTGTTCTGCCCTGGAAACCCATGCCGCGAAGCTCCCGGCACACATTCTTTGCGCTGATGTTAATGGCAGAGGTTGGTTTTGCTGGTTATTGAGTTATTGAGTTGCCAGGGCATTTGTGACTATTACGACTATTATGCTCCATGCACCTCAGCAGTCACCACCTTTTGAGTGGTCTGTAATTTCATAGCTGAGCTCCTGGGAGTTTTACCCCTCATATATAAAAGGCATGACTCCACTGGACAGGCAGGCAGGCAAAATCCTAAGATTTCCCAAAACTGTTAGTATGGTGGTGGGATGTGGTGTGTGGCTCAACTGCACGAGAGGGATGCAGTAGCGGGTTCAGGGGCAGTACCAGGGGAAATTGGCTGGCACAGCTGCCATCAGCTAATCACGATTCTCCGATTTATTTTAGGAGGACGCTAGAGGAGGAGTTTCAAATTCAGTGTTTGTGTTAGGCACAGAAATAAATGTCTGAAATAAAGTCTGGGTTTAGACTTTTATTCAGCCTGAACGACTGATGGCTGTAGCTTAGGTGGTAGAGCAGGGCATCTGCTATTCAGAGGGTTGGTGGTCCGATTCCCTCCAGTCTGGATGCCAAATATCTTTGAATGAGGCAAGTAAAGGCAAATAAAAGTGCATTGACTGCTCAGATAGACTAGAAAAGTGCTATATAAGAACCAGTCCATTTACCATTTAACAGAGTGTTGAGTCTCAGGCAAGCTTGAATAATGATGACCTTGACCAAGGTCAGATTCTGATTTTCTGAAACTCTTGTGAACATGATAACTGAGCTGGTCAAGTTGGTTAATTCAATGAAAGCATCCTCCTGCTCTCTTGATATTTTACCTGGATCTTTGTTTAAAAATGTCTTTCAGTCTATTGGTCCCTGTGTGCTCACAATTATTAATACCTCACTGGTTTCTGGTCAGGTCCCTGTTTATTGTAAGAATGCTGTTATTCACCCACTGTTAAAAAAAACCTAAGCTTGATGCTTCTCTTCTCAGTAGCTACAGACCGATTTCAAAATTACCGTTCATTTCTAAGATTTTAGAAAAGGTTGTGGCTAAGCAGCTTATAGTTGTTCTAGCTACAGATTTTGCACAAGTGCATAGACTCCATTAGATGTTGGATGGCTGGAAACTTTCTTTAACTAAATGAGGAGAAGACTGAAGTTCTTGTTTGTGCTCCTAAAAATTTTGTACCTAGTGTTATGGAAAGCTTGGGTCCACTTGCTACATTTGCAAAACCATCTATCAGGAGCCTTGGTGTTAGTATTGACTCAGCTCTGACTTTGGATGCCCATGTAAAATCCTTGGTTCGCTCCTGTTTTTATCATTTGAGAAACATTGCTAAGCTGAGTCCCATTGTATCGCGCTCCGAATTAGAAATTGTCATTCATGCATTTGTTTCATCTCGTCTGGACTACTGTAATTCTTTGTTTACTTGTTTATGTAAAGCCTCTTTGGAGCGTCTGCAAGTTGTTCAGAACGCTGCTGCAAAGCTTCTGACCAAGTCCTCCAAGTTTTCTCATGTCACACCCCTGCTGATTCAGCTGCACTGGCTCCCCGTTAAATTCAGGATCCAGTTTAAGGTTTTGACCTTGACTTTCAGGGCCCTGCATGGACAAGCACCAACATATATAAGTGAACTTTTGCATCCATACATTCCCAGCAGGTCCCTGAGGTCATGTGACCAGGGCTTGCTTGCTGTCCAGCACACGAGGCTGAAAACAAAAGGCGACAAAGCTTTTGGAACTGTGGCCCCCAGATTGTGGAACTCTCTCCCTTTGAGCCTGAGATCTGTGGACTCAGTGGTCGCTTTTAAAAAACAGCTAAAAACCCATCTTTTTAAACTTGCTTTTAGTTGATTTTTATTTTTAGGTTTTAGCTTCTGTGAAGCACTTTGTGATTTTTATCTTGAAAGGTGCTATATAAATAAAGTTTTACTTACTTACTTACTTACTTACTAATAACTAAGGATGAACTAGGATTTTCAAATTAAAAATCTCTGGTTGCAGCAGATGAGTCTGAGTCTGGTTCTGCCAGAGGTTTCTTCCTGTTAAAAGGGAGTTTTTCCTTCCCACTGTCACCAAAGTGCTTGCTCATAGGGGGTCATATCATTGTTGGATTTTTCTCTGTATGTATTATTTTGGGGTCTATCTTAAAATATAAAGCACGTTGAGGTGACTTTTGTTGTTATTTGGCACTGTATAAATAAAATGGAATTGAATTGAATTGAATTAGAAAAGTCAAAATCTCAGAAGTCTGAGGACCTTTTCTCAGAAAATCTTGTGGATGAATGTGGTAACTCAAGAAGGAAGTCACCACATTTTTTCAAGTTTATACCATAGGTGTTCAGGAGGCTGAGGGGTAGCACTGGCAGCTTTTTATAACAAACACAGTTGAATATGTGAAAACATGGGACTATGTTGTTTTGTATTCTTAATTTCCAATTAGTGTTTACTGAGGTTGCAATTTCAGTAAACTATTATTATTATTGTAAACTCAGTAAATTAGTACAAAGTACTGCAGAGAGACTGTGGAATGTAGAATTGGTTTTCTCAGAGCATTTTGGCACAATCCAACATATTTTAAATTGGCTTTTAAGTGTCCTACCCCTGAGACAGCTGCTGAGCACAGTCCAAAAGAGGCACATTCACTCTCCAGTGTTGATTAATTTGCTAATTGTGCCGTCAGATATGAATCCCAGAAAACAGCTCTGACATACAAGGTTTTATGACTGGGAGAATATAGTCAGCTTTTCTTCCAGCAAGGTCCCGTTTCATCTCTTGTTCTTTTATTCTGAACCAAAGATAAAAGGCTGATATTCTTGTCTTTTGATGCGGCTGTTTCATTTACCTGTGTTTTGCTTAAAGGAAATTAGGTTCACAGAATTCATATAGTGTCTAAACAGGCAACTGGTTTGACATCTGTTGCACTGATATAAGGAGCTACATATTATGCAAAGAGAACAGAGGGGAACCGTGTAGTTCAGTAATTTCCTGTAGTCACTTGACTTTACTGGAAATAGAAGAGATATTGATAACAAGGCTTTTTTTTTAGGACAGTAAGCAGAGTACATAAAATACAATCATAGGAGTCCATGAAATTTTTTCTTGTTATGCTGTTCTTGTTATTCAGGTATTCAGAAGCACAGAATGCTGCAGTGTCTTTACTCATACCTGGTTTGTTTGCTAAGTTTTTTATTGTGATCAACTCAGTAGTGATAAGGAGGATGAAATGAGAGAGACATCACTGCATGAACCTGGTCTTTATTTTCTTTACTGCAGGGCAGAGAACGTGACGCACAAGATTTAGTCTGTGCATATTCAGATACTTTATGACTGATTATGCACAGATGCCCTAGAGCAATGTTTTGCCAATAACAATAGCATCACCCCACCTCAGATTTCAGCTTAAACCTCATCAGTTTACCACAACTGTAGCTTGGCTCCAGTATTTTGAAGGCATCTTAAGTTCATGTGTCAGTGCTTCAACATTCAGCTGCCTTAAATTTCACTTATTTTTCAACCCGAGTCTGCTTTTACTTAATAGAACCGTAGCACATTGACAAAAGATGCCTTTCAATGTGTTTTTGTCGATTATTTTATCCTCTTCTTGTACTAGTTTCCTCCATCTCCCTTTCAACAACTTTTGGAGAGAAGGTATGAGTACCTGTTCAGCTCTGGCTTGTTTGTGCAGGTGCAGCTGGATATTTATTGTTTGCATGTGTAGGCAGATATCAAATTGGGTGACAGTATTGTTGCAGATGTGAAGTGTTGGTTTCTCTCTTTAAATAAAGTAAATGGATCTTGGACTCCCACAGAAGATGTTTTGAGTGATCACATGTTTTATGCACATAGTTGTTTTTTTTCTGAGGGTAAACTCAATTGAATTTACATGGAATTTTTGAAGTTTCTGGATGACCCTCAGATACAGCATCATTCAAATTTTGTCCCGAGGAACCTCAAGCAGTAGATAGTTCACCACAACCCATGAAGCTAAATATTTCACATTGGGGGAAAAAGTGCGGCGTGAGGAAGGAATATTGCTGAGAGGAAAAAGGCTGAAAACACACATGCCCTGCAGAAAGTAATAATGACCCCATGTCCTAAAACATGCAAGCATGTGTACAGTATAAAACAGGCACAGACAGATACAATTTATACTAATGCAGAGGTAAACATATGTGCATTGTAGTGTGCCCACACATGCATAGAGATACATTATGTGCATGAATATATGTGACAGATTTTGTCTGACAGCAATGTCATCCCCTCTCATACTCCTTTTCCTTATGTCCTTTTTCAGCCCCCGTCTGTGTGCATCAGTATTTTTGAGTGTTTAGTTATACAATAGTGCATATCGTTAATTCCAGCATTGATTAAGATGGTACATGTGTCAAAACAGCATCAACTAATTGGACACATGATACTCTTCATCATGCCAGTCAGTATGTTTATGTACATGTTTCTATGTATCTCTCCATATTCTGTTTGTTTATTAGTATGTACATTACATATCCATAATGTACAAACCCACTGAACCCTGTGTTGTGCAGAACAGTAAACATCATTACAAATCTATTTAATGAGAGATTGCAAAACAGAGTCATTAACTCTGCAAAATCACCAAGCAATACAGCAATATGCAATTCTAAGTAAATTTCACATATGCAATGATTAATGATCATTTCACATTAATGCTTGTGTTGTTTTGTTTATTTTATTGAATGAGGACACTGATTACTATTTTTTTTATTTCATATTCAGTGCTAGATTGTTTAAAATGGAAGAGTAAGTTAGGTTAATTAAATTGCAGGCTCCTCATATCATTCAATTTCTCATTACTACTCTAATTAAATCTGTAGAAGTTAAGATTATTTATAAGAGCAATTGTAAATTTTTGAAATCAGTATTGTACAGCTTATACAATTACTACAGAAAACAACACCCAGCAAGCACATATTCTTGCTGGGTGTAACTTAGCGCCTGGGCTAACCCTCAGAGATAGAGTTAGGAGACATCTGGAGGGAGCTCAGACAAGAGTCACTGCTTCTCTGTGTGAAAAGGAGTCAGTTGTGGTGGTTAGGATCCCCGCTGGGCATCTCCTCTGGGAGATTTTTCCCTGAACTAGAAGGAGACCCTGATGAAGATCCATAACCTGCTGGAAAGATATTACTTCTCACCTGGCATAGGAATGCATTGTGATCCCCCAGGAGGAACTAGAAAGTGTTGCTGGGGAGACAATAAGCGATAGCATTTAACCCAGCTTCTAGCTCAGCCTTATTGACAGCACACAGCACTTCAGGAGTCTGCCTCAGATACATTATCCAGACATCCTTCAATTCTAAACAAAAACAAGTACCTAACTGTAGTGACTAACATGGGTTGTCACTCTAACAAAACTCTGAAAAGAAAAGAAAAGCAGCATAAACTCCAGTTGTTACTTTCATATGCATCTTCCTGTTTTTTTCCTCTTGCTACATTCATTTACCTGCCCTCTACCCATTTTTGTTTTATTTTCACCCTCTCTTTTCTTGTCTCTTTTTTGCTTTTTCAAAATGTTCCATATGATATTCTTTCTTATCTATATCCCCATACTCTTCTCCTTTATTTGTATTTCCTTCTTTTTTCCCTTTCTTTTCCTTAATCTCATGTAATGGACCTGGTAAAACTGTGTTAAGTCTTTAAAAGTTCTTCTTGTCCATCTGCTTTTGTGCCTCCTTCTGTGACACTCTTCAGAATTGTGACAGTATAACAACTGCTTCTTCCTCCGTCTTGTCCCCTGCTGTACTGTTTAATCCTGTCAGAGGCCCTGTCTTCAATTGTCTCCTTCCTGTCTTCTTCCTCCTTCCATCTGCATATCTCCTCCTTCCCAAAGCACTGATGCTTCTCCCCTCTGTTCCTGCTCTTTGTTTTTCTCTTCTTGCCTTTCCTCTTTTTCCTCTACGTTCTCCAGTGAATCTTGAGTCAATTAAACATGACAAAAATTCTCTCTTCTCTCTGATTGTTCTTTCTTTCCTTCATCTTTGCCCCTTACTCAACCTTTCTACTCTCTCCTTCCCCTCCAAGTCACCTTCTATCACTTCTGTTAAAGTAGGGGCTCCATCAAACATGACAAGGTGTGAAATCCCACATGCACACCGAACACATGCTACCTCCTGTCAGACACGTATTGACAGATGTTTCACCCAGACAAAGAGGCAGACACAATTCCTAAACTAAAGACAATACCGTGGAGAAAATTCAGAAAGAAACACACGTAGACTGAGTGAAATTTAGCACTATTTAAGTTCAGAAACTGAATGTTCCTTTCCAGGGTGTACATTTGAAGCTAGCATCTGTATATGGTGTTGGACCACATGTTATTGCCTAGAATTTGGACTGATGATTTACCTGGATCAATTTTATGCTGATAGAAAAGCTTTATATGCTAGCCATAATAAATAAACAAGTTTAGACCCTGCTTCTTTACTTGATCTCTACAATAAGCTTCTCAACTATCCAACAACAACTCTTGTTGGATAGTTGAATATCAAATATGGTCATGCTGTAATCACTGAGTCTAATCTAATTGTTATGGTGTGCCATACTATATGAAGCCCCAAATCATTGTTATCTGATATAACAATAAAAGTACATTGGGGTTGGTGAAGTGTATGCCTCTCAGCTGCTCTTTTGTGGCCTTCTTTTGATAATTTCACACATGAACTCCAAACAGTCTCAGAAAAATCAGATTTGGAAATTATTTGAAGTCGCCCCTTCTTACATGTACCAGACAAAAATGTCAGATTTTCTTTACAACTATATTTCTATGTAGCTGCCCTAGCTGCACATTCACAACTGGATATGCATGTGAGGCTTACGTAAACCATGCAGGAAGTTCTACTACTCACACTCAAATGGTATCAATCAGGGATTAAGGAACTTGCTATTAGGAGCTTGTAAAGTAAAAATTAGTTTGATGTCCAATCTGGGTAAGTTGGACACTGTATAATGTCTTGAAAACGGGCACAATGAATGTGTGAAAACAGCTTAGAGCTTAGATTTTTAGAATTAAAAGGTTCTTTCTAAAGAAAAAAAATCAGAGACACATCTGCAAAAGGTCGCATAAAATACAAACTTGTAACTGTCTAGCATTGGTATTTGCAGTCCATTGTGGAAGATAGGAAAGGACAATAAAGTGAAATAATAATAATAATTCTGTTTCCTAGCAGGCAAAGTTGACAGTATAATCTTTCTACATTTTCAAAAGTACAAATTGTGACTTCTTGCTAGCGGGACAGAGAGCACTAACCTGTACTAACTGTACCTCATGGGCTCATTTGTTCCCACTGAATATGCCACAGAGCACAATTAACTCGAGAGCTGCGTCATATTGTCAGTATTGCTACCTGAATTAGTGATGTGTTCCTTGTTTTTTAACTTTCACAGTTTTCTGAAGCCCCCTTGAAACAAAGCCAAATCAGGAAGGAGAAAAAATTAGAATCAAACAGAGAAAAGGGTGAATACAAATTAGAGATTTTAATTATGAGAGCCGGAGATGAAAAAGATTTTAAAGAGTAGGACAGCTGGAGTTGGAGGTATAAAATGTTACGCAACAAAAATACACATACCACAGCGTATACTATCCTCATATTTTAGGTCTGTTTTCATCCAAATATACATTATCAAAAAGTTTAAAAGTATGCAATTTTGAATCTAATTATGTACAATGCTGAATTCAACGCATATTTAAATGCTTTAGTAATATTTCTGTATAGCTGTCCTGACTTAAAAGCATATTCAGTAGTATTAATTGAATTAGCTTCAAAGGAGCACAGAGAAGGACAACGGGAGAAGAAATCCGAATGATAAATTGTGCAGACAGTAGCTTTGACAAGAAGCAGCATCTTACCCTGCAACATTCAACCTCTGTCAGATTCATTTACAGATACGCTCACACAGAAGGAGTGTAGCTAACGAGGATACTGCCAGGTCATCCTCATCTCACATATGACTTATTGTATGCTGGTATTAGAGTTCATTAAATTAGCTTTGGTGCAGCTGTGTGTGTTTATGTGTGTGCGCTAATCACTATATTGTAAATTCAAGTTAGCTAAAAAGCGAACATTGAAAGTCTGCTGAGATAAAAATTTTATTTTTAGAGACTGCCGTCATATCTGAAGTGACTAATAGTATAAAAAATACACATGGTTGTTTACAGACACAGTTTATTGTAACCCGTCGACCTTTGGCCAGGTCAAAAAAGGAAGTGAGGTGACATAGCTGTAATTTTAAGCCACAGAATCCTTATATGGTGAAGGTCAGGGTGGACTGATAGGTCAACAAAATGTTGGACTTATTACAGGACACACTGCACCATTAAAGGAGAAAAACAGAAATGTTAGATGACCATTGTTATCTATGTGGTAGTGAGGCAGAAGTGAACCAGCTATATTTTCCCTGCAGTTTAAAGGCTATGGGCAGACAGTGTGGTGTTGAAAGTGGTTCTAAGGTATAGGAACAGTGAAAGCATCTGCATAGACTGAAGAGGCAGGTGATATTCTCAGCTAATTTAATTTAATCTGTTTTGTGTGCTACAGCTGGCTAACAAAGAAGTCTGCTAGGAATTTATTCCTGGTGAATGCTTTGTTATTAACAGGTGGCTTTTGTATACTGCAGTAATTAAAAAGAAAAATAGCAGGCTGCCTTTTGGTTGCCCTAGACTTTACTCTGTTGCTACATGAACACGCTGGGCACCACAGTTCTAAATTGTGCCCCTTGCTTGTGGAGTACAAGTTTGATGAAAGTGCTCTTGGCAGACATTTGCATGGCTGTTTGTGCAAGTGAGCTATAAGCTCCATGCAGCAAACCCAACTGAGGGGAACAAATGACCAACGGGTTGGTGTAGACCCACAATGCAGTGCACAATAATGGAAGGCAACAGCATGGATAACTGTTCCCCCGTGAAAAATATGATCAAGGCCATTCTGTCTGACGCCTCACCCTTTGATACCAGCAGTGAGTTCTTTCTCGACGGTGAATCTCAATTACTGGCACAGACCATAAAGACAGAGAAAAGAAAAGAGATGGGGGTGGCGTGTGAAAGACAGAGCGACAGGGATAATGAGATAACAGGGGAACTAGTGGAAGTATTTTCCATTTAGTAATGGTGCTAAAACAGTTGAAGAATATAAAGCTAATTAAATAAGTTAAAATTGCAGACACTTCTAGTTAATAATTTAAGACAAAGATTGCTACTTGAAGTGGCAATTATGAATAAAGTGCCAATAATGGCATATGATCACCAGCTCTCTTTGAAGAATTAGTGATCAAAATGTATTTGTACCTGGTACGCTGAGGGTTTTGTGTTATATGGTAAATATTTGTATAGCGCATTACTAGTCCCCAAGGACCCCAAAGTCCAGCCATCCACCCATTCACGCACACATTCATGCACTGGTGATGGCAAGTTACATTGTTGCCACAGCCACCCTGGGGCGCACTGACAGAGGCGAGGCTGCCAGACACTGGCGCCACCGGGCCCTCTGACCACCACCAGTAGGCAACGGGTGAAGCGTCTTGCCCAAGGACACAACGACCGAGACTGTCCAAGCCGGGGCTCGAACCGGCAACCTTCCGATTACAAGGTGAACTCCCAACTCTTGAGCCACGATCGCCCGTGTATTCATTACAGATAAAAAGTTTGGAATTTTAGAGGAAAATACACGGCATCATATTTGTTGTGTTTGTCTTGAGCATCATGAGTGTCTCATATTAAGGACCAACCGAAAGATGCTGCTGAAAATGAGGCGTAACCTTGAGAAGTCTGTGGGAGACTTTGTGTTTGAAGAAAGCTGAGATCACTGAGCTGGTCTGACAGAGCTGTGTGGGGTATGACGTACATGAAGCAGTGTGCACATACACACAAGTGAATGAAGAAAGCGTCCGAGCTAACCCAAACAGACCATCAGTCCCATCACTCTTACTTGCCTATGTTCATTCCTTAGAGAATAAGATGGATTATCTGTGGCTGCAAGTACACACACAGCAGGATGCGAGACACTGTATTGTTTTTGTTTTGACCAAAACCTGACTCCG
This sequence comes from Rhamphochromis longiceps, assembly GCF_057381845.1. Classification (NCBI taxonomy): domain Eukaryota; kingdom Metazoa; phylum Chordata; class Actinopteri; order Cichliformes; family Cichlidae; genus Rhamphochromis; species Rhamphochromis longiceps. The sequence continues at coordinate 9,399,312 of NC_140569.1, read as the reverse complement.
TAGCAACATTTCTGATGTCGCATTCCTGCTGGACAGACTAACAGCCTTCTGTAAGCACCAGTAAGACCTGAGGTGGAGGACTGTGTGTATACATTACATTATATGTGGTGCAGCAACAGTGGAATTGTCACAACTCATTTTCTTTTGAAAGATATGATAGTGAAATTCCAACCCTTCTACCAGCTATAGTAATTCACTGTCACCACCCAGGACATCCTGTGGCAGCTGTACAGTGCCATCAGTGAGCTAGAGACTGTTCATTCAGACAGTTTCAAGGTGGTTGCTGGAGATTTCATATACATAAACTTAAATTGTTCTATCCAAATTCCAATAGCGTGTTCCAACCAGGCGCAATAACACATTTAATATGGTGTATACAAACATCACATTTCTGTTATGCTTTTTCCAGCATAGAGAACATTACTGAAACGCATTAAGGCAAATCCGATCAGACCAGTAGTTGCATCCTGGCCAGATACAACTACAGCACTTCAGGACTTTTTTGCAAGTACTGATTGGAGCATGTATGCTCCAAGTGTATGTGTGTTGTTACAGTTATCAAACCCTTCTTCTGATGTCATCAGAGAGCCTTAAAGAGCTGAGAATTAAGGATGCTGCCTTCTGATTGGGGGTAAAAGTAGTGCTCAGGTTGGCAAAAACTGATCTCTACTGAGCCATCAAGAAGACTAAGTTGGCATACATAAGAAAAATTGAAAGCAAATTCTGTGATTCCAGGGACACTGGGCTCATGTAGCAGGAGATTCGGGCTGTAAAATAATACCGCAAGTGGACGACACAACCCTCCCACCAAAACCAGCTGAATGAGTTCTATGGGAGGTTTAAGGCACTGAAACTTACACCAGAGAAGAAAACCTGCAGGTGCAACTAATGTGAAGAGATTCATCCGACTAGTCATGGATCTTATCAAAACCAGCCTCCCACCTTCTCTGGAGCCCTTACAGTTGGCATACTGTGCAAACAGTAAATGCTTACAGTAAGACCTCATCAAACTGAACACAGGGGTCACACGGGGCTGTGTGCTCTGTCCGTTGCTCCATACTTTGCTGAAACAAGACTGATGATACAACACTAGCGCACATCATCTCATCAGCAACTACGATGAAATAAGTAAACAGGCTAGAGGTTGGAGGCCTGTTTGAAAAGGTTTTGAGAAGTTAAATGAAGGGACACTGCCGAGCTCAGATGGGAATTCACAGGGTAGGCGCTGACACACTGAAGGCTCTGTCTCCAAAGGTGTAGAGGTTGGTAAATGAAGCAAGTGAGAACCCCGTTTTATGGAGGCAATGTTGGGTCTCAATAAAAGCTGTTTGGGCATCCTGAACAGCTACATCACACTTTGGTATGGTAACTGCAGTGTGACTGGCATAAAGACTGGAAGAAGAAAGTCCTCTTCATTGTAGTATAAGAGATTTCACTCCACTAGAACAAGATCATTCAGAATGTGACCTTGAAGTTGTACCTGACAACTTCACCTGACATGGTTTCACCTGACATGCTAACTTTTGAGAAAACTGATTTTGAAAACTTAAAAAATAAATAAATAAATAAATAAAATAACAATATCAGCTTATTTCTTATTTGAAACTACTTCTTCTGGTGTGCTACACAACTAGCTTCCCTCACTTTATTATCTTTTTTTCAGCTAATCTCTTGCATAAATTCCAATCTGCATTAACACAACTGACTGGCTTACTGCTGTTTCTTTTCTAACTGTTTGTGTCCCCTGTTTTGTTTCTTCAGAGGAACAGCAGAAAGACGAAGAAGTGGAAGAAGAGCCGCTGACAGGAAAAGATGAAGAGGAACGCCGCATAGCTGAAATGGGCCGTCCAATGTTGGGAGATCATGTCAAACTGGAGGTGATCATCGAGGAATCATATGAATTCAAGGTAAGGCGGTGCCACATTGACTATATTTCCAGTGCAGGAACTAAGTGTGTTTCTACTACAGGAACAAAAGTCAGAGCTCCAAAAGACTCTGTTTAAATGGTAGCATTTTTCACTTCACAGGAACTCCGGGGGATACAGCTTGTAGAGGTGAATTGATTGGTTGAGTAAGCAGAATTTTATAGCAGCCACCATTTTTAAAACTCTGTAGCCATATATAGAGTTGTGTGTTGCTTTTTTCATTGTGCTTTGACACATTAGCATTGATTTACAAAAGGATATGGGCTATATTTGCCCTTTATACTAGGGAGAAAGCTATCCTGTTACACTGTGACATTTAGTGTGTAATCTTTTGCATTGCTGACATCAAATATACCGAAACGAAGCCTATATAGTCAAACGGGAGAAAAAGACATCCCATGCTTTTTCATATATCAGCTGACTGGTTTGCATAGTTTTTGTAAGTTTGCACATGGCAGTGGACACAGATTGCATGCAGTTTAGGTACTTTGGATTGAAATGAAGCCTTTGTGTGGTGAGATAAAGATGACAGATCTCATCTGAGGACAATAAAACAAGTTTAGATGGCAGGAAAACTGAGGATGTTTTACTCTGAAGTATAACTTTCGGATTCAAACATCCTTGAACAATAAGATTTCATGACACAATAGGATATTTAAAAGCAGACATATCTCTGTCTGCTTTCAAAACCTACGTGTTGTCTGTTATCCAACAATTTGGAACTTTGAATACATGCTTTAATTTTCTCCCATATATATTATTGTTTTCACATACATGTCTCAGTATTCCTTATCCTGTCTTTCAATTCAAGCAGTGGTTTGTTTTACATGACTGCTCAAAACTCCTTTTTATAGGTTAGCTTTTCCTTAATCTTTCTCCCATTATTTTTGGCCATAGTTCTCATCTAATAATAATAATAGTAATAATGGATTGCATTTATATAGCGCTTTTCGAGACCCTCAAATTGGTGTACGGAAGGGTGTATGTTGGAATTAATATAAGACCATATGGCTGACTGCATGTCTGTATGCTGGAACATGTATGATTATTTTTTATTGTGTGGTTTTAGTCAAACTATGGAGAACTTGATTTTGATTTACAAATAAAGTTATTATTATTAGTATTATTATTATTATTGTCTATTGCGAGTGTAGTAATATGCTAATATGTTCACAAAAGGGCAACAAAGGATTAAAATAAAGCTCATATAACATATTCATGCACAAATTTTTCTGATACATATAGGAAATAATTGGATATTTGTTATGTTTGCTTAATTTCCTCCTTTCCCTTCACCCACACAGACTCTTAAGACGAGTGCAGATGTAATTACCATCCATGTTACATTTGTGTGTGTATGTGTGGGACTGTGTGTACTAATGCATGTTCTTTGCTCCTGCTCCACCTACACAATCACTCTAAAAAGACAGCTAATAGCACCCACTAATAGCTTGCCACTTGACAGGATACTATAGTTTGTCAAGTAGTTCAGTGTGTATGTGTATGTGTGTGTGTAAAGAGATCCTATAGTTATCTAAAGTACTGTCCACTGGCAGATGTAGAGTGACATTAGAGACTGAACAAGGATGAGAGGTTAAAGGAAAAAAAGTTTTACAATGTTTTTACCCTTGTGTTTTTAGCACAATAATAATAAATAAATAAATAATAATAAAGTCTTGAGCCACTGATTATTTCTTTAAATATGGTGCTGGGAAAATGAGAAATGTCTGGAGCAATTTATTGAAATGTGGGACTAGAAATGGAAATGCCTAGAAGGCAAAAAGTCTCTCATAAGACTTTCAAAATCATGAGAATTTCTACACTTCTCATGAAATTGAACTGCAATCTACAATATGACCACATTTACTCTTCAACACAATCTAAATTCTATTAGGCAAGCTTTCTTATTTCTATGTCAGAGCCTCCATGTTGTTCTACAGATGGGTATAGGCACTCACTCAGGACCTGTATACCAGTTTTTGGATAAAAGCTCATTGGGAATTATGTTGATACAAAAGTATAATTTTATGCCTGTCAGACTGTGTTATCTTTTAATTTTACTTGTGACTTTTAGCTCAATCATCACTGGATTATATAGCACCACTTGCTGGAGGATTAAAACTAAACTCCAGTTCAGCTTACTGACTGAAGATTAGAAAAGTATTGTAAGAAAAACTGTCATCCCAAAATATTAACTTACTCCTTCTCAAGTCATTTATGTAGTTATGTAATTACTGTCATCCAAAGGAAAAACAATTTATTTTTAGTTAAGTTATAATTAAATTACATAAGCCACAAAATACTGACTTTACAATGTGCAAATTGCAGCTTTTATCTCAAGTATAATTTTCACTAGTACTTACTTTCTTTTGATTTTGACATAATTTAGTTTTCACTCATTTAAAGCAAACATTGTGTCTGTTAGATTTCTATGATGAAACCAATCTTGATGATTTTGACCCCTTTCTAAGATAAACACAGAGTCAAGAAGTCTTTTCATGTGTCTTTCAGAAGAAAAATACATAACGTTCCTCAGTCCCAGCATGGGGCCCTCCCAAAATAAAGCGGAAATTCACATGGATACACACAGGAAACCCATGCATATGCATGTTTCAGTCTGACTGAGTCCAAAGTAATTGAGGGAGCGAAGAAAAGAGATGGAAAGCAAAGCTGATAAAAGTAACAGCATTAGAGAATGATAAAATGGCAATCGTAGAAGACGGTATTATGCACAAAACCTAGGTGAATGCAGTTAAGCGAACACTCCAGATACAATAGGCAGAGTAAAGCTGGCTGTGTCTGTGCATGTTTGTGTCCACAGCTAAGAAGCCCTATTTACACACCTAAGCTCCATTCAACACAAGTAGCATCACAGCTTCCCTCAGAAAAGGAGAGTGCATTCCCCCAGTGCTCACTAATTAGTATATGTGTGTGCATGCTGGATTGTTTGTGTTACCCCAGTCTGTTTTAGCTTCTTCCTATTGAAGAAGACTGTAATAAAAATGTAAATACTGTAAAATAATGCACATGGAAGGAAACCGTGGAAAGAAAAAGGAAGGAAAATGGACGTAAACAGAGACATATATGGAAAGAAAAACAAACAAGTCTACTGTAGATCTAAATGTTTATTTAATAAATGGTAGTGAAAACTATATTTTGAATTCTTGCAGAAATATCACAAATATAAGGCTGGGGAAGATGTATAAAGCGATGCACAGGAATGATGCAGCTGTAAGAGAATCTTGAATTTTAATATTTCACTGCAGTGTGCGTCTTATAGCTTCAGTCATGAATTGTATGAAACTGATACAGAGTATGTTTATGTTTTCACCTTTATTATGTCCCTGGAAATTCATAAAAAAATGCATTTCCTGTGAAAGCTGAGTGCCAGTTTCTTATTTCATGCTGTGTCGAAATCCAAGAGATTTCCTATGCTAGATGCAAATGACTGATAATCTGTCTCTCCTTTGGCAGAACACAGTGGACAAGCTGATAAAGAAGACCAACCTGGCTCTGCTGGTGGGAACCAACAGCTGGAGAGACCAGTTCATAGAAGCCATCACTGTAAGCGCAGGTAAGACCAACGGCGAGACTCTGTGTGTGTGTGTGTGTGTGTGTGTGTGTGTGTGTGTGTGTGTGTGTGTGTGTGTGTGTGTGTGTGTGTGTGTGTGTGTGTGAAAGAAAGTGAGAGAGTGTGGTGTAAATTCTTTTTAGTATGAACAGCTGCAGTTTTACAGTCTGAGCTCTCAGACGTCCTCTGTTCCCTGCACCCTAACAATCGGTGCAACCTAAAATATCAGGAACCTCAATCAAAATGTCCCTCTCTGTCTAAAAACAAATTAGAGTAATTTCGTGGTTTCATGGCATCATGTGTTTGTGTGTGTGTGTGTGTGTGTTTTGGTTACTGGAGAGTGGATTGGCCTGTGTGGTTTGGACAAACACTAACCAGATGGGTGATAACGTCGAGAGTAATCGTGAGAGTGACTGTGTGTGTTTCTGCCCAACAAAGGCAGAAGAACAAGGATGTGTGTGTGTGTGTGTGTGTGTGTGTTTTGGGGATAGAGAGGAGTAGAGAAAGAAGCTCTGTAGTGTTGAACAGAAACTGATGATAGTTTTCTGCCAGGCAGTTTGAGAGAGTATCATCTGCTGTGGGATGAGTTCATCTGAAATCGCAAACTGGCCAGTTGATTAAATCTGCCATGAAAATCATTGGTGTTAAGAATCGTTGTTGCCTGCAGCTGATTTTTGTGCAGGCCTTGACCAAGTAAGTATAAAAAATAGCGTCTGGCCCTACCCACATTTCATACAGTAAATTTAAGCTTCTAGCGTCTGGTACATAACCAGCTGAAACACAACATTAATTCCTGTCAGCATCAAGACACTAAACGCCAAGTAATGAAAGATGCTCCTGGAAATGGGTGTTTGTCCAATGTGTAGTTTTTTTTAGGCTTCTGTTTCGTGTGTGTGTGTGTGTGTGTGTGTGTGTGTGTGTGTGTGTGTGTGTGTGTGTGTGTGTGTGTGTGTGTGTGTGTGTGTGTTTGCCCTGCTTTTTTAAATAATTTTTCACAGAACTGAAGAATGAAAAAGTGTTTTGTTTTTCTGGTGAAGCCAAATAAAGTGTATCCTAATCTTAATCTTGGGGGAAGAATATTTAAAACTAATGTTACATCACTGCCAGGATCTGATATAAGCACAGGTGGTTGTGTCCTGTGAAGAGTGAAAGCATCAGACATTATTATGCAAACAGAAGGTGATGCGCCTGCAGTGTGAAAATGCCTTTGAGAAACACGCACAGTGTGGAAAAGAAAATATATGCATTAATTTAAAGATAATCCAAGGAACAAAGAACATGTATAACGACAAAGGATGCTTTAGCTATGGATATGGAAATTTAGACACCAAATGAACACGTGCAATAAATAAAGTAGAGGCACCCAGTTCAAAAGAGAGTGACAGAGGGAAAAGGGACAAGGGAGAACGGCAGCATTTTTTCACATTCACTGCAGAATTTTCACAGTTCAGTGGTTACTTGTGGGAATTTGCCCTCTGGAGGCAGAGAGGCATTACTGCAGTTCATCAATGGAAGCAGGAAGGAGAAATAGTGAGTAGAAAGGTATAGCTGTAATCTGTTCTGTTGTGGATTTTATTTGGAAAAGGATTCACAAACAAATGGCAAGCTTTTGCAGCTCTTTAAACTTTAAACATCCTTAAGCAGCGTCTGTTTGTTTTGTTTTGTTCTTTCTTTGCTTTGTTTTCGTTATTAAGTGTCTTGCTCAACGGACAGTATAGCATATTGCACATTTAGTTCACTCCAAAGTATTTGGACATTATCACATCTACTGCTTGACTCCAGGGACAGATTAACAATGGTCATAGATGAGGTGCAGCTTTTATAATAAAATGGCATATGGTGCTAATTGCTGTATTGTGAGATGATTATATATTAAATAAATTTTGACTGAACTATTACTTTATCTCCTGTTCTAGATGCCACCATGTTAGTTTTGAAACCATATTAGGAAAAAAGAGTGGAGTGCTAATTTATCAGCTAAAGGCTAGTTAGCTTGGTTATCAAGTTGCCTCCATAAACTACTTAGCTAGCTAGTCCTAATTAATGGACTTGGGATGTTAGAATTTTACTCAGCAAAGCTGAAGCTCAAACTTCTTGCAAGGACTTTATAAAGATCAGACAAACGATTTAAAAATAGCCCGAAAGGTATTTTAAAAATCTCTCAAATTAGCTGAGGTGACGCTAGCAGAGACCACTCAGCATCAGCTTCCGGTGTCAGGACATCAATCAAACCGTACATGACCCAACACAATTATTATTATTAGTTAGTTAGTTTTATGTAGCAGGCTTGTAAAAACATTGATGCTGTAATGCTGGGACATTACATCAGAGTCAATGGGGATTGACTCCATTTTGAAGGAAGGCTGAAGTTGTGCCTGGAAGAGTTAGAGCTGGCTTTATTTTCAGCTCCAGAGAATCTCCATCGGCTGCTTTCTACTGATAATGTTCATCAACTGATTTTTTCAAATGCGCAAATGTAACACTGACTGAAAAATTACTGAACATCTATGCTTTATAGCTGCACTTACTATTCAATACACCAGTGCTATTCAGTACATGAAGGGTTGGTTCAGCATTTCAGGATTTACCTTCTTGGCACGAGTTTGCTGCATGCTCAATAATGTACGTAAGGAAAAATCGGAAAGTTGAATCAGTGTATCTGGATGGAGCACTCAAACATTTTCAATTATTCAAGATAAACCAACGTGTATTCTTTTTCCACAGCTCAGACTGCCCGAACTCATCAACAATGTTTAGGATTTCAGCAACTGTGTATATATAAGCTGAATTACTATCAGAAAGAAGTCAATCATTGTTAACACAGTTAAACTGGGACCGTTGATTTGTTGCGATAAAAATGTCACCGATAATTACGGTGCACATCAAAATACAAAGTTGGATTTAAAGAAAGAAATCGTATTTGCTGCTGCATTTAAAACTGGGTTTCTGTCAGGGCATTGTTTGCCTGGATCTTTCTCAGTCACTTTAGTGTCTTCAAATAACTTTATCCTGTGTGGGCGTGCGTGTGTTTGTTTGTGCTTTAGTTAGCCAGCCTGTCAGCCAGCCTTTGTTGGTGAGCTGATGCCATTAATGAAAAGGGTTGTCTTTGCTCTCTTATCTGGGATTAGCTTGTCTAGCCTGACAGAGTGCTCTGTGTGTGTGTGTGTGTGTGTGTGTGTGTGTGTGTGTGTGTGTGTGTGTGTGTGTGTGTGTGTGTGTGTGTGTGTGTGTGTGTGTGTGTGTGTGTGTGTTTTAAAGAGAGAACTGTTTAAAGGTAATGAGAGCAACTTCCACCAAAGGACAGACTTATTGTCACACCCTTGGTTCATCTTGCACACATATACAGTACAGTTTCAATATAGTATTTACTTTATTATACAATCCACAATTGTAATGCTTGCAGACTAGAACAGGTTAACTGTAACACAGAAAAACAAGCCCACACAAGCGCATATGACAAACAAAATCAGGTTCAAAATCATGTCAGACTGGAGACTGGAGACTGATTGGTTTTTTCTGAGCCTTTAAACCTGCAGCTGATTGCACTGTGTGAGTTCAAAGTGTCTAAGATTACGAGCTGATTGGTTGCTTGTAGATCAAACTGGCAGTTTGCATCCAGCTGTGAAACAACTGAGAGTGGAAATGAAAGCGGAGGAGAAGGAGAGGGAAAACACAATAAAGCCAAAATAACTGATGGAACAAATAATTTTCACGCTGTGAAAATTATAAATGAAAATAGAAACAAATGCTTTTTCATGTATAGTATGAAAAATGCTTACAATAATTGTTCTGCTATATTATTATTGTGTAGTATAAATGTTTGTTTAGCTGTAATCAACTGAAAAGTCACACCTCCATTCACTTATCACCAGCTTCATTCACTGGGTTTTGCACCAAGACTCATTCACAACATATTTAAAACTTACCGAGTTAGCACAAAATCCTTTGGATTACCCGCACGACTCTTATCCAAAGAATAAAAACATAATACAAAAGCTGTAATTGTATACAAGTTACAGTATCTTATATAATAGCATGTATAAATGAAAAAAATAAAAATAAAGATGTTGAAAATACCATTTCCAGATGATATTGCACAGTGGATCACAAGCTGATTGTACTTTTCCATATTCAAAATTCCATCAATTTTCACAAGATCTCCAACACTACTGGCTGGAATTCTTCCCCAAACCACCACTGTCTCCAGCATGCTTTACAAATTGCTGTAGACACTCACTATTGAACCTCTCTCCTGATTGTTTCCATACATATTGACAACAGTTTGAATCAGAAACTTAAAATTTGTCCAGTCGTGGGTACTTATGAATGACTTTTCTGATGGCCACCCTTCCACGACACCTCTTCTGATGAGTCCTTTGCAAACAGTAGGTGGATCAAGTGATGGGACAGATTCATCTCTCAGCTCTTGTGTCAGATCTTTGTGGATTGTTTCCTATAGAGCCGCTCAAGAAGTTATAAATCGAATAAGGCTCAAGGCTTATTCGGTGTAGTTCATAGCAAGAATAGAGGTGCAATGAAATATTTAGATTTCTGAAACAGTGGCACATTTTTTAATATTTCACTTTATACCAATTTCCCACACGTTTACCACAATGTCCATTTTTGTGTGCTTTCCTCACTTACAGTCAGAGATTACCAAAAAGGCAGGAGTACTAACAGGGAAAAATAACAATGGTCCGAAACTTGCAGTACATAAGGAAAATGATTCAATATGGCTCCAACAACTCTCCTTCAGGCTTTTAAAAGGTGTCAAGAGAGAAAGACGAGAATAAAAATAAGAAAGGGCAATTATTATCTTAACAAAATGAAATGAGGCACAATAATCTCACACATCTAATTTTGGGCATCTTGTGTTGTTGTGAACAAATGACGTGAACTTCACACACATTTTTCCAAACTTGCCACACACACACACACACTCTCACACAAACAAGAAGCCCAGATGAAGACGTGCTGTTACTTGGCAGCTCATCTCTTCAGACACGCACTGCTGGTTTGACCAAGTCCAGAGTGGCTGTAACTGATACTGTGGATTTAACACACAGAGAGATAAGCTGGCTTCGTCTAATCTCATCTCTATCCTTTCCTTTCCCGCTCTCTGTCTGTCGGTCTTTTTCTGCTTCTTATACTCTTTCTGTCCCTCTCTCTATTATCCTTCCCTACTTTGTCTTATCTCCTCTCAAGCATATTAGATTGAATTTGAGATTACAATGACTTTAAATGAGCCTCAAATATTCCTTCATCTTAAACAAAAATCACTGAGACAACATCTTGTTGTCATCCTAGTCCTGCCTTCCAAACGCAAGTTTTATAGTCAATCAGGATCTCATCCTTTGAAGCCCTCCAGAGAGTATGTTCGCAAAGAAACGATGGGGAAGGGTACAAATTTTGCACAGCTTTTCTTCTAAGATTGCAGCTTTGTAACGACATTTAAAGTCTGCCAAGTCTTGACCTTAAGGTCACCAGATCGTGTAACCAATCTGGCACTTACACTGACACACAGTCCCAACCTAATTCTTCCAAATCCATGACATTCATCTCAAATCAGAAAACCTGCATTCACCTCCCTTCAAATGTCACTGTGATTCGTGTGTGTACAATGACCTGTTTCCCTCTGTGTGTGTCTTTTTTGGCATTGTGTGGCTCATGGAGAATATTCCCCAAACAAGCTGGAAGATAGCCGGAGATTATGCATGTATTTAACATTGTGTCTTTACAATGCAGGGCCAAATCATCCACATTAGAGAGCAGCTTGATAGTGTCGAGTCCCAAACGCATTATTTTCCTTTCTTTTGCAGGCTGTCATGGGGCCTGTTACAGTTTTTGCTCTTATTTCATCCTCATTATCATTATATTTGCAATGTTGTGTTTCAAAATTTGAGCATTTCTTAAAGGGTGAGGCCATATGTATTGTCCAGTAAGAATACACACTATGAGTGCAAAGATCCCAATGACGATGATTTCCCATTGTGCATAATTTGAGCGATGAATAAGCACATATGTGCATAGGTGTGAAAAATCTGTGGAATAGTGTGAGAATTTATTTTCATGCCTGATTTTAGTTTATTTGTAGTTAGCGTGAAAAGTCGAGGCCGAGAGGCGACATCATGCTGACGCGCTAGCAGACTGGCTCCAATGTTTGAATGTTTTTATATGATTGAAATTGACCCGTAAACATTAATTGTCTGTCTCTGTAGCGGCTGGGTGCATAGCAGCGATAAAGATCTGAGGGTGATGTTTCACTCAGAAGATTAGTTAAGCAAAATTCTTGTATCCAAGTGTGAATTTTTCACTTTCACCGAAATGCATTTTTAATTTATCCTTCTGTGTAGAGGAAGGAATGTGGCTGACGTGTATACTGGCATGAGATGTCACAGATGCGCTGCATTAGTTGTCCTTTACTAAGATTTATTAAGTTGGCCTATTAGCAGGTTGATTGTGTGCAACGTGGGTGAATGGACCATATTAATTGTATGCATAGATGACTCAGGAAACAGCTGTTCCTCAGCCCATCTCACACCACAAATCAATTTTTATTTCTTAAAACCTTGGAACTCGCTATTCTTCCCTGATGGTAAGCAAGTGATTAGTTACCCAAGCTTATCACACACTTTTCAAATCCACCAGGTCTCCTGGGATCCATACACTTTAGGGTTAACCGATATGGAAAAGATATATATAACTCTTATAAAGTTTGTATCTGTCTTGTGTGAAACTTGTATGAAAAGCATACAAGAGTGAAAACAGATATAAGATCCCTTGAAAAATTATATAAATGAAACTTGTATGTTTTGGATACTTCCTAAAACAATATATGAAAGCAATGAGAAAGTGGCCACTTTCATGAGTAAATCATATAAGCCTTATATGATTCACTATATGAAGCAAGCTAAAGCTGATGCAAATCTTTTATAAGTTTTTTCTATTTCTTTTCCATATGGGAAGGTTAGGTTAAAATTAGCCACATGCCAAAAAAGGGCATTTTCAGACATTAAACTAAAAACCAAAAGGTGTCAAATATGCATTGCAATTATTGTTTCACAAGCTTATTCCTTTGAGTATGCCAGTTTCCATGAAAAGAAATTGATCTTAATCTGTCTTAAGTGGGTTGCCAGTGGATCTGGTGGCTGATAAGTGGTTAAACAACAATAAACACACTGATTGCATGAACATGCGGGCCCTGGTTTAGTTTTGAACACAGTTTTGTTTAAATGCAATGAACAATACCGACTGAAGAGCACAGACGCAAACAAAGGGACAACTAGATGAAGACAAAAAAATCAATGGAAAGGAAATCAAGGGGACAGAGAGGGACTGTTAAGACGGAATGATTGGAAAAAAGTGAAACAAGGTAAAAGAGATTGATGTACAACCACTCCATACTCCACTGCCCTCTAATTACTAAGCCCACATCTTGCTGTTCATCACCTGGTCCATGTGGGTGTGTTATTTATGGGAGTGCGTCCACACCCGAGGGAAACATAGGTATTCGAGGAAAAAACACAGAAAGAAGATAAATCCACAGAAATGGAATTCTACTTATGTTCACAAGAGAATTTTCTGGCAACAAATGTTATCAACAAGAACAAATACGCAGATTGAGAACGTTTAGAAGTCTTTGTATTGTGCGTTCATGCATCAGATTTAGGTTTTTTTATTATTTCTGAGTGCTAATTAAACCAATGCTGATGCTTTGTTTAAGTTTTGTTATGGGATTTGGTGCTTTTGACAAACATCAGAGAGAAAAATTTCACAAACTGTGACTCTCATGCTGGTGTTTGCAAAAAGAAAGAACTTTGTTTCTCTTACATTGATGTCACCACTTTTCTATCTCTTTTGTGCACAAACTGTAATTTCCATTCTTTAGATGATGAATCACAATGAACGGTTGAGTCACCGTTGATTTTGTTATTTGTTTACTGTCTGTCTTGAGTGAAGAAATTCACTGATGGGTTCTATGTGACAGCTGCTCAAAACCTTTGACAGCACAAATAAAGCAAATTCAAAAGCATATCCATGGATGGCATGAGTCTTTGCTGGATGCAATAAAAGACCATCTCACCAGTAATTAAAATGTTTTGAATAACAAAGTTAGGTTAATTAGTTTTTTTTATGTCATACTGAGAAAAGATTTAGCCCAGTTTAACTGTCAAGTGTCTACTTGAAGCTCTCCTGTGACTCTGGTGCCTGACAGCCTGAGTCTGTTTGTGTGCGTATGTTTCAATGTGTGCCCTAGACAGACAGGATGACAGGACCAGTGGAACATGAATATAAACATGAGCATGCCAGCATGAATTCTGATAGACGCACCAAACACACACAATCAGTCTCAAAGCTGTCAGAGTACAGTAGAAAATGGTCCCTGGTTTTATTTGATCAAAGAATGTAGGAGCTAGCTAAAATCTGTTTTATTGGCAAACGAGGCTTTGAAGATTATGGACATGTCCTCAGAAATGCAGGGAGGTTCTTCAGAAGTCCTGGGGTTCTCTCGAAATTTGAGTTCTGCCTATTTTTAACAACCATGGTGTCTTGCGTCTGTGGTTTGACTCAAATTACAAGTGTCAAAGAAACACACTAACGAGCAGCACAAATCACAGCACCACGTTTGAAGGTACCTGGATGACTGACATGCAGTTGTCTCCACTGTATGCATGACTTCCTGCTCACCAAAAGGATCATAAAAGCAGGAAGCAACATCACAAGAAACAGATCTTTCAGATAGGATGTTTCTGCATAAAACCTCCCCCAGCACAGAGTGACTGGAGAGGTGCTCAGGGACAAAGGAATGTCTTGATCCTACAGATTGAACTCAGACTTTACAAATTTAAGAAGCATAATGGCAAACATTCAACAATTAGACTTAACAGTCCTGTTGTAAGGATTGTTCCCCTTTTCTGTTGATTTCAATGCGCTTGGGCATTTTTTAACAATTCTTGCAACAGCAAAGAAGCTTGACAGAATTAATAAAGTGTTTCTTTCTGTTCTTTTGTAATGGGAAGTGATCTGTTTAACTCTGGGGTTTTCTGGCAAACAGCTTGTTTGGCCACATCAGTTTCAAACCTCTGTGCGCTTCTTTTTTAGAGTCTGGATGTGTGTCTATAAATCTGAGAAACAGACAGTGGCATGATTTTTACAAGTCCCAGGACCACTGACCATATCATTTAAGGGACACACTCCAATAGGCAGACATAGTCATGGAAACGCATCCTGCTTGGCTGCAAGCATGTAGAGAAGAGCTGCAGTCTGTTATCTTCTTCCTAGATTATGAGAGCACAGCTTTTGGGCATGCCCAGTGAGCAACTACAAGTAAGAGATATCTACTACTGTAGTAGGGTGAGAAATAAAAAATATTGATATCTATGTGGGGCAGCGCCTGGTGTCTTTAGCTTGTTTGGCCTTCCATTTCTTCAGCATTGTGTGATTTTAAATTGCTCTTTCATTTTGTTTTGATGATTTTATATAAACCCCCAAAAGGCTAGCAATTGCTTTGTGGAAGCAAACAAAGCTCCAAATAAATATCAGAGAATGTCAATAGGATATCAAACATGCACCAAATGATGTGAAGAGACTCACAATACCATTTAGTCATATTTGAGTGAAGAATGAAGACTGAAGGGGATGAAATAAGGACTTAACACAGAGTATTCAATTACATAATGGCTGTAGAAACCAAATGAAAGAATGAAAAGAGAAAATTGAAAACTAACTTTAGAATAACAACTTTATCAGTATGACACATAACAGAAGAGTGACATAGGAAGAGATGGAGGAAAGAGAGTGTGCAAGTAAGGCATGGGGGAGAAGACTGAGATAGAGGGAGGAGGAATGCATTAGCTGTCCTATACTATAATTTATGAAGTTGGCCTATTAAAAGCTTGATTGCATGTGGAGTGGGTGAATAGACCATATTATGTATATACATAGATGACTCAGGAAACAGCTGTTCCTCAGCCCATCTCACACCACAAATCAATTTTTATTTCTTAAAGCCCTTAAACTCGCTATTCTTCCCTGATGTTAAGAAAGTGATTAGTTGCCCAACCTTATCACACACTATTTTATGTGATTTTGCATTGCTCTTTCATTTTGTTTTTATGATTTTATATACACTCCCAAAAGGCAATTGTTTTGTGGAAGCAAACAAAGTTTCGAATAAATATCAGAGAATGCCAATACGATATCAAACACATGCCCCGAATGATGTGAAGAGACTCACAATGCCATTTAGTCATAATCCATCCATCCATCCATCCATTCATCCATTTTCTTATGCTTATCTGGGGCTGGGGCTGGAAAATGTAGAGAAGCAAAGACCTCCCTCTCCCCAGCCACCTCCTCCAGCTTATCCGGGGGAAACACCAAGGCGTTCCCAGGCCAGCTGAGAGATATAATCTCTCCAGTGTGTCCTGGGTCTGCCCCAGGGCCTCCTCCAGGTGGGACATGCCCGGAAAACCTCGCCCAGGAGGCATCCTTGTCAGATGCCCGAACCACCTCAACTGGTTCCTTTCGATGTGGAGGAGCAGCGGCTCTACGAACCTCTCACCCTACCTCTAAGGAAGAGGCTAGCCATCCTTCGGAGGAAGCCTATTCTGCCGCTTGTATTCGCAAGCTCGTTCTTTCGGTCATTACCCGCAGCTCGTGACCATAGGTGAGGGTAGGGACGTAGATCGACCAGTAAATTGAGAGCTTTGCTTTTACACTCAGCTCTCTCTTTACCACAACAGACCAGTACAGCGTCCGCATCGCTGTAGCCGCTGCACCAATCCGTCTGTCGATCTCCCGCCCCCTTCTCCCATCACTCATGAACAAGACCCCGAGATACTTAAACTCCTCCACTTGGGGCAGGGTCTCATCCCTGACCCAGAGTGGGCCCTCCATCCTTTTCTGGCTTTTTCTTCACTCATATTTGAGTGAAGAATGACGACTGAAGGGGAGTAACATAATATTCAATTACAAATTACAACTACAAAATTGCTGTAGAAACCAAATGTGACCAAGAATGAAAAGAGAAAATTGAGAACTTACTCTAGTATAAAAACATTATCAGTATGACACGTTACTGAGGTGTGACATAGATAAACAGAGGCGAAAGAGAGCATGCAAGTCAGGCATAAGTAGAAGATTGAGATAGAGGGATGAGGGTGCAGTTTGGTTATCCGTTGCTTGTTCCTCATTGGTTCATTGTTGTTGTGAAGCACTTTGTGATCCTTATATAGAAAGGGTTTTATAAATGTGGGGGGGTTTTTTTTACTAATTTTTAGAAATTTATGTATGTTACAACATAGTGGTCAGCTACGACACTAACAAATGTGACAATCACACGGTGACACTTTAGGATCAATGAATAAGACCCCAGCCTCACAGGGCTACAGATGGTCAACGACTACCTGGCAACCTCAGTCATGAGTAAAGAATAAGTATTCCCTGGTCAGTGAAGGCTGATGGCAGTTGCTAAGAAAATGAATGCTGAAGCTCCACTTACACAGTAATACAGACCGGTTAGTGACCCACTGGCAACCACCTGTCACTAGCATATTACTGCACCTGTTTGAATGGAAGTGATGCTGGCTGGAGCATGTTGGCTGGAGTACTGAGGTACAACTTTGCTTTTTGAAGTTGTACTACAGATAGTAGCAAAAAACTGCAGCCAACATGCTAGCAACCAAAACGCTGCCAACCACTTGGGGAATACACATTTTCCCTTGCAACCCTTTCCCTTTGAAAACTGGAAAAGTTGACATTTTTAATGCTGTTGTAAAAGTAAATGAATGAATTAAATCCATAGTTTTTGAACAACTCTGTCTTTGTTGCTATATAAGGCCTTTAAGATGACTTAATTGGACATGATTTTTGCTTTTGTGCATATTATTGAGCATGTAGGAACAACAGTTCAGCAGTCATTATCTTGTCTCCTGTTTTCACACAATGGATGCTAAATTTCAAGACAAATGAGTCAACTAGCAGTGTGCTGCATATATCCCAGTGTGAGTCAAAAGCACTGATTGAACACTGAGCCCTTTAGGATGCACTTAAAGAATAACAAGACAGTCAAAACAGGTTGGAACGGCGCATATTTTCCTTGTGTTAGATCAAATTGTTTTTAGACTGTATGCAGTAGATATTTTAACTTTACTGGACATTAGCAGTCTGCTAATGTGCTGGTATTTCTGTCGCTCAGATGCTTGCACCTAAACATACTGAGCTAGAAAATAAATAATCAAAAAAAGACCAAAGAGCCAAATAGTGAGACCAAGGCTGTGATAAAAGGGCACATATAAACATTAACTGAAGTAGAAAGAAAGCCAGAGAGAAATGGCTCCATTCAGCCGTAACAGACTGTGTGGGAGGGAAGGAGAGCTGCTGACAGTGAAAAGTGACATAACTCAGGTAGAGAGTATTGTTTTATAATTCATTGCAGAGTGTGTGTGTGTGTGTGTGTGTGTGTGTGTGTGTGTGTGTGTGTGTGTGTGTGTGTGTGTGTGTGTGTGTGTGTGTGTGTGTGTGTGTGTGTGTGTGTCCTGCAAACCATTATTGTAGATGAGGGTATTGCTCTTTCCACTGCCCTTATGTTCATTTATAGTTGATGATTTCAAACATTTATTTTTAATGACATTAAACAGTGACCCAAGAGGAAATTATTGGCCTTATTAGAGTTCATTTATTTTTATGTTAATCCAAGTTCATGTGTGTAGTAACCGCACAGCACACAGCCAAGATCGGGTGCATAACTCAGCAAAAGTCTTGCACTACCCACATTTCTTTATATTTTGATATTGAAATGTTTTGTACAAGAATAACAAGCTTGAAAGTCAAGTATTGATAGGACTGTTTTTATTCTTTAATACAGCGTAACTCTCTTCAGCAAGCCTTTGTTCAAGTAGCCTTTGGAAATAGATCTTCAGGCTTCTTGGAGGATGTTCAAAGCTCTTCTTTGGGTGTTGGCTGGCTTTTGTTCTGTTCTCTGCCAAGATGATGCTGTAATGTTAAACTCCATGACTGTATGTTTTTCTATGCAGGTATGCACTATCCACAGTGTGTTTGGGATCACTGTCACGCTGAAAAAGCCATCCATTACCAATCAAAAACTTTCGCATGGTGGATCAAAATCTGATGGTCTACTGTGTTCATAATTCATAAAAGATCACACTACTGACTAAAATGCAGCCCCAAACCACAACAGAGCCTCTATTATGTTTTACAAATGGCAGTAGA
The DNA here is from genome assembly GCF_057381845.1 of Rhamphochromis longiceps. Taxonomy (NCBI): domain Eukaryota; kingdom Metazoa; phylum Chordata; class Actinopteri; order Cichliformes; family Cichlidae; genus Rhamphochromis; species Rhamphochromis longiceps. Next base: position 9,380,583 of record NC_140569.1, on the reverse strand, counting down.
TACTGTTGCACCTCTCTGCTGACCTCCTGTGTACATATTGACCTCAGCATTTTATCCCCATTTCCCTTTCTTAAGAATTCCTTCTTCACAGCCACCCTTCCATTAACACATTTCGGATGAGCCAAACATTAAATGAATCAACCTAAGTGTCTGATGCGTCTATTGAGTCCTGTGTCAGGACATGGCTTCAGATACTGTCCATCTGTAAATAGTTTTTAGGACTGCCATTTCTTTTGTTCTCCCATTATCCAATTTCCCCAGTTTTTATGGACACACTGGGAATCACCTTATTGATGCAAAAATACTATTTTAAGTCTGTCAAACTGTGAATTTTTTCATAGATTCAATTAAAAAAAAAATAGTAAAAACAATTTTGTTTTTGAAATAGATATTTTCTATTTAGATAGATAACAGCTATTTGTTATGTGTAGATTAGTTTATTAATGGGCTGAGGGGCCTTTTTTTTATTAAGTGGCTATACGAACAAAAAACAAACCAAAAATTTCATTTGAAATTGATCAAGATGAACGACTGGATTGAAAATGAGTAAAAAAGCAGCCAATGTCCCAAAAATTTTGAAAGACCTTAAGAAGCCTAAAGAACTCTTATTCAAAACCACGTCTCACTCGTTGAATGCAACATATGCATCAAAAATCAAATGCAGCTCAAGACTTTTGCACAGTACAGTATGTTTAAGACTTAAATATCAGGCTTCTTGTAATATCATAATAATAAGCATCTTAACAGTCTTGCTGTCTGCCTCTTTTTGAAGGTTACTTAAAATATTCAGACAGTGATTATTTCCAGTTGTTTCATGAGCATAACAAAAAAACAGCAGTCAGTTTATTAACATGCAAATGGATTGTTGTTCATGACAATCATGAATGTGTAAATGCTATATATTTAAATGTTAAGATGTAAGGTTAAAACATAACTAAATATATTTTTTAAGGTCAGACCTCATACAACTCCGTATGGGAAAGCAGCTGCAGTTTGAAACCTCTCCAAACTCGCCTGGGTTTAGAGTGCTAATGGGGTTTTATTCGGTTGTTTGGAACATTTTAATGCATCACCACCTCTTTGAATGTTAATAGTATGCAGTGACTGAATGACAAGGGTGAAATCAATAAGAGATTATAGCTTTCCCTGGAATCACCAAGTCAGCATGTTTCATGGAAGCAGCAGGTGGTCTCGTTTTATTCATTCATTTATAAATGGATCAGAAAAACAGCCACTTATACAGCGAGCGCACAGACTTCTAATAGCATGTGAGCGTTTCTCTTTTACTGAGTGAGGAGAGTAATTTAAATTTCAGGTTCCAGCTATTCCCTTCTTTCAGCAAACACTCACACAGATCCGCACATAGCAGCCTAACCAAACGTGGTTGGCTGTGGTGGAATTTCAGAGAAACCCTCCCCCCTCCACCATCCTCAACAATACAGTACCTACTGTGGATTACTTCTGATTCCTAGGAACCACCTTTTCACAGTATTCGAAGTGGTCCTCACATGTAGACTATCCGGAAGAAGACCTAGCAGAGGTTGTACTTCACATCAAATCAGGTAGTACAACCTGCCACAAGAGCTGCCGGTCAGACGGCAACAAGTAATCCGATTTGTAGAGAGGATTGCTCTTGATGCTGATCTTTCCTCCATCCAGGACCTGTGCAGGTCCAGGGTTAGTAAATGGGCAGAAAACATCTCTGCAGACCCCTTACATCCTGGACATAAACTGTTCAAACTGCTACCTTCAGGCAGGTGCTACAGAGCGCTGTTTGTGAAAACCAGACTCCACAGAGGTAGTTTCTTCCCCCAGGCAGTTACTCTCATTGTCATGATGCGCTCCGTGGCAGGTAAGGTGAGACCCAAACGCAGGACTCGGAGACCAAGGATCAACTGAATGAAGCTGCTTTTTGTTGCTGTAGTATGAAAATGCAAAAATATAAAAACACATAAAAACTTGGACCAGGAGGAAACTAAGAACTCGGAACCTACAAGAGAATCATGGAAGACACAAGTAACAGAAAGGGACCAAATATGAACAACAAGAATTACAGAACTAGAATTGTAAATAATGAAAACTCAGAGGCTCTAGGAAATATAAAACTAAAGACTAACTAATACCATAACCATAATCAACCCAAAAACGTAGTCAAAGAACCAGGACCGTGACTCTCATGAACACTATGAAATAACTCCCTGCTTTCATTCAGGCCATATGCACATATTCACATTGCACTACTCAGTTTGCATAGTTTCTAACATACAGCCTATTTTTAAAAAAATGTTTCTTTTCTTTGCATGCAGGGAGCAAAGTGTACTGGAGTCTAATTCCTTGTTCGCGTGTACAAACACGGCCAAATAAAGATGATTCTGATTCTGAAAGCAGAGGTTTGGCTTGCAACCACACACACACACAAACACACAGGGATTTTGCTTTTCAGGTTATCAGGCTAAATCACTATAGACTATAGATTCAAACAACATTTTCAACTACAGCAACAGGAAAGGCATGGGAGTGCAGGGATGACATTGAATCTGATCTGTGATGTGCCTGGGTCTCAAACTTGTGGATCTTATTTAACCTCTTAAGCCCCAAGCCTACCTGATCTCCTGCCTTTTCCCCCCATATCAGGGGGCGTTGGGGCTTAAGAGGTTAAATTGGTGTAAACAATCTGCGCTTTTAACAAAGACTCAAGGATTCAACTAGCTACCATGTATGTTTTTTTCCCCCTATTTCTTCCCAGGTGAAGATGACGACGATGAGGAGTGTGGGGAGGAGAAGCTGCCCTCGTGTTTTGACTACGTCATGCATTTCCTCACTGTATTCTGGAAGGTTCTGTTCGCCTTCGTCCCGCCCACAGAGTATTGGAATGGCTGGGCCTGCTTTGTAGTCTCCATCTGCATGATCGGACTGCTCACCGCTATGATTGGTAAGACTTTAAATATCCTGAGGGATTGACAAGAGATACACAACAAATGATGGTTTGTTCAACAGCTGAACGCATCTGTTTTCTTCTAAGTATATGCTGTGAAGTATAGTGATGGAAATTATTCCTTTCCTATCCTTACAGGGGACCTGGCCTCTCACTTTGGATGCACAGTAGGCCTGAAAGACTCTGTCACAGCAGTAGTATTTGTTGCATTGGGAACCTCAGTACCAGGTAAGCGTGTGAGCACTTATCCTTTATGTTTATATACATGTATGTGTAGGCGTACATGAATCCATCACAGTATATGTTTTTGCCATCTACTGGACCTTGTGCCAGCTTTAATCAAATCCTGTTCTCTCTTTATATTTGCTATTTAGCTTTGTAAAGTCATTATGAGGAAAAGATCTTTGTTCATCAATGATCCACCTCAAGGAATATATATTGATATTTTCAGTTCTTTGCTCAATTTACTACACAAATCAACAAAAGCTACAGTGGAATGAATATCAAGGCACGCTATTAAAACTTCACAAGTTCGAGAAACACTAAGTAACTAGTAATTCTTATATATACAGTAGCAACTTTCATAAAGATGAGATATATTTCAGCGTGATCTGTTGCACTATAGACTACAAAGTATGCAGGGGATTTTTATGTTGGTTTATGGCAAATTATACAGTCTCAACTCAAATTCACTCATCCAGAAAAGAAATGTCATGGTTATTTAGTAACAGGGAATGGGACTTGGGTAATTATCCCTTACTAGAAAATGATCGGCGTAATTCTGGCATCATGATAATATTCACTAAATTTGCTTTACACAAATAGCTTTGAAGAGCTTTTCCACATGAAAGCATCTTTGTATTGATGTTCATTAATATTATTTTTCTGCTATTACAAATCCAAAGAAAAACAACATAAAAGTAGATCAAAAGAACCTCAGAGCTCACATTTCCCGAGCTCTTATTCTCAGTGAACTTGTACCAGAACTAACCCAGTAGTTCTCGGCGTCTTGCCACAATATTTTTTGCATATGGGTCCCCGTTAGACAAAGCAGTGCAGTCTGCCGACAGCAACATGGCTCATCTTGCGTAAGTGTGAAGAATGACCAAATGCGATGGCTGGGTGATTATATGTTTTAACCTTGGTCCCCACATGCACACACAGACAAATACATCAGACATACAGTGTGTACTTGACTGCTAGATGTATAAACTAGAACATGGAAAAACATAAACGACTGCACGACTTGAGTAATAGACAAGCACACTCATCTATCTGAAAAACATTAAAGCTTGAAAGAGATTTTGCACACTTGTGTACACACACCCCCACACACAATGACTTGTACTGTGACCACCATGTGCTATTACCATAAGGCTATTTGTCATGTCAGGCTCAGGTGCTCCCTTGCCTCCCATTTAGGGAGCTTAGGGATAAAAAGCGTGTGCTCCATACTACTTTATACTCACACATATATACATACACACATAGTACATTAGCATATGGCTGTACATGTAATATATGCTCATACACTAAGAAAAATATGCACTTGATATCAGCTGAATTTATGGACACATACACAGAGATGCTCAAGTCACAGTACTGCACACAATGTGTAGAGCTGCCGAATGAAAACAAAGTGGCTCAGCCTTTCTGAAGCTCTCAGCCTTATTAACAGAGCCTCCTGTGGCTTCACCGCACATACGCGCACATACACACACACACAAAGAAACAGACCTCAGTTCTGTGGCTATTACAGTTAATAAAACCCATCCTGTGCTGTGGTTCTATGTCAGTTACCCTCGTTTATCACAGTTAGCCAGGCTAACCCACACATGGAGAAAGGGAGATAGAAAGAAAACAACTAAAGCGGTGCTGTTAGGAAAATTTGAAACTAAAGAAGCTCACATTTCTTTGTAGTTTGCGGGTATTCGGGTAAAATTTCAGGTAAAACTTTGTTGGTTCGTGATTCCACAGTACACTTGATGTGTGCAGTGTATTATCATGACTCCTAATGGCTTCAGAAATTTGATCCGAGCATATAAACTGAGGAAAATACGCAGGGATTTAAAAGAGAAAAAAAAAAAGATACATACAGAAGATAAAAGCATTGTGCAATAAATGTTGGTTCAGGACAGTGAAGCTGATAGTCATCATGTATCCTCACAATATTGTATCACAATAAATATGTCATGTAAGACATGATTTTTGACAAATAAATGTAAATAGATAAGATATTTATGATCAGTCACTGTAAAATACTCGAATACTCTTTGACCCTCTGTCAAAGTAACAAATTAATAAATATTCCTGAATGTTTTTCAATTAAACTAATAAGAGCTGCCACACATCAGTCTCCCAGCACTGTCCAGTTCAGAACAAAATATCTTTAAAAAGATTTTCAACTGGTTTATACCCCCTGAGTATTTATATACCCCTCTGTGTATTGTTCAGTATTTTGTGGACCAGTGATCTATAATAAGGAATCTCAAGAGGGCCAGATTTCCTTTGGATAGTCACAGTCCCCAGAGGATTAATGCTTCTGTTTTTACTCCTTTATTGCTAACACTATAAACGTTCCAAGATTTTCCTGAGCATATTAGTTGCATGTTCTTCCATTTTAAGAGGCAATGGGGAAAAACAGGAACAGAGGGGAGAGGGGAAGAAGGAGGAGCATGACGTCAAAAAGAGAAGAGCGAGGCAGTGACTGATTGACAGAGAGGTAGTGGAAAAGGGCAAAAAGCTCTCCAGGGAGCCATAGTGTCACATAAGGAGCTTCAGAGTGGAACCTGTTTCACAGTAACACACACTCACGTCACTGCTGAACACGTACACACCCACGGACTCACCCACTCAATCAAGCTCACAAGCACTCTAAGACCATTTGATGCACAGGCGTGCATGCCTTTGCCAGCTGGTAGAGACATGGCATCAGATTGGACCCAGGTGGCAAACTTCGCAAACACACAGAGACACAGTGTACATACAGTATGCGCTCTTAATACAGAAAACACACACACACACACAAAAACAGGAACACACAGAGCGTTGACACACATCCATAAGCCCAGCAGACAGGTGTTAGTCTCTTTCACAGGCCAATTGTCATATCTATCACCACCCTGTATCTACTTCTTGATCCTCCCATCATCCTCTTTTCCAAAGCCAGGTTGGCTGCTGCTTCAAGTAATCCCTTCCTTCTCTTTTCATCTTTTTCTTTCTTCCGTAATCACAGTTTTTGTCTCTTCTTGTTGTATCTGGCAGAGAAAGGCAAGATGACATGAATCACTAACAAAGAGAAGCTAGCCAGAAAAGAGTGCTAACTGACCATTTGGCTATTTGCTCACCAAACAGCCTATTGTTGAGATCTGGCAGAGTCACCGTTGCTCCTTTCAGTGCAGGAAGGAAGAGCATGACTTTGGAGCTGCTGTAGTTTGGCAAACATTAGGCAGGGGAAATTTTTAGGACTACGCAGCACATTGCTTCTTAGTCACCAGGCCAAAATCTGTTTGTTCCCCCTAACTGCAATTCAACTTTGTAAATTCTTGATCTCGGAGCAAATCGTGCATATGCTGGCTGCTGTAGAAGAAACACTGCAATTGGATTAAAGATTGTGGCTCCTAATTTAAGGTTGCCTGTCTAAAAATAGAAAACAAGATTTATATAGTGCTCTGTATGTGGTCTGTATTAATAGCTATATACATTATGCATGCATGAAAAGTGTCCTTATCTGTCCATGCAGTCTTGTGTAACACAGAAATCACTGCAAATTTACCAGATCCTGAATAATTTTCATAATTCACAGCGGGAAATTATCCCATTACAGCTGCTCAATCATGTGAAAGTCGTAGAATGCACGATGCATAATTCAAATCTTCCAGTAACAGTCTTACTGGGTTTTCCAGCAGCAGCATGGCTGTTTGTTGGAGAAACATTGATTCTAACAGACCAATATCTTCACTGCAGTGTGACCAGTGTTTCATCGTTTGTATTTTAAACCTTCTTTTCTTACCACTCTTAGATTATTCCTGTTTGTCAGTGGGAGCAATGGGATCTTGATTAATTCTGTGTTGCTGTGAAACGCAGAACCATACACTGATGGAAGTCAAACTGATTCCTTAGAAGAGCTACAAAGTCATCCATCTTTTTGTGCAGAAATCTTACCTTGTCCATGACGATAAAAGTGTAATCCAACTTATATCTCCTCTTTCCTCTCCTCATCTATCTTTTGCCTCCCCTCCTTGTACCTTTGGCATAGATATCCATTGTTGTTATTCTGGTTGAAAGTGGAAATAACATAAAAAAAAAAAAAAGTTCAAATACTCTATGATAACAAAGGCAACTGTTACAGGCAACAGGCACAGTTGGGGGATTTTGTGATTAGGCATGTCAGTCTGTTTGCAGTGTTAGACATTTAGTCAGTAACACTTAATTTACACTGAATGGAACATTTTGTTTTATTTATTGCTTTACACTTTCACTCCACAAAAACGGTTGCATTCATTTCTTGGTGACGGAAGAAGAATAGGAAAGTCAAAGTTTTTAATAAGTCATCATCAGAATTAAGAGTGTTTTTTATCTTGCGATCAGCTGTATCTGATCTTTTTTTTTTCTTTCTCATTAACTTGAACATGAGAGATTGTAACAACGATCACCAGTTACTTTATGGCCAATGACAACTCTGTTTTTTCTCTCTCTCTCTCTCTTCATCCAGACACATTTGCCAGTAAGGTAGCAGCTATCCAGGATCAGTATGCAGATGCATCCATTGGTAATGTGACAGGCTCCAATGCTGTCAATGTGTTTCTGGGCATTGGGGTAAGTCCAGCACATTTGATTAAAGATGTATTGATTGATAGCTATTTAGAGAAAATGCAGTAGTGCTTGTCATTTTGCTGTAGTATAAATTATTATGTTGTGCTTGGTATAAATGATAGGTTACTGCATGAGTCCTATTCTTTAATTCTGCATGAATGAGTGTGTGACTGACAAGTGGTATGGTCTGTCACACCCATCTGTCTCCTTTGGCAAAGTCTATATTTGCTTTTGTTTCCTTTGTTGTACATGCTCACCGCGTCTCATGTTATTAAATTCAGTTTTGCTGCTGTTCAACAGGTGGCGTGGTCCATTGCTGCCATCTACCACAACAGCAGGGGTGAGGAGTTCAGGGTAGATCCTGGCACGCTGGCTTTCTCGGTCACACTCTTCACCATCTTTGCCTTTATCTGTGTCGCCATGCTGATGTACCGACGGCGACCAGACATTGGTGGAGAGCTGGGTGGGCCCCGGACTGCGAAGGCCCTTACCACCATGCTGTTCGTTAGCCTGTGGCTCCTCTACATCCTCTTCTCCTCACTGGAAGCCTACTGCCACATCCAGGGCTTCTAAGATGATAGGAGATGTTGAAGAGAAGGGTGGGACAAAGCAAGAAAACATGGAGGAAAAAACAAGGGGGAGGTGGATGAATGGATGAATTTGGATTTAGGAATTAAGGCTGTCTCGTTGTTCTATAAGTCCCCCCTTCAGCAATAGATTTAATGATAGATGAATGGATGGATGTACAGATGAAGGAGTGCACATTTAAACAGATAAAGACAGAATGGAAAGAGGTACAGATGCATGGAAGGATAACAAAAAACATGAGATTAATAGGAAGCGAAATTATCCAGAACGGTGGAAGCTTAATGAGAAAAGGAAAAAAATCAAAGATATATATTCGCGTCTCACTCTAAAAGTGCAAACCAATCAAGTCATCTTATTAAACGTGTCCCAACTGGCTCGACCTTACAGAATTACAATGAATTTAAACACTTGGACTGAGGTTAAAACAGAGGTACGCACCATAAAAGCTCCTATTGAGAACGAGTGGTTTCAGCAGGAGCCCTCTTTCAGTGTAGTGCATCGTATCCAAACACTGTAACAGGCAGGAGTGAGACAGACAAAGAAAGAATAACTTTATCAGTATGTGCATGCATGACCAGACAATACTGAAAACATAATCAGAAGAAACCGGATACATTGCCACAATTGTTTCATGACAACTAACTGTGTGTGTGCTGGTGTGTAACAGTGGGTGTCCCTGCTTGTGTGTTGTGGGAAGATGGTCAAGTACTGTGAAAAAAAACGCCTCTCGTCTTGCTCTCACTGCGTGAGGCGAGATATGCTTTCGTGTTCGAGGTCTTTTTGACTCTCGCTCTCCCAGCCTGTAGAAATGCCGAGTATGACTTTCGCAGGAGAGCAAATTCAGTGAGATGAAATGTTTTAAGCGTCACTGAGGTTCGAATTGTAAATATAAAGAGCTGATCGTACATTACAGCTTCACGGTTTTCCTTCTGAATGTCTCGGTTACGCCATGCGCTCCTGATCGGACCCTCTTTCTGTTGCTTTATACTGTAAATGTAAATGAATTAAGGACTAATTTGAACCAAGAAGTGGTTAGTGTGCTTTTACCTTTAATAAGGTCATGTCTGAGAAGACGAAATGGCCACTCTACCGTCGAAAACTGTTAGAAACTATTATCACTGCATAAATATCTAGGTATTTTTGATTTTACTATGGAACCACCTGGTGTTCCACCTGTGGGATTGCTGCCATCATTTCTGAATCATAACTTTTAAATAGCCTGAAAATTCTAGCTAGCACCCATTATAGGCCTTCTTTTCCTTCATTTTCTGCCACTTGGTTTACTTAACAGCTTCAGTCATTATCTCTGTGCATCGCCAACCTGGCTGGTCGCTGGACCAATCAAAATCTTCAAGGGCTTTGTAATAACCACTAATCCCTAACCCTGACCCTTGATTTATAATGTTTCACATAGATTGGTCGTTAAGGGGAATATTTAACAGGCGCTTATATTGGTAAACCTTACACATTGACTTCTCAGTTAAAAGAGCTTTGCTTCAAACTAGCGCAGGGCTACATGAGATAATAGCTGCACGTCTTTGTTATGTTACCACACCAGGCATCAAGAATTTCCTAGATATTGTAAAAGCAACCTGCTGCTTCTAAGTACTCATTCAGACAAGGCTTCAACTTTTCATTCCAAAAAACACTACTAGTCAAAAACATTTTACTCATAATATGTCTGGATGACGAAGGCCTTAACCTAAAGAAAGCAATTACCATCTGGCTTTGTCATATTTCTTTATTCAAAGGTAAGTTGCTTTCAAACAAATAACCTTAATGTGATCTGTGGGATTTACTCATTCTTGTTGAACTTGACACATTAGTTCATCTGCCAGTTTTCAGTCTTAACACAAAAGCCATCAGATAAAGGGATAGCTGAAAATGATTTTTTGTTGGGCCGGACGTCAGCGTAGAGGACGGGGTAAATGTGGATATGTAACACAGGTTACATCTAATCTCAGACAGCCTGTGTTTGACAAGCTCACACCGGTTTCAGGGCAATAACAGAAAGCTAACAGGGATACAGTTACAACACTTGTCCCCACAAATCTCCTCCTGCTGTGGAGTATATAGCCCAGTGTTTTAATTCTCAGTAGCCAGGTTACCATGGTAGTCCACCCTGGTTAAAAGCTAATTAACTCCTAAAGTGTATAATCTCTCTTTGTGACATGGGCACAAACAGTCTCTGTTATTCTATTATATATGTAGCCTACTTTTGTTAGTTTAACAATGTAAACTGATCTTAAATTATTACCCCTGGTCTGTGTGCATGATGTGACAGAGGCCCACTTGGACTTATTTATCATCCTAATAGTGTGCTAGTAGTTTAAAAGGACACCGGGGCATATGAAACACTACGTCTACTGCATGCAGACCAAACTTACTGCCAGATCGTAAGACTCACAAACTAAAATTCCAAAACACTAAATGTCTGGAAATCTTCTGCTTTCTGTAATTCAGTATTAGACAGACAACAAATCGATCCCAAAACCTCGAACACCAAGGGCCCAGAATTATGTACATTTTAAAGCCTGTCTCGACTGTCAGAGAAGTTTAGACTTCAGACTGTTAACTATTGCAACATTCAGCTAAACTCACAAAGATCTCAGCATACACGTAACTTACAGTATATGTAGGCATAATAAAAGTCCATAAGTCCAGAATTCCTCTGCTTCTAATGTGTTTTTTACTTGATGTATATGATAAATTGTATTTATAATGTCATCTGTAAAAGTAAGTAGTCCGGACTAGATGTAATCCATTTTAAACTTGGCAGGATTCTTGTAAAAGGCAGATTTTAACCCCTGAGAAAGTAGACCTGGGCTGGCTTAGATTGGATGAGTTTGGCAAATCCAGATAATTGCAACGATATAAATACTCTGAATATAGCTTTTGAAAAAATTATTAATTACACAACAACACTAGGATGAAAATTTGAGAAGACAGTGCTACAGAAAAATGGCTTTGTTGCTGCAGTTTTGTTTGTTGTACAGTTTGAAAACTACTAAGAAAAGACATTTGGTGTATATGTCGTTTGATAGCTACAGTATAATGAGATATTGCATTACTTGCATTTGTCAAACTCAGCACAATCTGTGGCTCATCATTAGAGTAGCTGTTCTTAAGTGAAGGCCTTGGAGTGGCAGTTTACCCCTGTTTTGCCAAAGGGAAAACTTTATATCAGATATTAATGTTTGCAGTCCAATCTGTAAAGGGTTTTCTAACCAATGGATCTTTCTTAAAACACCAAATATAATTCATATTTGATTAGTAATCTGAAAAGCATTAAAAAAGGCTTGATGTTGTTTTAACAGAACTCAAATCTTTTTATTTAAATTTGTATGTATTTGTCTCTTCACTGGCACGAGCTGAGGGTTTATACACTGTAAAAAAACTAAATTATGCTAGCTTGCTTTTAAAAAAAAAAGAAGGAATAACGATATTAAAGCTGTATGCATCACTTTTTGAGTACCTTCAGTAAGGTATTGTCTTTGATATTGCTAAATCATGTTGGAATTACTTAAAATGTGCCAGCTGCCTAATATTTTGAGGTGAACTCTAGCGTGAGCAGGAATCAAATGCTTGCAAAAATGCAGTTTCGTGCATTAAATTTATGGCTTGTATTTTTTTTTTTAAATGCTAAAAGTTTTCTTTTATGGGAATTTAGCTCTTTTGCTGCACTGGCTTTGCTGCACTGGCGTTGCTGCACCGTCTCTCTGGGTGTATTCACTTTGGCTTAAGAGCTAGTCTGACATGAACCTTATTGGCAGATTAATGACAGCTGTTCAGAGTTTGAAACAAGGCTGGAAACTAAACATTGTTAGCTGTTGTTTAGCTAAAGACTTTTCTTGGCTGTACATCATCAAATATTAACTTTCTGGTTGAAGTTAACTTTTTTTTTTCTATCTGCAACTAGCAACTTTCCTGCAAAGACTGTAAAGCAATTTGTTCCAGCTCAAGTCACAATAACGCTTGAGTCCAGCTTCGTGCTTTGGTTTGAAATTCTGCATTTTAAAGGGTCAAAAGTTAGCCAGGTCATCACTGTATATATTAACACTAACAGCTAGTAAGGAGTAGAAAAATGAGCTGTAGATTGCATTTGTTTTAACTTTTGTTCTTCTGTGGTGGGGTTTGAAACAGAATTGGGCAGGTTTTTAAATGACGGACAAGCATTGCACTGGTTCTTGTCGCTTATGTGAAACGGCTACTACGTTGGTTCATTTACAGAGTTGCTTCTGATGTAAAAAACAGAGATTGTGTTTTCTGTCTCTGATTTACACAATAATAATGATGTACCTGATGTAAAAATACAGTGGTGTTGAATCAGTTGTAAACCATTAACAATGTTGATTCTAATGTAAGGGTTGACGATATGTTTGTGTTGCCATATTCACTTTTTAACTGACTGTCTGTCTGACAGACCGAGGAATAAATAACAGCAACATCGGACAGACAAAATGAGCAAAAGGAAGGACAAACGCCCCTACTGGTACAAGCGGAGCAATATTTGCTACAGAGAAAAAAATGTACCGCTGGAAACAAAGGCTACCAGAGCTATTCTCTACCTTAAAATGCAACATTTAACATGTAGAAAAAAGGATGGTGATGTAGAGAAGAAGAAAGAAAAAGAAGATGACACGAAAGAAGATGAAAATAATAATAATAATAATTAAAAAATGAAGTTACAGCCATATGTTGATTTCTGGGTCAGAGAGACTGATGTGGACTTCTCCTGCCCAGCATGTGTATTGTTATGGTGTCTTTATCTGTCCCTGTGTCTCTCCACCCTCTTTCTCTATCTTGCTTTCTCAATCTCACTGCTGCCAAAGTAACCAAAACAGGCAGTTCTCCTTTTGTTCCGTATCTTCTTCCCAGCTCCCGTTCTACCCTCTGTCTCCCTATGCCATGTTTTCCATATTTTGGAATGTCAATGTGCTACTTGTTGACACTGTGCATGAATGATAACATGTCTGTATATAGTTATAGAGAATTGTATCCCATTTCCTTAGTGTTGACTAAAAAAGGTTTGAATGTTGTACAGATTCAGGTTTTCCTTTTTTTCTGTTCAGTTACATTTTGTAATGTATGTAGAGCTTAACAACATTTTGTTTTTAATTTAAACAAAGATGCGATGACTTTTTTTTTTTTTTGGAGTAACTTGCACATTACTAATGAATTCATCAAGTTTTTTTGTTAAAAAAGGCAATATCTGCTGTTATTGAATGAGAGATGAGATCTTAAAGAAGTTATGTATCTTAAATAAGTAATCTATATGGGAGCTGCATGGGTTATTTGTACAAAAAAAGAGACACTGCTTGCTACTTCTAATACTGTGGCTGTATTCTCTGACAGAGGATGAGGAATACTGTATGTATATCTAAAGGTTATTTTGTCATTAAAGAAATAATAATAATAATAATAATAATGTGTATATACTGTACAGTGTTATAAGTGAGGTGGACTATACGACCATCACACTAACCATAGAGAATTAATTCTACATATTTATTTAAAGGAAACAACAACACTCGCTACACTCAAGAATGACATATATTGCCTTTTTGGAGAAGTTGTAGTTTGCTTAGAGCTTATTTCTCTATCGCTGCCTCACTCTGCCCTCCCATGCATCCTCTTTCTTCATTCTTGGTTGGTTAATTTTTTTCCTTCCATCTGCTTCCATTTACTTTTATTTTGGCGTTGGAGGCTTTTGAGATTGCCTTTTGTCAGTGATTGTTGTCGTTTGATTCAGACAGCGTTATGTTTTTAGTTTGTCTTTTTGACTCGTGTCTCACTTATGGTTGCTTTTTATGCCCCCTAAATCATTATCTCTAGAACTGCTTCTATTCACCAACATCCAAGTATAGTTATGAATATCTGCCTGTGCATCTGATTTAGTCTCTCAACGGATAATTTGTTTGTATTTAAACCATCTGTTTTCCGAGCTGTCGATCATTTATCTTGGTTGCTGAATAATTCTCTTTTTGTTTTTCTTTCCTAAATTCTTCCTTTGTGCCAACAAATTCTGGTTTTTATTTCTTCACTCCTTCCTTTCATTCATCTTCTCTTTCTTTCTCTGTCCTCTTTGCACTTTCGGGGTGTTTCAGGGTTTTTTATGTTTGTCACTTTGATTTGATGTGGGGGTTTTTTCTTTTCTTAACGGAACAGTAACTTTAATAATCATGTTTGTAATAATTTTTAAGATTTGTTTTCTTTTTGCCGCTGTTTCTCTGTGTGTGCGTGTATTAATTTTCTTTTCTTTTTTAAATTAATTTCTGGTCAAGACCAAATGATAGGAGGAAAGTTGTTGTATGTGTGTTGCCACTAACTGTGACTGCTCTCCATGGTACATGGTAATTCTGATAAAACCAGTAAAATAAAGTTTGGGATACCCTGTTTCAGAGACCCTGTGAGTGCACTGCCTTTCTACAGTGTGTGTTTGTGAGCATGTGTGTTTGTGTTACATCCTGTCTGTATTTAAAAGCTTTAGTATCAAACATATTTATTATGCAGTTTCTATTATTAGCTACATATTCAATAAGTAAATAGAATCTGTGTGTCTCTTGTACACTTGAACATCCATATATATATAAATGCTAAATAAGAGGGGCCCTAGGATGGAGCCTTTGGGGACCCCACATGTGATTTCTATATTTTGTGATGAGAATTGGCTTATTGACACATAGAAGTTCCTGTTGTTAAGGTAGGATTTGAACCAGTCGAGTGCCGTACCAGAGAGTCCGACCCAGCTCTCGAGACGTTCCAGTAATATGTCATGATCAACGGTGTCAAATGCCACACTAAGGTCCAATAGTACCAATACTGTGGATTTTAATAACTAAATAATTAATTTGGATTAAAATAAAAATCTACCAGTGGATAGACTGTTATTGAGACTACCTTATATAAATTTTATGCAGTACAGATAGAACATCTGTCCTTTAGAGTATAAAAATGTTCTAAATTCACATTTGCACTGGTCTTTTTTAATTATCTGACAAATTATGTCCCCTGCTGTGTAATTTATAGTAGTTATAGACTTTATATACAGTACTCTGCAAAAATCTTGAGTCACCACTCATTTGTTTATATATAGCTTGGAAAAGAGGAAAATTTGCAAATAATTTGCACATATAAATGGGAAATTTGTATATTAGTATATTTCTAATGAGGTTTGACCAACACAATTCACTTTTGCTTCTTGGAAGCAAAGCACAAAGAGCTGAAGGTTGGCTTGTGACTTTTGCAATGAAGTAAAATACTGGTATAGCCTTGAGATGACTGTTGCTTGGTAGTTTATAAATAAAATTCAACCAGATTTCATTGAATAGAATCGTGACATCCCCCTCTGGTTAGTGACATCCCACTATTAAGCTTCAATCTGCCATTACCATTGATGTGAAACCGGACATGAGGATCTAACTGAGAAACAAAGGGATACTGTATGCTTATAGGCTAAATCACACAGTAATGTTTGATTAACAGTCCTTCTAAATGGAATTAAACTTTATTGTCATTGCACATGTCACAAGTACAAGGCAACAAAATGCAGTTTGCATCCATCCAGAAAGTGCTTTTGCAATAATATAGATATATTACAGAATGTGGATCTATACAGCTGTAAGGAAGAAGCTGTTCCAGTACCTGGTGGTCTTAGTCCGGATGCTCCCAGAGGGCAGGAGAGCCCGTGTGCTGGGTGACTGGGGTCTTTGATGATTTTCCCAGCCCTTTTCAGACACCTCTTCCTCCAGATGTCTTGTATGGCAGGAAGTGGTGCTCCAGCGATGCGCTGTGCGGTTTTCAAAACCCTCTGCAACGCTAGAGCAGCTCCCACACCAGACTGTTATACAGTTGGTCAGGATGCTCTCAATGGTGCAGCGGTACCATAATTTTAAAAATGGCTATCATTTTATATTCAGTAAATGGGCTTCTGTGGCCATAAACCCATCAGAAAAGTGTTTTGAGGTCACAGAGTGAGAGATCTAAAGGTTCATATAGACAACAAAAGGCTTTTCCACTGTTGTTAGTAAGAATGCAGGCTTAATATTACAACCCTTTTAATACTAATTAGTCATTGCAAATATTGACATCACACATTTCACTTACCTTTCCAAATCACTACCTTAACTTGTGTTTACTACCTAACATCCAGTTACTATATTACATGCAACCTTGTTACTGTCACTATCCTGATACATCCATGCTGGCACTGTTTGCTGCTGCAGCTCAGTCCCAGTCTATCCTAGTTAAAAACATTTTGCCGAATCTTGCACGTGACAAAATTGATTTTCATAGTGTGACCGTGATTGGCATTTTGTGAGAGCTCCCTCATAAATCTGTGTAACCATTTGCTGTAAATTGTTATTTTCTTGATCTGAATGTCTTCTAGGTTTATTTGAACTAAAAGCAGCCAAACGGCATGTTACACTTGCCTAAAGCACTCACTTAGGAAAAACGCCTTCCGGGTAAAGTAGGGGGTCTGATTTGAAACTGAGTAAAAAGAAAAAACTGCAGGGCTTTTAGAGAAATAAACAGAATGTAAATATAGAGAAAGTTACACAATGGTCAGTAGAAAGCCTTTATAAGAGCTGATTGATAGATGAATTGTGTTTAGGTTTCTCCTCTTCCTTAGCTGCCACCATGATGGTCATCATGCCCGTTCTCTGCTGCAGGCATGATGGATTATTCCAAACACAAATAAATCCTCTTCCTGTTTGTTACATTTAGTTGTGGCTGATGTTTTATTTATTTTAATCCTGTCCTGTCTAGCACCTTTTGCAAACAGAATTGAAGCACTGTGGTGCTTCAGGGTGTCGCCAGGCAGTACAGCCAGCAAAGCCACATGAATGGCCTTCAACATCCATGGTGATCCACAACAACCTAGTCAAACAACAGACACACACAGTAAAAGGACAAGACAAACTGGTCTGGGTCTGAGACAAGGTGCACCCAGCAATGTTTGCTTCCCCATCCCACCCAGTTGGCCTACGGGCACCCACGAGCCCTGCAGGTGCAGACTGGATATCCTAACGTGGGTCGGCCCACTCTACAAGGCAAGGGGGCAAACCACTCCCACACAACAATGGACCCACCCTGAGACTAGGTGAACCCTGGTGTAGTTATTTAAAGTGCAAGAGACTAGGTAAGAGACAAGAGACTAGGTAAGAGACAAGAGACTAGGTAAATTCTTTTTTATTTTTGTTGTTTGAAGGTTGCGTATAAGTCAGCAAAATACACCGTGTTGCAGCATGTTTCATGCCGTTACTTATGTAAAGGTGTTTGCCTTGGCTGTTCATTATTTGCCCTCTGCTGTGTCTGTCTGAAATCTCATTAGCCTGTCACATTTGATTTCTAGACAGGTTCTTGTCTGGGCAGCCCACTGCTTGAAGGTTAACATGCTGGGAACTTAATGCGAATTTATGCATGTGTATGTGTGTGTGCATGGTTGATCCTGAATGCTGAATAAAACCTAAAACTGTCAGAAAGTCAAAGTTGGCTGTCAAACTATATGCAACGACTTAGTGAGAGACAAAAGGGCAAGCCTTGATTTTCTGTTTTAAAGAAAATCCTTTCTTTTAGCTCTCTGTCAGTCAGTGCTCATTCAAAGCCTGTGTTCTGAACAACAAGTTGCTTTACAAAACAATCAAGTACTTTAAAGATAGTTTGTTGTATGCTGTACTATACCTTTAAGATATAGATTAAAAGTGCACATCTTGAAGCATTGCAGGTATTTACTTTAACGGGCTAATAAAATAGCAAGTTATCCATGGGACAGTGATTAATCTGCTTGGGTTTGCAATAGTGAACACTACTGGAATGGATTAGACTGAATAATTCCCTAACAGGTATGACCTGTGACTCTGACTTTTGTCACAAAAGAGATATACTAAAAGATGTGTGTGTGTGCGCGTGTGTGTGTGTACATGTTTATATATATTTGTGAGGACCAAATATTTTGAAGGCATTTTGAGACTCAAAATGTGGTTTTAGTGTCAGGGTTACAGTTAGGCTATGGTTAGGTTTAGGCTAAAGGTTAGGATTAGGCATGGAAAGCATTATGTCAATTAGATGTCCTCACTAAGTTATAAAAGGCAAGTGTGTGCACGTGTGTCCAGTGAAATAATAACTTATTAGTCTGAACATGCAGTTTGTAAATACACCATATGGACAACAGTACTGGGACATTTACACATTACACCTACAGCAGCTGCTCAGCCATGGAAGCTCATCCCACGAAGCTCCAGGTGCACAATTTCTGTGCTGATGTTAATGAAAGAGGAGTTTTAGAACTTTGGGGTTATTGAGTCAGTCAGAGTGTTCGTGACTTTTACATAATATGCACCTTATTGCTTTGAAATAACACAAATGACTCACGTAAGTAAAAAAAAAACAAAACACAAATTTGTTATGTAAATCCAAATAAATAAGATTCTTTTTTTCTTGGAAGTTACTTTAACACAGTTGAGCGGACCATTTAAAGTAAAAAAAAAAAAGTTTAAAAAAATAATAGACTGTTCAGTAAATCCAAAAAAAGGAGACTTTAAAACAGACGATGGTGAGATTTAATTTTCTTTCTTTTCCCCAGTGATTAATTTTAGAGTATCTTAAAATGCATTCTATTATAAGGTTTCAACAGTCTAACTGGTAACTTGTGTTTGGTGTCCTTGCTTTAAGTTGAAACACCTCTGCCCTGCTTCAGTTAAAGTTTGGAAGGTACGTACTAGAAGAAAAAGCTTTTGTGTTTCTGTTCATGGAGTGAAACTGTGGAACAGTCTGAATATGGAATTAAAGCAATGTCCAAACATAAAACTGTTCAAAAAGAGTTATAAAAATATGATCTCCTCGAACTATAAAGAAAAGGAAAATATTGAAATTAAGTGAATGTCTCTATTTAAAAAAAAAAAAAATCATGATGTGATATTATAGTATATAGAATATCAGAAATCTGTTCACTTTTTTTTATTGCAAATTATATCAGTAAGGAAGCTGACTAAATATTAACTGATAATTTATGGCGTGGGATTAAATAAGTGTTTACTTCTTCCCACTCCCTTTCAACATGTAAATTAATCAGAACGATAGCTATATTGAAATGTATTGTTTTTATTATTATTTTCTTTTCTAAATGTATCTGTATATTATTTACATGTTTGAAATAAATAAAAATAAAACATGTCTAAAATATTCTGAGAATATGTTGTTCTATCTAAAATTACAGAAGATACTTGACATCAGTTTTATCCTTACCGTGTATTCAGTGAGGCCTCTTTGTGTTAAGTCCTTCTAATATAAAGGTGCTGATGGAAAGTACCTTTTTATATGAGTTTATTTTTGTAAGCATCTTTGTCTAAATGTTTTCCTGGGATCATGCCACTCTTGTACAACATTTTCTCAAGAGGGCTGTAAGTGAAGAAGTGCCTGGCCTATAGAGACACTTTATATTTCGATATGTCAATTTATTTTTGAATGTCTAGACAGTCATTTTATCTCCACATACACTCATTCCCTTTATATACTTATTTATTCTCTTACATCTGCTTCTGTCTCAGAGGATGACAGCTTAGTCAGCACTGGAATAACAATAGCAGCTAGGCTTGTGTGCAGATTTCCTAATAGAAATGTATTGTCAAACAGCCATAGAGACTTTGCTCACAATGTAATTTAAATGTATTCTTATGGTATATTTTATTGGTGGGCAAATAGAAATGTGGAATATATTTGAACATTTAGCAAAAATTATTCAATACTCAGATTTTAAAGTTTTAAAGAAAAATTATAACCTGTTTGAGATCAAAGTCACTAATTTACAAGGACAAGATGCTGACATTTTTGTTGCTGTTGTTTAAAGATTAAGAAATTAATCTTATCAGACCAACTTTTCCTAAACATGTGACATGGGACTGAATTTGTGAAGCTATGTAATTCCTTGCCAAGAAATGGCAAGTGGAGATTTTTCATCAAAATGCATGAATATATAATTTTATAGAAAATCAAGTTTTACTTAATAAAAGGAAAGGCAAACCTAAAACACTGACATGGATCCTTCCAGGATCATGTACGTCTGAATTACACATGCAAAATTAAAATGTTATTTTTGTGAAGTAAAATTATGTATATACCAGGCAAGACTCCAGGTGCAGGCTGTGCTAAGATGCCCCTGAGACAATCCAGTGCACAACGGCAGGGTGCAAGATGATTGGATTCCTAATACAGATGGACAAACTGTTATTGCACTCTGCCAGTGCAATTGCCCGAGATTAAAGGATATATATACTTTTTTTTAAACTTACATCCTAACATGTTATGAGGTGTTTTTATAAAAAAATACACATTGGCTATTGTGCCTAACACATCCATGTCTCTCTCTCAGCAAATCTTCAGGTGGTCCAGAATTCAACATCAAGGACTTCTGACATAGTGGTTTGTTTCTATATTAAACTATTTCTATAGCTGTTTCTATATTAAACTATTTCTATAACTGTTTCTATATAGAAATTTTAATTTTAAACCAGTTGTTGAAAGTTTTCATTTTAGAAAAGCCATTGGCAAATTTCCGACTTAATTTTTCTCTTGACATATCTCTGTGTTGATCTTTTCCCTTTAAATATTTTCCCTTACTCTCTCCAACCGCGTTGCCCTGCATACAGGAGGTCAACTGGCATTTGTGTCGTAGAAATGTCAGGCCTGTGGGAAAAGAAGAAAGAGGAGGGGGGGGACATCACTTAAGGTCTATGTAGACTCATCACACATGAACTCTTCCTTGCATGCAGACACACACATAGAATAATTAGTAGATGCCTTCCAGGCCAAATTTTGCCCACTTACCTCTGCAAATAATGGCTTGATTGAAAGGCTTAAAGTAGTCGCATTAAGCCCACGTGTGTATGTGTGTGAGCACCTAACCGCAGGTGTTTCACACACGTGGAACAGATTGAAATTAAATGTCAGGGAACTACCAGAGCATGAACTTTTCAACCAGATTTGTGTGCGTGCGTGCATGCTTGTGTGTGTATACATGCACTTTTCTTTACAGTGGCAATGTCTTTCTTCTTGCATGTGTTTCTTAAACATTCCACTGTAAATTAAAGCCTGTTACTTCAGTATTTATTGCATGGATGTGTATGTGACTACACCTTTTCTAGCTTACATGTTTATACAGTTATGAGGGTTTTTTTTAGTCTAAATAGGTCCTTATTAGGTTATTTCCAATAAGTAAATAACTAATTATTATAATAAACTGTGTTGATTGTATTCTTTTCCATTGGCTTTTTTTGAAACAATGAAGGGCTAGAGAAAAAAAGATATTTTTGTAAAGTGTTTCTTTTGTTATTTTAGTTGTTTAAAAACAAACAAACAAAGAAAAACCTATTCATGCTACAGTTAATTAATATAGGCCATAGGCCAAGAGTCCAGACTCATAAGACCAACTCCAAACTAGAAGTTAAACAAGCTTATTTACAAGAACACAAGGATAGCAACATTTTAAGCAAAGGGTCTCCATTAGTGAAGCCTAGATAAACAGCCAAATCTAGTTTCTTCTCTCCTCAGAATCTGAACTTCATTCTTTCTGATGCCTTTAAGGCAGTGTCTCTGTATTTAGTTTTGTTGTCTGTAAGTGAAATTAACATATAGTAGGCTGAGATTACATGAATGTTCCACCTTTTTAAATAAAATGCTATAATTTGGCTGAATCTGAGGCAGCACATCTCTACATTATTATTGCCCCCCTTTTTTCTCCAACTAATCAATCTATCTTTCCCTCCCGCACATCTGTGTGTGTGAGCTCTGACCTTGATCCTGGAGTGGACATGGCCACTGAAGGGCCCAGGCCACACATGTTTTCACTTCACACTGTCACTATTTAACGCCAAATCTTCTCTCACTCTCTGGTACACTCACCTAAAGTCCATGTTCTGACCATTGTCTCTGCATTCATTTCTTGTTGCTGAAACTTTGTTAAATTCCTTTATTAAAACTTCTCACCAAGTCCTTCTCATGGGACTGTAACATGCACACTCCAGAGTTCATCCAGCTGGTTTTCTCTTCTTTAACATTATCAATAAACATTGTTGGGTCTGTGTTTCCACATGCCTCGCTAGTTTAGCGACTAATTCCTCATGAAGAATGCAAGACATAACAGAACATCTTCAACCGTTTTTTTAACTCACTAATGAGGGAAGCTTTGGTCAGAACCAGCTCTTGGAGCTCACGCTCCTCACCTGTCTCCAAACCCAAATCCTTCAAAGAGGAGCTGTCCTCGTAGCCTTTTTATTGACATGACAGTTACAATACACAATACAACACAAGCACCTCCCCTCGTAAGACCCCCCAATGGTTCTAAGACAAGGCACTATGTGCGTGTATGTGTAAGCACCTGTATGCATGTACAAGAACGTGTGTGTGTGACCTCCTGCTCACCAAAAGGATCATAAAAGCAGGAAGCTTACAACACAAGAAACAGATCTTTCAGATAGGATGTATCTACAATAAAACCTCCCCCAGCACAGAGTGGCTGGAGAGGTGGTCAGAGACAAAGGAATGTCTTGATCCTATAGTTTGAACTCAGACTTTACAAATTTAAGAACCACAATGACAACATTCAACAATTAGACTTAACAAACATGCATATTGTTTTCACTGTGTTTTACAGGTGATGTCATTTACCTCAATCATGAGCCGTACCAAGGCCTCTGAACACGTTTTTTTTTAACTCATTATTCTGGTCCATACTAAGTCTAGCTTCTTCAGACTTCTGCTTCAAATGTCTCCGCCTACCATTCATGGTTCACTCGGATAATTATATCTCTACTTCCCGTGGAGTGTTCTTCATTTGGCTGGATGTTGTAAAAGGGGATTGCTTTGATCCTGCAATCCTCCACCTCTGTTGTCTTCTGTGGATTTTCAGCTCTTTTTATGTTGCTGAGCTCGACTGTGTTTTCTTTTTCTTTTTTCCAGAGATTGCACCAAAACGGGGGATTTAGCCACTCATATAGTTTCCGCTAGGTCTTTGTTGGATTTACTTTATTTTTGGATGGCCTGTTTTATTTGTAATAAAATCACCCTTGACAGCATATTGTGGTTTCACAACGTCATCGCTCAGATTTTAGGAGATTACTGTGGCTTTGGCACCGTTAGGAATCAATTGTCTAATCTCAGAGAATTTGAAACATCCGTGACCACACCAACAGTCGCTGCTTACAGCTGACCATAATGGACCTTTAATGAATAAATTGTTCACTGAGATTGATTATCTATGTCAAGCAAGTTCCAACTCAGTGAAAGTTAATTTTCCCCTCATGAAATGAATTGAATCCGATGGCTGCCTTGAAGGTAGGAAATCAATCTGAGAACCTATATGGCTCTGCAATAATGTAAAGTGTATTCAATTTAGAATTAATGGGCTAAAACATGCACAACCACTAGAGTGGTGCTTTTAAACTTAAGTCTTATTCAACTCTTGAAAATGCACTAATCAATATTTTTCTCTAAAGAAGATGGATAATATAAGTGTCGTGTAAAAGAGTCACCAAACTCTACAGCTGTATGCTACTCTGTGGCTTTTGGTTAATACATGTCTGTATTCAGTTGAAGTGTGAAAATATGCACAAAAGGAAATTGTTGATTCATAGAGAAGTACTTTTTAAGCAAGAAGACTTTTGTACTGTAGAATCGTTTTACTAGCAGACATAAACAGGGCGAAGCCCCCTTTTCTGATGAATTGGGAGGATGGTCTTCCTGCACTAGTGACGGCACGATAAGGTACAGAAACTTCAGGCTCACTCCACTAACCAGAAAACAACACTATAAATCACGATGCTAGCAAGAGCCCCCCACCCACCACACACACACACACACACACACACAGAGGATTGTTGCCATGGTGAAGTGGGAAGAGACATCACCTATTACAGGGAGATGTCCGAAAGGTGTAGAAGATGAAACGTATGCCGGACGTGAGCTGCTCCCCCAACTTTCTGACCAATTATGTTAACATTCTGTTTTTATACAATAAAATACACAATACAAATGTTTACTGCTAGGGTGAGGCATGCTTTAGTCCCTTTCCATTAGTATCTACTCAGATCAACTTGCTACGTTTTTCAGGGTTTTCCATTAGGTCATAGTACCTGGTACCAGGTACTTTTTTAGTACTTGTTCAGCAAGGGTTCCAAGTGATCCAAGCAGGTACTAAAATGTGACGTGGTCAGACTGAATGCCACCATGGCTGGTCAGTAGCGTTACTTGATAAGTCATGAGAGGATATCATTCACAAAAATCAAAACTGCCTATTTTGAAACCCAGCAGCTAAGGAAATGGCTACAAAAAAACAACGCAGTGTTCCCTGGGAGTGAAGAAAAGCCACGAACTGGGCAGCAGGTATATCTTCACCTTGACCTCCATCTTTGTTGTAGTGTTTGTGTTGCATAGTGATTATGTTATGGGACGCGACATAATTAATTAATGCTATGACAACAACCACGCACATTTGGAGGTGCTAACTTGTAATGGAAATGTTGATCTGAGTCAACAGATCAAGTCAAGTCGCTCCGAGTAGGTACTAATGGAAAAGGGACCTTTGTCTCTTTTCTGAAAATTTCTGAAAATCTCTCTCCGCTTTAGCCCCTTTATTTTTTACGAATGTGTTAACCATGCCTCTGTTTCCAGGGGCAGGATCCTTTTGGGATTCCTGCTCTTCGTCCCAGCACACCTAGTGTTAATGAGCACACCTGTGATTCATTATGTGATTCCACTGCCTCTACTTAAATGGAGAGAAGCCCTTCATCCAGTGCCTGATCATCAATCATCACCTTTAATGTCCATCTGTGCTGGAAATCCTGCTATGTTTGTCTTGTGTCTTGTGAGAGTTGTTCTGTTTGTTGGGTTGCTATTTTGCAGATCTGAGCCTGTGCAGAATTAAGAGCATTTGCCTCAAAATATTGTTGCATATTTCCTGCTTGTAGATAAACTATTGAACTTTTATTCTAAAGGACCCACATTTGAGTCCACCTGCGTTAATCCCCTTGACCAAATGATATGTTTGCTCCCTTGCGATGCTCTACTTTGCCACCTTCAGTTGCTGTTTGTTTTTTCTGCCTTCAGTTTTGTATTTAATAACTGAAAGCATATTTTGGCTTACTCCTGGCTCTAACTCCTCGACAGATGTTTGTGTAACCCCTTGAATTAAAGCTGAAAGCCTCCACATAAATTACATGTTGAATGTATGAATTAAAATCCACTGTAGTAATTTGTAGAAGCAAAGTTACACAAATTGTGTCTCTGCTCAAGAAATGATGGCCCTAACTGCGTATTCCTTCCCTGAGTTTGTTACACCACCTTGAACCATGTCTTTGGTTCTTTGATCCTCTCTCCTCTATTTCTCCTTCCTTTCCCTTCTACCTTCTAGCTCTCTTTTTCTTGGCCATCTTGCTCGTCTTTCACCCTTTGGCTTGGCAGAAGTTGATCACCAAGTCCTCTTTTCTTTGATTTGCAGACACCCACACATGAACACGCACATACAAAGCATGATCTAACACATCCACTGACACAAATACACACAGAGTACACTTAGACAAACGTGCACACTCGACAGCAGGTTACCATGTGTCAGTGACTGTTCTCTGCTAAGAGGCTGTGGGCGATGTGATGATGTCGAGTTACTGTGGCGATTATCTGTTGCCTGGGCAACGCTTTCACAACAACCAAATGTAGCGTACAAGCACGGACACACGCTAACGCACACCTCTACTCAGGACTGGAGAAGGGAGACGGGAAAAGCAACATAGTCTCACTTACACAGACACACATGGAAGTCCAGACATAGGTGCTCTCAAATACACCTGTATTTACTCCCACATAATCGGAGCCTGCAAAGTGGAGTTAACGTACTTTAACAGAGAATGTTTAAGTTGGAGGCGCCTATGAAATGTTTTTCCATATAGATTCCACCAAGTTTAGATAGGTAGAGAGGCAAAAGACAAAGGTAAACATACATAGCGAGCAAGATAAGATACAGAGTTGTTTATTATGTACATGTTGTAGGTCTACAAATATCGACACATTAGTATAAATGTGTGCAATTATGCTATATCTGCTGGAAGTATGCATAAATACCACTGCCGAGGTGAACAGGTTCAGTTTCTCATCAGCAAGATTAAGCGAAACAATTAAATAAATATAAAACTCCTGTTCTCTGAAACTGCAAAATATGGTTTTGGCATTGGATTCACCCACTCAGAGCCTTTCTAGTTGATTATAATGTCAGACATTCTTATTAGGGTTGAGTAGTTCAGGAGGGGTGGGTGGTCTGGGAATGGTGTGCAATGTAAATGTTAGGATTGATACTGATCCTTTGTGTGTGTCTGTGCGTGTTTTATATTTTATTTTTATTTTTTGCAAAGATAAGGTAACTGTGTAAAATAAGACAGTAAGTCCCAGTAAACATGACTGCAATATTTTGTATAATCACAACAACCGTAACAGCACTATCCACACATTTTCCACTATTTGTCTAGATCCAGTAACACAAGTGCATCATTACTGGCCAAGCACGTGAATTATTACACTTTTTCCAAGTTCAGTTGGAGGACACCGGCGGGCATGTAATGAAATGTACAATTTTCTAGCTACAGTATAATCACTGAATTGGAAAATATAACACTTGTGTATGCAAAATTGCTCAGCCCTCTCTTTTTCCTGTGAATACCAAGATCTATGTGATGTAATATCTCGAGCTTAGCCTGTGTGCATCTGTTCCAGGATCTCTTCTTGGTCTGAAATGTACCAAATAAGCCTAAACAACCTCAATTAGCTTCTTCTCTTGTAGAGGAGCACCAGTTTTACCCTGACTCACCTCTTTACTTTATCTCAAAGAGTGAGCCCAAGATTCCTTCAGAGAATGCTCATTTCCACTGCTTGAATCTCTGATCTTTTTCTTTTAATCACTACTACATCTTGAATGTAGAACACAAACTGACCAGTAAATAGACAGCTTCACTTCCTTCAGCTTCACTTCTCACCACACCAGACCAGCCCGTCTTCTGCTCCAATCTTCTCACCTGAAGGCAAAACCTGAAGGTACTTGAACCTCTTCACTTCAGGCAGAGACTGATCTCTAGCCTGGTGTAGGCAGTAAACCCTTTTAAGATTGAGAACCGCAGCTTCAGACTTTGATGTGCTAATTCTCATCCCAGCCACTTCACAATCAGCTCCCTGAGCATGCGCTTGAAGTCATCGTTCGTCAAAACAACAGGACTACACCTTCTAACAGACAGTAAAGATGAGATCTGAGAAATGTAACAAATGATAAAGGTCAGTTCATTGAGAGACTTTTACAAAAGAGCAATATTTAAAGTTTAAAATGAGAACTGGTTACATTATTATCCTGAAAAACAACAGTAGGTTGAGTTTAGATTGTATGCAATTACCGGATTGATGTTCCTAGAAAAATAGCGAGCTCTTGATGATGACGATGATTGTAATAATGCTTGTTTCGTAGCCATTCTGTTTCTTTTCTAAATTGATGAATCAATGACACCCTCGTCCCCTGAGATATGTCCTATTTTTTGATGTTTTTATGAATACCTGGTTATAATAGCAGCATTTTACCTTGCCAATAAATGGGCCTGAACAGAGATGAACAGCTGGAAAAAGACAGTGCGCCTCAAGGATAAAAACACAGACTGACAGAGTCAGGAAAATTGATTTTGAAAAAAAAAAACGGACAGTTAAGAGCAGAGATAGAAAGTATGGAATGAAAGTTTAAAATTAAGCAAAGAGAAACAGAGAGTACAAAAACACAGTGTAAACAATAAACAGTTCATGAGAAAAGATGCTATGTGAATAATTTCACTTTTAGATGTCCTAATACTCTATAGTGTATATGAATACCCATTTGTGCTTACAAAGCCAGTCAGATTTGCATTAATTTGAATAATAAAGTCACACTAATTTGATAGCCGCTGAAAAAAGGGGGGAAAGGAAAAGAGGAGAGGAGAATAAAACAGCGAGAGAACTAAAACTAATAAGACAGCATTAGCAGAGAAGAGTCGAGTAAGTGGAACTGCAAAGTGTGACTCATCTACAGTTAGCAGGACCTAAAGCTCGCACACACAAAAACCCATTAAACACTTGTGCTACAATCTGTCATCACTATCATCTCTTATTGTCTATGTAGCTCACACGTTTTATGTAAACACAAAACTATAATCACTCTCACATTTTTATGTCCAGCACTCGTTATTTTGCCTGGATACATCTTCCTTCAATTCAGTTATACAGAGATGCATGCTCACACACTCACGCCAACACACCCACACATAGAAATCCTTACACTCTCCCTCTTGTCTTGACATTCACGCAGTGCTGCAGCTATACACCAGATAAGGGCTCCTTCCTGCAGTCTGTTCGCCCACCTACTGCATCGCAACGCCACAGTACGGAGACAGAAAGCATCTTTTCAACCTTTCCAAGCGAGACACACTTGAGGGAGAGTGCCATCTCTCCTGTGAATGTCCCCTTTTAGCGCATGGACTTCTTGTCACATACATAGACAAAGCTGTCTTGTGCAGGTGGTGGACTGGTCATTATGCTTCTGACCTTTTGAGACAGACTTAAAAGAAAGAATGCCATGTAATTTCAGCACACTTTTCTGCAAGCCAAAGGTCCAAAGTACAAAAGAGAAAAGAAAAGAAAATGCCAGTCTTTTGAAAAGATTGCCTAAAAGACTTTAATTAAGACATTTAATTAATCAATGGAAAATACATGAACATATATATATATGATATATACTTTATTACAAAGCAGAATTTGTGCCAACTGTACCACAGAAATATGTTTCCTTGGCTATAATGTTGTTAATTCATAAATCATTTCTATTCATTTCTTATCCAGGCCAGAGTTGGATACAGTACATTTACACTGTAAGCCATCACAATTCACACTGTACCAGTGTACCACCATAGGACGTGTGTGAAAGGTTTTGATTCCTGTTTTTATCCAGTTACTATAGTAGCAATCTGGAGTTTTAGTTGTTGTGCTCTTGATTTTTTTTTTAACCTCTTTTTCAGAATTAAATGTTTTTTCTGCGATCCTCTCTTTCGCTTCATTTTTCAGTTGTTCTATGCTGAGCTCAAGTTTTATGTTAGTATTTCAGTTCTGGTCCAGATATCGTTTGTATCATTTTAAATCCCTGCTCCCATTCCTGTGTTTCTTCTGTTGATTTTTGGTTTTGTTGGTGTTTTCTATCTCATCTGAATTTCAGATCGGCTAAAATAAATACTTGCTTGTAGAATTCTTCCTGTACTTTTCTCAGAAATTTGTTATTGATAACTGTTAGTGCCCTTTTGGTGTATTCAATTCTGAAATTAAAACTTTGACAATGTAGTAATCATGGGGTGTTTTTTCCTTTGTATAGTGTAACTGTCCTACTGGGAATGAACTTTAATAGGTTACCAAATGAAATAAAGTATGAGTGTAAAAAAAAAGTATCAAAAAGAAATCAAGAAAAACCTTTTGCAATCAATTATTTATTACTGTTCACAGACAAAAGGTGACCCATTAAAGAGGGTATCAACACAAAGAAAATCCAATTCAACAACAAACAAAAAAATTCAAAGCTCATATTCAGTCAAGGCTGCTGAACTTTGCGTGGTTCACAGCACTGCAGACAAGTCTGTGGAACTTACATTTTGCTTAAGCAATATTTTTTGATCTAAATAAATTAAAATAACTTAAGAACGATGGGTTATTTTATGATGCCATGATCGCAGAATTTTGATTATCAGCATTATTGGACTGAAATCTTCTCAAGGATCTCAATTCAGATCTTTGTGTTGGTACATTTCCAAGTGTCCTTCATCCTTCCATCATCCTTCTGGCTGAAATTTGGCTGATGGCCCCTCTGCTTCAACTACAGAAACAGGACAATGAGCATTGAGGTTGGGCTGTGTTCGGTGGTCAGTTGTTTTTGTAGTGCACTTAATGTAGTCTTGCTTGTTGGCATGAGAGCATTAAAGCACTCAAAAAGGCAAGTTTAGGAACAGAAGCATGTATACTTCTAAAAGTCATATGGCTGTTGCACTTTCATGGGTTTGTAGCACTGTGCTAATTGGAATTAAGGCTTTGCTCTAGCTGTGATTCTACAATACTGAGTTTCAAACGTTCCTCTCCCTGTCTTCCTCTCCTTTCCATCATCACCTTTTCCACACTTTGTACTTCATCTGTTCCTTCAGCCTGGTCTTTAAGATGTACTCCTTCACTTTTTTCGATTCCATTAGCCACCCCTGCCTTGCTTTTACATCCCAGTTCAGTTGTTAGCACTCTCAGTCTCTCACTAGCCTTGTTAAAGTAGTTTTCCAGCTCTGCCACAGGACCCTTAGCAGAGAACAGGTGATCCAAGTATGCCTGAGTGTACTGATCCGAGGTGATCAGATCCAGGTTAATTGAGGAGGGCACTGTTGTAGAGGATGTATCAAGCCCAGAGACTCTCCTTCTTTTCCCTGTTAATTTAAGACAATTCAGTTAATGCAAATCCACTGAGACTGACAAAAGTAATTTCACTACTTACTTAGACAAAATCTACCTGTCTCAGTCTCTATGGTGGACAGAGGGATGGTCACACTCTTTCCTGTCTCTCTGTCGGTCACAGTGAGTCCAGTCATGGTGCCTTCTTCTGGCACCTCACTGCAGGGGTCAGATGCTGCAGGAAAACTCCCTCGACATTTTCCAACACACACTGTTTTAGACTTATAACGCCTGGAATGAGGAAAGTGGAGAGTGACGGGTTTGCAGGAAGAATTGGGATGGAAGAAGAAAGGACAGAAAATGTCAATCAAGTGACGCATTTATCTCTGAGTTAACACCATTGCTCTAAAGTTGTTTCATAACATATACTTTATAAAATCTTAATCAATAACTTATACAAACATCAGTTTATTTCCACAGCAGTGCAAGGATGTTACAATTTGGCTTTCGTAGTTTACCCCTTTCACTTATCTTATGTAAGGGTTTCAAGCATTGCCTCTCTGGTTTCAGATTTTTTTCTACTGTAAGCAGAAAGTCTAAATGCAGCAGAAAGTTTAGAGCTACATTTTTCTGACAGCTTGATTAGCGTTTTTGTGTTTCTGCTGTCATATTTAGAGCAAGCTAGAGAGGGTGTCTCATAGCAGATAAGCAGGCACTCAGCGGCTCTAGTATCCACTGTCAGGGTGCTTGTTAGGGTTCTGCTACCGCTGAAGTGTGGTGTGTTTGCTGTGTAACAATGCCTCAAATACTTTGTGACAGGCCTGTACATTCGGCCACAGTGTCAATGACTCATGTAAACTGATGTTGTTGTTGTTTTCCTTTTTAAAGTATCATTCCAAATATGTAAGTGTTGAAGTGATTGTTAAACAGCAAGGAGGAAAAGAAGAGAAATTTCTGAAAATGCTTTCAGCCTAGTTGAGATGTTTAGTTGACACAGTCATCAGATGCAATTTCTGAACTATGCTGTGCCCAAAAGTGAAGTTTTGGAGCATCTAAAAAAAGACACAAAGTCATCACATACAGCATTCTTGGCTGGAATGTTGTTGTTGTTAAAGCAGTAAAATTCTCCTCCCTGTCTGATTGGAGCATTTAGTGTTTTACCTGTAAGCAGGCAGGATCTGTGTGAGATCTTCTTTGTATTGCTGCAGTGCTGCCCTTGCAGACAGAGGCTTAGCCTTGCTCTCAAGGCGAGCCAGGTGAACCAACATTTGGGTGTGAAAGGATGCTCCGCTGGCCCAGTGTCTCAAAGACCTGAAGGAACCAAAAAAAACACTAATTGTGAGTCCTACTTCATCTGACTGGATAGTTCTTTGTAGAGTACTTCTTTCTTTTAGTCTGCTCTATGTAGTTAGTTATTTAACTTGTCCAGTATTTTTTTTACTCTATAATATCATCCTCTACTCTACTGTATTCTCTCACCTGGAGTCACAATCTCCCCCTAGCAGACACGTCTTCAGCTGGGTGAGGGTGAGGCTGAGCTGGGCCTCAAGTCTGACAGCATCCTGGATCAGCCTGCTTTTATCATTCAAGCTGATCCTACAGCGCTTCAGGTATTCCTCCATCACCTCCTGAAGCTCCCAGACTCTCTGCTGCAGGAAGAAATTCAAAGATATATACCTCAGTGTTTTAGAAGCAATTCATTTGGTGTTGACATCCTGCAGCTTTTTACAGTTATTCTTATCACCCTTAACATACAGTATTTGTAGGAGCATGCACACAGCTGGCTGAAATGTACTGTTATAAACCAAACTAAGTAACCCAGCTGAACAGGTAATGGTTAACACATTAAACATTCCCAGTAGATTAACAGTCTTTATTCTACATTTGGATTTAGTTACATGGTGAATTGTCAGAATATTTTTTTATAATATATAGCTATAAACATCCAGTGACTTAATGGTGCATTTATTCTTGGTCAAGAAAGGTCAGCTTAAGTATGCAAAAACTGTTGCATGGGTCCGTTTTACAGAGTAATGGGATACATGTAAACCTGTATAACTTCAGTTCAGAAACTGCTCCAAGAGCCAAGATTTGAATAATACTGATCAACACAGTGGAAATACACAGAGAAAGGATATCATCATGTATTGTTTGTATTGTTTTGCTTTTTATTTTCTATTATAACTCCTTCACTAGTTCCTTTAAGGCTTTACCTGGCATGACGATGATCCTGCTGACTTCCCTTTAACACCCGACTGTTTTGCTGATGTATATGCCATATCCATAACCATAGAAACCACTAATCCCACCAAGCCCGCCAAGCGTGGCTCATCTGAGAAAGTTGACAATCGACTAATCAGGTCCCTCAGGTAGGTGGGCGCTTTGTTCCCAATGTCGTTCTGCAACTGGGTGAAAAGAACAAACTTTTATAGCCTGCTGAGTGGTAACAGAAATCCAGCACACTGTTTTATATTATCTGCGTCAATAAAATTAACAGCTGTGAACAGCACCTTCTCGTCGTGATATTGGTCTGTGTAGGCTATTATATTCATTTGTAAATTCTTTACAGTCCCAGTAGGACTCCTTTTAAGTGTCATTTTAATCGCAGGTATCAAGGCAACAGCATCGTCCTGCTCGTCTTGCTAATATTCATCTGGGCCTTATGACTGAGTGGCTTTAAAGGTGATCAGTGAGCACTTTCACACTTAACACACAACACTGTGTTTTATTTTCTCTCTCTCCGTGCTATCTCAGTTTTCTGCTTTCATGAACAGCATCACAACTTTCCAAAGCTTACTGTCGCACTTTCTTTTAAAGCTCTTTAACCTGCTGCAGTTGTTCCTGGAGGCGGTCCTGGGAGACAGAGCTGTCATCATGACTGGCTAAAAGGAGCGGATGGACGACTCCCAGGTCAGGTACTGCACCACCTTCCAGCATGGCATCGTAGAGGAGAGAGCCAATAGCGTCCTTCACTTGAGAAATTTCTTCTTCAGTTGAGAATAGCTGCCCCATGGTGTGTTTTTGTCTCTTTCTTTCTTTTGTTTTAGTGTATTTACATCAACAAACCAGAAAATATCCCAACTTTATGACAGCATCTGTGGAAGAAAAAAGAAAGGAGGATAACAAAATATTCTAAAATTAGGGGGTTTACCACACCTTGCGAATAGCTGTACAGTCTACAAAATTCAAGACACAAACAACAGATCTATTTGACTCATGAGCTGTCACAGGATTCGCAAATTACCTCCAAATATCACCGTAATGTTTCGCACTAACATTCAGCAACGTTTTGGTCCCATCTGAGCTCTCTGTTACTGCAGTGACTTGTGTTTTGGGCAGCCGACCCTTCTACTTCCTCTATGCTGCAGTCGACTGTCACCAAGACAACACACCTGCACAATATTGCTCAGCAGTAAACCTAGAGCTCCGCCTGGCGGCAGATACCTGCAAGTGCAAGCTCGATGCATCTTCAGTAGCAGTGAGTGCTCTCAATACGAGAAGGTTTTTGGTTCCTGTCAGCATTTGGTATATGGAGAACCAAGGCCTCTGAGATTGCATTACTTTTTTAGATGATATTTTAAACTGCAGGCATCATAGTGAAGTTATATGAAGGACCTCCTGAAATAAGCCGGAGGACTTTGGGAATGAATGTAATAGCTACTCTTTGTGGCAGTGTTAAACATTGAAAAAATAGGCCAAGGTCTTTCATCTTTTTTTATTGAGCTAAATGGAACAATGGCCTTGGTAGTGGTGTGATACTGACTTTTTTTTCTTTCCTTTTTTTACCTTGATGAAATATGGGGCGAGGGGATTTGGGACTTTATGTAGTGTGAGTATTATTCTTTGTTAACTGGGACAAGGGCTTGTGCGCCGTCAGGTCAGAGTTTTGTGTATACAGCTAAATTAAATGCCCCACGTGGTATTGCAGACCTTAGATCAGGTCAGTGTCTATATGTTGATCATTTAGACAACTCACCGTTCCCTTTCAGTCGATTCACTCGGTACAACACGTAAGCATGGGATATCACACCCTTGCGTGTCCTGGCTGAAGAAACCCTTATTCACGCCTTTAAGGCAGGTGACGTGTGATGACACGCGCACGGCCCCGCCCGCACATATAGCCGCTGTCATCACAGTCATCCCTCAGTTCTTACGCTCTTCACCTCGCTAAGAACACCTCTGCTGAGTTGGGCTAGCGTTGTCTGCCGACTTAAACTTAGCTTAACTGCCCCTGTTGGTGTTAGCCTCTACCACGCAGTTGGTGTGTAGGCTGCCCGCGGAGCGCTAATTTCAAGTTTTCCTCATTGTCGGCCCAATGTGCCGCCGCTGCTGCGCCGGTCGGCCACGATGACACCTCAAGTGTTCCCGCTGTTTATCATTGTTGTGCCCCAGAAAAGGTGCCTCCAAAATGTATGAATGTACATGTTTCCATGTTACAATCAATAAAGAGTGTTGTTTATTCTCAAACAATCACAAATAGGCAGCACAGGCAGCCTGCAGGCAAAATGAGCCAGGTCAGGCAGGTGATGCAGTCCCCTGCAGACACACTGGGGGGCGACAACGCCCCGCCGACGGTGCTGCCGGTCAGCCGGCTGGCTGCTCACTTTCCTCAGTGGCGCGCTTGTGCTCCCTCTCCGTGGGTGCTGCGAACCGTTGCCATCGGTTACCGGTTGCAGTTCCGGGTCAAGCCGCCTCGTTTCCAAAGAGTCGTAAACACGACTGTCAACACCGAGGCGGCCATGATGCTCATAGAGGAAAAGAGCAATGCGAGTGGTCCCCGCTTCGGAGACAGACAAAATTTGGTACAGCCGTTTTGTTGTTCCGAAAAAAAGGGGGAGGGCTTCGTCCCATCCTCAACCTGCGAGTCTTGAACACATAGCTACCTACGTACAGCTTCAAGATGCTAACACTCAGACAGCTCTTGAATGCAGTCGGCCGGGAGATTGGTTTGCAACAATCGGTCTAACAGATGCTTATTTTCATGTGGCTATACACCCAAAACACAGGCAGTTTCTGAGGTTTGCATTCGAGGGCGTAGCCTACGAATACCTAGTGCTGCCGTTCAGGCTGTCGCTCGCTCTGCGCCCCTCAGAGAGAGAGGCATCCGCATCTTAGTCTACCTAGACGACTGGGCTCTTGTAGCGTGCTCCAGAGAGCAGGCGGAGACACAGCTCAGCTGTCGCTGGTTCTGTCACACATTCAGACACTGGGGTTCTCTGTGAACTTTCAAAAGAGCTCGCTAATCCCGAGTAGGCAGATTTCTTTCCTCGGTTTGGAAATATGCTCGCTGTCCAGCCGCGCACGTTTGTCAGAGCACAGAGTGGCCACGTTTCATCGCTGCCTCGCTCAGTTTCAGCTGGGACGCAGACTGCGAGACGATATTACGCAGCCCAGCGCCAGCTGCACATCAACCACTTAGAGCTGTTAGCAGTGTTCTTAGCTCCAAAGCATTTCCGCCCAGTCCTGGAGGGCCAGCATGTCTTAGTCAGGACGGACAATTCAACAGTGGTGTCTTACATAAACAGTCAGGGAGGAACACGCTCTCTGCTGTTATGATGCAGTGTTCATTTTCTGTCTCTAAGAGCCACCCATGTCCCGGGCCACCTGAAGCTGGGGCCGGACCTTCTCTCCAGGGAGGATCCTCTGGTGAGAGAATGGAGGTTACACCCTTTAATAGTGGCTCAGATGTGGGATCTATTTGGCAATGCGCAAATAGATCTTTTAGCTTCCTGGGTAAATACTCACTGCCCCCTGTTCTTCTCCATAATCGACCACGATGCACCCTTGGGCTTGGACGCGCTAGCGCGCCAATGGCCAGACGTGCTCCTGTATGCATTTCCCCCAGTGGAAATGATATCTTCAGTTCTAGAGAGAGTGCGTCGGCATTCCCATTTCAGAGCGCTAGGGCCTGATCTACTAAAGGCTTGTACCGCCACACTCTCCCATTTCAGTGCTCTATTGTGGATGTTTTGACATTCCTGCAGGAGCTGCTGGATAAGGGCCTTTAATTTTCGACAATTAAGGTTTATTTAGCAGCTATATCTGCTTGTCATATTGGCTTTGACGGGCTGACACCAGGTGCACATTCCCTCGCCATACGTTTTCTGAAAGGGGTTCGCCGGCTGAGGCCCGTGCTTAAGTCCAGTGTCCCTGCTTGGGACTTGTCTTTGGTGCTGGAGGCCCTTTGTAGCCCCCCGTTTGAACCCATTGAGTCTGTGGATATGAAATTCCTTTCATATAAGACTGCATTACTTCTCGCTTTGGCTTCGGCAAAGCGAGAAGTAATGCAGTCCTTTTGCATCTGACGAGCAGATGAGGATGCATTCTCTTTGTCCAGTGCGTGTGCTACGCACCTACATTGAGTGCACTCAGAATGTGCGTTTATGTGACCAGCTGTTTGTCTGCTTCGCTAATTGAAATAGAGGTAGAGCTCTGTCCAAACAGAGGCTGTCCCACTGGATTATAGAAGCTATCTCACTGGCATACGGCACCAAAGGTCTTGCTTTGCCCCATGGGGTGAGAGCTCATTCCACCAGGGGGATGGCAACCTCATCTTTTTAAAGGGGGGCCTGTAGCTGATATTTGTGCGGCAGCTAGTTGGGCATCACCGCACACTTTTATGCGGTTTTATTGGTTGGATGTTACAGCCCCTTCGGTGGCTCATGCTGTCCTTTCTGCTGGGTCTACCACTCACTAAGGATGTGGTGGTCCGATTCCGGTTCGGTGGCTGCTCTGCGGGGCGTGTATATATGTCCCATACTTATGTGTTGTACCGAGTGAATCGACTGAAAGGGAACGAATAGTTATTTCTATAACTTTTGTTCCCTGAAGGAGAGGAACGAGGTACAACACAAGGTGGCCCCACTGAGCAGTGGCTATATGTGCGGGCGGGGCCATGCACGTGTCATCACACGTCACCTGCCTTAAAGGCGTGAATAAAGGTTTCTTCAGCCAGGACACGCGAGGGCGTGATATCCCATACTTATGTGTTGTACCTCATTCCTCTCCTTCAGGGAACAGAAGTTATAGACATAACTATTTGTTAGTGTGTTGGGTTGCATCATGTTATTTTGGACAAGCAGCATATGCCATTTTGGATGCTGACTTTAAATGGAGTGGCAAGCAGACACGCCTGACAGCCTCTGTTGATCTTTATAATTCAGCGTCAAAAAATAGCAGATGGTGGAAAGAATTAAAGGTCAAGGTTTTGTTTTTGTTTTGGGGGGGTGAAACACATTTTCTTTTTTTACTGACAATATCACAAATTCAAATGCTTATTGTTGAGGTCATTGGTGAGTGTTGGCCCAGTGTTTGGTGACTATATAAGTATATCAGCTTTCAAGTATGATACTTTAAAGTTGCGCTAATCATTAATTTTTGTGTTGCAATATTATCTGTATAACAGATAATTAAATATGTTTTAAGTTTTTTTTTGTATTTTGCTTCAGTCTGACCAACCCTAATCAGCCTCGTTTAAAGCTGCAGATGGCAGTTGTTTTTATCAGAAATTCTCTGATGAACTCCTGTACCTGCCCAGCACAACACAGAAAACAGACCAAATTAGTAAATGGGTGGTGAACATTCGGCAGTTGGAAAAAAAAAAGGATTCCCTCAGGAACTGATGGAGAACATTGCCAGACAGCA
Source organism: Rhamphochromis longiceps (assembly GCF_057381845.1). Lineage (NCBI taxonomy): Eukaryota > Metazoa > Chordata > Actinopteri > Cichliformes > Cichlidae > Rhamphochromis > Rhamphochromis longiceps. The sequence goes on along the minus strand of NC_140569.1, from coordinate 9,342,140 downwards.
CAATAAACCACACATGCAGAAAACAAAATCATTTTTCAGCATCCACATGTCTGCTGTCCATCGTTGCGCTCTTCCCCATCACTTCTTCTAGCTGACAGTTAGTTGCAGTCAAAGGAGCTTGCAAAGAAAAGCGTCTGGTAGGGCTGGGCGATATGACCCAAAATTCATATCTCGATATTTTTTAGCTGGATGGCGATATAAGATGTATATCTCGATTATTTTTTTTTTAAGCCATAAGTTAAGAACAAAAAGAGAGTTCTTAGTCACACTGTGTCCCAGATGTCACACGGGCACTTTTATTTACATACAGCGTAGATATTACTCAAAAATAAATTATCAGCATTTATTAAATAATCATGGTCCATAAATAAAAGAAAACATTGTTGTTTTTGTGCATAACAAAAAGCTCACAATTGTGCAGTCAAAATGTAAACTAATAGACGCTGAGCATAATAACAAAGAGACAGATTTCACAGCTGCACCACCTCTCTGAACAGGTGCCATTTGTGGTCCTTATACACACACACAGTACGTATCACTCCGCGAGGATCCTCCTCTGTAGCCGTAATTCTCCGACAATCCATCAAGCGGTGCAGCTCCGTAGCTTAGCAAAGTCATATTAAAACATTTTTTGACAGATTGCTGAGCGCTGTGTACCACATAAAATCGGTTCGCGGTCAGTAAGCACAACCAGAATTCATACATAAGGCGCACTGTCGATTTTTGAGAAAAGGAAAGGATTTTAGGCCGTGCAGCCCCTCTGGGCTGCATGTCGTTAGCGTGGTTAGCTCGTTAGCACGGTTAGCTCGCTAACACGTTGACGCCGTCCAGCCCCACGCACGGTAACTCGCTAACGGAGATTTTCCGCTTTCATCTTGTCATTGCCTGCAGGTGAAGCTATGGGGGAGGCGGAGTTGTGTTCAGTGAAGGAGAGGCGAGGCCGAGTAACGTTGCGTAGAGACAAAAGTGGACGAAAGAGAGGCAAACCTGCGGCTCCACAAGTATAATTATAACGTAACATAGACTATATCGATATAAACGATATTGTCCCATCTTATATCTCGTATGAAAATATATCGATATTTTTAAAAAAACTTGATATATCGCCCAGCCCTAGCGTCTGGACTTCTTTAAGTTGCTTGAAGACGTTTCACCTCTCATCCGAGAAGCTTCTTCAGTTCTAAGGTCAAATGGCCGAGAGTCCCAGATTTAAACCCAGTGGGAGTATCCCCCCAAAGAGGGACAAAAGGACCCCCTGATGATCCTCTAATCACCTGAGCCAAGGTGTGAAAGCGGGTGTGGGTCCCAATCAACCAGGGTTTCGGGTGAGCTCATTGTGAAACCTGGCCCCACCTTGTCATGCGAATTCCTGAGGTCAGATGGCCCAGGATGTGAGTGGGCGTTAAGGCGTCTGGGGAGGGAACTCAAAACTGGATTATAGATGGCAGAGAGTTGGTGTCGTAAACCACCGCCTCTGTTCAAAGATGGTCGCTCATAGTGGACATAGATGGCTTCTTTCACTCCTCTTTCAAAGAGGAGTGAAAGAAGCCATCTATGTAACTGTCTGTGAGAACCTTCACAGACAGTTAGTTGCAGTGTTTGCTAGCTGAGCTCTGCCGCTGTCAGAGTGCGTCTCCATCTTACTCTCTCCCCCTCATGGATTCTTGGCACACTTGCAGTCCTCTGAGAGCAGTAATTATTTATCTGCATCATAAGCAGACACACATCAGCACTTAAAACAGGCAAGAATGCACACATACATGACACATATAAGTAATGAAATTTTCATGGTCTCTATCTTTTTTACACTCTCCTCTTAAAGATCAGACTTCCTCCTGGGAGAGAGGTTAAAAGGAAAGAAAGCAGAGAGAATAAAAAGAGCGTGTGGAGAGAGAAAAAAAGGAGAAAATAAAAGATAAAGCAAAGGTGGTGCTTATAAAAGACAGGAGTTGGAGGAGCATGACAGATGGACTCCACCTACCTTAATTAAACACACACACGCAACCATGCCTGAATAGTCTGGCCTTTTAAATGACAGCTCTCTTGAAATTGCGCTGAATATTAATCATCACATGCTGAATGTGTAATTTTAGGAGATAATACCACTTGAAACTCCAATTTAGTTTTTAATTAGAAAACTGATCATTCAATCTGTGACATTTAAGTCTGTGCGAGTGTGATTATAAGTCTCTTAATATTATTATGCGTGTGTGAAGAACAGGTGTAGATTAGAAAACGTGCCTAAGCGAAGCTTCTGTATGTCTTTTCCTATGTCATCGTGTCAGAAATCCACTCATGTGGGAGTGGATTTGTGGTTTAGAGCACGGCCTTTTATGGTGCATAATTGATCATTGTGTGACTGTGCTTCATGCTGTGTCATTAGCATCCACATAATGGCTGACATCTACACACTATGCACTAACTTTTTTGGAAAACTTGTATTTTGTTTTTCCAAACTTTCAGCCACAATCATTAGACCTTACCCAGCAGATGAAGCTCCATTTTTCATATGGAGTCCATTTCTGTTCATTCATGTCAGCTGATTAATTCTCTCTGGTCCCATATGATGGTAGTGACCAGCTATGTTGCATGGTTTGCTACCATAGTACTAAGAAAAATACAGGGGGCTGACCCAGAGGGGGCAGAATCAAAGATTTCTAGGGATAAGGTGGGACAAGAAAGCAGATGATTGGCTGTGGCGACCTCTAAAATGAGTAGCTGAAAGAAATAATGCTAAAAAAAAATGTGTGAAGTGGGAAACGCTGGCGCTCGGTCTTTCATTATTTATTAAGTTAAATGAAACATAAAATATGTTTAGTGCACAGCAAATGACAGCATGTATCACCATAGAGATGCTCTGATCATATTTGTGTCTCTGGAAATTTAACACTGTAATTCTGTGCTTATTTGCAACTGTAGCTGCACTTTTTATTATTCTCCTCCTATAATGTATTGTGTTCAAGAATCCATTAATAAGGCTGGCATTATAGAGCTGTAATAAAAAGCTTTCATTTTGTATGGCATATCTAAGCACATGGGATTCCTGAGTGCATCATTTTCCCATTTCTTTCTCCCATTTAAGAGTTTCACCCTCTTTCTCCTTCCATCTGACATTTTCTGCCTCTTTTTCTTCCTTCATCTGCCTCCCTCCTTCTTCCTCACTCTTTCCTTCCTCCCATCATTTATGGAGTGTGGAGGAGAATAAAAACAAGTTTAATGTACAGTAATACATCATGCTTTGACTGGTGTAGCAGGCTGCATCCATATTGTGAAGCTGTTATAGTCACTTAGCAGCTGCGAGGCTAATTATTGCAAATGACGGCTGTTGAAAAGAGTATTAATGTCTCCTTTCTACATGGCTACATCCCCTAGTTTGGGCTGATTAAAGTAGGCACATGCTAAACTTTAAAGAGAAGGAGTGCAGTAAAGAAAAGGGGGAGAGGGTGTCTTGTTAAACCCAGTAAATCCATCTTGAACTTTAAGTGAAGGTGTCATTGAGCAAAGGCGCTCTAATCTCCATCCTGCAGTCCACAAAAGTTTAGATCTAAGGCACTTTGATGTGCTTTTATGATTTAATGAAGTGGCTTTAGCAACAGCAACTGCAAACATTTACTTCCCAAATCTTTCTATGTATGTGATACAATTTTGTTTAATATGCATACAAGAAAAAAACTGTAGGCAAATCACACTTAATGAATTCATCTAGAATAAACACTGCCGCCTTAAGTAATATTACATCAATCAAAAGTTATTCCCTTCCTCACTGTTGTTATGAAAACACATTTACTCACCATAATTTGACACTTTGTCGTGAGCATGCATCACACCGTGATAGGTTACACCAGCTTGCCAACATTTGAGGGTTTTATAGCACAAGTCAGCAGGCACAGTACTGTTCATCCAATAAAGTAAAGGGATTAAATATGTTGGGGTCATTAAAATGTCACAGGAAAAAAAGGAAGATTAAAAAGACAGAATGTCGCAAGGCACGCAGAGAAACACAGATAAGAAAGGGATTTAGAGTAAGTGTCGAAACATTTGGAAAGAGGCTCCCTCTGTATCTCCTAGATAAGAAAAATAGAGACAATTGAATGGAACCACTTACTTCTGCTGCAGGATTTTATTAGTTTTCCTCTCAACTCTCAGTGGACACCTGCTCACAGCCGCCTCCAGGTAATGTACTGCGGCAGAGGTGCGTGTAAGTAATGTGAATGCCCAAACTCATGTGGAAGAAATGTAAAATTGAAAGTGTGTGGACAAAGTGTATGGAAGTGTATGGCTCAAAATACTGACTATGCATTTTCAGTCCATCTAAAGGGAAACCCTCTGCAGAGGAGCTGAGGGAGCCAGGAACTTGTGAGTTGTGTATGTCCACTCAGGCAGCATTCATGCCTGCTCTGTAGGAAGTTTCTGTCAGAAGGAGGGGGCACAGCGAGGGGGCGGAAGATTGTGCCTCAGTGCCTCTCTCCTTCTGAGATTGTAGAAAAATTTTAATAAAAAGTGTTTGGTTTGTGCAGGTGGTCTGGTCTGTCTCTAAACAGTCCAGGCTGCACCCCGGACTGAAGTTAAGTCCTGAAGTTAAGAGCCTGCTAGAGATAAAACCATAGACGAAGAACTGGCTGCTTCGGCATTTTTCTTTTTACCTAATTGGCCTCAACTTCAGGTCCTAAAATCATATTTGCATACACCTCAGTTGTCAGTGAACATTTTAAGCCCACTCGGTCGCGACAGATGGCTGCCCCTTCCTGAGCTTGGTTCTGTTGGAGGTTTCCTCCTTATTAGGAGGGAGTTTTTCCTCCCCACTGTCGCCAAGTGCTTGCTCATAGGGGATTTTGGGGCTTTTTTTAAAACCAACCGCTGATGGGTTCACTGGCATCAAATTCAGGACTCGGCAAATACAGTGGGGCAAAAAAGTATTTAGTCAGCCACCGATTGTGCAAGTTCCCCCACTTAAAATGATGACAGAGGTCAGTAATTTGCACCAGAGGTACACTTCAACTGTGAGAGACAGAATGTGAAAAAAAATCCATGAATTCACATGGTAGGATTTGTAAAGAATTTATTCGTAAATTAGGGTGGAAAATAAGTATTTGGTCACCTCAAACAAGGAAAATCTCTGGCTCTCACAGACCTGTAACGTCTTCCTTAAGAAGCTTTTCTGTCCCCCACTCGTTACCTGTATGAATGGCACCTGTTTGAACTCATCATCTGTATAAAAGACACCTGTCCACAGCCTCAAACAGTCAGACTCCAAACTCCGCCATGGCCAAGACCAAAGAGCTTTTGAAGGACACCAGGAAAAGTATTGTAGACCTGCACCAGACTGGGAAGAGTGAATCTACAATAGGCAAGCAGCTTGGTGTGAAAAAATCAACTGTGGGAGCAATCATCAGAAAATGGAAGACATACAAGACCACTGATAATCTCCCTCGATCTGGGGCTCCACGCAAGATCTCATCCCGTGGGGTCAAAATGATCATGAGAACGGTGAGCAAAGATCCCAGAACCACACGGGGGGACCTGGTGAATGACCTGCAGAGAGCTGGGACCAAAGTAACAAAGGTCACCATCAGTAACACACTACAACGGCAGGGAATCAAATCCCGCAGTGCCAGACGTGTTCCGCTGCTGAAGCCAGTGCATGTCCAGGCCCGTCTGAAGTTTGCCAGAGAGCACATGGATGATACAGCAGAGGATTGGGAGAATGTCATGTGGTCAGATGAAACCAAAGTAGAACTTTTTGGTATAAACTCCACTCGTCGTGTTTGGAGGAAGAAGAATACTGAGTTGCATCCCAAGAACACCATACCTACTGTGAAGCATGGGGGTGGAAACATCATGCTATGGGGCTGTTTTTCTGCCAAGGGGACAGGACGACTGATCCGTGTTAAGGACAGAATGAATGGGGCCATGTATCGTGAGATTTTGAGCCAAAACCTCCTTCCATCAGTGAGAACTTTGAAGATGAAACGAGGCTGGGTCTTCCAACATGACAATGATCCAAAACACACCGCTCGGGCAACAAAGGAGTGGCTCCGTAAGAAGCATTTGAAAGTCCTGGAGTGGCCTAGCCAGTCTCCAGACCTCAACCCCATAGAAAATCTGTGGCGGGAGTTGAAAGTCCGTGTTGCTCGGCGACAGCCCCAAAACATCACTGCTCTCGAGAAGATCTGCATGGAGGAATGGGCCAAAATACCAGCTACTGTGTGTGCAAACCTGGTAAAGACCTATAGTAAACGTTTGACCTCTGTTATTGCCAACAAAGGTTATGTTACAAAGTATTGAGTTGTATTTTTGTTATTGACCAAATACTTATTTTCCACCCTGATTTACGAATAAATTCTTTACAAATCCTACCATGTGGATTCATGGATTTTTTTTTTCACATTCTGTCTCTCACAGTTGAAGTGTACCTCTGGTGCAAATTACTGACCTCTGTCATCATTTTAGGTGGGGGAACTTGCACAATCGGTGGCTGACTAAATACTTTTTTGCCCCACTGTATGTAAGTGGATGTTTCATCATCAAGTGAGGAATCGTCCATTTAAATCATATTTTCGAGTCATATTTAGTTGTATATAAATTTGATTTGTGGGGCACTAAGGCCAATCACAGACTAATTTGGACAATTAGGAAAAAATACATTTAAAAAATTGGAAAAAAAATGGATGTGCCAATGTCTCATATAGGTTTCAAATAATATACCATTTGATTTCAGCATATTTTTCTTACATTTGCAGTGCTCTTAGTGTTATATTCTTATGATTCTGTTCATTTTATGAGTACATTCTTCTGCCTTGCTTCACATCAGAGAATCGGCAATGCATTAGCCTGTCTATATACAAAAGGAAAACTACAAAAATAAAAATATACCGGTAGGTAACTTTCAGATTAGTAAAGCTATCAATGGATTCACTGTGCCCATAGTAAAAAGACTTTATTTCATATTATGTTCAAGTCAGTTGTTATCCAATTTTAAAACTATAAAATATAATAATGTCTATTTTTAGTTTACTTTGTTAATAAAGATTTTTGGGGGGATTTTCAGAAACACTAACATTATACATAGCAAAATATGAAGCAATCCTCTAACTCCCATTTACATACAGACCTGTGGCCAACCTTACAAACCATTTTGCATTTTTTCTAGCTGAGGCTTTCAAAATAGATAACTGGTGATTGTCACAGTGTAATGTGGGCAGCTGCCTGCCTAATGTAACTTAACATCTTCACAATATTTTACACAAAATGAGCAAATGTATCTTTGTTTCCTCAGCTAAAACAGCTCGGCTGCTGTAGCTGGTATTTATGTTGAGAGTGACATCTGATTTAAAAACAGGGAGCAAAAGACACTGAGTAGCATATCTGTCATCATAGAAACAATGCCATAAATGTAAGGAACAAAGGTCAAAGTCTTCATGTGTATACATACACAGACCACATGTGCATACTGTTGTCCAAATAAACTCACAGATATATATGAAAACTCAAGTTTGTGGCGTTAAATTTGTATTCTAATTTTAAAAATGTAATACACACCTATAACTTTTCCCCCTGTGCAACAGAGACCCCTGCTGGTGGGCAAACGACTGGCAACAATTAATGACATAGTTCCGTTTCCGGTGTAAACAAACAAGCCAATATGGCGGCTTTCGTAGTCAAACAAGACTCAGCAGACTGTTGCTAGTAGAGAGCGTCGCTTGTTGAGATTTGACACATTTTATAACATGGATGAACCGGGAAGTGGTGGGAATGTGGTTCGTTACTACTGCACGGCCGGTAACGGTATGGAGGCTTTTTTAATCAACGAGGTGAAGACGAAGCTAGCGGCTGAAGACGTGAGTGTTAGCTACATGCAACAACTAACAGCTACCCCCCCCCAACCCCAACCCCAAAAAAAACAAAATAAAAACCTCGGGGTCTTCATGATTTAAAAGCCTTTAAGAGACAAATATACGGACGCTCTTTGTGTGGAAAGAAAAGGGAAAAAAAGTCATAATTAACTTCTAATGTTGATATTACGAAATCTTTTTTTATTTATGTTATAGGAAATATTCAAATTTACAGCAAAGTTTTATTTAAACGTTTTAGTCAGGCTTTACGTAATTTTGTGATTGTCGCTGTCACGCGATGTAATCCGCACAGGGTTAAAGCATGCGTACAGCCTCAAATATGTACATACACTCCTTCAATAAGTGTTGGCAACAGACACATGGTTGAAGGTTGGCTGTTCCATCCAGACCGTGATCCAAAAAACACATCAAAGCTGGTTTTGGAATGGATAAAGAATGATAGAATTAAGCCTCTAGAATGGCCATCCCAAAGTCCTAACCTCAACCCTGATGGAAATTTGTGGGGTCTTTTTAAAAGTCAGGTCTATGCCAGGAAACCAACCAGTTTAAATAACCTCTACTAATTCTGACAAGAAGACTGGGCAGATATCTAATTAGAATTATGCCAGAAGCTTGTTGGCTAGCAAAAGTGCTAAGGGACATTTAATCAAATATTAGAAGGGCTAATATATATTTATTTGAGCCTGTATGTACGTTTTTGAACCTGCTTGGGTTAGAGAAAATACAAAATAAATTTAATCCTGTGCACCAATTTTTTTTTAAAAGTTGTTAAAGATGTACGCTGTACAATCACTATGGAAAAAGAACAGTTCAAAGAAATCATCAACAGTCCCAAATTGCTGCCCATGATGAGTGTATGCAAACTTCTGATCACAACTGTTAACATGATCTGAGCCAGCTGTTGTCTCAGTGTGTAGAGAAACTGTTGGCCATCCACATGAGTGGTTATCAGTGTTCAATCACTACGACCAAGCCAAAGTGGCCTTTCTCTGAAGGTTAATCTACTATAAGACGGGGTTAAAAATTAACTTTTTGATGAAAGATGTAGAAGAGCTCTTAAATGTGAATGTGGACTTTTGCATTTAGGTGTGTCAAATTCCAGGTAAAGTGTTATTCAGCTCTTCTGCAAAGATCAACAGAGTTAGTAACCTGAAGGGTGCAGAGAGACTCTTTCTTCTGTTGAAACAAGACTCGCCGGTGAGTCTGTCTGCCCACACCAGCACAGGTAGTAGCCTCAAACTAACTCCAAGAACCTATACATACAATTAATACAAAAACATAAGCAATACCATTCAGTGTTTACATACCACTTCTGAACTGACTTCTGTATCGCGTTTTTTGTAATATTTATAGCAAAGGCAGCCTCTGTGCTACAGTCCAGACTGTTGGATGACAAGAATCAGTGGACCAGTGCTGTAATGACATGGAGTCGACTGCAGGGGGAGCTGACAGGCAGCAAAAACACCATCAAAACATCAAGCCCTGCCCTGGGAGTGACAAGGAAGAGGGAGGATGAGATGAGAGGGAGTGACGAACAGAGCAGAGAGGGGGAGAAGAGCCTTGTAGAGTTTAGAAGTACAGGAGGGGAGAGGAAGGAGGAGATTGACAAACAGAGAAGTGGTGGACAAAATGGAGTATCCACAATGGCACAGAAGAGAAAGAGAGATGAGGAGGAGGAGGAGAAGGAGAGGAAAGTGGCAGCTTGGGACACAGGCATTGAGAAGACTGTAGAAAAGGGGAAGGCATGTGAGGAAGAAAGGACGAGAGAGGAAGAAGCAGAGGGGATGTTAGAGGAGTTTATCGACTGTACACATGGAGCATACGTCAATGGGGGAGGACCAGTTTGTGACCACACAGCATCCAGGCTGGAGCACCGTGGAGCAAGTAGCAGCAGGAAGATGGATGACATAGCAAAGGATTTCACTGAAGAAAGTCAGGAAAATGGTAATGCAATGGCAACATTTTATTTTTGAGACGGCTTATACATCAGTGACTTCTGAGGTTAAAGTCTTTATATATTTATGTCTCCTCGTGTTTATCTCCATATGAAGTGAAGACCACCGGAGAAAAAAATCAGACACTGCTGACAACCTGTGAGGATAAACCAGAGCTGCTTTCCTGTATCCCGGTCTCCTTCAGGATCAGCTGCAAATGTTCTGGATCTCTGTCACGATGCTTGGGCGCACAGGTAGGAAATGTTAAAGTCTGTGTCTCTGCTTCTTTTTACAGGTGTTTAACAGAAATGAAGTGCAGGGGCAGCATGATAGCTCAGTGGTTAGCATTAACTGCACCTGGGTTTAAAGTAGGTATGAGTCTTCAGTGTAAAGTCTCAAAGTTCTCACAGTGCTTTGAGCAGGTTTCTCCAAGAGCTCTAGTTTCTCCCACCACTGAAAAACACGACATGTTAATGCTACCACAACACTCACCACAACTTATGTAAGAATAAGTTATCTTAACACAAATGTTCAGAGATACGAGTTGTCATTTCTCCTCTAATAGTTTATCGGTTTAACTTACCCAGACAAAGGGTGTTGCGGCAATAATTGTTTAAAAGGATATATACTTTTAATCTCTCTATATTACTAAGTGCAATCCCTGGGATCCACATAGAAACAGACATTCATATTCAGTGGATATGTTCAAAAAAATGTTCTACTTTTGTGTGAAACAGGAGGTGAGCAGAGTGATTGGAGCAGGTCTGAGCAGACTGCTGGGCTGGAAGGCTGACTTGAAGAATCCACAGTTGGAGGTAATCAGTTGTGTTTGAAAAACAATCTGTTGGATTGCACTGATTATAAGTTCAGTTAAGTTTTGTCTTACAATAGAAATGTTTGCAATATAAATAGTCCATCTGTAGTTAATTGCTTTGCAGAGAGTCTTGCCTGTCTTTTCTGGCACTTCAGCTGTAATATTATCTATTGTTGTTGTTGTTTTTCTGTAGATAAATGTCCATTTGAGTGATGACTACTGCCTGCTCGGGATCCCACTGACCAGGTTATTGACAGTGATGTTTTACATTTAACACAGTAATATACATCGAAGTCTCAGTACAGCAACAGACCTCTTATACATTATGCAGTTCTTTTATTGTCACTGCTTATAATATGCTCTGTCTGTTACAAGTTTAGCTTACTGCTTTTTGCCATTAAGACCCACAAATGTTTAGTCAAATGACTTAAGATGAACCGGTCTCTTTAATATTATATCTGTAATTAATTTGATAAGAAGTAATAAGTTGAGTCTTCTTTCCTTCAGGTTGCCTCTTGCTAACCGGAGCTATATAAAAATCACAGGACTAAGGTCTACAACAGCCTGGGCCATGGCCTCACTGGCTCATATACAGGTGTATATACTACTGTACACACAGCTGTTCTGTGCCTGTTGCAGGTTATGGTTTGAATACTCATCATCATCATCATTTATTTATATAGCACTTTAAAACACACCTGGTAGACCAAAGTGCTGTACAATACTAATATGCACATAGTAATAAAACCAGACATAGCAATAAAATATATATATATATATATATATATATATATATCAGTTACCCACAGAGTTAGCAGCAACTGCTCAGCTGACCGAAGGGAACGAGTGGGTACATGGGGCTTCAACAAGTCAGACAAATAAACAGGTGCCAGACCATTTAGAGATTTAAAAACCAATAAAAGGACTTTAAAAGGGTCCTAAATTCAATTGGAAGCCAGTGTAGAGAGGTCAAAATCGGAGTGATGTGATCAAATTTCCTTCTGCCAGTTAAAAATTGTGCTGATGAATTCTGAAACCATGACGGAGTTATATTATTATGTGCACAAATAAGAAGGCATCATCACATCATGCAAGCAGAGCTCTTCCATTTATGTTTGTGTAGCAAAATGATTTGCCTCTAGTTTTGTTTGTGGTTTTTACTGTAAATGGGTGGCGTTCCCACTCCGGCTCAGGGAAAGGTTTTTGGCCCAGGTAGAGGTTTTACATAGGGGTGCAGGAGATTGACAGATGGAGTAGAGCTACATCTGCTGTAATGTAGGTTCTGTATCTGTCTATTGTGTATTGTAAACACCGAGCGTAAAAATGAAGCTTTTAGTTTACCCTGTTGATCTACACCTCACCTATGGCCATGAGCTCTGGGTAGCCACTGAACGAATGAGAATGCAGATACAAGTGGTGGAAATGAGTGTGACTGAGCTCTCCCTTAGAGATAGGGTGAGGACTTCCACGATTTGGGAGGTACAGCTGCTTGGAATTTGACTAGGATGCCTCCTGGGCAAGGTATTCCAGGCATGTTCTACCAGGAGGAGGCCCCGGGGTAGACCTAGAACATACTGGAGAGATTACATCTCTTAGCTGGCCTGGGAATGCCTCAGCATTCCCCCAAATGAGCTGGAGGAGGTGGCTGGGGAGAAAGAGGTCAAGACTTCTCTGCTTAAGCTGCTGCCCCCGTGACCCAGCTCCAGAGAAGCAGTAGAAAACGGATGGATAGTTTAGTTTGTTTTGCCTATTTGGAGCTGGGAAGATTTTTGATATTTACTTAATTACATGTGCTAAAGTAACAACTTTTACTGTAGCATGTGTTTTTACAAAGTGAAAGTACTTTGGCTAGTCTACCACCCCCCATCTGATCCACTTAAAGAGCCCTTAGTATGATGTTAGTTGTCTGTCACTTGGCATTCAGTGTGGTGAACCAGTCACAGTCATACTTTTTGTGGTTAACCAGCTGTATGCGCTGTATGCTGTGTTCTGTTTTCTAGCCAGGCTTCCGTGTGGTTGACCCAATGTGTGGGGTGGGGACCATCTTAATAGAAGCTGCACAGGAGCATAAGGTCAGAAAAGAAATCATGTACTGTTGATCTTTAAAGTGTAGAAATGTTTAGAAAAGTTTGTTTATGAGGTTTAAAAATCCCTGTTTCTGGGATTTTCAGGATGCCTGTTTCCTGGGTGTGGATATTGATGAAGCACAGCTGCAGAAGGCCAGTGAGAACATAGCATTTGCTGAGTTGGAAAACAGAATAAACCTGCTGAAAGCGTCGTCTCTGGGTAGGTCAGCTGCACACAAAAAGAGCAGTAAAGTAAGCTAAATATTACATTATTAATACATGTCTTACTTAATTGTATTAAACTAATGTTCTCATTTAAAAAGAGGGACAGACGTTAACTTTTTAAATCGCACCAGTTGTAAATCCAGTGCAATACAAGTGGATTTTAAGGCGCACGACAGATGGCCCTGTGTGCATGAATGAATCTAGTCATGTGTAAAATTAGCCAGACATGTGAAAATATAGATAAACATGAAAAAATTATAATGTGCACATTTCTTTGAATGTCACATATGACATGTTCAGTCTTATCAAACCTGACTGGCGTTACTTATATGAGGTTAGTCTTTATGGTATCTTAGAGTACATTTCTTTTTTTAATAGAGGAATTATATCTTGATAAGACCGACCACCATAAAGTAGCTCACATTTTCACATTTTTAAAAAGGATTAAATTATAAATTGAATTACTATAAATTAAATTTTAACTATATTACAAATTCATGTCTTTGAGAAGTTAAATATTGAATCTTAGCTCCTGAATTTTCACTGTGGATGCATGGCTGCATTTTTTGGATAGGACTCAGTGAGTGGGAGGTTAGTGTGAAGCCTGTTGTCGTATATTAAATTACCTCTAGGCTTGTTTGTCCTCCTCTGTGTGTGCAGTACTGCCTGTGCCCAGTGCCACTGTAGACGCTGTGATCTGTGACCTGCCATTTGGCAGGAAGTTTGGCTCCAGAATAGACATGGCTGCCAACTTGCCACTCATCCTGACAGAGATGGAGAGGTTTGTTCCTATGTTTGTCGGTCTCAATTGTTTCTTTTAGAATTGTTTGGCGAAACAGAAAACATTACTTGTTTTCTCTGTGAATGTGTGTGCACTGTGGATTTTTAGCTTGGGAGTCACTTTGCACATCAGTACACATCCTAAGCTGTCTTATTGTTCTGTTTTTTAGTTAGTTAGTTTTTTTTTTAATAGGAAAAACTAAATTAATGCATAGATAAAAATGTCATAGCCATTATTGGAATAAGCATTGAAAGATAGAGATGCAACTATTATAACAAATGTTTGTGTCTAGAGTTCTCCGTCCTGGTGGTATCCTGGTGCTCCTCCTGAGTCCTCAGTTGTCCTGTCTACTCAAAAAACTTCTAATACAATATGATACTGGACCAACATCTAACCCTGAAACAAAGCCTCAGACTGGGATGCAAAACTGCCCATCTTCTTCCAGATCTCCTTCTAAGAAGCAGACTTTCCAAATCCACTCTGGGGTCAAATCCTCACCAAGCCAAGAAACCAAGCTTCAACACAGTCTGCCTTTCACTGTGTCCTCATTGAAGCATCAAGCAACTTTCAGAGTCAGCTTAGGAGCAATAGATGGACTTATTCATAAATATGTCAAAACAGACTGTTGTGTTTTCAGGGATGTTATGTTTTAAGGCACTTGGTTTGATTTTCTTTGTTGCTAACATGTAAAAAAAAAAGTGGCCATGTTGAAATACCACTGTGTTTTAACCGCTCTGTAACATGTTTTGGTTTGCTTACAACTTTTTAATTGTAAATGAGATTTCCAGGTATTTAAAATATGTTTTGGAAGCAGCTGAGAAATTATTTTTGAAAGCTTACAAGTAAAGAAATTTTGATTTTCCAATCCTCCAGCAGTGCTTGACCTCTAATTTCTAAAATCCTGCCCGTGGCACTCATTCCCAAGCTCACTTATTCATTGATTATGGTTATCTTTAAAAAGCAACTCACAAATGTTGCTCAGTATCTCAACATGTTCATAAAATTGCCAGACACTGCCTTTTTTTGCATTACTTTTTAATCAAACTGTGATAAATTGTGAATTTCTTCTCAACACTTTTCAGGTTAATAACACTGGCATAGTCCCCTGCTTTTTGTTTTGCTAATGGGGGACCATTCCATGGTGACTGTATGGGTTTTTTTTTTAAGAGTTTTATGGCAGAAAATAGTTTACTTTTTAAATCAATTGTGTGTTTAACTGTTTCATTATTTGCTAACACCACTGGAAAATATGAAATATCTCTAAAACGGTAACAGGAAAAGATGGGATTGTTTTTCCCTGCATCACAGACCCCCTCACTGAATCATAAAGTTGCCATCTGCCACTGTTTAGCCCTGCTTAGCCCAGTTTTACATTAAGGGAGCCAAATAATGCAGCCATAGAGCTTAGTGTTTTTCATTCATTTCCTTTCCCCTACAGCTTCCTGTGTAAATCCCAAAATCTGACTTTATTTTCATTATATAGTGAAATCAGTGTAGGTTTGGATTATAATTTGTATTTTTTCTGCTGTTTCTTAATATGTATCCATACAAGCAACTAGTGAAGTAGTAAGCAAATAGTAATAATTTAATTGCATTTTAATTACCATATTCAACTACGAAATCCGTTTCCAAACGCATTAAAATTTAACAACACACGTCTCCCCCATCAGACACCATGGAGAGGGTACGCCATGATGTCCATTGCGCATGCCCAATGCGCAGTGGAAGCCATGTTGGAGCTACATTGGATTCAGGCTGGGATTTTCTGACGCCGTATGTTTTTCTTTAAATATCTGTTTTCGTACATTGTTGGGGTTCGTAAACCGTGCGCGATCGGCGCCGTAATCGGCAGTGGAAATGATGAACTCCAGTGTCGACCTGTCCCGGCGGAATCCACAGGAGGATTTCGAGCTGATCCAGAGGATAGGAAGCGGCACATACGGAGATGTGTACAAGGTAAAACTGCAGTGCGCAATCACATAGTTCCATTTTCGGACACAGAGTAGTTAAACACCACCAGCGTATTTACAGTCTTGTGGTCCTACAGTGGTGTTATAACAGTAACGAATCGTTTCTATAGCCATAAGTGGGCTGTTTCTAATATGCTGTTACCAGAAGGTTTTTGTTTTGATGCTTGTTGGTACAGTAATTACTGTGCTACTCATGTTATAATTCCATTGTCGGACACACAGCAACTGTTTGACTTCGCTTGTGTTTATGGTTGTTATTGTCTTGGCCTTTTTATCCATGCTTGTTTAGAGATCCGGGTTACCATTATGTTAATGTTTTCTGGCTGCTAACATGCCTGGGTTAAGACTTAGTTAACGTTTAATGTAAACCCAACGTTAATTCTTGGTTTGTTGAGCACCGATCATATTTACCTCCGTGTAAGTGAGTTGTTGCACAAATTGTGCTACGTCGACGTGCTTGTTTGTACTCGCTGGACTGTGGCTGTGGTCTAAATTGCGTTGTGAATAACAGCAGTTAATGTTAAAGAAGAAGTAGGAGTGGTTGATGCTTGTCCGGTAATAGACCTGCAGTAGCTTAGCTGTCCGACAACGGACTACTAACTTGATAGCATCAAGAAGCTAGCTGGGACGTCTTGATGCTACATGAGAAAACTGTCGCAAGTAGTGAACATGCAGTGATTTGTTACCCTTACACGAACACACACTAAAAAAGAGACTACCTGATAGTTTACTGGCTGTTTGTAGTATCGTAGAGGCTTCGCAAAACATGTTAAACCTGTCCGCGTATCCCGGACAGAGACTGACAGCTGCCTTTCCTTTGGCTAAAGCGCTCAGATCTGACCAAGCTACAACAACAACAACCGTGAAATAACCACTTCATATTGTTGTTTTTCACACTTTAACGTCAGTAGGCACTCGTCGGGTCATTTTTAAAGAACTGTGGTGCTCATTTTTATGTAGGCTGTGTAATACAGTTGGCCTCTTAGTCACTGGGCTCCACACTTTACCGAGGCCCAGTGCTGGGAACCCAAAGCCTGTAATCCAAACTGTAAGGAAGTTCCTGAATGCTGTGCAACTCCATCATAGTCTCAACGACTGTGTCATTGTTCGTTATATGTAACACAAAACAACAGCAGTAATAGCCACGTACCACAACAGAAACACAACAAGCTGGTCATGTATCATGGGAAATGATACAAAATATGACAAAGTATCCACAAATAATGCTGCAGTACATGAAAACCAATGAGAATATGTAGGACAGGATACTGTAACTCTAAAACTAAGAACCATGGACATAAAAAAGTAAACCTATCAGTCTCACCCGTTTGATCTGCCCTCTGTAGCAAATCAGTAAGGTTACAAAAGTTAACCATCTATACCCTCAGTTATGTATTTGTTTGTGTAATAGTCACTCTGTTGTGGAATTTAACTGCTGTGTGAGGGAGGCTTTTTGTGGACGGGAGATTCATTAAACACGGTAATAGGACTTGATGATGTTTGGTTAACCTCCAGGGTCTTTGTGGTAATTACAGGAATCCTAAAGACTAGAGATATTAAATGTTTCCAGTCTTTTTGAACACGCACAGTCTGTTAATTTCAATCCTAAATAGTCCATCATATGCATATTATATCCTTATTTATTTTGTGTGCGTTTTCACAAGTGCCCCTCATACCCGCCCACCGTCCGCTGCTCCTAATCTTGTTTGTTTCTAATTTAAGTTCAGTATCTTGCCTTGTTGTAGATAGGTAGGTTGGCATCTCAGACTTGATTCCCCTTCCAGGCCTGGAACAAGCAGCACATAGCTGATTAATGTGCACCAAAGTAACTTGAAAAACAGTTATAAAGGACAAAAATCACACAACTACACAACTTAAATATGGCAGAATTATGAGTTAAGTTGTAATTTCTCACTGGAAGCAGATTAATATGTTGATAAGGATGCTATACTGTAGAAACTATGATCATTATGTAGCTAAATGTCTATTTCATTGTTTCAGCAGGAATTTACTGAAAGACCTGAAACCTCTGGATGTGCTTCTAAGCACCAAGGGACATGGTAAACCTCACCGATGCCTATATTTGGTTCTACCACTGTGTGAAAAAGTGTGGCTTGGACAGGAATGTTTGAGCAGGAAATAAAGCATGAACTCTGCTAGCTTGTTTTCTCCTCTGTTTGTGGACCTGCCACTCTTTGTGTATCTGTTAGAAACTGTAGGAGGAGCATTGGCTGATGTTGAGACAGGCCTTCTGTGTAAAAGATCACAAATCTGAGCCTCACAAAAGAGAGTTTTCAGGGTGAATTTGTGGCTCAAATTTTACAAAGAGGGGAACCCGTATTTTGTGAAACCACCACCATGGTAGTTAGTAATATATGTAAAGCGAGCCATTTCAGGTCAAATAAGCACCAAGGGTTCAGGTGTTTCTCCCAAAACCCAGGTAAGGATGGAGGAAAATACCTTAAAATGGTGAACAGTCAGTAGAACTACAAGTCTCTGTGTCATATGATTAAAATGTTTACCTTCAAAGTAAGGTGACGTAAGGTAGACATAAGGGTTGTGGCACAACCCTGGGGCTGTGTAGTAAGTTGGGACAAGTGAGTATTTAATGGTGGTCAGTTTATCCGCATTTAACACCACATTATTTCCCCAGAAATAAATAACAGAAACTAGACACAGGATTGGTATTCCTGAACGCAAATCCTCCACGTATCGTTACTGGAAAACAGCCTTCCTACTCCTCTTGTATTAGAGGTGACAGTTTTGTCTGATTCACATATTAAGCTCCTTCTCACCTTCGTGGATTACACTGCCTTTTGAAAACAAAAGGTATATTCAGTGTCAACTTTCATGTTAAGAATTACCGGAACATGATAGCAGTAAACTGCACGCAGCACACTTATGTTTGCCAGTCTTGTTGGTGAGTCAAAGATAAGCCAACAGAAAAAAAAATGACATTGACAAACCGAGCTTTCTCTCACTACCATTTTTATTGATTTGCCACTTAATTCTGGGCGAGCGGTGGAGCGACTACACTCTTCTTTTTAAGTTCCACTTTATCATTTATACTGCTTCAATAAATGCAAGTATCAGCTCAATATGTTGCTCTAAAGTCATAAAAAGAAATCTGTTCCAGACGTACTACTGCTGTACCTGCCCTCACTCTATTTGCGTCAACAGACAAAGCACAGACCGAGTATTCATATGAAGGCTTATTTTGTTTGAGAATTTGAGATTGTTGTGTTCTCACGAAACACTTCAAGAATCTGCAAAATATTAGATATCATGTAAGAGGTTAGCAATGGTATTATGGCTGTTTACCTTTTTTTAAACTGATTTTGAGTCCGTTTACTAGCATGGACATCTGCATATGCCAGAGTCGACATAGTTATTTGTGTCTGGTTATTGACACTGAGAAAAGCAGAACGTTTTTTAAATGTATTGTGGGGAGAATTTGCGTTTTAAAATGGCCTTAACTTGAAACTCTGCATTAGGATGTTGGAAAACTGGCGCTGGAGGAAGTCACGCAGTTGTCAGAAAGAAGACTGCGGTGTGGTTCGAGTCCTTTTTTGAGGTTTATGTTTTGCTTTGTCTGGTTTTTACTTCCCTTGATTTAACCAGGAAAGCTTGTGCTTCTTCATTCTGTGCATTAGAAAATGATACTTAACCAAAACATTCAAATGTGATAGCAAGGGATCCTTTACAGCAGCGGCCCCCAACCTTTTTTGCGCCATGGACTGGTTTATGTCCCACAATATTTTCACGGCCTTTAAGGTGTCGCGGATAAATACAACAAAATAAAACCAGTACCGGTACCAAAAAAATAAGATGTATTCATAACACACGGGAAATGTCCCAGGGAAACCGAGTTAACGATAAAAACGATAAAAAAAATAACAATAAAAGCTGATTTAAAAACACCAAAAACCATAATTTTCACACCCGAGCCTCAATTCTCAATTCTCGTGGCCTGGTACCAAACGACCGGTCCATGGCCCGGGGGTTGGGGACCACTGCTTTACAGGCATCCATACACAATGTGTTGGGAGTGATAGGGCCCGTCTCACTACTGCCATCATCCAATGTGTGAAGATGGAGACACCAAAGGCGAGTGTGTATCTGCGACACACAGTTGAAGCTGTATTACGTGGCTTTCTTTGCACATTCACTTACTTTTTTGAAAGAATGGAAAGAATGATATCCATATTGGTTATAAATGTGACAGTAATAGTTCCCCTGCCCTGAACTTGTGTGTGTGGCACAGTTGAGTCTCCGTAGTATAGGAATGCAGGAATCTTCGCTTCCTCCATGTGTGTGTGTTCATGTCCTATTGTTTCACAGCAGTCTAACAGAGGAAGACGGTGGAGCGGTGAGCCCCAGTGCAACACATACACACAGAATAAGATGAATGTATCATCACCTGCATAGTCACGCAAGCACAGATGGCTGTAGAGTCACAATTGAAGCTGCTGGTCCACAACCATCCTGTTTTTGTCCTTGTTCCTTCAGTTGTTTTCTCACTGTGGTGGAGTATAAAGACTTCAGAGTACATACTTTCAAGCAATGCATGGTTTGTGAAGTACGTTGAAAATTTTAGTTGCTATCCTGTTAATCTACTCTGCAGGATTTTGTCTCTGCGCCACTAGTGCTGCGAAGTACCGATAACTTGCATGTTTACAGGGTAATTAATAATGCAGTGCAGTGGCAAGGAACTGGTAATAACAACACTGTGACTGTGCTGTCATGCAGCGTGGTAGATACTGTAGTTTGGTTTCCTGTTACAGTAGGTATAATACAGATGTGATACTTTCTGCTTCTGCATATATGCGAGGGTCTG
The DNA here is from genome assembly GCF_057381845.1 of Rhamphochromis longiceps. NCBI lineage: Eukaryota > Metazoa > Chordata > Actinopteri > Cichliformes > Cichlidae > Rhamphochromis > Rhamphochromis longiceps. The sequence continues at coordinate 9,321,660 of NC_140569.1, read as the reverse complement.
AGTGATGTCAAATTTTAAGGGTGTAAATGTGGCTCTGTGAAGGCATCCACATACCAGTCAAATTGTCGTGGTAAGCCAGCACTGCCATTATGTTGCAAGAGTACTGTGGCATGGCAGCTAAGCATCCATGAGGTGTCAGTAGGTGTTAATCCTGGCCTTAATGCTGCTGAAAAATGCTAATGTTAAAAGTTTGTTGCCTGCAGTCAAGCAGGGATCACATTAAAACCAAAAAACACTGCGTTTCTGACAGTTTTGTTCACTTCCTTGCACAGCGCAAGTCAGATCATTTAGTTGGTACAGGGTCTTTTATTTTGAAATTGGACTGGATTTTCTATCTTCCTGTCAGCATCTTTTCCTATATGTAGTTGACAAAAATGGAGTAAGAAAGTGTTATTAGCTTTACAACATGGAGAGATACTTCTAGGGTGCGTCAGAAACATACAGTAGTTTGTCAGGTGGAGGCAGAACCATTATCTTCAGTGGGTGCGATCAGCTCTGTCAGCCTCATCCGAGGTACAGGACGACAGTGTATTCCTGGGATTAGTGTGTGATCAAAGATTTTCAGCGTAGACATAATTGCCTTTCTTTTAGGGAGTGCAAAATTAAAATGCTTTGTTTAACAGATGAATTCAGAGCTCTTGTGCAACACTTTGTAATCCTTGCTCTGTATAGACTGTCAAAATTGACATGTCAGTCTCCTGTTCAAAGCATTTTAACTATGTAAACAAATCAGCAGCCCACTCTGGTACACAATATCTTGAACGAGGGTGTAACCAGTTATTTAAAGTTCAGCTTAATCAGGTTAATACAGGTCCATGCACAATCCTGTAGGCTGGAGTCGATCATTTTATTTAATCCTAAATGAGTAATAAAAAGAGTCTGCCAGGATTAGCTGTTGGTTTGCACAATCCACACAGTGAGTGGTGTGACTCCAGTTGAGCACAAAAGACGTTATGGTGTGATGTGAGGAAGTCTGTGGGCCTTCCCTTGTAAAGCAGCATATTTGCTGCATTTGAACTGGAAAACTTCCACTCAGCAAGTTTTGCTCTTTTGAATTAAAGGAGCTGCTACTGTTACTTTTTGAAGTTGTTTCTTACTTGATTTGACTCTTGTGTTGCATGTTTTGTGATGCAGCTTTTATGGTTTGTATTATTTTTGTCATTTCAAATACTTGGCACTAGGGCTGTGCAATATGACCCATAATCTCATATCCAGATATAAGAATTCTGTCGTCCCGATAACGATATAAATCACAAAAATGTAACATTTTCTGTAAATTATGTGAATCTCGGGCAGCTCGTTTTGCGGGAAGTGTTTCCAGCTGCGCGTCATGTAGCTGGACTCCAGTGTTTTAACCGATGCATGAAACATAAATTTTTAGACATAAGTTGTAAAGGCCGCCGTTTTCTTTGAGTAGAAAAGCCTGTTCTAAAGTTTGAGTCTAAGGTTTATTTTTTAGTACCTGGCGGCTCTTTTTTAAATTCTCATCATCTGCTCTTTCACGTGATTCAGTTTATTTTGAAAAGTCTCAACAGGATCTTGAGCTTTATTGTGAAAGGTTTATGTGGAACATAAACAAGCGGACACGCGATGCTGTTACCGTCGTTGTTGCTAATCACAACGCATAAAAACAGGCGCTTGTCCGTAGGTAGTGTGGTTATATTACATATAAGAGAAAGAGAGAACTTTAAGAAATTAATATAGCCACTACAGTGACCATCAAAAGGATGAAAAAATATTGCCGTAAACAGTTTATTTTGCGACACCACGAAACAAACGATAGCGTAAAATGAAACGATAGACGTTTTTTTTTATCGCCATCCGATATATATCGTTATATAGAACAGCCCTACTTGGCACTTTAAATGCTTAAATTAAATCAGGGCAACATTAAAGCTAATGAAAGGCCACAATGAAAATAAAGAGAGCTAGTTATTACATTGGACTTCCAAATATGTGGCTCCTAGTCTCTTTGCTTAACTATGACACAGAAAGAAACACAAAGCGCTATTTTACCACACTTGGTTAAATGCCTTTTTGATGGCTTGAGGAGTAATACAGATTCCTGTATTCCTGGCAACAAGCTCAAGTTTTCAGATGCAATGGACTCTGTGAATTTGCCTCATCTTTAACGGAAATGTCTGTTTGGATTGGGTTCTATTTGTGCTGACTGCCACCTACACCAATTGTTTTAAATACAGCAGGGGTAATTTTACGCTCTTCAGCAGTAATATGTCACTGAAATTTATAGGCCCCTCTTTACTAAGGACTAGGAAGGCCTTAGATCTCTGTGTTGTTTGGATCATCTTGTTGATTATACTTGTGCCAGAGTACAGCGCTTTTGCTGAAGTTGTTCAGTAACTCCTGGCACCGTAATAGCAAAAGCATCAAATCCTATTTCAAGATGTGATGATATTGAGTTCTTAACCCTGGCTCGGGCTAAATGCCAAACTCCTGGAAGGAATTTTTATGTCTGTTTTGACGATCGTTGCTTGTGTTATGAATAAATGTACTTTTTCTATTACTCCACTAACACTGTTGCTGCATACACATAGTGCACATATTTATGCAGACGTTTGGGTGGGTCGGACTTACAGCGGTGTGTGAGGTGCGTGGTATGCAACTTCACAGGCTGACACTAAATGTTGATGCCAGTGATGTGAATTATACTGATAATTTGCAGCATGCATACATGGTACAACTTTGAGTGCTTAAAAAGAAAGAACGGTTGAAGTGGACTTGAAGTTCTGGGTGATTCTTTTTGTGTGTCTCAGCGCTTATGGGTGTTCTACTTGAATGAGTGGGTATTTCGTTAAAAAACAGGTGTACAAATTAAGCGCACTCAACTGCATTTGGCTTTCACCTCACCTGTCCCCGCCGCCTGGGGCCATGTGTTTGTAATGGCTCAATGACGTCGTGAATTGGACTAAACTTTGAGTAAACAAGCTATGGAGCCAAAATATGTTACTTATGGAACACCATCTTTATAAACTTAACTTGCAGACTAATCAGCAAGTTGGTAAAGTTAAATCCAAGAGTAATTGTTTAAAAATTGTGTAAGCTTTTTATGTTTTTCCAGTATGTTTAAAATGGTTCAAGCTTCATCGCTTAACCAGCAGAGGAAAAGATCATGTTTGTCTTTTAAAAAAGTAACAATCTTAAGGGAGAATTAAGATGTAAGTTGAGTAATTAATGTTAATGAGCAAACTAAAAGCAGAAACTCTTAAGTCATGAACTTGACATTACTTAATGCACTGGTTATCTTAAAGTTCAGTGAAGCGTGGTGGTAATTGGAAGGACAGCTGAAATCGCTTGGAGAAATCTTGTCAAAGGAAGTAAATGGCTAACTACTATTGTAATTGTTGCCCCGGGCCAGGCATTAACTCCAGCGCTTTTGCAGTGGAGCTGCTCAGTGGCCTTTAGCAGAAGGAGCTGATTATACTGGATCACTCTTACATGGAAGTGTGTTAGTTTTTAATGGACATTTTTTCACCCTCAAAGTTCGAAGAAATTAGACAAAGTGAAGATGAGATGGTAACTGGGTATAAGATCATAACTGCAACGAGTTTACGGAGACAGGAGGGGATGGGGATCTGAAGTGCTAATATGGAAGGTTATGCAAGGTTAAACTGTACCATACAGTATATGTATGGTACCATACAGTACAGTACCATACAGCACAGTTTACAGGAAAGAGACATGTAGACATTTAACCAAGATCTGGAGATGCCTGTCTGGGCTGAAGATCATTTAGGATAGATTGAGTAAAGTTCTAAAATCATTGTGTGTGTGTTAGTGTGGCACATCGGTTTAGCACAACTGCAACACTGTATCTGTATACAGATATTGGAGCAACATTTCTTGCAATTCAGGCTACATAATTACAAGGGAATGTCTTGCCTATTTCAGCAAGACAGTGCCACACCACATTCTTTTTGTATTACAACAGCAATGCCCAAAGCAAAAAAAAATGTCCGGGTGATGAACAGGCCTGCCTCCACCCTTGACTTACCCCACTCACTGAATAAATACAATTATTCATTATGAAAAGAGCTGAACTGAGCAGCTGATACCCTGAATCATGAAAGGAGGGGGAAACCGCTTGAGCCACAGTCTGCCACCAAAACTATGTGTATGCTTTTATGAGAATTTGTTAGATGTTTTATTCCAACACTGACTTCTTTTACTTTGTAAAATTTAGAACCACAGTGTGCTTCTGTGTTGTGGCCACTGTAATATTTCAGGAAGAAAGAGGTTTTTACTAATGTTCCTGCCTAAACTTTGGTTTTTAAACAAATGATCAAACCTTCAGGCCCTTGGCTGCAGAAAGATGGAATACCCATCAGTCAGTCCCAGCAGCAAGCCTCTAAAATTGAGTGTGGCCGTGTTTTTGCCACCAACAGAGGCACCGAGCGACCATGAGTCATCTCTGGTCTGTCTGAAGACGCTCTGTCTCTGCTCTCCACTCTGCATCCATCTCCTCCTCTCTTTGCTTCTCTTTGTCTCTCCCACCCTCCCCCCGCTTTGTTTTGATGTGGATCGGTCTTGGTTCCCCTCCTTCACTTGAATTTTTTATTTTTTTTAAATCCTATAGTTGGATAAAAATAAAATTCACGTGTCTGTGTTTTGGCATTAACATTGTTTTTTCCTGTGGTTACCCCTTAAATTTATTTTGCCATCACTATTGTGTGACCACAGTGCACACTACTGAAGTGATCTCGGTAAAGTTTGAGTCATTGTTTGTGCCACTTTGTTTTGTTTTCACTGCTCAGTTCTGTCAGCACCTTATGCTTCACAGCATCTGACACACAGTATCCTGGTGGTGATGGAATTAAACCAAGTGCAGTGCCAATGAATTCTGGGGACACACCCTTGTGGTTTCATTATAGTGCAGCTACACACCTGTAAAGTTTTGTGACTGAGTCTTGATGTTCCAGATTCCTGCCTAACAAGTCTTGACCTTTTGGCGTTCTTCTTAGTAAAGCATCCGAGCGGTTGTGGCAGCACTAATTTATTCTGCTACACAGGTGCTTGTGTCAGTGCAACAACACAATTGCAACTTCATAGTTTGGTTGTTTAAATCATCGTGTGTGTGTTGGCTTTTGCTAGTATGGTCGGGTCATGTGTCAGAATTTCAGAATTTTTTATTTTTTTTTTAAGTGGCGAGTCCCTCCCTTATGTTTCTGTCTGGCTGTACTCTGCCTTTGTGGTAGTTCTTGTGTAGGTGTCCTCAAGATCTTGTTTTGCCACAGACAGATGGACTGCCATGGTAAAACAATACCTGCTGTGATATCACAGCCAGTAAAAAGAACATTGCATTTTAAATTATTCTCATTTTGATACTTATTTTATTTTTATTTTTAAAGGGTTTTTAATTTTATAGTCTTTTTATGTTAAAATGTACACTTATTTTACTCTCCTATATAGGCTAGCTTCCCCACAAAGTGACCATTTAGGACAATAAAGAGAAAAACATACTTAATAATGTTTTATCTGTGATTGCAGCGTGCAGGGAGCATCATTTATTAGTGCAAACAAATGAAGGACATTTATCATCATTTTTCCAACGAGCTGCTGTCAGTGATGACAGACTGCCCGATTCAAAGTGCGAATCTGTGGCCACAGAGTGCCAGCAGCACCATTATAGTGCAATATCAGTACTACAGCATAAGTCAAATGTGAACACAAATCTGGAAATGTAAGTAAAAGCATATCATAACTGCTTATAAATTTAGTTTAACAATGAATAAAGTAACTTACGTTGTAGCTCTTCAGGATCTTGCATAATATTGTCTCATAATCCATTTAAATTAAAAAATATTTGCTATTTGAGATTTTGCATCCTGGGTTGAGCTTTTAACCAGCTGTTTCCGGGGTTTGGATTGGCATCATATGAACTCGTATAGCGAGCTTACGTTTGGGCCTCACATCAACAGCTGCTCATATCACATCCTCGCATCCATAGCGTGGATGTACTCTACACTGTGTTTTTGCTCAAGTACTGAAACAAGTTCGATGTTTCCACCCTTAAGCTTTTTTTTTTTTTTTTTTCTTGCATATTTTGCGCAGCACTGTTTTATGTTGAAGGTCTGTTTGAAGCCAAACGACTTACATACTACTTGAGTAGCTCCCGTTTCCTTTTTTTTTTTTTTTTTTTTTTTTGTCTTAAAGGTACTAAATCATTCTGGGAGGCTGTCACCCTGCTCTCGCCCTATGTTTGTGCTTGTGTCATTATTTTGTGTACTAGGGAATGTAAATGCATGTCGCCCTAATGTTAAATTAATATGAACTTGTGTCAAGAATCAGAATGAACGGAGATGTTGATGTCATGTTGATGGTGATGTCCCCCCACCAAGCATTAAGACTCAATAATATTCCAAAAGCCGATGTATTAGATCAATGTCACCATACTCCTAGGTTGTTCATAGTATTGAAGCTCATTTTTCCTTCCCATGTGGAATGTGCTGGACTCTTTTCCCCATTCTCTCACACATACAGTGCTGCTTCTATGTCACACAGGCCACTGGGCATTTTCTTGCCCTGAGTGAAGCACGCAATTCATGCCTCACCCAAAAGAAAAAGAATCTTTTTCCTCATGTATATTTCATATGTAATTCCTCTCTGACCCCATCAGCACTCCTGCTAAATGTAAACAACAGTCTGCTATTTATAGAAAATCTGCCTCTGTACTGTCGTTCCCCTCTTTTCTGACTTATGCCAGCTTTTCAGGAATTTAGGAAAAACAAGTCCACACATTCCTCCCCCATCCTGTTTGTGGTTTAAAGGGTTGCGAATGAGTAATGTCAGAACATTTTTTATTTGCTATACTGGCTACAAACAACTGATTTTGAAAAGTACGACACAACCACTCATGACAAAAAGGCACCAATTATATTTACCGTCAATATTTGATGGTGGCATTTTTGTGGATTCGGTGTTTCTATCAGCTTCCTCTCAGCTGATTGAAACTCATCTAATGAACATTACAGTTTTGTCTTTCTTGTGCTCTGAAGTGCAGTGAAAACAGTTAGGGTTTCTCTCTATCTGCTCTCCAGTTCTGTCACGTTGTACCTTGATGTTGCTTAAACAACTTTGCTTAATGACTGCTGTTCATGTTCAAGCCTACAATGACTCACGTTCCTTCTTGTCATACTTTAGGCTCGTAATGTAAACACAGGAGAGCTGGCTGCTATCAAAGTCATCAAACTGGAACCCGGTGAGTTACCTCATCTTTGTCTCTCTTACTTTATCTCCCTTCTTTTTTTCTCGCTGTATCCTACTCCTCATGTTTTTGAATTCCTCTTTCTACTTTATTTTCTTGCTGAATCTAGGGATGTGCGCAACCAGCTGACTAGACGTTTAAAACTCGACACCCTTGCTAGTTGGCACCGGAAATACCAGTTGGTTAAACATGTTATTATTATATTATTAAACGTACAATGACACGTACTGGTTCAGAAATGTTAGGACACCCTCTGCATTTCTGTCTTTTTTTTCTTTTCTTTTTTTAAAAAGGCAGAAAAAGACAAATAGTATATGTCTGTGAAGGTTCTCAGTCATCCAGGTCATCGTAGTCTAAGGAGCTTGGAAAGAAAAGCGTCTGGACTTCTTTAAGTTGCTTGAAGACGTTTCACCTCTCATCCGAGAAGCTTCTTCAGTTCTAGGGTCAAATGGTGGAGAGTCCCAGATTTAATCAAATAGCATACTTTCTTTTTTTCTCTCGTTTAAATGACGAGTTAGTCACCTGGCGCATCATTAGGTGTTGTCCTACTTATGCTCTCTTTCAAATCCTTTACCCCACTTTTTCTTGCTAAATAATAGTTCTTATCTTCGTGTCTATTCCTTTATATCCCCTATTTTTGCTTTATCTTACTCCTTGTCTTTCCATTCCTATATCTTGCTCTTCATCTTTGTCTATTCCCTTTTCTGCCCCTTTTTGTTGCTGTCCAGTTTGTATTTAGTGTGCGTATATATCTCTCTTTCGCTCGTAAGTCATTTTCCTTTCTATGTTTTCTCTAAGGATTCACCAACAGATTGTTATTTTAGTCTGTGAAGTTCTTCATTACAAACCTCTTTTCCATACTATGCCCTCTTACCCAGCACTCACTGATACTTGTGCTTTCCCCCCCCCCCCCCCCCCCCCTTAACTATGTCCTTTCCCTCATACAGGTTAATTTCCTTGTCTTTTTCTTGTTTAAATCGGGCATTTCATTTAGTAAGTAAAATATTTGAATAATCCAAATAGTCAGCTGTTCAGATGCCCTTTCTTTGGGTAGATAGTGAGTTTTTGTCATTTTTGACATTAAAATATTCTTTCTTTCTTTTTTTGTGGTAATAGATGTCATCTGTGCTTTTGCTTGAGTCGACCCTCCCTCTTTAAGTAGCGATGATGACACTTTAGTTCACTTTACTTTACTTTACTTTTACTGCCCAAGCGACAGTGAGGCTAGACTTAGAGGCTTTTTATAACCACCTAGCAACAAAGGTGCAACTCTCTCTCCCTCCTTAGAGAGAGGAGATCAAGCCAGGAGATCTAGAGTTCAATCTTAGAAGCAATGGAATTTTATTTGGCCTCCTGATTTCTGATGTTGTATTTTTTTTTTTTTTATTTGTTGTTTTTTACTTGCTAATACCAATTTTTGAAAATTCCAAATTTCAAATCACACCAAATACAAGGTAAAAATAAACTTTTCTTCAATGCAGAATTGTATTTTTATAACTAAATCAGTTATCAGACTTTACAGTTCCCCTAAACTGCACAAGTTACACGATCTTCACTGTTAAACATCTCTGAAAGTAAATAATAGAAAAAATAAAGGAGTTAATGTACACATAATTTACCTTTCCAAACAAAAGCAGGTGTAACAGATTTCTATAAAAACACAAATGTACGTTTCTTGCATCATTTAACTTGTTTAACTTACATCATTCACCAGATAACAGGGGAGCAACCCTTTTCTCTTTTTCTTCCACTGCTCATACCGAGGCTCATATTGAAGCTACATGCTTTGCGGTTCCATCTGCACGCCACGTAGCTTTGGCCACTTTCCTTTTGTTATCTTTGTTTTTCTTCTTCAGTTTAATTAATCATCTTCAGCTCTGTGACGATACTTAATTTAAGTTTTCATGCCAGTTCACTGATGATCTAGTTTGGCGAACTTTGCATCACCCTCACTCGCAGCGAAGAAGTCGCTAACAGCCACAGGCAGACACTAACAATGTGTGGCTGCCCGTATGAGTGTGCAATATTTGCCAGTGTCAGTTTGCACATTTTGCACATGCATGAAAGGAACTGGCTCATAATTGGACATACACGATGTTGAGCAGCTGGTTACCAGTCCAGGCTAGGAATCCTGAAAACTAGTCTCCATCTGATCAGTTGGTGCATCTGTAACTTTGAATTCATGACAGCTGATTTGTCACTAACAATATCAAGCCCAAAAAATATTGTTTGGGGGACACTGCTAGACATTACAGGACAGCTGTTAAACTATATCCTACCAATGTGTATGCTATGTATTGTTTTGTTTTTTTATAGCATGTCATGAATTCAATCTGCAGAAAGTCCTATATAAAGAAATACTGTTTACTTACTTGTTTAATTACTGTACAATTTATGATTTTGGACTGATGAACTGCTTTGCTTCAGTTTATGCTCTTCTTAGTGGTTCAGACACAAGTGCAAGAACAGTCTGTCAGAAACAGAAAATAGCAAACAAACCCAGCCATCTATTCTGTAAGTCATAACAATGCCAAGATGCATACTAAATGATCACTATAATAATATTGTGTGTGTTTTTATTGAAGGTGAGGACTTTGCAGTCGTGCAGCAGGAGATTATAATGATGAAGGACTGTAAACACTCCAACATCGTTGCCTATTTTGGCAGTTATCTCCGGTAAGAGAGTGTGTGTGTGTGTGTGCCAGATGTGGAGTGCAGTATTTTCTTATGGTTATTATTAGAGTGCATTTAATTGATATTTAAGTGACTCATATTTTTATTCGAAAAAAGTATGAGTGTCAGAGAGGAAAAACACAAGCTGGTGTAAGATAGATCGAAGGAGGCGAAGGGCTCATACCTTGTGAGTAAATGTAAACATGCACTTAGACATAGTTCTCTTTGTGTGTGTGCAGAAGAGATAAGTTATGGATCAGCATGGAGTACTGTGGAGGTGGTTCTCTGCAAGATATCTATCATGGTAAGGACACCCAGGCACAATGATTCAAACCATTTCATTTTTACTGTGATCTTTGATAGTCTCTTTTCCCCCCTCATGCCTTCTGTCTTTTTTTTAATCTAATATTCCAGTAACCGGGCCTTTGTCAGAATCACAGATAGCTTACATGTCACGGGAGACCCTACAGGTAGTGTCTACAGTACTGATAATGTGTGCCAGATTAAGATTTAAAATTTCATCATCTTTATCATGTTATTGTTGTCTTATTTTATGAGTAATAGTAACGGTAACGTCATTTGCTGTGTAATTCTATTTGCAGGGTTTATACTACCTGCACAATAAAGGCAAAATGCACAGAGACATTAAGGTGAGTTTGGAGAAAAAGGCAGTGGGCAGTGATTTGTTCATAAATAAAGTTATAGTCATGATTAATTGTTAAATCTGATTTCTGAAAATCTACATATTGGCTCTACATTTACACTTTGTGAGTAACATAGCAATCTACTTCAGCTATTAGGCTCATTTTTAGTTAATTAGGGTCATTCATTTGGTTCAGTAAGGCTGTTTTTTGCATTATTATTATCATTATTATTATTATTCTTTTACACTGGGACTAAGCTTAATAAATGCTTGGGAAACCTGTTGTTGGTGCACAACCACATATATTAAGCATGTGTTTGTTATAGGAAAAATGAATAGTCATTCCCCACTAACAGTTAAGTCAATGACAAAGCACTTTGTAACTGTTTTGCCTTTCAGATTATACTTAGTAATACTTATTATAATTAGTAGTATTATTTAAAATTTAGTTGAAGTGTAAAATTGTGTGTTTTATCCTAAAGCTCAGTATATTTTGTTTTTGTTGTTTTTTTCTTTCCTTCCCCTACAGGGAGCCAACATCCTCCTGACAGACAATGGCTATGTGAAACTAGGTGAGAGAAACACGCAAGGCCTGCAATTACCTTCTGCTTCAACAGACTGAATCTGAATGGCCTCATTTGCTGACTTGTTTTTTTTTTCTTTCTTTTTTTCTTGGCCTCTCTGCTGTTCCTCTTTCACTTTGTATTTATTTCTTTACATTCTTCCTTTTCATTACATTCCTCTAATTCTATTTCCCTTTATCCACTTTTTCCTCTCCTTTTTGTTTTTTTCTTCTTCATTATTCCTTAGCTGACTTTGGCGTATCAGCCCAGATCACAGCGACCCTAGCAAAGAGGAAGTCATTCATTGGAACACCTTACTGGTAAGTTGTTTATATTTAACCAAAAGCTTCACTGACGTTGCATAGGGGTACGCAGGTAGAACAATAAAAATAAAACCCAGCAGGACAGGGCAAGGCAAGCACTTTTCATACAGAAGCAATTCAGCAATACAGAGTGCTTTACTGAGGAAAATATGAGACAAATGCATTAAAATTATAAAAAATTAATGGAAAAAAATTACAATTATCAAAATAAAAATTAATGATTAAAATAAGGTAACAAAATTGACCTGAAAGACTTCTAACCTTGCATTTCTGGAGCCAAAAACAATTACTTGAGCCTTTTCATCGGTGAGCTAAAGGAAGTTCTGGCTGATCCACTCACTGATTTGTTGGATACATTTACTCTTCCTGTTCTGTTAGAGTGCTTTAATCCATTGGAATTGATGGCAGTTCAATACAATGCTTGCTGCTAATGGGCCAATGTTGTACACATAGGGATTTGTCAACTAATGTGTTTCTCTTCTTTATTATATTAGCTGTTCTTTAATGCAAAAGAACAAAACCCAGAAATAAATAGTACTTGTTAGTTGTAGAGAAATCATAGAGCTGCATTTGAGGTTGGGAACTTTCTGTGCTGCTGCTGGGAAATACTGTACAAAGTTCATATTCTGTTCTTGTGTGTAGTTGTGTAACCCATTTGGATAGTTGATCATTCCTCCCTCTTATATGCATCTTGTTTTCATACAGTCCTTCTGTCTTGTTTCCTTGTATAGGATGGCTCCTGAGGTAGCAGCGGTGGAGAGGAAAGGGGGTTACAACCAGTTGTGTGATATCTGGGCTGTGGGTATCACTGCAATAGAACTGGCTGAACTGCAGCCACCCATGTTCGACCTGCACCCAATGAGGTAGGAGTGTGTGCGGGCTGTGATGATGCAATAATAGTAAAGAATGTTTACAATATTATTTGGAAGATTTAATTCTTACCATGTATCTCTGCATGTATTTAATAAAAGTCAGAACCACTGACAGACATTAATGTTATTAGCTTTAGATAATTTTTGTGTGACAAGTCTAAAGGGTTACTTTACAAAATGTTGCTATATTTATGTCCTGGAGATTTTAATCTTTATTCTATTCATATATTACACTGGCTTTAGTCATTTGGAGTAGATATTGTGTATCAAATTGGCTTTATTACTGAATGCTAGGAAGGCATGTCTTTCTACACTGTTAAAGGTGATTTTTCTCATTTGTATTTCTTCTCTCCCAACAGGGCTCTGTTCTTAATGACAAAGAGTAATTTCCAGCCTCCTAAGTTGAAAGATAAAATGAAGTGGTAAGACTGTCATGCTTTTGCATATATGTTGGTCTTGCTCACATTTGCTATAGATGTAACACCCAGCTGTTTAAATGACCAGTTTTTATCATTTTACAGGGCTAAAACATTAAACCTTTTTCCTTTTTTCTAATAGGACAAATAACTTCCACCATTTTGTCAAACTGGCTCTGACCAAGAACCCAAAAAAGAGGCCCACAGCTGAGAAACTGCTGCAGGTGAGGAAAGTTTAACTTTCAGACATTACAGTCCATCTCCAATCATATTTACATGATGTAAAACAAACAAAAATGATAGGGCTTCCCAGTCAACTTTTATGTTAAGTTAGGAAACTAGCCATGCTGACAAAATTGCTCAACAGTGTTTATAAATATCAAAAGCCATTTCAGATTTGGCAGATCTCCTTTCTGAGGCGGTCTGATGGATAGCTTCCAGCTCTGCTGCTATTTTTTTTGGTTGCTTTGTGGAAATCCTATTCTGGCCACCTGCATGTGGGCTCTGCAGGTTTGTCATGAACCTAAAATGTGCATATATAAACTACTGTGTCAAACTGACCCAGTATTCAGTTTTTAAGGCGCATGCCTGAGTGAGAGCAACCACACAGCACTACCACACACTATGCAGTTTTTTGTGCAGATTTGTTGCCTGCAACTTGGTTGTTTTCTTCAAAGTGAAATTCAGGTTAAAGGGTTGCTGTTTTAACCCAATGTAGTTCCGACCAGTATCTCAAAACACACAGTGAAAAGGTTACTTGTAAAGCTACACTTTAATGTGTTGCATCACTGCCCACGAGCCATACTTTAAGGTTGAAATTGGCCAAATTTAAAACAAGATGCCCAAACAGGATGTGTGATTACACCTCAAGCAAGCAGCATTAGACTTCCAAAATAAGTCTACTAAAAAATCCACTGTTAAAAAATTAACCTTTTGCAATATTTTTTTTTCCTCATTCGATCAGTCCTCAATATCTTTTAAAACTTCTAAGTGGTCATGGTGTCATGTATTATATATGAAGCGTTCACATGTGTACTAGGTGCATTCTGTGATGTTAAAAGGTACTGTGTATAAAAGAAGCTGGAGCAACGTGATACATGATGCATGAAGCAAGATCTAAATAATGGAAGGAAAGCATAAACTTCAGTTTGCTTTGTAAGCATCATTCATCACTGTGTGCTACAGCAGTTAGGGCTGTTATTTAAACGGCATATCAATTTGTCAGCACCCTAATGAGCTGCTGGATTAGTTGCAGCTCTGCTTATTTAAGAATCACATATTACCCAGTACAGTTTATTTATTTATTTTATATTTTTTTGGTTTAAAAATGTGCCATTGGTGATGTCACCTGGATTGATTCCAACTCTTGTTTCTCTTCCAGCACCCTTTTGTTTCCCAGCCTCTCAGCAGGACGTTAGCGATTGAGCTGCTGGATAAATCCAACAACCCCGACCACAGCACCTTCAACGACTTTGACGATGACGACCCTGAGCCTGAGGTAACCTTTGACCTTCAGGATTTTCTGTTAAACCCAAAGTTTTGTCGGGCCGAGCATAAATGTGATTGTGTTTTACTCGATCATGCTTCTTTTCTTCCTCAACTTCCTTCTGTCTCCTCAGTTGTCCTTTCATTAAATTCCTTTGTCATTCACAGCTTTTTCTCTCCATGCTTACTCCCTCCTTTCTTTGTCACATGTGAGTCATCTTTCTGCTCTGTCTTTCCCTTTCTTACTCATTCCTTTTTATCCACTTCTTCTTTTGCTTCTCTCAGATTTATTTCTCATTTTCTGTTTTTGGTTCACTTTTGTTTTTCTCTTCTTCTTTTTAGCACTGCTTGTATCGCCCCACATTTTATTTTCCTCTCCTGTCTTCTATTCCCCATCCCTGATCCTCTGAATCCTTAGTTTAAGTACAGGGGTCACTTTCTTCCCATAAGTCCCGGTGCTCGACGTGCACCCCGTTTTGCAGCCCGTCGGAAGGTACTACTGTTCCTGCAGTGTCTGCACTGATGTCATTCTAACACAAACTCTTCTGACTGTAGTTTTTTTTTTTTCGGAGGGGGGGGGGGGCAGGGGGGGAATAGGACTACAGAACTGAATGAATAAAAAGTAAATTTCCAGTTCAGTTTCTGCTGGTGTTGCCGTGGAAGTCGACATTGGTATGTGAAACAGTCATTTGATAGCTTACTGTGGCGGTTTCATAGACCTTTCTGTTGACATTCAAATCAGCTGACTTTATACAACTGCATCACACAAAATTGCGTCATTATTCTTATTCTAAAATTTGCTTATATCTTATGCACATTTTACTTGAATGCTTTAAGTAATGAGATTGTTAGAGATAAAAAAACAAATTCAGCTTTGCTCCTAAACTTTAACATTTTCAGAACACAGTTGAAGTTAATGATTTAAGCCACAACTGCACAGCACTCATGTGTGAACAAAATAGAAAGATAAGGGTTGGCTATAAGGAAATTCCGGTGATTTATTACTTACTGGGTTTTACGTCATCTCTGTGTAGTTGTGAACAAATAAAAGGCCATAATAGGATAAGGTCCACTGTATTTCTCCTAATAATTTGGGAAACTCTTGTATTACAGCAGCCAAAACATTAAGTAGAATAAATCATTGGATCATTAAAATAGAATAAGATAAAACATTATGGTAAAAATGTCACAGATCCCAATTAAAAACAAAAAATAATTAAGTAAAAAACTTTAAAAAACAGCGGTAGAATAGAAATGGCTTCATAAATGTAACAAATTATAAAGTTTATATTATTTATGACTGACATATAGTGACTATAGGCAGATAAAAGTAACCTTCCAACAACAACAACTGGCGACATCGGTGAGAATCAAAGGGGAATGCAAGAAATCGGGTCAGTTTTTCACTAGCA
This sequence comes from Rhamphochromis longiceps, assembly GCF_057381845.1. Classification (NCBI taxonomy): domain Eukaryota; kingdom Metazoa; phylum Chordata; class Actinopteri; order Cichliformes; family Cichlidae; genus Rhamphochromis; species Rhamphochromis longiceps. The sequence goes on along the minus strand of NC_140569.1, from coordinate 9,306,051 downwards.
CCTCAACTTGACTCTACTTTGCTCTACTCAGTTTCAGTTGTTTTCCATTACAGTTTTATACCATTTTAATGTCTTATATGTATGCAACACAAATACAACACAACCATGGTCTAGCTCCCTCTGGATTCTGTTGTTTGCACAAATACATCTGGATCTTGTCATTGGACCAGTGTTGGTTTGTGTGTAGCCCATTTCCTTATTTGCCATGTCTAAAAAAAAAATAGCGGTATTATTCTTGCGCAGGAGTCACCCTCATGACTCATCCAGTGACATTACTTCCTCGCCTATCAGTGGCATGCAGTGTTTTGACGTCACATTTTCAGCTCAACTTGGCTTGCTTGGAAACCCGGCCAAGTCGGCACTACCACCAAACAGAAAGCCCTAAAAGTCAACTTGAGCGGTTGCTAGTGGAAAAAAGGCATAAATAGCATCACTAAGGATCTTTTCCATTCACTTCAGTTCTGTAGCACCTGGGATGATAAAGAAATGCCTAAATTCATAAAGATGGCTTCAAAAATATCACATTGTCACTCTCTCTAGAATTATGTTTTTAAGTATTAAATTCATACACAAACTCATGGAAAAAAAACCCTCCAACATGTTGATGTTTCAAATATTAGACAAAAGAAAATGTAGTGTTGTGGAAGGCCAAAAGGCTGTAGGTTGCTAAAGTGTTATAGCTATGGACGCCATCTTCACCTGTCTTTAACCTTTCAGGTATTAATCGTGGTTTGTGTCTAATGAGAATGGACTATGAGAATAATTGCAAACAAGCAAACAAAAATGTCTGTTGGAGGAGCCGAGTTCTAAATGTTGCTTTGATTGATGCATGGTCTTTTGTTGTCTTGGTTTGTCTTCCAGTGCTTCATAAGCATGCACTGAGGTTGCTGTGTCATTAGATTTCTGTGGGATGGAGTTTGGATTTTATTTTAAATTAACAATAACTGTGGTTCAAAATAAGAATGGCCAGCTGCACTCATGACATATAAAATAACTAAGTACCGTTTTCCATTTCAGCATTTAAACCCTGTTTTTCCGCTTGTATTAAGAATGTAGATCATCAGATGATGATGATGAGATACTGTGTGACAATCTCTCTGTTATAAATCTTCCAATGTAAAGAGGACTTTACAGCTTACAGGTATCCAGTGTTTGGAACCAAAAGGGTGGATGAATGTTTTTCCTCTGACTGTGTTGCTGTTGTTTGTTTTGGTTCTTGCAGTGTGTGTGTGTGTGTGTGAGACTCTCTGTTTTTGCTGTGTCATCAAATCCCACCCACAGGAAATAGCAGTGGGATTATGTTTTTGTTCTTAAACCTATTGTGATCTTTCCAAATCTAGTGCAAACCACTACACCGAGTGTCCAGAGCAGCTTTGACACTGTCTGCTCTTCTTTTTATTTCCTGATAGTCCCCGGTTCCTTATCGTATCCGCTCCACCAGCAGGAGCACCAGAGAAGGAAAAACACTGTCCGAGATGAAATGTGAGTTGCTACAAAAGGTCAATGTGAACAAATACAATGTCTTTAGTATCTTTTTCCTCCTTCTTCAATAAACTTACTCAGTATATATATCTCCCTACCTCATGATATTCCCTTTCTCCCATCCTCCCCTCTCTCTTATTTTGCCTCTCTCAGTCGATCAAGTGAAGTTTGATAGTCTTTTGGAAAAGGAGACACAACCTCATCATGAACCGGTGAGTTGATCACATTATGTTTGTATGTGTGCGAATGAGATGAGATTTGTGTGGTTGTTAATTAACCAGTACCAACTTGGCTGTCCCTCACCTAATCACACATGGCACCTCCACCAATCTATGTTTTTCTCTGTCTGTGTTGAACCAATCCTAGTTAAATATTCTAAGGTTTAGGAATGGCATGTTTCGCTAATTATTATATGGGTATAACAACAGAATTGGCAGAAATCTAATGCCCAGTTGCATATAAAATCAGATTTACAGTAACCAGCAGGCTGTTGTGAATATATCGTAAAGAGAGTAGTCCCTGGTGGATCTTGTGCTTGCTGGAGGAATTAAAAGTCCAATTTGATCTGGAATGTTTTGGGATTCACCAAACCCTGAAGGCTGTGGCTGAACAGTGTTATTGCAGTAGCTTAAAATACACAACCCAGCTGGATAAACAGCTCTATGGATTCATTTTAATGAAGTTGTAACTGTAGACCTCTTGTTATTGCTGTTTGACAAACACAGGTATGATTTGTCAGTAGTAGCTTTCTTTCGCTACTGGTTGGACAGAACTCAGTAGAATAAAAGTCGTGTTCTTGGCTTTCATTTGCATAAAATTTGTAATTTATCTTGGTCAGATTATGCTCAGTTTTGGTCAAAAAGTTAGCATAGGTTCTTTAAAAAAAATCTTTGGCTGAGCTATGATTTCTTGATATTTTTTCCCAGTATATGTTGCTCCCCGACTTCCTTTTCACCTTTTTGTCCTTTCTTGCACGTCTTCCACTGTCCCCACCCTCTTAAAGTTGTCTTTGATAGTTCACCAAAAAATCTAACCAAACCTTTATTTTGTCGTCTCTTTATCTTTTGATCTATAAATTTAGATTAATGCTATCATATTAACCTCATATGATCTGTAATTCATCTTTTATCAACAATCATTCATCTGTCCATTAAATTTCTACTCTCTTTTCAAGGGAACTCTGGCAGCTTGCATTACATTTGTCTTGTGACATGTGTAGATTTTAGCTTTTAGCTTGTAGCTCCAAGATCCATCCAGTGAGGACTGCCATGCTGTTTTAGCATTCATATTATAATATTTTGATCAAAAGAGACTCTGTGCAAGTATTTTTTTTTCTCTCTTTTTTTGCAATAGTGGCCAAAAATCAAACAGACCCATAGTAACAGAAAGTACCTCTAAAACGCTGATCACAAGTTTACGGACACTCATCATGGGCTTGAATAACTTGGTAAATTCTGGCTTTTAACATGAACTGTTCTCTTTCCAGGATGAAATGATTGTACAGCATATGTCTTTAATAACTTAACAAAGCAAGGATTGAGTGCACAAGTTTGAAATATTTTTGGATTTCTTTAATCCACACAGGTTCTAAAGTATACATACACACCCACTAATATTTGGATAAATGTCCCTTAGCAAGTCAGACCTTTTGGTATCCATCAACCGTCTTCTGGCTGAATATTTGACCATTTTTCTTGTCAAAATTGGAAGAACTCATTTAAATTACACTTTAGCAGCATGATTCAAAGAAAATGTTAATAGCCTAAACGTACCAGGACATCCATACCCATGATGAGTGAGAAATGCATGTGTGGAAATACTACCCAGAATACAGCTGGCTACCATTAGTTGTTTAATTTGTATGTAGAATGTTATGAAAAGTACCCATATTATACCCTTATTAACTTTATATTTTGTAGGCTCACATATATGCTGTTGTAGCACAGTTTATTATTTTCTCTCCATTCCAAACCTCCATCTATGTTTTAAACTCACATCTGTCTCCTCCTCTCTTGAGATTATTATTCAAATATACTCTATCCTTTTCTTGCCAAGTCAAGCACCTATTAAAAACTAAATAAAAATGGCCTTAAGCTACGTACACACTGGAAGTGATTCATAGTGACCCATAGAAATAGAATGACATTTGGCGACTTGAAGCAAATAAAGACAACTTAACTCTTGCTGAGTTGAAGTGGGCGGGACACAAGATAAACTGTTCCCAACTTCCAGGCAAGTGACTGAAGAATACCCTTGACTGACATATGACCTGGTAGTAAACTATAGAGAGTAACTTAGACAACCGGAACCTGGAATGTCTAAAAGCGATGAGCCACCAGCTTGAAAGTGATGTGCGACGAGCGAATCATTTCCAGTGTGGACACAGCTTTAACCCAAACTCATTTTTCACAAGTCATCCCTTCCCTCCATATCACCATTCCTACCTGTTCCCCACCATTATTAGTCCAGGACAGGTTAATGTATTAACTGAGGTCTCTCTCGCTCTGTCTTGCTGACCAGTGTGATTCTGAGCCCTATCTGGACTGTGTTGAGGAGCTCTACTATACAGCAAGATCTAATCTGGTAGTACACCTTTAGTCTCTCTTTGTTTCAGCCTCTCCATCTCTCCAGCTGTTGGCCCATTTATTTTCAGTCTGTCAATTTTTAACGTCATGCTTTATTTAAAATATAATTTAATTTTTTCTCTCCATCTTGCTCATTCTTAAACTCTGAAGGATGAGTCCTTGTCCTACTTTTGTCCTTTTTCAGAGCTCTGAAACTCTCGGCTGCTCGATGTCCAACCTGTATATTTGTTATTTCACATTGTTGATCCATCTCTTCTAGTCCACCCGTCTGTTACTGCCCATCTTTATCTTCTGTTTCCAGCTTCAGCTTTTGCCTCACGAGCTGGTGTTGTAGTTGTCATAGTGATTAGAGTCGTTAGTGCTATTGTTGTTGTTGTTGTTCTTATATATGCATAAAACACACAGATTGGCACACAGAGGTATAAACACAGGGAGGGACACTACAGTGGAGAGGCATGTTACTCAGCAAATGTCTAGTTGAGATGTATTGAAGAATTGTGACAGAAGGGTAGCTTTCAGGGGGGAAAAGCATATTTTGGGGAAAGTTGGCTAACTTTTCTAGTATTTTCTCCTTTTAAAATCAGATTTAACTGGACTTCTGTACATGCAGTTTTTATGTGTCAGTAACCACTGAATTAAAAGTTTGTTCTAAAGTGCTTCAAAATGACTGCCAAGATACCTGCCAAGTCGTAAGACTTACTTCAAGAAAGGCTTTAATATAGAGGAAGATATATCAGGTTCAGCAGTGGAGCTGCAGCTCTAAAGGCTGGTAGTGGTGCAGTGCCTTGCTCAAGGACATCTAAAGGAGATTTAAAATATATAAAAGGCATGTCTGCTCAAATTTATTAGCACATACACTTTTAATGTGTGTTCTATGGTACTCAATATTTCTTTTCCATATTTCTGATGTTTCCACAGAATGCGCTTCTCTCATTTGTAAAGTGTTGCTTATGTTTTTCTAACCTCTTGTAGTTAACCAGAGTAGCGAGGCCTTGTTTTTTGCTTTGTTTTTTGTCTGTTAGTATGCGTGTTTCTTTGTAGTTTCTTTGTAGCATTGGTGTTTTGTGTCTGCTCATCTGGAGTGCGCATTTCCTCTTGCATGCTTTTTGCTTTCAGGCGTAACATTCAAAAATATTTCTCTGACAAGATGCTGCATTCACATTGTGGTTTTTATGTCACCGATATCCAACCAGAATTTCATTAGTTGATTTAAATTCAGGACCGTTGTCATAGTGCTGAATTTATTGTCAGCCTGCAGAATCATAAAATCTGCACAGCTGATTCTTTATTAGCCCGCACACTCTCAAATGTGCTTTATGACAACATAACACTTTTCTTACCAAAGTTATCTAAAACATTGGTTCCCAATCCACGGTTTGCGAGTCACTTAGGCGTCCACCAATGTATCTGATAACTGCTCCAAAAAGTTACTGGTGTACTTTACTGTACTACAGATACTTTGTATTAGGGGTGTCACTAGGGCTGTTCGATATAACGATATATATCGGATGACGATATAAAAACGTCTATCGTTTCATTTTACGCTATCGTTTGTTTCGTGGTGTTGCAAAATAAACTGTTTACGGCAATATTTTTTCATCCTTTTGACGGTCACTGTAGTGGCTATATTCATTTCTTCTTTCTCTCTTTCTCTTATATTTAATATAACCACACTACGGACGGACAAGCGCCTGTTTTTATGCGTTGTGGTTAGCAACAACGACGGTAACACCATCTCGTGTCCGCTTGTTTATGTTCCATATAAACCTTTCACAATAAAGCTCAAGATCCTGTTGAGACTTTTCAAAATAAACTGAATCACGTGAAAGAGTATGCAGAGTATTTATGGATGAGAAGCAAAAAAGAGCCGCCAGGTGCTAAAAAAAATAAACCTTAGACTCAAACGTTAGAACAGGCTTTTCCCTGCAGCACGCCGTGTAATAAATACTCACAAAGAAAACGGCGGCCGTTAAACTTATGTCTAAAAATGTACAGTTTCATGCATCGGTTAAAACACTCGACTCCAGCTACATGACGCGCAGCTGGAAACACTTCCCGCAAAACGAGCTGCACGAGATTCACAGAATTTACAGAAAATGTTACATTTTTGTGATTTATATTGTTATCGTGACGATAGATGTCTTATATCGGGATATGAGATTTTGGTCATATCGCACAGCCCTAGGTGTCACTAAAAATGTGTATTGATTGTTTGATTGATTTAGAAAACAAATATGTTAGTAATGACATATAATAATATTAGAAATACGTTTGTAGTTGCTCTTTGTGCATGCTTCTGTAAAGTTATGGCTTCAGACTCTGTCATACATTTGTGTTTTTTGTCATTTTACCCAAGAAGTCAACACAAAAGAGCAAAGCTTTAGATAAACTTGACCAATAGAAGTACTGCTGTCTAGATATTGCAGAGAGACTTATTTCTATCTTGTTACTGTGACTATTTTGACAAAGATAATGAATTGAGAAAATCCAATTTTAACATTATATGCCTCCTTTAGAGGTGTTGAATGCATTTGGAAGATAAAACCTTTTCGTTTAGTCATGTTTCCAAATACAAAAATACTGTAACTGCAGTCAACAGTAGTAACAGAATGTTCAATCGAAAGGACAAGGAGCACATCACAACCACCGCACTACAATATTTTACATTAGTGAAACCTATTTAATGATAGTTAATAAAAATGATTAACGTATCTACTGTCCTGTATTTCTTGGATTGGATTTTAGTGGAGTTTGGGTTTCTGGGTTAATTCATAGCTGGTAACTTCAGTAACCGACAGCATGTTACATTTTCTGTCTTTCCCTCAACTGTTTTGTGAAATAGTGCATGTTTTCACCTGTTTGTGACCTAAAAGGAACTTGTTTCATCTAGAAAATAAGTCATTGACTCAACAACAAGTCAGTGCATGAGACCATAATGCAAAATTTTAGGGTTTCACAAGCCCAAACGACAGGGAACCACTTTTTGGAAACAACTTCTGTGTTCTATCTGTGAAGCCAGTACTAGCAAAAATTAGCAGGATGAGTAGGATGATAATGTTTCTTTTCATCATTGTTTAATGATGACATTGAAATTAGTTACTTGGTGTGCACCTAATTATTGGTCCTTTTCCTAAATGTGTCAAATGCCAGACTTGTTTTGTGGCTAACGCCCGATGATTAATATATGTAGTATTGGACCACAATGTGAGTTCAGCAAGTGTCAGCTCTGTATAACTATAAATACCCATATGCTCACCATATACATCTGTGAATGTCTGTGGTTATGAATTATACTTCAGGTGAAAGAGCTTCTTATTGTGGGTATGATTTCCAGCAGGCTGCTGTAACGGTCACCACAGCTGCTACAGTGGCAGCGTCTGCAGTCATTTGGCAACTGAAAAGGGCTTCAGTGATGGCCACAACTTTAAACGTGGTTTACTGCCTCAGTTGGCCAAGATCTACAGCACCTGTTAATATATGTATAAATGAACTATTTATGAAGGGTTATGTCACAGTTGTAATCTAATTTGTCTTGTAGGATTTGCAGCTGGAATACGGTCAAGATTCATCGCGTTTTTTGGGAGGAAACAAGTAAGTCTGGCTTGTTTATTTTCTGTTTTTAAACATTTACCTCCCCCTGGATTCTCTTCTTTCATTTCATTGTCAGTTGCAGCTATCCTTCATTTTATTTTATTTTATTTTTTAAATTTTTAATGTCTAGATTGAGCGAGGATGTAGACAATAAGAAGACTTGGAATGTGAAGAGATTTTCTGTTGTGCATTTCAAAGTCTGTGCCAACTTTATGACACTGTCTGTATGCAGCTTTCTGCTCACAAGCATGCATTGTAAGCAGAAAGCTGAGGTTCAGATAAGCACAGCAGAATGTCCTCTAGACTGGGAAGGACTAAGATTTTATTCTCGATACACAAAATCAAAACCTGGGTACTTTTGTCTTTCTTTTTATTCTGTCATTTGTGCTTTTCCGACTTGTCAAACAGGAGTCTTCTCAAATCGGTGGAGGAGGAGCTGCAGCAGAGGTGAGTTTACTCCACTTTGGCGTCCACGTTCAGTGTCTTGGATCTGCTGGTGCTCTAACCACGCCTACCCATGAGCCAATCATTGTTTAACGGCAGGACTAATGAGGCCAATCACATGCAACTAATGCTATAGTAATTACTTCAGGCTGTCTCACTGCTCTCGGCGTTTTGGATTCTGCTGGGTTTTATTTCCTCTCAGGCTTGCTTCTTGCTTTGTTCTCATTAGGAAATGGCTGCGCTTCATAGAAGCTTCCTGCAGAGCATGGCTCTCACACACACATGCACGCACACACCAACAAACATGTGCAGTCACACATATGGACATAGAGTTTTAGCCACTGGGTTTCATTTTCTATGGAGAAATTCCTCTTCACTGCTCAAAAGATAATGATTGCTATTTATGTGCTTTGCTACTTTTGGTGAGTAAGTCTGATATGAAAAATGTGTTTCACTGAACTCTAGATTAGCTTGTACATTATTAGGCATCAGGTACAAAGTTGTCTTAAATATTTCCCTTAGATGTTAAACAGCAAATCTTAATAGCAGGTCTGCTGGATGGTTGCTTTGCTGCAGGAACATGTTAGCATTATTGTCTCTAGGCTAAAACATCTAAGGCTACAAAATGTTGTGGCTTTACTTGGAACTTAACACGTCCAGGTTTTCTGTCTTTTTGGCTCCTTTATTGATCAAAGGGTTACTTAACATCTTTGAGGTTTTTACATGTATAGTCACGTTAAATAAATATGAAAAATAACCTTATCAGATGTTTTAAATTGATGAACAGCAACACGTGATGTATGATGTGTCATTATTTATTTAACAAAAACTAAGACGAAACCAGAGGAAGTGCGTGAAACACTAAGTAAACCGCATCTGGAGCCACCTTTACCACCAATAACTTGAAGCAGTTGTTTTCTGTATGACTTCATCAGTGTCTCACATCATTGTGGCCATTGTTAAGTTCATATTATTATCTTAAGGTTCTACCACAGCTTTTCAGTCAGGATTGGACTTTCACTAGGTCATTGCAACACCTTGATTTTGTTTTTTAGTCATGCTTCTGTGCTTGGGATCACTGTCCTGTTTTTTTTTTACCTAATTGTGGCCAAGCTTTACCATATTTGATTCTACAATCCTTTGGCATACCAATGAGTTCATGGTTGGCTCAATGACTGCAAGATGCCCGGGTCCTCTGGCTGCAAAATAAGCCCAGGTCATCATTGGGCATGGAAGTTTTTATGCGTTACGTTGAAGTCATGTGTTTCTTTTTTTTTGTTTTTATCTCTTCAAATGTAGAACTGTGCATTATGGCCAGACATCTACACTTTGGTCCCACCTGTCCAAAGAAAATTGGTTGGAATGTCTTGTGGTTTGTTCAGATGCAAATTTGCAAACCTAAGCTGTACTGCCATGTTTTTGTTTTGGAGGGTTTTTTTGCCAGGAGAAAGAAGAGGTTTTCTCCTGGTAACATTTTCAAACAAGCAACACTTGAGCAGTCTTTTCCTGATTGTAGTGTTATGAACTTTTGATGTTTAACATGCAGGCTGAGTGCTGTAGAACCTGAGGTGAAGCTCTTGGGGTTTCTTGCAGTTTCTCCGAGCCTTGCATGATCTGAGCTTTGGGTGAACCTGCATCCACTCCTGGGACGATTAGCAAGCTTTTAAACGTTTACTTTTTTGAAGGTGCTCATGCTTGCTTATCATCATATATTCAAGTGCATTTAATTAGTAGCACCTGGTATCTACACTCTTTTAATTGTTGTGGAAGCAGTAACGGCGTACTTAGTCCTTCACATACTGCTTTGGTATTTTGTATTAAAATTATGACATGGTTTAATATGTTATGTGTTGTTGTTCATCAGAGGTTATATTTACCCATTTTTAAGACATGCTAAGGGCCAAATTATTTTTATTATCTCCTGATATGTAAAACATTAGGATAGAGAGAGTTTCAAACAAAGGCCGGGTTTCTCTGTCCTTGGGATAATGAAAGGACTTTTACCAGTATTTGAGAATTTGATATAATATAATATATAATATGATTTAAAAGGTTACGCTTACTGTTGACGTGTGTAGATCTATAAGGACTTAATGGTTCAAACTGGACCGCTGGGTTTGAAAGTGTCTGGTTGTGGAAGTAATTAGTCCTCAGACCGTTTCTCTTGGTTGTTCAGATGAGTCATTTTGCTGATTTTTGTGGATCGCAGTAAAAATTGGGTCATGCTTTTATTTGAACCTATTCAGTCCTTTCAGATCTGCACAGGGTCAGGAGTTCAGAAGTAGTTTGTGAACCAAGCTTCACTCAGCTTTCCCTCCCCTTCCCCCTTCTTCCTCTGTCCTCTTCTGCCTCTGCCTTCTGTTGTCATCCCCTATCTCCTTTGCTTGCTCCCTTTCTCCCCTGATCACTCCTCCTTATGCCCCCTCTCCCACTCCTCCTTTGTCCTTTCTTTCCCCGCCCCCCTTCCTGTCTTCACCTCCTCTCCCAGGGGCCATGTGGCACACTTAGGGGATGATGAGGATGAGGATGATGATGGTGCAGATGATGATGAAACTCACACTCAGTAAGTTCCCTCTCAGTCTTAGAACTGGAAGCCTCTCCAAATTCTTCTTTTCCCATCTTTCCCTCACTTGTTTCAGAGGAAAGACTGAGAAGGAAGACAAGGAGTTAAGGCTTCCTACCTTTGCCAGTTTCATCCACACATCTTTATGGAGCACACCCCACCATCACGCCACATACGCCACCTGTTTGTGTGTGTGTGCCTGCTGCCTGTGTGTTGTCCACGCTTTCTTAAAGCTACTAACAGTAACCCTAACCCTAAATGTTCACCAAGAGGCTATTGATATTTCCTCATATATTCTTTCAGTAGTAGAAATGTAATAAATGGAGAAGTGTAGGTGTCACGCAAACAACACAGCATTAAAATACACTTTATAGCTAAAGATTTGACATGATCTATATGGATCGTTGAGCCTGAGTTCAGTTTCATTCTTTAGATAACTGATGCTCATGACCTTGTCCTCTTGTGTGCCGTTGTCTTGTTTTGTTCTTCACTGGCTTCGCCATCTGTGTTCCTTCTTGCTCTGTGTGTGTATGAGTGTGTGTGAGATCACACTGCCTTCTGTCTTATCTTGCCTCTATAAAACTGGAGATCTGGCATCCAGCCTCTCCCCTCAGTGTAAAAGCCAAATGTCTGCGGCAGGCCAGAGTCTTTTTCCCCCCCCTTTTTTCTAGACAGATATTTTCCACCACCGTCAGAGAGGCCTTTTGTGCTTTATATTATAGGATTTTCCCTTCAAGTCATATCCACAACACACAGTGCTGTGATTGCACAAATGAAAATAACCTGAATTCCTAAAGTGGCTGCAACCTGTTGTGCTGTAGCAGTTTCTAGCTTTTGTAGTTTCTGTTGTGGTGGGGGGGAGGGTTTTTTTTTTTCTCTCAAGGTTTTTTTTTAAGGTGTTTAAGAACGATAAAAAACAAAATCTTCTAGCCAAACAAAAAAGGAAATTTCCTCCAGACAAAGGAACAAAAATATTTAGTCCCTCAGACTCTATGTAAACAATATAGAGAAAGTGTAGCCGAGGGGTGGGCAACTCCAGGCCTCGAGTGCCGGTGCCCGGCAGGTTTTAGATGTGTCCTTCATCCAACGCAGCTGATTCAAATGGCTAAAGTTCCTCCTCAACATGTCATGAAGAACTCCAGAGGCCTGGGAATGAACTAATCATTTGATTCAGGTGTGCTGACCCAGGGTGATATCTAAAACCTGCAGGACACTGGCACTCGAGGCCTGGAGTTGCCTACCCCTGGTGTAGCCGATGCAGAAACGACTTGAACCTGCACTCTGCTGGGACTGTTCTGGTTCCAAAAAGGGCTTCCAGTTTTATACAAATCTATGGAAAAATAACACTTTTGACTCCTTTGCTTTGAGACGTTAGACATTAATTAAACTGGAGACTTGATGAAGCGTTATTAAGTTTTATTGATTAAGTATGATGTTAATTCATTAGCATTTTAGTGTGAGAAAGGATGATAAACTTGGGTGTGCTTGTCATTGACAAGTCTGTAGCCAGTGAGCGTACAGTATCCGTTGGTTTCTCAGTCTCCAGTTTAGTTTGAGAACACAAACTGTTGCTGATCACGAAAACACTCAGCTTAAGCCTTCACATCCAGACTTGACGACCAACGGATGGTCCCCAAATCAACTTAGTTACTGAGTAAAAGTTAAAGTTAGGAGCATTTGGATTACATAGACACTAAATTTTGAAAATCTTTAGTGTAGGTATCAAAAATTCGAATAGATTTTGTTTCTTTTCAAGCATCTTAAAATAATTTCAGTTGCAAATAAATTCCCTTTTGCACATCCAGCATTTTAAAGTTTTAAAGTTATGATTTCAGCTTTGTTGGTGTTTTTTGGTAAAAAAAAAAAAAAGTATCCATAACTCGAAATTTTGACTTATTAACTTGATATTTCAAGAAAAGTAGCACTGCCAAGCAGTAATCTACGTGAATGACATCATTTCCTTGTTACCCGGAAGCTGAAGCCCTCAGCTACAAATGCTACAGCTAAGCTACCAGTAAGTAAGTCATGAATGCACAAATTGCTGAGTATTTTCAACGTGGCTTCACAAATGATGAAATCCTTGTGCTGAATCACATGGCGTTACTATCAGCAAACGTACTCTCAAAAGCACCAGTTTGTTGCGATACGGTTTTGACTGCGCATTCCTCTGCGCCATATCCTTCCAGGTACAAGAAAATGACATCATTCATGTAGATTACTGATTGGTAGAGCTAACTCGAAATTTACTCAAGTTACTTTTCTCAGAATTTCGAGTTGATAAGGGAAAATAACTCGAAATTTAGAGTTGTGGATACTTTTTTATTTTTTTTTTAGTGGTGGAAACGGGCTTCCATATTTTGGTCATAATCTGATTGCATAGTCCTTATCACCAGCCTTGTGTTTAGCATCAGTGCATTCTAAGAGAGCTGCTTTCTTCCGGCTTTCTTTAGAGATAATAATAATAATAATAATGGATACTTTATTGATCCCCATGGGGAAATTACTTGTTTTTCTCTGCATTTGACCCATTCACTCAGTGAAGCAGTGGGCAGCCCACTAAGCAGGCGCCCGGGGAGCAGTGTGTAGGGACGGTACCTTGCTCAGGGGTACCTCAGGGTAGCCGTTAAGTGGATTCGAACCGCCGACCTTCCGATCATGGGGCGACCACTTTACCTACTGAGCTATCCCTATCCCTGAGATGCTTTTATGTGTACTGCACCCATGCGTGGCTTACCACCTTAAGTGAATGTGTAAACTATGTCAGTCACAGATTAGTTTTGTACTGATAAAGTTTACACTTTAAGCTTCTTTAAGGGGGGGGTAATCTTTTTCTGTGTCTCCCACTCAGCTTAAATACTGCAACTTCTTTTCTTGGTACCCCCATCTTCATTTTTCACTGTGATTGGCTCCCAGCCTCTCTCCATTCTGATTTGTGTGCTGTGATTGGTTCTTGTCCATAACTTAACTACAACATTTATAAAATGTCATGGATAAAGTCTCTGAAATTGTGCTGGTCGGAAGGCATAATTGCAATTACTCTTCTATTTCTTTTCCTTAAAAAAAAAGATTTTAAGAGGTGCTTTAAATGAGAGCAAGACACAAACTCTAATTTATTTACACTAAACATAAATTTTAATTTTAAAAGTAATACTTTTACTAAAATATTATTAAGTTTGTCAGTATCAGCGCTATCCATTCAGAGGCTTTGCACACGCTGACCCTTCTTTGTTTTACTGTTGTCTAAAGTTCTTGTCTTACTTTATATTTCGTGGTTAACCTTTAATGACCTTTCTATTATATCAGTTTGTGTGTAAGTGGCATTGGGCTGTGGTTAAACCTGTTATTTGAGCCTTTGATTTCACATTCAGTGAGCCTGCAAAATATTACATCTCATCTGATCTGGGTTCACAAATGTGTCAGCATATTTTTTCGATTATTTTTAAAACAAATCCGACAATTTTATTTTCTATTTCCAATAAAATGGTTGGGTTTGGGGTTTTTTTTTTTTTTTTTTTAGGAAAAACTCTGGATTGTAATTATGCGTTGAATGTAATAACTTAGCTTATAAATGGCTTAAAAACGGCAAGTCAAACCATAGCTTCAGTGCTAACATTCTAACATATATTTATTGTTTCCCATATATTTCCTGGTTGTAAAAAACGGCAGCTGTCTTGAGTATCTTGTCACAGATTTTTCCCTCTTATTCTTCAGTAAATCAAGCACCATCATGAGGCCAAGGGTCCCACCCCCACTTCCTCCTAAGGTAGGAAAAACCGTGTCTGTAGTTAGCAGAATTTTTGAACTAGTAGCAATTTTAGTGCTCAGAATATGTAATAAGTAACTGATTTCTTATACAATCTTTTTCTTCTTCTTCTTCTTCTTCTTAAGCCCAAATCCATCTCCTCACCCCATAATCAGACGGATCAAAAACACGACGACAGCCACTCACACAGTGAAGATGACGGTGGAGGGGGAGGGACCATCAAGCGCTGCCCAGTACCAGAGACGCCGAGCCCCGCCAAGCCCGCCTCCTATGTCCCCCCGCGTCCCCCGCCTCCGAAGCTGCCGCCCCACCGCCGCAGTAGCCTAGGTAACGAGAGCCCGAAGCTCAAAGACGTCGAAAACTCTGCCACAGAGGATGATGGGAGCTTTAGGCATTTCTGGGAGTGGCTCCACACGCCTCACACAGAGGAGGAGCTGGAGGAGGCATGGGAGGTTCTCAAGGAGGTGAAAGAGGAGCAGGAAAAACAGGAGGAAAAGAAAGAGAGTAAGAGCAGCTGATTTGGTAGCTGGGTAGTGTCCGCAGACCCTGTCGTCCCCTGCGATTGGTTGTGTGGTCTTCCATTAGTCTTTCCTTGTAGTCTGATTTATTTGTTCCATGATTCCATTAACAGTAATGCTTTTTTAAAAGTTTTTATTTGCTTTGTTTCTTCCGTTCATCAGCTCACGCTCAACATGATTGTTTGTCTCTAAAGTCATTTTTGTGAAGACTGATTGGTTCATCCAATCCAGTGATCCAAACAATCAAATGCTGCTAAACCACTCCCCCTCGCTTCTTAGGACAAAGGAAGAGGAGAAAACATAGTCCTGGCTGACTGGTCCAGTTTTGATTCTTTTAACAAAAAATTATTCTGTGCATTGTCAGCTCTCACTTTCTAAAAGCGGCCTATTAGGGTCAGTGGAGGTTAAAGGTTTTCATGAAAATGAGCTGTTGTGTTGTTAGATTTTCACGTGAGGCATGGATCCCAAAAGCTCAAATATAACTTATTTATTTTTTTACATTTTAAGTTTCCAATTTTAATCTCAAAGTAGTTTCTTAACTCTCAGAATATTAAGCCCTTCATTGTCCTCCAATTATTCTTTCCCCCCCCTTTTTTGGCCTTTAGTGGCCCTAATATGTCGTTGTAGACATTCTGACAATGAAGTGTTTTTTAGTTAAATTTGCTGTTTCATGTTTCTTTATACGAGTTTACAGATGCCAAATTATAACTGAACTTATTAAACAGTAACAGAAATGCCAAATTTTATAAAAGTTTGTAATCCCGTTTTATACTTTAGGCAAGTGACTAAATCCCCATTCTAGTGTGCCTTTTAAATGTTTGCATTGTTGTTGAGCATTTCGGGTATCTCAGTCATGCTCTGATTTTTTTTTTATTATTGTGTTATATAGTGTTACTTTGACTTGGAAGTGGATAAGTTGAGCAATTAAAATTTGCTGCCACCTATGACCTAATCTCAGGACAGGGATATGCTTCTTTGGATATTATTTTTGCCTTTTTGATTTTGCACAGAGAATGTAGATCCTGCATATTTTTAAGTTTATTTCTCTAGTTTTTTGATTGCGCTTTGGAAGCTTTTACAGTAAAGTGTTACATTTAATAAGCAGTATATGGTAGATATATTAACCATGGTGTTTTGGAAATAATAACAGTTCAGTAGATTGAAAGCATAGTGTAGAATTGCACAGTCATGCTGGAATGGTCGTGCTGTAGGCACGCTCAGGTGAAAGTTGAACTGTCTTTGACGATATGGTTATGGCTCTAATCACGACAGGAAGCAACATTCGTGCGTAGCTCAAATGGTTTTGCCGTTAACTACCTGTCATTCGCTGGTTACTCGCTGGGGTAGTAAAGGAGAGAAACTGATCAATAATTGACTGCAGTTTGTGGTGCATTCACACTCCCCCTCGATCATGACCATATTTGATCCTCTGTTTTCTTCCTGCTGGCCTGCTCCTTCCCTCCTCCCCCCCCTCTCTGCTCCCAATAGCTTGTTTTTGTTTACTCTTTAATATTAACACTCCTTGCTGTCTTTAGTCTTATAAATTAAATTGTTCTCATTAAATCAAGTGTTTTTGTAGATGCGTCATGTTTATTTTGGCTTTCTTTGTTTTCAAAGCTTCACATGCGCACACACAGTCTCTCTGTCTCTTACCCGCTCTCTCTGTTTCCTGTGTCACTCAAACACAGTAAGTTGTGTCTGTTGTGTCTGTTGTTGTTGTTGTAGGTAATGGGCTGAACTCTCCCCACAATGGCGAGAGGGCCAGCCCAGCAGAGAGGCAGTCCACCATGCCACCTAGTGTCCCCATACGGAAGGACAAGAAGGATGTTCCGGTAAGCATGCAGGAGTGGCTCAAGGACCCACAGAGGTCTTGAGGGAGGATGCAGAGTGCTGCCATTGTTAAAATTATTAATAATCGGCATAACACTGTGTGGAGAAGAAAGGCCAAGTCAGGTGAAATGTATTGGGTAGTGTTCTTGTCAGTGCAAAGCCAGTGAAGGATCCTGACCTTTGTTGCTGTTGCAGCTCTTGCTGATCATCACTGTTTTTTAAAGAAGAAGTGGAATTTGGGCATCTCCCAAGTCAATAATGGATTATAAATCAGGGGGAAAATAAATTCCATAATGTTCAACCCTTGAGAAAGTTTAGAGGAGTGCTGTATGAGAAGTTATGCACCTAGATAGCTTCATCTACATACTTGTCAAACTGAAGCACCAGATGGGTGTACTTCAAACTATGACTAATAGCTTAGTGAGCTAATTCAGCTACAATTCTTTTATTTAAAGCATGTTTTAAGTGCACTATAGACTATCTGCTGGGAGAATACATTTTATATATACAGGTTGTTATGCTCATATATATCATCCAGTCATTTTATTATTGATGTTTTTAATGTGTGTTTGTGTTTATCACTTCCTTAGAAGCCAATCAGTAATGGTCTCCCCCCAACACCCAAAGTCCATGTAAGTATGGGTCTTTTTTGCTTTGTTTGTTTGTTTTTAAGAGAAAATAATGTAGTTGAGTTAATTGGATTAGTGTTGTAAAGACTTCTTGGCATTGCGGATCTTTTTGTTCCTATACAAAAGTTTTTTTATGTGCAAAATATTAAATGAAATGAATTTACTCATTTGGAAAAAAATGGAAAACGAATCCATAAGCAAGTTAAAATATTACTTTTTAGTGTGGAGTGTCTCACTAAAGGCATTTAGATCACAAGGTCTCCGAATCCTTTAAATTAAAAAAAAATAATCTTGAACTTCTTTCTTTTTCTCCCGTTTCCAGATGGGTGCGTGTTTCTCCAAGGTGTTCAACGGCTGTCCCCTCAAGATCCACTGTGCCACTTCGTGGATCAACCCTGACACCAGAGGTAACCAACAGGAAAACACTATCAAAGTTTATTTTACAGGTGTTGTTTTCACTTTTCACTAAGCACGGATCAAATGCTCTTTTGTGCGTTTCAGACCAGTATTTGATATTCGGAGCAGAAGAGGGAATCTACACATTAAACCTCAATGAGCTACATGAGACAACAATGGAACAGGTGAGACTAGAAATCGGTAATTTAACATAATGCTATATACTTTCTGAAAACAGGGTATATTAGTTGTAATGTTATACATGTGAGATAGTCCAGTCTTTGAATCAGACTGTTTTAAATGTTCTGGCACTCTGAGATGCTCAGATTACTTTGTGTCCACCTGCAGCTCTTCCCTCGGCGGTGTACCTGGTTATATGTCATGAACAACTGTCTTCTTTCCATATCTGGTGAGTTGTCGAACATCATTATGATAGAAGTGTGTGGCACTTGACTGCCCTTATTACTTTCACCCATTTGTCTCTGAAATTGTTCTTAAATTGGATCATCGGCGCATGATTTTTGATACAATGTGTTTTATTTCTTCAAATATGCTTTTGTAGCTTGTATCGTAGGTCACTACTATTATTTCCTTTTAACTGTTTCTTCTATATCCTGTTTCATTGCAGGAAAAGCCTCTCAGCTGTACTCCCATAGTCTAAGCGGTATGTTTGAACAGGCCAGACAGTTACAGAAGTTACCAGTAGCCATTCCCACGCACAAGCTGCCTGATAAGATAATTCCCAGGTAACTCTACAACTAAAAAATCTAAGCTGTGAAATATTTATAGCCTCTGTTTCCTTGTAGTTTTTTCCCCCCTACATAAATTAAATGTCACTCCTGCTTATTTTAACTAATTTAAATATGTTTTCAATAAAACCAGAAGTTTGTGCCAGTTCAGCTCTATATTTGGATCATATTTCTTTATTATAGGAAGTTTGCTGTGTCCAATAAGATTCCAGAGACTAAAGGGTGCCAAAAGTGCTGCGTAGGTGAGTTTCTGTAAATGCTGATTTTATATTTTCTTTTGTCGAACACCTGTTTTTGTTTTTTAATTATGTTCTGTGACTAACTTTATTTAACTGTATCAAATTCGGACTCGTTGCATGAAACTACCTCGTGTTATCTTGTACTGTCCTGTGTGGTGTTTGTGCAGAACAAAAAATAGCACTGAATTATAATTTTTGTGCAAAGAGGAAAAATTCAAATGGATTCATGGTCGTTGTTGTTTTTGTGCAGTTCGTAACCCATACACAGGTCATAAGTACCTGTGTGGAGCCTTCCAGTCAAGTGTCATGCTGTTGGAGTGGGTGGAGTCAATGCAGAAGTTCATGCTCATCAAGGTCAGTTTTGAATCTCCCCAAAAATCAAGATAATGTTCATTTAATTTAAGCTCCTTTCCTAAGCACGTTTTATTACACAGTTACAAGAAAGAAAATAAGTATTTGCACACGCAAGAAATTTTTCCACAATGCTAGCAGTTTTTGTTTTCAAGATTAAAAGTTTGAAAAGACCAAGCACAGTGTTAATTTTGCTTGGCCACGAGTTCTGCAGTCCTGGCAGATCAGCTGATATTGGTGCCAGTCAGTCAGCAAATGGCTCAGCTGATTCCAGTCAAATGATTTTATGATTATATCGAAATACAACACATAGCTTTCTAAACTTTTTTTCCTTTTCTATGTAACAGACTATTGACTTCCCACTACCCTGTCCGTTGGAGGTCTTTGAAATGTTGGTGGTCCCCGAACAGACCTACCCTCTCATCTGTGTCGCAGTCAGTAAAGGAACTGAACTCAGCCAGGTGGTCCGATTTGGCACAGTCAATCCCAACTCTACCTCCTCCTGGTTCACAGAAGCAGGTGAGAACACCGCCCGGCTCTGTCAAGTTAAACCAATAACAGTTTTCTTTGGTGGGAACAGCACGAGAGCCAAAGTAATCCTCTGCCTTTTTCTCCTCCTCTGCAGAAACCCCACAGACATGTGTGATCCATGTCACTCAGCTAGAGAGAGACACGATCCTAGTCTGCCTCGACAGTGAGTCGCTAATAGATTTTAACTCATCTTACCCATTTATGATCTTTTCAGGTTCAGATTTAGAAGGTATTAACACTTATTTTATTAGTTTTACCAAACTGTTTCCTCTGTCTTTTTTTGTTTTTCCTACTACAGGGTGTATAAAGATAGTGAATCTCCAGGGTCGGTTGAAATCCAGCAGAAAGTTGTCAGCCGAGCTCACCTTCAACTTCCAGATTGAAAACATCGGTAAACAAAAACAGAAAGACTACATGGCACGGATATCTTCTAGTGGGTTACTGTTGATCTATAAACAAACCTTAATCCATATTGTTTTTCCTTGGGGTTTTTTTCTTTCCTTTTTTTATCCAGTTTGCCTCCAAGACAGTGTATTGGCGTTTTGGAGACATGGCATGCAGGGACGGAGTTTCAAGACTAATGAGGTGAGATTCATACTGAGCACATTTAAGAGTAAAACACGCCCTTCAGGTGGCCTCTGTGCGCTGTAATAATGTTTAGTCCGCAGCATCAGGGTGTCTTATTTAATCTTACTTTATTAGGATTTTGGGCCTTACTGTGGGTGCTCAATATAGCCTCAAAAAAATCACATCACAGTAATTCAAGGGATAACAGGGTGTATCAGTTTCCATTTCTACCCAATATTTATGTGGCCTTATGGATAGTATCATAATTACACATTCTTACATGGTTGCAAACCAGGATTAAATGCACATGCAGTCTGTCAAAACGCTTCACTCTGACTATCTGTCTGTTAAGCAATGACGCATCAACCGTGCTTCCAGGTCCAAACTCTGCTACTGTGTTCACTGAGGCTGTCGCCACTTTAAACTGTTGCAGTGTTTTGTCTCTTGTTTTATTTTGCACAAGTCTCTAAGAATAATCAGTGGTCATTGTCGGTCTCTGTGGGTTTTTATTAGCACTATTCATGTGCAAAATGTCTTTAAAATCACTTTTTAAAATCTTAATCCTTTATATTAAATCATTAGTGAGTATTTGGCAAAAGTCTGATGAGACATCTGAGTCAGATCATCAGTGTTTTACGGCATCATTTAGCACCTCTTCTGCTTTCTTTCATCAGATCACTCAGGAGATCTCAGACAGCACACGCATCTTCAGACTACTGGGATCAGACAGGTGAGAAACACTTACCTGCCAGCATTTCCTTACAGTTTCATACCTGTCACACACACATGGACACACATTTAGGTCTCTGTTAACACTCTCTTTAATGTCTCACCACTAAAGACATGATGACTGTAGAGAGCAAGAGGCTGAGGAAAAAGGCCTCAAACTTCCCAGGTACACTCACGGGTCGCTGGCCACAGACGGCCCAAAACTTCTGCCGCTTTCTATCAGAACTTTCAAATCCTGCTTGATGCCAGATGATGGTGATCAGGAAAATTCAGAGAGAGAAAATATGGGAATTTTTTTTGATTAAATGATGAGAGAAGAGACACCAAAATTATATCTGGTCTGATTCCTTCCTGCTTAAACTGTCAGATGCCATAAGTTCTTTCAGTTTAATGCTGGGGTTGTAGACCCTCGACAAAGCACCAAAACAGACATACTTGTGTAGAGGCTGGATCATCTTGGTGTCTGTTTTCTCATTACTGAGGCTGAGTATCTTCAAGTTGTGATGTGTGATTCTTTGGGTTGCTCTGAAAGAGTACTAACAGCTTTCTCACAGTTTTCCTCCGGGTTAGGAGAGTACTCTTAGCTTCAGAGTAAGTCATGTTTCTCTACTGCCTTTTTCCAAATAACAGGGTTTTTACAAGCTTGGACCATATCCCGTTTATTTTTTGTTTTGTTTTGTTTTAACACGCTAAAAAACCAGCTGGGCTGTTCTTTCGTCTGGGAAAGGGTGAATTGTTTTGCTACCTTGACTTGAAACTAAACTAGATGTTGTGTGTGTATGTTTTATCTCCGTGTGTGTTTTGTGTTGCAGGGTGGTGGTGCTGGAAAGCAGGCCTACGGACAACCCTACAGCCCACAGCAACCTCTACATCCTGGCAGGCCATGAAAACAGCTACTGAGACATGCACACTAACATACGTGCACATAAAACACGCTCTGTAGACATCCCAGCATTAGTACAGGAAAGGGAGCAAGCGACACACTCATCCCAACTCCACTTTTATCCCACCCAGCCTTCATCTTCTCCCCTGGCCCGACTAGCAGTGTGTCTGGGAGATGTTCATCAGTGCACATGCGGAATCCCAGTTGCAGCGTTTTATAAAGAGCTGCAGTGTTATGTGTATCAGTGAAGTGTGCGTGTGGCGTTAGAGCAGTGGGTTGTAGACCCGTTTCTGACAGTGTCAGGGTTTTAAAACTCTTGGCCTGAGGCCGCTTTAGATCGGGATAGCCAGCTGGCCCCTACCCTGGATACATCACCCTGGGAACAATGTCTAGCACGGAAATTTGACTCCAACACTACTTCTACTACTACTACTTCTACATATGCTACTAACACTACTGCTACTGCTACTGCTGTTTGCGCTAAAGCTTCACAGAAGGGCCATCTTGCACAGAAAGCCTACCCTTCTTCTTCATTGCTCCTCCTTCCTTTTTTCCTTACTTGTCCCTTTTTTTAAAAAACGACACCTTTATTTATTTTTGGCATGACATGCTTTTAACAACCAGGATGAATTTCCTTTTTTATTTGTTGTCTTTTTAAAAAATAAAAAAGAGAAAACCAACTAAAAAGCTTTGCCACTTTCCCTAGCATCAAATTCCAATACTCGTCACCACACAAGTGCTTAATTGACCTCTATTTAATTGTTGTAAATATAAGTGTAGTATTATTTTTGACAGAGACGAACACTAAAAGGGTTGTGTAGATAGGTGTGCGTATAGTTGGTCTGTACAACTGTGGAGACGAAATGCGAGACAAATAGACACGTTGCGACAGCAAATTCACTCCCTAGTTCCTTGATCATGTGACCCCTGCAGTCTCACAGACGAACATCTTTAGTAATCTGATATTACTCTTCTCATGGCTTGGACCTCAGGATCAAATTGAGCGAACACAGGACACCGATTGGCCGTTTTTCACTCTCAGCGCGTCGCTGTCATGACTTCCTGCTTGTTTTCATCACGTGACCGTCATCAGGGTGGACGAAAATGATCATTTCCGCTCGTTTCATTTTGTTTCTTCTTTTATTTTTTAATCAGAAATCTTTGTTTATTCTTCAGCAATATATATTTTTTTGCTATTTTTATTGAACCACTGGTGTTACAAATTTGCACAGAGAAAAATGTATTTCATAAACAAATGTGATGTCATTATAATATATGACCTTGTGTGTGTATGCATAGTGTGTATGTGTGTGCGCGTCTGTGTGCGTAGACATAGAATATGCACATATAAGAGTGTCATGTACAGATCTGGTCTTTAACAAGTGACAAGTTTCTGGTCACTTTATTAAAAAAAAAAAAAAAGCATCAGCAGATAAGAAAATACAAAAAGAGCTGGATATACAGTCATTTAATTATATCTGGTTAGGCTGAAATCGAATTAGCTTTTAGCCCATTGGACAGAAATAATGTGTTTACAAAGTAAAATGCAGACCTGAATCATCTGCAGCCAGCCTGCGTTCCACAGTCACACAGAGACTGAACAGAGACCCACCGCCGCTGATCACTAGAGAAAAGTTAGCCCTAGTGTTGTCTGACCAGTTAATTAGCTGGTTGCTAGGTGAAACTGGTCACAAAGAAGTACAACGCTTTTACAGATTTATTAGACCACCACCCAATGTAAGGTTTATGCCACAGCTGCTTTACTGTTTTATAAAAACTGTTACAGTTACAGTTATTTGCTCACATTCCTGAGCAGAAAAATTAGTTGTTGAATGTTTAGTTTGATTCAGTGTGCAGGCTTAAATTTGGGTATAAAAGCAATAGTTGCCTCCTTTAAAAAATGGTGTTTGCTGCGATGAAGCACAACTTAATTTGTGGATCTACCATCCAAACTATGGGTAACTGCAGCGGTGTACTAGCAACCAAAAGCAATCACAAGACGTTTTTTGTGCAGCACCCTATTTGTAACCAGTCTCGGCTAACAACAGTCTGAAATCGCCAGCATCCAAGTGATTTCCAACCGGTGAGCCACCGCTGTAACACAGGCAACTCTAAACTAAAACAACATGGCTGATAGGCTATAGTACATTTCACTACACTGAGCAATAAACAGTGGTGGGTTACCATTATCTGACCTCAGTGAAATAATGCAGTAACAATAACAGCATGTATGTGGTGTTAACAGTGCATCCACATCCAAATATATTACTCTCCATATTGTGGTATTGAGTGGTGTAGCCTGTAGCGTTATGAATAATGGTCTGCTGGTTTAAATATGGTGCAAAGGCTTGCTCAATAATCCAGTCAGACTCATTAATAGAAATTTCTGTGTAACACCTTTTTTTTCCTGTATTCCTGAGAAATATTTGCAGAAGTTTTCATTGTCAGCTGTGACTTTTTTTTAAAGACCCATATCTGTATGAGAGCTCACACTACATGCATGTAGATGCGCACTGTCTATGTAGGAGAGTCTACGTGTACCATTTAGTTTTCCAAGCTGTGACACTAGAGGTTCCTACTGAGGACACCAGTGTAGATGAACCCGAGATACCGTGCGTAATCCTGAAATCTGAGACATTTGCCTGTCGAATGGTTCACGTTCTCAAAGCTTCTCTCCGAATTTTTTTCCCCTATATTTATAGGCTAAAGCAAATAATTAAAAAATGCAGTAAATTGATCAAAATGAATATAAGCGACTCTTTATCAGATCAACACGTGACACTGAAAATTGAAAATAAAATTTATTACAGGCCGCAAATCCTGCTTCAGCAACCTTGTGGTTTTTAGTGCATCTCTGTCCCAGAGATGAGGCACAGCAGCGGCTGCAGCATTGTCTTTTAAATTTTCACGGGAAATGATTTCATCTGTCACAAGTCTGATTAAAGAGAAATCTTGCCATTCTTTGGGACTGACAGTTGAAAGTTTCACCACAGGTGGTAATCTGTTACCACCTGTAAAGAGTAAAACCACACAAACTATTCATAACGTTTTCATCCGATGTATTTGTGGACACATCTGGAATCATCTTACTAGACTCCAGTTCGCTGTAAAGCAATAGGATCAAGTGCAGAACGGTTGAACTCGGCGTGAGAATAGAAATGCTCTGCCCTTTTTCTTTCAGCAAACAATAACATGTATCGATTTTACTATAAATTGCCTGCAAAGTGCATTAGTGTCCCAGGTGATTGATTTAGCCATTAATGAATACATGTGCTTCCTGCCAACAACCGTGATTATAGACTGGGAGTCATTTCATAGCTGCAGCCAAGTCCTTTATTAAGTTATTTAAGCCAAACAAAAAAGATTAAGCCACAATAATCATATTTTTACCCTTTAAGTTATGAATTCAAGTTGATTGATTTTCCTCACTTGAGTGGTTGAAATGCCAGTGTCATCATCAACCCCGCATGACCAGCCTCTTAGCGAATCGTACTATTTTAGAGGGGAAATGAATCAAGCACTCCGAAAATATTTCACTCTTCATTTTTGTAATGCTAAAATATGTTGTTGAAACTTCCTCTGGCCATATTTAGAAAATCTACCTCGTGGTATCTAGATCAAAGAAAAAAAAAATCTAATACTAAAGACAGCCATCAGCAGCACATGAGGTTAGCGTTCAACCATGTTCTCTAAACTGGCTCTTAACTGTCTGTGTCCTTTCAGCTGATGTGTGTAAACGGAAAAAAATTCATTTAGCTGAAAATGGCTTTCTCAGTGTGAGGTTTTCTCAAAATAGCCATCTCAAATAATTCTTAAATATCTTAACACTTCTATGTATCCTCTTAGCTGCACACCCGACTTCTATAATGTTTCAACATGGCTGGAAAAAAAGGGGGGGGGGGGAGCTATTCCTGCACCCCTAACCACCTCTGCCTATTCTTTCCTGTTAAAAACATTTAAGTTTGGGAAATCTGTCTATTTAGCATAACAACAAAGTTCATGTGGGATTGAATGATGCTCTGTTTTCTTCTTTCTGCCATCATGCACACAAGCGTAATCTATAATCCTTAGAGCAGGTGCCAACATGGCCTTCCTTTGTGGGTTTTTGCTGAAATGTTAAAAGTGTGTGTTTCATAACCTCAACTGGGCCTGGATCAAATCGCATGTAGAATAAGTCACGGAGACGTTTAATGTGCTTGGAGTTGGGGATTGTTTTCTCCAACAGAAGAGATTTCCCTACCTGGTGCCCAGAGCAGATTTGCGAAAGCCGTTTGATCCGGGTCTCATCCCTATCTTAAACAAAACACAATACGTCACCTCTGTTCTGTGGCTATTTCATCACCTTTGTCTTCTGTTTTCATATTGCAATGCATATGTTATGTAATGTATATAGTGTAAAATAAAATGGGTTTGTTTTACATACTGTATAATTGCCTATATTTTGTTTCAGAAGTGTAACAGATTTATGAGATGACAGGTTAACACATTAAAAAGATGGAACTGAACCATTTGGGTCTTGGCGTGGTCATTTTGTGGTCACAATTCAGTGAAGGTCGTTTTCACTGATGACGTGGTAGGAAAGGCACTTTGTGTGGCTGACGGGGTTAAATGTGGCTGGGTGGCATGTTACAGCTTTCCAGGAACCCTCAGCAGAACAGCCATTGTTAATGTTGGAAACACCTGTGGCATTTATACTGTGACAAGTCATAAAGGATGCTAGACCTCACCCAATTGTCAGGCAGACAAGTGAAGCTTGCACAAAAACTGGGTCCCTGCAACAGGAGACTGGGCCTCATTTACTACAGTATTTGCATGAAAACATTCGTACCCTGCACAAAAAATGAGTTTGCATGCAAGTTTGGATTTATGAAGAGTGTGTGGCAGCCTATTTTGTTGTCACCACCATGCCTATGTTAGTAAGTCAGAATCATTCGTAACATATAGGCTTGATCAAGCTCCGTACAACTGATATTATCGTGGTGATGAAGTTGTAAAAGAGAAGTTCGCATCTCTAAGACAAAAAAAAAAGGAGAAAGTCTGACTGTAGAAGTTAAATAATAGTGTCTGATATTCAATGGTTAATGTGAAAAACAACCTGACAAGGAGAAAACGGGTGGAGGGCAAGGATTGTGTAAGACATTTACTGCAGTAAAAGAAAAATTTACGAAATGGTGCCAAGAAATTATTTTGTAAGCGGCCTGTACACGCAGGTTTGTGCATACAAGCTGTAAATTAGTAAATGAGGCCCAGTTACCTCAAGCATAGCAGCAAAACGTCTACATTATGGCTGAAGAATAAAGTTTCAGAATTATTGCTGGAAAGGTGGCAACAGTGAATCGTGGGATGTATTTAGTTTTTAGTGTCACCAAAGTTTGTCTTCGTAGTTTGAGATTGTCCAACTGTTGTAGAAAGTTGGGAGTGATATTACTCTGTTTTCAGACTGAGTGTTTTAATCTTAGTACTTAAAAAATTAGGGGAAAAGAACCAGATTCCACAAATTATACAGTCTGGACCTTTATTCAAAATTCTGACATTCGTCTTTCTTCACAAAACAATTCATAGAAATAATCAGCACAATGACAAAAATGTACATTACTGTCTTTCAGCAAAATGTTTAATCACGAACAAACATACACAGATTTTACCTGCTTAGTATTTGTTCTCCTGAGTATATGCAACAATGTAATTCTGGGTATTGCTTAAAATCATTAAGAAGACTGAAAGAAAGAAAGATGAGCTGGAGTGAAACTGTTTAAACGTGCGATACAACGTTTTTGTCAGGGTGGAAAAGAAAAAGGAACATGTTATAGAGGAAAGAAATGGAGTGAGACTTTTTACAGTGTGGGGCACCATTCATCACACATCTAATGTTAACTGACACAAAATTATATTGTTTTTAACCATGGAGTCCTGTTTAATTTATGTTGTTTACTGCCTGTCTTTTTGCTAGTCTTTCGCTCTACAGCTTAACATAATAACACTGAATATTAGCAAAAGAGCTCAATGTTTACTGTATAACCGCATCATATTTCCCTCAGTGTGAAGGATTTTGTAATTGAAACATAAATCAGTTGCTTATATCTGTACAGTGTTTATACAGCGTCTATAAGTTTTAAAGAAAGGAAAAACAGCCTCTATTTTCTCTCATTAGTATATATGTATGATGTACATGCATGTATTATACAGCATCTTTGTTCATGTGTCACAGTGCCTGTTTGCAGAGCAGTGCTCATACAGCTGTGCCGCGGTTCATCTCCAGCTGGACCAGTTTGGGGTTTTTCCCCGGTGACTCATATTCACCATTATTTTGACTTTCTGGTGTCTTCTCACCTCCTTTCTCCTTTTTCTCATCACTAGTTCTGTTAGGAGGAAAGAAAAGGGTTTAAATTGAATACATGTTTTTCCTTTCAATCTTGCCTTCTTTTTGGCATCTTTGTTTCTTCAAGTTAAAGAAACTGCAGTGCCAAGCCAGCCATGTGTCTAACTCCATGATGCTACACTATCTTTCTTACTTTTTCTTGAACAGTTTCTTGAAAGAGCTCCTAAAGCCTCCTTTGTCTTTGCGACTCCTCTCGCTGAAGGGGGTGTGGTTACTGTCCTCCGTCCCACTCCTCCACTTGGACTCATCGCCCCATGACTGGATTCCTGTGTCCTGATGTGGTTGAAAACAATATTTCAGTATTTACCAAGAAAATTAAGAAATAATACTAAAAATATGAATTTCATGTTGTCAGGTTCTGTGGTTTTAATGTTAAAATGTAACAGGCAATTCCTGTACAGACATGATAATAGTTCTTTAATAATAGATGTTTGCTGAAACCCACTATGCTGAGCAGTCCATGAAGATCAGGGCTCTGCTTGTCATTGTCCGCTCTGTTCGCCAAGGGAGTCTGGACCTTACGGGAGGGGGTAGAACTTCCTTTGCTGCCTTTACTGCTCTGGCGCTCCAGTTTGGCATGGCTGCCCAATCCCACCCTTTGGAGATGGTCTGATAGAGGTCCACTATCCAGACCACTCACTGTGTTCTCCATTTGCAGCCCATTCAGTGACTTAACAGCAGAGATGGCATACATGTCGATTATGAACATCTACAAAAATGATTCTTCAATATTTTTATATATCTCTTACAAATAAACTCACCTTGCTCTTACGTTGGCTGGCCTGAAGGGGGCGATGCTGATTGCGACGCATAAGAACAGCTTCGTCTGGAGAGACACAACCACGGTTGGGCAGTTTGCTATAACCATTCCCTTGGCTTCCTATGTTGCCAAAAACATCGCGGGTAGTCGACACATTTGTTGCTATTCCGTGATGTGACGCTGGGGGGGCTTTTGGGCACTTCACAAAGGCAATGTCAATGGAGGAATCAGAAGAGGCAGAAGAACAGCGGTCCAACATAGAGGTGTCATGAAAAGAGCCTCCATCTTCTTCATAGAGGTTCTCCAGCCCAGGGGGATCTGGAGGAAGGAGAAACTCTCCGAGGGCATCTGCCAGAGCAGATCCCGGCTGAACCTGGCGGAACTCTGCAGGTCTGGGAGGCAGATGATGCTGGCACAACATTGACCTCTCAGAGGGCTCACTTTCTGGGATGCTGCCAAGACCTGAAAGCAAAAAAACAAACAAACAAAAAACTGAATTGTTGACTGATGTAAAATAAGAACCAAAATGACAAGTTGGGGAAAAGGGAAGTTTGGGAAGTTTCATCATGTCCCAAAAATAAAATTACTCTGGGGAATCATCTGTCTGACGCTGAATAAAATACTGTGATAGGAGATGCCCAAATACTGCTTTGGTTTTGTATTTAGGTTTTCTTAAAGAGGATGTGGTTAAAAAAAATAATCATCAAGCCATCAAGCCCCAATCAAGCCACAAACAATGGATTTAAAACTATATAATGTAAAAGTTGACCTGGGACATCAGATAGATACCGATGAGTTTAACTCAATTGTGCCCTGGATTTTAATTTTACTTGACTCGGTTTTTTGATGAAATTGGTACTTCTTATTCAAAATGTGCACAGTGGTAAGCCAGTCGGTTGGCATGCTGACACCAGAGCATCCTGTGCGATAAACATCCTTTGTAGTGGCCCTGTGTGCTCACGTTTTGAAGCTACACTTTTAAAAAAAGTTCATGATGAAGTATGAAGTGTTGTCTGAGGATGTGTAAAAGGAAAGGTGTTAATTCCTGCTCCAAAGGGCTGCATTTGAATGCTGGGAGAGAACAAATTGAACTTGAAACATTCACTTTCCCACGCTGTAAAACTCCATGCCACTATCATTGCTCTAGTCCAATCATCTTTCTGTTCTCTTCTTCAATCAGCCTTTAAATTGCAATGCTCAACTTTCAGTCTCTCTTGCAGTCTCCTTTGTGCAATCCACCTCCTCCCCATTTCCACCTCACCAAAGCCCCCAACTTATCTTCATTACCGCCAGCATCTACACTCTGGGGGGGTCCTGCCCTTTTCCATTCTGCTGGGAATTCTTTATTTCGTTAAATCACGCTCAGTTCCTTCTAATGATCTCCTCTTATTGAACTATTTTACTGACCTGTTGGTTTGTGGTTCCGTGAGTCCAGCTCATGGCTGAAGAAAGGGAGGCGGGAGGGCCACTCTGCATCATAGCAATGAGTTTCAGTTTCTTGGTCTCGGTCCCAATCTTGGAAACGGTGCGACTGAATCTGTTCCAGGAGACACTGCTTTCTGCGCCTCACCTGGTTGGCATGTTCCCTGCAGTGAAGAAACGAAGAAATAAACTTTGTTTACAGCAGCACCCGACAGCTTTTTACAGAAGAAATCAAGAAATACTGAAAGGTTACTGGACTGGTAGGAAAACATGGCGAGTATGTAACTGCTTTTATACCTATATTTTTTAAATGAGAAAGCAATAACAAATATTAAGCATTTATGTGTGTCTGTTGCTTTCCAGGAATAATCTACTTAGCTTTAACTCTTATTCATTTATTAATGTCTAACAGAAATGTCTGAGTCATGTAAACACTACATTAAATGCCCGGTAAACTGAATACTCACAGCATTGCACTGCTGCAAGGGTACGGTGAGCCAGTGTTGCTGGCTTGAATCCCACTCTCTACTGTCTTTAACAGCTGTTTCATGGTAGACCTGCAGGGGTGCACAGCACAGAGAACATTAAGCTCCTTCACACTGAAAATGTTTTGTTTAATGTTTGTTTTAAAGTTGATATTTTTCGAAAGATGGTAATCCTGACCTCTTCACCTCCTTGCGGTTGAGCAGCAGAAGCTCCTGATTGTGCTGGAGGAGGTGGTGGTACTGTGTAGTAAAAGCCCTGAACTGCTGTATGCACACCAGCAGCAGATAGTAGTCTGGATGCTCTGCATCAGTCTGCCTAAGTAGTCCCTACACACACACACACACACACACACACACACACACACACACACACACACACACACACACACACACACACACACACACACACACACAGATAGACAATTTAAATATTCATACATCAGATTTAATCTTCAGTCGTAATAATACTGAGTTGTTAATTGTCGTTTTATTTCTGTTTCTGTTTACTGATAACCTTTTTCTGCATGGTTTCAGAGTATCATATTTGTATCAAGTTTGTGTGTTGCAGGATATGAACATATAAGGACAATTCTGGCAGTGGTGTTGATCCAACCTGTAAAAGCAGCAGGTACTCAGGGATCCTCTGAACTGGCTGAAGCAGCAGAGTGTAGAGGGAGGGTTTGGATTCATCACCTGTTATGTCACTCTGATAGCAGCACCACACAGTCAAGCACAATGCAGCACAGATGGACCAATCAGCATCAAAGGGAAAAACACAGCAGGTGTAAGGACTGTGAATTTCGTCATTTGTCTGAAGCTTTTATATAAAACAAGGCTTGAAATGAAACTTGACAGGGTTTCCAGATACTTAAGTTACCTCCACTCAAGCAATTCTGAGAGTATCTGAGAGTTAAATCAGAAATCGACAGATATGCTGGCGTTTCTTTGGTGATATGAGCTGTAAGTTTCCGGATTTTTTTTGTTTTTAGAAGTATGCTGGTATTCTTTTTCATCCTGTCCTCCCTGCTCTGCCCCGTCATGTTACATTCTGTGCTTTTAAAATTAATATCAAAACCTGTCATATTTCACATTTTTCTGTTACCTCAAGCAAGGCCGAAGACTTCATGGAGCTGGTGGCCAGCATGTTGACAACTGACAGACAGTCTGGAAGCTCCTTCAGGTAGGACACATAAAAATCCAAGAAATCACTCTGGAGGAAGAAGGAGAGATATACTGCCTGAGTTTGCATGCTCTTTATATACACTGGAGACCTTCTGCATTTCTCTCTACCTGCATTTAGTGCACGAAACACTTCCCTGCACTATCAAATCTGCACAGATTGGGGTGACAGAGTGCTGAAGGAGAGTCATGCTGAGACACACTCGTGGGGATGCAAGACTGTACAGGGAAGCTACAGCTGGGAGTACGGCCAAGTCTTTAGAGCACTGGCAGACACCTTGGAGAAGGATGAACTGAAAAAGCATCAGACTCGTGGGACACCCATCCCATAAATCCAGTTCATCTAGCAGGGAGAAAAAACACTCTCCTCCAAGAAGATCAACAGCACCCTCCTGCAGACTGCACAGGTATGGGATATGAGGGTGAACCTGGGGAATAAACTATACTTCCACCTGACAATATTCTGACAAAGGAAAGAAGATGATCCTAATAGGACTGCCAGTCCCACTGGAGGATGGATGCAAGGAAACCTCTGTGAGGAAAACCACTAATTACCATGATCAGGGCTAACAGTGCAGGATGGCAGATCTGACTGTTCTCAGCTGAAATTGTTGCAGAGGTTTTCACTGCTTGGGCTGTTGGAGAATGGTTATTGGTCTGGAAGTAGCAGGAAGAGAGTGGATGATAGCAGCACACAGGTTGGTGGTGGTGGTGGTGGGGGGAGCATCTTGCTCTAGAATCGGTGTGAGCTGGAAGCCAGGAGAACGATTGGGATAGACCTGCCAAGAAGGGGACCTTGTGCTCATTGAAGGTTGGAAACCATATGATTGGATCGTTTTATGACTGAAAGCTACAGTCACAAGTTAAGAGACTAAAGACATAAGCACTTTGCATATATGAATTTGAATGTGTTTATAACCCATCATCACACATTTTACACCTCCAACCTTCACTGTCAGATTAGTGTAAACAGTTCTTCATTGAATATATTCAACAAGGTGCTGGAGCCATTTATCAGATGTTTCGGTCTGTATTGACATGACAGCATCTCACAGTTACTGCAAATTTGTCAGCTTCTCATCTATAATGTAAACTGGATGGAGCGTTATCCTGCTAAAAGCAGCCATCAGAAGATGGTACATTGGTTATAAAAGGGTGGACATGGTCAGCAACAATTCTCAGCTGGTACTAAATCGCCCAAGGCATGCCAAGCAAATATCCCCCACACTATTACCAGACTACCAACAGCCTCAACAGTTGATACAAGGAAGGATGGATCCATGTATATATATTGTTCACCAAAAATTCTGATCCTGCATCCAAATGAAACAGCAGCAATTGAGACTCACTGTGACGATCCTGGGTCAGTGAGCCAGCGTTTTGTGTATTATTATTGTATAATTTATTTTTGGTTTGATTTCTAGTGTTTAGTATGGGTTTAGTTCTCTGCCAGTCTGTTTCCTGTTTTATTTTGAAGGTCAGTGTCTCAGGTCATTGTATTCTCTTTTGTGTCCCTCAGTCTCGTCAGGTTTGATTGCTCCCAGCCGTGCTCGCCTTGTGTGTCTCATTTTTGTGTTACTGCCTTTTGTATTTAAGCCCCGTGTTCCCCGTGCTTAGTGTCACGTCGTATCCTCATTCTGCCCTGTGTGTTTAGTTTCCAGTCCAGTTTCCAGCCCTCCTAGTTTTGTTCTGTTTTTGACGTTTGCCTGAAATAAAGCAGTGGACTTTTGAGTTTAAGTTCTTCCTCCAGGAGTCTGCATATTGGGTCCTTTTTCCTGCCTGCCGGCACACAGCCATGACACTCGTCACACCAGGCAATGTTTTTCCAGGCTTCTATTGTCTATTTTTGGTATTCTCATGTGAATTGTAGCCTTATTTTCCAATTCTCAACCGACAGACCACCACTATATATTCATCTGCTGTTTCAAAGTTTGATATGTTGTGCATTCAGAGACACATAACTTGATTGTAACAAGTTAGTATATCCTTCTTATCAACTCAAAGCAGTCTGGCCATTCTCCTCTGACCTCTGACATCAACACGGCATTTTCACCCAGAGAACTGCTGCTCACTGGATATTTTCTCTAAACCCTAGAGATGATTGTGTTGGAAAATCATAGCAGATCAGGAGTTTGTGAAATACTCAGACCAGTCTGTCTGGCACCAACAACTATACTATATACAAAGTCACATAAATCACCTTTTTTCCCAGTCTGATGCTTTCTTTGAACTTCTGCAGGTCTTGACCAATTCTAAATGCCTAAATACACTTAAAAGATTCTTATATTATTTCAAACATAGCATAGAAAAACAAACTGCGCAGGCTAAGAAAGCTGAAAAGGAAGTCCATGAAAGATAGATTCAGATAACTGATATTGAATCAACACCTTATTAGAAAAATGGAGGGAGTGCATATGTAGCATTCACTGCCTGCTGGTTTAAAAGATGTTAAGAATTCAAAGACTTTCATTTTATTTACCAGTAGATGGTGCTCACATCAAAAAGGACAATATCCACATTTCGTTTTGCGCTCTCATTCTGTGTTTACCTCTTTACTTGTAAGCCTCATGAATATATCTCCCATGATGCCTTGCCACTGGCATTTGAGCACACGTTCTTGAAGAGTATGAAGGAGCTCAAGGTGCTGCTGGATCAGAAACCTCAAAGAGCTGGGAAATGGACTAAAAGTAGAACAAAAGGCAGCAGATGTTATAAACATCAACATTCCTACAAAACGTGAGAAAACCTGCATTTGTGTCAATTAGTGTGCCATCTTGTGTGGCAGACATCTGACAGCAGGATAAGCAATTTAAAACAAATACAATCATTCACAAATAACATTTGACCCAGTTCAGCGATGGCACCATTTCACTGGCACTTTCAGTCATTGGGAGCACGTGTGCTGAAGCTAAGCAGTGATTGCATTAACAAGCTGTGTGGAGTCTCTTTAACAGAGTGTCTTTTCTGGTGTTTACAATGTGCCTTTATTTAATTTGTTTATTTCCTGTTCACCCTTCACTGCAAGCACTCAAATTAGATCAGGAATATATTCTTGCGAGTGTTGATTTGTGTGTCTCTGTGTGTGTATCAGGTAGGGGTTAGTGGTGGCTGGGACATTTCTTCTTTCCAAAAAACTGCTTTACATGTCTTTTTCTTCAATTATCAGTCTGAATCGAGCCATCTTAGGGTGTCAGCAGGCTTTACCGTTTGTCTTTGGAAGTGAGGGCTTCTGATCCGTTAAAGGAGATGTTTGCCTTCAGAAGCAGAGAAAGGTGGGACACGTAAACTCTCTCAGACTCCAGCAGCTCCAAGGCTGCTCTCTGTCTTTTATCTGCACATACAGAACACAATCTACTTTAAACTCTGAGAATAAAGAGGATTATTCTATAACCATAAAAGACAGACAACTGCAAAGGGGGCCAGGCTTACTGGCTGGCCTTTACTACCTGTGTATAATATTTTTTGTAATATGCACCTGTTATAAAACCTGCCATCAAACATAAGGCAAAAGCTGGTTAAAACACCTTTTTATATGGTCATGTATGTTGACTAAAATCCCATTTTAACAATTATATTTATATATTGAGTTTTGCTTAAATTAAAAAGAGTGGTGAAACTCCTACCCATAGTTCTGTCTGGAGGTGGTAAAATCCACCTACTTCTGCCTTTAAACTTCCTCTGACTACCAAGTAATGCATGATTCAGGATGTAAAAAGAGACTGTGGTTTAGTGGGTCCGTGCATAGATATGTGGACTACCCGCAGTAGTATGTTTATCAGCAGAAACAGGTGTATTTCTTACTTATTTCAGTCTGACTATTGGTCTCAGGACAAGATCTTTGCTGGTCCTGCTCAGACGTGGAGGCTGCAACACACAAACACTAGTATGAGCAAACTGCCTCTACGAGCCGGTCATTTTCTCGCTTACACTCTTTGCATAGTAAATGTTGAAATACACAGACTCACTCTGAGTCGACGTGGTGCTCCTCGGCGGTGACCCGCTGCTCTGCATATTGGGGAAAAAGTGCTGAATACCACTGAGCTCTGATTGGCTGGGCACACAGATGTGTTCATCACTGGATGCTGTCAGCACATCAGCCTTGGAGCTCTTTCTGCTAGTGGCCCGATCAGCACAGGTGAAGGAGAATTAAAAAGAGCGCTTATTTGACAAAGTTACATATGAAAGTTGAACTTTTTGGGTCACCATTAGGGAGCTGAGTGGGATGATTGAATAATTACTGTGAATAATTTTTATATGCGTGTACATTTATTAAAACTAGCACCTTTTTCAAAATGTTGCAGCCCTACCTGTGTGGAACTGACATCATATCTTTGTTTTCTGAGTGCAGCAGTTCTATCCTCTTCTGAACATCTCTTTGTCTGCTGGAAATGTCCCTGATGTGGAACAACGCCACATTCAGCTCCTCCTGCAAGAAGATTAAAAGGTGCCAGTAGTTTTACTTTGGTAGACTGGGAAAGTCACTATGCTGAAATGGGAAGTACCAGGGTCAGATTTTAAGGGGAGAATTTGGGATTCAAATCCAAAAGAGAGAATTTCTCGTATGCATGCACATTAAAAAAATATTAGCAACATAGTCCACGTTGAACTGCCTGTTGAAAAGAAGTGTGAGAGTCTAAAAGAGTTGCCTTCCTGCCTAATTAAATTAGTTTACAGTTCAACAGAGTCCAAGTCAGATGTTCTAAATTATGTTTCAGAGGCCACACCAAGAGTAGACTGTGTATGTGTGTGTTTTTACTGTCTAGCTTCTCCAGCACCTTAAATGTGTTGAGCGTGTTCTTGAGGCCCATTATCTTATCATCCACATCAGTCTGATGGGCCTGCAGCTTCTCTTCCAAACCGTGGTCCTTTTGACGCAGCTCGCACAGCTCCCCCAGCGCCGCCTGGAGCCCCTCGCGCAGCTCAACCATCAGACCCCACAGCTGCATCACAAGGAGCAGTTTAACATGTAATGTTTTCACCAGTGTGCTTTGCTCCAACTTTGTTACAACTTTGTTACACTTGATTCTTTGTGCTTTTGGTGCGTTTTGACTTGTTTTGTGCTGTCTTTTAAACCCTTATCATTATGTTAACCTTTCCCTGATTACATTCCATACATAGAGAAATCTTTATCTTGCTTTGTTTTTTCTCTGCTCTTCCATTCTCAGTTTTCTCATGCATAGCTGATTGAATTTACTTAACGGGCATAATTGAATCAGCTCATGGGAACATTACATGGGTTTTGCAGCTCTCTCTTGTCCTATCTTTCCATCGCTCTCTTGCTTTTCTTTTTCTCTTGGTCATGTGAAAGGCATCAAGCAGGAAACTCAATAGACCATCTGTCCTGTTTGCCTTATTGCTCTTATTCCTGTGTAATAGCTGACTATGCGTCTATACACCTGGAGGCTACAGCTCTAAGGAGTGGCTAAATAATGATTCATAGAAGCATCTGCATCTACTGCAATGCATAGATCTTAGTATTTACTCGTATCAGCTGCCAATATTGAGTTTAGTTAATCTGAATAAGAGTGTTATTTAAATAATACTTAAGAGAGCATGATGTGCTAAAGTGAACTCAATTTGGAGACTGAATTCTTATACTGTACAAGTGAGTCCTGTACTATAAATTATTCATAAAGTATTTCACATCCTCTGTGAGTAAATAAGAGCTTTTGTTAAAATGTGATGAGACCTGGTGCAAATTTAAAAGAGCCGAAACTTTATTTTAAAACTTTGTAAACAGCATTTTTCTTGTGTGCTCTGTTCACTTTTGGTAGTCCATACTCATTGTGATGAAAATGCTTCACTATCTCGGGCAATATGCTGTCTTCTGATTTGGGTTATTTGTCTGCAGAGTCCAACATTGGATAACTCACTCTTCTTGCTCTTTGTTTCACTTCATCATAAAATAAAACCAATCAAATATTCTTAAATTTAAAAAGTGTGAGGCACAGTGAGTCTAAATGCCAGCACTGGTTATGTTGATATCTTGAGCAAAATCTACTCTAGAAAGAGCACAGCGTTTGCTCAAAGTCACCAACACAAAATGTATTAAAAATGTAAAAAAAAATAAAATATAAAAGTTTTACTATTTAAAGAAACATCTTGTTGCGTCTTCTGATAAATAGTGACAGAAAGGCTCGGTTGTTAATAGACAATTTAAGTCACAAACCAAATATTATGTAATTTATTGGTAACTTGTCTAAATGAGCTTGTTCTGATTTGATAATAAAGCTGGGATTATTCATGTTTTTTTTTAGCTCACCCATTATGAGGCATAAACAAATAAATATGAAGTGTGAAGTGTTTAAAAGTTCTTGATTACCTGAGAAATCCCCTGGCTAGCTTCTTCAACATTTCCCTCTGTATCTAAGGAGAAAACATGAAAAGCTGAGTGTGGTGTCCACACAACATCTGCTAAATTTCTGTGAAAATGTTGATTGAATCCACAGACAAATCCACTGTTAAGCGTTTGTTTGTTAAGCAAGTATGGAAAAGGCATGAAAGAGGTTGCCACAAGAAAACCCCTTTTTTCCCACCACATGTAAATTAACAGTTTATTTACCTTTTCTTTCTCAGACATTTAACACATCATGTAAGATTAAGTTCAAAGAAAAAAAAAAGATTAAGTTCAAAGAATTTCTACTTGTTACATCATCGATAATTGGCATCGCTAACAGATTATTTATCACACTTATTCAGGACAAAAGACCACAGAAAACAGGTTTGGTTCATGCATCTCAAAAATTAAAGTAGAATAAATATAAATTACACAGATGATATTCTATAAAATAACAAACTTTTAATATATTTTTATATACAAGAAAAGTTGCTCCTCATATTATCTGACTCCAAAAAGTTCAGTGAGTTTCATGTTTTGTCTTGAATCATAAAATTCGGCGTAACTGTTAAATGCTCTGAATTACAGAGAATTGTGATCATGTAATTTCAACAAACTGTAAACGTCAAATGAATTTCAACCCACTCAAATAAAGTTTAAAAAAGCCTGCGCCGTGAGCTTTCTCTGTCGTGTGATTAAAGTCATTAATGTCTGCATTAAACTCTTTTCATCAACCCCAGTGTAACCTAAAGTTGTATCCACATGTGGCAACTTCAACCAATTACAGGGAAAGTAACTGCTGGTGATGCAAAGTGGGCGGGATTTAACAAGGTCCATTCACTCCAATGGACCTTTTTTCTAATAGCATTCACTTACTCAAGGGCTCTGTTCAAGGCAAGCGAATTACTACCAATAAGAGAACAGGATACCCTTGATTGACATAATGTGGTAGTAAATATATTAGAAGGTTACCTAGGTAACGGGTAATCTGAAACCTCTGCACACGGTCGACTGTAAAGCAATGCACGACAAGCAAATTGCTTCCAGCGTGGACACAGCTTAAGAGCTTGACTACCATGCCATATGTCAATCAATAGTATTCCTCACTCTCATTGGTAGTCACATTGCTGGTCTTGAAGTCTATCATGAGCCATGTTCACTTCACATCACCAGCATCTTTTCA
Source organism: Rhamphochromis longiceps (assembly GCF_057381845.1). Classification (NCBI taxonomy): domain Eukaryota; kingdom Metazoa; phylum Chordata; class Actinopteri; order Cichliformes; family Cichlidae; genus Rhamphochromis; species Rhamphochromis longiceps. The sequence continues at coordinate 9,266,456 of NC_140569.1, read as the reverse complement.
TCTGTAGTCGCTTGGTGATCACCACATTGCTGCAAATTGCTTTCAGCATCACGGCAGCTTCAGACTTAGTGTGTGAATTTATATTATTCACCGTTCAGCGTGTCTGCATTTCCTATGTTAAAGGTAAAAAAACAAAAACATTGCAGTGTGGTTCATGGCAAATATTTCATGCATTTGGGCACAGTTGATGGTTATAGAAAAGTACAATGCTTGTGTCTGTTGCGAAAATGTCACAGGTCGAGGCTACTGTCAAAACTGCACGGGGTCATACGAAACACGTTTTACATATATCATCATGCATAAATGATGAGGAGCATGAGCACAATATGAGTAACACTTCTCGTCCGTGAAAGAGCAAAACAAGGAATGTGTCCCACAATGAAGACTCTCTGTCAAATTTCCTCTGGCATTTTGAGTTTGTGCTTTTGGCTTCAGCTGTTTCAGGCCAAAAAAGTTGACGTCAACATGTTACATCAACATCTGTCCCACAGTGACCTCAACAGAAGATGCAAAAAATATTTAAATTTATTGCCATCAGGAAACCAAAAGGATTTTGTGACATTTTGATGTTGCTTCTGCACTGTATGTCTCATTTGGTAACAAGTAGCAACAACTGTCTGGATAGTAAGACATATTTTTGGTATAGCATTGGACTGCATGTTTAGTTCATCTCATACACGCTGGCTTTGTTCTCCAAACAAACCTAAATCACAGCTTGCGTTCAGCTGGTAACCAACAATCAGGACAAAAAGGTCAAAGCTGCGTTTGGTGTACTTTAGCGTTGATGTGAAACAGCAGACATTTTGGCTTGTGAAAACAGGAAACAAGCAGGAGTAATTGATAACATTAAAATCATCCACATCCCATTTAGGTAAACCCTTCTAAGGTTCTTGACCCTGCTTGAATTAAATGAAGGATAATTAAAATTATTTTTGTAGGTCACAATCTTGATGTACTGTTAAAATAAATTAAAATAACTAAATAATCCCTGTTTAATACCCATATTAAATACTTAAAAATTAAGAATTTTACAAAAATATCATAATGTTATTTATATGTGTTCACCAGGCTTTATGTTTAAGGTTTGTTTTACAACACTACTGCTGCTCATTGGTTTTTATCCCTGTATCATACATCTTTGCAGATGCAGCTGGTCCAAGAAAGGCAAAGTAGCTTTGTGGCTGGTTATGCAAATTTTGGTATCACAGCCCAGTAAATATTTCAGGACTGATTGAAATGTAAAGGAATGATGAAAAAAAAGAAGAAAATCTGATATATGCAAGGAAAAAAATCATTTTGAACTGCCAAAAATATTCTTTTTGGTTTTGCCCTGTCTTATTAGAAAAAAAAGAAAAAGAAAAACTTTACTAAGCGTTCCTTATTCTTTTATATGTCCCCATAAATTTAGTATATTAACCTGCTGGTCTGAAAACACACATAATAAAGAGGATATCTTGAATTTTGACAAGCTGTAAGTAGCAGTTTCTAGACAAAGACTAAGCATTTGGTTTTTGAAAGTAAGAATAAACTGAATATTATGAATATTAGCTGCAAATACTTGTCTGAAACATCTCTTCAGAAGTTTTTTAAATGCTCATTTTACCTTCTGTCTTCTCCTCTGTTTCTGTTTTCTCACTCTCCATGTTCAGATAATCCTGGCCAGTCTGGTACAGTGTACTTCACAGCTGTCCAGTTCTGAAGTCCCTTTTCCAGCTCTGAATGACCTCACTCTGCTTCTCTGCCTCCCTCTCTTCTGAGCAACCCTATCTCTCGCTGTGATCGTTCACTTTCTCTTGTCCAAAGCATGTGAGTCCTATGATTTCGCTTTCGTACAAAAAGGTCCTTGTCTCCAGAGAGTGGAAGGATGGAGGGGAAAGATCAGGAGGAGAGAGAGAGAGAGACATTTGTTCATCATAAAGTCACATACTGTAGCCAACTCATTAGATTTAAGGAGGCGTGACTGGTTGCTAATGAGGATAGTTTACACAGCTGCACTGAACAGAGAACGCCTGAAATGGACATTCCAGTTGTTGTGGTGCATATAGGTGCTGGAAGTAGTGTTGTAGTCTCATGCAATATATGGTCTCACTCTAGGCCAGTTCTAATAAAGTGTCTTTTCTACTCCTTTTTTAAAAGACCACTTAGGGGGAGGGCAAAAGCTTTAAACCTAAAAGTACGCTACAGTATATCTTTTATTCACTTGATTTTTAGCTCCATTTTGGTCTCAACCAACCCTTGAGGGGCTTTTTGGCTCACAAAACAGTGAGGCCTGGGAGCTTGAGGGTCCCAATATCTTTGCTGTTCCTAGGACTGTGCTCTTCTGGACAGTGATCTTTATATATTTATGTATAATATATATATAATATAATGATGGTAAATATGAGGTGAACAAATGTTGTACTTGGAAGTTAAACAGTTGTTGATGAGGTTAAAGTTTTGCATAATAAATTATTTTATGTCAACAATTTACCAATTTTACAGTTTTAACCTGATTTGTAAAAAAGATTCTATCTATCTATCTATCTATCTATCTATCTATCTATCTATCTATCTATCTATCTATCTATCTATCTATCTATCTATCTATCTATCTATCTATCTATCTATCTATCTATCTATCTATCTATCTATCTATCTATCTATCTATCTATCTATCTATCTATATTATTTTTCTTACAAATCTAGTTAAAACTGTAAAATTGGTAAATTGTTGACATAAAAAAATTATTATGCAAAACCTTAACCTCATCAACAACTTCCAAGTACAACATTTGTTCCCCTCATATTTAGCGTCACAGCTTTTTGCTGACACGAGCCTGTGTTTGTGTTCCTGTCAGCTCTGTGACATCACCGTATTGTAAGTCTGTCTTCATGACTGTCTGCTTCTTGTCACACAGAGAGTACGGTTGTCTGTCTTTTCTCTCTCGCTCTCTGTGTCGGAAACAACAAAGCCTGGAGACAAACAGCTCAGCTGCTCCTCATTTCAACAACAAACCTGTGTTTGAAGGTTACATCCTTCCCACACATCATCTGATTCTGTGGTTACATGTGAGCATGTGGACGGGGAGTGTAATGTTCATTCCTCTCTACACAGAAACAAAACAGAACTTGTTTTATTCACCAATAATTGAGTTTGGAGAAAATGCCATTTTAATGATTTGCTAACTGGACCCTAAAAATCAATTTATTTGCAGTGTCACAAAGCAAAAGTTCAAGTGTTACAAATCTCATGTTTTAATATTGAAATTGTAGTAAATCTAGTGTGTCTCCTCTGTGTGATGACAGTTAATTTGAGTAAATGTACAGAAAGTCACGCGATACAGCAGTCTGTGAAACATGTTTGGTTTTGGGGATTGGATTATGTTTTAATGCAATCTTTGATGGTTTTTATCTCGAACTTGGACAGGTTTCACGATGCTGTGATGATATCTCTGAGCCATGTTGAATTCTCCCAATTCTTTGAATCTTTGGGCTGAAGGAGGGACAATACTCGGTGTATCAATGCTCAATCAACAATCATTTATTTCCATACAATTCAACAGTCAGAGCATTACAACGTCCGGACGGGAGAGATGCTACCAGAGGGTCAGGCACATGTCTCAAAATGGTGACGGGTTGCTCAGCTTTTTATAGTCTCTAGTGGCCCCCAGCTAGTCGTAAAAGCCAAAACATCACATTTTTTCTCTGTTACAGCGCCTAAGTTATGACCTCGGCAGTTGTTTCTCTGCTTTCTGTAAGGTGGGGGTGTGGAATGTGGTCTATCTATCTCCCCTGCTATGGTTAATAATAACATGTTCCAGTCATGAGTGGTATCAAAAGTCTTCTCCACTGTAGCATTTGGCATTCCCAATAATATAACATGATACCTTAATCAAAACACAGTTAATATAGCACAGTTTTCTTGATGCAAACATCAGTAACTCAAAATCAGCAACCACAGTGTTAAGTCTGCAGTTCATACTTATGTGAAGCTAGAGTCTCCTCCTCCAGTCTCTCTTATCCTCCTGCTCCTGAAAAAACAAAACAAAACAAAGCGAAGCATCCACCCTTCTCTTGTCAGCTGGGTGAATTGTTTATGAATTGTTTATTGGCATTTACTAATCCTAAAGTGGGTGCAGTCATTGTCTCAGTATCAAGTCAGTCAAAACTTTTAGTCGTCAGTCCATCACAGTCCATTCACATGCATACCTCCATACACATTCATACCAGATGTTGCTGATAATGGAGTCTCCCGCGCAACCTATTCGAGCATCCATCACCAGCAAGATGACGTCATCATTTTAAAGGAAAACAATTCCTTGTTGTTTTTTGGGCCGGATTGACTCGGTGCAATCCTTTTAGACTCAGAACTTCTCAGTGTTCCCTATAAGTGAATTTCTCCCAAGCCAATTACAATCATGGAGAAGCACACTTTGCAACTGTTTTTGTAAGAATATTTCATAGCGCTTTAAATTTCAATCTTTCAGGCCTGGTTTAAAGAGCTGATTGTTAAATCATAAACTCACAAAATATCAACATATCACCACCGGTGGATCACACCTCTCAGATGTTTTTTCTCCAGTGCACTGTAACAAAAACGAAAACAGACATAACCAACAAAATACTACTAAAATAACACAAACTAGGGCCCGTTGCAGACATGTCCAAGCATAAAACTATCCCTCTCTCGCTTACGAGAAAGAACACAAGCCAAAGCTCACTGATAACATCAAACTAGCGCTAAACAAAACCAAACAATCAACCAGAAATTCACAGGAACATTTTGCTTCCTGCCGGGACAATATTGTGTGGGAATGAGAACCTCAGGTGCCGTAACACCTTTTGTTCCTCCTTGAATTAAAACTCAATCACAGAAAATGCCGTACTCCGACCTAAAACTTACACTATTAATTCATCATTTTCACTCTGTGCCACTGTTCCTCATCAGGGCTGTGTGAAGCACAGCAAAGAATTCAGTCAAGGCCTTGAGCCATAAACAGACATCACGCACAGACATTGTTTTCATAACCAAACCGTTTTAGAGCTTATTCCTAAAATCTACATAAATGCCTTCTAGGTGACATATAACACATTCTAAGTAATCAATGGCTCCTCATAAAAATTATGCATTGGGATGTTTGTGTGCAGCATTTTGCATATCAGCATAAGCAAAGCATTCTTCATTGCATCAGCGTGTGTGTGTGTGTGTGTGTGTGTGTATGTGGATCACTTCTCAGTGAATCAGCATTCCAATGTGTGTGTGTGTATGTGTGTGTGTATATGTGTGTGTGTGTCATTTCTCACTCACTCAACGAGTGCACGTGTTCATGTGTGTATTTCACTTCATTCTGAATCTGTGTGTTTGGAGACGTGTGTGTGTGTGTGTGTGTGTGTGTGTGTGTGTGTGTGTGTGTGTGTGTGTGTTTGTGTTCATCACTTTCCTGTTCTGGTGTTCTGGGTAAACCACGGCCTGAAGCATGCCCTGGGGTCCTGCCCCCCTCCTTTTTCAGTTTGTTTGCGACCATTGCTGCTGCTGCTCAAAATTCAGTCCGTCCTGGTTCTGACCCCAATTGGGGCAGTCCTTTCTCCAGTGTCGATGTTCACCGCAGGTGAAACCTGCATCTTCTTCTGTGTTTTTGTCCATTCTGAGGTGCCTTCTGACCTCAGTTACTCCTCCTGTCTCGGTCACGCCCTTTTTCGCCACCCGATCATCCGTGTTGGTCCATCACTGTCCTGCACAGTGTGAATGCAAAGTTATCAAGGTCAGCATTCTTTCGCTCGGCCTTACTTTTCATTCGGGCTTGGCGGGCGTCTCGTCACAGCTCTGTCAGCTGACGCAGTCTGGGAATTTTTCCCCCGTGTAGTGAAACGGGCCTTAGGTTTAGTGCTCTCCGTCTCGGCTGCATGAGATCACATTCCTGCAGGTCTGTTGACATTCTCAGGTCGTTGTTGTGGGTCCAGCTGTTGCAGCATTTGGTCAGTGTCACGTATGGGGGAGAGCAGGAGTCCAGTCAGCCTCGGCTTTCAGGGCCGGCAAAGCAGCCTGTAATTAAATATGTATAGAAAAAACAAAAACAAAACAAAACAAAAACAAACAAAAAACAAAAACAAACGAACAGGAAAATGTTGTTGTGTTGGCTGTGTTATTCAGAGGGGAGACAACGGGGCCAGGCCCTGTGTCAGCCTTCTCTCCCCCTTTTTTTTGTTTTTTGTCTCCCGATATAATCAACTCCTAACCCACCAAGTTGACAGGACAACACCGGTATATGTTAAAATTCTTAAGATCATGTTTAAAAGCCCAAAAAGGAACTTTCTTTCATTCAGTAATCACTTTTATTAATCAATCAACAGAAAACATGTCACAATTTGAATCTTTTAACCACTAAATTTGTTGTGTCTTGCCTGGTTGGTTAGACCAGTGTTCCTTTTTTTTTTTTTTTTTTTTTTTTTTTTTAGTTAAATTGTTGTCCTGCAACCCAGAGGGTTTCTTTGTCAGTAATGTATAGACTTCATCATTTAAGTATGTTAATTTTTCTTTAACCTTGCTGGAAAATCTTCACGTGTTCATGAGTGTAAGCTGTTTCTTCATTGCGTGTATGTGCATTTGTATAAAAGCAGGTTAATTTTATCTTTTCTCAAACTAGGCGTTACCTTAAAAGGAGCCTTTCTCTCAGATTTCTCTGCTTGTGTGTGTTTTTGTTTCACCTTTTTGTTGTGATGCTCCGGACGCCTTCCCAACCTCCACAAGTCCGTTGGCCCCAATTTTATGTGTTAAAACTTCTCTTAATTTCTCCTCTAATTCTCTCCTCGCTGTTGTCTTTTTCACAGCTGCTGATTCGTGCTGGGTGTGGTTCCCATTACCTATAATTTTGCTTCGGCCGCTGTGCTTGTGGGGGCAGTTGGTCCAGGTCCGCAGCTTCCTGTATTAACACACTAAGAGATTTATTTTAATTTCATTTTCATCACTTTTAAACCGATAAGCAGGCAACACGCCTACCTTGACAGCGTAAACTGTACGCCAGTCTCCCAACACATTCCTCTCTCTACTCCTCTATAATTCTCCACTGCACACCTCTTACTATCTCTCCTTTTTATTTTTATTACACCACAGAGTAATACACCCAATTATGCCCGTCTATCTCTATGTGGCTCCAAATTCCCTCTTTATTTTAATTTCACACTCGTCAGGGGACAGGCACACAACAATTTCAACCACTGAAACGAGGAATTCAACCTTTTTATATTTCTTTACTAATCTAGACTCAACGTTTGTTCGCAAAATGTGTCTTGTTCTAGTCCGGAATAAATGTGAACCCGTGATTACACGGCCGTTCCAGTGTTATTTCCGTGGCTATGCGGGGGCCCTCACCTCCCCAAGTCACCACCTCAGCACCCGGACGACGCCGGTCCTGGCCACGCGTCCACGGACAGGAGGGTCGCTACTCCATAGGCAAATGTTCCACAGGTACACTAGGCATCAACCTTTGATCCTAAAATGTGTATTTGCTCTAATGTCCTCCTAATCAAACACATCAACCGTCACTGTCACTGTGTTCACGCTTCACACTCCACACAAAAAACACACTCAGAGCGCGCCTCACTCACACTCTCACTCAGTGCGCGCTTTACCCACAAGACAGCACCCAGAGCGCGCCTCGCAGCTTCACACACACTCTCTCACCCAGAGCGCGCTTTCACACTCACCCACAACACTTTTCCTCAGCGGGAATTTTACACAGAAACCTCTGAGCTCAACTATTAGATCTTCTTAAAGCACACTGCACCATAGACCAAAATACCCCTTTCTCTGCGCTTATGACCGCCACAACGGGGCAAAGTCGCATCATAAAAGTGATGCTTGCATCCCCGAAGTTATACCCGACATCATAAACCAGGTTTTGCTCTATGTACTTCTTGGCAAGTAAAATTTTACTTTGTTTTATGACCGCAGCCCTTAAAAAAAAACTCGACTGACGCCACAAACCACCGTCAAACCTCTGTTCAATGTACTAAAATTAGCACCAACCACTACTGCACTTCACGGCCGCACCACCGGAACACGGCCATATCATAAACCAAACCTACGGACGTGTTTCGCTCTCGCGTTGCCAGCGTTCAACCGCACCGTGAAGCCAGCATCTGCTTTTCCTTAAATCAACTTCTATTTCATGGCCGGCAAGAGCCAGGACGTAACCGACACCATAAACAAACTTCAAACCTCGACTTCAATGTACTGAACTAATGGCCGCGTCTTCAGAAGAAATTCTAACGTATTATTGCTACAGAAGCCAGTATTAGACAAAATTAAATGTGGAAGGTAAAGTGGCTGCAACTAGTCCAACGTAGTATGTTATTAGTATCTCGGTAGAAGCAGTTTATTTAACACACTGGAATTCAGCCTCAACTTATGTTGTTAGTATCTTGCGCCAAAAACCAGACACCGACAAATTTACTGTGAAAATACATGTGACTCAGCGAACAGATTAATTTGGAAAGCCCAATATGCACATTTGGTATTTATAATACAACAGGCTGTGCTTACCTTTTTATTTTTGGACCGGTCCTCTGTTCACCTCGCCTCACGATCTCACCAAAGGTCAAATCTGCACCTCCTCAGCACACCAAAGATCCGGGTCACACGGCACCAAGTTGTTGAATTCTCCCAATTCTTTGAATCTTTGGGCTGAAGGAGGGACAATACTCGGTGTATCAATGCTCAATCAACAATCATTTATTTCCATACAATTCAACAGTCAGAGCATTACAACGTCCGGACGGGAGAGATGCTACCAGAGGGTCAGGCACATGTCTCAAAATGGTGACGGGTTGCTCAGCTTTTTATAGTCTCTAGTGGCCCCCAGCTAGTCGTAAAAGCCAAAACATCACATTTTTTCTCTGTTACAGCGCCTAAGTTATGACCTCGGCAGTTGTTTCTCTGCTTTCTGTAAGGTGGGGGTGTGGAATGTGGTCTATCTATCTCCCCTGTCTTTAGACACAGAGTCTCCTGCTTACAACCTTCTCTTCATGATTCAACAATTAAGCATGTCAAGAAAACAGTGTAACACATTCCCAGCAGATCAAGGATACAGAGTGATGCACATTTATCTAATGAACTAATATGTGAATATGTTCTGTTAACTCAAAAGTATAATGAGAACTAAACTACATACAGCTCACACACTCTATATTAAAGGGTATAATGTGATCTACAGCAGTATTCTAATTCAACTACTTTGATTACATATATAAGGTAACATATAATAACAGAATAATCTAATAGCCATCATCACAAGATGATCTTCTTTAGAAAAATGTTCTTTGGTATTGATCTGAAGAAATAATGTCCTCCAATTGTCATATTTATTGTGCAAGGAAACCACTTCTTCGACCTTTTCATGTTCATATGTTTTACATTAGTTTGTCTGGTGCAGGGATTACAGCACAAAAACTGGAAAACTTTTTTCAGGCACTAATAATAAGTAAGCTGTTGTGTCCAGCGTCTGACTCTAATAGAATAAGAGACTCGGTCAATGAGGAGCACGATGGAAAAAAACTCTTTAGTTATGATAACTGACTGAGGTTAGATTATTATCTGGGCAAAACAACTGCTGCACAACCTCACAAATGCTAGAATTTAATTTCTCTAACATGTGTATGCATTCATGGTAAAAAGAGAGTATGTCCTCCTTCAGTTCTAAGGTTTTTGTGTATCAGGACATATTGAAAAAAAAATCACCTGGTCCTTACCAGGTTCTAACAATATTTAAACACAACCTCAGGTGAACAGCAACATTATAGATTACCCTGTATTGTTATTTATTTGACAAAAAACAAGCCAAAATACTAGATGCACCACACAATTCAGCAGTAAAACCACATTTAGCAGCAATAACTTGAATTAACTGTTTTCTGTATGACTGTATCATGGCTGTATGACTCTTCTTTTCAATGTTGCTTCAGTTCGTTGAGACTTGCAGGCATTCATTCGTACACAGCTCTTCATACAAGTTTCACCACAGCATATCAATCAGATGAGCTCTGAACTCTCACTGAGCCATTGCAAAACATTGATTTCAGTCTTTTCTTCCTGGCGACCGTTCTAAACAAACCATTCTTGTTCAGTCTTTTTTGTCAGCCTTTTTCTAGTTCTGCAGTCATGAACTCTAACGTTTAACATGGTAACTGTTGCATGTAGTTTTTTGTAGTTTCTCTGGCCTTGGGTTGAATTTGCAAGGATGTTCACTCTTAGAAAGCTTGATTATGTGAACAATCCATCTCACTGTAGCATGATGGACTTTGAAGTGTTTAAAATGGCTTTGTAATCTTTCCCAGCTTCAGGCCTCCAAAGTGCCCAAAGTTTACTATGCATGGTCACACTTGCTAATGGTCACTTAGTCAACTGCACTTAATCATCAGCATCTGGCTGCGTCATCCTGCTTCTGTAAGGAAGCACTGTGTCATGACATGTAAAACTTTAGAATTAAAAGAGGGTGCACTTGCTTTGTTACCATGACTGCATGTGGTATATGGGAGCTTTTTATCTTGAATGAGAAGCGATTGATTTCTGGGCATCTGTGTAAAAAACACTCAAACTGAGAAATAGGTAAAAAAGTATCCAGGTTTTGAACCGGTGGTTAACAAGCTGCTCTTTTCAGTAATTGTTAATGGTTCTTCACTACACTTTAAGCATATATCTTTGTCCTTAGAGGAAGGAACTATACGGTGTATTTGCTTTCCAGAGTCCCAAGCAGGTTAATCCAGTCATACTTGCAGTTTTGGTCCTCTAAACTATTATAAACATCTTGCACTATGACAATGCCTCAAACAGTCCAAATACATGCATGATAAGTTTATTGGTGAGTCTAAATTGTGCTTTACGTGTGAAGTGCTTTAAAGTGGTTTAAGTGTATACATATTTAGCCTTAAAAGCTGGAAAAAAGCAGGAAACTGGAGTGGCTCAAGATTGGGAGTTCGCCTTGTAATTGGAAGGTTGCCGTTCAAGCCCCGGCTTGGACAGTCTTGGTCATTGTGTCCTTGGGCAAGACACTTCACCCGTTGCCTACTGGTGGTGGTCAGAGGGCCCGGTGGTGCCAGTGTTCAGCAGCTTCACCTCTGTCAGTGTGCCCAAGGGTGGCTGTGGCTACAATGTAGCTTGTGGATGACTGGATGTGTAAAGTGCTTTGGGGTCCTTAGGAACTAGTAAAGTGCTATACAAATACAGGCCATTTACCATCTAAAAAAAGTGCACCTCTCATCCAAGAGGTTTTTTCGTGTCAAAAGGTTAGTGGGTCTCAGGTTGCAGTGGAGGTTCCCTTTGAAGGTTGTCCTGAGGGTTGCTGATCCATTGTTATTTATGTGATTTATCACATGATCCATGAGCTGCAAAAAAAGGCATGTGTCGTTGCCATCACTGTGAGAATCAGTGCGAGACCTTACCAACCCCATTATTTTGGTTACTTACATAAAAAACTACAGATAAAGGTTTTGTGCCACTGACAGTAGACTATGACTAAAGTGAACAGAAGATGTAACATCATTTTTCTTAGCCTGTTTTACTGTTTTGTTAATGAAGGCCATGTGTTAAGAATAACTTATTTGTTCTTAAACAGATCATTTGGATGCTTGTTTTTTATAGGTCAGCCCTCTTGAAATCAGATTGGGGCTGTATATGGCCTATGAACCGACAACAAATCATTCAGAATTAGATTTTTATTATTAGTTTAAAGCTTTATTTAACTTAATTAATTTTTTTTAAGTCTACTTTAGATTAGTTTGCTTTCAGATTAGATTCACATTAGATGCTTGTTTCTATGTAGCTTTTATTACTTGAAAAATGTCTATTTTAGTTTAGATGTTATTTATCTTCTTCGGTATTATGATGTTTGTGTGGTATTTGTCACCAGCAAGATATAAGAAGTTCAGAGCAGGCATTACAACAAAAACACAACAATTCATGTTAACTCAGTTTGAAAAAAAAAAAAAATTAACAAATCGGACCACAGTGACAGAGACTAAAATTAAGGGCAATTCCTGTTTATTTTAATTTACATGAAGGCATTTGCGAGAGTATATGCATGTATGTTGATGTGCTCCCTGAGGGTGTTTTATTAAAACTAAACAAATCCTGAATAAATGTTCATGCCCATATTTGTAACCACCTATTCCAGCGTCATTGTGGTATTTTAAAATGCTGTATCATCAGCTTGAAACAGACTGACTTCCTCAGAGCGCCTTGATCATCTTACAGCACGTTCATTGATAACCACTGGTTATCAACAAAGAAGATAACTTAAAATTCCTGGGTAATCATTCATGTGTGGATTCAAGTACCAAAAACTGATACATAATCTGTTTTAATATTACTGTTTACTATTTGTATTTTCAGTGTTGGCAAGAGTATTTATTTTTGGAGGAAATACGACTGAAAAAGTCGACTTCCCTTTTCGATGGCTCTTAGTGTAACATCATGCATATTCAACCATGTATAAGTCGACTTGACTACATTTCTTTTTTATATTAAAAAGAAATGTCATCGTGGTGTCTAAAAATTAATCAGCCTGAAACGCACCGGCTTAAACGTTGCTTTTCTTTTTCAAAAAAACATAAAAATGAACTGATATTGTAAATAATTTATTATGTATTATTTATTTGCGAGTTTAGTCAATTATTTAATGATGTATTTGTTTATTTCAGTTTGACACTCTTGCTGAAAGTTTTTACAGCACCTCCTCAGCACCTTCACTTGAATAAAACGATCTCTTCCGGTCCGGTGATTAGCGTCACGTGACGGGTAGTTGCCGAGTCGAGCTCAGCTGACAGGCTCCAGGGAAGTTAGCTTTCAGCTTGTGATGCGGTAAAGCAATCCAACTAAAAGCTGATATTTAAAAAAAAAATGGAGCGGTACGGGTCGGACGTGGAGGTCGACGAGCAGAGGACTCCGCTGATTCGCCGGGGACGCGAAGAAGTCCAGAAAGGTGAAAGAAAAAACCAAAGCATTCAGCTAACGATGCGGGCGCTTCGGTCGTTTTGTGCAGCATATGTTTGTAAGAAGCCGCGCTGATTAACTGGGAAGAGGCAGGAAAGACACATACTAACAACCCGAACAGCACAATTTTATCGTTAAAGTGGCTGGTATGTCTGACTGTAGTGTAAACCTTAAATTTAGAGTCGTCACTAACATTATAGAAGGGTTGATTTACTGAATTCACCAGCTGAGTGTGCATTTTTAGGTGTTCATGGTATTTTGCCATCTAAGACATTTAAGTTGGTCATCCACACCTGTGTGTAAACGCAGTTTATCTTTTAATGAGCATCGGTCACGAGGTTAGGCACGTCTGCCCTGGAATCGTATCATGAGACGTGTCTCTGATATGAGTCATGTCATACCTGCATACCCACTGTCAGCTCGAAGGAAAAACGGGTTTTAATTAAATGCAGTGGTTTAGCTCTGAGAAACTGTGCATGCAGTGAACTCACAGTCCTGACAGAACTGACAGGGCAAGTTTAGGTTTGCCAAATGTAAACAGGATTTACTGAAATAAGCTCTGTATCATTTTGGATAAGTTCAGTCGGCTGGATAAAGGAGACCCATTTTAACAGTGACAGTGGTGTGTACTATCAGTCGTATCAGCAGGTAGTTGTACTATATGCAAACTAAATAGACTGATTAAATGGTGAAGTGTAGTTATGAAAATAAGGTTGTGCTACAAGTTTGAGAGCTTTAACGTTGTTGTTAGGTTTGGCTTGTCATTTACTCATTTTAAGGCTGATGGTTTAATCCCCGGTTGCTACATTCTTTCTGCCAAAGTATCCTTGGGGAACCTCCTGAATCCAGAGTAGCTTAGTTCTGAAAATAAGACTTAGAATTTTGAGATTTGATGGTATTATTAGAGTTGACTTACAGATGGGGCTGAGACAGGATACCAATGCAGAAATGTATCATGATGCCTTATCAACATACTGATGCTAGAAATTGATATTATTTATTTAAAATAAACTAATTAGAATCATTACTTAAAGGATAACCAAATTCAATTATAATAATACAAAAGCACAGCATAAAAATATGAAAGGTTTTTAAGATTTGACTTATTAGGATTATGTTGTGTTCCTTTTGTTACACGGATGTTGTGATATTGTAGTATTAATACACAGACCATACGTGCAAACAGATGATTCACACTGCTGTCGTTTCTGTCCCTCAGCTCCAGCATGCGGTTCATCACGCTACGCCCTGGCATTGCTTTCCTCTTATGGCTTCTTTGTAGTCTATTCATTGAGGGTAAACCTCAGTGTGGCGATGGTGGACATGCTCAACAACACCCACCAATCAAACACCAACCACAGTGGCACAGTGTGCCCTCGCCATTCCAACCCTGCAGTTCGCAAACACAATCACACGGTGAGCCGAAATTTGACTGCAGCTATTTAATCCCACTTTAAAGTGTGTCCTCCATAGGTTTAGTCAATTTTAATAAAGTAACAATGTAGCTTGGGAGTATGTTTGCCACCTAAAGTCTTTCTAGGTCCTGAAGTTAGATTTAAATGCAAACCAGTTATATAGACCTGTTGGATTCTCAGTGGAAGTCAGTCTTTTGGTGTATAATTTCATGTACATGTAGAGGTAACAGTTTACTGATTTTACTGATAAGATTTTAAAGTTAAGGAGTTACTATTATTTGCAGGCTCCTTATTTTTATTCATGTCTGTCTGTAGGAAAATAACATACATTAGGCAGAATTATGTGAACGGGGAAACATAGTTGGCATCCAAGACTCAGTACTTTGTAAGTCTTGAATTGACATGATATCAATATCCTAAGCCCTGAAGTCCTAAAGTTTCTAATCTATCCCCTCATAGGCCAGTGTTTACAACTGGGACTCAGAAACACAGGGATGGATCCTGGGCTCTTTTTTCTACGGGTACATCCTGACACAAGTCCCTGGGGGCTACCTGGCTGGCCGCTTTGGACCAAAATGGCTGATGGGCTTTGGGATCCTGGGGACTGTAATTTTTACACTGCTTACCCCTGTGGCTGCTGACCTGGGTGCAGGCTACCTCATTGCTGTCAGAGTGCTGGAGGGGATTGGCGAGGTAGGGGATCAGAACGAAGATGTTGAAAACGGAGCTGAATGCATTTGTGCAGACCTGTTTTATGAACCATAATCACTATCTGTGCTGCAGCCATAAGATTTGCAAATGGCAATAAAATTCATGTGACAGTCCTGAAATGGTTTCCAGGAATAGTTAAGCTAATATTTGGCTATGCTTAAGTGTCATCTGTGCACTTCTCTTAATGTTCCTGATGTGTTTGTCCTCAGGGTGTTACATTCCCAGCAATGTACACCATGTGGGCAGCCTGGGCCCCACCGCTGGAGAGGAGCCGACTTCTCACCATTTCCTACATTGGTAAGACTGCAGCAAGAGCTAGACTGTCAACATAAAGACAAATTGCACTTTTAGCCTATTTTATGCATTTTTTTTTTTAATTTCAGCCTACAGCTGATCACTTGAAAAATATTACATTAAGTAAAATATGAGCACTTGGCCACACTAACCTTTATCATGAATATTTAAGCT
The DNA here is from genome assembly GCF_057381845.1 of Rhamphochromis longiceps. NCBI lineage: Eukaryota > Metazoa > Chordata > Actinopteri > Cichliformes > Cichlidae > Rhamphochromis > Rhamphochromis longiceps. The sequence goes on along the minus strand of NC_140569.1, from coordinate 9,250,898 downwards.
GCTGGGCTTAGGCTTCTCTTGCAGACCAGCATCTGTCCTTTAACTATTCATGTCCACCTGCCACTTTCTGTTTGTTCTTTCTTCAGTAGTTACACAAACCTACTTATTTTCTCTTCCCAGGAGCACAGCTGGGGACAGTAATAAGTCTTCCTGTATCTGGTGAAATCATCTTTTACCTGGACTGGACCTATGTCTTCTATATATTTGGTAATACATGTAAATTATACTATTGATAGTCGAGTTTAGGAAGATTTGTTTTAAAGGAAAAAAAAAATTCTTAGTCTCACAGTTACTTTGTGCAGTAGTTGCTCTAAGACAGGGGTCAGCAACCTTTAACACCCAAAGAGCCATTTGGACCCGGTTTCTACGGAAAAGAAAACACTGGGAGCCGCAAATACTTTTTGACATCTAAAATGAAGATAACACTGTGTATATTGTTTTTTTTACCTTATGCTTTGTATAAACAGCTATAGTGTGTTGCTTATGAAATCCATGAAGTGCTACGGAGAAAATTACATTTTATCTATGTAATGAACACATTTTTAACCCTTAAAAAATAATAACAAAAAAGAAAGTCAACTAGTTGATGGTCTCTTTTAAATGAATTAAAAAGCTGAACTTATCCATTAGCAAACAAAAACAGTGAGCCGTCATCCTTATATCGCCTTCTGGGCTATCGGAGTGTAGCGTGGCCTTGACCAGAATTTAAAAAATAATTGGAAAAAGCACTATGCTCCTAAAAAATTAAAAATAAATATTTTCAAAATATCTGCATATTTGTTTAACCTGGTTAACGTGCTTCGCGGGGCATGGCTCGCAGTGCCGCTGCAGGAGAGGCAGACGTACCTGAGTGTCATCCACAATCACGCCTCACCGGCTTGCTCTCTCTGCTGTTGCTTGTATGTGTCGGGCTGTGAGCTGGAAAGCTGCAGCCGGCTGTGCGTGTGAAAAGTGATCAATAAAGAGATGCTGAAGAGCATGTTCATGTAAACATCGTCGGGTCTGCCGTGATGTGTTTACAATCGGACTTCTGCTCCTGAACCTCTGCGCGCAGCGTCTGCTGTACGATAGGGGCTGTGCGAAGTCATTTTCATCTTTACGCAGGACTGTAAGCTGTCGTCTGTGAGGCGTGAGCGATGTTTGTTTTTAACATAGTTCATGGTGGAGAATAGCTGCTCACATATGTATGTTGATCCAAAGATCGACACTCCACAAATTAGGCATACTGGTAGGCCGCTCTCGTCAGAAGTAAATACAAATGAATCTGCCCAGGCATCATTAAATGTTGTATTTTATTCAGATATTTTTCTTTTCTTACATTTCTCCATACTTGGCCTACTGAGGGCTGAAAGTCTCGGTAAATGCACAGCGTTTCAGCGGGTATACCGGCTTCCACGAGTGTGACGCTTATTTTGAGCGACGAAAAATAATAAAATATAACTTTATTCTGATCTTGAAATACAAAAATAATCTTCCAAGTTAGAACTACAAGTTTTAAAAAAGAACTAACACAAATAAAATCCACTTCAGTTAAATACTTATAATTTATTTTTCCAAACCATGCAGAGCCGCAATATAAGGACTAAAGAGCCGCAGGTTGTCGACCCCTGCTCTAAGAGGTGTTTTGTACAAATTTTACCTCAACCTGATTTCATATTTTGTTTATGTGAGTTATTTTTAACAGATTTGTCAGTTTGTTGTTATTATTTAGAATAGCATTCTTTGATAATGGTTGGTATTGTGAATTCGTCAGTGATCAATTTGCTTAAAAACTCTGTTGAATTCACATTGCAGGTAATTTTTTAAAAATCTTGTCTTATGTAAACATGCTACAATGCCTAACACATACTGTCAGCTATGCTTAAAGAGGTTCTTACGTATCAGTCTGAACTCAAATGACTTGTTTGTTGATTAGTCAGCACTTCTTCACAGTGCTGTTTAGCAGCTGTCTCTAGCATCTGTTCCTCTTTGACAGTGGAAATAACAATTTAGAAAATGGAAAGAAGAAAATGTATGCATAAATGGAAACAATGCAGAGGTCTGATTTTTTTTTTTACTTGGAGCTTTTACTTCTACCAAACATATGTCAGATGTAAAAGTCCCTTAAGGCAAGACAGAGATAATGAGATACTCAGACTTCAGTTCAGTTTCAGGAACAGACAACCAAACCACATTCCACATATTTGCTTACTGGATAAAGGCACTCATATGATGGAGGATTTATGCTGGATGAGTGTAGGTCACCAGTGTTGCTTTGTGGTTTGCTCAGGTGCTGTCGGACTGGTGTGGTTCGTCCTGTGGGCTTTTTTCGTCTTTGACAGCCCGAATACCCATCCACGAATATCAGAGCAGGAGAGACTCTATATCACCTCCTCGCTCAAGAATGAGGTAACAGTAGTAACATGATAACAGGTTGTAAATTTTAAAAAAGAAGCAAATTCTCTTACATTAAAGAGCAGCTTTAATATACACTTATTGCATTGCTCTTAGTGCTTGCTGCAGCGTGTTTGCAGGCATTTCCAGTCCAGTCCAGTTATCTGATTCTAATGTTACATAATATCAGTGTATTTCATCATTTTACTTTCTTATCTGTTCTTGTCAAAATACCTGCCATGAATCTGCATTACTGGCACTGCGATGGTGAGCATGTAGCAGCTGGGAGCCCTAGTATGGCTGGATAGACTGCAGTGGCTTTAACCTCCTAGGACCTGGCGTCCACATATGTGGACATCACATTTTGGGTTATTTAGACCAAAATACTCAATTTTGCTCTGCAAGGGCCTGATATCCACCTACAAGGACATTATACTGCTACTGTTCTATCAAAATTTTAAACTAATATCCTCAGATGTGGCTCTTATTTTTCTTAAAAACAAAATAAGGAAAAAATTCATCTGGCATTCATCTGGCCCCAATATGCCCAAATATCAAAGAGAAATTAAAAATGCATGCTGTGGAAGAGTTCGGGTCTCAGGAGGTCAAAGCTTCATCAGCACAGCAGTGACATTTTTTGCGCAGCTTCATCTTTTCTTTAGTCTTTGGTGAACATCAAGGTTGTTGTTTCAGATGTGTTTTCGAAGAAATTCTAATGAACTTCTTCTGTTATTTCTTCATCCTACTTCTACATTCGCTTTGGTCCAGCTGTCCACCTCGGCGAGCAACATCCCCTGGCGATCCATAGTGACTTCGATGCCGCTGTTGGCCATTGTTGTGGCTCACTTCTCTTACAACTGGACCTTCTACACCCTCCTCACTCTGCTGCCAACCTACATGAGTGACATCCTGGGATTTAGCATACAGCAGGTGAGAAACCACATTAGTTTAAATCAATACCAGAGTGACTTTAAAGAGGACTTGCTCTCATTTTAAGCTGATTTTTATTAGATTTTTTTTAAATTCTGGAACTCTAGAGTATGAGTCCTAGTAAAAAAATGTATGTGTATTATTTATATGAAGCTCTTATGGAGCCTTTTGATCACAGGGATTGTAAATACATACACTAACCTCTATATCTGATACTTTAGCCATGCTTCATAGGAAAAGCCATAATTGCAATAGTAAATATTTAACAGAAAATATAGAAAAGCACGATAGATCCCCTTTAAACTTGGGACAAAAGGTTAGTTTGTTTAGAACTCCAGGGAGATGAACCAGTAAAGTAGAAATGACTAACTGCAATACTAAAACATTCAACATCCTTGGTTAATCGTTGTCTTCTGAGAGTACATGAAAAAGTAAAAAATAAAGTCTCCCAGTAATGAAATGATTGTAATTGTCTGTTCCCAACAGAATGGTTTTCTGTCGGCTCTGCCTTACTTGGGATGTGCTGTGGTCGCTGTGCTGAGCGGCCAAATTGCCGACTATCTGCGAGAAACCCGCAAATACCGCACTGTCATTGTCAGGAAGTCCTTCACCCTCATTGGTAATTCATGACAGTCACTGCTGAATCCTCGACTTTTAACTGACTGCAGGCTCTTGACATCAAAAATATTACCAGTATTGCTACTTCACAGTTGTGTTGTTTCTGTAGGGATGATTGGGCCTGCAGTGTTCCTGGTGGCAGCAGGTTATACAGGCTGTGACTACACCTTGGCTGTGACCTTCCTCACCATCTCCTCTTCTCTCGGAGGAGTGTCGGCATCTGGCTTCAACATCAACCACCTTGACATTGCTCCTTCGTAAGAATAACACCTCAGAAAACTGTTGGATGCTACTACTACTAATAATAATGATAATACTTCAGTCATTTTAATTTTGAATCATTTTCAGTGTGAAGATGAGAGATTATGGTTATAAATGTGTAATTCAGTGTATCTTCAGGTTCAGATATCTTTGACATATTGAAGTTTCCCTCTGGCCTGTTGTTATCAAGATAATAATTTTAGGCATCAACATAGCCCATGAGATAATGGAGGATATTTCTTTTTATAAATATAATTACATTTCATTATCAGTGTAGCAACATTATGTACTACATAGTGCTTTTATCGGGTTTATTACTCAGGACTTAATGTTTTTATTTGTCTCTTTAGATATGCCGGTATTCTCCTAGGAATCACCAACACCTTTGCCACCATCCCTGGCATGGTGGGACCAGTCATAGCAAGAGCTCTGACTCAGCAGGTAAGAAACATGTTCAGCAACGATGTAACTAACCAGTCCTTTTTTTTGTTTGTTTGTTTCAAAAGTAAAGTCTGGAATCTAGATTAAACATACACATAGAGTACACAGTATCTTTATAGCTGCGAGTAAAGAGGTAGTGAATGGTAGCAGTAAACTTTATTGGATTTTAATATGTAGTGTGCTGCTGCTTCATACAAAATGAGGACACTCTGGGTGTCTTGACAGATGGTATCCTTACTTTAGCATAATGCTTCATTTCCTCTGTAATTGGTTTAGTAAGTACAGGATTAAGGTGTTTAAGGTTTGGCCAATAGGGGGCACCAATAGTCCTAGAAAGGTAACTAAGTGTTACATTAGACCGGAGAAGAGCATACTACATACCTGCATGCTATGTTCAGTCAGTTAATCCAAATTATATTAAATCTGTAATCGTATGTAATCATTTTACACCATGCACGTGACAATAAAACAGCTTAGTAGTGATATTTAATCAAATAAGGCCTTTTCTGTATGTTAACACTAACTGTGCTAATGGTCCTCTAGAACACCATCGAAGAATGGCAGATTGTTTTCTACATTGCTGCTGCCATCGACGTGTTTGGGGCAATATTCTACGCTGTGTTTGGTAAAGGAACAGTGCAGTCCTGGGCTGTCCACACATCTTTTTATCATGCAGACTGAGACATGAGACCCTTTCGGGTTAAATTTTCAGATTTGTCCGGTGGGCAAGTTTCAAACATGAGCTCATTTGGTGGGTAATTTAAGGGAGAGATGTGTTCTAGCTGTATTCATCATGGTCGGATAAGTGTGTAATTGCCATGATATCTTAGAAAGATGTTCCTTAATGTGGCTGTGGGTACATGGTCTTGAAACAGATGAGCCCAATGTCGGTGATTTTAAAAAAAGAAAGTTGTAGCTGTACCTACTCAAATATATTATTTCTCAGAGGAAGAAATCAACATATGCTTTCCCAAGAAGTATCAGAGGAAGCTTTCATTATGAAGCCAAACGGGCTTGCTGGTATGTGGAGGGGGGGCAATGAGATTAGTTAGTTATGAAGCTACAGGCTGCATAACTAACTATAAAGGCCGGCTAATGTACATCAACTTTGATATTTACAGATAATAATGCATTTTAGATATTAACTCATTATAAATAAGCTATGGAAGAAAATCATTCCACTGTAGGTGGTTTTGTGGATTCAACCTGCTATACCCAATGGTTCCTTTTTACAGAAGGGACAGTTTTAAATGCCTCAGTAAATCCTTAAGTTTTACATCCAGTACACACCGATGCCCACCAAAAAATTTTTTTTTTTAAAAATCTGTTACTTTGTAGCCCATAATGAAGTGCCAGTAGGCTTTATAGTGAATTTTAAAAATCCCAAACGTTTTAAATTCAGCATTATGACTATAGTGTACACTTTTTTCAGGGATGATGCCTTAAAAATGTCTCCAAGCATTTTATCCTTTTTTCTTAGAGAAATGTACTTTTTTAAAAAATGATTACTTGTAATATGGTGCAGTGTCTTGAGCAATGTTCCCTCTAAGCTGAGCGCGTGAGCAATCGCGCACTGCTGACATGGTCTCCCCACACAGAAAATCTGTGCTGCGCACAAAAAAAAAAAAAATCCAGCCTGAATTGGAATGAAAGTAAATACATGTATTTATTTTATTTTGCTGATTTTCTATGCGCGGAGACTGTCAGCAGTGCACGATTGCTCACGCGCTCAGCTTAGAGGGAACAGTGGTCTTGAGTTTTCAGGTTCACAAGCCAACTCTTATTTGAGATAGCAGGATTTAACGTCACACGGGTTATGATCTCTCCAGTACATCTTATTAATAAAGGGACTTGGCTTTAAATTATTCCCCGAATTCTCAGGTATCTTAAATCTTACAAGGATTTAAAAGGACGTTTGTTTACTTTTAAATTTTGATTAAGCTTATCACATGGAGGCATATTTCCTCAAGTTTTAAGTGTCAGTGTGGTGATCGCCTTCTTTCAGTGTCAATGACAGATTTATTTTTTTCATCATATTTGCACACATTATACATTATGTACAATTTTCTTTCATACATAATCTCAGTTAAGAGGTAAATCCAAGCTAAGCTGTAAGGTTAACATTTTGTCTTTGAAATTTCCGAATATGTATAATGTGCCTTACTGCTTAAGTTCAAAAGGGATCAGCAATGCAGGCTCATTCTTTTGAGTTCTTTTTGTTACTGACTTCATTTATTTCAGTTGTTATTGTGCTTTGTTTGCACAGAGAATAAAGGGACTAAATTGTACTAAGTAAAAATCATTGTAAAATTCCTCTTTCAAAACATTTGAGAGAAATGTTTTAAATCGCTGTGGTATAAAGACTGTGTAAATCAGATCTTGTGTTGGGGTATTATTTCTTTATCTCCTAGAACACCTTTCACATTAACTAAGAATAATGTGGTTTTACATACTTAATAATTTTAAGTAGCTCAAAGTTGCCTAAAAACGAGCCCTATGCGACTTAATCTGCTTTCTCTCCCATCATCTGCCTCCTTCTCAACCTGGCATCTTCCTGTCACACCAACCCTCTGCGTGTCTTCCTTCACTGCACCCACAAACCTCTTCTATCCTCTACTTTTTATTTTTGCCTCTTACGTCATTTCCAAAACGCTCAGCCTGAGCTGTCCCTCTGATTATACTAATTTCTAATCCTCGTCGCTGGTAGCATCCTCTCAATCCAATTTCCTAAAAGACTCAAAAAACTTTGAGTTTTCAGCCTTGACTTGTTTTATTCTAAAGATTAGTAGATTACATTTGGGGACCAGTCATACATTTGTGAGGGTTTAGAGCAGGGAAAATGCCAGTTATACTCATGAGAAAAAACATGGGGGAAAAAATGGCAAACAAATTAGTCAGGTTAGTGCACAGGTTAACCGTTTTGTCTGCTTTTAACCCTCAATTCCTGCACCCATTAAGTCAATTCTCTATAGTCACACAATTGTCCTTAAAAGGTGATACTGCTTAACTAAATATACGTTTGCCTGGAAGTGAAAACATGGAAATATCATTTAACGCCTCTATGTTTAACTGCTATTTTTTAATGCCACTGCACTTTAACGTAATTGGCAGAGACGTTAAGCACATAACGTCTTTTAATCCAACTAGAGAGCGGCTGGAAAGGTGAGCCCTTCACCTGCTGCTTACTGCAAACCTTTAAGAGCGGAGCTGTCACTCATTCCTGATATCTCAAAGTCAACTAATGATAGCAAAGCAACAATAACGACAACTGCCTTGTTTATGTATACTATGCTAATTATTAATGAATGCAAAGTCTTGAATTTTAAATGCGCATTTTCCTTCCCTTGAAAAGCCACGATTAAGTTATGCGTCGGGAATTACCGATCATTGAAGCTTTCTGCAGACATTAAAGCGCATATTAACTCGCCGGTGTGTCCGACAATGGATGCTGATATTTGTGCCCTATAATAAACTCGTTTACGTTAACTCGTCGTTGTGATGCTGTGCAACGGCGGGTGCGCGCAATTACGCAACACCCCCGCCTGTCCTGCGAGCTATAACCGGATCAGCGTCTCCCCTCAGCCTATCCGCGCCTGCAGCCAACCTGACACCGGCCAGCTCTCAGGTACGACGCAGTACACGATATAATGCATGAAGTGGACTTTATTTTATCGATTTATTTTTTGATGCCAGCAGTCAATTATCTGGGCCTGTTTTTATTTTTAGCGGTTCTGTGTGTGGGGATACTGTGATGCAGGACAGGCGGCTGGTAGTTAATGCGCATCCAGGCTTCAGTAAGCGGGCAGATAACAGAACATGGCGGAGGGTTGACATTTCCGTTAATTCCTTCAGACATTAGATTTAGTGCAATACTTTAGATTTTTCTGAAGCTCCGCCCTCTGTTTCTATAGGTTTATTTTTTTAACCATCTTTTAGAAGTGAAAGCGCACTGCGGCAGCCGCTGTGACGTTATCTGTGAAGGATGAGTTAAACGCGCGCATGTAGATGACTGTCCTTGCCCTAAGTTCACCTGAGCAAGATCATGTGGGGATACATATTACAGTTGGATTAAGCTACTTGACGTTCAGCCTGCTGCAGAGTGCATTCAGACTAAATATGTCACACGGGTTTGGTTAAACAAAACTTCGCAGTGCATGTGTGAAGCCTAATGTTCAGGGTCATCACCCCGTCACCCCCACAGAGTCTTTAACAGTACCTGTTTCCCTTTGCGTGAACCTGTGCACAGTGCACTGCAGTGTCTGAGTAATGGCTGCTACACTGTTAGTAGACTAGACCTGACAAAATGGTGGATTCTGGCTGGGAGGGAAGCTGTACTGAGTCTGTGGCTGTGAAAAAGAGGATGGTGCTGTGAAATATCATCTGAGCTACCTGGATGTGTTGGTGCACAGAGTGGTGAGAACAGGAGAAGCATGTGGATGTGAAAGAGGAGAGCAGGGGTGTGGATGGATGGAGGGATAGAGTAAGAGAGGGAGGAGTGTTGTGTGTTCTGTGCAGTTCACTGATATCCTCCCTAGTCCTCGGAGTCTTCTGAGATGCTAAAGAAAACACGTACTGACAATCAAGAGCCTTCTTCTTAGCAAATCTGAGCCCAAGTTACTTTCACTTTACTCCTTTGAGCAGTATTTTAATGTAATTACAAATTCTTCCTGCACCAGCTGAGATTCCCACTCCAGTATTTTTCCACAGAGCCATGCAATACCTTGAATTTCTGCCAGCATAATGTTGAACCCTATGGTGTTTAATTACACAAACAAGTCTGGGCTATTTTCCACCATCAAATAATATGTTATTCACTCACAACAAGCCCATTTCACTATATGTCAGTCACAACAGCTAGTTCATCAATCCATTGCTTCCTGACTGTAACTTAACCCTGGCTTTAGCAGACAGACTGCCTCGTGACTTCTGCCAGCTCCAGTCATCATGGGAAAGGAGAAACTCCACATCAACATCGTGGTGATTGGCCACGTGGACTCTGGCAAGTCCACCACCACAGGCCACCTTATCTACAAGTGCGGAGGCATTGACAAGAGAACCATCGAGAAGTTTGAAAAGGAAGCTGCTGAGGTAAGGAGACGGGAGAGGAAGACGACCTCTTTAACTGCCCGCCGCTCTTCACATATTAAGGCAGAAGCCATGCGGATCAAATAGAAATTGACACAATAGAAGCTGTTTGAGTTTTATATAATTTAAAAGAGATTAAATTGTTTGCAAAAAAGTCTTGAAGGTTACTGTTGCTTGTGTCCCAGATGGGGAAAGGATCATTCAAGTACGCCTGGGTGCTGGACAAGCTGAAAGCTGAAAGGGAGCGTGGCATTACCATCGACATCTCACTGTGGAAGTTTGAAACTAGCAAATACTACGTGACTATCATCGATGCCCCGGGTCACAGGGACTTCATCAAGAACATGATCACCGGGACCTCTCAGGTGTGTAACATGAGGATGCTAGGCCACTATGAAGTATATTAGCTTCTGTATTGCATGTTTTAAGGTGCTTTTGCAAGCTTGTGTACACAAAGTGCATCACTTGCTATTACATTGAAGTATTTCATTTGCCATTAGTGACTATCGTAGATGTTGAATTTGGTGTAGAAATTATTACAGTACATTACATTACAGTATTAGCATCCAATAGTGGTAGTATTTCAAAGTTACTGAGGAATCCTACTAAAGCTGCATCCACTGCATTTTTAGGCAGACTGTGCTGTGCTGATTGTGGCAGCTGGCGTGGGAGAGTTCGAAGCAGGTATTTCCAAGAATGGACAGACTCGGGAGCACGCCCTCCTGGCCTACACTCTCGGAGTGAAGCAGCTCATTGTGGGAATCAACAAGATGGACTCTACGGAGCCAAACTACAGCCAGAAACGTTACGAGGAGATCGTGAAGGAAGTGAGCACCTACATCAAGAAGATTGGATACAATCCTGACACGGTTGCCTTTGTACCCATTTCCGGCTGGAACGGAGACAACATGCTTGAGCCCAGCCCTAATGTAAGTACTAAAACAAAGCATAGTTATGCAAAAGCCAGGATGTGGCCCATCATTTGAATATTCATTTGTTTGACTGGTGCCGTGGATAGAAAGCTGTAGCTCAATACAGCTCTTGGACAAACTCAAACATGATCTGTCAAAGAATCTAAAGCGAACTTTTTCTCTAATTTCCCTTTCAGCAGCTATAGATATAAATAAGAAGTATTTTTCTTCAACATGAATCATAGTGGTGTTAGCTAGGGAAAAAATAAAATGCAACTTTCTGCTAGTTAAATTAACTTCTTCATAAGATCAAGACGCGTCATTCATTCATTTAAAAAGTGACAAAAAATGTCCTGGAGGTTAAGAAACCAATAAAATGTTCTGTTATTATTTTCATTTAGAATTGAAATTATTACTGTATAAAATTGTGTATTATTATTTTTTCCTTCTTTCCTCTAGATGACATGGTTTAAGGGATGGAAAATAAATAGGAAGGAAGGTAATGCGTCAGGAACCACACTACTGGAGGCTCTGGATGCCATCCAGCCCCCCACCCGTCCAACAGACAAACCTCTACGTCTTCCCCTGCAGGATGTCTACAAGATAGGAGGCAAGTGGTGTACAAATAACATATGGATAAACTTTTAAGATACTTTGGGAATAAAGGATAGTTATGACATTTCAAAACATGGAAAACCACATACCTTTTTCAGTAGAGAACTGAAACACTTTTAGTTTGCTTTACTCTGCTTTACTCTGACCTCTTTTGCAGGAATTGGAACAGTCCCCGTAGGTCGTGTGGAAACGGGATTACTGAAGCCTGGAATGGTGGTGACATTTGCCCCTGTCAATGTGACTACCGAGGTCAAGTCTGTAGAAATGCACCATGAGGCACTGAGCGAAGCCCTACCCGGTGACAACGTTGGCTTTAACGTCAAGAACGTATCTGTCAAGGATATTCGCCGTGGCAATGTTGCTGGTGACAGCAAGAATGATCCACCACAGGAAGCTGCCAACTTTACTGCTCAGGTAGATACAAGATTTGGATGTAAAAAATCCAATTATAGTAGAACGAGCACATGACTTAAATTCATCTCCATCTAATGTCAGAACTATTTATATTCTCAATCCTCAAGGCAGATAAGAATGTGTTCAAATAAGACGACAGCAGAAAAACTAGAAATAAAAAAAAAACAAGAAAGCTTTTTTTGCGGTTATTAATAAGGCACTGATGTTGTCCCTTTGCTTTGCAGGTGATCATCCTCAACCACCCAGGCCAGATCAGCGCAGGTTATGCTCCCGTGCTGGACTGTCACACTGCTCACATTGCCTGCAAGTTTGCAGAGCTCAAAGAAAAGATTGATCGCCGCTCTGGCAAGAAGCTGGAGGACAACCCTAAATCCCTAAAATCTGGAGATGCTGCAATTGTAGATATGATCCCTGGCAAACCAATGTGTGTCGAGAGCTTCTCTGAATATCCTCCCCTTGGTGAGTTCAAGTAGTTCCTAGAGTTTCAAGAGCTTCCCTCATCAAAAGGCATCGTGGCTCCACTTTGAAGTCATGCGATATTTTATGATGAACTCAAACGTCTTTTATTCTTCTTCACTTTGCAGGTCGTTTTGCGGTGCGTGACATGCGTCAGACTGTGGCTGTCGGCGTGATTAAAGGTGTGGAGAAAAAGGTCTCCACTACTGGTAAAGTCACCAAGTCTGCCCAGAAGGCCCAGAGGAACAAATGAATGTTGTGCTACTCTGCCGACCCCAAGGTCTCCCAAGGCAGGACATCAGTCATCCAACTTCATCCTAGAATTGGCTACTTCAACTTAATAATTAAAGACTGGTTAATCATCACAATGCATCGCAAAAGCATTCGAAGGAAAGAAAAACACTTAGCTCTTTAGTCCTTGAGGCAGCACTCCTGGTTCCATTTCAGTGGTTAGATTACCATTAAGTACAGTGTAACATCAACATGTTTCAAATGTGTGCACTGTTGATTCGCGTCATGGAAACCCTATTCTGTGCTATTTAGACATCTAATAATTAGAGATACTGCAACCTATCACCTCTCTAGTTCAATGGAGTGTAGGTTCTGAACTCTTTACATGATATTATATGTTGTCCTGCTTTTAGTGTTTGTTTGCAACTATATGGCGCTCTCTAGGAGCAAGGAGTCATAACTGTGTCCTTCTGTGTAGTGGAGTAGTAGAGAATTTGTTCTGTTTAAGCTTTAAAAAGAACTTAAAACAAAAAAAGGTCAAAAATTGTCCTCCCAGGACTCTAGTCCACATGTGGACTCTTAAAGCACTTTGATTGGCATTTTGCTAATTTTGCACTTGCACTTGTAGTTTAAATTGGCATAAGCTATAGCACCTTATTGTAAGATGGCATGAGCCTCTTTGTAACATTAAACGTATTTCAACCAAAATGTGCTGCCTTTAGCAGTTTTTCCCCCCTTCTGTGTAAAGCTGTGAGAGCAACAGTTGTGTTGAAGTTTAAGATTCTTAAAATATGACACAATATCTGCAATACACCTTTCTATCCACAAGATGTAGCTATTGATATAGAAATAAAAGAGAAACTAATAAGAATTTCAAACAAAGATCAAGTTTATAAAATTGCAGGCACAGTGCTGTGTCGGCACCTTAGAAGGCTATAGCCTCACCCTATGGCCAATAGCAATCATCCAGGAAGTAATAAGCCCAGCACTCACCGAGTGATTGTGCTATTACACAATACACACAGCATAGCATACGTGAGGACTACATGCAATAGGACCTGCAGAAAAGCTTTCACTCACAGTTTACATCCGGTGAGTATACGTCAAAGGCTGAATCAACATAAGGGCAGGGTGTGGCAAAGTAAAGGGGTGTGTTCTCATACAATAAAAGGACGCACTAAGGATTAATCTTGCCAGACAAGTTTCATTCATTACACTGTCATGGCTGGGAGAGGGAAACCGCGCAAGCTAAACAGTCTCGACGCTGAGTGCACTAAAGTAAGTTTTCCTGATTTAACAGAAGGGAAGCAGAGTGAAAAACAAACGAAACAGAAACCAAAGAAAGCGGAGCAGAAAAATCCAAACAAAGCTGAAGAAAAGGTTCCTCCTGACAGTGCCAGAGGAGAATCTCAACACAGCAGAGCGCAGAGAACTTGTGCTACCAGGGCCAAGTCGACAGAACAACTTCCACTGGAGAAACTGGAGAAAAAGGAAATTCCAAAAACCACAAGAACAAAAAGATGTTCTGACAGGACAAAATCACAAGGACTTGAAGAGGAAGTAAAGCCAGAGGGTACCAGAAAAACAAATCCACGTGTTAGGAAGGCCAAACCATCAGAAATGACTGAGATACAGCTAAAAGATCCTACAGAGGATTCTGTGGACACTGTCAAAGCAAAAGCCTGTGGCACCAAGCCAAGATTAAGAGAACAACTTGATGCAAAGATGCAAAATGAGCAATATTTTGAGAAGATATCAAAGGCAGAGCAACAGACTCCAAAGAATACAAGAGAGGCTTCAGAACAGACCACAAAAACCGAAATATGTGCTGGCAAAGCCAAATCACCACCAGCAAAAGCCTGTGGTGCCAAGCCAAAAGTAGAAGTACAATCTGTTGTGCAGGATACAAAGGTTGCACCAGGAAAATCTGAGGACTTAAAAAGGAAAGACATGACCGAAGAAAAAGCTTCAACAGATTATATCCTTAAGGAAACTCTGAAAAAAATGAAAATTAAGATGATTGACAAAGTAAACGCAGCAGAAGTCATAAATGCGATAATACAAAATATAATCAATCATTTAAAACAGAATACATTAAGCTTTAATGACGTACAAGAACCCCTAAAAACAGGAAGCTACTATGAAAATCTAAAGGTAAGGTTTTACACTCTGAGTTCCCGCAATTAACTCAGGACAGGATTTGTGGTCCAATCTGATGTATGACTTGTATGTTGCACAGATTTGTAATCCCGATGAATTTGACGTCATGCTGCCCATCTTGGTTGATCGGGTGAAACTTGAACCATTTGGAATTGATGGCGCATTTTACAGTGTGGAATTAAAACGTGGCCAGAAGAATCTGGAAAGATTTCTAGAAAATGGCATTTTATCTGCTACCAAGATGCTCAGTGAGTTCAGAGAAGAAGTGAAGAAATGTGTCAAGAATTTTACTGGTGAGTATCAAAGTTTAAGTTAGTTTTAGTGAAATTTTCATTTTACAGTAAAAGAGGGCCTGAGGAGGAATTCAATTTGACAAGGCCTTTAATTTAACATGCTTATTTATCTATGCCTTCTATATTGTAACATATTAATATACAGCATCCAGTACCATAGAATGTCTGGAGTTAGGTTTTGTTTGTTCTTTCAGAATGGAAGGTGGACAAGAAGAAAAAAGGCTGTCCAGCAGTGACCCTGACCACATATGTACAATCAGTCCCAATTTCGCTGGATGTTGTTCTCTGCCTTATGGTTAAATCAAGCTGGCCGCCTTTCACAACCGAAGGCCTTAAAATAAACCACTGGCTTGGGGATAAGGCTAGGCAGGAATACAGAAAAAAGCCGTATTATCTGGTCCCAAAATATGAAGGCAAGGGTACAGTGGAAAGTGATGGGGTCCTTAATAAAGGTAGGTTTAACCTCTCTCAATTAGTGAATAATAAAAAAAAAAAAAGAATTATAATGTGATTGTGAGCCACTGAACGGAATAGATAAAGTTTTTGTTAACTGCAGTAGAAGTGAGAAAGGACACAGTATTATAAGACAACTGAATCCTGGTTAGAATGTTTGTGGCTGACATTGTTGTCAGTGTTGTGCCAAAAAGTCATTTTCAATGTTTCTGTGCGTTTTCATGTGTATTACCGTTGCTTACATTGGTAAATAAAATGTAGTCAACAGGATTTATGAAAGGGTTATATATAAAGTAATGGCATATGGTTTCAGAGGGTTTGGCAGTTATATCGTAGCTACGGTGTAGGTTTCCCACTGAAGCAGAAATCCCCTTTAACACTTGACCAATGTTACTACAGTTCAAAATGTGCAATTTTCATGATGGTATAAAAAGCTTAAAATTTCCCTGTTCTCTTCTGTCATCTCTGACATACAGATGTTTGGAGAGTTTCATTCTCTCACATTGAGAAGGCCATCCTGAAAAATCATGGATCAAAGAAGACTTGCTGTGAAAAAAGTGGAGAAAACTGCTGCAGGTTAGAACAACATGCTTATTACCAAATTGTTGCTTTCTGGTAGAAAATGAACACAATGGCAAAAAAAAATAAAAATTCGTCAAACCATTTGGTGTGTTGATGTTTGGTACTATGCAATGGACCCAGTCAGTTAGTTAGTTACATTATGTATTAAACTAGGGCTGCAGCTATCGATTATATTTGTAACGATGTATTCCATTAATTAATTTAATGGATTAATGGATTATTCCATTTATCCATCCATCCATCCATCTTCATCCGCTTTATCCGGGACCGGGTCGCGGGGGCAGCAGCCTAAGCAAAGAGGCCCAGACCTCCCTCTCCCCAGCCACCTCCTCCAGCTTATCCGGGGGAATACCAAGGCGTTCCCAGGCCAGCCGAGAGATATAATCTCTCCAGCGTGTCCTGGGTCTGCCCCGGGGCCTCCTTCCGGTGGGACATGCCTGGAACACCTCACCCAGGAGGCGCCCAGGGGGCATCCTTGTCAGATGCCCGAACCACCTCAGCTGGCTCCTTTCGATGTGGAGCAGCGGCTGCTCTACTCTGAGCCCCTCCCGGATGGCCGAACTTCTCACCCTATCTCTAAGGGAGAGGCCAGCCACCCTTCGGAGGAAGCTCATTTCCGCCGCTTGTATCCGCGATCTCGTTCTTTCGGTCACTACCCACAGCTCGTGGCCATAGGTGAGGGTAGGGACGTAGATCGACCGGTAAATTGAGAGCTTCGCTTTTACACTCAGCTCCCTCTTCACCACGACGGACCGGTGCAGCGTCCGCATTACTGCAGCTGCAGCCCCAATCCGTCTGTCGGTCTCCGGCTCCCTTCTCCCATCACTCGCGAACAAGACCCCGAGATACTTGAACTCCTCCACTTGGGGCAGGAACTCATCCCCGACCCGGAGTGGGCACTCCACCCTTTTCCGGCTGAGAACCATGGCCTCAGATTTGGAGGTGCTGATCCTCATTCCCGCTGCTTCACACTCGGCTGCGAACCGTTCCAGTGTGAGCTGGAGGCCCTCACCCGATGAAGCCAACAGAACCACATCATCTGCAAAAATCAGAGATGAGATTCTGAGGCCACCAAAGCGATTTATCCATTAAATTGATTATTCCATTAATCCAATTAAATGGATAACTACTTGTCTTATTAATGAGCAATAACAGACATTTAAAAGAGAAAACAGGTCTTTCAAAATTAACTGCTTATTAGTTTCCACTTTAGAAATTGCAAAATGTTTTGAACTGCATAAATCTGTTAAAAACAACAACAGAAAGAACAAAACCCTCTGATTGTATTTATGCACCATATTAAATTAAACATTTTAAAGAAAACATTTTCTTAAATGCAAAAATATATAAATACTTTCAAGTACTCTACAGAGTTTTATCTCCTTGACGAGGTAGATTTGTTGTGCGTTCATGTTTCCGAATTTTTGTGCATCTGTGTGCCTGCGTGTTTTAAGTGTGAGAGGTCAAGCAAAGAGCGAGTTTGTATCTGTAGGCCTTTAAAAGAGAATGTGGTGGCTGCAATGAAGGAAAGCGAGAATATCAGCATTCCATAGTTGATGGAAAGTTTGATGTATACTTTCTGTGCTGCTGAAAACAAACGTTATAATGGTGCAGGTGTTACTTAATAGTAATAATAATTCAGTGTCCAGAGTTTTATTGGCCCATGTACATTTTTATTGGCTTGTGAAAAAGTGTTTCTTTATATTCTCAAATATTAATGCAATTTAATTAACACATTATTTTATATAATTTCACCTTCAATCTGATAAATGTTGTGAAAGCCCTGAAATTAATCTGGTCTAGTAAACCTCATGTCCCCCCTTTGCTTGCTGCAGGTATTGCTTTCGTGTACGGCTGTCGTCAGCCTTCATTAAGCTGTATAATTTAAACATGGTATCAGGCTAAGTTAATAGTTTGTCTGCATGTTTTAATACAACTTCTGGAGGCTTACTGCAGAATTACGTTAAACTGTGCCAGCGTTATCATCACGGCAGCTGTTGTGTTATCGATGTTTTTGTTGAAAACTGGGGGCCTCATAGGTTTAGTGTCGGCAGACTCTGTAGTCATTCGCTGCTCCTAAATATGTTTCTATTACAGGTTTGCTTTTCGTCACAAATGCAGCTGACATGCTATCTCTAGACATTTATATCCATCCATTTATATACACATATATTTATATCTCAACTCAGGAAAGTAGGCAAGCTCAAGAAAATGTTTGATATTTTTACCTAATATGTTGTGTACATTTAATTATCCAAGGTTCCCAAAATCTCTGTATCTTTCTCCTTGCACACAGGAAGTCCTGTCTGAAACTCCTAAAGCACCTGCTACATCTGCTGAAGGAAAGGGACTCTTCATTTGACAAGTTTTGCTCTTATCATGCCAAAACTACACTCTTTCATGCCTGTTGCTTGCGAACTGATGACAGCAACTGGAGAGAATCAGACCTGAGCGATTGTTTCCAGCTGCTCCTGGACGACTTTGAACGTTACTTGGAAAATGGTGAACTATGCAACTTTTTCATTCCAAGTCAGAACCTATTCTCTGGTATTGGAAAGTGCAAATGTCTGTCCAACGCTATCAGGAAGGAACGTCTGAACGGCTTTCCTATTTTCAGGGAACAACTTAAAAATGGACATTAATGCACATCTGTAAGACTTTTGTAAGTGCTATAGTGTCTTGATGCATGCTCAATCAAATGCTGCATCCAGATGAACAGAATCTTCGAAAGTTGATTCTGTTCATCTGGAGATACCCAGATAGCAAATATCCATTGAAACAATGTTTAGTTAATATCAGTTGATTCCACTGAAACAACATCAGAATTTGATATTGAATCAATGTTGAACGCTGATGTTGATTTTCCATCATTTTTGCACCTTTGGTTACTATTGAAACAACAATAAAATCATGATTAAAAATCAGTATTAAACAGTGGTTTAATATTTGTATCAATACTAAACCACTGCAAATTACCAGCAATACTTAAACCTGCTAAAAAGACAACTGTATATGATCCACAAATAGGAAACCATTATATGCTGGACATTATCTTACAATTTGTCATGTCCATAAAAATATCCCTATAATATGAAGCATCTGGCATTATGTAATAAAAAATGACAGACATCTCTGTGTCAATAACAAAGGATCAGATGATGGATCAGATGAAAAAAATCAACATCAGTTCAACGTCTCCTTGCCATCTGGGTAGCGTTTTCAGACGCTATGAGATTTACTTACCTGGATGATTGAGCATGAATCAACACAGATGAACAGAAACAACTTTTGGGGAAGTCCTATAGTGTTTACAATGCCTCAATAATTTACAACTTTGAGTTTTGTGTTTTGCAACACATTTATAAGAAATTCTACTAGTACAACTGAGATTTAGGGGAACAGTAACTGAAGTACTAATATACTTTTATTACGTGTTTTTTTTTTTTATTATATTCTGAGTCAATCCTTAATATATCGCTTAAATGTGTTTTAATATGTCAGCTATTAATCAGCAAATTACATTATCTTTTCATTGTCCATATATATTATGTATTATATTTTTTAACTGACTTTTTTCTGAAGCCAGATGATACCTCTTATTTGTAAAATATATACCTTAGAATGGCACTCTAAGTCTGGTCGGAGCGGCACGCTTCGTTGTGCGTAACTATTTTTAAATCCATGTAGAACTACAGGTAAGCTAGCGAAATAATTTTTTTTGTATATGAAACCAGAGGAGTTGTAAATACATCTTATGCCATCAGTTTGTCCTAAGTCATGGTTTCCTTCCAAATATAGCTTTGGAAAATTTGCATAAAAAGCGCTTGCAGCAACAAAAACATGATATTCCAGAAACACGCGATCAGCTGTTCATAACACGTCCTACGTTGGAAAAGACGTCAGCGTGAACATGGCATGTCCACACCTGCCGAAACAGGAAGTGACGTCACGTTCACGGAAAATTTAGTTTGGTGTGTTTCTTTGTTTTTGTATTTTTTTTTTGTTTGTTTGTTACCTTCGGGGCCTTTATGCCTATGCTGGTGTTTTTAAAAGTCACGTTTGACTTTGTGCTTTTCTGTATCGCTTCTGGGATGCTTAGAACTCAAATTGCACTGCTGGAAATAGTTTATTTCGATGCACATGCTGGGTTTTTTTTTGCAAATTTGTATTATAATATTTTTCGTTTTTCCTGCAGTACATAATAATTGGTGTATCTCAAGAATAAAACTATGAAGACACTCAAAATAAATTTCCTGTGGTGGGAAACTATTTTGTGCAACTTTTTTGTATTTACAGTTTTGAAGGATAAACCTCTTAAATTTCTTTAACTAGAAATATATGTAAAAAACAAAAGCGATTTTCAATTTTTTTGTAGTTTATTGCACTTTTTTGGCAATTTATGTAGTTACTATTGACTAAATGCATACATGCTATTAAATGCCATATTGTATTGATGTATAGCAACTTGAAATGCTCCCAAAAATGGCACTACAGCATGTAAAAATATAAAGATAAGCTCTGGCGGACTTGGTTCTATGGTAGATCTTAAAGGGTTAACTGGGGCTGAGATAGTCAGCATCCATACACAAAACAGCAAGCCAACACAATCTGCAAAGCAAAGCAGAATTCAGCATATACTTGTTTCTACTCATTTCAGATGAGACTGAAAAATAATATCAGAATTCATAACAGAATTTTATGAAAGCACAGTTCCCATCATCTCAGCTGTTTTTTCACACTGACTGAAGAAATGTAAGCAGGAAACCAAAGTCTGCTCACAGGGCAGAAAAAAGTTGTGATTGATAAACTCACAATTTTTCATCCTGCTTATAACAAGTGCTGACAGGCTCAGTTTTTGCACTTCTATTTTAGATTTAGCTGTCAGAGTCACATAATACATCTGACTCATTAAGTTTTGAAATACACATTTTTATAGGAATGAACAGCAGTGTTTGTGCTTAGATCTTCCTTTGAATCAGATCTCCAAGTAAACCGATGTGGTCAGCAGACTAAACATCTTGAGCAAGTAATGCAGACAAGCTGTTGAGCTTAACGCAAACCATCACTTCCTGTTTGGAAAAAAATATATATTGTCAAAAGACCTGACTTTTCTCTTTTTCCATGATATTATTATTTCCCCCCCAAATTATGAGCACTTTCCCCCAAGTGTCCATGTAATTTCTGATCAATAATATAGGCAATTAAGAAAGTAGATTCAATTATTACCACAATTCTATGGTTATTTTTTCAAGGAACAAGCCAATAATTAATGCACAACATGTCATTTCTTTTTAAGATAACAATTTATTAAACTTTCCACAACCAAGAGATAACATAAAATATTCTGAATGATAACAGACTAATAAGTTTATGGCAGAGAAAAATGTGCATTTTAAATTCTTTTAAGAGAAGAAAACAATTAGGTGCAAGTTGCCAAATGATCATAGATATAATCCAGCAAGCAAACCTTTCAATAACAGAAAATAAAGAACTGAAATGCACATTAAAAAGAAATAACACAGGTAGATTGAGACCTTGCTCCAGCCTGTGGAGAAAAGGATAAGAAAATGAACATTCTCATAACCATGTGAAATACAGTAATTTGACTGTTAATTCCTGTCAGAGTAAGGTGGAGGAACATGGCGGGAAAACTTACATGGACAGCTCTGTATTAGAACCCCCAGTTTTGGCCGCGGTCTGTTCCACCATTTCTTCTCCCTCCTCCTCGCCCCTGTCCTCCCCTTGGATTGGACATTTCCTTCTCTTTCTTGTGCTTTTGATACCTTTCTGCCATAAGCAACAGCTCCTCTGGGATATCCTGCAAAAGGATTCGTTAAGACTATCAGTTTTTAGCTGGAGGGAATTTGGATGGAAGTCTTTGATAAGGTTCTTTATTACTCCGTGTCAAAAGGCTCATTATGATGGGAATCCTCCTGTGTGTTGGAGAAACTGTGGACACCAACGAGCACATCACACCCATATTATGTGGGACTGTTCTTTGCTACGGACCTACTGGAAAGACATTCATGGTACATTACAAGGCATTTTTGACTGTACATTCCCTTTGGACATGAAGACAATCTTTTTGGTTGTATACCGCAGAACT
Organism: Rhamphochromis longiceps; assembly: GCF_057381845.1. Classification (NCBI taxonomy): domain Eukaryota; kingdom Metazoa; phylum Chordata; class Actinopteri; order Cichliformes; family Cichlidae; genus Rhamphochromis; species Rhamphochromis longiceps. The sequence continues at coordinate 9,228,969 of NC_140569.1, read as the reverse complement.
GGTCTAAAAATGATACATGTCTGTTAAGAGCTTTACTTGTTGCAAGTAAGAAATGGTCCTTGCAAGATATACCGACCTTGTCATTATGGTGGGAAATTACGCTAGAGATTTATAGGATGGAGGAGGTAACAGCTTATGTCAATGACAGGGTGGGTTGGTTCCATTTGTGTTGGGATAAGTTGGTCCTATATGCCAATACCCATAAGCCGAATCTTCTTTTCAAAGCTTGAAACCACCAACCTAGCTAACTGGTCACTCCCGACTGTTTTTCCTTTTTTTTTTCCCTTCTCTTTTCCTTTCCTTTCGTTTTGTTTTGTTTTTCCCTTGTAAATTGTGTTGATTAATGCCTGTAATCACCTTCGTGAAGTAATAGTTTAGAAATAAAGAATTTAAAAAAAAAAAAAAGAAAAAAAAAAGACTATCAGTTTGTCAGCTGTATTATAATACAAATACACATGCACAGAATTCTCAGGAATTATGTTACATTTTGAAAAAGAAAAAAAAAAAAAAAAGAGCCTACTCAATCAAAAGTGTATTTATGTCAACACAAAATATGTTTTTGCCAACCTGTCCTGCTCGCTCCATGATGGGAATTAGCTCAGGTGCCATTCTCCAGTTCTCTCTTGTCACCAGGGTCACAGCAGCACCTGAACGTCTGAAACGAAACATGCATCAACATCACAAGCTAGCATAAGCACAGCCTGGCAGTAAAGTCTGCATGCACACTCTCTTACCCTGCTCTGCCAGTGCGACCTACACGATGAACATATTCCTCGATGTTACGTGGGAAGTCAAAGTTGAAGACGTGTGTTACGTCATGGACATCCAACCCTCGAGATGCCAAATCTGTGGCCACGAGGATACGAACTCGACCTGGAAAAAGATACAACACTTATTCTGTCATAACTTCGATCCAACAGCCTTTACTTGTGGTTGTCTTTAGTTTAAAATAAGACTACCAGCTACACACAAAAATGTGTTTCCATTTTCTCTGCTAGTGCCATGCAGACTATTTTTCAAAGCACTTTTCCCTTCACGTTACATACCGTTTTTAAAGTCCTTGAGAGCTTCTTCACGGTCACACTGTTCACGGTCACCATGGAGACTCTGCACAGCCAAACCTTGAAGGCACATATCACTGGACAGGTCATCAACTCTGATGTTGAACAAAAAATGGAAACGAGCAAACACAAAGGACACGCGATTAAAGTGGGTACCAATGCTGATGTGTGTTTATCCAACTGTAACAGTGGTGAACAGCCACAACTATGAACCAACTCCGCACTTACGCAAGCTTCTTGCCAACAAAGATGATTACTTTTTCCTCCGGTTGCATGTTTCTGATGAAGTCAAACAGATACGACTTTTTCTCCTCTTCGCGAACAATCAGCACTGTTTGCTGCACCGTGTTAACAGCCTGACAAGAATAGAAACACAGGAAGCATGTAAACAGAATCCAAACGGGCATACGCTATTTAGAACTTTAAAGTAAATAACATGTCTGCCAAGAATAAATGAACAAATTCTCAACTGTCAGACATGCAAAAGTCAGACAGAAACCATCTCTCCAGTATCCAGCTAACTTTTAGTTTTTAAGTCACTAAACAACCATGTGAAATACAGTAGTTTGATTGTTGTTAATTCATCCTTCTTACCTATCCTAGCTGTATTTATTTATACTCCAGAAAGAACCATGAGGTCCAGTTCAAAACTAATGTTAACCATTCCACGGTCTAAACTTAAATCCTGTGGCAACAGAGGCTTCTCCATGGTAGGTCCCAGACTCTGGAATAGTCTGCCTCTAAATATTAGTGCTGTGCAAACCCTGGAACATTGTAAATCTTTACTGAGGATACATTTTTATGGACTGTCTTTAGCACATGTTGACCCAAGCATTTTGTTTTAACAGCCTTAGTCATTGTTGTTTTAGTTATTTGTATTGTATTATTCTTTCTTTTATATTTTTATTTCATCATTGTTGTGCATTTTACTTATTTCAATTGCATTTTAGTTTGTGAAGGATGAGCTGTTGTAAATGTGCCATATAAATAAACTTATACTTGACGACCTTATGGTGGGACAATATACAAAAAAAATAGTCAGGAGATTTAAATCACTGATTGGATTCATTTCTACTTACAGCCAAGTCCAGGGTGCCCACATAAACCATCATGGGATTCTTTAGGTAGGATTTGGCCAGTCGTCTCACACCTGTGGGCCAAGTTGCACTGAAACATGAGAAATAACGGGCATAGAAAGGTTGTTTTAATTTCCATACATACATTATATTCTACAACTCTGGATGAACACCAACCAATACTTGATAGTTTTCATGTTTAAAGTCAACCATTTAAATGCACTTGTTCCTGAATTGGATGTGTTGTGTGTTCATGTGGTCAGTTTCATCATTAACTGATGGCAAATTGTTTATACCTGGTCATGACAGTCTGTCGATCTGGACGGATGTCCAGAAGAATCTTCATAATTTGGGGTTCAAAGCCCATATCTAACATACGGTCAGCCTCGTCCAGCACCTTTTTAAAAGAGCAGTTACTAAAGACAGCGCATCTCGTTTTCACCACACACACAACATGAGTACACCAAATATACTAAATAAAACCCACGTACTATGCACCATGTGTCAGCAGCCAGTAGATTACATGTTTACAAGCCTCAAGTATACAAGTATAATTTTCTGGGCCCAAAAAAAGCCTGGTTGATTATGGTGTAAACCAGCGGTCCCCAAGCTTTTTTGCGCCACGGACCGGTTTATGCCCGACAATATTTTCACAGACCGGCCTTTAAGGTGTCGCGGATAAATACAACAAAATAAAACTAATACCAGTACTGAAAAAAAGAAGATTTATTCATAACACACGTGAAAAGACCCAGGAAAACTGACTTGACGATAAAAAAATAATGCTAAAAACCGATAAAAACCCTGAAAACCATACATTTCACCCCTGAGCCTCAACTCTCGTGGCCCGGTACCGGTCCGAGGCCCGGGGGTTGGGGACCAATGGTGTACACTGCTAGTTTAATCTATAAGACTATGGCACAAATTACTAGAAACTTATACATTATAATATAAATCCATCCATTGTACGTGCAAGTATGCCTACTAGAAAGGGATACTTTAAGTCTATCAGAAATCAATCAAATTTCACAAACAACAGTTTATCTGCATACAGACAGCTCTGATTTTACCTTCTTCTTAATTTGATAATCCTTTCGCTGGCTGCAGATTAGAAAAGTTAAAACACATTGGTAATTTTAGATTTAGTTTTAGATGTGGATCCTTGCTATGACCTGCGCAGATATTTCTACACCTATTGTTTACGCATTTAATTAGGCTTCCTGTCAAATGCTACAAGAACACTTTCATGGGCTTTTTTTCTACACTGTGGACCAACACAAGCTTTGAGGAAAGCAAACATGCATAGACATAAAGAGCTGACCAAGTAGGTTATGGAGCGGAGGTTGATGAGCTCATTCATCTGTAGGTCATTGAGGCGGCCGGGTGTAGCAATCACGATGTCCACGCCATCCCTCACTAGGTTGATCTGGCCTCTCCTATCACCTCCACCATAGATACAGATACTGAGAGAGATGCAGAAGGAACAGTCGTTATCATGCCCTCTCTACATCACATGATCATTGATTTTCATTTATTTTTAGTGACTTATGACCTTTTGTAACCCTTATAGCGGTACTTGTTGCACTCTGCTTCAATCTGCAGGGCCAGCTCTCTGGTAGGAGTTAGCACTAACATGCCTGGACCATCCCGCTCAGCTCTAGGTCTACTCAAAGGACAAAAAGATAAAGATTTAATAGAGGAAGAGGCAAAATTATTGTAGGTATCCTCTTCTGAAAGGAATTGAACAAAACAGCGCTATCTATTATTTGAGAACGTGGCGCCAGTTACACTCAGATTGTGCTAAAAATAAGGTTTTTCTACACTCACACAGGCTGCCCATCCATGTGGATGAACCCCGGCAGCAGGTAGGCCAGTGTTTTCCCTGTTCCAGTCTGAGCGATGGCTATCAGGTCCTCGCCACTCAGTAGCACTGGCCACGCTTGAGACTGAAGAAATATTAAAAACTATATTTTAAAAAGTCATCATCATATATAACTCCACATCTGGTATAAGACTAACTTTAATGTTAGCATGTGAGAAATAAAATAAATAAATAAAGATTACCCAAAATCTTTTATATGGAGACTATGCAAGAACAAAAACAACATTTTTTATGATATATATAAAAAAAAAAAAGATACGTTTTAAAATATATGTTTAGGTTAGTCGCATGTTAGAAACCTCCTGTTGAAGAGACAGAAACTGTTTATTCTGCAACTGAAAAAAACTCCAAGAACATATTGAAGCAAGTATGTATTTGTCATTACTGCAACATCATGTCAGCAGGCTTGTGCTTACATTGTTGTGCAGTGTGGAGCTATAAATAGTGATTCATTGTACAGAACTGGTTGTTCCACTACATGTAATATTGCTTTCAATCTGACCAGATTCCTACTGTGAAATGAAAGTTAAATCTGGAAATGAAAGTTAAACTTTGAAAGAGAGATGGTGTTTCATTTCCCTATGTAGCATACCATCATGAATTCTGATGTGACCCAAGTATGAAAAGAAAGTACTCCAGAAAGTACTCCATGGCGTAGGTTCAGTGTGAAGGGCGGGAAATGTTTTATTACTGTTAATAAAATTATTTATAGCTCATCTTGCCCAGTGCTTACCGGTAGGGTAAGATTGAGTTTCTGTCTGTGCCACTGCAAGGACTTTACCCTGATACTGTAAATAAAATTAAACTGAATCCCCTGTGGTGGATGAGAACAGATAACGAAATCAGTCTCTAGTGCATTCTGTGTTTATCCTTTTATTAAACGGTTACTGGCTCAGTGGCTTGCTCTCTATTTCTGCTGCCATCCCAACTACTTGCTCATTTCCATTCTCTACATCTTCCGTTGTAATAAAAATGAAATCCAGCATGACAGAGCTCACTGTAATTACATTTTGCTTATTTTATTGCGGTATACTCTTTGTTGCTTTCGTTCTGCTACGTGTACCCGAGATGTGGTAATACACAAATTTCCCCATGTTTGGATAATTTAAATCTTATCATACATTAGGTGCTCAGTCACTGAAGGATGCTTCAGGCATGTGAGAAGCAGGGTAATGTCAAAACCTCTCATTATTTATGTTTACTTTGAACAGTTTCTTTAAATTTTGATTAAAAACCCAAATATTGTCTGTTCCAAAACAAGTAACAACCTACACGGGATGCTCTAGTCACCACTGGTTGATTTTACAAATGCAGATTTAACTTTTTTCAATTAAAGATATTTGTGACCTTGAAACAACAAGCTAAACATTTCTGAGGGCCTCCGGATGTCTGGAGTTTTGATCTCCTCCATACCTGCTTCATGCCCTGGAGGACGGGGCTATGGCGGCCCACACCCTCTAACAGGTCATTACATGTAGGAATCTTTTAAAAACAAGCGCGTCCATGCTCACAGGTGTACACACGGGTGCTCACACACACACACACACAAACTACACCCTTTTTGGATCCTACCTTAAAGCACACTGTGCGCTGTCGATCTTACGTGCTGCACAATAATGTTTTACATTTAGTATTTACTGTTATATTGCCATAGATCATCATGATGTTGTTTATTCTATTGCTCTAGTCTTCTTCTGCTTGTTTTCTTTTTTTCTCAACAGGTGATCCAGGAAAAGAGGGGGGAAAAAAAAAAAAGGGGGTGATGAAGCAGATTTTCATTGTCTTTTCTCTCCCTCTCTTTTCTCCTTTTTCTTTCCCTCTCCTTCTGTTAACTTTCTTCTGAACTTTTCTTCTTGTTTTTCTTTCCCGTCCCCGAGTCCAGTCTGGCCTGATTACAATAACTTAGAATAAAAATAACTAATAAAGATCAAATAAACTATGACAATCAAGTGGGCCAGTATAGCAAAAGGCCCACTTGGGAAAGTAAATCTGTTGGGCATTTTTCTTGGCCTTCAGACAATAATTCTGATTGCTACAGTGCCAGACAGGACACACACACACACACACACACACACACACAAAAAAAAAAAAAGCATACAGCTTTAAGTGTTTAAGGTATGCGCTAACTAAAAGCAAAGACAAGATGATAGTTTATTAAATTTTTAATGAAATTTGCAGATTGTTTCAGTGGAGTTTAATAAACTCAGTCCTCTGCTCCTTGCTCGCTCAAATATAACAGTACACTGGAGTAAATTCTCTAACATCTCACACTTCTGTTTAATCAGTTTTCGGTTTGACGTTTATTCAGCTGTGTAAAAACTATAACTTTAATCTGAGCCAAACCAATTTACTCATTTTTAAGTTATCCGAGTGACTTATATATCATGTTTAACCTGAGTAGCGAAAGACTGCGGGGTCTGTGTTCGCTGTTCTTGCCGGCTCTAGTGAGCCTTGACCTCCCGGTCAGCTTGTCTCCGAAAATGTCGGAGGACTTTTGCAAATATGCGATGTCTTGATAGATTGAACAGACATTTGAAGTAAACACAACTACATTCTCGCCTGAAAATATCTTAAGTTTATTTTGTGACGCAGAAAGGGTAATATTAAAACTAAGTAGCTGCCGCCATTGCTGGAAACTGGAATTGGCTGAGCTGCGTTAATTCTGGGATGAGCTGGGCCACAAAGGATACACCCGACCAGTCTTTGAAATCTGGGGAAAAGTAGGACGCATTTGCCATTTTGAAGAGTCTTTGAATTTGGACAGCCTTCATCACATCGCTGTCACGTAATCGCCCTTTTAATGTGGCCTACGAAGGATGCAGCCCCTGAATTTGGACACAGCTACGATACCGGAGACTGCTTCTTCTTTGGCGTTTAAGGTCAGCTGCCATCCTTGTACATGCATTGCTGCCATCTTCTGTTTCAGTCTTAAATCCTACTATCCTACTGGGGCGATCGTGGCTCAAGAGTTGGCAGTTCGGCTCGGACAGTCTTGGTCGTTGTGTCCTTGGGCAAGACACTTCACCCGTTGCCTACTGGTGGTGGTCAGAGGGCCCGGTGGCGCCAGTGTCCGGCAGCCTCGCCTCTGTCAGTGCGCCCCAGGGTGGCTTTGGCTACAATGTAGCTTGCCATCACCAGTGTGTGAATGTGTGTGTGAATGGGTGAATGACTGAATGTAAGTGTAAAGCGCTTTGGGGTCCTTAGGGACTAAGTAAAGTGCTATACAAATACAGGCCATTTACCATTTACTTATTCCTGCGTCTTTCAGGATCTTAGAAAGCTTCAAACGATGCGTCGACTATTAAATTAGTCGTCAACGATTTTGATAGTTGACTAATCGTGGCAGCCCTGTTATATAGCAACTTCAGTTAGTGAGAAACTGGAAGTAAAACTTAGAATTACGTTTAACACAGTGAAAACCTTTAAAAATGAAAAGATTAGATCAAGGAACTCAATGAAAGTTGTATTGTGTGTGTGCGGAGAGAAAAAATGCAATTAGGTTTTTTTTTTCCCCCCCCTTCTTAAAAAAAAACAAAAAGAAAAGAAAACTACACATGATGCCACCTACAACCGATTTTCAGTTCTGCTTCTTGGAAAGACTACAACAGTTACTGGCTCAGTTCCAAGAATTTATAATAAAATAGGCTGAGTTCCTGTTAAAGCTGACACTAAAGTCAAACACTGGATTTACCCACAGCAGAAACAGGGCATGTCACTACAGGTGCATATGTCATTGCAACACACACACTAACAGATTTGAAAGTTTTTGTTCCCAAACCCACCTACAACACATTTACACAACATATAAGGTAAAGAATCTCCCTGGTTTACCAAGAAACATTTTACACATAAAACAAACTAAAATATTTGGTTTTACACACATCTGAGAATTCCAACAGAGAGATTTGTGCTAATTCAGATTCATCTGATTTGGCACATTCAAAATATTTATCATTACAACTTATTAATAAGTTTATAAGTTTAAATATGGTTAAACTCATAAAAAACAAACAAACAAACAAACAAAAACAAAAACTGCTATGGTGCCACGATCATACCTGGATGGGGGTTGGTTTGGTGAAGCCAACCCGGTCAATGTTTTCCATGATCTCTGGATAAAGCTCAAAGGCCTCAAGAAATGTGCGACAGGGATTGGGAATTTGCCGTTTCTCTTCTTCCTCGTTCAGGTCATCCACAAAGATATTGTTGTTCTCCTTCCTGAGGAAAAGGTGTAAACAAACATGAAAACAGATTCAAAGTACCAAGTACCATGCTAAACGCAGATGAATACCATGTGTTTGGTTCCAGGTTAAATATCAGAAACATGACAATAAATTGAATAACTGTGTATTTTTTTCCATCCTCTTTTAAAAGGTGATCAATTGTCAGTGTCAAATTTATGCCATTAGATAAAAAGCACATACAAAAATAAAAGCACAGACATTAAGGGGAAGGTGCTCCAAATTCAAAATGTACCAAATATAAAAACGCCAAGAAAGTCAGAGTGGGAGACTCCACTCAATCAAGGGCAGACTTTAGAAAGAGAATGATCACAGGCACAACCCATAAAGCCAGAGAGCAGAGTTCTAAAAAGTAGTTATTTAGATAAACCCACCACATACCCTTCTTGCTGAGGAAAAACAGTCCAACAAAAGTAATGTTACAGCAGTTTTTGGATGAAAAATCCAACCACTCGGAGACTGTCCGTCTGTATTTGAACTAGGGATGTGCGCGAGTAGTCAACTAATTGTTGCTAATGTCACCAGTGGCTACCAGACGTACTAGTCGTTTAATGTAACTGTCAACATTTTAATTGATGCCCAAATGCTGGTAAATTGTTGAGTCTTAAATTTTATGGAGCCACCTGCCACCAGGTGGAGCACTGTTGTTGAGAAATGCCACAGCTCTGTTAACCTCTGGGCCTTGCTCATGAGTGAGCGGAGCCGGGGATCAGAGGGATTGGTGCTGACCAGATGGCTTCAGTGATGCAAACGCTGTCTGTTACGGTGAAGAGAAACCTAAGTGTAAAAGCAAAGCTCTCAATTTGCTGGTCGATCTACCCTACCTACCCTCACCTATGGTCACGAGCTCTGGGTATTGACCAGAAGAACCGAAAGAATGAGATCATGGATACAAGCAGCAGAAATGAGCTTTGTTCTCAAGTTACGGCATTCATAAGATTTTCAGAAAACCTAACCTCTGACCTTAAGGTCAAGGTCACTGAGATACTCAAGATTTTAGTAGAAAGACTTCTGCTATAAATTGAGTTATCACATTCACAAACTTAGGTTACCATGCTGACAACAATACCTTAAGTCTTTTATGGCTGGTGTTATAACATCACGAAAAGCACAGAGGAGATCTTCCTTTCTGAACTGGCTTAAATTTTGTTTATACATGTAAAACCCTGTCATATGGAAGTACATGGACATATGACCAAGAACCACTAAGATTTACCTCCATTCACCAACTTCCTCTGCTGTAAGCACGGCCACACTCGGTGCCTCAGTGTAAAACTTCTTTTTGATAGGTGGGATGTCTGAAGAAAGCAAAAATATCACAAAATAAGTTTAGCTTTGGATAATTATATTTGCAAATTTATGTTTACATATTTGAGGGTAACTTAGCATTAATAAACTGTACGATTTTAGCCATTTTATAGGTATGGCACATGTGCATGGGGTTCACAATTTCCATCCCCAACACCAAAAAAAACAAAAGTCTTTAACTTTAGCGCACGGTTTAATTTCTAATCAATTATCCTACAATAATGCCAAATTAAGCTATATCAATAGCTAAATAGTTTTGAATAAGAAGTCATGTGCCCTTTTGACAAATATGATCACTTACCCTTCCACTTGAGCTCCTTATACTTCTCCTTGTTCTCCCGGATGGCGTCCCAGTCTATGGATGGACGGTCCTGGACAACATTTGCAGCCTGCAATTCAGCAGTAGACCAGACAGAGCCATTCTTTTCCCCTCCACATCTTCCTCCATACTCTTGTCCTCTGCGAGAACCTGAGAAGAAAATCCATATTTTCATAGTCATTCACTAAGAATCAAAAATTCATATCATTCATTTCAAACAGTTAACAGATCATCTGCAGAGGATTGGCTTATTTGGAAAGTTTCAGTCAGGTTTCAGAGCCCATCACAGCACAGAAACAGCTTTAGTGAAAGTTACAAGTGATCTTCTTATGGCCTCTGACAGTGGACTCATCTCTGTGCTTGTCCTGCTAGACCTCAGTGCAGCGTTCGTTACTGTTGACCATAATATTATATTAGAACGATTAGAGCACGCTGCAGGTATTACAGGTCTAATAGATGCCAATTTGTTCATCTAAATGGAGTCCTCTTCGCACACTAAGGTTAATTATGGAGTTCCACAGGGTTCAGTGCTAGGACCAATTCTGTTTACATTATAAATGCTTCCCTTAGGCAGTATCATCAGAAGACATAGCAAACATTTTCACTTTACATTTTATCCATGAAGCCAGATAACACACCTCAAATAGTTCAACTGCAGGAATGTCTTAAAGACATATAGACCTGAATGGCCTCTAATTTTCTGCTTTTAAATTCAGATAAAACTGAGGTTATTGTACTCAGCCCTGAAAATCTTAGAGATATGGTATCTAACCAAATTCTTACTCTGGATGGCATTAACTTGGCCTCCAGTAACACTGTGAGGAAGCTTGGAGTCAAGCCAGAGGTTTCTTCCTGTTAAAAGGGAGTTTTCCTTCCCGATGTCACCAAAGTGCTTGCTCATAGGGGGTCATATGATTTTTTGTATGTAGTATTGTAGGGTATACCTTACAATGTAAAGCGCCTGTTAGGTGACTGTTGTTGTGATTTGGCGCTGTATAAATAAAACTGAATTGAATTGAATGCAGTGCAGTAATGAAATGTGATACAACTGCGTATCAGCAAAAGTCAGAACCTTATGTAGCAATCTATGGGACAAAAGCTCAGGTATACATAACATCTTGCTTCAACTGACACAGGCTTCTTATTTAGGTACAACTCTCACTATGAGCAAAATAAAGGTGGAATTAAATGCTGTGAAGGAGATATTCAGATTTATGTTAATCTCAGAAATATAAAGGTTGGGTCAGACAGAAAGCAAAACAAATTCTTGTCCACTGTATTAACTTAAAATGGCTCTAATTTACAATAAAAAAAAGTATATTATGTAGTATTTGTACTAAAAACAATTTCCTTTTTTGGTGAATTAAAAAAAATGTTAGTGGAAAAAATATTAACCAAGAATCCCAAGGAAAATTGTTTTGAAAACATCATCATTTTCTAAAAGAAAAGAAATTCAAATAAATTTCACACCATTACAATATTGGGAGTTGCCCTCTGCCACCAAGTCTTCGATCATCTCTTTGGCCTTCTGCTGTGCTGCAGTGGACCCAAAAATGACTACCTCACCTTCATAACCTCCCTTGTTTATCTGAAAACACAAACAGAATAGTAACAAAGACGGTATAAGGATAACATCTTACATATTTCCTGTGCACTGAATTAGTTCTGATATTCACATTTTTAGTAAATTTGGCTGCGGGATTTTAAACTTCTCACTCGTTCTAAAAATACTACCATTTTGACTCATCTTCCCAATAAGTTTTCAATATATTTTGTGTTCAAGCCTTTTAGAAACAGAGCTAAAAACTATATCTTTTATCATTTACAGTCAGTACCAGAAGTTACCATTGGATAGCAACTTTGATGGTTTGATGGCATTTTAAACTTCATGCACTCAGATTATAAGTGTTTCTAACACTTATAATCTAGCATCTATAATCTGAGATTTGAAAATACACATGGGGGACAAAATATTAAGAACATTTTAAAATATATTGCAGTTCTGAACACCACACACACACACACACACACCATAATACAATTTTTAAGACCACTTTACCGATATTTGGCAATTTAAAATGCCTTTCCCCACCTTTCAGAGCCATGACATATTTCCCTGAATATCATTCATCTTCTTGTTTACACTCTGCTTGAATCAGCTGGTTGTTGATCATTACTAACAGAGAAGATAAACAGTACCCTCTGGTGGACAAACTATGAAACATCACTGATAACATGGTTGAAGGGCATTTCTCCTGTCTTTTCTAAAATGTTTTGATTTACTGGTTTTCATAATGCAGATAGCAACAGACTGGTAAATAGCCAATATCAGCTGATACTATCAATGGAAATCTAAATCTTTTAGGCATGTAACCTAAATAATAAAGTAGAATGATCATTTTTTAAGTTAAAAATGAGCAAAAAAATGTACACGTTTTCCCAATTTATGGCAGAACTTTATTGGATTTTAAAGGTATGGGCCCACCACACACAAACTGGTAGGTGGAAGTTGGCAACTACAATATTCCCTCAGTCTGCTTTCTTGTTCCTTCCCCAAGCCAGGTAAACCCATTTAAAGAAAACCTCTGGAAAAGGTTGACAAATCTATATTTCAGCAGTTCACTCTGAGCATGCTGACATTTTGCTCAAGCTTATGCCGAATTTGAGCTTGTTAGCGAACATGTTGAGAATAGGCTGGTAAACCTGAGATTGGCCCAATTTTTTACATAAGTTTTGAGTGTGTGCTTTGCTTCTTACTTCGGGTGTTCAGTTTTAGAAGGGAGTTTGATTTAGCGCCACAAAGGAATTTCTTAGGAAATAGGAAAGAGGAAACGCATTGTTGCCCAGGCACAGCATTGTTTGCCCTAACACCTCTCCCAACACACAAGCACCCAAGAACCCAAACGTGATACAATGAATTCATAAGAATTGGAAAAGGGGAGGGGACAGAGTGGAAAGGGGATGAAGGGAAAAGATAAGTTAATGAGAATCCATTCAAGGCTCAAAATTGTGTTTATTGTCATCAGGGCATTATCAAGTCCAAGTTAAATAACCATATCTAAACAAATTAAAAGTTCAAGCAGTTTTTGTTTTTCGCTTCTAAACTGTGATTTCCCATGATTTGTTGTACTAGTTTAACACAACATCACCAACTTGCCTTAATTCTTGCGCCAGATTTCTCTTGAAGTTCACGGATTGTGGCTCCTCCACGACCTTTTAACAGAATAAAATGTGTTTTAGAGTCTAAACCTGCAGAACCTCCAGGGTATAGGCCAACCTCATCACCTACACAGCTTCTTCGCGCGGACCCATCAAATCTAAGCTAACGCTAACAACACAACTAAATGCAGCTTTGCTAAGACTGTGAAAGACTTGTTACTGTAAATTTCATCTCCGCATTAATTCTGACAACGTACCTATTACTCTTCCAATTGAAGTAGTTTCCACTGTGATAGTCAGAGGCCGGGAAGACTCTTCTTTGCTAAACGTCGTCTGTCGTCCGGGGTCTCCACGATCACTTCCACCTCCCCACTTGTTGACCTCGGGACCCGGGCCGCTACGATTAGCTCTCCTCTCCCTTGGGGCTCCAAATTTGGTTCCATTTTTCACACCGAAAACAACATTTTCCCTTTGACGGTCATTACATGAAAATTTCCAATCGGCCGAAGCCGGTTTTGTAGCAGGTTTGTAGATAGCAACTCCGTCCTGGTCGTACTCATCCTCCCAATCAGACATTTTAAGCTTGGCTACCCAACAGCTACCTACGCACTACTTCAGTAAGCGCAATTAACGGTCGAACAGTGAATTCGCGGACGGCGCCGCGTTAACGTCCTTCCCGAAAAGTTAGTTTTTCTAAAACTTTTTCATAAATTTACATCAGACGTGGCTTAAATTGTATAGAAAATTGTGAAATTTCAGATAAAAAGAATGCCTAAGAAATATCCATTTGTTAATTACCCTACCGTTTAGAGAGTTGAAGGCTATAGATTCACAATGTTCCTTTGTCTTCTTATAAATAAGATTAAGAATTTCCACCAAAAAAGACACAAAAACAAAAAAGTTCAGATAACCTGTACTTTATTAATGAATAATAAAATTCTTTGCATTTCTCATCCAGAGAACATAGTGTGCACTTTAATAAATTAATTTCAAAGAAATAATAAAGTTAACATTATCAAGCTTTAAGGCCAGTTGTGTAATAAATTATCGTTCAAGCAATACAGAAATGGTATTATTAGCCATCAAAGCCATATAAAGTCTGTGACCAAGGCGACATAACTTAAGTGAACTGGATGCCCAACTGAAAAGCAGGAGTTTGACTTCAACTATACAATATGCATAGTCTGTAGGCAAACGAGGCCTTTATAGCTCCGTGAAGAAGAAAAAAATAATAGGAGGATTCTCAAGCAATATACCGACAGCAAAAATAGGCATGTTTTCTTTGGGAGGGGGAGGGCAACAATTGCAGTTTTTAAGGTTGTCCCATCTGTGTTTGGTGTTTTGCTTCATTGTTGCTTATGGATTTGGCCTGTTCTCATTTTTAACAAAGCTCAATCAATAGCTACAACTCAAATCTATGTCAATATTACATAAGCATAAACTACAATGTCACATTTCCAGGTCAATCTCAACAGAAACACACTGTGCTTTCATGATGACAATATATTTTATCATACCAGAACAACTTCTGCATGGTCTATAAAACACTTTAAAATCAGTCTACAAGTGTTAGCAGTTGTCATTTGTCAGAAGATAATACTCGCTATATTCTTTTATAGGATGTTAATATTCTAAGAAATGCACTTAACTCTCTGGGGATATAACAGAAAAAATGATGAATAAAAGGACACGAATAGCACAAACAATACATTTTAAGACTTCTGTGACAACATACAAAACAAATCAAAATGACTAACAAAAATGAAGATGGCTGACATAGTTTTTGTGCATAATTCTCATTTAAACACCAGTCAACCTATCTAAAAGAAAGAAAGGCAGCAATACAAACACTGTTTATTAAGACACTTTCAAGACACCAGTTTTTCAAAAATCTAACACTGAAAACATACAAGCCTCTACATCTCCTTAAAGATTAAATGTACCATAATATAAACGGTCCACTTTAGTCATTTTCGAGATAGTGACAATAAAACCCAGAATGGTTAAATATTCTAATTAGGACTGAGGTGAGTGAGGATGAAGTGCGTACCAACATCCTGGTGAAAAGAGTCCTTATATAAGCCACATATAATCTCAATCTAAGATCAGTCTTCATCAGAGAAGTCACAGAAAATATCAATGAGGTTTTTCTAGTTTGATCACAACGAATGGCCTTTAAATGTTGTAGTTTTGTCATAAAATAGTAAGTGGGTTATCCACATAAGTAGCAACAGAGGTTTTAACTTCTATCAAATTAGTTCAGATAATATTGATCATGTAGGCAGACTTTGTTCGTACCGTTTTGTTAAAAGTTTGGAGCAAACATTATTTTGACATGCAGATGGAGGTCTGAGTCACCAGGAAATGCATGAGCACTTTTGAATTACAGCTTAGACATGCAGCATCTCATGCTTGGCTGAGAAAGCCCACTTAAAAGTCTACCACAGTTCAATATTCAATACAGCTGCATCCAACTTACTGGGCTACTATCCAAACCAAGTGGGAGAAATTCCAACACTTGTTTTAAGTCAGTGCTGATAGGACATTTCTTCCCATTAGGTCTGCTGCATTCAAATTTAGTTACAGTTTGCTGACAGATTAGACCAACAATCCAACCACATCAACATTAACAAACACTTCAGCAATTGTAGGAAATGAAGAAAACGAGATTTCTGTAGTCTGCACACATGCAACCCTGGTTCAACCTTTAAGTTTTTATACTTCAGCTGTTTTTCTCACACCAGGCCTCACCCTTTATTCCCTTTATTTATATTTCGTTTTTCAAACTGTCCATGTAGTGATATGTATGAAAGCATAGAGTAAGTAAAAGATGAAATTTTAAGTTGCCAAAGACAGACAGTGAACTAGCAGAGTGAGTGACTCTCTGCTTCTTCCAAGAAAAGTTCTTAGTCAGTCTCAGCTCTTTGTCATGTTGGCCTTTCTTAGAGTAGTAGTAGTTATTGTTAATGGTCACAACTGTCAGTGTTCTGTCCCAAGTAAAAGATTAAAAAAAATGGTTCATAATAATTTAGTGATAAAATGTCATATTTCATCTGTGGTAATTTATGTTAAAAAAGAGAGTCATTTAGTTAAAAATATGTTCTATACAGTCAGCATTAGTTTTTCTGTATCTTATTTTGAAGGAGTAATCTGTGTTCGCAATGCATTGTGGGAAGCAGACGCTGCAGTCAGTCGGGAAAAGCATTGTACAGAAAACCTGCCTATCTGTGTTTAAACTTCATCTCCTGTGGCCTGAATCTTTATATACACCATCGAAAGCAATGGCTGTAAGTTTATTACATGTTCTGGTTGTTTTATATGTTTATAAGAGCTGATTTAGAGATCGTTTTGTGAATGTGTTTGTGCCAGGAATTAGCCTTATCCCAGAAGCGGATTTTGCTTAGAGCATGGTCTATTAAAACATAGCAATGATGCTAGCGATCTAATTTGCATATCAGAGGATTGTTAAAACTATTGTTTATCATTACTTAGCAGCTAAGACTAACTTTGATACATGTTTTCTGTCACTAACTATTTCTTTTGTGCATTTATTTCACAATGTCAAAGAGCTAAAGGATATTTTATTTTCTGGTTTATTTTTTAGTTTCACTCAGCACTTTCATCGAGCTATTCAAGCTACAGTTGTAAAAGATTGTAAGCCGTCGAGAAGACTGTAATAAAGGAGCAAGACGCTCAGTTTCCTGGCTCATGAAAATTGAGTTTGGCTTGCTGTTGACCTGCGTTAACATACACAGTGTATCCAACACGTAGCGATAACAGTACAGTGAAAAGCCACGTCAGCAGTTGGTGGAAGATAAAGTTTATGCCACAGCGATGGATGCCCACGGGGAGAAGGCAGAAGAAATGGCTAACTCAGGAGACAAAGCACCATCAGAGGCTAGCTCCCGATCCAAACACTCTGGCTCCAAGCGCTCATCTTCCAAGTTGTCCTCAAGGTCCAGTGTATTGGAAGCAGCCATCTTTGCAAGAGCTTCTGCTGAAGCTACAAACGCCAAAGCCTTGTACAGTAAGAGACAATTGGAAATTAAAAAGCAGCAAGCAAATCTGGAAATGGATTTACAGATGTTAGAGATAGAGAAAAAAGCTGCAGCTGCTACGGCAAAAGCAGAGGTTCTAGAAGCTGCCGCAGCTGTCGAACAAGAAAAAGGAGAAAGTTTAAAAAGTTCAGTCCCACCACAAGTTATCAGACAGAGAACTATGGAGTACGTGCAACATCAAACCCAGCTAAAGTCACATCCGGCTGAAGAAGGAACACCTCAAGTCAAACTGACAGCAAAGGCGCCATCATTCACTCCAAGGAAACCAACCTCCTCTCCACCTGTACTCTCAAAAATGTACGTAGAGGAGGAAACTTTTGACCCACCAAGAGAGTATGTCGAGCCGAACAGTCACCATGCTCCTCACAATAGTGATGCACCTATGGCTGACTTTGCTAGGTTCCTTGCACGCAGAGAGTTAATCACAACAGGGCTCTTTAAGTTTGATGACACCCCTGAAAATTTTAGAGCATGGCAGTCTTCATTCTTAAATGCAACTGGAGGCATTGATCTTACATACAGCCAGCAGTTAGATCTCCTAGTCAAGTGGCTCGGTAAAGAGTCCTCAGAGCATGTTAAAAGAATCAGGGCTGTTTATACCACTAACCCCAAAGCTGCCTTCCAGTTGTCATGGGATAGGCTGGAGGAGTGTTATGCTACACCCGAAGTAGTAGAGAATGCCCTGTTTAAAAAACTGGACAGTTTTCCTCGCCTTACAAACAGAGACAATGTTAAACTTAGGGAACTAGGAGATTTGCTCCTAGAGCTGCAGGTTGCTAAAGACGAAGCCTACCTCCCAGGCCTCGCTTACCTTGACACACCACGTGGGGTTAAGCCCATAGTGGAAAAGCTGCCTCCAGGCTTACAAGATAAATGGCTCCACACTGGTTCAAAATACAAACAAAAATATAATGTGACGTTCCCTCCATTCTCATACTTTGTAAAGTTTGTCCAAGAGGAGGCAAAAGCGAGAAACGATCCAAGTTTTGTGTCATGCAGCAGTCAACCCCTCAACAAAGGTGAGAGACCACCATTCAAACAAATTAGCTACAAATCACCTCTAACTGTAAACAGAACAGAGGTTGATACAAGTGCTTCTGCTAGTATCAGAGAGGATGATCTAACACGTTATTGTCCAGTCCACAAGAAAACGCATCCTCTAGCCAAATGTAGAGCTTTCCGGATCAAACCACTACAAGAAAGACGAAACATACTCAAAGAACACAAACGATGTTTTCGCTGTTGTTCTCCCATGCACACAATAAAGGACTGCGACCTGAAGGTCAAGTGTGAGGAGTGCCAAAGTGAAAGACATTGCTCTGCCATGCACCCTGACACGGGTCAAAAACCCCAGCCGGAAAATGCACCTGAACCAGAGCCTCAGCCTCAAGACAACACTCTACCCAAGGTAACGTCACGATGCACTGAGATCTGCGGTGAAGGCTGTCCTCCGCGTTCCTGCTCCAAGGTATGTCTAGTTCAAGTTTTCCCTAAAGGTCAACCAGAACGGTCTGTTAAGATGTACGCCATTCTTGATGATCAGAGCAATTGCTCGCTGGCGCGTCCTGAATTCTTCGAGCTATTTGGAATCAAGGATAGCCCTCTGACATACCATATGAGAACGTGTGCTGGTCTAACTCAAATGCTCGGCAGGAAAGCAGTGGGGTTCCAAATTGAGCCTGTAGGTGAAGGCCCACGTCTAGACCTTCCTCCTCTCATTGAATGTGATGAGATAGTATTTAACAGAGATGAAATACCTACACCGGAAGTCGCTCTTGCCCATGCCCACTTGAAACATCTGGCTCCTCTGATACCTAAGCACGACCCAGCTGCCCAGATTGCAGTTCTACTGGGCAGAGACATCATACAAGTCCACAAGGCACGACAACAAGTCAACGGACCCCACAATGCTCCCTTTGCTCAGCGCCTAGACCTAGGCTGGGTAATCGTGGGGGAAGTATGCCTCAATGCTCACAGGCCAACGGTCAATGCCTATAAAACCCACGTGCTCTCCAACGGACGTCCATCTCTCCTCACTCCTTGTCCTAACAGCATGAAGATCAAAGAAAAACCATGCTATGGCGGGGAGCACAAGAGTAGCTTCTTAAAACGCAGTTCGAAACCCAATGCAGCAGAAGAAAAGCTTGGAGAGAAAGTTTTTGAGCGCACAGAGTATGACAACCAGCATGCCCTGTCCTTTGAGGACGAGACCTTCCTTAAGATAATGGAAAAGGAAGTCCACCAAGATGGAAACAATAACTGGATTGCTCCTTTACCATTCAAGTCCCCTCGCTTGCCACTTCCAAATAACAGAGACCAAGCGCTGTCTAGACTCAACTCACTGAGACGCAACTTAACCAAAAACCCTCAAATGAAAGAGCAGTTCTCAGAATTTATGGACAAGCTGTTTAAAAACAACCACGCAGAGATTGCTCCACCCATTGATGATAACACTGAGTGCTGGTACCTGCCTATTTTCGGCGTATATCACCCCCAGAAGCCCGGTCAGATACGGGTGGTCTTTGACTCTAGTGCCGAGCAGTCTGGTGTGTCACTCAATTCAGTGTTATTAACGGGCCCTGATCTCAATAACACCCTCCTTGGTGTCCTGATTCGGTTTAGGAAAGAGCTCATTGCAACCACTGCTGACATTCAGCAGATGTTTTACGGGTTCCTGGTTAGACCAGACCACAGAGATTATTTGAGGTTCCTGTGGCACAAGGACAATGACTTGTCAAAAGAGGTGCAGGAGTACCGCATGCGGGTACATGTTTTTGGTAATAGTCCGTCACCAGCGGTAGCCATCTATTGCCTTCGAAGAGCCATCCAGGAAGGTGAGGCAAAGTTTGGAGCAGACACAAGACACTTTGTCGAGAGACACTTCTACGTTGATGACGGGCTGATTTCGGTTCCCACAGAGTCTGCAGCCATCGATCTACTCAGGCGCACATGTGCATCCTTAGCTGAGTCTAACCTCAAGCTCCACAAAATCGCCTCAAATAGTGTCTCAGTCATGCAAGCATTCAAGCCAGAGGATTTGGCCTCCGGTATTAAAGACTTGAGTCTCGGCGACGATGCTTTACCGGCCCAGAGAAGTCTAGGAATGTGCTGGGACATTAACACTGATTCATTTACCTTCAAGGTAGCCGTCAATGACAAACCCTATACCCGCCGCGGGGTTCTCTCAGTGATTAATAGCATCTTCGACCCCTTGGGACTAGCATCGCCAGTGACAATCAAAGGCAGACTCTTGTTACGCAAAATGTCAAATGGAGTCCAAGATTGGGATGCTTCTCTCCCCCAAGAGGAGATGGACGCATGGGAAACGTGGAAAATGTCCCTCCAAGATTTGAGCCGCCTAAGAGTGCCGCGCTGCTATGTACCAGCCTCCCTTTCCATGTCCACTTACACTGAACTGTGTGTCTTCAGTGATGCCTCAAGCTGGGCTATTGCAGCAGTAGCATATTTGAAAACAGTCAATGCAGAGGGACAATGTGAAGTCGGATTTGTGCTTGGCAAAGCAAAACTTTCACCCCAACCAGAACCGACAATACCTCGTCTTGAGCTTTGTGGAGCAGTTCTAGCGGTGGAGATGGCGGAGCTCATTCTGGATGAACTTGATCATAAACCAAACACTGTAAAATTCTACTGTGACAGCAGGGTGGTTCTTGGGTACATTTGCAATGATTCAAAGCGCTTTTATGTCTACGTACATAATCGAGTTCATCGTATACGCCAGTCCACATCCCCTGAACAGTGGCATTATGTTACATCAGAGCAAAACCCAGCTGATCTAGCAACCAGGTCAGTACCTGCATCGCAGCTCATGGACACTATGTGGTTTAAGGGACCAGACTTCCTTTACAAACTACATGAACCAGAGACGAATGAATCGTTTGAGCTGATTGAACCTGAAGTGGATGCTGAAATCCGACAAGTTAGTACCTTTGTTACTCAGATTCAGAAGAGCGGATTCACACCAGAACGCTTCCAACGCTTTTCAAGCTGGACCTCACTGGTACGTGCCATTGCTTTCTTAATTCACCAAGCTCGTTCTCACTCATCAAGCAACTCGTCAAATCATTCATGCAGGGGCTGGCATAAATGCAGAGAACCACGCACTCCAGAGGAGATGGATGCGGCCAGTAACCTCATTCTCCAGTCTGTTCAAAGGGACGCTTTTCCTGATGAGTACGCTGCTCTACAAGCCAATCAAACCATCCACGCCTCTAGCCCCATTGTAGCCCTCGACCCATTCATGGGTGAAGACCTCATCAAAGTTGGAGGTCGCCTCGAACATGCTTCATTGGACCCATCGTTAAAGAATCCAAAAATTCTGCCAAGCAAGCATCATGTGTCAAAGTTGCTTGTCCTGCACTATCATGCTAAGGTTGTGCATCAAGGAAGGCAGTTCACAGAGAGTGCAGTTAGGCAAGCTGGACTGTGGATTGTAGGCTGCAAAAGACTGGTCTCATCCATTATCCACCGTTGCGTAACATGCAAGAAACTCAGGGGGAAACTAGAGACTCAAAAAATGGCAGATCTCCCGCCTGAAAGACTTGAAACATGCCCTCCATTTTCGTATGTTGGGTTGGACGTGTTTGGCCCATGGTCAGTGGTTACTCGACGCACACGAGGTGGCGCAGCACAAAGTAAGAGGTGGGCGATACTTTTTACGTGTATGACTACAAGAGGTGTACACATCGAAGTCATTGAATCTATGGACACTTGCAGCTGCATAAATGCAATACGCAGATTCTTTGCAATAAGAGGCCCAGCCAAACAAATGCGGTCAGACAGGGGCACCAACTTCATCGCAGCAAGCGTGGAGCTTGGCATGGCACAACCAAACAAGAACCCTCCCGACATTGTCAACCATCTTCATGCCAACGGTTGCACATGGGAGTTCAACCCCCCACATGCTTCTCACATGGGGGGCGTCTGGGAAAGGATGATTGGGGTAACTCGCCGAATATTGGATTCTATGCTCTTGCACAACAAACACACCCGTCTCACACATGAGGTGCTTTGTACCCTAATGGCTGAGGTATCGTCTATAATCAATGCAAGGCCCTTGGTCCCTATTTCGACTGACCCTTCCTCACCATTCATACTCTGTCCTGCAATGATACTGACCCAAAAGCAGGGCGTTCCTTCTCCACCAGGAGACTTTTGTGGAAAAGACTTGCTCAAGAACCAATGGAAACAAGTGCAAGCACTCGCCAATGGTTTCTGGAGTCGCTGGAGAAACGAATATCTCAACACCCTCCAATCAAGGCGCAAGTGGCATGGAACACACCGCAATCTTCAGTCAGGCGACATTGTGTTGTTGAAACAAAATCAAGCACCCAGAAACGAATGGACAATGGCTATCATCACAGCCACCTTTCCAAGCAGTGATGGGAAGGTCAGAAAGGTCGAAGTGAGGACATCTTCCCAGGGAGTCTCAAAGACTTACCTGCGTCCCATTTCGGATGTTGTTGTGCTCTTAGAAAAGGAAGTGACTGATAAAAAGTAGTAGTGGCATCAGTAATGCCAGGCGGGGAGTGTTCTGTCCCAAGTAAAAGATTAAAAAAAATGGTTCATAATAATTTAGTGATAAAATGTCATATTTCATCTGTGGTAATTTATGTTAAAAAAGAGAGTCATTTAGTTAAAAATATGTTCTATACAGTCAGCATTAGTTTTTCTGTATCTTATTTTGAAGGAGTAATCTGTGTTCGCAATGCATTGTGGGAAGCAGACGCTGCAGTCAGTCGGGAAAAGCATTGTACAGAAAACCTGCCTATCTGTGTTTAAACTTCATCTCCTGTGGCCTGAATCTTTATATACACCATCGAAAGCAATGGCTGTAAGTTTATTACATGTTCTGGTTGTTTTATATGTTTATAAGAGCTGATTTAGAGATCGTTTTGTGAATGTGTTTGTGCCAGGAATTAGCCTTATCCCAGAAGCGGATTTTGCTTAGAGCATGGTCTATTAAAACATAGCAATGATGCTAGCGATCTAATTTGCATATCAGAGGATTGTTAAAACTATTGTTTATCATTACTTAGCAGCTAAGACTAACTTTGATACATGTTTTCTGTCACTAACTATTTCTTTTGTGCATTTATTTCACAATGTCAAAGAGCTAAAGGATATTTTATTTTCTGGTTTATTTTTTAGTTTCACTCAGCACTTTCATCGAGCTATTCAAGCTACAGTTGTAAAAGATTGTAAGCCGTCGAGAAGACTGTAATAAAGGAGCAAGACGCTCAGTTTCCTGGCTCATGAAAATTGAGTTTGGCTTGCTGTTGACCTGCGTTAACATACACAGTGTATCCAACACGTAGCGATAACAGTACAGTCAGAGTGTAAAAGAGTTCGGCGGATGTGCATGTACATGTGATTGCTGGTTTCACCACGTGCGTAGAAGCTGACCAATGAGTTAGAGTGAAGTAGTTCTGGCTGTGAGACAGTTATTCAGCATTCTTCTTCCATTATCCTTTAATTTGTAAAGTGAAAAGTTAGACTCGAAACTGTGTTTGCTGCTGAGTCAGACTCAGCAAAAATGTAAAATTGTTGGACAGTAACCGTTTCTCACAATGCGCCCCATTATTTGATTGGCATCTACAGCTTTTCCAACAAGTCTGGATCTAGAAATAAAATTAGGATTCCTTCCAAGATTCCTCTTCAAATTAAGCATCTTTTTCTTTAATTTATGATAGTAAATATGAAAAACTTGGTCATTTTTGTATAAAAACAAAATATTGTTTTTCCAGTAAGGTTATTTTCATTTTTGTGTATTGATTGTATATTTTGTCTTACATGAGTATGGCCACTTGCATACATACGTGTACATTCATTTACTGTATAGGCTGTAGTAATTTTAGTACCCTATGAAAAGTGTGTATGCAACTGGGAATAAAAGTGTTAGACAAAATATCAAAACATTGTTCATATAGAAAGGATTTATTTGTAAAACTTGCAACATAATCTGTTTACTGCCCTGTAAAAATATTTTAAAAAGTGGCTTCACCCACAGTGGTGTTTACATACAGTATGGAAATGTGTGTCTGTCAGTAAGTGTGGTTATGCCAGCTGTATGTGTGAGGACTGACTGAGAAACTCTGACTTTCCTTTTGGGTGAGGTGCAGCCTCCTCCACAGTCTTTAAAAGGTCTGAGGTGCTGCTTCCAGGTCCCTGTGACAGGAAGTCGAAATGTTCCTCTGATGTTTGTAATTTGCACTCTCTAATAAAGAGTTTTGTATCATCCCAGTTGTTAAGATCATCATGGGCAGTGCTGCGTTCGCTACCATTGCTGCTGCTGCTGTTGTTGAGTGCAGAGGAGAGACCAGGGGCACGGTTGGTCAAAGGTTGACTGAGGTTCTGCACAGAGATCGACTTCCCAAGACCACCTTCCCAGTCTGAAGCCCTCCCATCTGGGCTCGAAGAGAGAAGCAGCAAGGGCTTCACCTCAAGGCTCATGTGCCTCCTCCAGACCCCCTCAGCTTTCAAGCCAGGCTTCTCCCGCAGCTGAACCGTTCCCTGGCCAAAGGCTGCCTCGTTGTCACCTTCTTGGTCAGAATCCACACCGCATCCTACAACAACAGAGGGGCCAGAGCTTTCCTCGTCCACTGCCACTCCATCTGTCAGATCATCTGAGATCGGGTCAGCAGGGCATCGGAGGTGAGAGGGATGTACCATAGGGGGGAGTTGAAGAGTGAAATTCCCCGTCGAGGAAGGTGGGGGCGGCAGATCAGGGAAGTGTGCTTTTTTCGGGGTACCATTGGTGGTGACCAAAGTTGGATAAGGGCTATCAGGGGGCAGCAGAGGTGATGGGGAGAGCGAGGCTGTGGATGGTGGATAGGATGGAGGGGCTGAGTCCGGAGGAGCATCATCATCAGCTGGTGCCAGTATGAGCCGCAAGCCTCTCGGGTTGGGATTGAGAGAACGACGCATGCCGCCACTGTTGTGTCCTCCGCTTCCAACAGGCTCACCTCCCTGATGGGAGGGAAGATCCCTGCCAATGATTGAGGTTGGGTAGTCCGAGTTATGATGCTGGTTCTCCAGCTCAAACAGGGGGAGGGAGGAGAGGGTGAGTGCTGAGGGGCCTTTCTGTAGGACTTGGCGGTAAATATCCAGCAAAGAGTCCAGCTTTGATTCAATGGAAGTTACCTAGGCACAAAAGAAAAGAGAATAAGAACCAAGGCTGCAAGAGCTGAATACTATTCTGTAAATTTTCTGGGGGTTTCCAATACAGATAAATTGATACTGTTAAAAGGAAAATTTCACAGGTATTGGTCAAGAGCCCAAACAAATCACCAACAATGTGAGGTAATAAAAGTTTATGAATGCATTTTACATGCATTCTGTGTTCCTTATTTTTTTTTCTTAAACCCACCTGCCTCTCCACCTTACACACACGTCCAAGCATGCTCATGCCCTCTAGGGAGTCTCCATCTGGGTGCAGTTTGTCCCTCATTTTTTTATCCACAGGAATCTGGCCTTTTCCCAAGATCTGATCCACCCTGAGATACACACATACATTAGGATTATTATACTAGAAAATAATGACGTTGTAATATAAGAAGGCATCCCTGCTGTATTTCAGGTTATCTGCAGTCAGACAACAAACCTAAAGCAACGGAAGGCTAAGGTTAGGGTTAGTAAAAAAAAACCCACACATGGCTTGAGTGAATCAGTGCTATAGTATAAAAACAACTATGGAAAAAAAGGAGGAAAATCTATGGGAAACTCAATTTTAGGATCGGATGTAATACATTTTGTAGCAGTTTGTTTGTGTTTGCATTTTTTATTTATTTTTATTGAATATAAAGCATATTTAATAAAAAAAAAAAGCTCTGAGTGAGCTGCTTCTTGCAGTGCTTGATTTAAATTATTGTCAGATTATGTCAGAGTATTCATTCAATGGCTGTCTTTGTTCTCTGACAGTTAATTATGTTCAGTTAGTGAAGTTAATTTCCATACTTTGAGTTCCAAAGTAATGCACAGGTGCCTGTTTTCACTCAGGAAAAAATAAAAAGCACATCCAAACCGCACACAACTGCATACAAATCAGCAGCATTCAAATACAATAATGTTTCTACTCTCTGATGAAAGGAGAAAGAATGAAGTGTGGAAATACAGATGAGATCTAATGTGATGTCAGACAGCTGTGTTTGGGTTTGTTTGCATTTACTTCAAATATTTATGTGTCAGACACGGTTAATAAAAACCTTACCATGTGGATGGAGTTTAACATATTAAAATCATCAAGTTTTGGGTTAAAATAAGGAATTGAATTGTACTGGAATTTAATTTGCCTTTCAGTTATTGTCAAAACCTTCTGGTATTAAGTACATGTTCTACTGTAAACTCCAACCATCTGGTTCTGCGGGAAGGTTAATACATTTCAGATATTTTATATCTGCTCGCAGTAACCCGATTGCCACTGCTATAGCACTTATTAGCAGCTATGGCTGCATGTGGCAGGATTTTAAAGTCTAAAATTAAATTAAGTGAAATAGAATAACCCTGAGCCAGAAAGCTTCTTCATGTGGTTGCTGTAATAATAGTGTAGTGCAGGAGAGGACATATTCCTTGGCTGGGTGCGACCAGAGTCTGCTGCACTGGCCAGTCTGGAGATAGGAAAAAAACTGGATCAGGCACTTCTCTCTGACTTAACACCATGAAGCTTTAAGCACAGGTACATAAATGAACAGATACACACAGAGGTGAAGGATGGCATTTTCAAATGAATGATTTTTTGTTTATGAGGCCGCCTAATGCCGACTGAAACACAGGTCGACTGGCAAAAAATAGTATTTCTCTACAAGGTGATTCCTAAAATGCTTTTAGTCAAAAACATGGCATGTTTCAGCATGCTGTGCAGTGTGTCCTGCAATTAAGGAAACTGGACAGATAGAGGACAAAAGAAGAAGCGGTAGGCCTAAAACCATATCTACAGCAGAAGAACAACATTTAAATGTCTATCATTAACAAATAGGAAAAAAAACTGTACAAAGACCTGACACAGAACTCAAGATTTGCATCGAGCCCTTCAGTTAATCCAGCTATTGTTTGATGTTGCCTCATCAAAACCTATCTCAGTAGAAGGGTGGTAGTCAATAAGCCATTGCTAAGGAAGGGAAAAAGGGAGAAAGCAAGAACTGGTGTTATTGAGTGATGAATCCAAATGAGAAAAGTTTGATTCAAATTGTCAGCGGTCTATACTGAGGAGGTCAGGAGAGAAGAAAACACTGACTGTACACCTATTTATAAATAACGTGGTGGAGGCTCTGTCTTGATTTGGGGCTGCATTTCAGTCACTGGTGTTGGGGATCTTATCAAAACTAAATTACAAATGCAGATGAGTACCATCAGATTTTAATCCACTGTGCAATACCATGCGGAAAGCAATGGCTCAATTCATCAGCTTGACGATGATCCCAAACACACTGCTAATGCAGTCAAAGCATACCTGAAAAGAAAACCACGCACCATCATAGACTGTAGGATCATCTGGACAGAGAATAGAACTAAAGGCAGCCAACATCCAAAGAAGAGATTTGTAATGTCCTTCAAGAACCTGGAAAACTATTCCTGAAGACTGCTTTAAGAAAATACTAGAAAGTTCACCTAGAAGACTTCAGTCTGTGCTGAAGAATAACGGTGGTCATAGTAATGTGTGGCATGAAGCTATGTGTATGCCATTTTGACAGACTTTTCACCTAGAAGGCCTGTGTTTTCTATGTGTCCACTTATTAAGTCAGTGAAATGATTACTGCACCAAGATTGCTTCAAGTATTAAGATAAGTTATATTTGTACATTTGGCTGAATTAGTTCAAATACATCTAAGCATATGCAAATTCAAACTGGCTGGCAAAGTTAGTAGGGAAGCGTTTGGCAGAAGGATCAGAAAAGGGGGTGAGTCTAACCCCGGTGTCGACCGTTTCCTGCTGGTCTGGCTGTAATATAAATGCAGGGAGGGAGAGGAAAAGGTCTTTCCACGGCTGCGCAAAGGCCTTGGAGGAGGACCCACTACAGAGTCTAGTCTGGGAGAGAGAGGGAACACACATCTACACATATGTATTTAGTTTGGAAAAGAAATATGTACTTAAAAGAATGTTAAAGTTTAAAGTTAATTTATAATGATTTTCTGTGACGTGCTATATAACCTATAGCGTTAGCTCGAATTGCAGCAAAATCAACACATAGCAGCTCAGGTTATTGATACATCTATAAATTCCTTGATTTTGAAAGCAGGAACACAGAAATCTGTCAATATCAATCAATGTGCATGCCGTTTCCTGACCTGGTCTGAAGGCTCTTGATGCGACAGAGCATATCCAGGTGACCTGCAGAGTACTGCTCAATCACGTCCTTCACATCATACGGACGCAGCGTCTCCTTAAACTTCTTCTTTGCTACGTGGAACTTCATGATCCTATACATGCAAAAGACAAATACACACACAGTGATTGCTGGGAGTCAATTTAAGTGAAATCTAGGGTGTAATTACTAAACACCACCATTAGGTGGCAGCAGTAAGTTTGAGAAAACCTACAGAGAGGTTCTTGTGCTTCACTGTTGATCTTTTCTTTTTGGAGTGTAACAAAGATAACACAAAATTTCAAATACTTTCTGAAGTATCTGATGGAAAACCAGTGCGTAATGGCGAATTTGTGAAACCTGAGTGTAATTTTCTTTCTCCTTTTATTTGGTGAACAGAGCCGCTGCTGAGTAATAATATTGATCCAGGTAAGGAGATCTATGCCTCTTGGTTCATTTAGAGTCCCCAGTGGTTTCTGGTAGTTTCCCACTGCCTATTTTTCTCACTGCCTAAATGGAAGCAGCAGTGACAGATGACCCTGTGTAATAACAGCCCTGACAGAGGAGGGGGTCTCCAGCCCTCAACCCGACACCCTGGGAAAACCCTGGGATCTGGCTACCCATGGAGAATGGCCTGCTGAGTGTGCAGACCAGCCAGGGTTAGGTGGCAGCAGCATAGCTCGTAGATGGGAGTTTATCTGTGCAACTGTATGTAGATCTAGAAAGAGATGATGATGGTGATAGAGGGGTTTAATAAGCTTCATTATACAAAAGGATGATATAAAGTCTTTGCATGTAAACCCCTAAACTTGACAATAATCCAGATCAGATAAAAGAATGATTGAGTGGATACTGTTACTGAACTATCAAAAGGTTGACAGAATGATTTCATTCGCTTAAAGAGTGGATTACAAAAAGATTCCACTCAAACTGTTACATAACTGACTACTCTCCATTAGGCCACAATGATAAAATCTGGTAAATGAAAAATCTGACATAGAAAGAATACAATTGAGTTTAAGATCAATTGTAAGATACCTCAGAAATGCATAAACAAACTTATAGCAAATGCCTGGAGAAACAAATGTGAGGTTCTAAAGGGGTTGTAAGTATACTTACAACCCCTTTAACCATTTATATTAAGTGCATGTGCTTATTTTTCCATAATTCTATATAAAGATGACAACTGAACAGAAGGAAAACAAACAAACAAAAAAGCATGGAACAAAATGCAGGGATACTAGCAGTGGCAACAACTATTTGAAGATGGAAAACTGAAAATCATAATTTGGCTTTTTATCTTGTATCAATAATTCAGAGCTTTTATTAAGGGCATGCCAGGGGTTTCAGGTTTTCACACATGATTCATTGTCTTTTTATTACTGAACTATTATTGAACCCCTGCCTTAAAAAGCTGATAAATGTAAATTGTTTTAATGGTTTTTAAATGCTGAATTTATCCAGTTTTTACCTCGTCAACAATCTGTCTCTTTATTATATGGAAACAATCGAATTCATGATCTATAAAATTGAGGCAGCAAAATTTTAATTCTTAGTAAACCATAGAAAATATAGAAACTACAGCTAAGTAGGCCATTTAAAAAATACTTCATTCATATATGAAATTAGACATTTGCACAATGAAAAAAGGTGAGAAGAAGCGGTGGAGTGAGAGAGTCATCTGGTGCTAGTAGGATAAACACTTGTTCACAGGGTGCCGGTGCCAGTGAAAGAGAGCAGGCTCAGCGAGAACACATCTACACACTATATTCATGCACTATAGCAGTCATAAATACGGGTCAGTGCCGTCACATTACCAGTTGATTGGGAAGAAACTCTTGACTTTAGAGAGCACAGGAGAGGTAAAACTACTAAGATAAAAAATAAATATGTGATCAATAGCAGTATTATTAGTTCCAACATGCAGGACATATATGTAAAAGTAGACAATAAATCTACTCAACAATTTAGTTGGATTGCTGATAAAGGGTAATCTCAAACTTCATTTCAATAAACCATTATCTTTTATAACCAATTATAAATAATGGGTTTTATTATTAGCACAAACACTTTAGTTAGTCTGATTAA
The DNA here is from genome assembly GCF_057381845.1 of Rhamphochromis longiceps. Classification (NCBI taxonomy): domain Eukaryota; kingdom Metazoa; phylum Chordata; class Actinopteri; order Cichliformes; family Cichlidae; genus Rhamphochromis; species Rhamphochromis longiceps. The sequence goes on along the minus strand of NC_140569.1, from coordinate 9,198,460 downwards.
AAGGACTAATTTAGCATTTTGGAAAATATTCTCACTTGCATAATTGTTAAAATTAGTACAATTTAGCATTTAGCAAAGAAAAATACTAATAACATCATCCTCTTTAATTTTAGTTATTATTACCGTTACAGTTTCAGCACCAGCAGCTTGTTACACACCAAGTGTAGACTTTGGAAACCTGGTGCTTCTGTGCAAGAAACTGCAGGAACATTTTCTGGCATGTCTTGCTTCAGAAGCCAAAAAGAGCTCATTTGCCACTTTTTCATCAACAGCAAAAAAAAAAAAAAAAAAAAAAAAAAAAAAAAAATACAGCTTAAGTAAGGGTCAGCCAAATAGCATCACCAAATCCCTACTAATTGATTTTCCCTGAAATTGCTTAACATTCGATTTGAACTTGATTTTTTCCTATGCCTGCTTCTGAGAACTACTGGTATAATATTCTGAAGTCTACTAATTAGTTGACTGTTGGTCTGCTGGCGGGTCTTTGAAGTGCATGTGGTAGTATATAAAGAGTTTCAGCGTTCTGCTCTATTCGTAGTTTAATCAAATATTTCTGTTAGGTTTAGACTTTCTGATTTATTTTCTAGTGCTTCAGAATTATTTGGCACAGGGTTAGATCTTTGCATGTTGTCCTTGTACCTGTACTGCTTCTCTCCAGCTACCCCAGCGTCCCTCAGCTTCTCTGCTGGTTAAGTTAACTGGCAATTATAAATTGCATTTTCTCTTCACTTATATTTAACTTCCTATTTTTCACCTGGTTTTCTGTTCCCCACCTGCAGAGGTTCTGCAACCAACCAAAGACTCTACGCCCCACAGTTTAAGAACCACTGGTATAATATATTGCAGCCTGTAATTTAGCTAGCTATTTGTCTGTTGGCTGCTCTTTAAAGTGCATATATTAGACTAATCAGAGTTTCATGGTTTTGTTGAATTGGTTCAGACCGTTCTCATCCCCAAGGCCTCAATTAAAGCTGTTTTGTTAAAAGCTTACGTGGCTTATTAAGTCAGAAGGTGTCCTTTTGGTGGGTTGTGCTCTTATGGCATTAGTGAGATGGGGCTGTCACTCCCAACTCATCAGCAGGTTTGCCAGGAGCATATTTTAAACCAAACCCCAATCTTTTACTGAATTTAGTTTTCAGTGCCTAAGCCTAACCAACAGATGACAGTGAAAGTAACATGTAAAAAAAAGCTAAAGAGAAAAGCACAAAGGTCCCAAAAGGAAATCTGTGAGATCCTCTTTCCTTACAAACATGCAGCTGTCACTGCTCCAGCCTCCTAATCCTGACTTTGTAAGGACCATTATCTATGGTGACACTGACACAGCTGATTCTAACGCACTAAGACTCATGTATACTGCAGAGGCACAAAGACATCTCAAAAAATGGAATTATATTATACCCAGGGATCCAAATGTGCGACGTGCAACATCACTGCAATCTCCTACCCCTAACAAAATGATGTTTCCATTATTGCTGCTTTGAACTAGAGCTTAGAAATAGTTGTAGTTTCAGGGTTAAGAGTATATGATAGAAGATAAAGGTAGCCCACCTGACACCACAGATGGTTTGTGCACTGCTTTTAAAAAAGGCCTAAATTTGAAATTGTAATTTTGTTGCCATTTTTTAACTAGACAGCAAGACAACAAGTGGGTAGAGCTCGGGAGTTATCATCTTCACATTTACCAAAATATGTGATTTATTTTATCAATCTTGCCATCCAGTTCTCTAAAAAGCAATTATATATCTAAAGTGTTAAACAACAAATGAAAACAAAAGCTGTGAAAAGTGAGACGTGACTGAGTTTTGGCACCTAATGTGAGTGAAGAGGATAATGGATAAAAGCACGATTTTGGAAAGCTAACTGCAGAAGTGACCTCCCTATCTGTCTTATTTTTGTAATAGTACTCCCTATTTTCGACATTGTAAGAAAATTCAATAAAATCTTCTTGAGTGTGACTGCATATTAGCATCTGAATGTGTTTTTGCTGGTTCTTTCTTCTTCAAAAAAGAATTGCTCGCCCAAAGTCTTCAAGCAGTTTGGTGATTTGGGGTTGATTTTGATTACCTCATAAAGCACTCATAAAGTTTATTTGGAGCAGGACCTCACCTGACAGCTCTGATGACAGCCTTGAGAGGTGCTGATAGATCCTCCACAGTAACATCGCAGTGGCACCCTCGCTCATCAAAGGATTCCTCTGTGGTCATGCCTGTGTCCACTGAAAGAAACAGAGTGTTGAGTCATCAATAAATGTTGCTCTGCTGAAAGCATCTGCAGTCTTGAAACTCAAAAACCTTTTGCAACTTTCTGCAAGCTGGAAGAGAAAAGAGTCTGTGAGAATGTTTCCGAATGATACTATTTTGACTTTTAGGAGGTGAAAATCTATATTGTGTTTGGGATATTTAAGACAGGAACAAAGAAACTGACATATTTTTGCCACCTCCGCGATATAAGATGGAAGAGGAGGGTGTATATCCTTGATACTACCGATAACAATTAGAGTGGGAGATGTGGACCTGAAGAGGACTAAATAAGCATTATAAAATCATCAATTTCAAAATTCTATGGAACCTCAAGTTATAGCATTCACAAGATTTTCAGAAAACTTGACCTCTGAACTTAATCTAAAGGTCAAGGTCACTGAGATTCTAACTTGTCCAAAATTTTTAACAGATACACCTGTGGTATAAATTTGAAGCTGCTATGCTGCTTTGTTCTCGAGCTATCACATTCACAAACTTGGGTGTGGGTGGATGAGAAACCCTGGCTTGTAATTCAGTCAGGTTGTGGTCAGGACTCTGTGCAGGCCAGCCAAGTTCTTCCACACCAAACTCGCTCATCCATGTCTTTATGGACTTTGCTTTGCTCTGCTTGTTAGAACAGGATGCGACCATCATAAATGGTTACCACAAAGTTGGCAACATAAAATTGGCAAAAAATGACAACAAATTAAACTGGACATAGCAATAACAAATAATCAGCTATATTAACAATGAATTGTAATGTATGGATTTCCTCAACCAAATTTTTACCAAACTATAATTAACCACAGGGCAAAATGTTTGTTTGAGGAAATGAACAACCTTGGCACAGGAACGATGGCATAGAAACTTGGAAGAATGGATTCCACTAAATCTCTTCTAATCATATAAGTCTGAGTGCAAATGTCACACAGTCAGTTAAAAGACTGAACCTGAAAGGAGGCAGGGCAGTGATCCAAAACATATCTCGAACTACTTCACAAATTTAGGGGTAAGATAACTGGGTTTTCAAACGTGCTACAATACTGTTGAATTTATTTTACTTAACTTTTTTGGGTTATATTTAAGGTAATGTCTTGAAAGGTGTAACTCCACAGGGCATTTTACATATACTCCCATATTTCTTCCATATTTCTCTGAAAGTGTCATTTGTCAGATATTGGTTTGGTTGGTTACAGTAACATTACAAGCTCACCATCTGGGACAGCTGTACGAGGCTGGCTCTTCAACCTCAGAGACGGCCTAAACCGGGTCCGATCATTGAAGCTCCAGCTCTTCTGCACTTTGGCAGGGCTGCCGCCCATCAGTTCTGTGCTGCCCACCATCTCGTTGCCAGGGGAACAGCGTTGGCGGTCATTCATGGACGTCTGCCGACTCTTCATACTCTGACCACGAGGGCTCGCCATGCGGACCCGTTCCTTAAAGCTCAACTTCTGACTGCATGGAGGGAGAGAAGACAAGAGAGAGAGAAAATAGCAGAGGAGCAGAGAAGATGACAGCGGATATGGTGAGAAACATTCATATCAGTAGAAAGGAAAGAGGTAATATAGTAGGAAAGTAGGAAAGATGTGCGAGAGAAAAGACACGGGGGAGGGGGGGGGGTAGGAGGGACAGAAAGAATGATCAGATATAGAGAGGAAAAAGTGAAGAATGTGAGTTAAGGATTGAAGTGACAAAGAAAGAGCTTATGTGTGACACAGATTGGGGTTCAGAGAGAGACACTGGGAGAGAGACAAAAAGGGGATGCTGTCAACACCTATTTCCCCTCAGAGAGTGAGAAGAGTTCAGAGCTCAGACAAAGGGCACTGTTCTGTCTTTTCCTTTAGACCAAACATCATCCATCCAACTGACATGCCCAAAACACCAGAACAGTGCCAGACTGCCTACCAAGCCACCAAAAACAAACCCTCAGTGATCCTGAGGTGTTGTAATCGTCATTCGCAGCTGAAGCATAGTAACATTACCGTCATCACCACGGTCATTTTTAATCGACATTAAACAAATGACACCATTATTGAGAAAAAGCCTCTAAAATTTCTAGATGGTGCTTGATCTTTTATGTTTTTGGACAAAATCTTAATTTAGATTTTATTTTCTTTACTTGCAAAAAGAACAAGATTTTTCCAAGACGAATGTTGTTGCCAAATCGCTTCCAGCATGGTAATTAATAGTCACAGGTAAGTCTACTAAAACCAGTATCAAAAGGTTAATCATTAATGAGGTTTTTTGAAGCATATAACTGTTTAATGTAGTTATTTATGATCACATTTTCACTTTTATTTCTATTAAATCAAACAAACTTGGTCTTCCTCTATCACCCCAATTTTTGTCAGGCTAAATAAATACCTAATGATATCACAAACATTTAAAAATGACAAACAAAAATGAAATTCATGACATAATGTTCACATCTTTGGAAACCTTTAAGGGGCTGCTGGGTATGCAGAAAGTTCAAAATCAATGAGATGCACTGCAGCAAACTATTACTGTATGCTTCTTGGGCAAATTGATCAGCATGCAATGCAGCAGATCGATGAGAGAGATGCAAAGCTCCAGCACAATTTCCATGCCAAAAAAAATCATCTTTTTGTTCAGACCACAGTATCTCACCTGAGATTCAGTGATCAATTTACCAATTTATCTACTATTGTTTCTTGAAACTTACAGACCTGTGCAATATTACCATTCCTTTCTCTTACTTGTGTAGCAACACAATTCAGTGCTGCAATGCACAAGCTAAAACTATAAATTATCACTGAGCAATACAGTAACGATGTGATATTATACACGTACTGTTATTAATAAACAGAAATAAAAATCCAATATTGTGGACTGAGACAAATAGTTGGAGAGAAATAGATCTTTTTGTGTTATCATAGTTTCCATCATTGATTGGCATAATGATTTAAATGGGAGGTACAGCAGTAATGTAACAGTGACGTTAACAGTAAATATAGAAGAGCTACATATATGCTGTTGAGAGATAATTTAGGATAACAAGCCCAGATCCATGATTTCCTTATTTTATTAAAGTGTCTCCCTGAGAAACTAGTATAAATATCCATAATTTGCAATTAAATGAAATCAAATTAGGAAAGAGTCGTGACAAGCAGCATGCCATAATGTCAGTTTATTGAATCCTTTTAAGAACAAAAGGGGTTTCAACATGCAATTTGTTTACTGCTGCAATTTTTTTCCTTAATCATATTAAGGAAAAAAAAAATTGGTATTGCTTTTGAAAATAGTACCTTGTAAAACAAAGTCTACTTCTGCAATGACTTTAGGTGGAATTCCCTTTAATTTTTAATGCAGTAACAAAGACTTGTTTGGGATAGACAGGCAGCAGGCAGCAATAGTCAAAGAGACAAATTCCTTTATGGGATAAAAAAATAACCGGGTAAGGAAGCACTGTAAGAAGGCAGTTAAGTGGGGTTCTCTTTGTTCTCCTCCATGCCATTAGTCATTCATTCTCACAAGTTACTCTAAGGGCTAAGGGCAGGGCAGAGAGGATGCTGGGTAGTACTGTAGGTACCTCCTATATTTCCGAGAATACCTTCTGAAGAGCCTTCCATTACTTAGACCCTTACTAGAGCACAAGGGACAGATGAATGAAATGGAGGGAAAGGGATGGAGAAGAAAGGGATAAATAAGGGAGGATATTAAACCTGGAGCAGATTTCAGCTCACAGTGGAGAAATTCTCTACAGTCAATATTGATGCACAGCAAACACAGGGGCAGGGGATATAATTCAAAGAGGGATGGGAATGGGTATAACCACCTGTACTCAGTTTTCCCTCACTTTTGGGAAGACAAACATATTTACAGTACAAATCCAACAAATTTCCTGTCGGTGCCATTGTTGTTGGATCCCTGAGCTGCAGAGCTGGAGTCAGACTGGACATTTATCAGAATTTAAACTGACAGTTTATTAGTACAAAGTATGTCCAACTGAATCTATGTGCAAATACTGCATCCAATACAAGCAAACCAAATCCATATGTTCTGTCTCCTCTCCTCCGTTGTCTAAAACTTTAAATTAAAAGCTGCCATGCTTGCCAGTTTATTTGGCCCAGTTTGAAGTGAATGCTGGTTTTTCAACAGTGTTGTGGAATAAATAAATATTTTCACATGAACAGTGTCATTGCAAAGAAATGTTTTCTTATCAGGAAGGAGGTGAGTCGGCTAGAGATATAATTTCACACTTAAATGATGAGAAATAGTTCTCTGGTTAAAAATAGACAAAGGAAATGTTAGAAAAAAGACAAATTCTTTGGAAGTCTACCTACTACTATCAGTGGGATTGAGTTATACTTCACTGCACATGGAGGTATGAACACACACACACACACACTCTCACACACACCTGTCTATACGCATAACCTAATGATTAAACCGCCGTTAATCTTTATTTCATGTTTCTTTTCACTGCCAATATCCAGCACACTTATGCTCAGCATGATGCCTGCTGTAGCACTTTGTGGTGCGCCTAATGTTTACTACTGCTGGTGTTTACAAGTCTGCTTACACAAAAACCACCAGCCGTTTACCACGGCACCTACCGCCGCCAAACAGCCACAGTTGGCAGTCTGTAAAACCACTAATAACAGAGAGTGTTATGAGTTCCCTTGGTGGAGGAGAACATTTAGAAGAGAAGCAGTGTCATAAAAGTGTGCATAATTATGATTAAACGAGTGTAAATTGTTTCTAAGAAAGGAAAACCTAATTAAACACAGTCTTTTAAACAGAAGGATTTCTGGGGAATTAATGTTGTTGTGAAAGCAACAAAGCCTAATTAAATGCTATTTTGTTTAAGGATGAGAAGCACATTTGCTTGTGTGTTTGACTGAGAGTGTAAACTGTTTTTTTTATATACGTATGTGTGGTGGTGTTTTAAGTTTAAATGCCTTAAAAAGCTGCTGTCTCAACATAAGGTCCCCAAATGTTGCCAAAGAAGTGCTGCACTGTAAAAATTATACTAGCATAATTAAACTCACAAATCTTTCTCTGTCTTTTTCCCCTCTCTGAAATCCTCTATCTCCCCTCTCCTCCCTCTTTTTCAACTTTGGTCTGTCTCTTCTAGACTTGTGTTTGATGAGTTATATAAATACAATCCCAATGGAAAATGTGCGTCATGGTACAGACATGGTACAGGCTCCTGTGTTTGAAGAAGGGTGTGCGTTCATATGCACACACACACACACACAAGGGTGTGCGTTCATATGCACGCACACACACACACACACACACACACACACACACACACACACACACACACACACACACACACACACACACACACACACACACACACGGAAAAGACAATCACCATCACAGTTTATGAACTGAGATAGAAAATTGAGGTAAAAAAAATTGAAAGAAAAAGCATTCTGTTGTTTCACAAGATTGTTTGAAAGTAGCACTTGTTTGCTGAGCAATTGCTCATAATTAAAAAATTGTCTCCATTACCACACTTCTGCCTACCTGACTTTTAAATTCTGCACAGTCTCTGCACCATATGTGTGCCTGCATGTCTGTATGTGTGTGTGTGTGTGTGTGTGTGTACCATGTTTACATATCTTTATGGGGACCAAAACTTGAATACTACTACACTTGTGGGGACCAACAGTCCCTTATGGGGACAAAATGCACGTCCCCATGAGTTTGAAGGCATTTTTGAGACTCAAAATGTGGTTTTACAGTTGTTCTCAAATGCTAAAACACAAAAGCCAATCCTCTAAACCAGGGGTGGGCAACTCCAGGCCTCGAGGGCTGGTGTCCCGGCAAGTTTTAGATGTGTCCTTGAACCAACACAGCTGATTTAAATGGCTAAATTAGCTCCTCAACATGTCCTGAAGTTCTCCAGAGGCCTGGTAACGAACTAATCATGTGATTCAGGTGTGTTGACCCAAGGTGAGATCTAAAACCTGCAGGACACCGGCCCTCGAGGCCTGGAATTGCCCACCCCTGCTCTAAACCAAATGACCGGTTGTCTAAACACATTTACTAAATCTAGCCATCATTTACCAATATCATAAACACATGTCACATGAAGACACAAGTCACAGAACACAATCCTCCGTCGTCATAAATCTAAACACATCTTGCCTTGCTAAAACACAAGTTGCAAAAGAACTCTGCTCATCTTCTCAAATGAAAGCTCATGTGATGCAACATGCTTGCCACAGTCAGCAATATTTGAACACAATGAACAGACCTGGCGTCATTCATTACACACAACGACTCAAAATTGAAGACACCTGTTGCTAATGCTGTGACCACATGTATAAAAGCAAGTTCAGAGTGCACAGTATGCCGAAGATTCCAAACACACAATGGATGAAGGCAGAGTCAGGGAAGAGGAAGTCGATGCAGAGGAGGGAGAAGAGCTGGCCCTGGAAGAAGAGGAGCAGGCCAACGAGGAAGAGGAGCAGGCCAATGAGAAAGAGGAGGAGGCCAACATGGGAGAGGAGAACGTCCAGGAGGGAGTGCAAGACAACCTCGCACCATCATTACGGACGAGATGCGAGCAACAGTCATTGACCGTGTCATTGTCCATGGCATGACAATGGCTGAAGCAGGACTAAGAGTCCGTCCGAACCTGAGTAGGTTCACCGTGGCCACCATTATCAGGGCATTCAGACAACACAACAGGTATTGTACTCGTTTGCTTTCTTTGTCACAATAAAGTTTTACAAACCTGTGAAAGTAGTCTATTGGTTTCAAATCAGTTGTGACTGTATTGTAACACATGCCAATTGACAACACATGTTTCTTTCTTTAGAGTTGAAAGAATGCCACATAGAGGTGGGAGGGTTGCCATATTTACAGCAGCACAAGAAACCCTCATTGTGGATATGGTTCGTGGGAACAACCTCATCAGACTCCGGGAGATCAGAGACAAAGTCATTGCCGATAATGTCAACTTTGAGAGCATTGACGATGTCAGCTTGGCCACAATAGACCGAGTTGTCTGGTGCAAAAAGACGCGGATGAAGCAGGTCTATAGGGTTCCCTTTGAGCGCAACTCTGCGCGACACAAAGACCTACGTTACGAGTATGTGCAAGTAAGTATCCATGTTCACAGTACAGTTAGTGGACATACTGTGTTGCTCAGTGGCCTACATTACTTCTGGACAATACTGTGCTACCTGATTGACTGTTGTTCTGAACACCTGTGCACTTTCACATTTTCACAGAGGATATTACAGTTGGACGTGATGACCAGACCTCATGAGTACCTCTTCCTGGATGAGGCTGGCTTCAACCTGCAGAAACAAAGGCAAAGAGGCCGTAACATCATTGGCCAAAGAGCCATCACTGAGGTCCCTGGCCAACGGGGGGTAATATTACCCTTTGTGCGGCCATGGGTTTGGAGGGGCGGGCATGCTGTCCTTGGGTCTTACAACACCCAACGTCTCCTCACCTTCCTAGAAGAGCTAAAAGACATCCTCCTGGACCGCCAACAAGACCATCCTGGGCCCGCACATCACATTTATGTGATCATTTGGGACAATGTCCGCTTCCACAGAACAAACCAAATCAGAGAGTGGTTCACCACCAACAGTGACCACTTTTTAAACGTCTGTCTGCCACCCTACTCCCCTTTCCTGAACCGTATAGAGGAGTTCTTCTCATCGTGGAGATGGAAGGTTTATGACAGACAACCATACACAAGAGAGAACCTAAGGGCAATGGAGCTGGCCTGTGTTGACATCCCAGCGGAGGCCTTCCAAGGATGGATTTGCCATTCCAGGGCGTTTTTCCCGCGGTGCCTGGCAAGAGACAATATAGCAGGGGTGGCCAACCCGCGGCTCTCGAGCCGCATGCGGCTCTTTGCCTGGTTTCATGCGGCTCTTACGTTCATATCAAAGTTTATGTTTGTGTTTTGATTTTTTTTTATGTTGTTGTTTTAAAATGTGCGCGTTCGCTTCGCTTGAGTTCAATACGGTATTTTCATCAAATGCGCATGTGTGTGAGATGAAAATACCGCAAAGTTTCCCAGTAGGAGCAAGTTCGCCCTTAAAATGGCAGGAAAAAAATGCACAGCAAAAAGAAAATATGAAGATGAACACAGGACGTTTTTAACAGAGTGGGAGAGTTTATATTTTTTTGTTGAACGCAATGGTAAGCCATTCTGCCTTATATGTCAGACGTCATTAGCGCATTTCAAAGCTTCAAATCTTCAGCGCCACTTCAGCTCACTCCATGCTAACATCGACCAGGAATTTCCAAAAGGGACTGAACTTCGCAAGCACGAGTTGGCCACTTTGAAAAGTCAGGCAGAAAAGCAGATACAGTTTTTCCAAAAATTTACGAAGCGGTCAGAGACCATAACGCTCGCATCCTATCAGCTGGCTTGGAACATTGCACGGGCTAAAAAGCCATACAATGAAGGGGAGTTCGTTAAAAAATGCCTCAGTGATGTTGTTGAAATCTTGTCTCCTGAAAACGACAAATTAAAACGCATGGTATCAGACGTCCAACTGTCCCGCCACACTGTTGAACACAGAATATCGGACATTAACACGGCTATTGAATCACAGTTGCACTCTGACCTTCAAGCATGTGAGTATTTTAGTGTCGCATTGGATGAGAGTTGTGATATACAAGACAAGCCTCAGTTGGCAATATTTGCACGGTCTGTTTCAAACGATTGTGTGATCAAAGAAGAACTCCTGGATATTGTGCCATTAAAAGACAGAACCCGTGGCATAGATGTGAAAGAAACCATGATGGCTGCATTTGAAAAAGCAAATCTGCCCATAACGAAATTAACTGCAATAGCCACGGATGGAGCACCAGCCATGATGGGATCTGTGAACGGGCTTGTGGGGCTGTGCAAAGCTGACCAAACTATTCCTGACTTTTGGAATTTCCACTGGACAGACTGAACCTGACCCTGCAGGGTAAGTTAAAAATGCTCCCTGACCTAGTGCAAAGTGTGTTTGCGTTTGTCAACAAACTGAAGCTGTTCAAGACACATATTCAAAAGGGAGATTTAACGCATTTTCCCACTCTGCTAAAAGCCAGCGGGCAAGTCGCCAGTGCTGCCCTGAGTAAGCAAAGAGCCAGATATGCAACGCTGATTGAAAACTTGCACGAAAGCAAAAGTAAATGCTATTGTAGATTATTATATTCTTGTTTGTGGACTTGGTTGAACTGAGAGTTTGTGTGTGTGAGACAGTGCACACAATGTTCATTGTTGAAAATGACTGGCCTGTGGTTTTAGTACTGTAGGAGTCCATTTCTGTCATTATCATGTTGGTGTGTGACATTTACAATAAATCTGGCTGAGCAGAGATGTGTGTGTGTGTGTGTGTGTGTGTGTGTGTGTGTGTGTGTGTGTGTGTGTGTGTGTGTGTGTGTGTGTGTGTGTGTGAGAGAGAGAGAGAGAGAGAGAGAGAGAGAGAGAGAGAGAGAGAGGGAGGAAAGGATGGGTGATGTTCATGTGTGCCCATGCGTATGATGTGGCTCTTTGCGGTAACACAGTAAAAAAAAAAGTGGCTCTTGGTCTCTGACTGGTTGGCCACCCCTGCAATATAGCCTGCGATGTGGATGAGGTGATGTGGCCCGATGCAGCACAGCGACATGATGCCGCACAGTGATTGTGGTGTGTGTGGTGTGACTAACTTCACACCCTGATCATGTTTTCAGGAGTATTGTTGTTTGCAATAGATTCTGTTTTTGTGTTACAGTAGTGTACGTACATGCAGGATTTTCTATAGATTTATACTCACAAATCTAAATGCCTAATCCTCTGCAGAGATCTATGACGATCCGTTACTGTATGGTTTCTAAAAATATGTAATTATGAAACAAAGAACCTTCTCACAAATTGAGCATTGTGTTTTCAATTGTTTTGCTGTAGTGTGTAATGATGTGTATATTGTTTACATTTTTGAAAGCTTCAAGCTGCTCTTTTGGTGTGAAAGTTTGAGTTTTGCAGTGGAAAGGTGTGGTTGTGTTTATGTAGCTTTAGAAAAGGGTGTTGTGTTTAGACATTGGGGAACATGGTGGAAACATTTGAAATGTGTTTTAGCATTTGAGAAAAACCATAGTGTCATGGTTACAATTAGGTTATGGTTAGGCTAGAGTTAGGCATTCATTTCTGATGGTTAGGGTATGCAGGTAGGGAAAGCATTATGGCAATAAGATGTTCCGACTAAGAAATGAAAACAAGATTGTGTGTGTGTTTCGAAACCTGTCATTCAGTCTATTTCAAATTTGCTAAGTATATCGCCTGGGCCCTGAGGAATTTCAGTGTCTGTTGTTGTTTGAATTGAATTGATATACCTTTATTAGTCCCACAAGGGGAAATTTCATATTGTTGGGTTGAGTGCTAGTCTCATTTGTGACCTCTTAATTATGTCACTGTTTTAGTTCAAATCAATGAACTGCAATATATTAGCAGAATTTCCTAACAGTGAAAATAAGTAAAGGGTGACACTGCACATCTGGTTTTCTTTTATCAGAACAAATCAGCCTTGATAATCATTAACTGTCCACTATTGCTCATTACCCTTTTTATGTTGTATCATAACACTGCAGCACAGCCTCTCTTTTTGAACAGTTTTTCTCCTCTCCAATTCATCTGGGCAATATTGTACATTTAGCATATGTCAAATCAAAACTATGGCTAGATTCTGTTAAGTAATGTGAGGGCAAATAAGGGTTCAGTCATTCCATAAATCAATAAAGAAACTGAGCCTTTTGTCTCTGCCTTTTGATGTCAGCTGCAATCTGCAATAAATGTCACTAAACAAAAAAAACCATCCATTTCTTATTTGTCAACACAATCAAATGACAAACGAACTAAGACTGGAGTAAACAACCAGCTAATCCAGATAAGAGCAGAAATCAGTCTATAAAATGTGTAAGTCATTAAACAATCGTCTAAATAATCGAACAATTGTATCACATGTTAAGTTGTTTACGTGTTTGTGTCTTTGTCAGTATGAGCTGAGAGTCATACAAACCTGTAAGTAGCCTCGCCCTGCTCTTTCCTTTAAGGGTTAGTGGGGAAAAGAGGAGAAAAAGGGAGAGAAATCAGTAACCCAGCAGATTAAATGAGGATTGTAAAGATGTTGCCATTAATGGATATGGGAAGCATCAAGCCAAAAGGAGGCAAAAGGAAATAAATTTGAGTCCAATGGTTTAATTACTTTCATCACATGCAAGCAGCCATGCACCACAAGGCTAAATGTTAGGTAAAGGATAGACATGGAAATCAGAAAAGTACAGTCATGGTTTTTTAGGACTCTATGAAGTCCTGAGAAAAAACAAAGTACACCCTCACTGCTTCTACAGTAACTAAGAGGATAAGTAGCAGCCAGGTGCATGTGACTAACTGATCATCAGTAAGTGTGACCACCTCTATAAAAGAAGTATTTTGGCAGTTTCCTGATCTGGATCATTCAGCTACATGTTAACACAATGCCACAATCTTCTCAAGAGTAGATTTCAAAGCAAATTCAGCGCAGAGTTAGACCCTGCAATGATCAGCAAAAATACGCACAAAAAAGAGCTACATGTCAGACTCTACAGGCCTCAGTAAGCATGTTAAGTTACAAAAAACAGCTAAAAATCTATGGCTTATTTAAAGTGTTGCCAGAGGAAAGCCTCTTCTCTGTGAAAACATTACAACACCATGGTTTAGCTTTGCAAAGTTGCATCTTAACAAACCAAAAGACTTAAACAATTTAATTTGGAAAGACTAGGCTAAAGTGGAGCTGTTTGGCCATAATGCGAAGTGCCATGTTTGCAATAATCAAACAGCATATTACCACAAATACGTCGTACCAACTGTCAAGCATGATAGTGACCATGGCAACTCGCACTCATTGAGTTGACCATAAAGTATACCAAAGTATTCTTGAGTGAAACATGAGGATATCTGTCTGACAGATAAAGCTTACCCTAAACTGGGACACGCACCAGTGCAATGATGCCAAGCACAAAGTAAATCTATGAAATAGAAAACAATCAAGGTGCAGTCAAAGTCCACACTTCAACGTGAATGAATGATTCAATTCACATAGCGCCAAATCCCAACAACTGTCACCTGAAGGATTTTTAAACAAATGTCCACAAACCTCACAAACTGAAAAATTCTGAAAAACATGTGAGAGGCAGATGTGAATAGAAAATGATTAACTTAAGTTACTGTTTCTGAAGGTGGTTCTCTGAATCATGGGGTGTACTTTTTTTTAACAGGATTGCATACAGTCGTGTGGAACCTTTCCCCCCCCCCACAAGACTGGTTGTATACTGGCACAGCTTCAAAAATGCAGGACAAAACAAATATTAGTACATCGCAAAACTCACTCATATTCATGCCAGCTCAATATTTCTGTCTGACTTGCTGAAAGTAATGTGCTAATTTTACCCAGGCTGAATTCATAGTTTAATTAAACATCAAGTCAGCTAGAATTTGAATTAATGGCATCTCATAATCTTTGGCATCTGTTAAATTTGTGCTACAGTCCAAAAAATTTAAAAAGTACTTTCTTTCTTTTTAATGTTGAAATGACCTTTGCCTGCATTTTCTTTTAACCTGTCTGGCAGGCATTTTCAGCACTAAATATTTACAAAATGTACTCAATCATCAGACAAACTGTTAACAAAACACATCAGCAACCATATATGTTGCACACATAAGATTTGACAAATCTTATGTGTGAATCTGAGGATAGTGAAAGTTATGCCATCAGCAAAACATTCCAGAGTTTGGTATGCTTATGAAAAAAAGAACGTTACAATGATTCATAACAATGAGTTATGCAATGAAACAGCAGCCAAGGTTACACCAGAGGAGGTGAACACACACCAGGTGAGGAGGAAAAGATGAGAAGGAGGGCTGAGCAGCAGAGGCCATGATTGTAAGTCTGTAAGTTGTTACCTACTTGGCGGGGCTGCAGGTATGCAACGCCTTCAAATGAGGCTTCCAGGTAGCAATGGAAACCGAGTTCTCATCAGCAGCATAACTACGCCAGACACACTACGTGCAGAGTCAACAGGATAAATAAAGTAATGATAAATCGAACAATAAACGGAGCAAAAAAGGGGTGAGGGAGGATCATATAGGTTGGGTAGGAAGTGAGAGAAGAAAAGTGAGGAGGGAAAAAGAAAAACCTGATTAGTTTTCGGGGGGAGTGTTGATGCGGTGCGGTTGGGGGATGTTGAAGGGAGGTGGGGCAGTGATGGTGGTGGTGCTGGTGGAGGGGATACATGCCTGAGGGGGGGGAGAGCGCTTTGGTAGTGGTGCCAGGTGGCTCTGAGGTAGGGACGAGCACCGTCGGTGGAGTACATACGCCAAGCTGCCTGGGTGGGGGAGGAGCAGAGATGGACAAGACACAAACACATTCACATGTGCACACGCACGAACACACAGAAATGACACAAACTTGGTGAGGAAAAATAGACTGAGGTTTATGTGAAAACGTAACTTCCAGTTTAAAAGCCTGTAACCACCTGGCAGATATTGTGGAGGTTGTCCGTACAGACATGAAGAGTAAATTGTGTCATTTACAGTCACTGTAGTTAATTTGACATAGTTTCTCAAAGATATGAACAAAAGTGTGAAACCAGTGTTCTAATGCTATTCCATATTAACTTCTACTTAGGCAAGGAGTTTTTAAACTTTTGTCAAAGCAATGCTAAACTACAGAGACAGAGTGCAATCTGTTATATATGTCTAAAACATATCTGTATAAAATGCAAACATGGGCTGAAATGCTAACAAAAAGCATCAGGTTTGCTGGATTTCACAATATCAAAGGATTATTTTAGCACCATATGGCTATTAGCTGTAGGAAATCTAATGCTAGCTGGCCTAAGAAATATAATAAAATTAAAAATATCTTGGAGGCCTACCTTGGAGGAATATACCAGATTGTATTTGACCTATCAGTGAGAAATGTGCCTTCTACCTACATAAGCATGTTGACTCTCAGTTTTCCTATTTTTGCTTTTAATATGGTCTTTATAAAGGTCATACAGTCATTCCTGTATTTATTTTTTTTAATTTCAGCAGCTTTTAAAAAACATTTGGGTTTCTTTAACCCGTCGTAATACTTTCACACAAACATCTGCTCTTAGGCATTTATCAGTTTATTGCTGGCAGATGGAAGTGACAAGGAGACACAGCCGCCTAATACAAAGAGTGTGGAGGCTTCTTGGCATTTAGATAGATAGATATAATTTTATTTCGAACATGCAAATATAATTGAAATAACAGCAGAAAAAACAAAAAACAAAACTTAAAAATCATCAAGTTTTCATGTATATATCTATGTCTACAAAATATATGTGCTTTTAGTTTAGCATTTAGGCTAAACTAAAAGATTAGGACACCTTCTAAATTCAGTGCAGGAGAAATATTAAGTGCAACAGACTGTTTAAATTTATCTATGGAAATCGCGTGTTTGCTGGTAAAGTTATCAGCAAGTTGTAACAGTGGGGCAGGATGAGACATCAGTGTGTTTAGGGTGTTTGTCAGAGCCAGTGATGGACACAAAGTACTCTTTATACATCATCTTATTTAACTGAGCCGGTCATACAGTCTTCTATGCCAGATTAACAGTGAACCTAATTCAAAAGTAATAACTGATGAGGCCACAAGCTGTGTGCCACCTATCTTTTAAAGGTTGCTTCCTTTACATCGTCAACCATAATTTACTTGCAGCTGACTCAGCCTCCTCAAAATTGCCAGGTATGGTTACAAGATTTCAGACATGACTTGGAAAACCCAAATATAAACACTTCACACAGACAGGATGGAAAATTAACACTGACCACCTGCCAAACGCTAGTCAGTTTTGGCTGCTGATTATTATGTGGACAGTTTTTTATCATTTATAGATTCAATCTTGTTCTGAAAATTACACAAAAAGTTATTTGGCAAAACGACCATGACAGATGTTGAAATTTCGAATTGACCAGCTGTGAAGGCTTGAGGACAGTAGTAATATTCTGTTATGCACACACAGAAAATAGCGATTAAAAGCAGGGAGAGCTGCGTGAGATGAGGGGAGTGAAGCGACAGAGTAATGACGCCGTCCACATATTTAACACTTCACAGGTGCTTCCAAGTTTCCTTTTACCTGTTGAGGAAAATGTTATGAACTTGGCAGATAACAGACAGTGACCAGATACTTGATACACAGCCAGTAAAAGAGGAACAAGACCAACACACTGGATTAATTGTTCACTTAGTGGGTTATTAAGGATCAGTTGGGCTCCAACTGGATTTCGTCTATGCTAACAACAGATATTTATACATAACAAGGAGATCAGACAAAACATTGGTTTGATTTAATGAATTATTCATATAAATATTTATGAAAACTTTACCCATATCATCCGACTACTTATTTGGAAGGGAAAAGCACCCATACCATGTGTGTGCATACAGTGAGAATAAAGTGGATCCATAATGCTATGTATAAATTATTTACTCATTTATTTTCATCAGGAAGATGCTGTCAAACAGATGGCAAAGTATCTAAGAAATTGTATCTTAATGTTACCATTAATTATTCACTAAAACACATGATATGCACCGACATATGCTCTATTTAGAACATAAAGAAATTACAACGGCATTCCCTGAGCTATCAGGTTGATATTAAGACCAGACTGCTGCATGTGACCAACAGTGAAGTTTAGTTTCCATTGTTTGTATGCTTTAGATTTCCTTTGGTTTAGTTTGATTGACATATTTACATTACTATGAGATAGTTCTTTACAAGCATGACAATGATCGCTCGGTTGCTTCGTCAAACGACTGACAGCGGATATGGGACAATGAGGGAAGAAAATGCAAGACTTCTTGGCCGCATTTGTAGATATCCTTGGAAAGGGAAAGATCTTGTCAGGCTACTATGACAGTCTAGAAACCCCTTCATTAAGAAACAGATGCAAATGATGACAGACAGTTTGGGTAACAATTTAGATTTCCAGATTTCCACTTCCAAATATGCAGTTTTAAAACTGGGTCAGCAGTAGAGTTTTGGATTTAAAGTGTGAGGAAGTTTTTGTCTAGCTGTGTCTAACAGTTGGCGAACTTGATACTATCATATTATCATAACTGATACAGATTAGAACAACATTCGAAACAGCAGCGTGAGACTCAGACGTTCGAGTTTGGATTCTATTACTGACCGGAAAATTTCAGAAAGTAGTGCAAGGTAGTTCGTAAGATAGGAGAAGGTAGACAGAACAGACAAACGCCTACACAAAAACAAACACATGCAGTCTCACAAATACATGCAAAAAAGAGACACACACACATTTAGCTGCGCACTTCAGGGAACACACTCCACAGCAGATATTTATTGTTCATTAGCAAGCAATGCAGCTGGTCTTGTCTATTACAATAAGTGATAGTTTGAAGGAGCGTCCGCCCAGGGAATGATCGCCATGGAAACGGCTCATAAATCCCAGCAGTGTGTGTTGCAGTTGGACCTGAGAGTCGGCAGTGTGCCTCACACACTGTTAGTCATCACCAACTACACCTTGACAAGGCCGAGAAGAGCATAATACACACATACACACACACACTCACATTAAGTACGCTCTTAATGAAACACCCCTACAGTAATAGAAGTGATGCACACCTGCACTTCAACAAAGGGTAAAGAGTGGACACACTCATGCTTTTATTTAAAAACAGGCAAAACGGACGTGAACTACGCACAAATCCATGAACATTTTCACATAAAGGGAATTTTTTTTTCTATTCACACTGGTACTCAGCTGCTTCTACTGAAAAAAAACATCAGTCGAGGTGAGGTGTGTTTGTTCTCTGCATGTCTGAGTATCTACCTGGATGAGGCTGGCAGCTGGGTTCCTCCTTTTTTCAAAGTGCTTTTGTCGATGCTGCTCCTGCACCTTCAGGGCAAAGCCTGAACCTAGGATGCCCTATGTGGAGAAAACAAAGACACACACTGAGTTTAAACTTGAAGAAAATTCACCATAGAGAAAAAAAGCACCTGCTCTTATTTGTGTAATATGTACAGATTATTTTGAAGAAATACAGAAAGTGTAATCAGTCATTGCGCCACGATGTTTTACTCACAGCTGGCAGGGCAAAGAAGGAGATCCCCAGCAGAGCAAAACACGCTGATAATAACCGCCCCGTCCACGTCTGTGGGGTCTTGTCACCGTAGCCAATAGTTGTAAGGGTGATCTGAAAGTTCAGAGGACACTACTCAAATAATCATAGCCAACATCATTTTATTTATACAATTTAACTCACAGGATGAAGGAAATTATATTTTTGCACGCTGAAATAAAAGAGACTCAACGCTTTCATATACACAACAGATATGAACATCAAAGCATGCATCACATTCACAGTATTGTAAAAGCGTACAAGTACAAGTAGAGACTGAGATGTGCACGTTTATGTACTGTCTGCTTTTTGGTTTTACTTCCTCAAATTTAACTGATATTCTTACAAAGACTGAAAAGTGCACAGAAGCAGTTCACATTATTTTATTACATTTAACAAAAACATCTTGCCTTCAAGGTACCACATTCCTATCTACATGGCTATAGTATTATTTGTTAAACTTCATTTCAAATGAATTTCCAAATATAAGTGATATTAATAATTTTTATAATCTTCAATAACCGGTAAAGACAAGAGTTAATTACTTTCAAACAAATTTCTCAAATGCACTTATTAAACAGAATTAAAGAACACCAACATCTGCTGAATGGCACGCTGTGCATCTCCCAAATGTTCATATTTTTCCAACCAGGGAATAAAAGATTAATCAGTGTGAAGGAAAATATCCTCAGCATTTCGAAAGCTGTGTGAAATGCAGGTTCTAAATCTGTGAAACTGGCTTCTGGATCTCTGTTTTTTCACCTTAAAATTAAATGTATCTAAACTTGAGCTTTTAGCAAGTATAATACTACAGTTTTTAGTGTCTATCAGACAGAATCTTCTCCAAGGTCGCAGCATGTGTCATTCCCACAAGCCGAATAGGCCAGTCGCACCTGGCCGCAGGAGAAAATTGACTTTATTGATTGGGCCGTTTCTTGTTTGTGTGTTGTCTGTGTCCATATTTTCAAAGGAGGAAACAATGCGGTATAGCCAGCCAAGTGTGAATTTAAAGACCATTCTTCCTTGTTTTTGTATTGCAGGTGTCATTAAGGTCACAGACAAACTATGAAAAGAAATATGTCACTGCTGCAAGATCAGAGCGACAAAAGTTTTCTTTATTTTTTGCATGTGAAAAAATTATGATGGGTTTGGAATATTTTAAGAGTTAAGAGTTCATTTTAAGAGTTAATACAAATGATTCAGCTGTCATTCAATTAAGTTATGGTTATTTTAGCTGAGACTTCAGGATGTCACAAACAGGACTAAAATAATTTTAACCGGCTGTGTTTTACAGCATGCCGTGTGCCAGGTTAGTGTGCATCTCCATGTGCTCACCGTGCCCCACCACAGAGCATCAGCGTAGGTGGCAAACTCCTTGTTGAATTCTTTCTCCACCAGATAGACCAAGAAGGAGGAGAAGATCAACACCAGAAACCCTATATACCAGGCAGTCACCAGCTCCTGCAAGAAATACAGATAAAAGATCTTTATATTTTCATAAAGATGATTTCTAACCTTGTGCTGCAAACATGGTGAAAGATATTGATTGATTTTTTCTTTTGAATATAATCGCTCCCTATTGAGATTTTCACCACTCCACATAAGTCAATAAGTAACATTATTATCTTTTCCCCACTTTTCAACTTGGTTTGTGGTATGGAGAAAAAAAACAATATTTTTCAATGAAAATTTGGTCAATTTAAAGTTCACTGCACCAACAGTGAATACAGTACAAAATAAATATGAACATAAATGCATAAACAAGACGGATGGTCACAATATCAGGAGTACATGCAACTGGCAAATAAAAGAAATTACATCTGCATATAATATATCAATCAGAACAGTAATAGCATACTTTATAAAGTACCTGTGAAAATGGTGATTAAAAACTAGCACTAACAGATTGTCAGGTGCCATATAACAACTCAACAACATTGCATTGATGCTATTTTAAATAAATGTGACAGTTTCCAATTAGCTCAGTTTGCTGATGTAAAATCTCACTGCAAGTTTCAAGTCTTACAGAAGGATGTTGGCTTTGAAATGATTTATTTATTTATTTATTTATTTTTTAACAAGGTTTACGGAAATGGCGACAGGCTGCTCACATTAAATCAAAAGTGGCCCTGACGAACTGCTCTGCTGCCCTTTTAAGCAGGTGAGACTGCAGC
This sequence comes from Rhamphochromis longiceps, assembly GCF_057381845.1. NCBI lineage: Eukaryota > Metazoa > Chordata > Actinopteri > Cichliformes > Cichlidae > Rhamphochromis > Rhamphochromis longiceps. The sequence goes on along the minus strand of NC_140569.1, from coordinate 9,176,915 downwards.
TATATTGGAGTAGGTACTGGGGCCAGTCCAAAGAGCAGCTCAGCAGTAGAACGAGCAAGTAAAATGTCCAGTCACATTTTAGACTTCTTTGACAGCTAAAGTTACTTAATGCTTTCAAGCTTTTAAGTTAAGGTTTGTGTAAACAGTCATTCCAGTAAGTCTGATACAAAGTAGTTTAAAGCCAGCTCCACTTCAGCCGCAGAAACAGTCATAGGTTTATTTCTGTATTTGAAATAATTTAGATGATTAATTACATTTTGTATACTATATTCGTTTAATTAACATACAACAGTGATTTGTAATACACAATAAAAGAGGTGGGTTGTTAGCAAATGTAGCAACACACACCATTAGCAAACCTACAAAATCAGGCCACCTAGTGATCTAGACAAACACACACAGATCCAAACACCTCTCTATATGTTTAGTTGTAGATAGACTCCTGAAATGACTGTTAAAAAAAGCCCTACCTTACTATGTGCGTAAACTACAGATCCAAGCAGTTTCCAGGTCCCTCCCCTACGGTCCATGCGCACCATGCGCAGGATCTGAAGGAAGCGAAGGCTACGCAGCGCAGATGTGGCAAAGATGTTACCCTGGCTACCAGCTGAAACCACAGCAACTGAGGCGATAAGTACGATGATGTCTGGGGAGTAAAAGAGGGAAATTAAAGGTCATGGGTTTCACAATATTAGTAACAGGAACTGTGGTTGACTCACCTACTTTCTAAATCCATCCAACCTGCCATCCGTCACCTTTAAAACAGCTACTTATTCGCTAGAAGCTGTTGTTTTCCTTTTATTTACATGTTTACATAAGTCTTTGTTTGTCATTATATCTACAGCTTTAAGATATCATACGTATTTTGTCTCACTGAATTTCCCGAGAATATTGACGTCTTCCTTGCTTGAACACCAAAGTAAGAACTGAGAACTGCAGTCTTTTAAAAATGTGTGTTTTTATGTTCTACCCATAGCTGTGACAGTGGTAACTGTACCTGTAGTAACTAAGGGAAGACAAGTTTTATCAACATTGTTGCAACAAAAGTATAACTTCCTACTTATGAACCTGTTTATATAAGAAACTATATGTAACATCACAGGGAAGATATTAAAAGAACGCTATACAAACACAATTAAACTGTTTGGAGTTGTGAATGGCTGCATCCATAAATTGTACAGTTACATAGCAACATCTTCACACAGACCTACCTATGACACAAAACGGTTTTCTGGCAAAGCGGAGACGTCCCTGCCAGCCTCGATAGCGGCAACAACAGCCAGCACTCCATATTCGGATGATGTACTCCAGGCCAAACACTACAATCATCACAAACTCCTGCAGGATGCATACACAATAATTCACACACTTGAACCTTGTAGCATCATAAAAATAGTCAAACACCACAATCATCACAAACTCTCGCAGGACGCACACACAATAGTTCACGCTTGAACCTCGTAGCATCATAAAGATAGACTTAAAAAGTTATTCTTTCAATAGCTTTTTTCAAAAAGTCAAAAAGGTAAATCTGTAAAAAAAAAAAAAATCATCACTTACACTATAATCACTGTATATTTATGCATTTTAATGAGGGTAATTTAAAGTCACTACATGAAACAAGTTGATGTTCCTGACAGGAAAAGAAAAGGTGCAGTTAACAACATTGTTAATGACTGTTTACCATTAAGGTGAGCCAGGCCCTTGTTTGTTTGTTTTTTTCCCCATAATGCAGACTGATTCACTATTCAGACTTACAGTGATAATTCAGTGTTACAAGGCCATTAACACGGTTAATGGCTAAACTTGTGCTTTTCTTGCTTTGGTAGTAAAGATGTCTGTAATAAGAAAGACAACTTTACTGCAGATACTTTGACTCATCATAACAGGGAAAGCCTGTTTAAAGTCTACAGTGCTTCGTTTTTTGTTTTTTGTTTTTTCCAGATAAGCGACTAACAGCTGGACTAAAGCCTGCCAAAATATTTGTTTTCAAAATACTTGTTTTCATGCTGATAATTAGCCACAATTATAACAATTCTTTGAAAATATAAACTTTACTTTGGAGAATGTGGCCAATGTACTGGTCCATGTCCACATTAATGCTACAGGAGATGCTCAGCCATGGAAACCCATGATATGATGCTCCTAGTGCATTTTTTGTGTTGCTGTAAATGCCAGAGGTTTTGAAATTTCCAGTTAATGAGTCTTCAGAGCATTGGGACTTGGCGACCCTGCTCTGTAACTTCATGGCCGAGTTGCCCTGGTTCCATCAAGGCTTTAACTTTGCAATTATACCATTTCATTTGATCGTGGAATATCTAGGAGGGAGGAACCTTCACAAACTGATTATTATTGATCTGATTATTAATATCTTATTACAGTACCATGCTCCAATACTGAGCTCTTTTAAAAGATCCATTCTTTCACAAATTTTTGTAAAGGCAGACTGCATTGCTAGGTGTGTGATTCTAATCACCTTTGGGACTGAAACAATTGAATTCAAAGATTAAGAGGTGTGGCCAAACACTTTTTTCAACATACAGGGTGGGCCATTTATATGGATACACCGTAATAACATGGGATTGGTTGGTGATATTAAAGTCCTGTTTTTGGCACATTAGTATATGTGAGGGGGCAAACTCCTCAAGATGGGTGGTGACCATGGTGGCCATTTAGAAGTCGGCCATCTTGCATACAACTTCAATTCAATAAGAAGAGGGCCATGTGACTCATCAAACTTATTGGTAATGTCACAAGAAAAACAATGGTGTTCTTGGTTTCAATGTAACTTTATTCTTTCATGAGTTATTTACAAGTTTCTCTTTGTTCACAGCCATTGACATGTCGAAGAGGTTAACACGTGAGGAATGGATCGAAATTGTGTTGATATCTGGTGAACGTAGTAACCGGGTCATTGCAGCAGATTTCAACGCAAGACACCCTACGAGACCACCCATCTCCCATGCTACAGTCAGCAAACTGCTTGCTAAGTTTCGTGAAACTGGACGCAAGAAAAACTGTCACTAATGAAGAAACATCAGTGGCTGTCCTAGCTTCCTTCAGCAAGAGCCCACAGCGTAGCACTCGCCGCATGTCACTGGAGAGTGGCATTAGTCGAACATCCCTTTGGCGGATATTAGCTATACTCACAAATGGCACCCTTACAAACTCCAGCTACTGCAGCATCTCAACGAGGATGACCCAGATTGGCGCACAGAATTTGCAGAATGGGCAAAACAAAAATAGGAACAGGACCCTCAGTTCACGCAGAAGATTTTGTTCAGTTATGAGGCAAACTTTTATGTGAATGGTGAAGTTAACAAACAAAACCACCGCTATTGGTCTGACACTAACCCACATTGGATGGATCCCTCCAAGACTGTTGGACCAACAAAAGTGATGGTTTGGTGTGGTATATGAGGTACAACGATAGTGGGCCCATTCTTCATCAATGGAAACCTCAAGGCCACTGGATATTTGAAATTGCTACATGATGATGTGTTTCCCTCTTTATGCACTGAAGCTGGCACGTTCCCTGAGTTTTTCCAGCAAGATGGTGCACCACCACATTATGGGTGCCAGGTCCGAGCATAGATGAACAGTTTCCTGGAAAGTGGATTGGTCGTCGTGGGCCAGTTGAACGGCCCCCAAGGTCTCCCGATCTGACCCCCTTAGACTTTAATCTTTGGGGTCATCTGAAGGCAATTGTCTATGGTGTGAAGATACGAGATGTGCAGCACCTGAAACTACGGATACTGGATGCCTGTGCTGGCATTTCTCCTGTGGTGTTGTTTTCAGTGTGTGAAGAGTGGGAGAAGAGGGTTGCATTGACAATCCAACACAATGGGCAGCACATTGAACACATTTTATAAGTGGTCAGAAACTTGTAAATAACTCATGAAAGAATAAAGTTACGTTGAAACCAAGCACACCATTGGTTTTCTTGTGACATTACCAATAAGTTTGATGTGTCACATGGCCCTCTTCCTATTGAAAAAACAAAAGTTGTATCCAAGATGGCCGACTTCTAAATGGCCACCATGGTCACCACCCATCTTGAGGAGTTTCCCCTTTCACATATACTAATGTGCCACAAACAGGACTTTAATGTCACCAACCATTCCCATGTTATTACGGTGTATCCATATAAATGGCCCACCCTGTAGAGTATCTTGCTGTTAAGAACTTTGACATATGAAACATAAAGTCATAGTCAGCTTTTAGCTAAAATCTAAAGAGATGAACCAATAAAGGTTAAAAAAGTGACAAAACTCCAGAAGGTCACTGTGCTTACATAAAAGTGTTATAAAGTAATTACTCAGTATAACAGAGTAAGCCAACAGGATACCCCATGTTAATCAGTGAGCTTTACAAGGATTTAGAAAGTCTGCTTTTCAAATGTATGCTAACCTTAGCTATCTGCTTTCTTTTCACTTTTCTCGTGCAAGTCTCATAACTGGAAATAACTGTTCCTTTAAAAAATCGGACCAAATCCAAATAATAGGAAGAAAAAATACTGTATGCCACTACAGCTCCACTAACAAAAAGTAGTTATATAATATTGGTTATACTGTGTATAATGGTACACTGTGTGATCTGTCAGTCATCCACAGTGAGCTTCACCATGAGCACTTCATGAATATCTCTGCTGTGCAAAAAGTAAAACTGTTTTGTGTTATTTTTGCAATATCTTTTATTTTTTCATCACTATCTTAGCTGACAGATTTGTTTTCTGCTCAAGCATGTCCAAGGTACACACTGTTAAAACTGGCTGATTTAACAAACTGATTTAGACACACACACACACACACACACACACACACACACACACACACACACACACACACACACACACACACACACACACACACACACACACACACACACACACACACAGAGTTATTTTACTGCATGACTTTATCATAAAATCATATAATGTAAACCCACCTATTGAGTCCAACTATTTGTATGAGTGTGTGTGTCTGTGCATGTATGTGTCAGTGCAGGTGCATTTGTGTGTGGTTGTTTTCTTGTGTGTCCTACCAGGATGAGCAGGCAGTGCGATGAGAACTCCTGGTGAGCAGGGATGGTGGAAAACACAGAGAGAACTAGACATCCGAATACCAGGATAAACCTTTGAAGACAAAACAAACACACACACACACACACGCACACGCACACACACACGCACACACATATTAATACAAAACATATATGTGTAATAAAGGTGATTTAGATCTTTGTAAAGGTTTAGACTCGTTAGCTCAGGGATTCTCTGGAAGTGATTATTTTCCCCCCACCAGGCTACAATCTGGATTTAAACTGTTAAGAGCCTTATTAGTTTCTGACGAAACAATGTTTACAGCTTCAGCATCTTTTATTTTATTACAGCACTGTAATTTAGTGAATGGAGGGAAGGCAAATAAATGGTTATCACAGTAACAATAAGGCCTCAAAAGATTGTAAATACATTCTGTTGTTGACTAGTTATCCTAGGGTTATCCTTTAAAGGGGAGCCATTATATTAATTTCCAGCTTAATATATTTATTACTCTACTAGAGCAGGTTGGCGTGATTTCCTGTTTGAAATGAGCTGTTTCTTCCTTCTTCAATGATCCTTATCTGGTCTACAATGGCCCTTCAGTTCATTTCAAAGCCCTTTCTGGATGGATGTAAACTGCATTTCGTTGCCTTGTACTTGTGACGTGTGCAATGACAATAAAGTTGAATTCTATTCTGTTCTAATTCTATTCCGTTGTGATCTTATCTTAGTTATTGATCTTAGTTATCTTAGTTAGTGATCTATCTTAGATATATCTACTCTCACTTGTATCATGCAGAGCCAAGAATACAAAAATTGTGTGAAACTGAGCATCTAGAGCTCGCTGGTTCATAGAGATTATATAGACACTGAGCTTAGTATTTATATTTCACAGGAAAAAACCCACACAGAAACAAATAAAAAGCTAAAATATCAATATAAAGGGGGGTCACTGGAAAATCTGTATGTCAGAGCTGATATCCCACAATCTGTATGTCAATCCAAAACTGAATCCAGTCGTGAATAAAAGTATTTTGTAATTTCTTCTTTTTCTTCTTCTTCTTCTTCTTTTGGATGCTCCCTTTAGGGGTCGCCACGGCGTATCATCTGCGTCCATCTCACTCTATCCCTAGCATCCTCCCCTGCCACACCAACTTTCTGCACATCCTTGTAATTTGATTTCTGATCGTTACTGTAAAGCTTGAGTCATAATCAGAGTGGAACTGTGGGGTATGGATCTGGAATAACTCTAACGTACTCAGAGTAAAAGCTCCAATTTCTAATGCGTTGTTTCAAATGACAATATAGACTCAAACTACATCACTGGTGCCTGCAAGGAAACCACTCAGTCTCTTGTACAGTAAGTCATATGGCAACTTGGTTAATGAGCAAATACAAATTAAAATTCACAAGGCAGCTTCCAGGCAACATATGCACCGACTAGCAGTCCCAGCCTACTGTTCTTCAGAGTAACTCTGAACTGTTTTTGTTTTTTTCCAAGACGCCATCTGTCTTTCTGATATTTATGTGTTTATGGTCTCATTCCCACAGATTTTTTTAAAGGTTTCTTTTCCAGTCTTATTCCCTTTCTCATTTTCGGGACCCTCGCTCTTACTTGTCTCTTTAATATACCAAATTGTTTACTGGTCCCTCCCACACTGTTTCCCTCCTCACATCCCATCCTCCAACTGTAATCTCTCCTTCCTTCAGCCTTCTGTTTCTCTGGACGCATTTTATTTTCTCTCTTCTGGCTTCCTTGTATAATTGATGTCAGGATTTATTTTGCATGGGATCCACAAGGAATATGAAAAGTGAGGTGAATGCTCATGTGTGTACCTGGCTGCATGCTTCACAGCAGCAGAGGACTGATGGTTCGAACTTCCAGCACACATCTGTATCTGATACTGGCTCCTTGTCTAATAGCTCTTTACTGTCATGCAGACAGACAGAATGAAGAGCACATTTAAAAACAGCATCCAGTTGTGATAGAGAAGTTTGTGTGTTGTTGGTGTGTCTGTGTGTGTAACCAGAGATCGTCAGGATAACTTGTTAAGAAGTATTTAGTATTTAGTATTTATTTATTTATTGTCATTGTCAAGAACAATGAAATTGCGTTTGGGGCTTCCATACAACCCCAAAAAAAGAAGAAAATAATAAATACCCCTTAAAACCCAAGTGTACATATTTAACCCAGTGTGACTCCAATGCAATAAGACAATCCTTAGCAATAATGTTCGTAGAAATTCAGACAAAGACCTGAGAAACATGACAAAATACAACAATGCAACCCATTCAATATTATTGTACTGTGAGATATGATATCAGATATGATAGTTATCTATTTAAGAAAGAGGGGGGGGGGGGGGGGGGGGGCAGGAGGGGGAAGAGAATAAAGATATGATGCACCAATGCAGACCAGTTCATTGCTATTAAGAAGTTGGATATGGTTATTGTCCGTGAGAGGGGGGCAGAGAGTTCAGGAGCCTCACAGCCTGTGGATACAGGCTGTTGGCCAGTCTGGATGTTCTGGCCTGTATAGACCTGTACCTTCTCCCTGAGGGCAGCAGATGGAAAAGGTGGCGCGCAGGGTGATGTTGGTCCCGCAGGATACTGTGCACCCTCCTCAGACAGCGAGTGGGGAAGATATTACTGATCTCTGGCAGAAAAGTAAAAAACCAGGCATAGGTAATCCTTTAGACCTGGTCTGAAACAGGTCAGGTTTTAACATGACTTTCCTAATGATTTTTGTTAGGCGTTAGCAGTTTGGGAAGTGTCCAAGCTTGCGGTGGATCATTTCTATCTCTCTGCTCCACCTCGTTCACTGCAGTGACAACACACTCCCAGGCAATGTGTTTGGTTTTGTTTGCCAACCCACTAATTTGACCACTAAAAATGATGTGCTGACTGGCTTCAATCAGTCAGCTTATCTTTGAAAAAATGTGCTTTTCCTGTTAGGATCATGATCATTCCTAACTCAGTCCAATTCCATTTAAGAAACTAGATGGCAGGTTATGTCATTGTATCAGGACCAATCAGGACTGAGGACTCTCCCATAAAGGAAACCTACCTGTGGTTAGACTCTCACTCTCTCCTTGCTGATGACTATTTGGCACACCTGGGGTGCTGCTCTTGAGCAATTCTTTTGTTTTTAAAAGGTTTGTGGTGGGAGACAGAGGACTAGGTAATTTTCACATGTAGGTTCTTTTCTGTTAGACACAACCTAATGGTCTCTTTCCACATTTTGTACAATCTTGAATAATTTTCTTCACTTTCACAAGGACTCAAAATTATTGTGGCTGTCCCGTTACTCCCTCCGTCCAACCAGGGGTCATAACAGTGGCTGTCAAGACGCCACAATTACATTAAAACTTGACTGAAAATGAGTAACTACATGTCTTATAGAATGATGAACCCAAATGTGAACTTTTGGTTCAAATAAATATGCCTGGAGGAGATCAGTAGAGCTGGCTACAACAGTGTAAACAAAATTATGTTTTTATGAATGCAGTAAAGGATCGTCACATTTTGATCCACCATGTAATACTATTTAGAAAATATCTGCTTGGCAACAGCATCATCAATGATCCCAAACATAATGGCAGTGCAGTAACAGCATAATGATGGAAGAACACACAGTGGAGCACTATCAGTCATGAACTGCCAAGAGCAGTGAGGGATCATGATGACAGCACAAGATGCAGCAAAGATTCAAAGAAGAGATTTGGACTGTCCGTCAAGACGCCTGGAGAAGTACTCCTGAAGACTACAAAAACACTTTCTGTAAAAGCAGTGTGGGATGTTCCAGATCTCTTGTTTATGGAAGAGACCAGATCAACTTCCCTTAAATGATTGGATGGATGCATTTATGTATATGTACTTCTACCACTCCTCTCCTGTCTCATTTATGTTTACTTTATGGAGCAAAATATATCCTAGCTTGTAACACATCCTTCAAGTGTGGCTATTTAAAGAATTCTCCCTCTAATGTTGCAGCACAACATGTTTTTTCATTGCTAGAATGCTATGAATGCTTGTTTCTTTAAATTATTTATTTATTTAGGCTGGTGAGTCCTGAATTTCAGCAGGAAATTATGAATATGAAGACAAAAGAGTTTCTGAATCATGTGCACTGGTTTCAACATTTTAGAAGGTAATATCGCAGAAGTTGGCTTGTAACTTCAGAGGTAAGCAGTAGTGCTCTTCTTTGTCTTGCGATCTAGCTGACCTTTCAGCCAATCTGACACCTTTTGGAAACACAGATAGCTTCACTAAACACGCCACTCTGAAAATTGACTTACAAAAGTTTTTCAGAGATACCTAGAGTCTGCATGCAGTGGTGTATATGTAGGCCTTATTCCACACACTACGTTTTAGAAACATAAAAATGCATCACTAGCACATTAATTGCGTGTTTGCATTGGTACTCTTTGTAAGAGCATGTAATTTTAGAAGCAATGACATGTACAAATTATACTGTGATGTGATTTGAAATTGGTTAAAGAATTTTTCTCCAAAATTTCTTGACTTAATAAAGTGAAGCCTGGCTAAATTTCAGTGTCCAAATGTAATTTCTAAGGCTATTTTGTATTAGACAATTGCATATTTTCAAGATGTTTTTATTTTTCATCCTCATGTTTCAAGTATATTTTCTTTCTAATAACATTTCAGTACCAGGCTTTTAGTGAATAAATAAAATGAGTGAACGGTTTAGTGTACTGTGTGAAAATAGAGCAATGAGAGACCTTGATTACAGCCTTTGGCAAAATCAGAGTGAATAGCTCCTGCAATTTACAATCGGGGACTATATGAATAACTTTGGAAACACACGTTATTATTCTTTGATGTTTATAACAACACAAGCAGAGGCATTCTCGATGAACGCTCCACGCTATATTTACAATGGCAGCAGTTTTCATTTTTGAGGAGAGGAGATGCAAAGATCACCCATCACATCAGACAGCTCTTTACCATTTGGTGGACAGGTACTGGATCTGTGATTTCAGTCATCAGATGATTATTGTTTAGACATGCTGATGAGAAGAAGGCATGACTGCGGGTTTCTGAGTCAACCGTGTGATTATGAATAATGAAAAAAGTCTAATGAACTCTCGGCTTTCTGTGTTTAAAAGTGGCATAATTTTACATCACTCATCTGAAATCAGCATAGTATCAACATCCAGGAACAGTGTGTGTTTTCCATCTGTTGCATCTCTTGTCGGACATCGGTTGATGATGAAATTATTCAGTGGATGCAGGCAGACATGACGAACAAGGAAGAACTGATGAGAGATATAGTTGATAACAGTTCCTTGGTGAATTTGCCACTTTTTAAAAATAGCTGCACAAATAAAGTAGAAGTGCTGAGATCTGTGTAGCTCATTCTGAGAAAGCTGAGTGTGCAGCAACAAGTATGTATTCAGTACAAGTATCTCAAGCAAGGCTCTCTATTAAATATATTTTTAGTTTTCGTTAAGGCTATTGAGAAAATGCTGATACTATTGCGAATAACTTATAAAACAGATGTTTCACTTGCTGGGCCCACGTCCTTATTTTATGTTTGACAGCAATTGGTAGATAAAGGTTAAGATAAAGATAAAGGCTTGGACATGAATTGAGCTGATGTTTGGGGAAGGCCTTGAAGCTGACTGGCAGTGGCTCCCGGGCCGATCCTCATGTATTAAATAGAAGTGAAGAAGTTAAAGAATTAAAAAGGGCAGGGAGGGTGGGGCACGTAAACGAGAACGAACAGCTTGTAGAATTGGGGGAACATATATAGATGAGAACTGGAAGGAGCGTGTTTGGAGGTGTGGGCCTGCTCCTGAAATTCAAATACTTTATCTCCAAATGTTTAACAACACATTGTGAAAAACAGATCCAGTGGTTTTAAAGCAGCTACTTGTCTCAAATTATATAATTAAATTAAAAAACTTGTGATCCTGACTTTGAGAATTTAATAGATGTTGGCAGTTGACTAGCAATGCTGAAACTTGTCCTTGCTTGAAGTCATCTTCATGTAAGTGTTTGGAAAGACATATTTTTAGCATTTGCAAAATGCTCCATCGTATGGCATTTCTTGTAAAGATTGAACAGTATGCCTCTGTGTTTAGTATGAAGACTTTAATGTTACTGGCTCAGTTTAAACTAAAGAATTAGACGTGATGATACATATTTGCATAAGTACAAGTTTTCCATCACCTCATAGCTCAATATCCAACTCAGGCACAAAAGCAATATTAATTAATATCAATATTAACCTAACAGGCGATTTGTGTGTCGTCTCATATATGGTTCATATAGTTGTTGTTGCTAAAAACGTTGCTGTTTACTGACATTAGCACCAAATGTTTAGAGTCCATTCAATTTCACAGTGTTCCTCTTCAGAACATTTGTGGTGGATGTCCCAGTTTGTTAAATGTCAGCTAACTTTGTTTATTAGGTTGCTCCACTGCATGCTGGCCAACTTCTGCATCACATTGTCAGACCAACATGTGGTTAAGTTGGTGCTTGACACTCTCAGTAGAGGACTGCAGGTTTGATAGTTTGCCCCCCTTGGTGCATATGACACAGACTTATTTACTGCTGATGAACATCTGAGGAACTGCACTACTGTACACACACACACACACACACACACACACACACACACACACACACACACACACACACACACACACACACACACACACACACACACACACCGGTAGATAAAGAGCCAAAAGAGATGACAGAAAGAGATGAAAAAGCAAGATGAGGGAAAGAAGGAGGCATAGTCAGAAAGAAAGACGGAGCCAGGGTGATTCTTTGCCAGCAGTCTATTAGTTAATCCCTGTGTTTATCCAGTCGAGTGCAGTATCTTACCTGATGATGGCAGTGATAAAACATACGGTTTTATTTCTAAGCAACTACCTGACCAAACACAGCCGGGCCAAGGACATGGCGCTGCACGGCTCTACAAGCCTGTGAAAGAGTTGCAAGGCTTTCTCCATCGAGCCTTTCTCCACTAAAAGAAAAACGCAAGAAGATGTAATAGTCGATCTTTAAATCTCAGAAGTCAAATATATAGGTGGATGGAAGATACCATCTCATGTCAGGAAGTATAAGAAAGGCCTAATACAAGGGCATGAACCAAGCTTGAAGTGTAATATTCAATTCAATCGATCTACAAAGTATGTAACTTTTAATCCTGAGCTGATAGATTTAAGGGTCACATGTTCTAATATGACTCAAATAATATGTAGGAAATAAACCCTAGAAGACTTCTCAGTGATCTGTTTTGTCTTCTTTAAATGTTGCTGAACTGAACAGCCTCCAAACAATGATAGACTCTATATACAGAACTAAAGAGCACGGACTCCGGTTGCAAATAACACCACTAGTCCAAGAATGCCCTGCTAATTTCCGGGATATTTTGGCTTTACTTCTGTACAGTGGGAGGCTGCATCGTGATGCATCGTCCATCTTTATATACAGTCTGTGGGGACGACACACTCCAGCTGCATCTGCGTGCGTCATTTAATGCCAGTAACGTCAGTGACATAAAGAACTACGAGGCAATGGAGATAAACTGCTCAGCATGTGCCAGTTCACAGAGAAAATTTGATAAACCTCCCACAGTGGGCACAGCAGATGCTTTGACTGAGGAGATTTTATATTACACACACACACATCCATCTATACACATATGCAGTTTTTTTTTATCACCTCATTTTTTATTTGACAGAAATACTTCTAATATAAGACTTTTATATAATAATCATATCATATTCATATTATTTCTTTAGACATAGAGAGCTGCACCAATGTCATACAACAGAAGGAAGCTATTATTAGCATAAAATGATTGTTTATGGAAAGAGAATTGGCAAAGCCGTGCGGGTAGAGGTGTTATTTAGTTTTTGCTTTCTGTATTGATTTGACTTAGCGCACAAGTTTAGAAACAGATTTAGAGATGTCTCAACAAATTCACGACATCAATCCAAACTTTTTGTGCAAAAGGGAATTAAAGGTAACTGCACAGTTCAGATCTGCGACATCTAAATTTGGTATGTCTGAGCATCCCTCTTCACCGGTTTACCAGTGGATTAACGTGCCACATCGCCACATCTAGAAGCCATGTTACTGCAGCAAAGAGAGACAGACAGAAAGACTTCAGAGACGGGCGCAGAGAGCAAGAAAGAGCCGGACAGAAGCCAATTTTCCATGATGTGGGATGCACTGAAGATGGGTGACTGGTGCGAGAATACTCGGAAAGCTTTCAGTGCGTGCGTGCGTATGTGTGTTTTCGTTAACTAGACACAGACTGACACATTGTTGAAGAAAGCCAACAGCTAACGGGGTTCATAAAAAATACTGGCTTATACACACACACACACACACACACAGAGACACACACACACACAATACACGAGATTCCTATCAGCACCCATTTCAGCATTTAAACCACTCCAAAACTCCCGTTCACAATGCTGTGAAGCAGATGTCAGAGGCAGACAGTGAACCAGAGACCAAAGGAGAGTTCAAAAAGGAGAGAACGGTAGACAAGTTTATGTGACAAAACTGTATCCTGCATTGAAAATCATATATATATATTTATTTATTTTAAACTATTTGTTTCTCTTGAACACACAGCCTCATAAACAAGAGTGATGTCCCTACACTGACAGAGTGGGAAAGGGAAGGGGTTCAGCTTCTGTGTTTGATTTCCCTTGGACTTCGACTCAAAAGACTTCCGCAGGCACAAGCATTCTCCACTGCAACCACTGAACATCCAGGGTATGGACATTGAGGCTGTGGACAGCTACAGGTACCTTGGTGTTCATCTGAACAACAGACTGGACTGGACTCATAACTCAGACGCCCTCTACAGGAAAGGGCAGAGCAGGCTGTACCTGCTGCGGAGACTCAGGTCGTTTGGGGTGGAGGGCCCACTCCTGAAGACCTTCTATGACTCTGTGGTGGCTTCTGCTATCTTTTATGGTGTGGTCTGCTGGGGCGGCAGCATCTCTGCTGGGGACAGGAAGAGACTGAACAGGGTGATCCGAAGGGCCAGCTCTGTTCTAGGATGCCCTCTGGACCCAGTGGAGGTGGTGAGTGACAGGAGAACGGCGGCTAAGCTGTCATCCCTGTTGGACAACATCTCCCACCCCATGCAGCAGACTGTGACAGCACTGAGCAGCTCCTTCAGTGGGAGACTGCGGCACCCACGGTGTGGGACGGAGAGATTTCGCAGGTCTTTCCTCCCCACTGCTGTCAGACTCCACAACAAAGACTTTAACTGAACAAACACACACATCCACACATGTGCAATAACACTAAGTGCAATAATCTTTTCTGGCATCGTTGTATTTTTACTCAGTTGTATATAGCATTCGTATTCTATTTTTATCTTATTGTATATTTTTATTCTATTTTATTCTACTGTATATAGTATATTATTTTATTCTATTCTGTACAGCTGTGTACTGTATTTATTCTTATTGTATTCTAATTTTTGCGTCATAACTTTTGCACTGTCCACTTCCTGCTGTGACAAAACAAATTTCCCACGTGTGGGACTAATAAAGGTTATCTTATCTTATCTTATCTTATCTTAAAAGCTTTTTATCATTTGATTTCTCAGAAATCAGAGCGCACATAAACACAGGCTTATCCAAACCTCTGAGGCAAGGAAATTAGAAGCACAAATCTGCAGTTGCTGTGTAGATAAAGACTCTGAATTATCTATTTTACAATAATATCTTTGCTGGCTGTATAGATTGAGTAGATACACTTTCCTCTTTCTTGCTGTGTTCTAAAGACAGACACTTGGCTTAGCCAGCTGCATTATGCACGTTATGACAGAAAATATCACACCTTTGTGTATTTGGAAATCCACCGGGCTCAGTGGGTAGCTTTCTTTAATGCCACTTGATTATGTGCAGCATGTGCATGAAGGCTCATTACTCACACCCAGCTAGCTGAGCCCAAAGAGGACTATAATTGATCAAGTACAGGGCCTGTGCAGCTTAAATGAGCTCAGTTAAGCCAAGACTACAATATGGTTTGTCAGGAATTAAGTCTGGCTTTTTGTCTTGCAGTTTTGAATCTTGGCATTTTATGTAACTCATTTCAACAGCACATTTACTTCCTTTGTTTCTTAGACAGGACTGCAATTTAAATTTTATGACTAAAAGTTTAGTTTGACTGAGTTCATTTTTTTTCTCTTTAGCATTGTAAAACACTTTTTTGTTGCATTTGTACTTACACAATAGGCAGTAACAGGCCTTGTTGAATTTTACGTATTTATAATCACAGGATATTGTGTAGCGAAAAACAGGGCTGAGTCTAGCTTGCTATGTTTGAGGGTGCAGCTAAAATAAACCCTAGGCAACCTGGATGAGACAAAGACAGGAGGTCAGAGCAGACAACTTTGGTCCCTGTTCAGATATTCTCGTCTATTTTTAAAAATACGAGTCCTGATGAAAATAAGCGTAATAGACAAGCCATCTGAACTAAATTAAAAATAGTACCCACAGGCTTTAGAATAGAAGTCACTGCAGGAATCAACAGTTACCCATATCAGTTTGTGCTAATCAGCACAAAAACAGCTACAACAGGTAAAATGGAAATACAGTGAAATTTAGACACAGATCAAAAAAGTTGCTTGAGTTAACTGAAGTAGATCATGCTTTTGTGTATGTGCTTCTTTTGTTTCTATGTTTGTTTTTATTGCATCTCTGTGCCACATCTCTCTCTGCAGTGGGAAACTCTGGAGGTGGCAGTAAGCTGCTCACCCAATCAGACATTTGCAATCATTCTTGTGATTTTTCTGTTGCCTTTTCATATTTATTTATTTATTTTTTTACCTTTGATTTAGTAGGCAGAATGCCCTGTTTGAGTGGGTTGAGTCTTGCCCTGTCCGTAGAACAGGCTTATGTGGAAATGTGAAGAAAAATGCACTGAATGAAAATCCATCCATTCGCTACCGCTTCTCCTTTTCAGGGTCGCTGGAGCCTATCCCAGCTGTCATAGGGCGAGAGGCGGGGTACACCCTGGACAGGTCGCCAGTCTGTCGCAGGGCCAACACACAGGGACAGACAACCATTCGCACTCACATTCATTCACACATTCACAGCTAGTGGCAATTTGGATTTTCCAATTAACCTATCCCACAAGCTGCATGTCTTTGGACGGTGGGAGGAAGCCGGAGTACCCGGAGGGAACCCACGCAAACACGGGGAGAACATGCAAACTCCACACAGAAAGACCCCGGCCTGATGTTGGAATTGAACTCAGGACCTTCTTGCTGTGCGGCAACAGTGCTAACCACCGTGCCACCGTGCTGCCCGAATGAAAATCTAATAGTATATTTTTCTCCATCAGTCTTAATCCGTTTAAAACTGTTTTTTAAATACTGTAGCAGTGCAAAGCTATAACAGTAAAGTAAACAAATGTGTATAAAGTACAGAAGTGTAGCCATGTTAAAGCCAAGTTAGAGTCTGAAATATTTATACTTTTAAGGTACTTACTGGAGAATTTTATTTATATAATGTGTCAGGATACTAAGTGAGAAAGTTTGAGCCTCTGGCAAGGCTCAGTTCAACTCAGGGGCCTAATACCTAAGGTCCTCGAGCATGCGATACATTTTCATCAGTGCATATGTTAACTGAAAACTACGTCTTAAATCTGTATTCACCTTCAAAATACTGTATTTCTTGTAGTATATCACAAAACCTCTTTATGAAGAAGATGAGTTTGGTTTTAAAGGCTTAGAAATTAACAGCTCAGATGACTGACTGATAATTGAACAGTTTACTTGCATGATGAGCAAATTAAAAAGAACACAGAACAAATAAAATCAAAGCATGAAACATGCCAAAAATTGTTTGCAAAAGCACTGCTGCTCTGGAACTTTGGAACGGTGAATAAGGGAATTATTAGAGAAGTAAATCTGGGCTGTTGAATTGCTTTGGTGGAGTCAGCTCATTAGGTCAACAGATGGCCGACTGGTTCCCTTAGCACAGACATAGTGAAAACCGAACTGGAGAAGCTGACTCAGCGCAACTTATGTCAGTACAAGTGTGAGAGTTTGTACTTTATGTACACACTGCTTATAGCTTTTTGAGTTGAGTGAGTGTGCTTATGCATGCATATTTGCTATCATTTTTACACTCGGTCCAAGCACATATCCAGTGTGTCAAACACATGTATCAGACCACACAGCTCCATCTGTTCTGCTGTCTAGGCTGCAGGTTTTGAACATTAGGCGTTTTGAGTATGGGTTTCTGTTTACTTTTTTTTGTCTTCAGTGTCTGTGAAGGTTGATGTAAAAGCTCAAGAATGATGATGTGCCTTTGTGAAAACACCTAAAAAGATGTCTGCTGTCACACATTTATATAAGCGTAAGGTTCGTTATGAGGAGGCTAAACAAAAAGAATCATAACAGATAAAGAACATTTTGCTACTAAATGTCTTCATCTTTCCTGTCGTTTCTACGGTATATTTTACTGATGAGTTGAACAGTTTACTGCGATATCTCAAATTTCTGAGATTTTGCTTTCTACTTTTGCTGCTGCTTGTGATTCACTAGAGATGTGCTCCAGTTAATGCCAGTAAAATTCAATTCCTGGGTTTTTTTACTCTTTTTTTGATTAGAAATTCTTAGAGGCACCACACAAATTCTTGAACCAAAATAAAAACAGAGCAAAATGATGGGTAGATACTGCACCATTGCATGGTTTCTTATGAACCACCTCCTATGATAATTACATTTTCATCCTCATTAATATGACTACACCTTTTATTTCACGTGCTAGAACAGATATCATGATGATGATAAGTAGTCAGTGCCATGGCTGAGCATTGTAGTGTATCAATTCTCTCAACACTCTCAAAAGCAGATTCAGAAAGTCGGGGTTTTATACATTAAACCAGGGGTCACCAACACGGTGCCCGCGGGCACCAGGTCGCCCGCAAGGACCACATGAGTCGCCCGCGGGCCTGTTCTAAAAATAGCTCACCATAACAACTTACCAGTAAGCTGCATCTATTTTTATTTTTTCTTGCTATTTTTTTTTAATCACAATTGCATTGGCGTTAATTTGTTAGAGATAATATATAAAAAAAATGTTTATTATTAAATATTAGATCATGATCTAATATTTAGTGCTAGCTGGTCTCCACGGAAACAGTTGCCGTGAAGACCAGCAAAGGCAAAGGTGAGGAGATGAGGAAAACATGGCGGAAAAAAGGAAGAAAACATATAATTTTCACAGTGAATGGGAGGAAGAGTTCTTTTTTACCACTGTGAAAGATTCATGCGTGTGTCTCATTTGCGGGGCAACTGTGGCAACGGCAAAGCGGCACAACGTGGAGAGACATTTCCGAACGTGTCACACAAGCTACCATGCTAACTACCCAAAGGGCAGCACACTGCGAGCGGAAAAGGCCCGCGAATTAAAGGCAGGTTTGAGCAAACAGCAGTCTTTTTTCACGAGACCGGTGAAAAACTCTCAAAAAGCAACCGAAGCCTCATTTAGAGCTACACATTTCATGATTAAGAAAAAGAAGGCATTTTTAGACGGGGAGTATTTCAAAGAAGCAATGATGATAATTGCAAAAACTGTGCTTAAAGATGAGAAATATGGAAACGATGTAATCTCCACTCTCTCTGATGTCCAGCTGGGGGCAACTACAATTGTTAGAAGAGTGTCGGCTATGTCCGGGAACTTGGCCGATCAGTTGGATCAGGAGCTGGCAAAGTGCAGTTGGTTTAGCATCCAGTGTGACGAGTCCGTCGACAGCAGCAGTACAGCACAGCTGATGGTCTTTATCCGGATGGTATTTGATGGTTTCTCCACAAAAGAAGAACTTCTGACACTACTGCCGCTAAAGACAACAACGAAGGGAGTTGACATCTATAACGCGGTGAAGGAGTTTTTCGCGAAGAAAAAGGTACCGTTGGAAAAGCTGGTATCAGTGACTACCGACGGGGCTCCTGCTATGATCGGCCGACATACGGGATTCATCGCTCACTGTAAAGGTGACACAGAGTTCCCAAACTTCATGCATTACCACTGCATCATTCACCAGCAGGCGTTATGCGCAAAGGTGATCGGCTTCGAGCACGTCATGACTCCCGTCGTGAAGATCATAAACAGCATCCGCTCCAGAGCTAAACAGCACAGAACATTCAAGGTGCTATTGGAGGAGCTGTCAGCTGAATATGGTGACCTGCTACTACATACGGAAATCCGATGGCTCAGCAGGGGACGGATTTTGCTTCGTTTTTTGTCACTTTTGGGTGAAATCAAGGAGTTCATGCAATCCAAAGGGGAAGACACATCTCTGCTGGAGGACACTGAGTGGACACTTGACCTTGCGTTTTTAACAGACATTACTGGGAAACTGAACCATTTGAACTGTGAGCTGCAAGGCAAAGGTAAGACTGTTGCTGACATGATAAGTGCTTTAAATGGATTTAAAGCCCAGATGAACATTTTCTCTGTGCATTTACAGAGAAAAAAGGTGCTGCACTTTCCCTCTGTGCAGATGGTGCTGAAAGACAATGCTTCTGCATCTGAGACTTTTGACAAAGTTGCAGAAAAGTACACTCAAGTCATAAACCGACTTGGTCAAGAGTTTGAGAACAGGTTTTGTGACCTTGATCAGCTTGAGCCATGTGTCTCATTTGTTTCCAATCCTTTCATGAATGTGGACACAACATGCATTGCTGAGCAACTAAGTTCAATGTTCAGCTTGGATGCTGGACAGGTGGAAATCGAAATTGTAACATTGCAAAATGATGTCCACCTCAAAGCCTATCTGGGTGCACCAAACTTTTGGTGCCTTGTTGACACAGAAAAGTACAGTGGTGTGTGCACAGCAGTTATGAAGGTTGCCAGCCTGTTTGGTTCAACCTATCTTTGTGAATCAGCCTTTTCTGACATGAACTTCATCAAGAACAAACACAGAACACGCCTCTCCGATGCACATCTGCAAGACTCACTCAGAGTTGCAGTGTCAAGTTATACCCCAGATTACAACACACTGGTGAACAGCATGTAATGCCAGGTTTCCCACTAACAGACAAAGAAAGCCATATTAGATGTTCTCAGTGGCAACATTACAGTGTCATGTCAAAGTTGAATTTAATTATTGAAAAACAAATGTGTTTGTTAAGTGTAACATGTGACAATTTGCTTTAAAATGCTGCCAATTTGGTGAAAAGTTCTGTAAAATTTGAAAGTTGATTTTTTGTATGTTACATACATACAAAAATAATGTATGTAACAGTGCATGATTTGTTAAAATTTGTTAGTGGTAAGTGAAAATGTTGTAGAAGTGATCACTTCAAAATGTAAATACTTGCAGAGATATATGGAAATAAAGCGTTGCATATTGATATTTATGTTTCCTACCTTGTTTCCTAATTGCATTCTTTATAATTATGGTGAAAAATAATTAACATAATTAGTGTCCGTACATAGATGAATATCATTAATTATTAATGATAACACATAATTAAGTTAAACTGAGGAAATTTGTTATTTGAGAAGTGTGTGTCAAACTGGTAGCCCTTCACATTAATCGGTACCCAAGAAGTAGCTCTCACTTTCAAAAAGGTTGGTGACCCCTGCATTAAACCTATAGAACGATGGTAAATAAAGGCCTATTTTATTCTAACTTCTAGTGCAAGATTTATTAAACTTTACCAACAGATTATTAGCTGTTTCATAACTTGCTCAAGCTTAAGGCTCATGTTATGTGTCACTATTTTGATTGCAACACCTTAAATAACAAACAAATACCTGCCCATGGTACAGTAGTGGTTGATCTGATTGTGCTGCTGGCAAATTCATAAACGTAACCACAATGAGAAAAGTTAAAAAAGTGGTGTTAGATGTTGTTTATATAAATAGATAGATAAATCTGAGATTAAGGAACCATGTAAACCATGGATTCTCTAAAAAATAAGAATTCCACTGCACTGATTAGCACTGTTTACATGTGCTGTGGTTTAGTTACATATGTCTATAACTTGCACCTGACAAAAATGCATAAATTGAGATGCTGGAAAAACGTCTGATTTTGTATCCTGGACTAATTTTGCATGACTTGAAATCACATGGCTGCAAGTATGTTCATAATGTACGTTGTGTTACGTTAAATCTAGTATCATATCATACTGTATTTAAACTTGTCATTTTTTTACATCTTGATAAATAGAGCCAACTTTTATAGATCACCACTTTTGGATTAAAACAAATCAACACTTTCCACTACTGCAGTAAAGTTGAGAAAGTTTTGCACGCAGTGATCCCGTTTTTGTCCCAGATTCATTTTTATGATTCATTTCATAAATGCTACTGTTTTACTGGTAACAACATACAAATCCTTTAACGCTATATAAAACTATACTCTTTAATTTGCAATATTTCTGTGCCTACACACGGCACATTTATGCAAAGCCAAACACATTCCCCATTAAAAATTAACAACTAAATACTAATGACAACAGCTAAAAATGAATAAAGATGTGCAGATCTGCTTATTAGTAATACACCATTTACTTACTGGTTAATGGAAAAGTCAATCAACAGAGAATAAAACAGCAACATTTGGCTGTTTTCCAGCAGTTAATACACGAAAACTTAAGGTAAAAAAAATCAATAGATTAATTAGCCATGAAATACAGGGAGTGCAGAATTATTAGGCAAGTTGTATTTTTGAGGAATAATTTTATTATTGAACAACAACCATGTTCTCAATGAACCCAAAAAACTCATTAATATCAAAGCTGAATGTTCTTGGAAGTAGTTTTTAGTTTGTTTTTAGTTTTAGCTATTTTAGAGGGATATCTGTGTGTGCAGGTGACTATTACTGTGCATAATTATTAGGCAACTTAACAAAAAACAAATATTTACCCATTTCAATTATTTATTTTTACCAGTGACACCAATATAACATCTCCACATTCACAAATATACATTTCTGACATTCAAAAACAAAACAAAAACAAATCAGCGACCAATATAGCCACCTTTCTTTGCAAGGACACTCAAAAGCCTGCCATCCATGGATTCTGTCAGTGTTTTGATCTGTTCACCATCAACATTGCGTGCAGCAGCAACCACAGCCTCCCAGACACTGTTCAGAGAGGTGTACTGTTTTCCCTCCTTGTAAATCTGACATTTGATGATGGACCACAGGTTCTCAATGGGGTTCAGATCAGGTGAACAAGGTGGCCATGTCATTAGTTTTTCTTCTTTTATATCCTTTCTTGCCAGCCACGCTGTGGAGTACTTGGACCCGTGTGATGGAGCATTGTCCTGCATGAACATCATGTTTTTCGTGAAGGATGCAGACTTCTTCCTGTACCACTGCTTGAAGAAGGTGTCTTCCAGAAACTGGCAGTAGGACTGGGAGTTGAGCTTGACTCCATCCTCAACCCGAAAAGGCCCCACAAGCTCATCTTTGATGATACCAGCCCAAACCAGTACTCCACCTCCACCTTGCTGGCGTCTGAGTCGGACTGGAGCTCTCTGCCCTTTACCAATCCAGCCACGGGCCCATCCATCTGGCCCATCAAGACTCACTCTCATTTCATCAGTCCATAAAACCTTAGAAAAATCAGTCTTGAGATATTTCTTGGCCCAGTCTTGACGTTTCAGCTTGTGTGTCTTGTTCAGTGGTGGTCGTCTTTCAGCCTTTCTTACCTTGGCCATGTCTCTGAGTATTGCACACCTTGTGCTTTTGGGCACTCCAGTGATGTTGCAGCTCTGAAATATGGCCAAACTGGTGGCAAGTGGCATCTTGGCAGCTGCACGCTTGACTTTTCTCAGTTCATGGGCAGTTATTTTGCGCCTTGGTTTTTCCACACGCTTCTTGCGACCCTGTTGACTATTTTGAATGAAACGCTTGATTGTTCGATGATCACGCTTCAGAAGCTTTGCAATTTTGAGACTGCTGCATCCCTCTGCAAGATATCTCACTATTTTTGACTTTTCTGAGCCTGTCAAGTCCTTCTTTTGACCCATTTTGCCAAAGGAAAGGAAGTTGCCTAATAATTATGCACACCTGATATAGGGTGTTGATGTCATTAGTAGAGATGGCACGATACCACTTTTTTATGTCCGATACCGATACCGATATCATAAATTTGGATATCTGCCGATACCGATATGAATCCGATATAGTGTTTTTTAATCAACAAAACTGTTTTTTAAATATCTTGCTGCATTTTGTATAAGTTCATACTCAAGTTTAAAACAACAACTACACTAAAGCTATTCTGTTATACCTGTATGCAAAAAAAAATATTTCATAGTTCAGCAATACTGATCAATCTAATAAACTTAAACCTATACCATCCTCCCTATTCTGGTATTTTAAAGAGTACTTAGCATAAATATTAAGCAACCTAACTAATAGGGTTCCAACTCCCAGCAACAACAAAAATAAATAAATAAAAAATAGGGAACCACCCCTCACGCTCCACCTCATGATGCTTAATCGACGTAATCAACCTTAATTTGATGCAGTGTGGAAAAAAAATGCACAGAAATCAATTATTTTTCAAGAAATATTAAATAGATTCAACATCTTTCTTCAACAAAATTGCAGACTGCACAGATGGTACCTTCCCAAAGGAAAAAGTACTATAGCTTACTAGGGTATATATTAGACTTAACAGTTACTATATGCAGTAATG
Organism: Rhamphochromis longiceps; assembly: GCF_057381845.1. Taxonomy (NCBI): domain Eukaryota; kingdom Metazoa; phylum Chordata; class Actinopteri; order Cichliformes; family Cichlidae; genus Rhamphochromis; species Rhamphochromis longiceps. The sequence goes on along the minus strand of NC_140569.1, from coordinate 9,153,183 downwards.
GACTTCTATTCATTTTACATCAAATTAAAACTTTGGGTGTCAGATAATTATTTATTAAAAGCTAGACATTTTAAATGAGAATAAGAAAGAAAAGTATGTCTTTGTACCCCCTTTTCCCTGTTAATGCCCTATCGGCCCCCCTGGCTAAACTCAGCTACGTAGAAAAAGATCCTCGAGTAGAAAGTAATATTAAATACATTCTAACAACAGCTGATCAAGCTTAAACGTGCTGCTGTTGTTCAGCCGCTGGTTTCCTCTTTCTGGTGCAAAGTGGGCCAAAAGCAAACAAGAGACACGGACTCGCGACAGAAAAGCCGATCAGCTGATCGTTAAGCAGTTTCATGATTGAAGTAGCAGCCGGAGAGCGAGAGGCAGTCGCTCGTTAAGCTTAACGCAGGAATGCTTTACATTCAGAGATGGACTTACACACTTGCTTTACTTCTCTCGGGGATAACTTTGTCGGAGATGAAATGCCGGGTTGCTAGCGAAGCTCCACATGCTATCCAGACCACCGATAGGTCCCGCATGCCACAGCCGCTCTATCACGTGATGCATACTGCTCCGACGTGCTAACGTTCTGAGGTGAGTTACGGGGTGTTGCAAGTTTTGTGAGGTGCTTTCGTGATATTTAATGGATCGGATTACATTTTTTTTATTTTTCTCCGATATCCGATCCAGTAATTTAGGTCAGTATCGGACCGATACCGATACGTAATATCGGATCGGTCCATCTCTAGTCATTAGACCACACCCCTTCTCATTGCAGAGATGCACATCACCTAATATGATTAATTGGTAGTAGGCTTTCGAGCCTATACAGCTTGGAGTAAGACAACATGCATGAAGAGGATGATGTGGACAAAATTCTCATTTGCCTAATAATTCTGCACTCCCTGTATTAACAATGGAATAGCAACTTGCCAAGTAAAGATTTTTAAGCTATTTTTGAAAGAAATTGCGTCAGTCAACAGTGTCTGGTGTATCTATTGGATCATTCTTGGCTGCAGTACTGGGTTCTTCCCATTTTTCCTTTGGGATCTCTAAAAAAAGAAGCATTTAAGTCTTTTAATGTGCATGGGTAATTTATAACGTGTGACGTTATGTATTTCCTTTCTTTGTTTTTTTTTTTTTGCATTTAAAATGGAAAGTCTATGGAAATCAAAAGAAATAAAACCAGTGAAATGAGTCCTAACATTTTAACTTTTATCTATTACACAAGAGTGCTATCTTATACCTCTCACAGAGAAAGTGAAATGGAAGAACTAATGAGGGGGAGGGAATGAAATACTGCCTACCATTAGTGACATGAGTATTAGATAAGAGGGATGAAGTGTAAAAACCTCGGTTTCCTGTGCATACTTGACTGTCTTTGGGCTCCATATATCTGTGTTGCTAGTAAAATACAGGCTGGCAGGTTGTGCTGACTGCGGGACTCTGATTTGTACAGGGTCACTGCAAGAGGCACTACGAGGTAAAATACGACATTTTTACAAGTTGGCTTGAAACTTGCTCCAGTACTGCAGCGGAAGAGTGTGGAAAGCATGTGTACATGCAGACGCACATGTTAAGGCAGTGGCTCCCAAACATTTTCTGCAGGGCCCTCCTTTTTGTGGTTAGAAATCATTTCAAGGCCCCACAAAGAAATGCGCTCTATTTGTTTGGAAACTCCTACAGATTTGTTTGGAAGCGTCACTGCATTTAATACAAAAGTCCAACTTCAGTGTGAAACATTATTTCGAATATAAAATGACAAAAAAAGACACTTTTACTGGGAAATCCGTGGCATTGGGATAAAACACCTGAACTCACCACACTAGCGCGCTGCCAAAACTTGTGCTTTCAAAGAAGTGGTCACAATTGCTAATCAAGTGCATTTGATTAGCAGCACTTGGTTTCAACTTACCCTCTTAATTCCTATGGGAACACTAAGTGTACACTTCCTTTTTTCAGAGGATTGCACATAATACTAGGAAAACTTTGTTTTTCCCATGACTGTGTGTAGGTGCTAAATGATGGTGTGGTGAAGAGACTGACAGATAAAATATGAAATTAAAGAATTATGGTGAAATGGGAGCTGTAAGATACCTCATTTTAACCAGAAGAAATGCAGAAATTCCATCAGCCAAGAAGAACTGGAATTCTGGGAATGTCCTAATCAGCCAAGCTGATGGCCTCCAGATAAGATGGATAATCAGTGATGGGGACAAATGGCTGTTTGCTGATAGAAGGAGATTGGAGAAATGTGTACCGGAATGACACCCATTTAAGCAGATCAAAAGCTCCGGCTGGGAACCCTCAGACTGCTGTTTGATGTCTGATTGGTGGGGAAATTGTGGGCATTCCAATGTGCATGTACGTTTGTGTATGATGTGTGTAACATATTTGTTTATGATTGAAGGCGGGGTATCAGTGAGATGTGTTTGCATTTTTTTGTGCACAAATGTGTAACGAATGTGTATAAACTGCTCAGCACGCCGCATCTGTTTCTATCCTGTCTCCCTGTGCGGTAGCCTGCATGAGCTTTATCTGCATATTAATGCTTCACATCTTGACTAACAATGAGTAGATAACTATTATTTGTACATTTATATTATTCGTATGAATATTCTCTTTAATCATTTGTTTATAGGTTTTTGATTTCTAACATTTTGGATGCTATACAATTAAGTGTAACAAACTTGCTGTCAAGCCAAAATATTTGTGGAAATAGGATAACATTTTAAAAGAAAAAAAATGATTCTGAATATATTATATAAATGTAGTAAAGTAAAAATAGTGCCAATTCTTGTCATGAAGGTTTTTTTTGACTATTTGGAGCAGATTTAAAGATGCAAGAATGAAGAGCCACGTACATCTTTTGATGTACTTTATGGTATTTATCTCTCTATCTCTCTTGCTCTTTACATAAACAAATGGACAATGATTCCAATATTGTAAATACTAGTAATTGCTAGTAAGTTTTAGACTTCAAGCTAGATGTGGAGCTATGAATGATGATAATAGGTTCCCTTTAAACAAATTCACAGTCATGTGTTGCACACACTAAAGAAGTGAAAAATCCTAAGAAAATATTTTATAGTCAAGGTTGCCGAAAATCAAGATTGTACAAATGTGGAAGCCTTTAAAATTCAAATGAAGGTATTCATAATCTAACTCTGCACTTTTCTGTTTAAATCACTCAATAATTCAAATAACTGTGCTGTTTTTATGAAATACACGTTTGTTTGTAGAACACAGGAATGTCGATGGGGCACTTTAGTTTTGACCTTTGGTTCATGAACAATTATTGTCTGTGATGTTGAAATGTGAGCGGTGATTCTACAGTGAATATAAAACGAGTACAACAAGTCGAATAAGACAGTTTTTGTGGATGCTGCATCGTCCTGGCTGGTGTTCAGTCTCCTCTCTTTCACCACACACACACAAACACACACACACACACACCTCCTACCCAGTTCCACAGTCCTGTGTCAGATCCCAATCATTATTTCAGCTGATTGCATGTCAATTCCCATCAAGCGCAGCCCGCGAGGCTCTTGCTCACCCTGATTAACGCTAACCAACACACAGTGCAATGTCTTCAGTATGTGTCTTTTTCCCATCAGTTCCTTCCCTAACAGCTGTCTGTTTTTCTTACTTTCTTTTATTGCTCTATTTTGTCCTCTTGCTACTTTCTCCCAAGCTTCTCCTGTCCTACGTTTCCCTTTGTTTGCTTATTTCTTTCTTTTGTTATGCTCATCTTCTTCTTAGTAATTATTACCACATTGACAGTTTCCTGTGTAGTTTGACCACAAATACTTTAAATCCAAGTATTCAAAAAAAGGTGAACGCTTTGTTTATGTAATCACTCAGACATAGCAGTAGCTAGCAGACAGACCAGTGTATTGCAACAAATTTGATTTAGAATATGTTTTTTGAAGGCCTCATTAGTTCAAACTGTCTTGGCTCCCCAATTTTCAGAAAGTATTGAGTAGTCTGTAGCTGTAATAGTAATGTAGCTTCGCTGAATAGCCTTGAAATGCCAACAATGGCGCAAGATTAGAAAAGTAGCAGGTGAAAATTGTTTTCTGGAGAGTTATCCCATGCAGGTTTTAAGAGAAATAGTAGGTGTGAATGTTTTTATTGGAAGAAAAGCTTTAGTATGATTAAAAACATGCTGTTCACTCACAGTGGCAAAATGATTTTTGCGCTGTTCTAGTGCGTTATGAGAAACTGTTGTGCTTACAATACAAATAAAGGGCTGGAAAGACACCTTGTGAGAAAAGGTGCATAAATATGCATCCATAATTTACTATTGTTAAAACAAATGACATAGCTGAGGCACTGCTATAGCGCAGTGTTTGAGTTGAGGAACCGTTGAGGAAAGCCTACTGCAGAGTCGCAGGTCTGTGTCTGCCGCAGGCCCTTTCCTGCATGTTGTTCCCCTTGATTTCTCTCCCATCTTTTAGGCTATTATAAGTCTACACTTATACTGATTTTTACATTATGGGACTTTTGGCATTATTAATTGCACACTGCAGATGGGGGAATATCGTCCTATAAATACACCCCTTGCTGCAAATCTAACAATGCTACACAGTGGTGTTATCTGCTTTCAATCTACAACTTGAATTAGTTCGTCCACATATTGGTGGGATGCCATGTGGCCATGCAGTTACAAAGAATGCAACGCAGTATGAGCTAGTGAAAACGGTCCCACTGTATATAAAAGATGGACATGGCCACTGTGACATCACCTGCTGGTTAATGAAATCCTGCTGCGAAGGCTCAAGCTGAGCTTTTTCACTGTTGCCATTTTGGTACAAGACAAGACAAGCGAGGGCTGGATCTGACTGTGAAATCGAGTCACACTGTAAGCACATTGCACATGTTTATCCTCCTTCCTAACTGTAAAAGGAAGTTCATGTTTTATTTGATAGTGTAGCATGGGCCTGAGATATGATGCTGTTATAAGGTACAGTGAGTAAAGAACAGCTAAAAACAAGTAATTTTAGCCGTTTGTTAGGAGGTTTCTAGTCAACATGATGATGGCATAATATATGATATCAATAAGAAGCATCAGGAGTCTACGATGTACTTGTGTACCAAGTTTGGCTGCTCAGCTCCTGATTGTGCAAGAGGAGTTGGCAGACAACGAAACAAACACAGTCAGATTTTGTATATTATAATAAGATGACCTGAAACTAGCAGCTATGTAGTGAATCCATATGTAGTCTATATTTTCCCTGAGCTGACTAATGTAAGTCCAAAAAAGCCCCAAAAAAATACGTATTAAAATTTCCAGTGTCAAAACTTTAGATGTTTCATGCAATGGACTATGAGAAAAAAAGAACATTTAAAGGCATTTAAAAAAATAAAAACAAATAAACAAGCTCTGTAAAAATGTACATACAACATCACAAAATGTGTAACCAGCAGGTTCATTAGACACTGTTGCTGGGGTTCTGCAGAAACACTCACACAGACTATTGTGGCTGCATGCTTTCACACTTGTGTTTCTGATTTAAGCTGTGCCCAGCTGTTGTATATTGACAAGACTGCAGCCAACAGTGTGCGTCTGTGCGTGTGTGTCCAGGACTGCTAGCTATTTCCTGAGCTGTCTGTCATGATAGCAAGTGCAGCTGCCTTTCTCCATGCTTCTATATAATAGAAATGACTGACATTTGACTGCTGACTCCTGCGTACATGAGTGTGTATTTGTGGGAGTTTTAACTGGGACAATAAGGGATTATGTGTAGCACTAATGAGCATTTGCTGCAGCTACCATTACCCACTCTAATGTGTTCCCCTTTTTGCCATTTCACATGAACACTGGTTTGCTTCAATTTCCTAATTATCTAATTTATACCATCTTACAACTAATGCAGTATTACTGGAGGGTGGCACCACACACATTTAATATAATCATTTATCTTCTCCTGCAAAAAAAAAAGAAAGAAAAGGAAAAATAGCCGTGAAAGAATATTAAAGAAGCGCTGAAAGTTTGATGACTGATTTTTCTTTCTACAAGGGATTCAGCTGGTTTTATTCAAACAAAGTCTGCTTGCATAATTTCTTCAATGTGACACAGGCAATAAAGGTTTAAGCAAAACTGGCAACAGATTTAGAGATATGCAAGTTTATCTGTCCTAATATTATGCAGATCTCAAACTGGGGATGTCATTATTTGCTGCTTTATTTAAATACAGATGGGTTTGGGGGGAAATTCTTCACTGAGTAAACTTAGTTGTTCTTAATGTTGGATTATATTGTTTACAGAGGTAAATAGTAAGCAAGATATTCTTAAAGTTTTTTTGAGATTACTTAACAGAAATGTTGTAAATTTTAATTTTTGTCTGCACCTATATTTTATCAACTGAGAGGAGTACAAAGAAGTGAAAACGTGAAGGTCAGAGATAAAAACTCATCTTGTTTCTCCTCACCTCAAGCCTCATTTCCTGATCTGACAGACAAAAACATGCACAAACAAGCGTACTTATTCCTGACATTTTTGCAAATATTTAGTGTCAGCAGATTAGACAAGTTGCCTTCACGTCTCCAGACAGCTGACAACGAGCCAACTACGCAACAACAAGTCGCTATAAGCTAACAGTATGCCAGCTAATGTTAGGTTCGAGTGCCCTAAAAGTCTTTCCTTCTGATGAACGCTTTGATTGCACTCCCTCATTTATTTAATATAGTCAACAAAGTTCAACAAAGTTAGACCCACTTACAAGAAAGTTCCACTAACGTCACATAACAGCAGCGCTTACTGTTCAAGATATCCTCAACACCTCAGTAAGATTGTCATCAGACAGAAGTGAGCTTCACTGACTCATCAAATCTTCTCACAAACCTTTTACAGCCTCCTTCAGAGTAAATAGATGTGGACACCAACTGAGGTAAACAGCGGACCGACAGCCTACACTCACTACTGATGAACGCCTGAGAGCAGCTACTTGAATCGCGATGTGTAAGAAGACAGAATTCAGACTGCAATCTGCTAACATCTACCGGAGATCATTTAAACACTGTAACTTTAAACGACTGTGCTGGTCTTGCCTGATGCCAACTTCACAAAGTTTATCTCATTTTGGAGTTTAAGTTTCTCCTGGTTGCACTTTACCATCCAATTTACCGCATCCCACACTTTTTCAGCTTGCTAGCATCATCATCAGTGACTCGTGACCTATCACACACTACTGTGTGTTTTTTTTAAAACAACAAATGCGACCTTGACCTTCAGCACAGTTTGATTGAAGACCGTTTAGTTCAGTGGTTCCCAAACTTTTTTTGCTAGGCCCCCCTTTGTTTTACAAGAAAAATGTTGCCCCCCCCTCCCGCGCGCACGCACAAACACATCCTCCAACCACACACACCCATATTTTGCTCCATTGCGGTTTATTTCACACCTCAAACATTTAGTAAACAATTAAGCAAATACAAGTAATCTGCAATAATTACAGGTAGTGAGAAAATAAACTACTAACTCTTTTACGCTGCGTCCACACCTACACGGGTATTTTTGAAAACGCAGCTGTTTCGTCCACACGTAAACGGCGTTTCGAATAACCGAAAACTGAGATTTTTTAAATCTCCTTTTTTGCGTTTACGTGTGGACAAGGAATACAGAGTTCGTCACGCAACGTCAAAGGGATGTGCCTTTTTTCACGTCACGCTGTGCGCCACGTTATTGTTTACATTGAGATAATTGCAGAATGGCAGATAGAGACAAAATACTGTTAATCTGACTATCTGCAGGTTTTACACACTTACATATACACACGCAGTTACTGTTCCTCCACTTAGAAAGGCAGATGCGTCACGGTGTGATTATTTTACATGTAGTTGTTTTTTTTTTCTGTGTAATAATTTTCAACATTGCTATCAATACATTTTTCAAAAAATGCCTCTCTGTGCAAAATGGGTTTAAAAGCATAAACAGCTGTGGGATACTGTTTGTCCGTGATTTAGACAGGGGGAACAAATCGTGGCAATATCAGCCTGATATTATTTGTATCCCGCTGTAACTTTACTGTATAAAGAGCTAACATCTCCAAAATGTCAGGAGTAGTTAGTCATTACAACAAGTGTTTGTGAACTAAAAATCAAGAATGTGGGATACTGTTTGTCTGTCATTTGGAGAGCCCAGCGCGTGCTCCCGACGCAGGGGAAACCAATTCTGCAGGGGAGACCTACCTCGGCACTTGTGCAGGTGAAACCAAAGAGAAGATATGCTTCACCATATTTTCTAGTCTTTGGGTTGGAAGGAAGTTGGTTTGGAAACATATTCAGCGATGCTTCACCTCCCGCTTTGCGTTTGTGTGGGAGCCTCGTGCTAGCAGTGTCCAACTGTTGTTTAGTTTTGTTTGTTTTTTTTCCCTTTTCATACCCCCCCCCCCCCCCCCCCCCCTGCAATGGCTCTGCGCCCCCCCTAGGGGGTGGGCCCCACACTTTGGGAAGGTGTGGTTTAGTTGATCATATGTGTAAGTTTGACTACATTCTGCCCAATACGGCAGGAGGAGAAGCACATCTTGTGAAAATGCAGTGAACAGACGGATGACAGATGTCTAGCCATAAGCTCATTGGTCTTTCAGCTGGATGAGCCAACAAATGTCTAAATTATGACCCTCCACGATTGCTTGTGTATTTCATTTCAGTGTTGGAACACAGCTATAGAAATCTGTGATATGGAAGGTTATATTCCAACATAAAGAGATTACCAGACATTTTAATTGCTATTACAGTTAAAACATACAGCTACTGCATTTGCTAATTTTATCTGTCTTTGAACTTCATGTTCAGTTATTTAAACGCTTCAGGCTGAGTTATCTAACAAAAAGAGAGAAAAAAACCCAACCATCTCTCAGTTTTTAATATGAGGCCCTTTTGGCTAAAATAACCTTTTTTAAAAGCAAAACTTGGATTATTCCAAGAGATTTCCAAAAGAAACAAGAGACAGAGAGGGAAGGAAAGTACATGTCTGCGTATGTGTGTGTTTGTCTGTGTGTGTCTGTACTGAACTGCTCAGCAGTAAAGAAAGTTAAAGTCTGAGAAGAACACAGAGTGAAAGCAGCACATACTGTGTTTCCATGCATTTGCACAAGTCAGTGTGAGTGTGAGTTAGGGTGGTTTGATCTTGTGTTGGAGTGTGTAAAGAGATTTTCCATCCATTAATGTGGCCGCACACACACACACACACACACACACACACACACACACACACACACACACACACACACACACACACACACACACACACACACACACAAAGAGTGAGTTATGCACAGCTCAGGGGAAGTCACTATAAGATCCATGACTTTTTAGATAAAGACAGTTTTGGTAGTTTTGTTTCTTCAAACCAACACAGTAAATTGTAAATCAAACAGTCAAGATGTTACTGAAATGCAGACTTTTAAGGAGGAATTTTACAATATTTTCTACAATAAGTTCATAATCTGTCCATCAAATTATGGTCCTGACTGTAACTCAACTTTTTAAATACTGTTCCAAATGTATCTGTATTATGTCCCACATTTAGACACTTTTGGTTTTTCAGTGAGTGAGTAATATGTGTGTATATTAGCTCCTCATCTACTCATCATTTTTCTAAAGTGGATTTGTGCCAGTATGTCTGCTGATAATACAGCATGCAGCATATTTGAAATTAGTTTAATATGTTTCCCTAAGATTGCAAAAAATGTAATTTGATCCAAGAAAACATTTTTTCCATCTGGTTAACTTCACAACTTCTCAAGCTGCCAGTGTGCCCTACTCCACTAATTACAACCATGAGAAAAAAACTCACAGACTAATTAGTGTTGCCACACTGCTAGTTCAAGCTTTGGGAGCTCAATTAACAAATTTCAGTGAAAAAGAAAAGTTTTGATTTTATTTCATTACTGATACAAAGTAGTGTGAATTTCTTTTTTTTTTCAAAATTTGTGGATAGTTTTTGAAATGTGACCTCATTTTCAGTAACACATAATTAATCATGCAAAAAAATTGCACTCATTGCTGACTACTAACAATCTCTATGTGACGATTGTGATGCAATTTTTCCTCACTTTTTTCCATGTGTCCATCTGTTGGTTTGTTCTAGCCCTAACCTGAGCAACGGCAGAGGTTTTTTTTTTATGTTGGTTGATTTGTTTGTTTGTTTATCTGCCAGTTTTTATGAAACTTAATAGAAATGGTGAGCATTGTGTTACCAGCAATTGTTTTCCCAATCAGTGTATTTAACTAAACATGTAGATATGTGTAAAAGTGTGAAGTCTCAGTGGTGCACAGTGTGTGTGGATGAGTGTAGGTGTATGTAGGTGTATGTAGGGTGTTACATAAGGAGGAGAGGACAAAATAACCTAACAAACCAGCAGGATCATGAGTAAGTGGCAGCTATCCAGAGAGAGAGAGAGACTGAGAGCAGACTAAAAGAGCAGAGGGGTTTAACACAAAGGAAGTTCAACACAGCCAAGCTTTTGTAGCGTCAGTTGGCTCGGCAAAACCTAAAACTCCAGTTGGGGATAAAAGGTATCACAACGGCAGCTATCAACTTTCGCTGATAGGTCGGGCTTTTTGCTTCACATAAGAACGGCCATTTCACATGTCAAATGACTCTTCTTCTGCGCAAAATGATCCCCATAATTGGAGCCTACTCTAATCACAAATGTTATCAGATGATGATAATGATGGGAAAATAGTGATAAAGATCTATAAAGAACATAAAAAATTAAACCAGTAAAATGCGTCAATACGTTTCAAGTGCACTCTCAGTGCTGATGTTTATCTTTAACACACCAGCTATACATTACAGTCTTTAATCTGTGTATATATATATACATATATATATATATATATATATATATATATATATATATTAGGGGTGCAACGATATTCGTATCGATATTGAACCGTTCGATACAGTGCTTTCGGTTCGGTACGCATATGTATCGAACAATACAACATTTGTAATTTATTTTATCAACTTTCCTTCTGACAATGCTGTCTGTGTTGAGCGCTCAGTGAATCTGCGTTCGACTACTCCGCCTAGGCTGCACTGTCGAGTGCAGATCCACTGAGCGCTCAACACAGACAGCATAGTCAGGAGGAAGAGCGCAGGGCAAGCTAGCGAGACAGAAGTTAAGCTCTCCTTGCAAGATGGACCTCTCTCACCCTCATTCAGATCTGGCGTTTGGAATTATTTTGGTTTTCATGTGACGTATGACCCTGAAGGTAAGCGAGTCATGGACTAAAGTAAAACAGTATGTTGGATGTGCCATGCAATGCTTAATTACATTGGTGTGAACTAGTGTGTTAGCGCAGTTAGCTCGTTAACGTGTTGGCCGTCTAGCCCCATGCACGGGGCGATCGGCGGTAGCTCGTTAACGGAGATTTGCCGTGTTGTGGCGTTAAGGTCATTTCAACGAGATTAACCTGAAAGCACTAGTGGGAACACAACGAATATGACTGCACATTTACGCCGACATCATCCTAGTGCAAAGACAAAAACAACAAGCATGCTACTAACTTTAGCCGAGTCATTTAGACAGCTGTTAGCACGTGATTCTCCTTATGCTGCTGAGAATATAGCCCAGAAGAAGCGGATAGTATAGCTTTTATTTTGGAAAGAGACATTTCTCTGTAATAAACTCTCTTTTCCAAAGATGAGTGATTCCTCAATCAGATACAGGGCTTGCAAAATCGCTAGCCCGACGTCCCGGAGCTAGCGATCTTTCCAGTCGGGCTACAAAAATCTCTCTGCCCTGCCCGTCAGGCTATTGTAGGAAAAATATATGTCAATGCTTTTGCATTCTTTCAGAAATGTAGCTGGGTAATTATGTCATTGGCATCGGTGAGCCACTGTCAATATGTGACATATTGAAATCGCGTTTGAATTTGCGCTTGTTTTTTTGCTTTCACTTTGCAATGACAGCACTGATCTGTGAGTGATGATAATTTGTGCACCAATTCCTCTGACATCGTCTTATTAATCGTTAGCTTACTATGCAAACATGACAAGTGAAATCTCCCGCAGCAAGCTTAAACATGTGAGAGGTTGATCGCGCAGAGAATCGCTGAGCTTATGTGAGTCCGTGTGTAAAAGTAGCAGTATATATATTTTAGTTCTGCTGAGCCAAATAAGACAGGTCGGGGTGAAGAAGTGACAGCCAAAGAAAAGCTTACCACAAAACGGAGAAGTTATGACAAATGAGACTATAAGGCAAAAAGAAAGTGCAGCTTTATGGTTTCATGGACAAAAGAATTTCTGTGGCTGCAATATGACGAGCTAAATAACCAGGGCTGCACATAAGTGGTCCGCAGGTGCGCATTCGCTGTCAAAATAAAAAACGCGCACAAGGGTTAGGGTTAAATTTAAAAACTGTACTTTTGAGTTAAAATATATATTTATCATTTTAATAAATGACAAATTAAAAAGGCATGAACATTTTTTTGTATCGAAAAAATATCGAACCGTGACACCAAAGTATCGAACCGAACCGAACCGTGAATTTTGTGTATCGTTGCACCCCTAATATATATATATATATATATATATATATATATATATATATATATATATTTTTTTTTTTTTTTTTTAAAGGGAATTTTAATTGGTTGAACAGGTATTCTTGGTGTGTGTTCGGTGTTCTACTACCTCCAATTCCAGCAGAATCAGCTGCAGATGTTCCTCTGATAATACGACACACAGTTTGCTCTTCATTCAGTGGTTTTGGTTATAAAATGTACTCCTTGACATTCCCACCTCTCAGGTGCAGCCACTCACAGCCCACCCAGGCTGTTGTTGAAAGTAAACCGAGAGGAGGAGGAATGATGATGATTTTACCACTTGCTAGATGTGGAATTGTTAGAGGTCTCTCATTGCCCTATTATTTTGTTTAATGAGCGTTACATAAAAATATATCAAGAAAATGCCAAAATTTTGCTTTTTTAATTTCTCAGTTTGTAATGTGATACATGCACATATGGATAAAGGTGGATTAGAAAACCTGGGGTAAAAAGAGCCAGTTTGTAACCAGCTTCATGAAACCACTTCTACAGAACTGCTAACCTAACCTTACTGAAGCCTGATAACATGAAGATAAACTGACTGAACCCATCTTTTTTTTAACATACAGGCTGAAAATTTGACTAATGCTAAAATAAACATGAATTGAATAGGACCTCGGTGGTCCCTGCTTTGTATTACCTAAGCTCCGCCTTTCAATGTAAATGTATAAATTAGACCTCTTTTTTTGGTTCCTGGAAAAAAACTGAGCAAAATTCCTTAAATCTAAAGTAAATGTAATCACTGTTTCCCTGGAGGCATCTAATCTGCGCAGTGAATGTTTAATCATGGCTGTATGATGTGACTGTAAGCTGCCTACAGCCTTGTAGCGGAAAAGAGCACTACGTAATGGAATATTAGGGGGTCTCATGTCTGACTTACTACTGTAGCTGTGTTTCATCTCTTGCTAAAACACACACACAAACACTGTAGTGGTGTCTGCAAGCTGCTTGTGGTCTGGACAGCATCACAGGCTGCGGTCAACACTGCAGTGTCTGGGTTATACACAGTTTACACTTGTCTTCAAACACACACATACACATGCAAAAACACACACACATACTGACACCAAATTCAAACTGTCGCCATGTAACAGAGCAAAGGTTTGTTTTACAGTCTTCGAGGGCAAGTAAAAATTCACTTTTTTGATGTAGCTTTAAATTACTAATTCAACACGGAGCATCTTATAATCTGTGCAAATTACAGTTATAAAACCCTGATTCAGATGACTTCAATTCATACTGTATATGTTATTTTTCCAAATATAGCCATGAACATGTGAATAAAACCAGTGTAACTGTATAACTTGGTGGTTTTGTTACTTCTGCAGTAAACTAGCCACCCTGCATTTTACCTTATGACAGCGGGGATAGGCTCCATCCATCAGCACCTTTGTATGTATGTATGGACGTGGATGTGTGGAAGAATTGATTTTCTTTTTCATAGAGCGGTATGAGTGTTTGTACACAGTTGTTGCACCAGGCTGTTCTCCTACTTCACTTCAATGCCATTGCACTGTTTTCATTTGACAGGTACAAAAGCAAGATTAAAAAGTTTTAGACTTAAGTTTCCAGTTCTGCACATCCAAGTACTCAGATTATTCATCTCCTATTCTTTATGAAGTACTCTTTACCTTAATGAGTAAAAGTTACTGTGAAATGTCTTCAAACATTTTAGAGAGAATTTTGAAAGAATCACAACTGTTGATCAAAAAGTCGACAAAGTCTTGGAATTATCCCTCAATTCTTCAACATTTACTTTTAAGTAGCCAGACTTTCTTATAATCTTGTACTGTACTGTGGTATAGACAACTTAAAATGTGATGTCCACATATGTGGATGCCAGGTCCTAGGGGGTTAAAATCCAGCCCTTGTACTGGAAAAACGTTTATTTATTAATTAGTTTGCTAAGTTAATTAGTTTGTGGGGATAGGTTAATTGGATAATCCAAATTGCCACTAGGTGTGAATGTGCGAGTGAATGTGAGTATGAATGGTTGTCTGTCCTTGTGTGTTAGCCCTGCGACAGACTGGCGACCTGTCCAGGGTGTACCCCGCCTCTCGCCCTATGACAGCTGGGATTGGCTCCAGCACCCCCCGTGACCCTGAAAAGGATAAGCGGTAGCGAACGGATGGATGGATAGTTTGCTAAGCCATTTAACACCTACCTATGACTCATTGAAACATAAAAAGGCACCTAACTCACGGCATGAACAAATGTTCTAACTGCACATAGAAGACAACTTAGCAAAGATTTTTTATACTATCATTTGTTTTCTTTAGTTGAATCTACAAAATCTACAAGTAGCTATTGGCAGAAAATCCTGTCGCTGTCATGGTGTGCAGTGTGTCCTTAAAAAAGCTTGAGGAAACTGGACAAGTGGAGAACAAAAGAAAGAGTGGGTCTGGCCCTTCTGTTGATTCAGCTACTGTTTGCTGAAGCCTCATCTGAAAACAGTCCCAGTGAAAATGTGGCTGCGAAGAAGCTATTCTCAGGGATGGGAAACAGTGAGTATGCCAAATTACACAAGAACTGGATGGAAAATCAGTGGTAACAGATGTTATACAGAGTGTCTACAGCGATCTATAAAACATGGTGGAAGCTCTGTCATGGAACAAAAGGCAGCCAACAACCAAGGAAGAGCTTTGGAATGTTCTTCAAGAAGCTTGGACCACTATTCCTGAAGACTATTTAAAGAAAGCACAAAAAGCTCAGACTGTGTTATATCACCTTGTTAGAATTGTCCAAACTCTATTTTTTCCTTATACACTGTATTTCTATATATGTTTGTACTTGTTTCAATAAATGTATTCACCTCTTTCCAATTTAAGGAATTAAGGGTTGATCAAGACTTTTGCACACCGCTGTAAATAAAAATTCAAACCATGCAGTTCTCGCAAAGTAGACGATTACCTCTACTCCAAGTTGCTTTTATAGATAGCCTCAAGTGGCCATTCAAGGAACTGTACTTTTCGGTTAGCGCTAGCTAGGAACCCGACTTCCACACTTGGAGCAGCTGTAACTCAGGAGGATCATCTACAAATTGAACGTGGTTCTGTGGCTCCCTTAGTTCATTAAAGTATCCTTGAGTAAGATGCTGAACACCAAATTATCCCAGATTTGCAACTGTTTTGTAAGGTAAAACAAGGAACCAATTATAAGAAAAATATACAATTTTTAAAAATTGTATTATTTGACAGTGTGGGTCTAAGTATGCATGCCCTGCAGTAGCCTAGGGGAGCTCTATCCAGGGTATGCTCTGTCTCCTGCCCTAAGACAGCTGAGATACTGTGGTCTATAGATAGTGACCGTTAGAGTAACCAGAGGATGACAAACGGCGGCACAAATCAGGACCAGTATCTGTTGTGTATCCAGCTGAGACAGGAATTCCTCTACAATCACTGCAAATTACACATGCCTGTGTGGGGTAAAAAACATTGAGAAACCAGGAGACAGAAAAAGAAAGACTGTGCATGAAATGAGTGAAAGGTCCTATTTATCTATCTCTCTGTCTAGACAAGGTATGGTGGTAAAGACTCTTTTGGTTTGAAGGGTCTCTTTATCAGTCCTCACAAATGTCAAGCTATATTAAAAACACTCCCAGCAGCATTGTGTACGTCTTTCTGTGTTCCTGTGTGAGTTTCCTGTTATGAAAATGTCATAACCACCTTCTTGTATAACAGTCTGAGGGCTGTCTTGCCTCTTAAGCAGTATCTCAGCGGCTTCTTTGGAGGTATCAGTCGCTTCACACTAAGTGTATGCAACAGGCAGGGTGTGGTAGTGTAAAGGATATACCTTCTTTTTTTAACTGCCCTACATTCTCTCTGTCTGCACATGCGCACACGCACACACACACACACACACACACACACACACACAATGCTGTCTTCATGTGAATAATGAGCAGAAATTTTGTTTGATCTTTGACCCTCGAACTTTTGTCTCTATGCTGGCTCATAGCTCCTCTTCCCTTGAAGATTTGCGTGTGTGTGTGTGTGTGTGTGTGTGTGTGTGTGTGTGTGTGTGTGTGTGTGTGCCTAAGTGCTCGTTTCTCCCACAGCATCTGGAACATATTCCGACTTCACCACCGTTTATGGTAGAACCATCACCAGCAGGATGCATGGACATCTTCGGAACTCCCGGCCCCCAGCTCTCTGCTTTTAAGAGCTACTGAAAGAGAGGCCCTGCTCAGGGAACAGCAGGACAAACTGTGCCCCACAGATGCATCCAGTCATGGCCCTATTTACCAACTTTCATGGCTAGAAATGACATGGCGCTGGGGGGGGGACACTAAACCTTATGGAGCATGCAGGTCCTCCGAGTCAGATGGAAAAAGTATTGACCTGGTAAAGTTAATCTGCTTTTAAGTGTGATAATGAAGTCCACGCCCACGTCTTATATATCTTCATGCCTAGTTTGTTTGGGATTACGTCACTGCACAGTAGTCACTAGAAGAAAAGCTCAGATTTGCCAACAAGTGTTCACTGTGCTACATAAATTCTTCAAGTAAATGGACATAAAATGAAACTAAATGTACCCGGAAAAGCCGCAAAGCTTGTTTGTAGTCATGTCAAAGTACTTGTTAGAACACAGTGAAGCACTTTTAAAGCACTTGTAAAGTGGTGTAAACATCATAAGTCTTTGGTAATTGTTGCCATGGGAAAATTAAAAAAGTACAGGAGAGGCTTGACATAGCGGAACAGGCTGGAGCGTAGACACACAGGCTCTAACTCAGTGTGTAGTTAAACAGTGAACGTCAAAGCTGGATGATGTTTCATTTAATTACATGTAGTGTTGCTTACCGAGCGTTCCTGATTTATCCTGTTCAGCCTGTATATGAGTCTTGAGTTAGTTGTGCAGGTATAGGAATTTTACACTGTAAAGTATTTGGCTACTACTATATTAAATACTGTGTACTGTTAATATTATACTGTAGTAATGTGCAAAAGTTTTGAGCCAATTTCCATTTCTTTATATTTTGCTAGAAAAATGAGAAGAAAAAAAACATACAAACATACACGGGAATAGAGTATATAAAGCAAACAAAAAAATGAGTTTTTATAACAAGTTTGAAAGTTAGCATATGGTATGATCACATTAAATTCTTCAACACAGCCTAAACTCAACATTTCTCGTCATTTCTTTAAGTAGTCTTGAGGAATAGTTCCCCATTCAATACTTCGTAAGACCTGTTGCCACTGATTTTCAGTAAAGTTTTTGCATAACTTAGCCTACTTCACTAAAAATCACTAAAAAACACTAAAAAACGAGAAAGTCACTTTGGATTTCAGCATGGAGGTGAGCAGCTAAGAAAAAAAAGAGACTACAAAATATTCAGTGATTAAAACTAAATGAAATAAATTCCCCTCAACAAAAATAAGCACAAATATATTAATACATATTTTTTCCAGTCTGAACCTCTTTTTGTTTTGCTACATGATTTAGAGAATTTATGGAGAGACGAAGATGTTATGAAATCCAGACAACTAACTTTATCAACATGAATTTGGAAAATAGCTCAAAATAAATTTGGTTTGTTTGTCTTTGAATCCAAAAAGCAGCAAGCACTCAGAGTTACCAGGGTGTGCCTGTGGCTTTTTGTAAACCAAACAAATAGACCACCCTGAGACAACACTACAGCGGTTAAATGCTGCAGGTCCCTTTTCGAAATAGCCTGTATTGAGAGCAAAGCACTCAGGTTTGAGGTTTTGCTTTGCTATTTTCAGTATTTTATGGACTTATTTGTTTATTTCTAGCTGTGGTCTCCAATGAACTCGAGATAACCCCTTTGGCAATGAAGCACTAAATGCAAAGCTTTGTCTTGTCAACAAGTCTGTTTGGATACTTTTCTTTTGCAGATTGGGCTTATTAAACTTTAACACTTCCAAGGAACAAGAGAGTCTGCCAGGGAAAGGCAGAAGGAGGATGCCGGGTTGTGTCTGTGCTGGAGTCAAAAATTTACATGAAATTAAATCGACTAAAGATGTTTTCTTTACACTCAGTGATCTAGTGTCCTGCCCTTTTCATTTTTATATTTGGGCAAGGTTTTAAAATTGACTTACAATTACAAGAACTCTTCTGTTCACATACTATAACGGGAATAAGAAGAGATGACAAAATGTGACGTAATGTGCTATATTATACTGCTATCTCTTAGCAGAAATAACATTTTGAAGTGGTTATTGGGGAGTTAGAAAACATGTTGCCTGTGAATGATGTGTCTGCCTTTCAGGCAGAGCCCATCATCCCTTATTTCTCCTCAGTTGACAAGAAACATCTCAATCCACAGCTTCTAAGCTGTGGTCTAAAATTGGTGGAGTAGCAGTTTGACACTGTCATCAGTAAAGCTTTGCTGACTGCATGGCTACAAAGTTTGTTCACAACAGTTAGATGGCAACCCCCATATTTATATACACTACTATAGAAAAGTCTTGAGCCAACACTCATTTCTTTATACTGGGAAAAGGGTGTAGTGATTTATTGAAACATGTTCTAACATATACAGCAAATGCAGCAGGAAGACACAGCATATAAGGCAAAAACAGCATTTGTACAATTAATGCAAACAAAACAAGCTTGTAGTGGCCACCTTTATTCTTAAACACAGCCTTAATTCTACTAGGCAAGCTGTCTTGTAATTTCTTTAAGTAGCCTTCGGGAAAAGTTCTGCAGGATTCTTAGAGGACATCTCAAAGCTCTTCTTTGGCTATTGGCTTCCTTTTGTTCCATGACAGAGAGACTCCATCATGTTTTACAGATGGTTATAGACACTCACCGGACTGACACCTTCTTATCTTCAGTCCAGTTCTTATGTAATTTGGCATACCTTAACCTTTTCTTCCTATTCCCTCTTTTTAAAGAATAGCTTCTTGACAGCCACCCTTCCACTAAGACCATTTCTGATTAGTTTTAGGCAAACAGTAGATTGACTGAAGGGCCAGATGAATCTAATTTTTTTCCCATTTCTTAAGAACATGACTGTCAGATATTACTTTCTTTTTAAGCCTGACACTTCTTCTTTTGTCCTCCAGCTTCCTCAAACTTTTTTAACTGCACACTGCACACCATTCCAAGTGCAAACATTCCCAATTTTTAGCTGGAAGTTTTTTGGGAATCACCTTGCTGGTGCTAAAGAACTCTTTTATGCCTATAAAAGACATTATTTTTGGCATTTTTCAGTCGTTGGAAGCAAATTTTGTATTTTTATAAAAGGTAACAAAGTGCCCAAAGATTTTCTTTTGTCTGGAAACAGTACTTAGAGGATGAACCAGTGCTGTTCAACCATTCAAGCATAAATGGTTAATGGGTTAGTACTGAGAGGCCTAAAAGAAAAACAAAATCACAAGAAATTGTGGCTCCCTGGAAGCAAAATAAAAAGAACGGAGAGGCGGCCCTGTATTGACAGACTAGCTGTCACCTGTAAATATTAACAGTGTGACCCAGTCCCTGTAGTATTTAAACATCCAGATGTAGTTACTTAAAAGCATCCGTCACACCTGAGAAATCCCAATTTCATTCATTCCATATGTTCTTACACTATGGTGCTAGGATACTAGATTGGAATTTAAATAATATCATGGCTTCAGAGCCCGCTCAGATCCCAGCTTTTTGAAAAAAGTCGGTGCTATATGAGTCACAGACTGATATGTGAAGGTGTGACTCATTTTATTAAGGCTGCAAATATCATGTGTTTCTCAGAGACAGATGCTGCCGCTGGTTTTCACAGAAAAAGCCTCTGTTCTTTCTGCTCTGCAGTGCCAGTTTATCAAAATGGTACTAACCGAGGAAATAGCTGGAGTGAGCAAAATGATAAAGATTACTCACCCACTTTTGTGTTATTCCAAAATGTGAAAATTTGTTGTAATTGAGCCTGTACAGGACATGGCCTAAATACATAATTTTTCTGCTGAGAAATATTGTATTGCACACTGTCAACAAGCCTGTGGAGTGTGACTGGTGATCTCGTTCAAAAGAGAAATCCACAAGGTTCCTAACTTCTGCTTTAACTTTAGTATAAACTATCTTTGTTGTTGAACTAAATTAGAAGCATAATGAACTAACCAGAGAAGCCTCAGCCTTTCAAACACCATTGTGATTTCTGTTGACGTTCTCCTTCATCGAGCATTAAATGGCACTTTCGCCAATTTCAGTGCCACATCAGTGACGTGTCCTACTAGCAAGACTAAGAGGCAGTGAGCTCAACTCAATGTTGATTTATCAATGTACAATTTCTAGCATTTTTTAAATTTACATTCCTGCTGAAGAGATGGCAGACGAACATTTTCAGTGTCGGGCATTTTGAGCTGATTAACTGGAACATTCACTAAAGACATCGTGCAGTGTACATTTCTTGTTGTGTAAAATGCTGAAGGTAGGACTGCAGGAAGGTCTTACAATGAATGAGTGTAGGGAGATGGCTGAAAGAAAATGGCTCGCCAGTGAGCTCACGTTCTAACCTTCAAGAAGGTAGATGGATTGACATTTACATATTGTTCTTCTGGTCTAATCCACCACTAGAACTTTGCTTTTATACAATACATAGTGTATAGGACTTTTCCTACAACACACACTCACTCAGGCACAGCATTTGGGGATTATTTGTGGTTTATTGCAATGATTTGCAAATCTGAAAAACCCAAATTTTATTGACAAAGAACACAAACGCTACTCAACAATCCTGGGTCTTCTTTATGATGCACTGAATGTTTTCAGCTGGTGAAAGACCTGAACTGCAGAACGTTCAGTTAAACACCTGGACTCTACTACTGCAAAGCCACGTGGCTGTCGTGGATGCAGTATGCTGTTTAACATTGTCTTGCTGAAATGTACAAGGTTTTCCCTTGAAAGAACATTATGAAGATAAGTACAGATGTTGCTCTAAAGCCAACATATGTTAAAAAACAAAAATCCTCTGATTTGTCTAAATAGAGAGAAATCAAATTAATGCCATGCCCGGGAAACTGCTCACAGACAGCCATTTCTGGAAGTGATCCTGAGCCCATGCAGTGATCTCCATGACAAAGTCATGCCTCTTTTTGATGCAGTGCTGCCTGAGGACCCAAAGATTGGGGGCATCCAGTACTGATTTTTTTTACACAGAGAAATTTCTGCACATTCTCTGAATTTTTTAACAATATTATTTATTATAGATAATGAGATAATTAAAGTCAATTTTACATTAAGCTACGTAAATATGAAATGATTCCACAGTTTATAAACACAGTATTTTGCAGGTTGTTGAACCTCTGATCACCTTTAGTTCAGAAAATTGTCTCTCTAAGGGTTCTTCTCACACCTGCTGCGTGAAAAAAATTGAACTTGTACAGGAGTGAGCGTGGTAATCACGCTTGAGTGCAGATCAAAACAACTACGTCGAGCCCTTTAGGAAGAAGGGGTCTTATTATGAATGTGATCCGAGCCACCTACCAGGTCTATTCTGCAAGTTTGAGCTAAATACCTTCCTGTAGCCAGGTATGCTTTGCATTCTGGGATGCAGCAGTATACCACAGATGTGTAGCACACAAACTGTCAGGTTAACATCTATCCATGAAATTTTATGTAAATTCTCCATGTTATTTTCTAGGCCAGAGCGCAACATCTTCTGTCTATATTTACTTTTACTGCTCCAGTCCCAGAGACATCTGACCAATAAGCAGATTAATTATTCTCACATGTCGTGATACAAATGTATCACGTGTAATAATAATACTTTTCTATGCGATTAAACAAACTATAGGTGTGAAAAACCTCTAAAATCCTCTTTTTAAACTTGAATCATGTTACTGGTCTGTTGCCAGTTGACGTAATTAGTCGTAAGATTCTATTCTATTCAATTTTATTTATACAGCACCAAATCACAACAACAGTTGCCTCAAGGGGCTTTATATTGTAAGGTAGACCCTACAAAAATACATACAGAGAAAAAAAATCCCAAATCACATGACCCCCTATGAGCCAGCACTTTGGCAACAGTGGGAATAAAGATGTCATTAGATATTTTCTATCTTCAATAAAAAATATAATTTAAGTGCAAGTTTTCTTTTTACAGTTTAATTGGTGTTTTATATTTTGTCTATATTCAAAAATTATTTTATCTGTAGTTAGAAAAATGCACAAAACACTTTCCAGGGCATGACAGGAATCCAGTGAAAAATGTTTATAGGTCTACTATCCCCTCAAAAGAAAAACTCAGAAGCAGTGACTCACTGTGTCCATTCTCAGTTAATATGTATTTATGTAGAGCTGAGTGGCCAAGATCAATTGAAATCCATTATTCTGGGTGACGTAATCCTAAAACAAAACTGATACAGTCCTACAGAACTTTTTTAGCCCTAATGTGTAATTTCCTGCACACAGCCTTGGAACTAGCGAATCTACCTCGACGTGCTGTTGGTGAAGCTTCTTCTGTTTTTAGAAAAGATATACAAACAATATCATATGACAAGCTAACATAATTAGCACTAGCCAGCGCTGAGGGTGGGTAATAATTTGTAGCCTGTTATTTCCTCCTCTGTGAGTGAGTAGTTATGTCTTCTATGAACTACTCTCTGCCGCCTGACTCACGGAGATGGATTCATGGCAGCAGCTGCTCTAAGATTTCAGCCATCAGTGCACTCACACATACTGAAACACACCAAATGTAAACACATACAAAACCTTAGTCTCCAGAGATACACACAGGCGAGACTGGATTGGTATGTACAAGCACACGATGTAAAGGATTATCCCTTAGAAAATCTATTTCTAAAATAACCTCTAATGGCTCTTTTTTCCTTGGCAGCTACTTTGTGAAATTGTTTTTTTCTCCTCTCCACTATTCAAATATTAAATTAGAAACCACATTCAAGTAAATACACAGTACATACACATAAAGCATACACACAAGTGAAATCATTCAGTTAATGTCTATCTGACTCAACACTTTTTCTTGATGTACTGAGCAAAAAAAACAAAAAAACATGAGAAATAAAAAAAGACTGAATGAGAAATTCAATAAGGAGCTCTTTTCTTCTCCAGCCAGCTGGCCTTCATTTGTCTCAGCAGCTCACACTCATTCATCATCACAACCAAAGTGACAGGGAACTCCCCTTATGTTCTGTCTCCCAAAATCGATATGCCCTCTTCATAATGGCAAACAATGTACTCTTCTTAGTTTCCCCCATACTCATTCATGATAATCATAGCATGATGTCAGTCAAGAGAACAACAGACATGACCGCATCAAACATTTACATCACTGACTTCCCCGTCATAACTTTGAAACAAAAACAAATCAACAACAGACTGACGAAACAAGATGTTTTTATGAAATTACTCTTGCACCAAGGGTCAGAAGATGTCCAGTAACAGAGAGTAACGTGTGCTATGTGTAGGAAATGCAAGTAACTATCACAGATTCTCTGTAGACTGCAATGAACAGACTACATTGGTTTTATTTCCATATTCACACCCAGTTATAGATCACCAGAATGAACAAAGGGTAATAAAGTTTTGAGCCATATTGTTCCATCATAACATTGGAGAAAATGATGAATGGCACAAGCATAATTTCACATTTTCACAAAACACAACATTTATCTCAGTCACCACTGATAAAACCTAAAGGGGTTATATATTTGTATATATAACAGGTGATCTATTAATGGTAGCAAAATGTTTTCTATTGTCATACTTTTTGTCATAATTCTTCATTTTTCTCTTTGGCATTTCTACTCATTTCATTCTCTCCATCCTGCAGAGGATTTTCCTTACTGGATGTATTTATAGCTGGTATTCCTGTCAGAGTTGAGCTCTGAATATGACAGTCACTGTGGATCAGATCAAGTTACATATAAATTCATGTGGACTGACATGTTTTTGGAATCGTTCAAACTGAACAAATCCTCCAACTTAAAATCTCATATAGTTTCTTTTTTATTCTACCTGCTGATACAGCTTATACAGAAGTGTACCAGCAGCAGGAGATACATATAAAACTGTTAAAAACTCCACTTCTAAAAGAAAAAAATATTAATAGCAGCAATCTGGCCTCCCTGTGTCTCATCAGCTCATGGTCATACATCATCAAACTGCAGCGATTGCTCATCAGCACAAACAATTAAAATGATGGGAACAACCTTTGTGTTCTACTACTAAAAATAAATACTATCCTTCTTCCTTTTTGCTTATCCCAAACTTAATTTCTGTCAAACCGAACAGGAACTTAAACGCTTGTGTAGGTCTTTTTTCCTGCTTTCTCCAAAAGCTCTCCAAAGCTCTTCAATGCTGTGTTTTGTTCTCTTCTTTGTTAAGATGATCCCACATTGCTTCAGTAATGTTCAGGCTCATTCTCTCGGCCAGTCCATGACTCATAGCGAATGATTGTGTGTTTTTCTATTCATGTATGTTTTTACTGCACTGGTAGTGTGTTTGAGATCATAGCTGCTTTGCAGATAATTTTGCATTGTGGATTGAAATATTTCTGTCCTTTTCTGCATTTGTGATTTTATCAATTTTTACGAGATCCACAACAACACTGGCTGGAATGTGGCCCCAAACCATAATAGAGCCCCCGCCGTGTTTTAAAGATTGATATAGTTAGTTTTCTGCTTTTCTCCTGATCTCCTCTGTAGATACTGATGAGGACCAAAACTGTAAAAGCTCATCAAGCCGTCAGTCCAGTTCTTGTGTAATTTTGCATAGCTCAGCATTTTCTCCCTGTTCTTCCTTAAGAATGGCTTTTGGTGGCCATCCTTCCACTGAGACCATTTGTCATGAGACTTTTGCAATTAGTCTCCGGTTCTGTGTCAGGTCTTTTCTGGATGTGTCAAAAGAAAAACTTGGAAAAATCTTCGTAAAGCCTGGAGAACGATTTCTCAAGACCACTTTAAAAATAAATATAAAGCCTGACTACTTGAAATCCCACAAGAAAAGAAGTAAGGGGTGACT
Organism: Rhamphochromis longiceps; assembly: GCF_057381845.1. NCBI lineage: Eukaryota > Metazoa > Chordata > Actinopteri > Cichliformes > Cichlidae > Rhamphochromis > Rhamphochromis longiceps. The sequence goes on along the minus strand of NC_140569.1, from coordinate 9,127,713 downwards.
CAAGAGTTTTTGCACAGCACTAAATATAGAAGTGCAGCTTATGGAGGTGCAAGTTATGGAGTGGTTATTGCTAACACTGATTACTGACTGGACCCTAAAACCTCTCCACAAAGACAGAGTTTGCAGCTGTGTGACAACTTTCTGATGTTTGGTAAGTAACTCCTTATCACATTTCTAATCTAGCCTCATATTCGTGTGCTTTTTTCCAGGATGCCGTGAAGAAAAAACCTTCAAAACGAACCTCAAATCAATTCAGTTTAAGACATTCGCTCAGCTTTTGCTTTAGTTTGAAATTTTAATTATACTGTCAGTATTTGGTTAGGTTTAAGCCCTACAACTATCTGGGGAGTGATAGACAGTAAATGTAACCGTGATTAAGTTAAGGATTTGTGGTTAAGGGTTTTGAAATTAAAAAAACACATTAAAATTCAAACTCATCACATTCATTTTAGACATTTGGGGGCTCTTAGCGTCACTCTGCCCTGCACAATTAAAAAATGTGCAGAAAGGACATCCACTTCATTACATATTAAACCCTGTTATTCCTGACCAAGTATCAGTATGTGAGAACTTGGGAGTGAGAAACAATTATGAGACCTAATTTGAAATGCTCTTTGTCCCGTCTCCCTCCCCTAACCCCCAGCCGGTTGTGGCAGATGGCCGTGCCTCTCTGAGCTTGGTTGTGCTTCAGTGTTCTTCCTCTTAAAAGGAAGTTTTTCCTTCCCACTGTTGCCAAATACTTGCTCATAGGGGGTCATCTCATTTTTGGGGTTTTGTATTGAAATGTCTTTACCTTATAATATATAGTGCCTAGGGGTGCAACGATATTCGTATCGATATTGAACCGTTCGATACAGTGCTTTCGGTTCGGTACGCATATGTATCGAACAATACAACATTTGTAATTTATTTTATCAACTTTCCTTCTGACAATGCTGTCTGTGTTGAGCGCTCAGTGAATCTGCGTTCGACTACTCCGCCTAGGCTGCACTGTCGAGCGCAGATCCACTGAGCGCTCAACACAGACAGCATAGTCAGGAGGAAGAGCGCAGGGCAAGCTAGCGAGACAGAAGTTAAGCTCTCCTTGCAAGATGGACCTCTCTCACCCTCATTCAGATCTGGCGTTTGGAATTATTTTGGTTTTCATGTGACGTATGACCCTGAAGGTAAGCGAGTCATGGACTAAAGTAAAACAGTATGTTGGATGTGCCATGCAATGCTTAATTACATTGGTGTGAACTAGTGTGTTAGCGCAGTTAGCTCGTTAACGTGTTGGCCGTCTAGCCCCATGCACGGGGCGATCGGCGGTAGCTCGTTAACGGAGATTTGCCGTGTTGTGGCGTTAAGGTCATTTCAACGAGATTAACCTGAAAGCACTAGTGGGAACACAACGAATATGACTGCACATTTACGCCGACATCATCCTAGTGCAAAGACAAAAACAACAAGCATGCTACTAACTTTAGCCGAGTCATTTAGACAGCTGTTAGCACGTGATTCTCCTTATGCTGCTGAGAATATAGCCCAGAAGAAGCGGATAGTATAGCTTTTATTTTGGAAAGAGACATTTCTCTGTAATAAACTCTCTTTTCCAAAGATGAGTGATTCCTCAATCAGATACAGGGCTTGCAAAATCGCTAGCCCGACGTCCCGGAGCTAGCGATCTTTCCAGTCGGGCTACAAAAATCTCTCTGCCCTGCCCGTCGGGCTATTGTAGGAAAAATATATGTCAATGCTTTTGCATTCTTTCAGAAATGTAGCTGGGTAATTATGTCATTGGCATCGGTGAGCCACTGTCAATATGTGACATATTGAAATCGCGTTTGAATTTGCGCTTGTTTTTTTGCTTTCACTTTGCAATGACAGCACTGATCTGTGAGTGATGATAATTTGTGCACCAATTCCTCTGACATCGTCTTATTAATCGTTAGCTTACTATGCAAACATGACAAGTGAAATCTCCCGCAGCAAGCTTAAACATGTGAGAGGTTGATCGCGCAGAGAATCGCTGAGCTTATGTGAGTCCGTGTGTAAAAGTAGCAGTATATATATTTTAGTTCTGCTGAGCCAAATAAGACAGGTCGGGGTGAAGAAGTGACAGCCAAAGAAAAGCTTACCACAAAACGGAGAAGTTATGACAAATGAGACTATAAGGCAAAAAGAAAGTGCAGCTTTATGGTTTCATGGACAAAAGAATTTCTGTGGCTGCAATATGACGAGCTAAATAACCAGGGGTGCACATAAGTGGTCCGCAGGTGCGCATTCGCTGTCAAAATAAAAAACGCGCACAAGGGTTAGGGTTAAATTTAAAAACTGTACTTTTGAGTTAAAATATATATTTATCATTTTAATAAATGACAAATTAAAAAGGCATGGACATTTTTTTGTATCGAAAAAATATCGAACCGTGACACCAAAGTATCGAACCGAACCGAACCGTGAATTTTGTGTATCGTTGCACCCCTAATAGTGCCTTGAGGTGACTGTCATTGTGATTTGTTGATATATAAATAAAGCTGAATTGAATTGAATGGTTTGCACTGTCGCCTCACAGCAAGAAGTTCTTAGGCTCAAATCCACCGGACAGCTGGGGCCCTCCTGTGTGGCGTTTGCATGTTCTCCCCAGATACCCTGGCTTCCTCCCACAGTCCAAAGATGTGTGTAAGGTTAACTGGTGATTCTAGGTGTGAAGGTGAGAGTGAATTGTCTGTCTCTCTTTGGCAACCTGCCCTGGGTGTACCCCGCCTGTTGACAGCTATGACAGCTGGGGCTCCAGCCCCACTGCAGCCCTGTGTTAGATAACTGGAAAAAAACATGGAATTCAATATAAAACAACATACCTCACCTGTGTTGTTATTTCATTGTTCAGGAGTACCATGCTATTAGAATTACATTTTGTTTATTTCTTTGTTCTAACAGTGGGAGAAACTGAAACCCTAAAAAAAACTTGCACAAGAACCCAGGACATGGTTCCTCTAAGGCATCAGTGCTGCCACAGTAAGTTATTAGAGAATTATAACACTGAGCTTTTTATAGATGACTTGATATTTGCATTGGTGCTAAAACAAATTCCACCTTCAACACTCTCAAACTTGGGATCAGACAATCTGTGCCCTACCTACACTCCTAACAACATCTCTAATATTCTGGTGCCAAACTTAAAATACCAGTATCTGAGTACTTGCTATGAGTCCCTCTTTTTGCCTTTACTAATTAATGTTTCTTTTTTTTCAATGAGCAGCTTTTTCTTTGTCCACTTTAGGAGCACACCTTTCACTTTATTAAAAGCACCTTATCTGGCACTTTATTTAGCATCGCATCGAAGAACATACGCACACAAGAAGTTTATAATATGAATGAATATTTATTGTGTATTTTAAAATTAGTTGGCAGCCTTTGTTCTAGGTCCTGCACAGCTGCTCCTCATCAAGAAATGTGGTGGTTGTGAAGTGGAAAGGTTGTGGTTGAGAGCAAATAAAGTGAAAGGTAAGTGTAAGGGAGTGTGGGGAATCTTTTCTGCTTGGTTTTTTGGTGTTTTTACAATCATGGGTATGCTGTAAGGATAAAGTGTAAAATATTTATTAATATGAAAATGTAAAATGTATTTATGTATTTATCTATTGAAAATGATGTATTGTATAATGTGGTGGAAGGTTGTGATTTGAGAACTCACCTGTTATGGAATAATGGTTTAGCCTGTGACAGTTGAACGTATTTAAGGCTGCTGGTTGTCATTAGATGCAGTGAATTGTTTTGTGAGGAGAGCTATACTGTGAATAAATGCCTCGTTCCACTATACTTGTCTTGGTCTGCCTCACTGTAAATCCAGCCACAAGAGGCCATCCTGTTACACTGTCCCTTAATTAGAATTTCCCAACAGTTAAGAGAAATAGAGATTTATTTTTAGTTTAAAATATTTTTGATCATAAGCATTTAACTTTAACAGTTTTTATGATACTTATATGGCATTTAGCATTATGACCCAACAGAGAGGACACTGCACAGTGGGGAATCACTGTTCTATCTAATTATTATAAACCTCCCGCACAGTAGTTGAAACTAAGAGCTAACTGTGATCATTAACATCGCAGCACATTTCTTTGTATCTGAGTAATTTACATGATTCCTGAGATGCTGACAATTTTACTGTATGTGTATTCAAGGATTATAACAGCAGGGATGCAGTTGCACACACTTACTAATTATCTAATTCACACACTATGCAAACCCCATATAAATGGGCATGCGCTCAAAGTCAGACAGTCTGATAAAAATGCATACTCACACTGTACATGACAAAGTGCAGAACAAACAATAGCCTTTCTCCCAAGAGTGAGGGTGAGAAATGATTGAGTGCATGGTCTTTCTGTTGGCCCAAACACAACTAAATTGCATCAGTCAAAGGTCAATGCTGAACCCTGACATTGTCTGTTCATGCTTAAAACATCTATAAACATCCATAATGCTGCTGGTATAAGGACAGGCTTAGTGGGGCAGGACAAACATCAGCCTCCACCATGTGAGACTGTATCCCTCACTTCTTAACTACAATGCCAACTATTCTAAGCTACTGTAAAACTCAGCAAGAATCAGACAGTTTGGTTAGTTTGAAAAGCTGTAAAACTCTAGTAAAAAGAATTATGAGCCTCTGAGAATTTTTACACGCTTCAGCTCAGATTTTTTTTCCACTGATAAAAGTAAAGACAGTGACAAAAAAGTGAGCAGAAGAAGACATATGAAGGAGAAAAGCACAAGACTGGAAAATGTAAATCTGCATCAGAAGGAATGATGCAAAGATGTACGTATAGTATAGTACGATAGTTTTCTGCAAAGACAAATGCACACACTGCTACACAAAGGCGTCATGCTCATTCAGGTAGGAAGAAAAGAAATGAAGAGGAAACAAAGCAAAAAAAAGAGATAGAAGAGGGCGGACAACAGCAGTGTCACGTGAACGTGAGCTCACAGACTGTTGCCTGGTGCACCCATTGTCCAGTGGGTAAATATAACAGAGTAGCCAAATTACGCCATATTTGTCACTGCCACCATAACGGGCTTAATGATATTTACAGGTTTCAGACGAGTGCACGTGCTGATTTCATGAGAAATCCGCATACACTTAGCTAGCAGTGTATTGATCAGTAGCCAGTGCCTTCATATGGTGCAGATGAAAAGGACTGGTTGAGAGAATCCCATAGAGACAGGATGTTATTTCTGGACTCCATATCAGTCAGCTCTCTCTTCCTGGTGACTGCAATATTAAAGGGAGGCAGGCAACTGGTGGCATGAAAAATGTACGGCATCATTAGGAATGACCAACGGCTCCACAGAAGGGAGAGAGAGGGGTAGGAGGATAAAGCTGGATCTTTACACACTGTAATTTTGCAGCACTCTGGGATATTACTGCTATGCTGTATTATTCTGTCTTTTGTCAGTTTGTACTTTTTTGTAAGACGTTTAAAACATCAGAACACATTGCACTTGTCACAGCAAACGTGCAGTTTAATTTTATATTTATTTATACACAGAACAAAATAGCGACTAAGGCACTGTCTACATTGACGACATGGTGGTACACCTGTATCTAGAGGACAAGTACCAAATACTTCTAAATGTAGACACAGGTTACAATTTGACGCAAGAGTCACAAAACACCACCATTCCACATCAAGCGGTTCAACCATGCATAACAGCCTTCTCTTACTTTTGGTGCCAACAGCAAAATCCAGCTCTTTATTCAGATGCCAGTAGTCATACACAATAAATGCAATGATGAAGCAAAAAATTCCAAAGAAGAAGAAGCAATCAAAAGGCAAACAACATGAATGGGCACTTATTCAACAATCGGACTATTAGGAACCCAGGCAAATAAGGAGTGATAAATGTGGAAAAACAGACTAGGTCAGCAAAAGCCCAGAAGAATGTTGGAGAGGATTACCAAAACAAGTGACAAGTCAACGTGGCGACTGAAAAGTGAACAGCTGGTATACCTGAACTAACTGAACTGACTAATGTGCAAGCAAGACAAGTAAGGACTGCAAAATAAAACAGGAAATGATGCAAACTCAGAACCATCACAATACTGAGCTTTTCAATCTTCAACACGTATGTCTATCATAAAAAAAATAGTTCCATAATGCTGAACCTGAGCACTAATAACTCCTCCATTAAATCTTGATTACAGCACAGCACTTCACTGACAGTTTGTTTTTTCCCGTATATGAAGGATTGCGCTTCGGTAATTATGCATTTAGCAACAGATATAATCTCTGTTACAGCTACAGCATCAATAATCATCTTTTTCATAAGATTAAAAGGCAATTTTTGATTTGAAAATGAACTAATTTCCCAGTAAATTATCTATTCGGCAAACACAGCCTGTGTTAACGATGCCTCTATGAATGCTTTGCTAGAGCAAAAACTGTCCAAGCGACAGAGTGCAGACTGCATTGACATTTGTGAGAGCACAGTCGTTAGTGGACAGCTGTAAAGTCAGGCAGATATACTGCATATTAGGACAATTAATTCACTGAAACAATGGCCAGTCAAGAGAGTAAAGCGGTAGGCTCTAAATGTCTTCTGTATAAGTGCTACAAATACATTATGCTGTATAATTCCTGCTTGCTCAATGAACTATAGGTAAGGTGCAACAAAAACAATTTAACATCTTTAACTTTGAAATAAAAGAAGTGGGATGCAAAGTGTGAGGCTGCCATTGTCCCAAAGAGGACCCATCAAATTTTCATGATTATTACAAAGGTACAAGTGTGTCAGCCTTTCCCCAGCAAGACATCAGCCAGCAAAAATATTATTTGCTCTGCAGACATCCAATTAAAAGCCATAATGACGTTTGGGACTGGAGTAGGTAGCAAAGGTTGCTCTAACACATAACCTGCTTGACTCAATTAAAACAAAAGCCTGTTTATTGTGGTTACTTTTGACTGGTGTGAAAGCAATTATAACTTGGTATGGATTAAACAACCTGACAGATGCAACATGCAACCAAGGTTTCAGTTGGTGGTTTGTAATTTCAGCATGAATTTGAAAGTTATACTGTTGTTAAATCCATCTGCTACTTTTACTGTTTTCAAAAGTCATCCAACAGCCTATAGAAACAAAATGTCATCTCTTATGTTGAAGATAAATTAGCAATGGACTGGTGTCCTATCCCGGGTGTAGTCTGCTTTTCACCAACAAATTTCAGCTGGGATAGGCTCCACCCCACCTTTTCCCCTTGCTGGACAAGCAGTTATGATGATAGATGGATTGAAATACACATGAGCATCACGATGCAGGATTTTCTCTGATACCAGAAGGATTTACTGAGCTTGCTCAAAAAAACTCGAGTTAAACATTGTGACACAGTAACATTCACCCATTATTTAATAGTGCAATTATTAACTGACCCTTTTCTGTCTGTAAATCATGACCTAAACAGATAACCAACCTACAGCCTCAACTAGTATGATTTGGATTTTTCCATGAACTCTCTGTTAATAGTGACAACATGACTGAGGACATTATGAGTTGCTGCATGACTTAATGGCAGTCACAAGATTAGATTTCCACTTGTGGGTCTATTTATGATTGATATAACAGGAATTCATGTGACCAAAAAAAAAAAAACATGACTAAGTGGTAGGCATTGTTAATTTATCTAGTTGGTTCAGAGCAAATTAACTGGTGTAGAAGGACCCTAATGTAAGCCAAACAGATACTCAGTGAAGTGCCCACCTGGCAGATGCAGGGATTGGTTGCCAGAAGAAATTGATTTTCCAGAAAGAAATGCAGCAGAGACCCTCCCCACTCCTGGTACTTTGCTGCATAACAGGCACTTCCTGAGTTACCATCATGTTAGTAATGGGCATAAATAACAAGAAGCAGAATTGTCCAGTATGGATATTGCTCACTGGCATGACAGGTTAACTGGGCTACTGCTTATATGCTATATCACTCATACAGGTAATATCTCAGTAGCATATTAGGACTCAGTCTTGAAATTCCTAGTTTAAGGACCAGTGTTAATGCATGCTTCACAGAGACTAATGACTGACTGAGAAGAGAAACCACAGTGAAATCCATGCAGTTTTCATTTTCACAGCTGAGATTGGGTCATTACTGCACACATACTGTGAAGAGGAGATTGACTGTGTATCCATGTGTGTTTGTGAAAAATTTGCCAAACCTGCCATGAGTGTACACTAGTATCTTATTATTACAGAGTCGGGAAACTATAAAGCCACTGTACAATATGTGAGACATTGAATATGTAATTCTGTGATACTACAAGGCAGAACAGTGTAGCAGATGCGAAAATGCAATTAACATTTAAATAAGGGACTGTGAAGGTCAGAAACAAACTCAGCTCAAGATGATGAATCTGGACTCCATTTAATGAGTGAAAAGAGTGTTCTCAGGCTCGCACTGGTACGCTTACACACAACAATCAGCTATACAAATGAATGTCTTCCATTAGCTTAGCTTGTTCTTGGTTCCAATACGATTGCTGACCCACCCATAGCATCTTCATAATTAAAAGAAAATCCAAATCATATCAATTAAATCTTTCTGTCAGCAACATATTCAACATACAAATAAGTCTATTTAGTCCACAGAAGAGATTAAATAGTTACCTCTGTGTAACAAAAAATTATTTAGCCATTTTATTACTTCCCACACTGAATAATGAGTAATTAGTAACAATTTCAGACCAGACACATCAATCAATATGCTTATCAGATTCAGGGGAAGATAGCGTCTATTACAGTTGTCATGCCTGCTAGCCTGCTGGTCCACTATATGCTTAACTCAGAAAAGCAAACCATTGTTCATTCATTCATTTTTTAGAGTTGCCAAAGATGCATGTCTTTGGATTGCTAGGGTGAAGCCAAAGTACATGTATAGAATCCATATAGGCATAACTCACAGCAAAAAAGGCTCCAGATTATCCAGATGACCAGCAAGTTTGTACCATAAACTTTGACGCCATTAGGCGACAGAGTGAACAGCTGCACCATCATTCTGTTCCATAGCAAACACAACTAAGCTGACATATTATATATTCAACTATACACATTCACTGATAAATGCATGAAAAGTACAGCCAGGCAGACAACAGCACTCTTGCAAGGTGACAGTGGAATATTACAGTCTCCAGCAACACTCTTGAGTGCATGACAGTAAATAGTGCAATCGGGATATAGCTCTTCGAAAAGAAAGGTAAGATGGTGGTGCACAGTCATTTGTGGTTACAACAACCACAATGTTCACTTGTGTCATTGAAGAACCTCATAGTATGGTTGAGTGGGGTCCTTCGAAATAGCAGAGGCTGTGTGGATGCAGTGTGACTGGGAGATGAAGAGGTGGATAGATCCCTATGATGTATATATGAAATATATGCCCTGCAGGGCATATATTTACTAGGGGTGCAACGATATTCGTATCGATATTGAACCGTTCGATACGGTGCTTTCGGTTCGGTACGCATATGTATCGAACAATACAAAATTTGTAATTTATTTTATCAACTTTCCTTCTGACGATGCTGTCTGTGTTGAGCGCTCAGTGAATCTGCGTTCGACTACTCCGCCTAGGCTGCACTGTCGAGCGCAGATCCACTGAGCGTTCAAAACAGACAGCATCGTCAGAAGGAAGAGCGCAGGGCAAGCTAGCGAGACAGAAGTTAAGCTCTCCTTGCAACATGGCAAATTGAACCTCTCCACCCTCATTCAGATCTGGCGTTTGGAATTATTTTGGTTTTCATGTGACGTATGACCCTGAAGGTAAGCGAGTCATGGACTAAAGTAAAACAGTATGTTGGATGTGCCACGCAATGCTCAATTACATGGGTGGGAACTAGTGTGTTAACGCAGTCAGTTGATTCATGTCCTACACAGTTCTTACAAGTTCATAGAAATTTCTGTTCAATTAGAACCAAGTATTTGAGTTGATGATTGTAATTTTTATACAATGTTGTAATTTGTTTTTCAACACTTTTTTGATTAATGTTTTGTTTCCTTTACAATATTATACTTTAATATATAATATTGTAAAGGAAACAAAACAGGAAACAAAACATCAATCAAAAAATTGCTCTCTTTTTTATTCGGGCTACTTACATTTATTTTGGGCTACCAAAAACTGAAGAGTCCCTGCCCGAAGGGCTACCAGGGATTTTGAAATTTTGAGAGCCCTGAGATATATTTATTTTTTAAATTACTTTTGTTTCAGCAACATTAAATTTAAAAACTGTACTTTTGAGTTAAAATATATATTTATAATTTTAATAAATGACAAATTAAAAAGGCATGAACATTTTTTTTGTATCGAAAAAATATCGAACCGTGACACCAAAGTATCGAACCGAACCGTGAATTTTGTGTATCGTTGCACCCCTAATATTTACATCTATGAATTGTTTATTCGGGTCTGAATCAGTTGATAAAATATGTCACTACGAGCCATGAAAGAATGTTCCCCCCAGTCATTGGCCAGAAGTATCTTGGCAAGACAAATAAAAGTAAATAATGGAAGAAGGAGCTGTATACTGTATACTTGGATCGAGGTTAGATAACATTCTTGTCATTCTCATATTCTCTGAACCTGGAGATCCTTTGGAAATGAGCCAAGATCATTTCCCACAAAGGGTCTCGGTGAGGTTGTTTTGGTCGCGCCTGGGTGTGATTACCATGTTCACATCTGCCCAAATGAACCATACAAAGAGGGAAAACAAAACAGAGTTCACTATAAATAGAACTGAAAAGAAATTACACTGCTCTCTGACTGATGGACTGACGACTGCAGCCTGGCAGGGAGTGTCTTCAGGTTTTTATGAAGTGCAGGGATTGTTGTGTTGGCAAACCAGGTGACGTCATTGGAGATCTGATCAGGACAAGATTTTACTTTACTACTTTATCTTAGAATATTTTTATCCTCACCTATGGTTTTGTACGCAGCATTTTCTGTTTTGGACTCTGTTTTCTGTTCGATATTTTCCATTTGGCGTTGTTGTAGTTTTCAGTTTGGACATTACCTTTGTCTCGGTTGTGTTTTCATTCTGATCTTGTTAGTTATTGAGGTTTTCCTGTCCTCCTATGTTCCCCATACCTAATCTGTGTTTCTGCGATATCTTCTGTGTCAGTTTTGTCTTTGCGTTTACTTTGGGCCGACAAGCTCATGAGTCTTAGTCTCTGTCTCAGTGTTAGTTTCCTGTTTTATCATGATAGTCTCTTGTCTCACATGTGTTGTGTTTAAATTTGCTTCCCTCTTGGTTGTTAATTGATTCTGTTTACGTGTGCCTTGGTTTCCCCAGTTGAGTCTCTTTCCCTGATTACCTTGTGTGTATTCAAGCTCTCAGTTTTCCTTAATTCTTTGTTGTGTTGTACTATTTGTCTGCCTAAGCATTTGCCTTGTCTATTACCTGCTTTGGGTTATTTTTTAGCCCTGCTTCCTTCAGCTATCTGGATTTGCTGCCTCACATAATAAAGTTTGGTTTTTGTTTATTATATCCTGTCTCGGAGTCTGCATTTTGGGTCCAGATTTCCATAACCACGACACCTAAAATGAAAAATTCATATACAGAAAGAGATTTTGAAGTTGTACTCTCATTTAGAAATGACAAATAATTATGTCGTTTATGCCCTAATTGCATTATAATAGTACGTCTCCCCCTCCTTCTGACATACTCAACATTACTCTCTGGGGCCACGAGGAAAAACAGAATGATGGATGCTGGTACTTGAGGAACACACAAACAGAAGAGGATTGCGAGGTATTTGTTAAAACAGCTGGAGGCAGGAAGTGTAACCCAATAAGCAGAGTTTAGAATGAACAAATCAACTCAGATCCTCAGGTACAACACAAAATACACTCAGCTCTTTTGCTGCCTGCACAGTCTCACATCTCTACTGCAGTTACAGATTGTTTGTTCTGCTGTATTTTTTGTACTGTAATGTGCAAAGAAAAGAGCAGGGAAATAAAAGCGTTGACGTAACCAAGTATTCTCTCCTCTCAGGGTTTTGAAGAGGAAATCAAGTGTTCTGAACTGAGAAATGACACAGCACACCTCAGTGCTTTGCTCTACCTGTCAGTCTACACACAAATGCCTAGGGGTCCATCATGCTGTTATTCAGTCACACCAACAAGTTCAAATAATGCACCATAAACTAGGTCAGTGCAGTAATTACATGACTGAGAGCTATTTATATGAGCATTTTACTACAGTTATGCTTAGAACTACACTTTTTGCAGTTTTGGCATTTTAGTTCCTGAAACCTAATCAAACCTGAGCATAACATCTTATCTTATTCAAAGTAACTGCAGCAACAAGATGCATGATGGAGAACTATGACGTTCAAAGAATGCCAATGCAGAGCATTGATAGAAGATTTTCAAAACACCAAAGAAGCTGGTTCTCCTGCATCTTTGTCACAAAGCGCCAGCCGAACCACGAGATATAAAAGACATCTGTCATCCATTCTCTGAATCACTTGTCTAATCTAGGGTTGGGATGAAACCATACTGTTTCATCTGTTTGATGATGGCAGGTATAGTCATCTATCCATTCATCTTCTTATTTAATTCAGGGCAGTGGATGGATGCAGGGACTCAACCTTGGGGGGGGAGCCTATCACAGTGGTGGCAGGTATAGCTACCCATAATATGCAGGAGGATTGTAGGATGTAGTGAAGTGCACTTATTTTTCTTGATGTATCTTATTCTGTATCTAAAACATGAATTGAAGTATTGCATTTTTAAGTGCCCTGTTGGGATGAACCAGAGATATTAATGGCATTGAACCATGTGATTCTATAACAATTTGCACATGAGTAATAGAAATATAGCCTTTGGGGCTGAAAGCTTTTCAACTCATTTTGGGGCCAAGTTCTCCAAACTTTTAAAGTAATTTCTTTAATCAGATTTGCCCAAGAACATTTACAAGGAGATTTTTATTTTCAAGTGTTAACGTTATGACTTCCTGTCCATTTATTTAGATGGTGCATTGATTTCCTTAGCCTGATATAAATGCCTGGCTGTTTTACTAAGATGGCAGCCTAGTGGTAAGACTTTCATCTATAAGGACTGCAGACTTCTTTCTCTGGCTCTTAGTTTACCCTGTATTCCACTTCAGCTCAGCAAGCAGATATAGTCTTGTAGAACACAGAGCACTAAAGATACTTCTGCAGCTTTGTATTGAAAAAAAAATCACTAAACATTTCTATAAAGAGAAGAGAAGCACTGATATGCACACCATTAGTCAGTGCTGCATGGTTTGGTTTTTCAAGAGTGGCACAGGAGTTGAGTCATTATGGTATATACTGTACAGTAAGTTCTGAGCTGCGTGGGAGCAGCAGGGATCAGACTCAGAGAATGAATTCACTCACACTTCAAGGCTAAATCCCCTTTCCAATATTACAGGGATTTATCATGTGAGCTGCAGAAAGTGTTGGGAAAAATTTCACTGAGGTAAACAGTGCTGAGTGCTGGAATAAAGTACTGGAGTTTCAACTGCCTTTTCATTTTTATTGATTAAGTAGCTCTGTATTTGTTTGGTTCAGTCTGATCCACTGTATATTCTAAAATGAGCATTAACTTATTGAGAATGTTTAACATGTACATTCAGAATAGATGGAGTGCAGGTCACTACAACTCTGCCATGTCCACGTCACAGTGCAGTTTATTTACAGAAGAAGATTATAAGGAGGAAGAAAAGGGAGACAAAGAAGACATTCACTGGTCAAAAGTCTCTCTTACTTGAAGCACTAATTATAAAATAATTACGAAAGCTTTGTATGATAGAAGCGTATGATGTCTACAGAAAAGTAGACAGAAAATTCAAAATGAACCCTGAACATATGTGTTTTTCCTACTAAACAGTGTATTTTCTAATTGTAGAATTAAGCATGTATGGTGGACTAAATATACATTTCAGGTTTCAGCAATTAAGTGAAATCAACTTACAACTTGTAAATAAATCATTGCATTGTTTTTATTTACATTTTACACAGTGTCCAAGCTGTTTTCGGAGTTAGGATTGTATATTGAAGTTTAGTATACTTTATAAAACAGAATTATTTGGGGTTATATGGAAGGATACATACTAGACTATTTCTTAGTCAGGTACAGTGACTTTCTTGAGGCTTCTTGTCACTCTCTGCAAGAAAGCCTTCACACATATTTCCTCCATCTTTAATAAGCCTTTTGCACCTTAAATACCACCACAGAATTGCTTTTGTCTTGCCACCATTTGTTCCCCAACAATCAAGCTTTTCACAGCCCATGGTTGTACTCTGCTAGGCGGCTCAGCTGGGGCTCAGATCAGCAGATTTCCTGTAAGAAATAATCTTCTCTCAGAAGTGATTTCATATCTAATTGCTTTTATTGACTCAACAGCTCTGAACTGGTGGCTGCCTCATTGGCTTCCTGAGTAAAAGCATCAGGCATAGAAGGAAAGAAGAAAGATGGATTTGCTGGTGTCATCAGAGTGGCTGGCAAGTAAGACTTTGTGGCTAGATGATCTGATTGACTGTTTCAGACCTTGGCACTGCATGGCAACACTGAAAAACAATCTAAAGCGGATATTAATTTTGAAATGTTTCAAAATCTTTTAAAAGGTTTAATATTTAATGGGAAAAAAGTTGACATTTGTTTAGCGTCTTCTAATTTATTTAAGTAACTACGAAGTAGCATGGAGCAGCTTGGTTGTGTTGTAAATGTCTTGGCCACTTGAAATTAATAAGCTAAAAAAACTTAAGCTTACACACAGTCCATGTGTGTTTACTGGCAAGTGCATTGATCTTTTGTTCGTTTGCTCTGTTTTTAAGCATCTACACAGACCTCACTCAGCAGGCCAAGTGGTGATCAATTGAACTGCCCCTCTTGAAATGGGTTTGTCATCACCATGGAAATGGCTAAGGCACAGGGGGAGTTTAAGCTGGACAAGCTGTGAGTTAGAAAAAGAGATAAAAGGAAGAAGTGTTCATCTTTGATATCTGCAAGAAATAATGAGTGTGCAAGACAGCCAAGTGAGTGCCCCCCAGGGCAGGGATAGCTCAGTAGGTAGAGTGGTTGCCCCATGATCGGAAGGTCGGGGGTTCGATTCCCCTTAACAGCTACCCTGAGGTACCCCTGAGCAAGGTACCGTCCCTACACACTGCTCCCCGGGCGCCCAATGGCTGCCCACTGCTTCACTGAGTGAATGGGTTAAATGCAGAGAGCAATTTCCCCACGGGGCTCAATAAAGTACAATAATGTAATTTACAATAAATCTGGTCAAGCCTTAGTAAATTCTGCTTTGCCAGTGTAAGTAGCCATGAGCAATCATGACAGAGGACCTTTAACCATCAATATGATTAATAGTGCATGCAAGCATAAAAGTACATAGGGCACAAAGCCCATTTGTACTGAAATATAAACTTCACCTAATGTGAAATTCCCATACCTACAAAATGCTAAATACCCACACCCCTAACTGGTTGCAGCAGATGGCTTTCTATTCCTGAGCTTGGCTCTGCTGGAGGTTTCTCCCTGTTAAAATGTAGGTTTTCCTTCCCACTGTTGTGAAATACTTGCTAATAGAGGGTTGTCTGATTGTTGGGGTTTCTCTGCATTAACGTAGGGTCTTTACCTTACAGTATTAAACCTGTTGAGATGACTGCTATATAAATAAAACTAAAATTAAAAATAAATTTGTTCTACCAGCAAATATGTATTGGATGCAAGTACCTCAACCCTGTGATATATGGGGTACATAGAGATTGGCACACCTTTAAATACAATCACCTCTAAAATTTCCACCTTGTCACTTTTTAAAAAATTGATTATGTCTTGATTTAATACATATTTATTATCGTTAGCTTTTCACACTTACCTTTAAATTATCCCCCCTCTGTTCTTCCCTGTGAACTTTTTGTTGAAGTTCTCCTGTTAATAAGACTAATGCGGGAGTGTGATGTTTCTTCTGGTGTTTTCTTAACGTGTGGCCTTCCTCCTTTCAAAGTCAATTGATGCTCATTTCTCCAACCTAGACAATGATTTTTTTTTAAATTGTGCTTTAGTGATACAGTTATGGTCGGAAGTTTCCAGACATTAATGATGGGCATAAATGTCATCATAATTAGAGCTTTTCATGTTTTCTGTTTTTCCAGGATGAATGATTTTATAGCAAGAAAAGTATACATAAAGGCTCAAATATAATCATACACTCATTTAAGTATTTTAATAAATGCTGCTGAAGGTTCTGAATGTCTTTTAATTTGAAAAGGCGTATTAAGTTCTTGTCAGTCATCATGATTGACTACAACTGTAGTTTCTCTTTGCGAGCATAAAAAGGATTTGTTTGATAGTGCTCATTAGTTTGGCCAATACAGTCAACAATGGGAAAGTTCAAGTAACTCAGAAAAGATTTACAATGGGGAGTTGCAGATTTACACAAGTTGGGAAGAACTCCTGGAGTCATTTCTAAACAACTGCAGCTTCCAAGATCGCCAGTTCAAACAATTGTATTTAAGTACAAGTTATTCTAATGTGTCACCACTTTTCTAAAGTCTGGAAGAAGAACCGAACTATCACTCCCAGATGAGAGGAAATTGGCTAGGATGTTCAGGAATAACCCAGGAACCACCCCGGATCAAGTCTTCCATGAACCATAAACAGCTGTCTATATTGAAGCAAGTTTTAAATCACCACTGAGAGCAAGAAAATTGACACCTTCAGACTTGGCTGAAATTTGCAGCTGCCACATGGAGAAGCCAAATGCCTTCTGAAGACTACTTCTATGCTCAGATCAAACTAAGGTTAAGTTATTTGTGGTGGTAGCATCATCATTATCAGGGGCTGTTTTGCTGCCACTGGTACTGGTACATTGCACAAGGTGGATGGAATAATGAAAACAGAGAACTACATCCAAGTTCTTCAACTCCATCTCAGATCAATAGCTAGACAGCTGAATCTACGACACAGTTAAATGTTCCAACAGGACAATGATCCCAAACGCACATTACAGTTGGGTTGGCATTTAAAAAAGCAAGGTGACATTAAGCTTCTGACATGGCCTTCCCAAAGCTCCAACCTCAACCCTAATGAAAATGTGGGGACTACTCTAAAAAGCAATTCCGAGTGGTCAAATATCCAGTTAAGATTATGCCAGACGCTTGTCAATGGCTGCCAAGAGCACCTGACTGAGATGCAATTTACTAAGATGGCGGCGCGCACAGACGCAGCGGCCCGGAGCTCCTACACTTTTGGTGGTACTGTGTATTATTTCACACAGCCTGGGGTTACTTCAATACAACAGAGATGATCTACTACAACTAAGCCGTGGAGATCTTCAACTAACATCCGAGTATCTCATCCCCCCGGAGATCGTTAAGCAACCCCCGGGGCTACCCGCAACAGCAAGCCGCAGGAGGAGACGTTGCGAGCGGAGGCAGAAGAGAGGCAAGCGGGGAGGCCTGTGGGCACGGCTAAAGACTAGTCCGTTTAAACCACCACTCCCGATCATATTCCTCTCCAACGCCCGTTCAATCCGTTACAAACTGGATGAAATACGACTGCAGATCGCCACTCGACGGACTTTTAATAACTGTTCGTGCATGATTTTCACTGAAACCTGGCTGGACAGCGCCATTCCCGATGCGGCTATCGATCTAGCAGGCCGCACCGCCTATCGAGCCGACAGGTCTGCGGACTCGGGTAAGAAGACTGGCGGGGGGCTGTGCATCTATATTAACAACCTTTGGTGCACGAACGTCACGGTAACGGAAAAACTGTGCAGTACAGAGGTAGAACTGTTGGTGTTAAAGTGCCGTCCATTCTATCTCCCTCGGGAATTTTCTGCCGTTTACATCTGCGCTGTTTACATTCCACCAGATGCTAATGCTAAGCTAGCGTTAGCACAATTGAGCAGCAGCATCAATAACAGCCTGGTAGCACACCCGGACAGTGTCTTTATTGCGGCTGGGGATTTTAACCACGCGGACCTGAAATCTGTACTTCACAATTTCCACCGTAATGTGAAGTGTGCTACCAGAGGAGATAGAACGTTGGACCAGGTGTACACCAACATGGCGAATGCGTACAGAGCCCAGGCTTATCCCCACCTGGGTCTGTCAGACCATCTCTCCCTTCTGCTACACCCAATATACACACAAAAGATCAAGAGCACTGGGATTACAACCAAAACCGTGAGAACATGGCCGCAGGACGCTATTCCGATGCTTCAGGACTGTTTCCACTGCACAGACTGGGATGTATTCAAGGTGCAGGACACTGACAATCGTGTCGCATTGGACAGTTACACCTCCACTGTCTTGGACTACATCTGTTTCTGTGTGGACAATGTAACAACTTGGAAACGATTCTGTGTGTTCCCTAATAATCCACCCTGGATGACACACGGAGTTCAACAACTTATTCGAACAAGGAACAACGCTTTCAAATCCGGGGACCAGGAGGCATACAGTGCTGCCAGGGCCAACCTGAGAAGAGGCATCAAGACTGCCAAGCAGCAGCACAGGAGGCGTATCGAGGCCAGGTTTGAGAACAACACAAACCCAAGGCAGGTCTGGGAGGGCATCAGGGCTATCACGGACTACAAAAGAAGAACACCATCACCCTCAGCCGACAGTTCTACTCTGGCTGAGGATCTAAATCTCTTTTATGCCCGTTTTGACAGGGAGAACACCGACCCTGTCCTGTCCCCTCTCCCCTCAACCAACCCTGCTCCGGTCCTGAGCACTCATGAGCTGAGGCGTGTGTTCCGGAGCATTAACACCAGGAAGGCGGCCGGGCCGGATGGAGTGCTGGGCCGGGTGCTAAAAGACTGTGCTGCGGACCTGGCGGACGTCTTCACCTCTATATATAACACCTCGTTGTCCTGTTCACTGGTACCATCCTGTTTCAAAGCAGCAACCATCGTTCCCATCCCAAAACAGTCAAATGTCACATGTCTGAACGATTTCAGACCTGTGGCACTCACCCCCATTCCCGCCAAATGCCTGGAGAGACTGGTCATTAAACACATCAGAGCTGCTTTTCCACCATCCCTGGACTCGCACCAGTTTGCATACAGGGAGAACCGGTCAACCGAGGATGCGATCGCCACAGTGCTGCACACATTACTGAAGCACTTGGAACACAGGAACACCTATGCACGGCTCCTCTTTGTAGACTACAGCTCGGCTTTTAATACCATCCGGCCATACAAACTCCGTCCCAAACTCCACCAACTGGGACTTAACTCCTCTCTGTGCAACTGGATTGTGGACTTCCTCACTAACCGTAGACAGAGTGTCAGAGTGGGTAAGAACACCTCTTCCACCCTTGTGGTCAACACCGGTGCCCCTCAGGGGTGTGTTCTGAGCCCTCTGCTATACACTCTCTTCACCCATGACTGTATTTCCTCCTGCGCGTCCAATCTCATTGTTAAGTTTGCAGATGACACTACAGTGCTCGGACTTATATCCAACAATGATGAGACAAACTATAGGACAGAGGTGCAACAACTAGAGTCATGGTGCCACGACAATAACTTGGTCTTAAACACCAAAAAGACCAAGGAGATCATTGTAGATTTCCGGAAGAGGGGTCATAACAACCATCTGCCTCTCTTCATTGGCAGTGAGGCGGTGGAGAGGGTGAGCAGTTTTAAATTCTTGGGGGTAACTGTGACCGAGGACCTGTCCTGGGGCAACCATATCACCTCAGTTGTACGGAAGGCCCAACAGCGCCTCTACTACCTGAGGAGACTGCGGAGCACACACATTCCCAGATCTCTGATGTTGAACTTCTACAACTGTGCCATCAGCAGCGTTCTGACGTATGGATTTCTAGTGTGGTTCCCCAGCTGCACCAAGGCCGATCAGCAAGCACTCCAGCGGGTGGTGAAAGAAGCTAGCAGAATTATTGGAACAAGTCTGCCAGAGATCAGTAATATCTTCCCCACTCGCTGTCTGAGGAGGGTGCACAGTATCCTGCGGGACCAACATCACCCTGCGCGCCACCTTTTCCATCTGCTGCCCTCAGGGAGAAGGTACAGGTCTATACAGGCCAGAACATCCAGACTGGCCAACAGCCTGTATCCACAGGCTGTGAGGCTCCTGAACTCTCTGCCCCCCTCTCACGGACAATAACCATATCCAACTTCTTAATAGCAATGAACTGGTCTGCATTGGTGCATCATATCTTTATTCTCTTCCCCCTCCTGCCCCCCCCCCCCCCCCCCCCCCCCTCTTTCTTAAATAGATAACTATCATATCTGATATCATATCTCACAGTACAATAATATTGAATGGGTTGCATTGTTGTATTTTGTCATGTTTCTCAGGTCTTTGTCTGAATTTCTACGAACATTATTGCTAAGGATTGTCTTATTGCATTGGAGTCACACTGGGTTAAATATGTACACTTGGGTTTTAAGGGGTATTTATTATTTTCTTCTTTTTTTTTGGGTTGTATGGAAGCCCCAAACGCAATTTCATTGTTCTTGACAATGACAATAAATAAATAAATACTAAAAATACTAAGGATTGTTTAGCCAAATATTAGTGGGATGTACGGATATATTTGAGCTTGTGTGAATTAGAAAAACTCTTCAAACTTAAAATGTTAAAGATGCTGTACAATCTAGAGAAAGAGCAGGTCAAAGAAATCATTAAAAGCCCCAAAATAGGGGAAATATTTTTACCCGGTGGGGTTTGACACAAATGTGCTGCAATCGTTGAGAAGGAGGGGTGTTTTTACCAAAAAACTGGGGGTACAGTTACATCAAGCCACTCAACACCCTCCAGCTCCCCCGCCCATCCACGACGCCATCAATACGTTTTGATCTCCGCCACTCATCTACTTCCAATTACAGAAAAGGATTAAAGGCCAGCTGTATTTCTGAATGGTGGTGTTTTTGTTTTGCTTTGTAGCATTGGACTCACTGCTTTTCTTAATTATGAATAATAAAAGTGATTCATAATGGAAAAAGCATTACAACTTCACACGCACACAGAAACTGAGTCAATCACACACACGCACACACTGGCTGCCAGAGACGTCAAGTTAAAAGAGCATTTCTTGGCCAGCAAACGCTATTTTCCAGCAATTATTTCAAGATCGATGGAATAAAAAAATGTTTTTCTTGTTTCTGTTAATGCTTCCCAACACTTTTGTCACTGAGACAGTAAGAAAGCCATTATAAAAAGATATACTAGCACAGTACCTCCCACTGTGTCATAGACAAACACTCATTCGGTTTAAAGACTGCATTGAGCCTTGTCGTTGCATGAGAGAACATCTGTGTCACTGTTGTGGTAACAGTGATAGTAAAACTTCTATCCTCTTTCATATTTCTCCAACGACCTCTCATAAATAAGATGAGCATGAACTCTGAAATGCAGATTGGACTCTGTCAAAAAGAATCATGCGAACATTGCGTGCACCTCCTATGTTCTTTTTGGTCATTATTAGTTTTGTTGGAAATAATTAGTCACACTAGTAAACAAAAGTATTTAAAATGTTCTTTTGCCTTTCAACAAAAGTAATACAGGTTTTAATTCACTGACAAATACACACTGTTTGTAATATACTGAGAAACTAGCAATTAGGTGCACTGTGTTACCTAACTGGTTTGAGTGGAAAACACTCCTAGGGATACTTTGATACAGTATAAAACAGCTTTTTTGTTAGTTATCTTTTATATCTATGGTAGCTGCTGTAGCTGACTACAGTAGTCATCCTCTGAAGGGGAAAACTGCAAACCTTTCAGATCCCTTTCAGGCTTATAGAGCATTTTAGAGAGTTTGATTCTTAAATGATTTTTGCTACAGTGCCAGCAGTAGAGAGCCTATTATCCCCTCACTTTTAGCCTCTCTCCCACATTCTCAAAGTTGCAGATCACTACCTGTTTCTATTACTTCTGGACACTCTAAACTTTTGTCGTTTTTTCCACAAGCTTCTTGATGAGACAAGAAAGCTAAAATTCGAGTCCTTTGCATTACTTCTGATTTAGTTTCTGTACCACTAATAGAGATAAAATACAGTAAGATGTGTCTTACTGTGCTTACCTCGTTAAATTTCCAGCACTGACAAAAAACTGCATATGTGGAGGTAATTCGATATATGTGGACATCTTTGCTTGTTTGAGAAATACGATATGTGAAATTAAAATGTGACTATTGTCGCTTGTAGTTGTAAATAGCATTTGATCACTATCAAAAGTGTTAAGGAGACAGATTTCAAATAGAAAGAGAGTTAAAAGCAACCAACACTTTGAAAAGCAGCTTCTCTGTTGAACAAAGTGTGAAAAAACACTAAAAAATCTTCTTTTTCTAGTTTTCTGCCTGTATGCTTTGGACAAATAACACTAAACCTCTTCATTTCCTCGTGTTTTAGAGAAGAAAGAAATTGCATATGCTGCTGGCTCACCTACGTGAACACAAAATGAGGGGGAAAAAAGTGATGCAAGCGGATAATGATAACAGAGCAGACGCGAGGAAGGATATGATAAGTGACTGCATCAAAGGAAGAGGAAAAGCAGATGACGTTAGCAAACACTCCAGATATTGCGAGGTGGCTCCTTATGATCCAGAAGTGATGACTTGGACAGTCTATATCTGCTGGCTGGAGCGGAGCCGAGGTCTAGAGCAGGTCTTGTGTTTAGTGTCTGTCCTAATTTCTTTAATGTGGCCATGTCTACTCTCAGTGCACCATTTACCTTAGAAACCCTCGGTCATAACTTATCCGCTGGCCTCCCCAAAATATGTCGTCTTCCCTTCCTCGCCTCCTCCTTTCTTTACTTAAGAAGGTTAGGAGACAGAGGGGAGAGAAGACATTTGTCACTTGACTTGTCATGGTGAAGAAGCTCCACACTCAGTCACAGTTTGCATATCGTCGCATTGGCATATACGTGCGTGTTCCTGGTTCTGCGAGTATGGAAAATTTATAGTAGCTAAAGATTTTGGACCAGGAATCTTTGTGCGACAACTACTTTGTGTGTGCAGGGTTCAGTACTTGTAAGATTATGGTTGTGGATCTCTCTGCAGAAGTGTGACCCAACTATGAGTGTTCAAGCTGCATGGATGTGCACTTTTTTCCCTTCATATATTCATACACAGCTGATCTTCAAGGTGAATGAGATCTGTGCATCCCCAAGCACAATATTTGCTGCTCCAATATCTCTGCAGACCGGGGTCAGTGTTAGCCCTACTGCATTATGAGTTCCTTATTGGTTTTAAGAATGGTTATATAAACTTTGCACAGAAAATTGCACCACAGAGAAGCCTTTAGTTTCCAAAAAGGACCCGACAATGCAAGGTTTTACATCTACAGATAAGTGCCAGGAAGCCTAACTCCTTTTCAAAAACAAAACTGAGTCTAAATAAACATGTTTTCTGCACATATTAGCCCATTTTTCCACAACTCTGTCCTTTGGCAGCTTCTCATGTTGTTATTTGGTTTAGCAGTTATTCAGAAGATCTATTGATTTTAGTCAAATGTTCCAAACTTTCGTGGTTCCAGGTTTAGTGTTTCTCTTGCTTTGATCTTGTGAAGCGGGAAGCCCTTTTAGGGGGAACTTTTTTTGATATAACACGTCTCTATTGTGTATTGGAATATAAACACTTGATTTGTACCACTAAATATGTTTTAACTTCCACAGTAGGAAACTGGCAGCAGGCCTCACATTAGAGGATGGAGCCATTTTCCTTTCACTGTTGCTTTACAGTCCATGCTTTGCTTCTGCATGTTTTACAGTCCTGGTTCTTCCACATTTTGTCAGGCTGGCTGGCATGCATGCTATTTCTTTTCTCCTGCCATATGTGCAACTTCAGCTTCAGCTTGTTTTCTGATCATACTAGTGCCCACACATCATGTTACACCCAAAATATCACACAAGTAACTACATTTGGAGTCAAGGATGGGTGCACAAAATAGGAAGTGTTCGCCCACATATCCACACTAGAAGTCGGATATTAACTGCCATCCACATTTACTAGCAAACAACTTAAAAGTTCTTGTAATCTTTAGTCATAATCCTGTAGTTATGATTTAGAGACACTTGCAGTACTTGCAGTATGTGCTTTAAATAAACTGCTGTAGCTGTATCCCCTGTATTTTCCCAGTGTGATTAAGTATATCAGTTCACCAACAGCACAAAAAGGCCAATATAGCAGTAAATTTAAAGGATCAGATAGATAATACCATTTTTCCAAAAAACAACAACAAGAAAAGAAACCTAATTTTGAGCTCATCTCAAGTGGTTATTTTGAGATTTTTGTCTCCACCCCAGATAAAGGAAGTTAAATGGGATTTCATGATATCCAAAGCACTAACATTTAAAAAGGAGTTTGTCTTTTGGGAAATAAAATCTTTAATAAGCACTTTAAGTGACACAGGCTCTTCACATAGCTTAGCAAACAAGTATTACTGGCAAACTCACTACTAACGCGTGACAGGGCAGAGAAATTTCTTTTATATTTTTCTGTTCTGTGCTGTTCTTGTCTCTGTTATTTCGCTCTCAGGTCTGTGCTTTATTTCACTGACTAAAGAAGAGAATAGAGACCTTTTAAATAACTAGAATATCACCTGTCAGTTAGTAGGCCCATTAGCTTGGTTGACAATATGTCCAAAAAACTCATTCATTTTATTGCCTCAATTGTCATACATGTGAATAAATTATACCTCCTCTGTGGAACACTTCCTTTCCCAGAAGTGGATGGTGCAATACAATGAATAAGCTACAGAAAGACTCTTGGTCAGTGATACAAACATGAGTCACTAATGTTTTCCAACGACAAAAGTTCCTTTGAAATGAAGAGATTGTACTAGAATGTTAACTTCTTGCAACATTTCAGCATCATGTACACACCTGCTAGTAGTTATTCTTCTTTTTTTGTGCATAAAATGATGAAACTAGCCCATCTACGAGTACACAAGCAAGGATGGCTGAGTCATGAAAGGCATCCAGCATAAAATCTTTACCAAATCGAATATTTGGATCAATGAGAATTTGATTTTAATATTGGATTGATTGACGACGGCCACTAGTAGAAACAATGCTACAGAAAAGGATGCAAGGCATGGGGGGGGGCATGTTCTGCTGTGGCGAGCACTAACCTTAGAAGCCAGAAGAAGACAAAAGACGGAGGAAAGTTATGAAACTGAAAGGTTTGCTGATTTTCTTGAGTATATGCCATGATTACCTTTTAAATCCTCTAAAACTGACGCCTAAAGAGGCTTTTTCAGAGTAACATTCAGCTCGGCTGTCACACACAAGTGCAGTTTTTTTTTTTTAAGCAATACTGTGCTCTAGCAGTCATTCCTCTGAAAATCCATTAGACTCAACAGCTGATATCCATCAGCAGCGCTTATTCTAAGTAATAGAAAACACCTGTGCAGACAAAAGCAGGATAATACTGGACACCTTCTAACGAATATGATGGCCTTATAACCTACAAAGACTGAGAACATAAAGGTCTACGTTACATGTAAAAGAAAGCATAATAGCACCACCGTAAATCCATTATGGTGGTGCTATTATGTACTGCATCTGTAATGTGTAGGAAGCAGAAGAGAGAGAGAGAGAGAATAGGGGGGATTGATTGAACTGGGAGCTGGGTGCAGAGTGTCATCTTTGGCCTTTGGTCTTATAAACAGCCTCATGCAGAATTGAATGTAGTTGACATTTAGCAAGTGTACAACACAGGCTCACAAATATCCCTTGTGGTTAACTACTCTCACGATCACCCTATCACATGGATGCAGTGCTTTCTATTGCTTTATTGGATTTATTGATGTAAATAATTAAAAGAAAATCGAAAAAATTGGCTAAAGCAGTATAAAAAAGGGCAATATTCAGTTTTACAGAAAATCATGAACCTATAATGGCAATCTTTTTACACAATATCAGTTTCTCAGTTTAAATGTTACGGTTATCATTAATACTAGTAAAACACGATATCCCTAATCTGAAAGGTTGGTTTCTTACATGCAGCTTTGTTGAGTAATGCGTAGATAAGCTCAGGGCTGCACAACATGTGTGGAAAACAGCACGTGTGAGTAACAGTGACATGAAACAGATAAGATTAACCCTTGTGTTCCTGTTTTTATTAGCCATAAAAGATTATGTACAAATACTTAACAGATGTTAACAGATGTTTGCATTGGTTGGAATTTATCTCAATTCCAACCAATGCAGACCATATATATATATTTAATATTTGTAATTTACCTCTGTTAGAGCACAACAGTGCCACTAGTTTTTTGTTATAAAATGTGTTTTTTTTTAAAGAGTGAAATCAATCATAACTAAAAGTAGTTGTTTTTTTTTATCTTGAACAAACATAAATGAAAGGTCTCTCATTACTATTGATGTTTACTTCTTTTAACTTAATTAGAAATTGAACAGA
The DNA here is from genome assembly GCF_057381845.1 of Rhamphochromis longiceps. Lineage (NCBI taxonomy): Eukaryota > Metazoa > Chordata > Actinopteri > Cichliformes > Cichlidae > Rhamphochromis > Rhamphochromis longiceps. Next base: position 9,101,323 of record NC_140569.1, on the reverse strand, counting down.
TTCATATCAGCAACACTCAAAGAATAGCCTATTCATGCCACCCTATAAAAACACACAAGGGACCTGAAACCGAATTTAGATCATTTCCCAATCAGGACACTTTTCTAGGTGGCAGCTATGATCAAAGGCTAAAATTTAGATTTGATCTCCTGCACTAAAATATCCACCCTTTGTGTTGGCCCTTGTTGCACTATGTTGGCAACTATGTGGGATGCTTCATTCCTTGGGCACGAAGGCCCATTCAGACCATTCACTTTTTACTGACACCCATAGTTCTCCCTTGTTGGCTACTGGCAGGCTTGTCATGGAGGTGACTGATGGTCAGACTCATTCTTGTATTCACAGTCACTGTCAGACTCTGAGTTGATGGTGCTTTAGCTCACCTGGCTGAATAGGTTACTTATGCACTTTTAGACTTCTCACTGCTAGAGCCTGAGTTTGAATCTGTTTCAGACAATTTCCTGCTTGTCATTCCCGTTCACTCTCACCCTGCCTTCCTGTCTACACAGTATTATCCATGTTCTAAAACCCCTTCCTCCCTATCATCTTCTAAATCTTCTCTCTCATGTAAAATGTTATCATTTTTTCAAGTATAGAATTTTGTCAAGCTATTTATTTGTTGTAGTCCACCTGTTGATTTCCAGTGTGACAAAATATAGTGGTTCCTGCAAGACTGAGATTAAAATATGCAGAAATGTGGGAGCAAGCAGGTGGAAGTGCAGATTTTGGAAATGTTGGAAACAGGAATAGCACGAACAGAAAGACAAAAAGAGAAGATGCATGCAGGAACACATATACAAACAACAAAAAGCATGAAGGGACACAGCAGCTCTACACTTATGGCCCATGGGTACAGTGGACCTGAATGCCACATGTAATATAATCTGCAGGGTATTAAAAAGTTACAAATGTGGAGCTGAAAAAGTGCATTTGCATAAGTTCTTCACAGACGATAAGTCATAGGCAATGATTCTGAGATTGAAATAATAATTAATTGTGTAATTTTTCTTTGGTAAACACTGAAAACAGCAGACCTGAACGTCACACAGCGGTTAATTATAAAACAGTACTGATTACTCACATACATGTCTCACTTCCTACAAAATCCCCATTCCACTACACTTCATTCAGAGTAGAAATGGAGAACTCCATTACTTGACAAGCGAATGTAAATATACTCTACAAGTATATTTCTAAGTTTAAAATTTGCCACAGTACGGCTTTGTGAAGAGATTTAGATGATCCAATTCAAACTGTATGCACACGCACAGCGAAGGAGAGAGAGTCAGAGAGAAAAGGCGAGCTGGCCGATCCACATATATTGTCACACACGTCTACTCAGTCTACTTGCACAGATCAACACACAACTGCACTAACCAGTCAACTGGGTCTACTTTAGCTTAATCGAATGGTAAAAGGCTCTGTCTCTCTTCGTTTCTCTCTCGCACAGTCATGGTAAAAAGGTGTGATGTTATCCAAACAGCCAGCTGTCTTGTTGTGTCAGGATGGCTGTTCTGTTGGCTGCAGGCCTGGGAGAGGGCTTACTTAGATAAAACAGACACTCACTCTACATTAGACTGACTCCCGTCAACGGCCTAGACCCAACACATGCAAAAGCACACACACAATGACTGTGAGGACACTCACCAGCATACACCCAATAACCCTAACCCACTTATGTAACAACAACTAAATGCTTAACTCTTCCCCTAACCTTAACCTAAGTCTAACCTGACTGTACAACCGCGTCTGTCCTCATGCACGCCAGTGCAGACACATCCACAGTACAATGGTGTCCGATTCAGAGTCGCTGAATCTGAAGTTACAGGAAGCTTCACACACATGCATTCACAGGGGCATTCTCTTATTTTGGATTCAAACACTTTGTCCAGACATAAAAACACACAAGCACATTTCATTCTGTGCAAAATAAGTAGCTGGATTTTTGTCAGAGCTAGGTCGCCAGGGGCAACGTGCTTTAGGGGGGAAATGTAGTTTTGTGGAGTCATGTGGTAGAGTGGTTTGAGATACCCAGGCAGGTCTTTGTTTGCCTCCGAGCCCTTGCTGAACACTAAAGTAGACAGTGTTTGCAGTTGGGATCCTGAGGTTCTGCAACCTGGCAGAGGAAATCAGAAGCAGAAGCAAACCCTCCTTTATCATCCTTTTTTAATATAACTAGAAAAACTGTTTCAGACTTGTTGCGGTTAAAAGTTGAGGATTTTGAACGAAACAGCTTCAGTTACTCTTAATATGGAACCATTAGAAATCCAATAGGAACACATAAGTTACAAGAAAAGACAGAATGGCAACAACTGCATTATGTATGTGGTACGGCTGAAATCATCGTCAGCTATTTAGATTGTTATACATATCATTCATGTTTTATGTAAATATTGATCAGCCTATAAATCATATGTCAAAATAGCTTAATTACTACTAAACATGACTTTGAGCAGTGTTTAAAACTACACATTTACACAGTCACTAAAAGAGGAACGGGCGCGGCTTTACAAATTTTGTTTTAAACTGTAAACATAGAAACTATGATGAAAATTACTGAAAAAACAAGGCAATCTTTTTGTCACGGTCCCTGTGTCTGCCCGGTCCACACAGCTCTCTCTTGCATCGCTCTGCATGGGCGGAGCTCACCGTGGGTTCCCGCCTTTGGCCCGCGCACCTGTGACTAATCACTCACCTGTGGCTCATCCGGTTTTCCGGCCACTACTTAAAGCAGTGTCTCAGAGCTTCTCGTTGCTGGATTATTGAGTAAAACACATTAGTGTAAATCCCAGCTTTGTGATCTTCTGCGTTTCTTCGTGGTTTCCTGGTTGTAACTTTCTCGTCTCCTTGTATATACATTCCCCGGACCCGTCCTGTAACCCTTCAGTCCTGGATGTCTGAGCGTGAGTATACAGAAGTCTGGCGTGACAAGTGTGGAGTGGATTTTCCCCCAGAGTGGTGATCGTTGTGCAAGTGGGAAGAACCTGTTTTCCTGAACCTTCCCGTGGATCCTCGGAACCCCTGGATCCCCCCCTCACTTGTATTTATTGCACCTGGTGTCTGTAAATAAAGAACTGTTTTTATTATATTCTCAGCCTATGTTTGAGTCCAACCTGCCTGCCTTGACAGTTCTCAAAGGAATGATGTCCACACCTCATTTAAGGTTTACTTAAATTACAGTACTTCCATCTTTAATATACAGGCTATGGCTCAGTGGCAACACATGTTTTTGACTGTGTTTTGTATAAAGCAATTTGCAACTTGAGCTTTAAAAGTGATTTAGAACTAAAGATTATTATTATTATTGGAAATGAAGGATCCACCCATCCTCCTTATTCACTTACACAAACACTAAAATGTAAATAAGCATTGATTTGGAGAGGAAACCATGATTAGGAATAGCGTTTCACCACGCTATTATACCCAAATGTCCACACACTTGAGCCTAAAACCCATCTCTTTCTCAATCATTATGATTATCAAACTTTTTTTAATCAGTTATAACAAGTTCCAAAAAATCTTATGTGTCACCTAATCTTTCAGCTTTTTCTTCATGAGATCATCATTTTCATTAGTAATAATAATAATAATGGATTGGATTTATATAGCGCTTTTCAAGGCACCCAAAGCGCTTTATAATGCCATTATTCATTCACTCTCACATTCACACACTGGTGGAGGCAAGCTACGGTTGTAGCCACAGCTGTAAATATGACTGTAAATATGGCTGACAGAGGTTCAGATACAGGTACAAATGTGCACGTGCAAGAGAGTGTTTTTACCCACCCCCCCTCAAAAAAAAAAAGAAAAAAAAGAAAAGAAATAGGAAAGAAGACCAGGAGCAAGAAAGAAAGAAAGACTCTAACAGACCTCTAACAGAAAATAGATCAATCTGTGACCTAAATCAGCCTCTGCTGGTACCTGCTGGACCTGCAACAACATTAATCAAAACTACAAAACTCTCCTAAACATTTATTTCATTTATGATAAAACTAAACAGTGTTATTGTGGGGGAGGGCTGGGGGTTGTGGTAACATATGCAAATACCTCCCGAACAGAAAACACAGCAGGGTTCATCCTAAGCTACAAGCCTCAGCCTGCAACTGTAGGGAAGCAAAATATAGCTTATGGAAAACACTTTACATTGACTTTATATATAAATCTAGTTTGACAAATTGTGCGGGAACAAAAGAACAACTGAGCACATGATTAGTTGTCAAGGTATTTTAATATACAAAGGCAAATTAAAGTATCTTCCATAAGTTAAATATTGTTTGTTTTATTTACTTAAAAAATGAATACCCTTCCTGAAATAACTCTGAATGGAATTTGTGTCTGCTTGTTAGATGAATGCGTAAACCACTGCACTGTGGAGACACCAAAATCTAATAATGAATGAATTTCATTGTTTGCTTGCACAAATCCGTTTATGTTCACACACTCGAGATTCTTGTCTCCAGCAGCTGTTAAAATAATTAAACCAATCACTGAGTTGCTTAACCACGTGCTCAAAATCACTTGTTGAATGCACAGCAAATTCTGTCACTCTATCACTAAATGTTTCAACGAATTACACCAAACACAATTACCTTAAATGAAGTGAAGAAAGCGAGTGCTGTTTCAGGCACAAAACACCTGCCTTCTGCCACACAACAACTTCTATTCAGCTCAGCGATTATTCAACACAGATTGTGCTTTAAGGCACTGTATTTAAGCCATCAGTATTCTCTCTTCTTCATCAGTATGCTGCTGCACAGCTCACATACGTACTATTAGTTTATGTTCCCCGCGGTGGAAATCATTATTGTCACTCCTCAGTCCCTGCTGAGCTGACCTTTATGCATCCATGTGATTGTGTAGGGATTGATAGGTGAGAGGCCCAAAGCCAAATATCAACTCGACGTATTTTTGTCCATTCCTCACTTATAGTCACATCTATCAGCTGGCTAGGTGAAATCAGATTGGTGTTCTTTCAATTTCTGGTGAAACAAACCATAGCGGACAACCAATGTGCCGTCCGTATAGATCATGCAATAGTCTGTTTGGGTGTCAAAGTGAATCTACACGTATCAGAGCTGCTGTCCCTCATCTGTTAACCTAGAGCCAATCCCTTATGTAATCCCCCACTTTGAACCCCTCCATCCCTCCTACAGTTACACTGTCCCCATACACCACCGTGCACTACCTTTAAACACTTCTCTGTGACTCCTGACTTCCCAAGCACCCTAAAAATACTCACCAGACAAAGATGATGGACAGTACTCATTTCCTACGGTGAACACAAGTCATGTTCTGGTTCAGGCTTTTAATAAAATAAATGAATCAAGCTTGTCTCAGTCAGTTGCACAAACACTTGAGATTCTTTACTCTGAGCACTTAAAAGGGCAGGCATGGACTGAGGCATCCAAGAGGATGGGGGATGGGGGGCTTAAATGAAGTCAAAATGTTGCAGGAACACCATTTATCTATTTCCTTCTTTAAAGAACATTTTCTATGTCAATGTCCAAAGGAAAACCAAAATAAACACGTAGTACAGATGGACAAACGTGTGATATGACTGCTGATAACAGATTGTGAAAGTCTGACTTCTGTCTTGAGAGGGAAGCTCTTGCTGCTTCTGTCTCTAATGGAAGAATTGTAATGACTTCACACAATAAGCAAAGCCAAATCACACGCCTACTCACATTAGCTCTGTGTCTTCAGGGAAAGTGAGAGAGCGGAAATAAAAATGAGCATAAATAATGCTGGGTTTATTTTGTACTCATGTCGCATTTCTGTGACATGCCTCTTTGCTCCTCAACCCATCCATCTCTTTTTCTTAGTCGTCTATAGCAGTTGGAATACTAACACTCAAGAGGTTAACCCGTCATGAACTCAAAAAAGACCTGAAACACCTGCAGTCACTCTAGTTTGCATAAAATACAGTAGATTTAACGTATTGTTTCAAATGTATTGTTGTTTCCAGATGTGGTGTTTTATTCCATTTCTGATGTAATCCAGTTACATGATGTAACTAAAACTTTTTTTTTCCAAATCCCACTTTTATTCGAGTATGGGAAATAAGGTAAATAATCTGTATGAATAATAGATAAATCCATACAATACATACAATTCTATTAATCTACATCAATTTTACTTTGGCTAATGCTCGCTCTCTCTCTCTCTCTTTCACGCTCTTTCTCGCTCTCTATTCATATATGGACATATATATATGTGTACACACAGTATATATGTATACTGTGTATATACAGTGTATATATATATATACATATATACTGTTTATATTGCAATAAAACTGGTGTGTTCTTTGTTCAGAATCCTGCATTTGTGGAGTCATTTCACCTGGCTGCTAACACAAATTCACATGTATCTGAGTCTTTCATGAAAAGGTACCTCAGCCTCAGAGATTCTGAGAATTTATTTTTAACAATAGCACATGAACAAATTTAATTACATACTGTGGTTATAAACAGAAACACTTTACAGAGCTTTTTCCTCAGCTCTGGAAAAAACTGTCTGTAAACTACAGCACAGCAAAATTTACGCCACCATGTGCAATCTGCGATCTTGAAGCCTTTGAAATGTTTGCTTTGAAGATGTGGACCAGGTCTGCCCACTTGCAGTCAGCTGCTGTTAATGGTGATAAATTTGCAAAAATTGCAAATTTGCAAAATTTGCAAATTTATTCCTGTCTTTAAAGAAAGAACTTTACACTAAATAGAAATTCACATTGACTGCTTACATTCTGAGTCCAGCCTGGATCGCATAGATTTGAAACAGAAATTCAGAAATCCCTCTACAAATTGTAGATGTTGCAGAATGGCAATTTGACTGCAAAATGGCATAGGCAACCTTGCTTTTACATTATGGAAATTAAACCAGAATACAACCAGCTGGCCACCAAGTCCTCTGCTGCACAGACACATGTGAGTGGGTTCGTCAGTGCAGAATGACTGATTGTAATCTGTTGACAATCTGTTTAGAAATAAAACAGCAACTTGCCTCTGTCTCAGAGTGACTACTGTCAGTCTGCAATAGTGTGACAGGTTGCCTCCCACCAGGGGACCTGTGCAACTGCCATGCAATCAAATGTGGTTCCCCAATGTCTGGGTGACCAGCTGTTCACTGCAGCCACTTGTAATTAGTCACCAAAAGCATATGTAAATAAATAAATAATTTAGCGCTGCCCTGTTTTCCCTCTAGTGAAGCTATTAATTAATTGTTTTTCAACCTGGAAAATATCATATGGCTAGCTTCAGTGCTTAAGACACAACAAGAACTTAAAAATGTAGGGAAAAAGACATCAACATAGCCAAGCACCAAGTTTCAAACTTGCCCTGTGTGCTCTGAGGGCCTGTAACTTGACAAATTTTAATAGTGAAATTTTTGCAGGCTTCACTAAAGTTATTTTCTGAATCAGCTGATATTAACAATCTAACCCAGTGTAACTGAAGTTGTTAGCAGAACATTAGAAGCTAAATTTTAAATCAACTGGCAAGCATATTATGTGTTCAGCTCAGGATAAAAAACATAAAAAACATATCATGGAAATACAAAACAGTTCCCAACCAGACTGCGATATCTTCATTTTGCTTGTTTAGTTTTATTGAAAGGCCAGAATACAAGCAGATTAGTACAGCTACGTACAACAAGTCCATCAAGGGCAATTAACTAGCAGATATTTTATTGACATATCACTGTCTTGTCATTCAGTGAAATTCCTGCTTGCTCTTCACCTTTTCTTTTCTCAGCCAAACCCTCCTTCTTTTTCTCTACTCTTCCATGTCTCTGTTTCAACTTTCAGCACTTTCTTCCAATTCTAATTATTTGTCTGTGATGGCAAAGTCCCACGTGAAACAAAGAAAGACATGAAGCAGGCACCTGTTATTCTTTCTCGAGGGAAACTTACCAATATGGGTGAGCTAATACTGTTCTGTCTGAATCAGTGTGTCACCACTGAAAAATGTGTATGACTACACTGATAAATTATTCACAGTATGTGTTGGCTTGAGCTGGCTCTTATGTTTTTGCCACAATATACTTTATGTGTATATATGATCATAAAAAGTGCACAGACAAGACTGAACTGCCTGACATACGCAGAAAACCTACTGAAATATTCACACATTGGCCCTCATGGCTATACTCCTATGCACAACTCATAATTCTTGTTTTGACTTTCAGGGGCACAAAGAAAGGAGTCACTGAGGGGAAAAGCATTGAGCCCCCTGTGTGTGAAGGGGAAAAGTGAATAGTACATGTGTGAAGGGACCCTCACTCAAGCAGAACCTGTCTGACAAAGTGAAGTAGACTAAAAGATTTCAAAAAACAGAACATTATGGCACAATCTAAAGAAACTGTTGTAAAACAAAGTAATTGACATCTATCTATGGAAAGGGTTACAGAGCCAGCAAACCACAGTGAGAGCCTCTACCTATTAATGTAGAAAGCTTTGAACAGTGGTGAACCTTCCCAGGTGGAGACCAGCATAGCAAAACTACTCCAAGAGTGCATCAACGACTTATTCAGGAAGTCACAAAAGAACCCAGAACAGCATGTACAGGGAGTGCAGAATTATTAGGCAAATGAGTATTTTGTCCACATCATCCTCTTCATGCATGTTGTCTTACTCCAAGCTGTATAGGCTCGAAAGCCTACTACCAATTAAGCATATTAGGTGATGTGCATCTCTGTAATGAGAAGGGGTGTGGTCTAATGACATCAACACCCTATATCAGGTGTGCATAATTATTAGGCAACTTCCTTTCCTTTGGCAAAATGGGTCAAAAGAAGGACTTGACAGGCTCAGAAAAGTCAAAAATAGTGAGATATCTTGCAGAGGGATGCAGCAGTCTCAAAATTGCAAAGCTTCTGAAGCGTGATCATCGAACAATCAAGCGTTTCATTCAAAATAGTCAACAGGGTCGCAAGAAGCGTGTGGAAAAACCAAGGCGCAAAATAACTGCCCATGAACTGAGAAAAGTCAAGCGTGCAGCTGCCAAGATGCCACTTGCCACCAGTTTGGCCATATTTCAGAGCTGCAACATCACTGGAGTGCCCAAAAGCACAAGGTGTGCAATACTCAGAGACATGGCCAAGGTAAGAAAGGCTGAAAGACGACCACCACTGAACAAGACACACAAGCTGAAACGTCAAGACTGGGCCAAGAAATATCTCAAGACTGGTTTTTCTAAGGTTTTATGAACTGATGAAATGAGAGTGAGTCTTGATGGGCCAGATGGATGGGCCCGTGGCTGGATTGGTAAAGGGCAGAGAGCTCCAGTCCGACTCAGACGTCAGCAAGGTGGAGGTGGAGTACTGGTTTGGGCTGGTATCATCAAAGATGAGCTTGTGGGGCCTTTTCGGGTTGAGGATGGAGTCAAGCTCAACTCCCAGTCCTACTGCCAGTTTCTGGAAGACACCTTCTTCAAGCAGTGGTACAGGAAGAAGTCTGCATCCTTCAAGAAAAACATGATTTTCATGCAGGACAATGCTCCATCACACGCGTCCAAGTACTCCACAGCGTGGCTGGCAAGAAAGGGTATAAAAGAAGAAAAACTAATGACATGGCCACCTTGTTCACCTGATCTGAACCCCATTGAGAACCTGTGGTCCATCATCAAATGTGAGATTTACAAGGAGGGAAAACAGTACACCTCTCTGAACAGTGTCTGGGAGGCTGTGGTTGCTGCTGCACGCAATGTTGATGGTGAACAGATCAAAACACTGACAGAATCCATGGATGGCAGGCTTTTGAGTGTCCTTGCAAAGAAAGGCGGCTATATTGGTCGCTGATTTGTTTTTGTTTTGTTTTTGAATGTCAGAAATGTATATTTGTGAATGTGGAGATGTTATATTGGTGTCACTGATTTGTTTTTTGTTAAGTTGCCTAATAATTATGCACAGTAATAGTCACCTGCACACACAGATATCCCCCTAAAATAGCTAAAACTAAAAACAAACTAAAAACGACTTCCAAAAACATTCAGCTTTGATATTAATGAGTTTTTTGGGTTCATTGAGAACATGGTTGTTGTTCAATAATAAAATTATTCCTCAAAAATACAACTTGCCTAATAATTCTGCACTCCCTGTAAAGAACTGCAGGCCTCACTTGTCTCAGTTAAGGTCAGTGTTCACGATTCAACAATGTGAAGGACACTGGGTAAAAGGCGGAAACCAGTGTTGACCAAAAAGAACACAAAGGCTTGTTTCACATTTGCCAAGACTTTCAGGAAAATGTTCTGTGGATGGTTTGTGTCCCATTACATATAAAACTAACACAGCACTTATTATTTTTAAAGTCACACCCACAGTCAAAAGGGGGGCGCAACCAACTGATAGATGTAGAGGGCACTTACTTTTTCACATAGTGCCGGTTAGGTTTGGATAACTTTAAATCATAATTGGAAAACTGCATTTTGTATTTGCTCTTCGTCTAATGTATATATATTTTGATGATGTGAAACATGCAATGGTGACTAAAAACTAAGAAATAAGAAAGGGAAAAACTAAACTTTAAACTTTCTAGACCACCAAAAGATAGGGATGCAGATTCATATTACAATCATATATTAAAACAATAATTTCTGCAAATACACTTATAGGTGTCCTTGCAGAAAGTTAAATTAGTAGATCAATACCATGTTTATGCATGTGCATATGGAGTTCAGTTTTCAGTTTTCAGTTTTATTTGTCATATGCAAGTTAGCACAGGGTCAACATTGCAATGAAATGTGTTTGACGAGCAGCAGTCACTCAGCAGCATGATACAGTAGGAGAAAATATAATAAAATAAAATAATAAAGAAAATAGAAAAATAGTAATAGTTCACGGCGGTCAATGACTTCCTAAATCTAATTATAATAACTTTATACAGAATGCATATTACATACTTTGCATACTAAATCATTCTAATGGCACGGGTGCATTTTTAGTGACGTAGGTGCATGTGTGCACATGAGCGTAACATGGATGATTGTGTATTTGTGAGAGTGCTTTTGAGCCATGTTCTCATTAAAAGAGTTGACAGGGTAATGTCCGAGTTGTGTGCGACAGGGGAATGAGGCTGGTGTAATGTGTGCCCAACTGAGGTGCACTCTGTGTGGGCAAGAGGACCAACAAGCTCAGCCTGTCTCCATCCATCAGCGCTGCAGTCTGCTCTGCAAAGTGGCACCTCCGCTGATGTACGAGAGGACTGCTGGATGACTAACGAGCAGACATACATTGATTTGGACACACACACACACACACACGCTCTCGCAAAAAGACTAACCGACACATAGTGCATTCCTACTCATATGGTCACACACATACACACTCTATTCTCCTCCTATTCACTCTGTTGCTTCTTTATATCCATGTCACACATATGAAACTCAGACATACAAGTATGCACTTTAAAAGAAATGCAATTTTTTTCTCACTCCAGGTCTTTCTCTCCCAACCTATTCAAAACACATACACACACCTGAAATACACACTTGCTGTCTGACCTGCTTGAATGTCACAGTATATTTATCACTGCAATCCCTTCTGATCTTCTTCTCACCAGTGAGCTCTGACTGATGTAGACGACTTGTTCCCTGATGACACTAACATCAAAGTCTGATTCATCAAATCTCTCCACTCTGGCACAGACTAATTAGCTCACTTCTTTCTTCTTTTTTTTTAAACACATTTGCAAGCGTGATTAACACAGGAAGACTGAGGAGAATATGTGGTGGGTGTAAATAAACCGATGGTCATGGGAATCATTACATACTCTTTGCAGTCAGAAGACGTGAAATGCTCTGGGTTACAAGTGCAGTAAGAGTGTAAGAAAGTATGTGTTTATTTATAAAGTGTCTTTCACCGACGCCCGGTTACAAATCACTGTACACAAAATAGAGTCAAATAAATAAGTTAATTAAATGCCATAAAAGCAATACAAAAACAAGTTATCATGCAGAATAGTGGGCGTCGATGGGGAAAAAGGGGTTTTTTGATGATCCATTGTGTGTCAGGAGTGATTCTTCGCGTATTAATCATCAGTTTAAATAACAAACTATTCTCATTTCTCCCTACATTTTATTGCAACTCATTCCTGATGCATTGAGGTGGATCGAATATCAGCAGTTAGCTAGACTGTTAAATCTGGGGATTCAGGAATAGTACTGTCAGGTGCTATTTATCTATTATCTAACACATACGCTGTTAGAGGATTGTTGATTAAAAAGATGATAGGCATCTTATTATGAAATAATGAATACTGCAGTGCCTGTGAATCAAACTTTAAGATGGCTTGGAAACAGGTCTTTGTTGTAGCTGAGTGACATCACAACAACATAAAACTATAACGTGTTACTCTAACTGCTGACACACTGAATTTTATGCAACTAGATTTTATGATGCTGAATAAAAATTAAACTTTTCAAACAGATGTTATGAAGAGGAAGGAACCACTTATATGTGGACCACTATAGGTCCAACACTGACATATATCTCTAAGAAGCTTAAAGAGTTTCTTTTTTTTATCGAATTTGTTCATTTTGAGGGGAAATCAGTGTGTGGTATATAAGTAAATCTGTCTGTTATTTACTTACTTCAAAACTGACTGCACCAGATCGACACTCATCTCAAATGTCCGTATGATACACTTCCAAGTCGGATATTAGCAGGAGACAGTGAAGCATAGAAAAGCCAAAAGGGGAGAAAAAGTTTGTTACAGTGAATTAGTTACTTTAGAAAGCTTAGGATTTAATTGATAACCACATCACCGGGTGAAAAGGTGTCTTTTCTATAGCTCCATTTGGGCCTAACTCCTAAATATGTTCTTTGACTTAATTTTGGAGGAATAAAATTGTTCAAATAATTTGTAAATCTGTTGTTGACATGACCTTCACAAAGTTATTACTTCTTTGCTATCCATCTTTCACTGTGTTTGCAAATCTTGCATAAAGGCCAGTATCCAACTGTCTAGACAGGATGCTGGTGCTGTTTCTTTTTCACTCTTTGAAATCACACTTCACAGCCAGATGTTACCTTTCTTTTACAACACACTGAGTCGACAAAAAACTGCCTATATGTGTTTTCATGCATAAAAAACAAAACTTAAATCCCTCCCACATCACCACTTCCTTTATGTGATAACAGTTGGTTTTTTGTTTGTTTGTTTGTTTGTTATCTTCTCTTGCCTCCTCTTCATTCCTCTTTTCATTGGGCCCTGAAAGACAGACAGCCAACTTGTGACCTGGACACACAATGTGTCTGTGATATGTTACATTACCCAGTGATGACCAAGTACCCGCTCACACACATACACCAAACATCTTTAATAGGGTAGCAACTCTGTATCTACTCATGCAAACACCGGATGGCATCCTGACAGTATTTATACAGTCACCCACATACGCACGTCCCTCCTTCTGTTCACCCTATCAAATAGATCCTTTTGCATCTTCCAGCATTTTCCACTGGGTGCTGGCCAACCACCTCCTTCCTACCTGGAAGCAAGAGGGAACCTAAACACAGAGACCCTTTTATATGCTCAGGTGTCTCAAATGTCACCATGATCTCAGGAGACAAAGAGCAGCCTCTTCGGGATTCCTTTTAAGTTCTTCAAATCTGAGCGCAATTTTTTTTTTGATCAGTGCACCTGCAGTTTCATGAGTGAGAAAATACCCTCTGAGTACAATAACTGTTTGAGATTACATATATTATATAAAATTCATGTTTGATGATTATTGTATTAAAGATTCTAAAGGACTTTTCCAATACAAAAATCTTTAAGGTCTAACCACAATGTACTTCTAAAGGAGGATTACAAAGACTAAGACAAAGACAAGTGTTGAATTCTTCTTAATTTCTACAGAGGAACAATATTCCACAATATATGCATGTTGAACACTAAGTTACTAGATATTTATTATTTTATAAGTAATTATTTTTTAGCATCATAAATAGCCAGCAACTACAATTCCTCTGTCCAGCCTTGGGTTGCATAATAAGACATTGTGTTGAATCAGTAACTACACTGGTATTTCTTTTGCATCTGCTACACTCCACTCACTGCCTATGTGCTGACAACCAAACTTGGACATGGTAGGTCTGAGTAGGCAGTGCACTGATACCACAAGGGGAAAAAAACAGAAATCAACATGAGATGATTAAGAAGTCATCCAAAAAAAGTCAGTGATAAGTAGAAAATCTTTCTGTCTTTTTGTTATGCCTGGATGGGTTCTCTCTGCATAATATGGCTTACTCTAACAGTCCAAAGGCATATTTGCTACATTAAATGGTGGCAGACAAATTAACTGTAGGTCTGAAAGGCATGTCTGCCTTCACTACATCCACACAACCTCCTCGGAAGTCTTCCTCTTTTTCTCCTGTCTGGCAGCTCCATATTCAACAACCTTTGTCAAATATATCCACTACACCTCCTCTTCACATGTCCAAACTGTCTCTACACCACCTTGCTAACTTTGTCTCCAGACTGCTCAACTTGAGCTGTCCCTCTGATACACTCATCCTGGTGAGTCCCAATGTAAATCTTACAACCTTCGACTCTGCCACTTCCAGCTCCACCTCATGTCGTTCTGTTTGTGCCACCGTCTCCAAAACATATATTATAGCAGGTCTCACTGCCATCTTGTAAACTTTCCTTTTCACTCTCGCCGCTATAATTCTGTCATGGTTTAACACAAGTAGGTAGCCAAAAATGCTGAGATATGTACTAACCTTCTGCAGATAACATTAAAAGTTAATTTACAAACCACACACACAAAACAGAAACCTAAAACTGCAAGGTTTATGATGGATGGATGGATGGATGGATGGATGGAAGGAAGGAAGGAAGGAAGGAAGGAAGGAAGGAAGGAAGGAAGGAAGGAAGGAAGGAAGGAAGGAAGGAAGGAAGGAACAGAAATTGCACCGCCTTGCAGCAACAGCTTCCTCCAGCTGGACAATGTACTCCACTGTGTATCAAAAACATCCCAGAAACTGATCGCAAACATGACAAAGACCCCACGGATGGTTTTGACTTCCAAATTCCCCACATCCAAAGGTGATCAAACATCCCCAAGTCCAAGCCATGTAATCGCTACACCCTACCCAGTGCCTATAGGATATGTCTGACAATGGTGGGGTGTCTCATGCTGCCTCAAGAAAAGATCAAGCTTTTTTGGCGACACAGGAGAAACAATAATATTAAAGTCAGGTTTACATTGGTAGACCAATGTATATCACATACAACATTTAATGATTTTTTTTTGTCCATTATAGTAAATATTACATTGCATTAAAAGTGTCCCAGTTCCAGTTAAAGTCAACAGTTAACGCATAAGCGACTCAGTACAAGCCAGTCTGGTTGAAAGATAAAGTGGGACAGAGGTTGGTCATTAGAGAAGGTGTCCATCCACCTGGCAAATCATCAGGCGATGTTGACATTTTACCTGTCAGCAGACCAAAATGACCCTGGAATCAATTGCTGTTGCACTCACACCATGTGTGACTCATTCAATCTCACACAAACTCTGAAGCGTTTCTGCAACTCGTTTTCAGACACGAAAACAAAAACATGGATGCTTGTATCATCTTAAACTCACACAAGAAAAATGAATAAATAGATCTGAAAAAAATAGGTAAGACATTACTTTCATACACACTAAAACACATGCACAGGAAGGAATCATCTTTTGAGTATAGAACACAAATGCAGACTGTGGCTGGAACCCATTTTAGCAAATGTGATTAGCCCAACACACGCCATCTCATTAAGAGATTGAATCTTAATGCCAGCAGTGTTTCAGTGTGGGAGCATTATTTGGAAAGAAATAAGCCCAGATGCTTATCAGTGTCTTGATATCTGCAGCCCATCAGCAGATATCAGGAGCACATCAGGGATTCCTAAGGAGTGTAGTATACATACTTATAATTCAAATACCTACACACACCATTCAGCTGTTTTCCTACGCATCTGTACGGTGTGGATCTACACACACACACACACACACACACATGCACACGCACACACAGCAGCATCTGTTTCAACATAAGTGCTTACTAATTAAACGATCAAAGGAACTTTTCTTTTATAAATCATGCGCTTTGTGCTGTTTGTGTGTTGGTTCATCACTTACCACGTGTGAATGTGTTTGTGAGTAACACATGTGTGAAGCCATGCGATTCTAAGTTTGTGAAGCCATACATCTACATCACACTGTGGACAAGTTGCAGCGAGATGCTGCATTTACACACTAGCTTTCATTTGTGGTCTAGATGGATCAAAACTATCCGCATTTGAAGAGTTTGCAATAGAAGATGTGATTTGCTATATTCAATTAAAACCAGACTTCAAAGTTTAACTTCAGTTACGCGTGAAGATTCATTAATTCAATTTTTTTTTTTTTTTAGATCAGTGACTTAAGTTTATGTATGTGTTGCTCAAAGGCTTCAAAGGTTTCTTGGGTAACAGAGCAACAAGTTAATGACCCCGGACAAACTACACATGAGAAGAGATCTAAAAACTGACTAACACCAGAAGTGGTGGCGGCAATTAGAGAATCTGACATTCAGATGGGCGTTGTACAGTAAGACACTTTTAAGATCACCGAACTCATGCACATTTCTACTCATTTTGTTGCTGTATTGCCTGATGCTGTTGTCTGTCTAGCTAAAATGTCTGTGTGCTTGCCTGCAGCTTTATATATATATATATATATATTTATATATATATATTTGTTTTTTTTAATCACCAATGCACAGACCCAGTGGGGGGTAAACTTAGGCCTGATAGACTGCTGCGCTTCCAATACACTAACGGAAACCGTGAAGAATAAGTGCAATTTTTTGTGGCTAGAAATTCAATTTGCACAAAAGTACTTCCATTATTTCAAAATCATCAGGCCTACCTCTAAATCAACGAAACGCTATTCTAATCAGGAACCATACATTTATTTTGACTCTTCACGACAAAAATTTGCAGTATTCTAATGCATCTACCTCTTTTTACACCTGCTTTTTTTTTACAATAAGTAAATTAAATCTGTAATTTAACCTACTTTTGCCCCTGTCTTTTGCTTTGTTAGGTTTCTGTTTTCTTTCTCCACCACTGGACATTAAAACACATGTTTTCTGACACGGAGGAGTATTTTTTTTCCAAAGCTCTCTTCATCTCACTTAAGCAAATTGTTTGAGGCTTTTAAATCATTTCATACGTGCAGCTGATCCAAAACTACTAAAGTGTGGGAGGCTGCAGTCGTGAGTAGATGTAACAACTTAACCCCTGCGACCTCAGTTGTCCTGCCTGTGCAAATAAAACGTCAGCATCCGGCTGTGGAGCCCCTCCTCTGACAGCTCCTCTTCCTTCTCTTCACACGGGACTTGACTGGCACAAGGAATGGATCCAGTGTTTTAATCTGTACCCATAACCATGCTGACACTGGTATGTGTGTGAACGAGTTGCATAGGTTTACTGCATAGCCTGTGTTTAACAGAGAGAATCAAAAGCCACCACAGCAGACAGTGAAATAAGAGCTACTTCCAGAAACCCTTGCTTAATCAGTGCACCAACACCACCTACACACTTCTACTGACAGGTGATCTGCACACCAAAAAGGGAAAAGCAGAGACGAATTTTTGAGGGTTGTCACTGTATATGAGTGCTCAAAAAGCTTTCTCTAAAAATATGACCACAACTGTTGGATGTGGATAATAGATACAGTTTACAGTACGTGTGTGTCATGTTGATAAACATCCTAGGATTCGTAAGAGCAATCCATCCATCCATCCATTCGCTTATCCTTTTCAGGGTCGCGGGGGGCGCTGGAGCCTATCCCAGCTGTCATAGGGCGAGAGGCAGGGTACACCCTGGACAGGTCGCCAGTCTGTCGCAGGGCTAACACACAAGGACAGACAACCATTCACACTCACATTCACACCTAGTGGCAATTTGGATTATCCAATTAACCTATCCCCACAAGTCTTGCATGTCTTTGGACGGTGGGAGGAAGCCGGAGTACCCGGAGGGAACCCACGCAAACACGGGGAGAACATGCAAACTCCACACAGAAAGACCCCGGCCTGATGGTGGAATTGAACTCAGGACCTTCTTGCTGTGCGGCAACAGTGCTAACCACCGTGCCACCGTGCTGCCAAATTGTGATAGTTTAGCTAGATCTTGACAGCTATGAGCAAGAAAAGCTTTGCTTGAATGTTAGCAATAATCCATGGCTAATGGAAACTGCATGAAGAAAGAGGAAGCTGGATGCTATTTTTTTTTAATCAGAAATTTTGATCATGAAGCATTTTCACACCAGAAAAATAACCAAAAAGGAAGAAAAAACAAGCTGTGGTCAGTAGAGGACTGGTTTGAATTTAAGAACTGCAACATGTCAGCTTTAAAATTGTCCCTTCAGGGCTTTTCCCAGTGCCACTCTCTGTAGAAAGAAGTGATGAAAGAACCAAGATCATGCAAGGGAGCAGCAGTTATTACATTTTTCCATTTTCAGCTGACAGTCTGCTGCTCATCTTAAAGAGCTCAAAAACTGCTGGAGCTACCAATAATGTCCTGGAGGATAGTAGCATTGCACTGTGTCTGCTTTTTCTGAACACTAGCACACATGCTTGTTATATTCTAACCTTTTCAGCTTTGTGTTCTTAGTCTTTTCTGCACACCTGGAGCAACAGGTGGTCACATTCAAAAAGTAACATATTCATTCCATTTAAATGTATCAACAACTGGCATAAGACCTTCAAGATAAATAAGGTTAAATCAAAAAGTGTTTACATGATTTTTTGACATGTTGGATGTTTAGAGGAAGATGCAAACATCTTCCATAGAGAAGAAGAAACCACAGAGAGTGATATATAAATGTATCATGACCCAAACTGATCATTATCATCAGCAGAAAAATCAATACAAATTTTGATATCTTGTGTGTTCACTTTTATCCCTGCCTAACAAAATATTTTACTGATTCAGCTTTCAGAGGTGGGGAACTCCTATTCAATCGGAAAGCATAAACATGAGATTCTAAACGACTTGTAGTGTTTAGTTCTGTGCTGCACAAGCATAAGTACTCACACAAAAGCGTGGTAAACAAAAGCCCATTCCCTCGGTCTTTCCAAAACGTTGTAGAGGTAATTCTGGAGCCGCCGGTAGCGTGCGTTTCTGCGGTTGCTCTGCGCGCTGTAGGTCAGCGGCTTCCCCAGCAGACTCAGGCGGGCGCCCTGTTTCCTCTCCGCTCCCACCGCACCTGCCGCGGCTGGAGACAGGAGACCGTCCCCGACACCCACAACGTTATTCATAGTCTGCCGTCCGCACTCCACATCTTTTAGTGGGTAGTCCTGCCCCCGACGTCCAGTCGAGGTCTTTAGCCAGATCCCGCTGCCGCCGCTTTCGTCGCCGGTATGACTTCGCGGCATGGCATAACTAGCGCAAGCGTGGAGTGCGCTGGGAGACCGGCAGGCATTCACGTGTGGCCAAGTGCTTTTGGGCCAGAGGGTGTGTGGCTACTTTGACTTTCACTACACACTAAGTACAACAAAGCAGTGGATGAAGAGTTAAATAACTAATCTATTGGCTGAACAGTTTCACGGTCTGGCTTGGACACTTTGGCCATCTGCGCGAAGCTGAAGAAGAGTTGGGTTATGAAGGTGTGGATCCATCGATACATTTGACGGGGGGGAGGGTTCTCCCACACTCTCTTTGTTACTCAACTCACTCTCACGCCGGTTTGGCTCTTTCTGGCAAAGTGTGTGAAGCCTGCCGGTGCTCTGCTAGTCATGGTGCTCTTTTACGCATCAGACGGGAAGGGCGCAGCACCACCCGCGCCACGAGATTATTAGATGTCGTAAATCTGGACTTGAACGATAGCAGATTTTCAATCTGGGTGATAAATGTTAACCGAAGAAACGTCAAGAGAGATATATATGCACCGATGACGCAGATTTTACGCAGGTGATGAAACTGCCCAATAACCCCCCAAAGAGTGATCACTGTGCTTGGTTTATGTAAGAAAATGCATCAAATAGCAAAATAAAGATACCTTATCTACAGCTAATAACATAGTTTCTTTGAAACGCTTCTACAAAGAAAGAAAGTCCCTCTGGGGGTAAGACTTTCAGAGGAAGTTAACTATGAAGTAGTAGCCTGTAAAGGGAAATACTAAAGAGTGTACAAGGATTAACCTACACACATATGCCTAAATAAAACTTGAATGACTGCTTACACTTAAAGGAGAATGAACAGCACATTAACATTATTACATACTAGGAGAAACAGAGTTTACAGTAAACAGAACTGGACTCAGCAGCTGTAGACAAGATGGTCCGCTCGGTCCAAAACTATTTCCGCCCAAAACAGAATATGCTTTGCTGGTAACAGCTGCGTCACGCTCTTCCCTACTGACCGATCACGTGACCCGTGGAGAACTACTGCCTTATTTTCCACCTTTACTGGATACATCCAGTTAAATGTACACGATGTGTTCTCGAAAAAAAAAAACATGAATTAGGCTTGAATTTAAGAGCTGTAATTAATTATTTATTTAATTGCTTGCTTGCCATAATAACTTAAACAACTCCACTTCGGTAGCCCTGAAGCTGAATGGTTTTTTACTCTAAACCTTCTATCTGATCACTTTTCACTAACTTCTTTTGTATTTAATTACAACTAAGTATTTTCAGGCCCAACTTAACAGCTTTTGTATTAGTAATAGTTGTAGAAGTGATGGCCATCAGTTTCCACCACGTTAGCTAGAAAAACAATACAGTTATTATTCGCGTACATGGCTTGTTCCAGTTCCAATCCAAGCCTGACCTCTAGTGGTCAATCATAGGACGTACGGGGGTTACCCACTTCATGGCCTGCGCCACAGCGTCTATCTAGACCAGGGGTAGGCAACTCCAGGCCTCGAGTGCCGGTGTCCTGGAGGTTTTAGATGTGTCCATTATCCATCACAGCTTATTTAAAGGGCTAAATGACTCCTCAGCATTTCTTGAAGTTCTCCAGAGGCCTGGTAATGAACTAATCATTTAATTCAGGTGTGTTAACCCAGCGTGCGATCTAAAACCTGCAGGACACCGGCACTCGAGGCCTGGAATTGCCTACCCCTGATCTAGACGTTCTTGAATTTTCTCATGAATATTTCCATTTTATCGTGGTTTTGACTTTTGATTGATTTGATTGAGCATACATGAAGACATTTTCTTTCTTTCTTTCTCTCTGGTTTATCCCTATCAGTTAAAGTGTTTTATTCATATTTATTTTTTGATATAAATCATGGCTGGAGGAATGATTTAAAAAGAGGAAAATGTAATTTCATGTTCAATTTTTTATGAATATACACTACAGGTCAAACGTTTTAGAACACCTAAATTTTTCCAGTTATTTATTGCAATTCCAGTCGTAAAAACCCATGAATGGATAGCTTGAAATGGTACAAAGGTAAGTGGTGAACTGGCAAAGGTTAAAAAAAGGGTAAGTTTACCCAAAAGTGAAAAATAATGTACATTTTCAGAATTATACAAAAAAGGCCTTTTTCGGGGGACACATAATGGGTTAACAATTTAAAGCTGTTCTGCAGCAATAGACGTTGATCAAGCCTTAAAAGCTGGTCTACTAATTCCTACAGGTGTTCCAACTTTTCTGGATTACTTACAAGCGCCTCTGTCTGCATAAAAGCAGTGTTGGAACATACTGTGGTACCATAGCCTCGTGAGCATCAGCTGAACAGTATTGTACTGCAGAAAGTTGTGTGTTGCTACCAAAATGGCGAGAAAAAGACAATCAACAATGGAAGAGAGACAAAACATCATAACATTTAAAAATGTAGGTCAGTCCTACAGAGAAATTGCAAAGAATCTCAAGGCGTCAGTGAGTACAGTTTCCTTCACCATCAAAAGGCACTCAGAAAATGGGGCAAACTCTGACAGGAAGAGGTCTGGCAGACCCAAAGCCACAACTGAATCAGGGGACAAGTTTCTAGGAGTTAACAGCTTGCGTGATAGGGGGCTCAACAGCTTCAAGCATAGCTTAATAGTGGTCGTAATAAGCAAGTCTCAGTTTTAACTACAGAGAAGACTTCGAGCTGCAGGTTTGACAGGATGAGTTGCAGCAAGAAAGCCATTCCTAAGATGCCAGAATAAGACAAAGAGGCTTGTCTGGGCCATGAAAGACTGGAAGAAGGTATTATGGACTGATGAAACAAAATTTGAAATCTTCAGTTCATCACACAGGATCTTTGTACACCATTGAGTAGGCGACAGGATGGTTCCACAGTGTGTGGCATCAACTGTCAAACATGCAGGAGGAAGTGTGATGGTCTGGGGCTGTTTTATTGGATCCAGGGTCAATGACTTGTACAGCGTGAGAGGCACCCTGAACCAAAACAGCTACCACAGCATTCTGCAGCGGCATGCAACACTCTCTGGTCGGCCCCTAGTTGGTCAGGGGTTCATCCTACAGCAAGATAATGATCCACAACATAAGTCCAAGCTATGCCAGAAACTTACTTAGGAAAAAAGAACAAGACAGTAAGCTTGAAAGTATGGAGTGGCCAGCATAGTCTCTCCCATCGAGCTGGTCTTGGGACGAACTGGAAAGAAGAGTGAAAGCAAAGCAACCTACATGTGCCCCACATTTATGGTAATCTCTGCAACAGATATGAGAAGAGCTTTCGATTTTTATTGTAATGTGCCACCGGGGTGTTCAGCTGTTATATCTGCCAAAGGTGGCTACTTGAGTCAAAGGTTTAGAATAAAGTTTGGTTTCTAAATTGATTCCATGATTTCTTTTTTAACTCTTATTGCTTATTTGTACTATGCTTTCATTTCAGAGCTCAATGAGACATTAAACTGCATAATTTTCAATAAAAACCTGAAAAAATTGGGGTTTTCTAGTGTATATAGATAACACTTCTCTTTTCAATAAATAGATTCGAAACTACTGCCAGCTAGACTAATGCTGTTTACTGTACACTGACTAATTTCAGTCATTCGGCTCTGTGAACAGAATTTGAGACCAGGTTTGTTTCTTCGTGCATTTGGGGGTTAAAATTCAAACTGCTTCATTTTAAGGGTTTTTGTGACGATGTGTCACTTTCGACGCCTAACCCAAGGAGAGCTGTGCGCGGTGTTAAGAGTATTCAAGGATTAATCGGTCCTTTGAGGATCACTTTAAGTGCTCCGCTGTCTTAACTGGCACGACTTCAGGACCAAGGACAGCGAGACACAAATTTTACATTGGTCGATGACAACGTAGATATACATAGATATAAAGAGAGAGAATAGATGACCTATTATACTAGCAGCATTGGTTGTGTTGCAAGCAAACAGTGACGATAGGTGAGAGAGCGATCGAGAGGATGGTGGCTATAGTCGGTGACAGAGTGTGTATAGAGAGAGAGGGAGAGAGAGACAGTGCAACGGTTGGGATTAGGTTTATATTCTGGAGGTTGGACGGGATTACGCAGCGCAATTCCCCGTGCTGCGCGGTGCTCTCTGGGATTCACCACACGGCATTTCTCAGTTTCCACGAACTGATCGACGATCCCTCCCACACCCCGCGGTCCTCCTGAGATACACTAGCTATATGGAAACATGGCCAACGTTCCGCAGATCGTGAAAATTGGGATTTCACTGAAGATGCTTCCTAACAACACAGCCGTGTACTTCAAATCCGACGGGACCCGGTTCGGACAGACCCGAACCATCAAGCTTCTGACCGGGTCGAAGTACAAAATCGAGGTGGTTGTTAAACCAGGAGCGGTCGAGGCCACGTAGGTAGCCCATGTGGATTTTCCTGACCAGGTCATAACCCAACCAAACTGCTAGGAAACCTATTAATCCAGGGAGGCAAATATCACGTCCAGATCACCATATTCTAAATCTATATTCTATTTTTGGAAACGCAAAGATCATTTCATTTATCAAAGAGCGTCGCTGACATATTTTCAGGCATTCAGATAAACGTTATTGGAGGATGGCGATAAAAGCTCAGAAAGCCTTTCAAATAATGAAGATTTTTCCTTCTGTCTGATTTGCTATTTTTGATGATATTTTCCCTTTAAATAATTATTTCTATAGCGACCTGTGGGGTTGTATGACGTTGTTTTACGAATATTTTATTAATCCTCCCTGAATTTACTAAATATTGGGACTTCTTTGTCGTATTGTTTGTTTCTGATTTAATGTATTTCCCATTTAAAGCGAAATAGCCTGCACTACAGCACCACTGCTTTTCTGCTTCATCTGCACTGAGAGTAATTAGATACATGTCTTTGTTGTAACTGACCAAGGATAAGGCAGACGCACTGATACCACTGACTTTAGCAGATATGCTGAAGAGAAGGCAAGTGCAGATTTTAAACCTGCAGTCGATTACAACGATGTTCTGATGGTCTCTGTATTTTAGGCTTGATTTTGATTTTCAAGCCTAAAATACAGAGAGCCTAAAACAACACACCCCTTTTCCTCTTTTAAGTAGCTTTCAATAATAATAATAATAATAATAATAATAATAATAATAATAATAATAATAATAATAATAACTGAATTAGAAGCAAGCCTTGCTGGAGCGCTCAACGGGGTAAAGAGACTGTTTCCAAGTTCAACGTTCAAAAGTTGGATTTTACGTGGAGCACATAAAGGCAGCATAAACCCCAACTGGCTGCACGTCAAATCCCCCGCAGATTAGGACTCCAGTGTTTGGGCTTTGTGGCACCGCCCTCCTGGGATTTGCCTACAATTCATGATTATGTAATGTGAGTTGTCGTACTCGCATCTCCCAATAAGGATTAGCGTCGGATATTTAACTACCAGGATGTAAAAACATCACTGAAGGAGCACTCCAATATAAAACTAGGTCACACACGCAGTGATGCATAGGTGGTGTTGAACTGAATGTGGGGCAAGCCAGTGAAGCCCAGCTGTAGCCCTATTTCACCAACAGATTTGTCAACACAAGGCTCTCTCTCTCTCTCTCTCTCTCTCTCTCTCTCTCTTCCTCTGATTTTCTCTCTCCCTCCCTCTTTGTGTAAAACTATTTTCATTCATGCATTTCATACCTTTGCTGTTTTGTGATGATTCTATTTTTGCTGTGTGATCTGGTCAATGCAGGTCAATGAGCGTGGGTGGGGTGACCTTCCCCCTGGAGCAGCAGTCTAAAGACCCACAGTCTGTGGTCTATACTGGCCTGTACGAGACAGAAGGTGTGGCACATACCAAAAGTGGAGAGAGGCAACCAGTTCAGGTCAGCATACAGGTATGGATACACTGTGCACAGCACAGAGGTGGAAGAACTGTTCTCGTGTGTTTAGGAATTATGTTTTGATATGAGCTGGTAAAGAAACCTGATGAAGAGCTTCCCTGTTCCCAGTAAGCTCTTTAAAAAAAATTCTAATTCTTTAACGATGGTTTTATCATTCATGTATCTTCAATTTGGATTTTGGTTCTCTTGATTGACTTTTTATCAGTTTTGCAAGTCATGTTTACAGTTCCACTCATTTTAAGACGTTAAACATGGTAGTGTTTTGTGTTTTTCATTGTAGCAACCAAGGCCCTTTTTGGCTCCAGAAATAACCAGATCATCTATTTATTCTTAATTTGGATGCATTTAGACTACTTACCTGGTCTTCTTAATATATCTCTAGATCCTCCACCAGCTTTGTTGTGTCATATCTTACAATTACTTCAACATAATAATAACTGTGGCACACATTTTTACTGAAAATAGGAATAAATGGGATGGAGACAGATTAAAATCAAAACCTGCTGATAGAAAGATTTGGTCTTCACCAGCCCTTTAATCACCAAGTGATCTCATCTGTGTTCAGCCACTTCACCTCATCTATATCTGTGTTTCATAATGTTCTTATAATCCTGAGATTAATGTCAAGTGATGGTCTTACCATGCCTGTTTATGTTGTCATGGTTCTGGTTCTGGCAGTGTTTCTATGGTTACAGAGTATCTTGATAGCCTCATTTTTTTTATCCAAGGTTACCAGGTAGATGATGAATGTTTTGAGGGTGGAAATATAACCTATTTAGGGTTTCAACTCTGCTCTGTCTTCCAGTGAACAGTAAAAATATCAAGTATTGAATTTCCTGGAGCCCATGGTGATGTTTTATTCTTAATCAGCTTTGCGAAACCCAGAAATGTCTCTAATGTTCTAACACAGGTGGCTAAGAAATAAACCCAAAAAGGTTAACAGTGACTGCGGTCAGTTGTGTGTTAACAGAGTTTGTTAATACACTTGGATTAAGATTGGAACTTAACACTGAACTAATAGAAGTAATTCTGTCAAACTTTCTACTATGTTTTATGCAAATGAGGACCCAGATGAAGGACACATGAGGCAGGAAAACACCAAAATCCCAGTTTAATGCTAAGCTGATTCAAACTCACAATAAGCCAAACGGAGAAATCAGGAATCCAAGAATACAGATGGACTGACAATTTACACAGGACATACATATTCATGTGTGTGTGGGTGTGTGGGTGTGCAGAGAGTAATTGAATAGACAAGACTAATTAAAGAAGGAAAGACAATCACAATGGAGGGAAAGCAACCTCATGATATACAGTGAGTCTCAGCTGGTATGTCCTTGATTCCTTTCCTGGCGTTCTCAAGTCTTAGGCCCTTATATGCCTGAGGGAGAAACATGACATGTGAGGAGTTGAGGCATTTAATCAAAAAGAAACATTATGTTAAAGTGATTTTAATGATGTGTGGCACAGCTGCATCACCGGTCCATTGATTTGTGATAGCCTGATACAGTATTTTATGAGCGTAGGAGTACCTAAGACTACTTTTATATTTACACCTACATTTAAGCATATTCACAACTTATATATTATATATTTATATCATATCTCAGTATTTGTGTAATATTACTGTTGTGATCAGAAGGCTATATATATTCATCATGGTCATGAATGTCATGTTAATTTTGAACTTTTAATTACTTTTTCCAGGGTGGATTGATTGTAAAGCATATGTCTTTAATGACTTCAAAAAAACAACAATTAGATGCACAAGTTTAATCATCTCTGTCCTTTTCTCACTCCACATGCCACTGCCATTCTTGTTAATAGCCATCGATTACTGTAATTTACTTCTTTTCGGTCTTACTCTAAAATCCATCCACAAGCTCCAACGCATCCAGAACTCTGCTGCCCATATTATCACCAGGACCCCTTCTATCCATCACATCACTCTTGTCCTGCAGCAGCTTCATTGGCTCCTGGTCAAATATCGCATCAATTTCAAAATACTTTTGTATACGCTTAAGGCAATTCATCATCTCTCCCTTCCATATCTCTCTGATTTGGTTCAGATCACCATCCCATCTCGGTGTCTCAGATCTTCTTCTTCTCTTTCTCTCTCTGTCCCCTCTCCCCGTCTTGCCCATCTTTCCACCATGGGGAGCAGGGCTTTCAGTTGGTCTGCTCCTCGACTCTGGAATTCCCTACTTCCTGATTAAGGAAATATCACTTTCTTCTCTCTTTAAGTCTAGACTCAAAACTCACTTGTTCAAATTTGCTTATCCCACATAACCTTTCTACTCTGCTATTTTAAATTTGTTTTATGTGTTGTGCTGTGTACAGTGTCCTTAAGTGTTCTGAAAGGCGCTTTCAAATAAAATGTATTATTATTATTATTATAAGTTTGAATTTATTTATATTTTCTGTAATCCACACAGAGTCAAAAGTATATATATAAATTCTTCTCTTGTGTCCTCTACCAGAGGCCTGGGAGCTTGAGGGTACTGCGCAGTATCTTAGCTGTTCCTTACTGCGCTCTTCTGGACAGAGATCTTGGATGTTGTTCCTGGGATCTGCTGGAGCCACTCACCTAGCTTGGGAGTCACTGCACCTAGTGCTCCGATTACCACTAGGACCACTGTTACCTTCACCCTCCACATCTTCTCGAGCTCTTCTCTGAGCCCTTGGTACTTCTCAAGTTTCTTGTGTTCCTTCTTCCTGATGTTGCTGTTATTCTGTATCGCTACACCTATCACTATGGCCATCTTCTTCTGCTTTCTGCTTGTCTACCACCACTATGTCTGGTTGGTTTGCCACCACCATTTTGTACGTCTGTATCTGGAAGTCCCACAAGATCTTAGCTCGGCCACTCTCCACCAAAATCTATCTCAATTTTGGTAGCCATAAACAAGATCCTGGCATTATTATGGCTGGATATTTGACCACTGTTTGTGACAGAGTTGGTAGAGTTCATTTAAACTGGTTTGTTTGCTGACATGGACTGAGCTTTGATGTGTGTTTCCAGTTATTGTCCTGCTGGAACACCCAACTCTGTCTAAGTTTCAACCATCTAGCTGTTGATTTGAGGCAAGGTTGAAGAATTTGGAAGCAGGTCTCCTCCTTCTTTATTCCATCAATTTTGTGCAATGTACCAGTAATAATGGCAGCAAACGGCCCCCAGATCATGATGTTACCACCACTGTGTTTGACGGTTGCTACAGTGTTCTTAGGTTTGAAATCCTCATCTTTATTCCTCAGAACATACCTCTTCTCACTGCAGCCAAAGTAGCTCAATCTTTATTTTGTCCTATCAAAAACTTTTTTCCAGAAGGCAATCCGCTTGTCCATATAGGCTGAAGGTGTTGGATTTTCAATTAAATTTCAAGGGGCAGGTCTGTACCCTCTCGCTCCACAGTGACATAAAACTTTTCACTGTGAACAGTGATGCTGGTTTTCCAGCAGTTTGCAGTTCATGGCAGGCTTGAGCCTTGGTAGTAGTTCCTGAACATCTCAGTCAACTTCCTCTCATCTCAGGGTGACAGTTTTGGGTATTGGCAAAGTAGTGACAAATCCAACTAAGTTTTAATATATAGAATTGTTTCAACAGGTGATCTTGGACTCTCAAATGGAATCGCAAATCTCAAGAAGACCTTCTTTCTTAGACTTCAGTGAGCTCCATGGACTATCCCATTGTTTTGAATATCCAGTGAGTGCTGTCAAACAAATAGTTTTTATGCTGGCAAATAAGAAGTTAATCGGCCTTAGCCTTTGCCAAGTTAAGACAGTTTAACTTAACAGGTTAAAGTGATAACTTAAAGAACCGTCAGCACCCCATGTATATATTTTATCACATGCACTGCCCACTCAGTCACAGCTTTTCATGCACCATGGATAAAAACACTTCCCTGAAGATTCACTTTGTATCTTTAATCGCAGCTTCTCCAGCATCCTCCGCTTTCCTTGCTCAAGTTCCATTTTAGAAAGTGTGACATCATTGAAGATGGTACATTTTTCTTTCAGCAAGCAGCACTACATAGATTTTTATGGCAATGAGAACACCTAATGCTAAGATTTTACATGAAAATACATTAATATATATTAATAAATTTAAAGTTTCTGGTTTTCTGGCAGTAAAATGAAATATAAATACATTATGAAATACTGTGTTATTTGTGTCTACATACATTTATATGTGTGACCCATCTGTTGAGTTCACACGCTGAGGCCTATGGGATGATCTGGTGTGTGTGTTTGGAAGTGTGTGTGTGTGTGTGCGTGTGCGTGTGCCTGTGTGTGCATCCATC
The DNA here is from genome assembly GCF_057381845.1 of Rhamphochromis longiceps. Classification (NCBI taxonomy): domain Eukaryota; kingdom Metazoa; phylum Chordata; class Actinopteri; order Cichliformes; family Cichlidae; genus Rhamphochromis; species Rhamphochromis longiceps. The sequence goes on along the minus strand of NC_140569.1, from coordinate 9,071,773 downwards.
TGTGCTGTCAGTATGCTCCCTTTTCACTGCATCTTCAAATGATTTTACACATGATGCAACAGGAGTCTGTGCCTTTATAGAGAGAGTACCCATGCATGTTCCAGTCTACCACACTGCATGTGCTCTACATCATTGTGTGCGCCAGTGTATGCACACAGTGGTACATCTGCTTCTGCTTCAGTTCACAGAGGCGGGAATGTTTGAAACGGTGTGGCAGGTGAAGTACTACAACTACAACAAGAGGGATCACTGCCAGTGGGGAAACAGCTTCAACAGCATTGAATACGAATGCAAACCCAACGACACGCGTACGCTCATGTGGGTCAACAAGGAGATGTTTGTGTGATGGTCTGAAAGATTTTTTTAAATCATCTGCATGTTGTTTTGAAATGAAGACAATTCTGTGGTTTTACTCTGTTTTCTGTCTGTCTGCAATCTGCCAATATCGGAAAAACTAAAGGTATTTGAAGAGAAAATGCAGGATTTCCCTCCATTATGCCCTCAAGAATGTGTTCAGGCTCCTGCTAATTCATTTCTAATGGTTTGAAATATAAAATGCAGTGATGTTTCCAGTCTTTTCGCATTTATTGAGGCTAAAATTAAATGAAGTTTTATGAGGCAAATATTTTTTTTCACATGCAGTTTTTTTGTGACATCTGGTAAACCCCAAGTGTGACAAGAGTTACATGTATGTACATTGGTGTATGTGTGTGAGAGTGCCTGTGTGTTTAGTTACAGTATCTGTTTACATATGGTGCTTGTACAGACGTGCATGTACTTTGAAGCTACTGAACGTCTACAGAGAGTTTCATTTCAAAATCCAAACTTTCCACAAAAGGAAACACAGAGCATTCTAGTGTGGTTAAAGAAATTCTTCAGACATGCCTAAAAATGAATTACATCATTCTCTGTCTGATTTAACAAGTGCAGTAATTTATACAAGAATCAAAACAACTGTTTCTGTCACTGTAATATAAATTTAGAATTCAGTTCGGTTCAATTGAATTCAGCTTCATTTATGCTGTGCCAAGGCTGAAGGCTGTTCTTATTATCCAAACAGCTGTTTTGTTGGTGCTGTTGCCATTTTAAGTCATTATTGACTGCTTCTATGCAAACTTTGGTTAGTTGTTGTTACCCAAAATCATAACTGTCTTGTTTGATAAATGTTTTCAGCCCATATCATTTTGCAATGGATTGCACTTGTGAGTCTTGTGAGTCAGCAACCATGAAATTATCGAAACTTTGCTGTCACACTTCGAGTGATTTTTAAATAGTCCCAATTTTGGAATGAAACCCTCAGGGTAGTGTTGTGGATCACTGTGTTTTATCATTTGTGTAATACAGTGTGGCAAATAGGAGTTTTGGATTTGGGTGAAGTTGTGCCCCTGTCTAGTGTATGTTTATTCTCTCTACCTCTAACAGTGGTCCTTGCCACGGATATTTGTGCATAAAGACAAATAATTTATTTGGAATATTTGGACCATTTTGTTCTATTTAATGTGGTAAATATATGATATTTTAAAAAATGTATTTTTGTACAGTGAGTGGACCATGTGAAATGTTTTTACGTTACTGTGTGTACTTTGTAGAAATGACAACTATTTTCAATTAAATACTTTACTTACCTATGCAAGAAATTGGTGTCAAATGTGATGTTAAAATTTTTCTGTGGTGAAGTTTATATTCAGTATTGTTCTGACCTTTTTTGTGATAGTGTTGACTGTTTACATTGTAGACATTAAAATGAAAAATCTTTTTGCGTGGCACACTCATTCTGTGCTATGTTTAAGATTAGGAATAAAACTTTGTTATGCAGCAATAAGCTTATGTTGCTGGTGGGGAGCGGGGGGGCTTTGCTTAATGGACGGAGCATTTCTTCTCCAATCTTCTCTTTTCACTTTCAGTGTGTTTTTCCCACTGTCACTAAGTGCTTCGTCATAGAAGTTTGTGTTATTATTGGTGTTTCTTTCTAAAACTGTAGGGTCTTTACCTTACAATATAATAGACCTTGAGGTGAATGTTGTCGTGAATTGGCGCTGTATACATTTTTAAAAAATGGAATGGAATTAGGAACAAACAAAGAATCCATGCACATCCTCCGAAAAAAGTATAGTACAGAAGAAAATGGCTGACACAAAGGAAACCATACTGCAGAATCACATTATGTGCATACTCGCACAAAACATATTGCTGTTGTTTGGGTCATGTTTATAGGTGATTTATTAAGGCGTTTGGGGATAAATACAAGGATAAGACAATCTAGAAACAAGCACATTGTCAAAAAGAAGAATTTTGCATAAACAACATGAAATCATAGACCCATTCTGTCTAAGTGGTTCAGACTATTGGTGGTGTAAATGTGAGGGGGTATTTTCTTGGGATACCTTGGGCTCCGTAGGACCACTAAGCCTTATTTAAACACCACACTCTACCTGAGTATTACTGCTGACCATGTCCATCCCTTTATGACTACAGTGTACCCATCTTTTGACATCTTGCTGCTTCCAGCATGATAATGTACCATGTCACAAAGGTAAAATCACCTCAGACTATTTTTTTTTAATGTGAAATTAAGTTTGGTATGCTTATCTGGTCTTCACACTCACCAGCTCTCAATCCAGTATTGCACATTTGGCAAGTGGTGAAACAGCAGGTGCATATCAAGGAGATTCAGTAGGTGAATCTGCAGCAACTGTGTGAAGCTACCGTGTCAATATGGAACACAATCGCCGAGGAATAATTCAAGCACTTTAGGGCATTATAGCAAAAATGAACTCCATGTAAAACTTGGATATACTGAGGTTCAGGAGACGAAGGCTAGATTGGCCACTTCTTGTAGTACAGTCATAAAGCCAGTTGGGGGAGCACGTGCACAAACTTGTACTCGAAGCAGGAATACAAATAAATAAATAAATCGATAGACCCAGCAGTTCCCGGATGTACAGTACTGCTGCACCTCCCCCCCTTCGACTTTTCTCTCCTCCCCTCCGCCACCGCCTGCTTGTCAAACCGAACCTCCTCCTCCGCTTACTGTCCCCTCCCAGCGGGTCTCCCTCCCTTCAGCCACTGCAGTGAAAGCCTCGGTGAAGGAGAGAGAAACGGTTAAGAGATCCTGAACCTGGGTGTAAAGCCAGGACGAGAGCCGAGAGCACCTACAGCGTATTTTTCTTGTATTTCTCGCCACAGCTCGGCGGCCTGCTGACTTCTGCTGTTGTAACCTCCTTTTCCGTTCACATCGCTTGGATTTCATCATCCGACCTGCAAGATGGTAAGCAGCAACGACTCTTATTTTCAACCTCCGCCGACTGGTGAACACACCAGTGGACAGGCCTGTGCTTTAATGTGTCGAATATAGCTCAGTTTTGACAGGTTCTCGCTCGTAGCGAGCGTTCCGCTTTGAGTGAACGGTCGAAAAAACGTAGAGCTGTGGCGAGAAGGAAACGCTTTTCTCACCCACTTTTGGCTCCCTGTCGCGCTCTCTGTGCAATACCCCAGGGCTGACAGTAGCCTGCAGCTTGTGGCCCAGATATTTTTTATCCCTTCTCGACATAGCCTACACTCTTATTAGCAACTAGGCCTGTGCAAATGAGTTTTCGAAACAAAAATACACGCTTATTAAGCCTAGGCTGGCGACTATTTGTGGCACATTTCACACAGCAGACAGGAAAATGTAACGGCTGCTTATGTTAGGTCTTTGCTCCTACTATATCGCACTGCATTCAAATATATAACATCCATCTCGGTGTGTTTTCTAGATAGCATGGCGCTGTGTTGATGGTTGCAACATTGTTTCGTCTGAGCCACTAAACTGTGATAAGTGCAATAATCGGCCGAGGCTACATTTGTATCATTTCTACCTGTGGTTGTAGAGGAGGCTTCCATAGTAGGCCACAGGCTTGTTCCTGCAACACACACTTCATACGATTGTTTGGTGTACGTGTGTGCCTATACATCGAGGATACATCGAGGGATATATATATATATATATATATATATATATATATATATATATATATATATATATATATATATGACTTGCTTCTAAAAACTGTAACCCAAATGCTTTTTACAGTAGGGTTGTTAAACATGTGGCCCGAGGACCAAAAGCAGCCAACTAGAGGGTCCAATTCCACCCACCGGATAGCTTTGCAAAGACATTAATTACTCTCTTTATTTCAATAAAATGCACTGCAGTTCTTGGTCTGGCGACGTGATGCCAGCATTACTACACAGGAGAAATCATGTATGCAAAATAGTGGAAGTATTTTTAGATATAGCCAAATTTTTACAATTGTAAATGCATAAAATGCTATTTTTTTTTTTTGTCTATTTACAAAAACTGGACATGTAAGAGTTTTGTGCCTATTTTAGATCCACTGTGATCTGTGAATTGTAATGTACATGTAATGACGGTTGGACCTGCCAAATATAGTAAAATGGATGTGTTGAAATTCATTTGTTTTTACGTATTTATCTTAATTACACCTTCATTTTACAATTGATGGTTCATCGAATGTGAAAAAATGAACATTTGAAGAAGCTGCTTGTAGTTCTTTGCACTTATAAAAGAGAGGAGACATTTAAAGGGGTGTTTTTCATACAGGCTATTATGCAATAGTTTTACTGGTCTGGCCCACTTGAGATCAGATTGGGCCCATGAAAAAAGTGAGTATGACACCTCTGCTTTACAGAGCAATTATAAACTTAAGAATGATTAAATTAATTCCTATTTTAATAAGAGAAGTAGTTAATTAGTAGTAGTAGTAGTACATAAGTAAATAAATTGTGTAAGCATAGGCTGATATAGGGAAAGAGGAGGCTAAGGGGGATGAAGGTGGGTCCTTCGATGGCTTTGAAAAATCCAGATTGGGGACAATAACTGAAAATGCTTCGTCGTCTTCAGGTTGAGGTAAGTACCAGGAATAAAGAGCAGTGATTGGTCATTAAATAGGCTGACCTTTGCATATTCAAGGCTAAGCCCCATATATAACCTCTAACCCAAATGTTGTCCCAAAAGCCTCATGTACACTACAGAATGACTGCAGACCGTATTTATTGACAGTTCACCCATGATATAAAATAAGCAGTATCAACCACATCAACACTAGCTATTGGTCTTATTTATAATCTGTCTAGGGAGGGAGAATTTCCTGTTTTCTTGTTGCCTGGAAAAGGAAAAATTAAAATATTAATTCTTAATTGGGTTATACTAACAACATGCTAACATGTTAGTTCATGCTAACACTTATGACATCTAAAAAGTAAACGGTTATTAGAAACAGTGTTAACATTTTCTTTATCTTTTTCTTCTATAAAATGTTAACCAAAGTCAGATAGTTTGTCATGACTTGGCTATTATTAGACCTTTTTTTCCCCCCTTCTTTAATCTGTGTTATGCATATTGACTTAGAAAATTCAATCTTGGGAAGGCTATTGTGTAAGTACATTCCCATTTGCCACTGCATTGCTACTTGACGTAGTATGTACTCACCAGGTGCATATTCTTCCTGATAATCAAGATTAGAGAAGCAAAACCTCACTTCTGTATATTCTAGCTGATGTAAAATCACCAATTCTACAATCTCTTTTCACTAAGGCGGTATGAGGGTTGGTCCGGAGCCAGTGCTTAATCTCGAAGCAATTTGTCACATAATGACAGCAGGATCTCGCCATTAGAACTTTGTCAAGGCGGTATCAACACTTTTGCAGCTTTACAACTGAGAACTACTCGTGTCAAACACTAGAGGTGGGATTATTGTGACCAAGTAAAACTTTGTGACCATGTTGATGCCAGTGTCTAATGTAATTTAAAAAAGAGGGAAAAAAGCAGAGATTTGGTATGACTGTGAATTCAGAGCGGTGTATAAGCCAATGAAGTCATTCCTGCTCTCATTTTGTCTGCAATTTTCATGTTGTCATGTTGAGACTCTGCATTTATACACATCATTGTAAACAGCAGTCGCTGTTTATAGATTGCATTTGCATGCAGAAGCTTTGGTTTGAATATGACCGTGTTGCACATGTTTAGTTTAATTAAGCATGCATTTATAATAATCCTGACTGTATGACCGCAATTGTGTTTAAAAAAAAAAAAAAAAAAAGAAGATTGTAAACACCTGGTGTATATCATGCCCATGGATATTTGTAAAATGTTTATTCAGCAAAATTTTTTATTTTGTGTTTTTTATTTGTAGTGCGGCGGTCTAGGTAACAAACCACAAAAACAACATTGTGCGTATGTAGACATCTCATTCACTGGTTTTGCTGCTCGTTCTTCTTCTCATTGAAAACACAAGAGGTGTGATTGCGGTGGTTTGAGTCCCTTGCTTGCAAGTACATAAAAGGAACTGTTGTCCAGTCTGTTGGTAGAGTTATTGCTGTTTCTTTTTTTATTGTAAAGAAATAAATGAAATTTCCTGATCTGACACTTCACCAGCCCGGGCCTAGGAACATGTTTGCATTATTGCAAAGAGGATATTTGGAAACTGGGTTATTAGAAGTGAGTGTTACTCATACAATTGCTAAACAACTCTAAGGGGCCTACATCATCCCTGACTTTAATTCTGCATAAATTAGCGCAGAAAATTTGCATCTGTAAATAGAAAGGAATTCATAAATCACACACAAAAACCAGCTATTAAGAGCAGCATCTCATTACTTGGGGGCAGCAGTAACTGGGGGGTTCTTTACTTTGTCAGAGGAAACATTTTTTCCTGTGTATGCTTACCTTGTTAGATTTGCCCTGCAGCAATCTCAACTATCAGACCGTGGATTGTCAGGACATGCACGTCCTGCAGGCACTGTGGCAACCTATGGCTTGTCAGATGTATTCTTCTCAGCCGCAAGGAGAGGTTGGGGGCAGGGACGCGCAGTTGCTTAAGCATGTAGTGGAATGATCTGATGCTAAGGGGACCATATGCTGCCTAGCAATCAAGCGCCACCCACATAAGGATTGAGCTGTAGCTAATGTAAAAGAGATAAAAGCCACAGTGAACCACCAACAGAAGTGATGATCAACACTACGTGATCCACACAGCACTTCCAACCAGCCCACTCAATCTGGATTTATTCTCCTCACTGGCCATTGCATCTCTGCAGAATCCATGGCTTGCACTGGAGCCAGCAGTCACCAGCATAAGCTAAACTAGTCAGTTTCTTCAATAAACACCTATTTGTTTGGAAATCTATGTGCACAGTGAAAAGAAAAGTTTATTATCATTCAGAACTTACCTCTATAACCATTGGTAGGAACTTGATGCTCAGTGGATTTGTGGTACTAGAAACAGTTCAATAGAGCTTAAAGGTCAGATTTTTTTTTTTTTGTTGACTTACAGAGGGTGGTCAGTATGATAACTTTACTCTTGGCAAGAATCTATAGCTGATTGATGGCTTTGGGGATGATTTTTAAATCACATTTACCTCATCAGCATTCAAGGCATCAAAAGTACTACATTTAATTAACCTCTAAAAGCATATTTTGCACACTGTCAGTGGTAATAATGGAACCAACAGTATGGGGCTTCATTAACTAATAGCTACTGTCTTCAGCATTTTATCTGCCCTGAAACAATTTACCTGCAGTGGTCCATAGGTTTAGCGCATTAATGTAATCTCCTGTTGCTGGCTGAAATGATGATTTTGGTTGCCTAACCCCAATACCTACTCTTCACGAATGTGATGGAGAAAAATGATTGAAATCCTTAATAAACTGCTGCAATATATAAAAAAGGAACATCATTTGCTTTTAGGTCTTGTAACTTACTTGCATTGATACTCCTGCTGAGGCTACCGTTGAGGCTAGAGTTGCCTCCTGAATGAATCCTCACAGAAGTAGTATTTGTTAGTTTAAACTAAAATGCTACGTTTTTAAGATTTTGAAATTATTCATTCAGTAGCAATTCTAAGAATATATGAATCATACTTCAGTGTAGCCAGAAATAACCTTGCATCTCATTTAATACTACATGCTTTGTTATGTGAAACTCCAGGCAGGTCAGACGGTAAATGAAAAATATATGTAGCCACCTGTCACCCATCAACTGTATGCACTATGGCTTTGAACCCAAGAGTGTGGCATTTTGTCTGTACATGGGGCGTGATGAGCAAATGAAAAAAACTGATAACTCTCACGATTATATGGTAGCAACTTTTCCGTTATCTGGTAGGTATTATACTTTTGCGTGATGTGATGTTCTTCACTAATTGCAGAGCTAGCCTTAATCATGCCATGCTTTGTCATCTATTTGACACCTTGATTTACAAAAATAAATATAAATAAGAAAGAAAGATGTTTTTCAGTATTTGGCAAATACAGTGTAGTTTTATCTCCACTGTGTTAATTCATAAGAAGATTTAGGCATTGTTAGTTTACATAGAATTATGAGGCTTTCAAAACCCTCAGAAGACAGGCCCAAACCAAGGATAGAAATGGCTGAGAGGATTAGCCCTGCTGGAGTTCCTTCAGGCTGCTGAGATTGTGGTAATTATTTTCATATTTGCACTTGACTCCTAAATCTTGTACAGATCCTCACCACATTTGCAGACAGCCACACGCATCCATGGAGAAACACACACACACATTCTCATAAAAGCAAGGATAGATGCAAACACGGCAACCAAGACAATATTGCAAAACACGATTACAAAGGTGAGAGATGATGGAGATGAGCAGAAGAATAATTGAGTGCCTCTTCAAACAGACAAATGGATTCAAACTAGCAATGGTTTATTTTAATTCTGGTCTATGTAACTGAGCCTCTTTTTTGTTTCTTTGTTTTTTGGGTGTTTTTCTTTTCTTCTTAAGAGATCATTCTCAGTCAGTTGGTTATTAGCCTGGATTTTGCCTGCTGTACAAAGTTAGGCTAAAAAAATAAGGGTTAGAAGTCTATTTAAAAAGCAGTCTGAAAGCACAGCTCAGCTCAGCTCTGCTCTCTGCTGTGAGACTTGGTAATGTTTATCACAAAGCTCGGCTATATGGTAAGCTTCATACTTACAGACACATTTGTGCGGAGGAGGGGAGTCTTGTGATCCCTGAACTAACCAAATAAGCAGAGCAGAAAGAAAATGCGCAACAAATAAACTGACAGCTCTGCACACACACAACACACTTTTTCCACCTCAAGATTAATGGATCAGTAACTTAAATTGTGTGGAAACGTAATTCAGACACACCAAACCATACACACACAGATGCCTTTACATGGAATGCTGTTTTAATTGATTCCCTGTGTCCACATCCACACAGTGCACATAGCAGTTCTTTGCTTTTGAGCGTTCTGGTTTTGTGAACAGTAATTTTGCTTCTCACAAGTTCCCATAGATCTTAAAGACAACATCAGTTGCATATTTTTATCTAGCCAACATCCCCACTCCTAACGTACTGAGACCTTTAAGCTCCATAACAAAGAGAAGGTGTTAGAGAACAGTCGCGGGTGGGGACCATTGTAACGTTGCATGAACTGGACCTCTATTGTTTTTCTTGTAGGGCGGCAATCATGGTATACTACTTCTTACACTGAAACTTTGTTAGTTAATTCAATTCAATTTTATTTATATAGCGCCAAATCACAACAAAAGTTGCCTCAAGGCGCTTCATAGATACAGAGAAAAACTCAACAATCATATGACCCCCTATGAGCAAGCACTTTGGCGACAGTGGGAAGGAAAAACTCCCTTTTAACAGGAAGAAACCTCCGGCAGAACCAGGCTCAGGGAGGGGCGGCCATCTGCTCCGACCGGTTGGGGTGAGAGAAGGAAGACAGGATAAAAGACATGCTGTGGAAGAGAGACAGAGGTTAATAACAGATATGATTCAATGCAGAGAGGTCTATTAATACATAGTTAATCACCCATGTCTGCATACGCTTTAGTGGCTATGTCTTGGTGACATAACTTCTTACTCATTGGTGTTGCTAAACTTAACCTTTACCCTAACCATAACCGCAGGTGTGTTAATTTAAAGAAAAAAAGGGGTTTCCTTTAAGTACTGGGCAAACGGATTGCCTCATACACATGTAGCCTGCAAGCTAACGATAATTAAAGGGAAATAAATGGGCACTAGGTAGAGTGTCAGTCCAGATTTCATCCTTAGCCACGAAGGTCTAATACATAAATACTCAAAGCAGAGAATTAAAGCCAAATCAGGGATCTTTAATACTTGAAAGCATTCATTTTCAGGGCAGCCTTTGTGTTGACTTGAAATGTGATAATAGCTGCTGTGATTTCAGACTCACATTGGTGGCCAAGCCAAAGACTCAAAGCAATTCTGATTACATTATCTGCTGAAAGTGTCATCAGCAGGGAGAGGGTGCAGTTTACCCTAAGGAATCGTAAGAAGCCAGTGAAAGAAGCTCACATATATTGTCTTGTATTCAGTAGGATTTTCAGATTTTTTTTTCTTGCATTTGGAGTTACTTTAACGAGCAATAACTGATTATTAATGCATACTATTGACTGTCTTTCGCTTGTACTGTTTCAGTGTTATGCATTATGAATGTATAACTAAGAGTGATAATGTTTTCATCTAAATTAAAAACAACCTAGGCAAGAAGTATCGATTGGTCCAGTTTCTCTTAGTCTAACGTTTGTGGTGTTATGCACAATATCTCATGCACCACCGTTAGGATTCAGCGAGTGATGTGTGCCTCTGCTTTGTTCCTGCATTTTCTACGCTATGCTAATTTGCCTAGAGCACACACTGCAGTGTTGATTAATTTTTAGGATTTATGCAAGTCATCGCTTCATTCCAGCATGTTCTACATTGGGCTCGCTGCACTCAGGGCACCTCAGTGCAAGTGTGTACGTGAGTGTTACAACTCTGATTTAATCACAGTAGAAAAATGTGAAAGTTTTTCGTATCAATGATATCATTTTGTTTTATTGTTATTTATGTAAAACGAGGAACTGATTTCTTGTCAGAAGTATTATTTTTCAATCATTTGAGCAGGGAAGTGAATGACTAGTGTCACAGCCTCATGCTGCTGCTGTCCTTTTGACAGAAGGTTTGAAATCCCAACCCTCACAAAGGCTTATTGCAGATGGTTCTATGTGGAAATCTGCATACAGTTTTAGTTTTGTGACTGTCTTATTGTGGCCCACCCTCACCTTCTGTTTTCAAGGCTCAATTTCATAGATTTTTGGGGGGCAGCATCGGTCCATTTTTTGCTTTTAAATTTCTTGGCTGGCTTTTATTGCACTTTAAGTTACAAATTGTCATCAGCTCCATTAACATTATCTTCACCTGTTTCTCCTCTGCTCTGTGCACACACACAAAAAATTCATCCTTTATTTAGCAATGAAAAAAAAATATTTTTAGATCTTATATCTATAGAGGGAGGGCGGCCAATAGTAAATAAAACATTGGAACCTCTGCTGTACTGTTCACCTGTTTATGACTTCATATGACTAAGTTTTCTGCCTTTTAGAGTAAATTAGAAATGCAGTTTCTCGCTCACTATGCACCTTCTTATTGTTTCAATTTGTTATGAGAATATATTCTCACATCTTGCCAAAGCCTGAAAAAAGTCCTCCAAGTCTTTAGGCCCATGTATTGAATTCGTCACTCACTGATGTTATTACTGGGCCCTGTGGGTCTGTAATTGGCCAGATTCTTGTGCCGGTCATTTCTTTGCGACTCAACCGGCCGTGATGCCAAGCTCTTCATTATACAGAATGTGTTTTGTGCGCTGAGGCCTAATTGATTCTGAATGAATCATGCATTATAAATGAGCCAACACTAGTCTTTCTCTTGTGCCTGTGTTCTGGTCTGTGTATGTAAGATGCTTTTTCATTTCACGTATCACCCTCCCCTTTTCTGATTTTTTTTTTTTTTTTATATTCATCCATCTGGTATCCATCATGAGTATTTATGGCTGAACAAGAGCTGCCAAAGTGGTTTATTACAGAAGACATGACAAGAGTTACTCCTGACCCCAGGAGGTAGGCCTTAGTAAGTAAACCTGTAATCCTCAAAACCAAATCTTCTTTGCAGTAAGTCTATTTACCTCCAGAGACCCTATAGCTAACACTGAACTGAGAGTGGCTGTTAGGGATGTAGTTAGAAGTATGCTCCTCAAACATTTGCACACCATTTTGTTGAGGTAGTTATTACAAAGTCTGCTTTTTTCATTATTTGTTTTGTTTTAGAGAGGCTTCCTAAATGTCAAAAATGACATAAAAATGTTATCTGTTAATCCGTTTTGGTCCATTTGGCTCTAAAAGATTTACAAGATTTAAAAGCCATGAACAAAAAAGTGACCTGTTCTGTTTAACCTGGATCATCTTTAGTTTTGTCATAGCTGTTTGTTAAGTCTCATGGCAGGTAGAGGAAGCACTGAGAACCTGTCCTTGAACTCGAAGACATTTGCTCAAGGCCTTCAGTTTCAAATGCTGTTGAAATTTTTAAGCAAGTCATCACATTTCTGTAAAGCTATGCTATTCTGTAGCTGAGTGAGCGCTATATAGGGGAGCAAACAAAAGGACTTTTCCCTACAGGATCAATAAAGTATCACATTGTCACTATTACAGAGCCACACAGGCAATGGGACACCCAACCTCAGTAATGGTGGAGTCATGCGCTACGCATTGGAATTCAATCCCTTAAACTGGCAGCACCCAGCCATTGCCAACTTGTTCCAGAGAGAAAAACCATGTCAACCTCTAATCATAACTGACTCCACTCTGATAGGGTGTCAAATGCTAAGGCGTTCTCCTGGCTAATCCTGTGTCACCTCTTTCTCCTCACTGCTCTTAAAATACCTCAACTTCTGTGAGGTAAGTCTGCTGTTACACAGCAGCACAACAACAACCTGGTGTATGACATAACTGGCTCTAGTTTGTGTGTTGTTGTTTTTTTCCTCTCTAATCAATGTGAATAATGTGAGTAAATTATGAGTAGTGCTAATAATATGAGTACTACTTTAATATTTGTCCTGGCAACCAATTGTGAGATCTAATATACATTCATGCTTCAGCATAGTTAAAGCTCTGTTTTGCTGTCAGATGTAAAAATAATGCCTATGTATCCTCAAGATCAAAAACGGTAGGATTCTTTTCGGCAGTTCATTTACATTACATTTACCAGTGTCAATGTCTTGTGCTGAATCACTGACAGTTACCACACAGTGCGCCGTAGTTAGATTTCTGTCTGAGATTATTGGAAAACATCCTTGCGTCATTGAAACAGGCGATGATAACATCACAAGATCAAGGCAACTGCAGTTTTTAGAGCCAGGTGCCACAGTTCTCTACTGACTGCAAGGTCCCGAGGCACGATAGATGTTGCCCAGTTCCTGCCTGATGGTAAGATAGTAAATGGACTTTTTTTAAAAAGAAAAATTCAGCCAATCACACATACATTCATACAACTGCTTTTTTTTCTGTACCTAAGATCAAATTCAGACATTACAATTTTCTGAAATAGGAATTAAAAAGAATCTACTGTATTTTATTTTAATCTTTTTTTAATCAAATTTATTTTAATCTAATATGTTGAATATGAAATGGTTCTAATGGTCACCTTATACAGCGTTGATACACTAGTTGTGGGTTAATACTACCACCTTAGTGCCCATACAGGCCAGCCTCCCCACACTCACAGTGTTGTCTTTTTATTGTTAAGTCATAATATAGCCTAGTTCTGTTCATCTTTTTACACTTAGGAATTTCCGCCCTCTGTGCTGTGGCAGTACTTTTGTCCTGGCTATCAGAAATGGCATTGAATATTGAATTGTTTCAGATATTATTAGATTTTTTTTATGTAGTGATCTAGTTTGCATTTGAATAGACTACCCATAATAAAAATTCATAATTTCAACTGTTTGAGACCGCATTTGCATTTATATTGTTGGCAATCTTATTAAGTTGGGATCAGATCTCACAGGAAAGAAGTGTTTCTTTGACTTCCTGTAGAAACAAAAAGCTGATGGAAACAGTCCGACTTTACTGCAGCTCTTTGTCTCCACCCCCTGTTGGTGCCACCTGCTCTCATCCACTTTACAGGCGAGGTGGGGTCTGCCTGGAAAGTGTCCCTACTGCTCTTTTTTTGTCAGACTTTAGTGGAAAGGACATGGACCACCACTCACTGAATTATTTTTATTTATTTTTTTACTGCTATTCATGGAATTTGAAAGATTCTGACTGAGTGGTACCATCAGAAAAGAAAGATCACATAGCGTTGTAGGTCGAGTTTGGCCTTCTTTGATGGAACTGTAGGACATTTGTGGCAACGTGGGCCGTGTAGCTGTCAGCTGCATGTTCCCAACTGATTAACCTTACCTCTCTGCTTCAGAGACTCCTCATTTGTTCTCTCTGCCAGAAATCATATTTGGGCTGAGTCGACACTTCACTGTTGGATAAGATGGGATGCGCATGTGGCTGCAGCCAATGCCACACACTGCCATGCAGAAGAGCCAGGGACTGCGGGATTTTCTGGATGGCATTGTTCTTTTGAATATTTAATGCAGTGCGTGATTCATGACTTTGTTTTTGTTTTTTGTTTTTTAATAATTTTTTGGGGCTTCAGTTAAACATTACAAATTCAGTGCTAAGTCGTGTTTTTGCTATAATGTAGAATAGTAAAGATTGCAATTTGTGTACAAAAAACTTTACATGGCCTTTGGTGTACTGTTTGAAATGCCTTTCTTTGCATTATCTGGTAAGCAAAATCTTAAACAACAGTTAAAGATCACGGGTATCACGAGAGTGTGTCTCAACTTGTTAACGCAGGCTTTCTTGGCCAAATCTATTTTCATTATTCTCTGGTAATAAATGTTCATTTTTTTTTCTTTTCAGCTGTAATGCAAAACATGTAGAAGATATTTATTCATTTTCTGTATCATCCATAAGTTCCTTTGGTACAGTGACACACAAAGTTTGCATTGAAGACATTTGTATATAGCGATGTGATCTTAGGTAGCTTTATTGCACCCCTTCATTTGGTTTTATATATTTGAACCACATTTGAAGAAGTTCAAATATATAAAGCCTGTTCCCTCTGCTGAGGATCTGTCTCACTAAAATAATTGTGCTGCTAATGACCAGGTGAAGCGGAGCTCTTCTTTGTGACACTGAAAACACTGAAAACTCTGACTTTAGGCTCTAAACTATTTCACCCCCTTCATATGAACCCCCATAACACTTCTGTGTGACAATGGACGCCCCTCAGTCTTAGTGCTTTTGGATCTATCATCGGCATTTGACATGGTTGACCATAATATCTTATTAGCGAGACTTGAGCACACTGTAGGCATCAAGGGCGCTGCCCTGGATTGGTTTAAATCCTATCTCTCCAATCGGCTCTCTACGGTACATCTGGCTACATCCTCTTCCTCGGCTGTACCTGTTTGCTGTGGTGTCCCCCAGGGATCTGTGCTGGGCCCTACCCTTTTCTCATTATACTTGCTTCCTTTAAGTGCCATCTTTGAGAAATACCATATTGCTTATCACTATTATGCAGATGATATCCAGCTCTATTTTGAGCTAAACGACGATCTTGCTCTGTCTCTGAATAGCCTCCGAGAATGCATGTCTGAGGCCAAGAAGTGGTTGTTGTCGAATTCTCTTATCCTTAATGAGAAGAAAACCGAGATTATGATTTTTGGTAGTAATGCCCTTCGTGCCAAACTCCGGGATGCCTTTGGTTTTCTTAGTTGTTCTCTCTCTGATACTGTCAGGAATCTGGGTGTCTTATTTGACAGCTCCTTTTCACTTGACAAACAAGTGTCTGCTGTTGTCAGATCTAGTTTTTACCAGCTTCGTCTTATCTCTAAGGCTAGGCGCTATATCCCGCATAAAGATCTCGAAAAGCTCATCCACGCCTTTGTAACGTCGAGGCTAGACTATTGTAATTCACTTTATTGTGGTCTCCACTCTTCCCTTTTACATAGATTACAGACAGTTCAGAATGCTGCAGCTCGCATTCTAACCAAAACCAGCAAGTTTGCCCACATTACTCCTGTCCTTGCCGATCTGCACTGGTTGCCTGTCAAATATCGTATTCAATTTAAAATTTTGTTGTTTACTTTTAAAATTACTAACAACACTGCACCCAGCTACCTTAAGGACCTTTTAAACCCTTATGCTCCTGCTAGGGCTTTAAGGTCATCGTCACAGTTACTGCTGGCTCAGCCCAGATCTCGACTTAAGACTAGAGGTGATCGATCGTTTGCTCTTGTTGCACCTGTGCTGTGGAACAATCTCCCGATTGGCATCCGGGCATCTGATTCTATTCATTCTTTTAAATCACAGCTTAAAACATATCTTTTTAAACTTGCCTTCTCCACCTTTTAATTGCTGGTTTGTTTGTTTGTTTGTTTGGTTGCTGTGACCTATTGACCTCTTGTATTAATTCCCTCCTATCTTTCTATTGGTGTCTTTTATTATGGTGGTACAGCTTTTATCTTGCTATTACCCATGTGCTGTAGTCATTCTTATTGGTAGCTTTTATCTATGAACATAACTCGTTATTTTTTATTTTTTTATCCGTTATCAATGTTTGAACCTTTTATTGTTTTATGTAAAGCACTTTGGTATGCCCAAGGCTTTTAAATGTGCTCTATAAATAAAGATTGTTGTTGTTGTTGTTGACTCTGGGTCTAATAGCACTGACTATAATTTACTAAATTAACTTCATGTTTTAAACAGCTGAGGAATGTTATGTTTATGGACTAATGTACAACGAGAAGGGATTTTGCCAGTGCCGTGGCCTCCTGCTGCTCTTCAAAAAAAAGACTGTAAGCTTAAGCAAATTTTGAGTTGACTTCACTTTTCAAATATAGAGGCTACAGGACATCGTTTACAGTGTCTATGGTTACAATCCATTACTTTGAATTTAACAATAAAGCCATTCATTTTCAGTCTTGATTCTGGATCTTGGCAAGATGAGCTGGCAAGATCGGTTACGCTTCCATCTCTTTTTTTCTTTTTCTTTTTTCTGGAATTCCTGGAATTCTTTGTGTTAGATTAAATACACAAATCAAATATAAACGCATAATAATGTCCTGTTGGCCGCACTATTACTGTCACTGATAAAATGTGGTATGAAAATGAATCCTGTACCTAACAAAAATCACGTGGCCTTATTGTGTGTTGTCTTTCCTCGTAGGTGACATTGTTTGTTTGATCAACAAGGAAGCAGTCTGTTTTGTAGAAAAGTATTTGTACATGTCTGTGCTGCGCTAACTTTTAATTAGTACACATATGCTGAAGAGTTTTCATACTCTTATTAATAAAAAAAAAAAGAAGAAGTTCAGAATTAGACTGTGCAGATTGACTGGATCCTATTGGCCATCTCAGAAACTGCTGCAGTCTGGGGTCTTTAAATACATTTAACTGATATGAGTGAACTTGTTACTGTTATTGCACATAATTTAAAATATTTGTGCTTTTGTGATATTTTATTACAACCTAAACTGAACGTTCTGCCTTTCTTCTTTCTTTAGGGAAATGAAGCCAGTTACCCCCTGGAGATGTGCTCACACTGTAAGTAGCTTAAATCTTTGCTTGATCTAATTGTACAAAACTTAGTTTACTAAAAAAACGTAAAAAGAAAATACTTATTTTGATACGTTTTCTGGGCTTTTTGACATGACTAGTAAATAACCAATATTTTGATGACTCTCCAGTAAGGAGACAGTGTTCATTTGGTGTAAAGGGTAAAAATCAGTACTACAAATTGGGTTTAACATCCAGTTTACAGAATTTGAATGTCCTCTGATAAAATGCCATTCATTGAATGTCTGGTGTTTCTGCTGATCTGACTTCCTCTGGGTTCCTTTGGGTTAAAAATCTTTATAATTAAAAATCTCTTACAGTATTATTTTAACTACATCATATCTTAGCTGCTTTTTATGATTTATCATGCATAAGTGCTGAAATGGTGAAGACTTTGTCTTGAAATCAGTCTCTTATGCTCTTTTTACATCTACAAGATGTCTGCCTGGTAGACAGACATATTCAGGTTTATGAGCTCAAGAGGAGGAGGAGAGCTGAAGATATGACTCACATTTCTTCTTTGCTGGCCTCCTTCACCTTCCCTACCTGATGATGCACATCCACACAAGCTCATACTGCTTTGTGTTGTTGAAAAGTCCTCAGAGATGCAGATTTCTCACCAGCTCTCTTTGGTGCAAACTGCACATTTTTACACCTGCTAAAAGGGTGCGCTGCTGGATGTGTTTAATGAGTGCTGAGACTGTGACAGGTCCCTCGTAGTTTAGGGGTACTGCTGTTTAGATTGACCTTCAGACAAGAACAATCATTTTTGCATCAGGATTACCGAGGCTGTTGTGAGTTTTGGTGTCACAGTGTAAAAAAAGTCTTGTATGAGGCAGAATTGGATTAAAATAAACTTCTTCTCCACAACTATTATTGTATGTTATAATCTTGATCAAACCAGGTGAAGCAGAGATGGGATGGAGAGATATAGGAAGGGCAGGAATTTTAGTAGTAGTAGTTTTTCTGCAGGTTTTTTCATATTCAAGGAACATGCACAGGGATTTTATTAATTTGCAAGTATTGCAGCTGGGGATGACTTTGCAAAAACAGACGATTTGCTTGCTTTATGTTTAAGTTGCAAATTATGAGTTAATTTGTTTTAAAGTTAATTTGCTATTTTATTATAATTATATTTGCATAGCATGCTTACCATGACAAACATACGCATAAAAATATTCAAAATGACATTTTGAATATTTTTTATATTTTTAATGCCACAGTGCATGTGGACTGTGGCTTTTCCATACTTAGACTGTCCTACTGTAACATTGTGGGGAACGGGACCTTGGCCTGCCGGGCCTTCCAGCCATTCCTTCCCCAGAATTATACCACCATAATGAGGGAGATGAATTTTGGCTGATGCATGACCCTGTAATGAACCCATAAAGGAACTCTGTATTCAGTCCAGGATATTAACAGCTTCCCTGTCCTTGTCTTTGTCTCTCTTTAGCTACATTTTTCCTGGTCACCACTGTCTAATTGTCTTTCACCTTCTCTTTAAATGTTATCAATCCTATTTGCTGTTTGTTTTTAAATGCGTTACTTAGGCATCAAATACAAACACTGACAAGAAATGCCAAATTGAGAATGCAATACCCGGATGTGTTTCTCCTATTGCTCCGATGGCTCCATTTGTGTCATGGTTACACAGACATGAGCCAAAATTAAACTTGGGTGACCTCCCACATTTAAGGCCTGTTCTAGATCTGACCATATGCATACATCAGTGATATAGCAATGATTGAGTACAGCTAGCTAGCTACTGCTTGTTTCAGCCAAAAACATTTTAGGTGGGACGTGTATATAAGTGCTTCCTAGATCACCAAAATCTGTGTGACCAACTGTCAGTTCAAAGTAATTAGTAATGACAAAACTGTTTTATATGTGTACAGATACACATAATATGCAGACATGTGGGAATTTAGGAAAGAGAATGATGATTTCCTCCTATATATTAGGCATTGTTTTTTTTTATTATTATTATTATGTTAGAATATATTTGCTTCTGTTATTATTGTAAAATTTGCTATCCAACTTATTTCTTAGTTCAGGATCCTTCTATTTTTCCTTTTTATTTGTTATTTTATTTTTTCCTCTCTCGGTCCTTCACTCGCTGTCTTCTCTCTGTCTCACCCTGCACTGACAGAGCAGCTGTTCAGCTCATCAAGTGCTTGGACAGGCAGGCACTTGACTGGCTGCTAAGAAATTAGCTCTGGCCCTCTGGTCAGAGAAATTCATCCTGCTGCACCTTTACTGCCCCACCGTGAGACTGATGCCCGCTCACTCGCACCTGCCATCAGACACTTTCTAACTCTGTTTGTGTGGAACATCAACATGAATTTTTCTCCATGTGTCGCACTGATAAGATGGATTGTGAAATCGGGTCACGTTCCATGCACAATCCCACTCGCCCCTCCCTGGCCACATTGATCAAAACTCGCCCTGCAACATGAGAAGCAGGGCTAGTCGAACAAAAATGCACCTCTTGTATTTGAAGGCTTGTGTTAACTGAGTTTTTTGTTGAAATGCCACATGAAGAAAGTACAGCAACATTAATAGGGACTCTGGCTGACCTAAAGGGCTCGAGTCAAGTGAACAGTAGATGTCAGTAATTATGGGAATAATTGTGCCATCTAGCATGTGGCTTTGACTTGCTGCTAATCATTTAGCCTACTTTGCAGACATTACTGAGATATTTGTGTGTTGCATTTCAGCCTGACATGATTTTTGTCTCTATTTTCTGTGCTGGAGGATGAATTTCTGAAAGGCCTGTAGCCTCTTTTCAATGCAGTGTCTCACCACTGCTGGCTTAAGCGAGCTTAGATCAGGCAGAATTTAATGGCCTACTTGTAACAGTGTGCAGTGTGTAATTAGACAAACCACACGGACACACACCTCCTCACACATCCTTTTGCAGTACACTCTGCTAAAGTATATGCACGCGCCCACTCTGTTCCGCCACTCTGTTCACCCCACACACACACACACATAACCATGAAACCCCCCTCAACGCTTCATGCTCTCAGAGAAACGCAGCAGTGAGTTTGAAACCATTGCAGGTCTGTCTGCAGCCGCCAAAAATAAATGGCGGGCGACTTGCTGGAGTTCCTTGTTGCTAGGGGTTTCCCTGAGGGTGGGAGCCTGAGCCTCTGTCGGTGGGGGGTAGTGGGGTGAGTTGGGGGTTTTCTCATGACAGAACGGCTATAAATAAACACCATCAATGCTTTGCCCTGTCCTCGTCCTCAGTTTGGTTCATGCAGGCAAGCTGTACATTGTTGGTGCAGCCAGATAAATCAGCCTAATGCACAGAGTGCTGCAGCTCTCAGCTGTATAGCCTTCTCACACCTGCTGTCTAAATGAGATAAGACTAACGCAGTGTGAGAGAAACACTGTATTTTTTTTTGTGTGTGCTTTTTTTTTTTTTTTTATTTAGTGCAAAAATTGGACTAAATTTTTAAAATTTTGACAGATAAACCAGAAGTCTTGCCTACTGCCTACTCCATCACACTGCTTTAAACTGCCTGCTGTGCTCAAATTTTAGTCTAAACGCAACCTGAGTTGAATTACATTTAGCTGACCACATGGGTGTTGACATAGGAGTGAGTAACTGTGCATATCAGCTAACTTTCTCAGAGCCAACATTTTGCATGTAAATCAAAGGTTTAGCACATATGTAATAAATGGTTGCTATTTATGTAATAAATGCAATGTTATGTATCTAATTAGAGAAACTGAAACAATGTCAGTGAGAGCTCCCTAACTGGGAATTCTGCGGTATTAAAATACAGTACACGTGTGCACAGAGATTGAGAGGGAGGTAAACAAATGTGAAGAGTAACAGTTGGCAGCACTTCTGCAACATAGAGGGAGCTAATACATTTTCAAACAGGGAGGAAAATCCTGTGTTTGAATTTTGACAGTCTGTCCTAAGAAACAGCTTGTGACATCCTGCATGTGGCTTTAACTTCAACCTTACAACTGATCACATCACCCACCAAAATGCTGCCAGGCTGTATACGTCATGCAACACCGCTCAATCAAAAATGACAGAGAGGGTTTTTCATCCATATGGCCCCTCCCTGTTTAAAAGGCAGGATAGCAGATATGAAATATGGTCTTGATCAAGAGAATTTGTTACTGCGTCTGTAGTATTGGGCATGCAATGCAGGAGGATCGTCAGAATTCAAGCGGAATTTTTGTTTTTTTCGCCTTCCCCACCCAGTGTTACCTTCCCATGAGTTTAAAACTCCCAATCTCTAGATTGGTCTGCAGTCCTGTTATCCCTTCAGCAGTAATCTTGTCTTTCAATATGTTCTCTGGATTTTACACCCTCGTTGGCTCACAACAGCCCCTTATTGGGGGACAGTGTGATATTTCATCCAGTGTCGAGTGTTATTATTGAGCTGTGCATGCGACCTTTTCATATTTGCGAACCCTCACACCTCACCTTGTGTGCCTTGACAGCTGTATATGGCAGAATGTGCACTGTGATCCTCACTAACATGTCAACTGAATTTTCACTCTGCATCCCTCCCCTGCCCCGTTTGCCTCGTTTCAGGTTAGCTGCGTTAATGGAGTCACATGTCTCCATTAATGTGCAGGGTGAGCCGTTTTTAGGGCCGAGCATGCTTAAGAGGACACACTCATTAGTGATATTTTGGGAACATTGTGTTTTTTATAATTAAACAAAAATGGGGTGGAGAAGCCAGTCGCACTTAGCAGATTTCCATTTCACACAGCTGTGCCGCTGTCTGACTGCTATCTTGTTACAGTTAGGTAGAGCATTTAGTTTGTGATCAGACCAACCTTTTGTGCAGCTACTCTGATAGACAGTTTCATATAAAAAGTACCCTTTGTTGCTTTAGATTTATTCTTTTATCGGCTGAATTTGCATTTTCAGATGACTCGTGATATGCGCGCTGTGAATTTAACAATGTTTGACACGCACAAATACACACATACCTCAAGAATGCCACTAACCGTACAGGAGGCCATGGAGGACGAGCTGTGTGCTGTAGACCAGAAGGAGGACCATTTGGCCGACCTTAGCAGATTTATTTATTTTTTGTTAAGTAATGCTTATGTATGTTAGCCTCCTGTGTGCCCTCAAAGGCTGATGACATCTACATATGCATGTGTTTTCATGCATACACCTCCCGAACAATTATTTAAATATTCGTGTGTGTGTGTGTGTCTGTTTGTGTGTCTGTGTGTGGGCTACGTTAGGGGGCTAACGGGTTCCAGTTGCCTAGTAACACAGTTAAGGGTGCATACAGCGTTTATGGAAGTAAGTGTGTGTGTGCTGTGTGCTGTGTGGTGGAGTATATGAGATTATCATAATCATCTCACAGTTACATTGGGTCTCCCTCAGAGATGCTCATTAGCAAAGCAGTGTGAGGATCCTCTGTGACTATGGAGACCTCAGAAAAGCATTTTTCTTTACATAGGAAAACATTTTTGATAATATTTCAGTTAAACTTCCTTTACATGAAAATGCATCCAACAGTATATTATTCTGCTCGAAATAAATGTAAAGGTAAGCACAGACGTGTCATTTTCAAACCATCCCTATCAATTTCTGTAAAGTGTAAAAATGCCAGAGTGAAATCATCTTGTTGTCAAAGGTGTGCTGTATATGAACTAATGTATAAAGTAATCTACTAGACACTGTCATCATAGCAAACATGTAGCTCCACTACACCTTAATCCACAGCAGATGTACGTGTTTGAATGCGAGTTTGCAACATCACCCACCTTGTTGTGTTTCTCTGCTGCCAAAGACAGGCTTTAACATGCAGGTCTGATGTTGGGCTTAGATGCATGACTCTTTCTTTTCCCTATACAACCAAAGGTCGCGAAGAAGGCAAGTGAATAGCAAAAGTGAAGGTTGAAGGTTTTATCACATGCTTTAATAGCCAGTCGCTCAACAGCATCCTGTTTTGTGTGAAATCGAGTAAGATGTGCCAACCCATTCAGGAAATGTATGGTGTATTATCTTATCTCAATCGTTTATTCTGCAACATTACTTCTCACTTTTCTCGTTGATGGTAATTACAGGTGTTGTTGCAATTTAAAAAAAATGAATAAATAAAATCCAAGAACATTTCATCTTATCATGGTGGCTCTCACACCTAGGACGCTTTCCCATCCAGCGTGGTCATTTCAGGCTGGATGTGACCACTGCCAGTCACGGTTTGTTCCAGCCTTTTTGGGAATCAGTTGTTGTTGCTGTCGTACGCAAACTATGCCTCATTTGCAGCTAGATTTGGTACACATCATTGTGCCACATTTTAAGGTTTTTAGCTTCTGTAATGGAGAGAGGCTGTTTGTAAAGCTCAGAAATTCAACTTTCTTCACTGCGCTCACTTTTAATCATACTAGAATGAGTTTGTGTAAGAACATGAGATAAGAATAGTTAAATTGATGAACCTTGTTTGTTTGTTCATCAGCTGCTAAACCTCCAGCTCCCATATGATTTCAGGAATCTACCACTTGACCATAGCAGATGGACCCATATGTTGGATAAGTCAAACCAATATGTTTTTACATTTTTAATTTTGGCTCTGTAGGTTCCCCTCTGTGTGTGAATCTAGCAGACATGGGGCTTGTTGGTGTGACACTGGAAAAGGAAGGCCGATGTCCTTGCTTCCATGAATAATACATGGACCTACTCACTCGGCAGGTCCTGACAGCAACAAGGGATCTGGATCCAGTGTTAAGATGTTCCCTGCTTAGCGGCTGCGCCAAAGTTTATGTGTTGTAAATGTCACAGTACTTTTTCATCAGAACTGCATCCAGCTTATCCTACTAACCTGACTTTGTAGCACAAAACGGAACTTAAACAGAGACAGGGAGTTACTTTGAGGTTACGGTTTTGTGAACGGTTTTTCCTTGTGTCCTTACAAAGCTGAGTATGGAATTCTGAGGCAAGTAATTATTATTCTTTTTATTGAGGTCCTCCTTTTGCCTTCAGAACTGCCTTAAATGGCATAGATTCAACTGCATCACACAGTTGCTGCAAAGTTTTAGTTCTTCTTTGCACATGACTAACGACCGGAGGCGCCTTTCAGTGTGACACCAGCCTTTGGAACAGTGTGCCACTACAAATACAACTAGTTGATTCTGTGGACCCTTTTAAAAAGCAGATTGTTTAACAAGATTTCTGTTAAGAATAGGAATGGGAATCGAGAACCGGTTCTCTACAAGAGCCAATTCCCAGTAGTTCAATTTCTTGGAATTGTTAGTTTGAGTGCCTAACGATCCTTTTTATTGGTTCCACCTCCACTTGCACTGTAGTCAGCTGATTTCTGTTTGTGTGCCAAAGGAGGAAAATAGTGGCAGAGTCTGCAGCGTGGATATGGCCATTATGTTTATTTTTATTGCACAAAAGGATGAGAGAGTGGTGTGCAAACTTTATCCAGGATGGAAACGGCTGCATTATGTACACATAACTTTGGCTCTTTGCACGCAGAGAGCATGCTAACACTGAGCTAGATAAGACCCCAGTATGATGTTAAAGCTGAGTGAATTCTGACCCCAGCCCAGCAGCCAGACCCTGAACTTCAAGAGATGACAAACTAATGAGCAGTCAGGCTGCAGCCTGCACCTGTAAACATACCTGTTCTTTTATCGTAGAGAAAATAAAGCATTTGTAGTGTTGTTTTTGTGCGATGATTTTTTTTATTTTTTTTTTTTAAATTGATGTGTTTAAATTTTCATGCAGATTCAACACTCCCTACTTCACCCATCATTAAACTCTAAAATTGACAGTCTGATATTTGGTGACAAGTGCTCTGTATTTTTAAAGTTACTGATGAACTAATAGAGAGGGCTGCCCGGAGTTATTCTTTGCTATTGGTTTTGATCTAATTTGGAGAACGTGGAGTGTTCAAGATCTATTGGATGTGTGTCAGAAGTATCTATACTAAGATTTAACACCCTGAAAAAAGACCTGTCCGGCTGTGTGACAGATTATCTCAAACATGGCTTTGATTTACCGTACTAACACAATATGGTGCCTATCTGTAGCATTGATACCCCTTCACGGGCTAAATGGTTATGAGCTAAGATGGTGTCATCTGCTGGGCACAGGAAACAGGAGGCCGCTGATAAGGAAGTGTTTTGTGTCGCAGGACAGCCGTGTGCTCGCCTCTGATAACTCGTGCCTGGTAGACACAGACACCCTGTGGTCTTTATCAGCTTGTGAATGTGTTCTTGTGTGTAGATTTGTCATATCGGGAACATATAAGTGAAGTGAACCGCTGACCTCTCATTAGAAATAAATCTGGGTTTTCAGATGTCGTGGATATTTGATGCAGACTAACGTCTTGATTTGTTAAACAGGGGAAAATCAGAGTGGCTTTGACATCATTAATTTAAATGTACACATACTTACACAGCACATGGATAGTTTATTAACAGTGTAATAGTAAAGATGCTGAAAGCTGTAATGAGATTGCTCACGATTAATTGGCACAACTGACTAATTAATTGATCTGCTTATTGTTCCAGCTTTGTAGTACACCATATGGCAAGCATATTGCACTGTGCTTTGGAGACGGCCTTTATTTGGAGACATTCTAAGTGCTTTGAATGGATTTGTACATATTTTTAGTCTCCTGGGAAATTTGACATGCGATTTTATATTTTATTTCCAAGGACCAATGAACAGAGTTCTGTAGTTGAGTCATTTACAATATACAATGTTGTTACTGTTCTCTCAGTGCCCTTTGAATTTTATTGGCTTGAAGGTGCTATAAAAATTCAATTTGTGATCATGTGACTGTCATGTGCTTTATTATTAGAAAGAACACAGAATCACTAACGGTCAATAGAGGAGCATTAAATCAAAACTTATTGGCTCACGGTGTTGGTCTAGATGAATTTTTTCATTTATCATGATGATGAGATACACATGCTGCAGGGACCCATAAAGAATATTTATAAAGTGGATTTCAACAGTGTATTGTTTTTCTTCACGTAAAGCTTTGCTTGCAACCAGCAGTGGCTGCTGCTGTGGTCATGTCCTTTCCAACTTTCTCAATCTGTCTTTCTCTCACTCCTTTATTCCTCCCCTACTCCTCCACCACACTCGCACTCTGATTAGTCATCGAGCTGATGTAGCACAGCGTGTTCGAGCTCTGAAACCCAAAACACAACCCACACCCGTCTCTCTCTTTGCATCGTATAATAGAAAGCGGAACAATAGGATAACATCCTGTAAGAATCCAGACATTCACATGTGCATTTAGAGCTTCGTAGCCAAAATATGAGATGTGTATGTTCCCTACATTGCGTCAGTTTGAATGCAGGTTCTTACTCTTCTGATGACAGTTGTATCTTTAGTGGTTATTACATTTCACTAACTG
The DNA here is from genome assembly GCF_057381845.1 of Rhamphochromis longiceps. Lineage (NCBI taxonomy): Eukaryota > Metazoa > Chordata > Actinopteri > Cichliformes > Cichlidae > Rhamphochromis > Rhamphochromis longiceps. The sequence continues at coordinate 9,044,912 of NC_140569.1, read as the reverse complement.
TGCTCACATCAAGAATTACAAGAAATTCCAACTGTAACTCCTTACAGTTACCACCACAAAGCTTGTTCTTCCTAAGTCGATCTTATCTTTGCCATTTAACTAAACTGGATGGCCTTGTGGAGGAAATTAAACCTGATCGTGACTAGAATAAGTTCATAACCTTTGTCACACCTCTTGATTGTGACTCTTCCTTCTGTTAGCTGTTTGTGAAGTTTAATAGACACCCTGTGCCATTTAGCACTCATATTAAAGTGGGTAAAGTAGTAGTAGTTTGTGGTTGGCCAGTATGATCACCTGACTCTCTGTGAATGAGCTTATATAGTAATTAACAACTGGATTTGTGATTGCTTGTGGATTACTACTACCATTGCTCAGTATACTGGCCGGGGAGTGGAGACTATTTCTCATGGCAAGGGAAGAAAAGATCCACCAGACCCCTTATGATAAAAAAGCACAAGTAGACAACAAAGGCTGTAAGTTATATTTATGTACTCGTCTCTGTGTCGCTCTTCTGATAACTCCTCTGTTACTCCCTCCTCCACTCTTTCTTGTCAGCTCTCATTTCTCTGCCTTTTACTCATTTTTTAAAAAACATCTACATCCATGGCAGTGTTTTCAGAGCAGGAGCAGTTTGCTTCATGTTAGGTTTGCTACCAAATGGAGCTTTGTTTTGTAGTTGCATCTATTTCAGGTATGGCTAGAAAAGAGCAGAACAAATTGTACCATGCTTACTGTGGGTCTGCAGCTAGTAGCAGGTAGTCCAGGCCTCTGCAGGCTAGAAGTAGTGTCCTTGACCTAGTTACAAGTGGTGACCATCAAAATCTATGACTACATTTCATGCGGAGATTTATAATGATATTTATTTGGTAGCATAAATATCCTCTGACTTAGTGTTTTTGTGTGTTTGATTTATTGCTCTTTGTTTGGTTTTGTTTGCTCAGTCTTGGGCTAATGTTGTTGCAGGTGCACAGTGCACTATGCATTTGTCATTGTCACTTTTTAGCTGTTTTTTCCCCTCATGCTCTTGTATAGAACTTGGGCCTGTCAGGCACTTGACACGTGCACACTTGTGGTTGTTTGCTCATAATTTTCATTATCTAACAAGATAGAAAATGCCATCAGCTAAATGTCTTGAAAGACAATGTCTCACCCATGTCTTCTCTTGCTTTTTCTTTTTGTCCAGTCGATGCTGATGAGATTAAGAGGCTAGGGAAGAGGTTTAAGAAACTCGACCTAGATAACTCTGGCTCACTCAGCGTGGAGGAGTTCATGTCGCTGCCAGAGCTGCAACAGAACCCACTGGTGCAAAGGGTTATCGACATATTCGACACAGATGGGAATGGAGAAGTGGACTTTAAAGGTATGCAATAAAGCTGTCTGCTTGTGGGGATTTGACTAACAGTAAAAAAAATCCTTTACACATTTGTGACTTCAGCAACAAACCTGGTTCTTAAGTGGAAGTTTGCTTTGCTTTCATTCTTCTAGTTTACTCATGGTTTAAGTATTACTCTCATACCTAAACACATGGAATCAATAGATACTGCCTGCTACAGGGGGCCTGGTGTGCAGTGAGCCAAAAAAAGCAACAACATAGGAGGAGACGTGCTGCAAATTCATTTTTGATAGTGACTATTCATATTTCACCATTATGTAAAGCAGTAGCATCCAGGCTTCCTAAAGATATGTGCGAAATAGCCTACAGTACATAGCTTGGGTCAGCCAGTACAATAACTAAGAGTAATACCACTGCAAATATGGCACATATTGTAGTATTTCTTTGAAGAAATACTACAATATGTGCCATATTATGTGCCACATCTAAAAAAAACAAAACAAGACTGAATAAAGTTCCTTGAATCCAACAAGCTCATTCAGCTCCTCTCCGTCTTGTAGAATCCAGCATCCTGTTCCACTAATAAGACCTGTTGCTGGTTTTCAATGCTAAAACCATTTATTTTATTTTGTTTCCAGTCCATTAAAATATTCTGCCACCTGCTTTTAAGGTCATTTGCATTTCAATGGGGCACAAAGTCCACATTCTGAACACGTCATTCACACATGATGGGGAATTGCCCCTATTGCATAAAGATAAGGATTGCTTTTATTGGTCTGCATGTTTACAAATGTGCCACTATCTTGGAAATTCAGTCATAGTGCAGGCTTAAAAATAGCCCAGGTTCGATATCTGTGGACTTTGCAACCTGGACATTCTTCTGTACAGTAGTAACACTTTCCACAAAAAAAGAAAAAAAAAACATATATAGAGAGAGAGTTAATGAAAAGAATTATCATCATAAAGTTCAAGTTTAACAAATGAACAGTTCAGAACAGTGTATGTCTTTGTCTATAAATGAGCTCTTCTGTGTTTTGATAATAAACTTGATGTTGTTATGCTTCTGTATTGTGTAAGTTTTTCTTAATATACTATTTAAAGAGCAAATTCCATAAAATCGAGATGTTTCTAAAATGCCATGTTGAAGTCAGGACTGTGTGGGAAGCCTGGTTTAGCTGTAAACCTACAGCACTGATTGCTGTTCTGTTCTCTTTTCTCACAGAGTTTATCGAGGGTGTTTCACAGTTCAGCGTTAAGGGGGACAAAGAGCAGAAGCTTCGATGTAAGTAAAGCTGCTTCTTCGCTTAAGTCACATGTAGCCATGGGTAGTAGAACAAGTTTCTTATCCTCAAGCACATCCATTTGTTTTGTTGCTTTGGGAGTAAAACCAGTCAGGGGCTTTGTCCCCTGTGACTCCCCTCTTCTGTTTGTCTCACGTCACCTTGCTGCTGCAACACAAATTCCCTTGGGGTAGTATGTCCTTTATAGTGCACAGTGTTAACCTTTTGGGTCACCTTTCATGAGCTAGTCAAGTTTTCTTTTTTAAAAAAAGGGAAAAAAACAACCATTTAAATATTAAAGAAGAGTTAAAGACTATATATAATAAAGGCTGATTGGTTTAGACTTCCAACTACCTGTGCTTCTGCTCCCTCCCCTCCCCATGCCACTCCCTGCACCACAGTTGCTTTTAGGATCTATGACATGGACAAGGATGGCTACATCTCCAATGGCGAGCTCTTCCAGGTTCTGAAGATGATGGTAGGCAACAACCTGAAGGACACGCAGCTCCAGCAGATCGTGGACAAGACCATTATCAATGCAGACAAGGACGGAGACGGCAGGATATCCTTTGAAGAGTTCTGTGCAGTAAGTCAAAGCCCTCCTGGGGTATTTTGGGGTGGTGACATTTGTGCTGATGCAGCCTAGTATGTTGGAAGCAAATGTCAAAGGGGCGGAAAACTCTGGAAACACAAACACTTTTTGCTTAGGCTCAACGGCATTGGGTTTCAGTTTCACACTTCCTTGTTGAAATGTGGTGTCAAGGGCTGTAAACATAGCCTGGTGTGTACTTACGGCATTTGTAGGAGGATCTGTGTCATCCAGCAAATTTAAGGTCGGCAGTGATGAGCGTTATTTGGTTTGTAAAAGCGCTGACCCAGATCAATATTCTCATTGCTGTCGTACTGATATGCATAAACTAACTAGAAAGTATGTGGCTGTAATTATCTAATTTAAGATCACAGATGCAAATGAAGTTCTCTCAATACAATTAGTGTCATCTTGTTGAAAAGTGTGATACACCGACTCGTCTGTTGTCGGACCCCAGTGGAAATGGCTTTGCTCTGAGACATATTCTAAAATGAAAGACTCCACTTCCAACTGACAGACATGAGCCCCACATTTGACAGCTATATCTCTGGAGCCATGAACTAAAATGGCTCTGTCCTCGTGGGAGTGTATTTTCAGAGTGGTGCAGGAGAGTATTAGATCAGTTTTTTTTTTTTCTTACTGAAGCAGTGCAGCTCAAACACTTCAAGGTTCAAGGAAAAGGCTCCATGACATGATTTTATTCTTGCTTTGTAGTATTAGCAACACTGTTGTGTAAAAGTAACAACGGAAGAGAAAGTGTGTAAAAATAAGAGAATAAATTTAGTAGATTTTCTCAGGATGCCGTTGATCCCATTGTTACATTTCGGCATTTCCACAGCAGTGTTACAGCGAGAACTTGTTGTTGATGCGGTCACTCATAGTGAAACTGACATGCTTGTTGATGGTTATGTGGTGAATGAAACGTTACCAATATGAAATCACTTTACAATGAGGTGAAGGCCGTATATTCACAGGTAATGTACAGTAATCTGTTTACCCTCTGAACCAACATGTTTATTTTTAGTCAGTTAAAAATACACTGAGTTGTTTTCTCAGTATATAAGGTCATAACAGGTTACCTTTTAATGGCAGTAATAAAAAGATGACAACTTTTTAAAAATAGCAGTACCAAACATTGGTGTTCTTCTATTGTGCAGGTCAAAATGTTTTTAAGGGGCCATCTTGTTTGGGCATGGGTGCCTTAACCTGAGACGGATTCTGTTGCAGGTCTCTTCCTGGTAAAAGGGAGTTCTTCCTTTCCACTCTTGCCACATGTTGTTCATCAGAGATGATTGATTGTTAGCTTCTTCTCTAATACTTTTGGCTTTTTACTGTTGAACGTAGCACATATCAAAATTTATTCATAAATTTTGCATATAAATATAAAGCTCGGGTGCTGTTGTTGTGAATTGGCACTTTATAAAGAAAACTAAACTATGTGAACTTTAATGCTTACCTCCACAGCACTAACAGCACTCTATTAAAGATTTTCTTTTCTATTCCTTCCTTTCGCACTTTCATCCAGGTGGTTGGTGGCCTCGATATACACAAAAAGATGGTGGTGGATGTGTGAGCGCTCTCCGCTTGCTGAATCCCCCCCTTTGTCCTCGACTCTCGCTTTCTCCACCATCTCTGAAGATCTGCTCAAGACGTCCGGCAAAACGCTCTCTGTGTAAATCAATGGAAGTATTCGCTCTCTTTCTCTCTTTTTTTTTTTTTCTTTCTTTTCTCTCTCTTTCTCTCTCTCTGTGAAGCCACTTTTTCTTTTTGAGAAAAAACAAAACAAAACACAGGCCTCGTGAAGCCAACTTTGAAGTGTTATTGAACTGTAAATCCTCTCAATAACCCGGTCGTAGCACTTTAAGAGACTGAAGGACATCTATTTGTAATTCGCAAGAGCATCTCCGGTTTTGGATGAGGGGGGGGGAAGGGGATGCGGTGAAGAGGCTGGTTGGCTTGTTCATATTTCATCCTTTCATTTTCTTTTTTTCTTTTTGTTAATTGTTATTTTTGATATTTATTTTTTGTTCTTGTTTTTTATAAAGAAGAAAAAAAATACAAGTATATCTATGGTTGTCTCGTGAGGGGAAGTGTGTAGTGTATTAACACTTGACTTGCAGCACAACTAGAAAGTGTAGGGTATGAAGTGCCAACCAGAACATATCCAGAAAACCAGTCCAAGTTATTACCCATCATCACAGCAGTCATTCATGCCAGACAAATGGGCTCGTGACGCTTCCAACTGCTCGACTACGAGTCATATTAGAAGCAAATCAAAATAATTTTTTTTTTTTTTTGTTCTCCATTTTAGCTTACGCACGCAGTTTTGCAGACCGGTAAAGCTTCCAGTCACTCCTAGGAAAGCAACTCCAGTTTTATTTTCCTTTCTTTTTTTGTATTAAGAGTGGTAGTTTTATTTATACTTAAGAATGTGTTTATATTGTTGGAGATAATCGTTGTTTCCTGTTATAAAATTATAGATAGAAAAATTAATGCCAAGAAAATGTCTTTTGAAAAATAATTTGTGGCTGCAAACTGATACATGGTTTACTCTTGTGAAGCATTTTGCATAGAGCAGTGTGCATCTTTAAGACAATCTCCAATGCAAAGATTAGCTCTGCACTCACACTGACTAATGAATGATGGTGGAATCATTAGTATTTCAAGACTTTAATGTTAGGAACAGAGGCTGGACAGACTTGGCTTAGAACTGAGAGTGAATAATGGTGAGATTACAATTTGTGCAAGGACATAGCAATTTAAGAGACTTATCTGCAGGCAGCGTGTTTTTTTTTTTTTTTTTTTTTTTTGTTAACCAGTATGTGTATATTAGGTAATCAAAGTGTGCTCAGCTTATTTAACCGTAAGTGGAGATGGCTTTGCCTCCGCTTAACAATGAGCCCTTCTGAATACGTCTCAGTACAGCACAGGATGGGTCAGTTTTCTTCAGCGCAACACAAACACTTAAAATCTTAACATGTTGGCATAACGAGTGTGCAATGGGTAGACTGTAAATTGTAGTTTTTTTTTCTTTGAACGTGTACATTTCAAAAGTTGGCTTCTTCTCCCACTTTTTTTTCTGTCACAATCAATTCATTTTCTCACCCTCTGACCTACTAACAGGGAGAAAAAACATAACTTCAGCCAGATTTTTATTTTCTAGGGAAAATGCTTCCTACTGCAAACAGCATTGGGATAGCTTTGGTTTTGCTTTTGGAGGTCAACTGCTGGTTTGAACAACAGTTTTCAGTCAAGAGATGTGCATCTGGAGTGCTCTATTTTTCCCCTATCCCAAAGCTCTGCACGGCTTGGGCCTCCCTGTGCTTGCATGACATGGAAGTATATTTTTTGTTGTGCATGTAGATCAATTTTTTGAAATAATCCTCTTGTTTACACATGGATGGTGATGTTAATATATTTAAGAATTTAATGGTATACAATATGGATGTTGCCAAACTTTGGTAAATGTACACATATTATGAGAGGTAATCCAACTGAACTGAACTACATGTAACTTTTTGTATTTTACCCGGGTCAGCGAGATGCTTCGATTCCAGTAAAAGTTGCATATCTGATCCTGTCTCAAACTGCCACACACTGTACTCAGCTTAAAGGGGAAAATTTGATGTTTTTTTTTTTTTTCCTTTTGTATATAAGTATTTGTTAAATGCAGTTCTGGCTCTCTGTTCTCTGTATAGTTCAGACCGCGCTTTAGTTTGTAAGTGCTACTTTTCTCTGAGGGACTTGGGTTCTTTTTAGTTTGTGTGGGGATATGAGAAGATTTAAGTTTGAGAACCTTTTTTTTTCCTTTTTCTGCATGCTGCATCTTATGCTGTGGGACTGTTGGAAACTTGATACTGTATGAAAAATAAAATTTAAATAAACTTTGAAATGTTGAAAGTATTCTATTTGACTGTCCTTTTTTTATTATTATTATTTTAAACCTGACCAAGATGTGACTGACTAGACTTGTATCTTCATTCACCAGGAAAGAAGAGTACACACATGCTTCGTTTAGTTTTTTTTTTTTTTTTTTTTAAACACATTTGCACAAACACGTACTTTCAGATATCCTTATTCCCTTAATGCACGTATCATAATTTTATTAATCATATTTGATACCAGCTGATTCAGAAACCACGAGATTACAGAAGAACCCGAGGTATTAGTCCAAAGGGCAGTGACGGTCTCAACACAGATCCCACATAGGAATTCCACCAGCCAATAGGGGAAGAGAAATACATATGGTAACCAATCAGGCTTCAGGTTTAGAATCTCTCTGCAGTCCTGCTAGCCACCACTCGGATGTTGCCATAGACCTTTGAAGGTGGACTTCCTGTAGGGGCAAAAGGGATTTAAAGGTCACTTCTCAGCACTAATGTGTAAACAAAGAGTTCAATTCCAAATATGGTTAATGCTAGATTCGATGGATTTGCTGTCAGGTGACTGATGCTCTGAACACTGGCAAAGGCTGCACAGCAGTTAAATAGGTTTGTTCAGGACTTGGCTAAACTGTTTGTTCAATGTTTTAGGGTTTTTCTTTAAGCTGACTGTCAGCTTATAAAAAAAAAAAAAAGTAAGAAATTCGATTTTTGCACTCCTTACGGAAAACATTAAGTGTTATAACAGGTCTTTTTAAACACCTGATTCAGAAAAATGGCTTCATTCCAATGCTTTATTGCCTAGCCTCTTTTAATTTAGGCACTTTTACTGCTGCATTTAAGTATATATCAAAATTGAAATCCATAAAAGGATTCACAGGGGAGTCTTATAATCTAAATTTCAATGTTTAAATGAGTACCTCAAAGTGAATAAATTAGTACTTGTACTTCTCCAGGAGTAACGGTATTTGAGACAGCAGAGTGTCCAACCAGCTCATCCAATAAAGCACCACCTCAATAGCATCAACCACATGATATACTGTGCTATAAAAACAATGCTCGTCTTACCTAAGATCAAGTTGCATATCGCTGTCCGGGCCATCTTGATATTCTGGAAAGATCCTAATACGTGAACTTTTCTGTAGACAGACAAAGCAGAGTGTTCGCAGTTTCAATGAACAATGAATACAAGGCACATAACTAGAAAACATACTGCAGGTATGGATGTATGCGAAAGGTTGTTTATATTGTCTTTAGAGTACCCACAAAAACATCTGCGTGAAGAGGAAAATAGCATTTGTGTGACAAAAACTGTTAGTAAGTAATATATGATAGTATGTTTATGCACTTATTAACAAACCAAATCAGGCCAGTTTATTTTATTTTTTTAAGTTTAATCCCAAAGAAGTAAAGCTCTTCTTTACAGAGTTTCTTTGCAAGATCTGTATTGAACTCCAATACTTATCATGACTAAAACAATGCAAGAGAAAAAATCCCAATCTAAATGTTTGATTAATGCTGCAGTGAAACCGTATCAACTTCAAAAAGGTGGCTAAAGAAAATTAATGAGGGATTAAGAAGCAAATGATGTGAAAAATTAATTAGTAATTTTACTGTAGCATATCAAAATAGTGGATTTACTCACGTGTCTGCAAGCACAATGCGAGTCTTTGTGACATTTTCAATGGTGAATTTGGTTTTTCCTCCCTTCCCTGCTATTCTTCCAATAGCTCTGGATAAGTGGTCTCCCTTCAGAGGTTTCACTGCCAAAACATGGGAGAACAATTAAATAGATCTCGAGAGGTTGAACATTGTATTCTTCATGCAGCAGGGAAAGAGAACTGGTAAGAAATTATGACGACTCTAACAGCAGCCACAAGCGCTACGGAGGTGGAAACTCACCGTCTGTGACATCAAAGCTTTCAAGGAAGAGCTCATCTAATCTAATGAGAGCCAGAGCATCCTGAGGGGAGAGAGTGTGAATGTTACATCACGAGTGACAATCCAGCAAGGCTCAAAATTAACAATAAAATACTGTGACAGCTTCTAAAGATAATTTACACATTTAGACAAAGCAAAAACAACTACAAGTCACTTTATGGAGGCTACTGACAGGGAGGAAACTTTTATTGTATTAACAATAGATTATTTAACTACACTGAGCTGAAGTAAGTTTCAGTCAAGTGTCTCTACCACTGTGCCAAAACTTGACTTTTGGCTTGACAAATACACATTCAGTACAAAAGCAGTCAGGCAGAATTAAAACATGCAGAAAACTCATGTACTTACTTCAACCTGAAATCCAAGAACAAATGCTTTAACAAAATCAGCTGCTCTTTGGAGTGAGGTGATGTCCTGTGTTTCTTTACATGTCTGAAAGAAAGAAGGCATATTAGTCATATCAGAGATGAAATACTGTATATAAGCATTGTAATAAATAGGCTCACCAAATCACCGAAGTCTACATGAACAGGAGAAGCTTACCTTGATTTCAACATTCCTTGTTTTGAGGTTGAATCTAACTTGAAGTTGTAGGTTCTCTACAATAGGAGTGAAAATCTTCAGCCAGTTATCTTTCAGCGGTGTGTATCTGTGAGCTGGAACTGGGATTTTGCGCATCTCATCTGATCCCTTAAAAAAACAAACAAACACAAAGAACATTTCTGATCATACGGTGTAATGTTAGCAAAACTACTCTATGACATTTGGTTAGGATTTATCAGAAAACATCTTTGCTTTGTAACCCGAACTCAAAGCAATGCTGCAACTAATGTAACATGTTTACGATTGTTTAATGTGGTAACTTTTTTTCCACTTAACTGTCTGATCTTTAAATCATCAGGAAACAGTGAAAAAAATGTCATCATAACAGAAACCACTAATCCACAACAGAAGTAGAAAGAGAGATTGCAGAGTACATATAAACAGCAACCCCGGGTTTCTATTGTGCCTGACGGTGCATTTAATTACTGAAACATTCATATGCACGCTTAATTTCAAAGTTTCTAATTAATCCTCTGAGTACTGGACTGATATTAACCACGAGTAATTTATGCGTTTTGTTTTCCTAACTGTATTTTTGCTTTAGTAGACAGTGCTTTAAACAGTCAGAGTACTGTGAAATCATAAGTATTATAATAACAGTCACGACCTAAACACAGTATTTGTTGTGTATTTGAATATTCTACTTGGGCAACCACACTACCACAACAGCAGCTTTATTTAGTGTATTCACATGACTACACCGCGCGTGCGCATAATAGTTAATGGTTTGGTCGGGGAAGCTACTTTGTAAACATGACAAATAACATTAAATGTACAGTTATTGGTATTTATTTGACAAAACCGAGAGAATACACAGAGTCTATATATGCACGTGGTGTAGTTACCCGTAATTTGTCTCCTGAAATGGGCGGAAATTGCGGTCGTTTGCTTGCCACGGGCTCCTCTGTGTCCATGCTCGCTCCATCTTGTTCACGTTTTCGCTTCTGAGACTTTTTTGACTTAACCTTTGTGAAAGAATCGGCGTCATCTTTGTTCTCAATGGGTACTACAGAGTCCGGGACTGGGTTTTTGTCGGTGTCCATCTCGAAAAAAGTTTTTAAAATCAGACTTTGAGTAGAAACCTAAGCAGACTGTGAACGGAGACGCGTGAGCATGTCCTCGTGGGACGAAAAGGACCCAAACAGCCACATCAACGACGCCTGTAGATTGAGAGGTAACAAAATTATTTTATTATAACTATCTATGATGTCTCTAGTTGTCTTTAGAATTGAATGCAAGCTGTTTATATATTTTTGCATATGATTTTTGTACCAATGTACATAGATATTTTATTGAAAGATACGCATTTTGTCAGGCATCTGTTAAGGCAGCCGCTCGCTCAGCTGTACCTAGTTTGTTTTGGAAGAGAGCGACAGTTGTCTAGTTTTTCACGCCGATATCAGTGTTTCTTATAAAAATGTCATCGCCGCTGTCCAAGCCTCAGATTATTACGCATATTCAGAAGAGTTTGAACTATACGGTTTTTGACAGTAAATGGATTCCCTGCAGCGCGAAGTTTGTCTGTCTGGGAAACTTTCCTAGTGGAACCGGAGTGATTCAAATATATGAAGTTCACCAAGGCGAGGCTCAGCTCATAAAGGAGGTACATTAACGTTCTACTCTTGTGGGCCTTTGTTCCTTTCTTTTCTCTCAGATATTTCATACAAACGGCGTACAGAGCTAGCTAGCCCGTCGAAGAGTTCTAGAAAAGTCTGGCAAGGGTGTTTCCATGACAACAATTTGAAGGCAGCCCGTTCATTATTGTTCTACTGTAGATTATCCTATAGTTGGCATACTTTATCCAGATTATACTTAAAAAGCAAATACTACAGCATCACTTGCAACGATTAAAAGATTGCTACGCTGTCACCAGTGTATCGTACTACAAACAAAACTTACTGTTGTAGTTTTGCGCCATGGGATGTGTGCCAGGCATCAAGATACAGATAAAGGAGAGTAAACGTAACAAAACGTGTATAAACATGATTCTTTTATACTTATCTTGCCTGTTTGTTTCAAGTGTAGGTCATTTTGCTGCTAAAGCTTGAATCAAGAGTGCCTACATGATACAGTGCTGTGAAAAAGTATTTGCCCTATTCCCAATTTCTTATGTTCTTGCATATTTGTCACGCATGTTTCAAATGATCAAGCAAATGTTAGTATAAGACAAGAACGTCTTAGTTAAGGTCAGTGTTCATGATTCAATGATAAGAAAGAGAATCGGTAAAAATGGCATCTATGGGAGAGTTCCGTAGTGAAAACCACCGCTGACCAAAATGAACACAAAGGGCCATCTCACGTTAGCTAAAAAAACAAGAAAACAATCAAACATGGTGATGTGATGGTCTGGGGCTGTTTTGCTGCTTTTGGCCTGGACGACTTGAATTAATAGGTTCAACCAGAAAATCCTAAAGGAGAATGCCTGACTGTCAGTTTATGCCCTGAAGCTCAAGCTCACTTGGATTATGAAAATACATTTTCACTGCACTCCTTCCACACTGCTTTTCCATTATATGCTGAATTGTCCCATTCACGAAACTAAACAAACTCTTACCTCTGTGATATGTTTCAGGTAGAGAAACCTAAAGCTATAAAATGTGGAACATTTGGGGCCACGTCTCTTCAGCAAAGACACATAGCAACAGGGGATTTTGATGGAAATCTCAATATATGGTATTGTATACACCAATTGTAACTGTTGTACCTGTAATAGCAAGAATCAAACTGGGAAAGCAAGGTTTAAATTCTATTTTTAACCAAAAAACACTTGTTGTGTTAATTGTAGATCTTATATTCAAATCCCAAAGACAGTTATAATTGGAATGGAATAGAAAAAATGTAATGGAAATGTTATTTTAAAAATCTGTTACGTCGACATTAGACTTATTCAGTACTGATGTGCTGTGGTTCACAGGAATCTAGAGACCCCGGATGTGCCCGTATATGCTGTAAAGGCCCACAAAGAGATCGTGAATAGTATTGATGGTGTTGGTGGTCTGGGGATTGGTGATGGTGCGCCTGAGATCGTTACTGGAAGCAGAGATGGTAAGAGCATTTAAAAAACAAACAAACTAGATTGTAATTACTTTTCAGTGCAATGATAGTGGGAAAGTAAAGTACACGAAAATAAGACTAGATCCTACATGATTGTATTTTAATAGGTACAGTCAAGGTGTGGGATCCCAGACAGAAGGATTCCCCTGTAGCCAACATGGAGCCAATGGAAGGAGAAACCAAGAGGGACTGCTGGACTGTTGCTTTTGGTTTGTAAAATATTCTTCAGAAACTAAGTTGATAGTGCTGGTGCTTCCCCTACTTCCATGGTGTGCAGAAAAGAACATAAGGTCTGAAGAGGTTAAGGCTCCTGCAATAGTTGTGGTAGTATAAAGGACACTGTTACAGCTTGTGCCCCTTAACAGGGTCCTCACAGAACATTATTTTCTTGAGGACCGAAGTACCAACATCCACAAGTAAAGTTTAAAAACATGCTCTCCACTTTATCTGTATCCACAGAGACAGGACTGTAATGCATTTTTGATAGTGATAAGAACTGATACAGTCATAGGTTATATTAATTCTAAGAAGCAGTAAAAAAATATTTATCATATATTCTATTGTGTACAATTTGAGGGATTTCTTTATACTTAGTAAAGGGGATTATTTCTCTGAATTTTAAACAGCAGAACAAAGCCCAAATTCCAGCTAGTCCCTTGGTCAAAGGTACAATGTCAGGAGAGAGTATTCAAACTCCAGAGAGAAGCACCCTGTTCTGGGTCAGACAAAGGACACTCTGTGAAGCAACAATGCTAACCTATCAGCCACCATAAATAAAGCTGCTGTAATGCACTGCACCTAACCGATAAGACATGACAAACAAAACTTTTGTTTTTGTTTGTTTTTCATGTATACTTTTTTAAGAACATCCTGATCCATGCCCTCCAAACACAAAAGGTGCAAACAGATGGTACAGTGGAAAAAAAAAAAAGCACATGAGCATGAACACCTATGGAAATGCAGCCATAAACCTATGTTGTGCCTTTGTGTTTGTTTTCAATGATCTTTCCCAGGCTTAAAATATCCTTTACATTTACATTTCAGGTCATGCCTTTAATGATCAGGACCGCTGTGTTTGTGCTGGATATGACAATGGTGACATCAAACTCTTCGATCTGCGGAATATGTCTCTACGGTGGGAAACGAACATTAAAAATGGGGTGAGGTGAAAGAAAAAATTGTCAGTATGTGGCATATATACATTTTCTACTTTTTTTTCTGATTCAACCAAACATGAATCAAAATAGTTAAAGCTAATGCTTTTTTTAAGGGTTGAATTCTTTTGGCACATAATATTTCCTTTGCACAAATAACAGATTTTGAACTATAATGCAGACAAAAACGGTGTGAAATGTGGAGACAGAACTGAAAATGACTTCCCACATCATTTACACTGCACATAAAACAACAGGGCAGTCTGAGGTGAATACTTCCTCACATGCCATAAGCAGTACAAAGAATTGCTCTGATTTTATTACATGGCTGTCTCTTTCATTCAGTTCCTCTTGTGTATAAACCTGCCAGAAGTCATTATGCCAAGTTCAACACATTCTACTGCATGGTAAAATCATTTGTGATGGAGCTTTGCCATGTGGTAAATATCCAGGGAGTGACTCATTTCTATTATTTTTTTTTTTCTTGACTAGGTATGTTGTGTGGAGTTTGACAGGAAAGACATCAACATGAACAAGCTGGTGGCCACTTCACTGGAGGGAAAATTCCACGTTTTTGACATGAGGACCCAGCACCCTACCAAAGGCTTCGCCTCGGTTTCTGAAAAGGTAATTAACCTGGGTGGAGTGACTCAGATGGATGTTTGGCTGCTATGTATGGGGAAAATGTCAAAAGGCTATTAGAACTATTATTGTTATTGTTACATTTGTGTGGTATAGAAAGAAATGGGGGCAAACGGCAATTTGACCGTTTTTATAGCTGGAAGTGTTTGGGGTCATGTTTGTCTAACTACCTTTGTGTAACCGGCCCGAAAAATGAGACTGGGCATGTTAGGGAAGAGATGTGTGGCTTTCTGTGGGAAAACGCTGGAAAAACTACACTTAAACCAGGATTAGTGCACGGCCAGCTTTCCAAGTGTTAGCTAGGCCCAGGAAATCCAGGGGCCTGGCTTTCTAAATATTTGTCCAGTTCTTCTGAGCAATCAACAGTTGGCACACCAGTGTCTCCAACCATGAGTCATAAGGTTCCACCAAGAATTTCAGACTAAAATACAACATGGACTTTACAAGGTTCAAGGTTCTTTATTCGTCACATGCATAGTTATACAAGTATAACGCACAGTGAAATGTAACCTGACATTTCACTGACACGCCCCTCGACTTGTGCAAGGGGGGGGGGGGACATTATATATATATATATATATATATATATATATATATATATATATATATATATATATATATATATATATATATATATATATATATATACACACACACACACACACTCACTCTCACTCATTAGGTGAATGTGCAGTAGTAGCATGTATGCAGCAAGCAGGTGAATTCTGTACATTAAGTGAATTAAATAAGAATAGACAATCTGACTATTTTACAAAATAGACAAAATGAACATATATAAAATTAAAGGAATTTGAAATGTACATTGTGCCGGTGGGTTTAGAGTGTCTAGAAGAGAGTCCTGTCTCAGTCACTTATAGATGATGTGAGAGGGTGAGGGGGGTTGGTTTAGGGCCCGAATGGCTTGGGGATAGATGCTCCTCTGGAGTCTCTCTGTCCTTGCCCGGATGATGCGGAACCTTCTACCGGATTGCAGAAGTTGGAACAGTGTGTTGCCAGGATGGGACGGGTCCTTCAGTATCTGTGCTGCTTTAGTCCGGCATCTCCTGGTGTAGGTGTCCTGAAGCGGGGGGAGACCAATCCTGCAGCAGCGTTCTGCTGTACAGATCACTCTCTGAAGAGCTTTTTGGTCCTTAACACAGCTGTTCCCAAACCAGGATGTGATGTTCTGTGTGAGGATGCTCTCCACAACGCCTGTATAGAAAATCCTGAGGATCTCAGGAGAGACCCTAAACTTCCTCAGTTGTCGTAGGTGGTACAGGCGCTGCTTAGCCTTCTTGGTCTGGAGCTGAATGTAGGCAGACCATGTCAGGTCTGAGGAGATGTGGACACCGAGATACTTGAAGGACTGCACCCTCTCCACTGGAGCACCATTGATGATAATGGGCTTGTAGTCTCTGTGCTGACTCCTTCTGAAGTCCACCACCAGCTCCTTGGTCTTGCCAAGGTTCAGCTGGAGATGGTTGTCCTGGCACCATGACGCCAGATTCTTCACTTCATCCATGTAGGCCGCCTCATCGTTGTTGGAGATGGCGCCATTAATATCATGGTATTGATGGTTATTATAGTCAAAATTTCAGTCATTTTCAAAGCATCAAGAGCAGCCTCTTTCACGTGGATTCCGAGGTTTTTCTGTTTCGCTTTTTAATGTCCTTTCGTATGTCTAGATATTTTGTGTGTTTTAATGCAAAATATTTTTTGGTGGAGATACTTCGCATATGCAAAACAAAAGCTTTTTCAAATTCAGTTTGTCCAGCTGAAGCAAGGAAAATGAAGCATTTTTGGCAATGGAAGCAAGGGAAAGATGCAATGTCAGAGATCGGACTATTCCACTGATGATATAAATTTAACTTGTGTTTTGAATTTAAGTCTATACCAAAGAAGAGTCAAAACAGGAACCTCTAAAAACAGCACAAGTCACACTTTGTGACTGTTATCAGTCTAAAGTGGTTGAAAGGTTTTCTTTACAGTCTTTCGGTACACTTTATGTACTAAACATGACTCTTCTGTTTTAGGCTCATAAGTCGACCATTTGGCAGGTGAGACATTTGCCTCAGAACAGAGACATCTTTATGACCACAGGAGGAGCCGGCAACCTACATCTATGGAAATAGTAAGTAACCAGTCAAGTCAGTCAACAGACACCATGTTCTTTCCTGTAAACTGTAAACTAACCATAATTTTTTGTGTTTTGATGTCATTTCCAGTGAGTATCCTGCTCAGAGATGCAAGAAAGACTCTGATGGTGTTGACGTAGGTGTAGCTGGATCTGTCAACCTCTTACAGAATGTCACTCTGTCTACTCAGCCAATTGCCAGCCTGGACTGGAGCCCAGACAAGCAGGGCCTGTGTGTGTGTTCGGGTTTTGACCAGTCTGTCCGTGTACTTATTGTCACTAAACTCAACATAGTTTAACAACTGCACTGCATAAAAGACTTTTTGTGATCTGTGCAGCCTAATATGGGAAAAACAAAAAACAAACAAGTATCTGTAGTGCTGCACCACCCATGTGTAAGTCACAGGCTTAATGATGAGTAGTCTTTTAGTAGAAGACACCAATTTTCTACTGCAAGTCCTGGAGACTGCTCATGTCCATTTCAATCAATACTCCTTTAAAAAGTATTTTAGATTAACTGGGAAACTTGAGTTTGGCCATTTCTTCCCCCTATGTTAAATGATATCCCTAAAAAATGTGTATTGTCTGGCTGAGCCCTGCAGATGATATTATCCTTTACTGCAGAGAAGTATCCCTGTAACGCAATTATACATTTCCTGTAAAGTCTCTATGTGGATGGAAAAATAACTGTAGCCTCTGGCTTGGAATTACTGTGGGATCAAGATTTATTTTCTCTCATCAATTTCTGTTTTTGTAGGAGGAAACTGAAACGTTTTCCGTTGTTGCACTGTCAGTGAACATTGTTGTAGTTCACTTTTGTCTATTGTTTAAGTTGTGGCTTTTGACATGACATTTTTAAGAGGTGTTTTTCCTAATTAAATCTGTATTTGAATAAAAAAAAAAGATTTCTCAGTTGCTTTAACCAAATACAAATGGCTTATTTCATACTGCAGTAGTAATTGTAGTCAAGATAAGTAGTTTTGTTTATGAACACACAAAGGCCCAAACACAGTTGCACATCACCCCTTTGATTTGCATGCTACTATAAGTGTTAGTGTGTCCCATTTCTTTTGAGGACAACATTAATGGTCAATTACACTTTGAAATTAAATATGGGGGGCCATTTAAAAGGCTAGATGGTGAATACCCTACCATATGCAGCAGCCAGGGAGAAGAGACTAGAATTAAACTCAAGACTCCGAATTTATTACATCAACACAGCAAACAATCAAAAACATCATATCCAGCACTTGAACTTGAAGAAGTTCTGCAGATCCTCATCATCCTCTTGTCTGTTGTGGATCCCCGCGTAGACGGTCTTTAGCAGCTTGGTCTTAGACTTTCCATCCAAAATGTGAATGTAATTCTCTATGCAACCTGCAAACACAACCACAGATTTGCATAACAAAATTAGTTCACTCACACTGACAAAAATATTGTAGCATGTCATATTGTCTGGGTGTGTCTGACAAAATATTAAATATCTTTATATAACTACATTATATCCTGACTTGCCCTGTGGCCACAGTTTATTTGACAGCAGTCACCATATATGTATTACTATTTAGTATGCAATATGCCATCTATCTGTCAATCACACCAGCTGAATGTGATACATCTCTATAAATAACACGACATGGCATGTCACATGGGTCTGGCGGCATGATTTCAGTACAACACATTTGGTAAATATAGTCCAGCTGCCTATAAAGAAAATCATGGTAAACCAGTATTTTTTTTACACCTAAAAATGTATCTGTAGCTGGCAATCTTAATAAGCAACACTCACACTTTATAGGTAGATGCTCCCCATGTCCATTCAAAATCATTAAAAAGTTATTTAACTAGACATTTTGTTTAAACTCTAAAGGTTTCTGTAAATAACTTTTTACTGTTCAAGTCTGACTTTTTCCAAAGCTAATACCACGTGTTTATAGTATTTATAATAATAATAATAAAAAGTAATCACTTAGGCCCATGACTTTGCCATAAGCTATGAGGCTGGGGCCAAGCTGTGGGTGGTCGTACTGCTCCTCAGACATCAGCATGCGCACAATCTCTCCTGTGATGAAGGCATCCTCGAAGTTTTGCTCAGCCACAGGCTTCAAAGGGAATTTGCAGTATACATCCAAAGCAGCCTGAGGGTCGGATGGCTCCAGCAGCTGCGCAAGCTCGATGTAGGCATCATGGATCTAAACAGTCAGTTCATTAATCATATTTGATCTGCACTGCATTAAACCAGATAAACACCAAGAGCATGAGACTCTTTGAAAATATATAAACCACAACTTTTAGAGGTTTTCTAAATATCGAAGACATGTAATGGGAAATCTTTTTCCTAAATGTTCTTGAATGACTATATTCACTGTACATGAGATGTATGAAAGTATTTACTCAGAAATCTCAGCTAAATTTGAATCAAATGATCAAATAATGACATTTTATTAGTTCTATATGAATCTCTCCCTCATATTTTGAATGTCTTGAATTATACTGCACATTTTCTTCAGACATAATTGAGATCTTTTTTTCAGGCAAAGATTTATGAACAAAGGGTAACCGCTTTCAAGTCTTGAGCACGAGACTTTAAAATCTGAATATATATAGTTTAATTTTCTAGTCCAACAGCAGAACATGTGGCTATTCCACAGAGTTGGTGGGAGAAAGAACATGTTAATAAAATCCTTACTTAATGTGACTATTGTGAAACTTTGGGAAACGCTTTAAAATGCAAATATAAAAGATAACTGACCTCTGGTGCCATTGCGATGACCTCTTGGTATAGCTGTTTTGCTTGGTCCTGGGTGTTTGAAGATCGCGAGTAAGCTCGAGCCAGACCCAGTCTTGCTGCATGAGATCTGCGGTTCATCAGACTGGACTCATGGATTTTGTCTGTCACAGCAACTGAACAGAGATTGTTTTGAATCCCACATTGTACCCATTTAATGTTCTTGGAAACCAAAATCCTTAAGTAAAGAAAATTTGTATATTTATGACAGTGGTGCTAAACAACTAATGTCAAATCATCTGCATTTCAAGTAATCAATACCACTGTTTTGCATGTTATACCTTCAGTTAAACAGCATTATATTTGAACTTCTTAAACAGAAAAATGTATAAGCCCTCTTTTATCATCAAGATTTAGATTTTCTCTGTGTAGTTTTTTTTTTTTATTGTAGCTTGCAAAACCTGTTCACACCTCACCAAGAAAGGATTTTCAGTTTCCCAGACTTGCCTCTGTAATGCCTTACCCTCAGCTTTCCTCAAAGTATCAGAGAAACTGTCCTGTTTAGACTTGTTGAGCGGGAGCTGAGGTTTAGTGTTATGACCAGAAAGTTTCACCCTATCTGGCTTGGCAGCTGCTCCAGAACTCCCCCTACAGGAGAGAAAGCATAATACAGGCTCTCTAAAAACTTATTTAATATTCAAGTGAAAAGTCTGTTTTTTTGTTAGTTTGGTTGTTTGTTGTTGTTTTGTCTTTTCATATAGCAGACCCAGAGTCATAAATGGTAAAAGGCTGTTTTTGCTTCATACGTAGGAAGCAAGGCAAAGCTATACAGGCTATAAATCCATAGGAAATCATTCATGCTATGACAATGGGAAAGGGAAAACCATCTAAACCATGTATCTACAAACACCTTTCTCAGTACAAACCTGGCTGCAGGGGTTTTGGCTGGATTCCGGACAGCCTTCCCTCCCCTGGTGGGAGCTGGAGCTGGTGCTTTGGTTACAGCTACTGCTACACACCTAGAACCTCCCCTGCTCTGCTGCACTCCTCTTTTTGCCAATTTGATGTCACAAGTCTCCTTTACACCAGCTGGTTGGGTGATGGACTGCTTGGCAGCTTCCTTAGTTTTAACCTCCACCTTTTCCTGCCACCACTTTTGTTCTGAGCAAACAGGTAATGGTGAGGAAAAGTTAAATTCCAAAAAGGCTACATTAAAAATGTGTTAAAAACACCAGCCTATTGGAAGAAATAACAGAACATTCATTGAAACACAATCATCAGTTTGATAGAAAGTAATAATTCTGGCATGAAATACAAGCACAAGACATGGAATATAAAAGTTACATGACCACCAGAGATGTCAATGAAGTATGTTTGCTAGAGAATATCAGGTCCTTTTCATTCATTATCCTAACATATGCTTTCTTGCATCCCCTCTCCTCCCATAGCAAGGAAATTGTTTCCTAAAGACCATCACAGGAGATCTTCCAGTTCCGTAAATGTACCTGAAGGACATGAGGGGCTATGATTACCATTTTGGGGGTTCTATGAAACAGGTTTATGACACTGACCTTTCCATAAATTAAAATATTTAAAACGAATTCTATATGACTAAAATCAACACTGGCAATAATGCCACTAAAATTAAGATACATTAATCAATGAACATATTGATAGGTTTGTAGCTTGAACCCATCCGCTGGAACGTTGAAGACAATATAATTACACTGCTAAGCAAGACACAAATAGGCAAAGTTCTTCATGTTACTCGTGCACGGGAGAGACCGGACAGAGCGCCGTCCCTTCGCTTGACCCCAGTCGCTCTCGTCCGTCCTCCCGTACCACTGTCCTTTTATTGAGGTTACATGAATATGCATAGGTTCATTAACATACGACGTCTACATACAAACAAAGAGTACCTTGCCTGTGTGTGTGTGTGTGTGTGTGTGTGTGTGTGTGTGTGTGTGTGTGTGTGTGTGTGTGTGTGTGTGTTGCTGATCAAAGGGTCAAACATCCTTGGTCAGGAAGAGGGTAGACTAGACCCCCCCCCGGTGAGGAAGTCCAGCAGTTCATCTAAACAGAAAAGCACTTAGACTAGAACAGACGTAGCTACGTTAATCCTACCATAAAACAATTAAGACAAGGTACGAACTTTCCCATGCTCCCAGGATATAGGTGTGCATTCTAGTGTGGAATACACACCAAGCCTCTGTAGCCTGTTAAAGATCACACAACTTATCACTACACAATTGATTATACACCTCTAAGCATCTATGGTTAAATATTTCTAAGCATAAATGACAATCAACAATACAAACTCTAACACATATCTTATGAGAAAAAAGACAAGAAATTATAATATTAGAAGTTCTGTGGACATTCATATCATTCAGTGATGCAGCTGTGAACCTTCTTAAGTAACTAACATAACTTGAGACCGACACTATGGAGGCAAGGATTTTTCATTTGGCAGCTTTGATTCTTGCATCTTGGCATCGCTTCCTCTCATCTCTCTCACATCCTTGCTGGGAGCAAGAAATGCAAGTGAAGGAAGTGAGGAGGCACATTAGCATAATGAAAAGGACCCATGGTGTTGCCAGCAGCCTACGGTGGTGACCTTCCTCCCACTTGTAAGGTGGAGGAAGCTGGTTCATCTGGCTGGGGTCAGGCCTACAATTCTGCTTTATTTTTATGTAGTTTTCTACACATTACAGGTAAACCAGCTTTATTTACCTCACAAGTGAAAAGAAGTGCACCACTGCAAGCTGCTGGGAAAACCATCTTCTCTGGAAAAGCTCACTTTAGTTAATGTACAGAGACTCACTGGTCAGCTGTTCAGGTGGCTCTCCAATCTGAGTCTTGAGTTCCAGCTCAATGCTGGCCTGGAGGCTGAGAAAGGCATCACTTATAGCTTCCTTTGACCTTTCTGAATTTGGGTTATTGTCGTACTGAGCCAGCTGTGCCAGACCCAAGAGACAAAGGGCATGGCTGTCACGCGGTGTGGTTACTACTGCAAGGTGGCACGTCTTCATGCACCAGCAGTAAAGAAACCGGAAGAGAAAAAAAGTCTGAATTATGTCACACGAAACACTCTTGGATATTAACAGTCACTCTATGGATTAGGTACCCTGCACTCGTAAAAAAGAAAGCTCAACATACCCTTTCCTGCATGTCAAGAAGTTCCTGACAGGGAGTGATAGAGGTGTGACGTATTAGAGCTGTGAGGGCCTGGCATCTTTTTGCCACCAGAGACTGCCTCTCAATGCCAGTCTTAGCCTGGCATTCACTCTGCTGGGTCAGCCTCTGCAGCAGGGCAAAGTGAGCATCCAGCAGCACCCACTCCAGCTGCCTGCTCACCTCACCACGACGTACACACTGACTCACACTCTGGGTACTCAGCATTGCCACACTGAAGCAGTCCAGCACAGAGACAAGAAGACAGTGTTTTTATGTAGTGGTTAAAACAGCTAAACTGGCTTCTACTCTTAAATGACAGGACTTTTCTTTGGATCGCACATTCACTGCTGAGATGAGTGAGACAGCTCGTTAGAGCCAATATCCACTGCAAACCCCGAATAATAAAACCAGCAAAAAATAAAAACTCCCAAAGTTTTGCATACATATGATAGACCTGTTCAGCACTCATGGCCTTTGTGCATAATGTGCTTCTCTGCTGCAGTTGCCCCAGAGTAAGAAGGCCACGTAGGAACTGTGTGTTGCGGCTGGACAGAGGGTCCGATAGATCCTGCTCCTCCCAGCTGTAAACAAAATCATAAAATATATGGCAGTACAAGCACGAAGCAGCCATTATAACTCTATAGATGACACAACTTAAAGTGTATCAATGTGCTTCTGTAGATGATAGTGGTCTCTTTCAATCAGTTACCTCTCCTTTCAACAGGCTTAAACAGAACAAGCTGGTATATTATTGTTGCTGTCATGGCCTCACACTCTCCCTCTCTCACTGAATATATCCACCTCCACCTCCACCACACACACACACACACACACACACACACACACACACACACACACACACACACACACACACACACACACACACACACACACACACACACACACACACCTCTTGCTGCAGCGCTGGCTGATAAAGTGCTCCAGTCCCTGTTGTAAGAACAAAGCAGCCTCCTTCTCTGCATCCTCAGAGGCTTTCTGTTCCTGCAGTAGCAGACCCAGGCCTGCGAAGAATCTGGAAAAAAGAAAGGCAGCACACATTGAAGAGCTCTGATCTAGTTTTTAGATGTTTAGAATCTAGACCCAGTTTACCCTGTTTAACAGTCTAATCTTAGAAAGGTTATATGATAGAGGGCTTATCATGGAGTGAGAATTTAAGAAGGAGAATAAGGGCTTTTTCAAACCTGCTCTTACACAGCCACAGAAAGGATGCGCCAAATTCTTCACAGAAAAAATCCAAAAAATTAGACAAGCAATTGGTACATCAACAGCAGATCCAGAATATGTACTGTGTCCACCAAAAAACTGTTTAAACACCATGAAACAGTTTCAACCTATTAACAGCAAAGACCTGGAGGACATCTTAGGTCAACTGAACTCCTCCTCTTGCTGTTTAGATGTCCTGCCAACAAGTTTTTTCAAAAAGGTCTCAAAGACTTTAGAGTCAGACCTGTTACAGATCGTCAACTTTTCTTTATTATCAGGTGTGTTTCCAGAATCACTAAAAACTGCTGTAATCAAACCTATACTGAAAAAGGACAATCTTGACAAGACACAAATGAACAACTACAGGCCGATCTCAAATCTCCCGTTTTTAAGTAAGATCATTGAAAAAGCAGTTTCTCAACAGCTCAGTTACTTCTTAAAACAGAATAATTGCTACGATGCCTTCCAGTCAGGTTTTAGACAGAACCACAGCACTGAAACCGCTCTGACCAAAGTGTTTAATGACATATGTCTGAATACAGACAGTGGAAAAATGTCAGTCCTAGTTTTACTGGATCTCAGTGCAGCATTTGATACAGTTGACCACAACATATTACTCAAACGACTGGAGAACTGGACAGGTCTTTCAGGAACTGTACTAAACTGGTTCAAAACATACGTAGAAAACAGGAAATACTTTGTATCAATAGGTAACTTCACATCTGAGCAGACAAGTATCACATGTGGAGTTCCCCAAGGTTCCATCTTGGGACCCCTTCTGTTTAACATCTACATGCTCCCACTGGCACAGATTATAAACAACAACAAAATAAACTACCACAGCTATGCAGATGACACACAAATATATATCACAATGTCACCAGGAGACCGAGGCCCTGTACAGGCTCTTGGTAAATGCATTGAGGAAATCAATGACTGGTTGTGCCACAATTTTCTCCAGCTAAACAAAAACAAAACTGAGGTAATAGTCTTTGGCGCCAAAGAAAAACGATTACAGGTCACCAGAGAACTTCAATCTATACATCTAAAAACCACAAACCAGGCGAGAAATTTGGGTGTAGTGATGGATGCAGACCTAAACTTAGAAAAACACATTAAGACAATAACAAAGTCAGCTTACTATCACCTCAAGAATATTTCAAGGATAAAAGATCTGATGTCTCAACAGGACCTGGAAAAACTAGTCCATGCATTCATCTTTAGTAGGCTTGATTACTGTAACAGCATCTTTACAGGTCTACCTAAAAAATCAGTCAGACAACTACAGCTCATTCAGAACTCTGCTGCTCGAGTCCTCACTAAGACCAAAAAAGTGGACCACATCAGTCCAGCTCTGAGGTCCTTACACTGGCTGCCTGTCCGTCAGAGGATAGACTTTAAAGTTCTGATGCTGGTCTATAAAGCTCTGAATGGTTTAGGACCAAAATACATCAATGACCTCCTGACCCAGTATGAACCATCCAGATCCCTCAGGTCATCTGGATCCGGTCTTTTATCAGTTCCCAGAGTCAGAACCAGACACGGAGAAGCTGCATTCAGCTTTTATGCTCCTTATATCTGGAACAAACTCCCAGAAAGCCTCAGATCAGCTGAAACACTCAGTTTATTTAAATCCAGGTTGAAGACTCACCTGTTCTCAGCTGCATTTGAATAAAGCACCAAATCCACACTTTAAGCTTAAATTTCAAAACTCACATTTAACTATTGATTTTATCTACTGTTCTGATTTTATCTGTTTTGATTTTATATACTGTTGTTTGTTTGTTTGTTTGTTTGTTTGTTTGTTTGTTTGTTTGTTTGTTTGTTAATTAGTTAGTTAGTTTATTTGCTTGTTTTAATCAATTTTAAATCATGCTTTTTATTTGTTCTTGTTTCTAATGTCTCTGTAAAGCACTTTGAATCACCTTGTTGTTGAATTGTGCTATACAAATAAACTTGCCTTGCCTTGCCTTGCATATTTTAACCTCTCTGTATTTTGTTCTTGATTACCAGAAACTCAGTAGCTGAGCAACAGATTGTCAAACTCTTGCTTTTAAGCTGTTACCAGCAGACTAAATAATTGTTAGTATCATTTTTCAGTGGACCTCTGTGAGTTTCAGCATTGATTTTCTGGCTTATATCTAATCTATTTCTATCTATGTCACAGTGACATCACAGTGAGAGCTGCACAGCTTCCTAACTCTGCAATATTTAATCAGCTTCTTTAATCTAGTTTCTTGTTACTATTACAAGTTACTATTAGTATTACAATATTTTTCCTTCTTCTACTACCGTATGTACAATCCTGCAAACTGACCTGAGTGCAGGGTGTAGGGGTCGTAGGGCCAGCCCATTGTGAAAGTGCAGCAGGGCTTCCCTTTCCCTCCCTTGCAGCAGCAGCAGCCTTCCTGCATGGAGGCTGTACTCCCAGCTTTCTGGGCACAGAGACCAGGCATCCAGGTACTTCAGAAGGGCTCGGTGGATATAGCTCTCTTTATCCTGCATAGTTGCACTGATGTCCTGCAACCACCAAGTCCAAGTTTATTGATGATAAGTAACAGTCATAGATGCTTAGACTAAAAACAACCATACAGAACAATATCTATATTTACCATGGTAGTGAATGCAGAACGGAAGTATCTGGAACGATACTGATTTCTATAACTAGCAATGAAAAACATCAAGATCTTCAGCTGAATAAAATTCAGCTCTGTGACGACTTAAGTGTGTTTGAAGAGCCTGTGGAAATGTTAACAGTAATATTCTGAGATGCTGAACTGAATATTGTTTACAAAAGGGTTAGGGTGGTTTTACATTCTAACAGATCACTCATAAGTCAAAGAGAAGTTGTACTGATGTTAGGAAGACGGCGATAGTCTGTCTGTACTGGCCCCTCACTAATCTTTTTCATCACTATCAGATAAAACAGTTTCCTCAAGCAATAGAAGCAGAGGTACTGACAGCATATGACACAATTACCTTGCCAGTTTTCTTAGAAAGCCAGATGTAGAGAGTCTGAACATAGTCTGCTTTGCTGGACTGTCCCTGCTCTTTGAGCAGATGATACTCTTTATCCAGAGCCTGCAGCTGGTTCTCTACTGTGGGTGTTCCAAGGAAACCGTGCAGTTTACACACAGCCAAGATGTCATCCTGATGTGCTGTTGATTTGGCATCACTTAATTCATCTCTCTCTTTGTCAGCCTTTGAGTTGAAACATGTGAGGTTCATTAGCTTTCAACTCAAAAATCAACAAGACAACTGATTTACAATAAACTGGCAAAAAAGTACTATTTTTATATTTTCTGAAAGCTTTGTCACATTTCATAAACTTCCACATGCTTATGAATAATGAAAGTGTGTACTGCAACATCAAAGCAATGTTGTTAACTGACATTTCAGCTGTAATTGACCATATATTTTAATTTAAAATTAGCATGTTATTTACTATGCAATTCTGATTAAAATAACCTTCAGTAATTTTTTTCATTGTTTTAATACAACTAATATGCTGCATAGAGAGCTTTTATTTGTGTATAATAGTACCACACCTTCCTCTGTAGGCTGTACATCTCTGTAGCGTAATGGTGCTCCTCCAGCACGAGACCCAGCTGGAAGTGAAGCCTGGCATCTCTGGAGTTAAGTCTGATAGCTGATGCATAGTGGACAGCAGCCTGCTCCAGGCTATGCAGAGGAGACTGGCCATCTTCATGGTGCAACAGGTCTCCTGTGGAAATGGGAAAAATAAAACACTGTTTTGTGGTACACATCTGACAGAGAGACCAGAGGATTTGCATATATATGAGAGAATTTGCATCTATATAGATTATATAGTACTGGCAAACAACATTTTTCATCGCCGCAGGATGACATTACATTTAAGAGTTTTAAAGACCCATTTAAAACCCCCTTCAGTTCAAATGTAAGATCAAACCAAACTTACAATAGACTTCCTATCTACAATTTTACCATAAGTGTGTCTAGTTTAAGTATTTGGTTGAGCTTAAGAACACTGTCTAAATGTGTTTATTAATGTGAGAAGAATAAAATGCTGTTGGCTGTTGTTACCACTAGCAATTTTATTGATCTTACACATATAAACATAGCTTGAAGTATTTAGAGAAACTGATTTAATCAGTACACAGCATGCATCATGAATATTGGCTTTAGTTTCGAATTTTATTAAGTAATTAAGCCCTTTATAATCCGCTGACTTGAATTTAACTATTTTTGTAATTCTTTGGATTGTATTTGGTGGCATGCTCAAAACGCTGTCAGCAACCAGCAGCAGTGTAAACCTGATGATCGTGTTTTGTTCCAGGAATTATAAAGAATTCAGCACGTATCATGTCACTTAGTAGTACTTAGTAGTAGCAGTAATAAAATTCATATGGAAGTAAATCTTAGTACAGCAATTTTGACTCTCCAATTTAATACATTTCATTCCAACTGTATTGAGTATCAGAAAAATAAAAAAATCTTGGATAAGGTATTGTGTGCTTTGTGAAGTGAGCTCATTTTGAACAGTTTATTAAAGGACAGTTTCATCCAAGCATGAATACTTCACAGCACAATGCATAATGAAAACTAAACAGACTCTCCCATCTAGCTGCCTTCTCTTTACCGAGTACTGGATGCGCCTTTTGCATGAAATATTGAAAGAGAGTATCTTCCCTTGGCAAGTGCGTCCTTTTTCTGTCCAAGTGCACTGATGTCAAGCTTTTAATTGGTTATATTCCCTGGTACATTACATAATCCAACAAGCAGACCCATTCAGCATTTGCTGTTTTATAACTGATATATGCTACATAGCAGAAAAGTCATTTTAGCTGATGAAATTTTTGAGTCTGACAGAAGCATTGAGCTAATGTTAATGTGCAACAAACAGTGTCTTAAAAATGAAAACGTTTCACCAGGCCACATGAAAAATGAAAGGTCAAAAATCAACACTTTTTACTAACAACCCTCATGACACTCATTCTCATTTTGATACTTTTCAGTCACAAAAAAATTAGCAAGGCAAAGATAGCTGAGAAAACATGAGCACAAACTTGAGTGTGAGTGTCTGGCATGTCAAATAAAAGAGAACGCTTCAGAAGTAGCCACTTAGCAGCCTGTTTTCATGTATTTTTTATTAGCTTTAAGCTGAGCTGTGTTGTCAAGGTAAGGCAAGGAAAAAGTCCCTTTGCTCCAGAGTATTTTTAAATAATCAGTAAATAGCCTGTTTAAAAATAAAGGCAACTACAGACATTCGGCATTAGGGCAGATGGAAATTTGGACAGACTAGTCAGCACTTTATAAAAAGTAACAGGTGAAAAAATGCATTTGGTTTTTTTTTCTGACTTTCTAGTTTGTATTATAATAGCTTTACACTCTTGTCTGACCCACATTTTGTTTTGGATCACCATCTTACAATGCAGCATAATAATTCACAAAGTGTTAAAATGTAGGCGTGAAAGTGCTACATGCCTGGCTTTGGCAGATGTTGCCTGTAGAGTTTCAGGTGCTCCTGGGCCAAAGCACACAACTTGTCAACACTGTCTTCTGCTGCTGTCATTTGTAGTCTTTTCTCCCGGTTACGAATCTGTAGTAGAAAATAGACCAAGCAGGAAAGCTTAAACAGATACAGTAGGAGTAGTGATATGAGCCATATTATAACTTATACTTTTCATTTGATTAAGTGGGTAAACTATAAAGGTCTTCGATTTCCCACATTCACTACAAGATAGAACTATGGCAATAAGTAATTTTAGGTTTTTAGGTTTGCTGTGTATCATCAACATCAGTCAGAATATTAACTAACTGGACACTGAAAGGAATATCCAGTACAGCTTATTACCTCACAGGTGTGTTTGGTCTCTGTCTCCAGACATTTGGCTGATTCAAAGTGCTTCTTATACCAATCTGTCTCTGTTACATCCTAAAAGAAATAGTATCCTGATTATATCACAAATAAAGATTTTATAAAGTGCCTTTACCAGGTTCCATTGATAAAGCTTCGAACTGGACTGACAAGGTGGCTGTGCTGAATATACAGAACTGGGTTTGTCATTCTAGCAATGGTAAAATAACAATTACTGAAATGTAAAAATTATACATGGTTAATAAAAACTACTATTTTATTGACTCGTTCACCATAAACGTGGTCATTATTTTTACTATGGAATTCAAACTTGCGTTTACTCACAGTTAAATGGAGCACTGTCTTGTAAATAAAGGATAAACAGTGTCAAAGTCAGCGATTCTGGCAATGGAGGTTACTGCTTAATCTTTTACACTGACCTTTGCATCTAGGTCCCCAGTGGGTTTATGTAAACAGTCCAGAATGTGTGACCCAAGCTCAGACAGTTTCATCGTAGTGTCACACCCTTTGTTTAAAAGGGGAAAAAAGCTCATTAGAGGTGGACCGGGATGGATTTAGCTGTCAGGTTATTTAACAAATCTGTAGAATTGCTCCCCATGCAACCTCCCCCTAGGCAATGTGTCCAAACTAGCAATTAGTTGACTCGATGAAAGCATGCTCCTGCACTCTCGATATTTTACCTGCATCTTTATTCAAAAATGTCTTTCAGTCCATCTGTCCCTTCGGGTGCAAAAGGCTTGATAGGCTGAGATACTGGGCGGGTGTTTCTGGGTCTTTTTGTTATGGTCGTATCTTTCTAATCGATCTTTGTCTGTGGCTGCTTCTAAACACGTTTTCTTCTACTTCTCTTCATCACAGTTTGCTTCAAAGTTCTGTTAAGGGGCATTTATAAAGCATATTAAGGTTGAAATGTTGTATATAAATAAAACTGCCATTTGCAATTTAAGGACATTTTCCTTCACTGCTATGAGAATGACAGATGATCAGTTATGTATGTCTTTTAAGCCATATTGTGATATTTATCTTGGAAGATGCTATATAAATACAATTTTACTTTATTTGTACTTTTACCTAAATTAAACAATTTAAGAGAAGCCTTGATTATTTAGAAATACACACCTGAGTAAGCAAGCCAGATCTTCTGAACATAAAGGCCTGATATAAAATCCAGCCTTTGTCCCATGACAGTTAGTGGCACAAGGTTTTAGTTAAGTAATAATACCCCCTGTCATTAGAGTAACATGATCGTTGTCTACAGTATTACATCATGTTACATGATAGTATAGCTTGTGTAATCACTTCTGCTAAGAGGTAAGATACCTGTCAACAATGTAGCTGTAAGCATTTTCTATAGGTGTGGAAATAATGAAGTAACTCAAAGAATCCATATTAGGGCAGTGGCTTCATTTGTTATTCATTGATGTGACATTCATTGTACTAGAAGTTCAGGAATCTACTAGCTCTCTTTAAGAACAACACAACCTCCTCCTATCTGAACATCCAGAATAAGAACATCCACTCTTGCCAGTAGCTTTAAACTAATATGTTTGAAATGCTTCACCTCTGTGAAAAAAGAAACACTTGACCAAGGCAGCTGACATCGTCTTGTCAAGGTCCAGTTCAATAACCTTCCAGCCGTCTCCAAGAGGACAGTCACTAAGTGGGTCAACTTTTGACCTTCGGGCAAGCATCTCAATATAAGGCCTTGAGAAGATGCTCTTTGGTTCACTACAATTTAGCAAAATAACAAATGTGTGAAAGGTGATTTGCTAAATATTATACTATTTTTTTATATAAAGGAAACACATCATTCATTTGCAAATTAATATTCAGCATGAACCAAAGGATAAGTAATGGATGTGACTATTGGCGAATATGTTTTGCAATATGTGTGAGTTGTTTCAAGACTTACCTGTGACTGATAGACAAAGGCCTGTAGAAAGCACTTAGCGATACTGGGCATTCATACTCCAGCTGCTGCTTCACATCAGTGAAAGTCACAGGCACAGGAAGCAGCTCTCGAGTCACCAACACTTTGTACACCTGAAAAGGTGAGAAGGTCATTAGGTATATAAAGCTAACTACTCCCTTACTGACAAAAGGTTACCACAGATAAATGTATGGGTACAAAGCAGATGGATCCACTCATGTGCAGGAGTTATTAGGATGTACTAGCAGAGGATGTACTTCCTGAGGCAGCTGAAGAAATTCAACCTGCCAACACGGACGATGATGCAATTCTACACCGCAATCATCGAGTCCATCCTCACCTCCTCCATCACCGTGTGGTACGCTGGAGCCACTATCAGGGACAAACAGAGACTGCAGCGTGTTGTGCGCTCTGCTGAGAAGGTGATTGGCTGCAGACTCCCATCTCTGCAGGACCTGTACACCTCCAGGACACTGCGGCGTGCAGCTCGGATCTCAGCTGACCCTTCTCACCCTGGACACAGTCTGTTTGACCTGCTACCCTCAGGCAGGAGGCTCCGGTCCATTCGCACCAGAACCTCTCGCCATAAGAACAGTTTCTTCCCCTCTGCTGTTGGTCACATGAACAATAACCGTATGACTGTTCCCACCACTAGCTCATGACCCTACGCTGTGTTCACTGCATGATTCCATGTTTTGGCACTGATCACCACCTGCACAAAAACCAAAGAAAGAAACAAAAAAAGCAACATTTTACAACTTCTTTCTACGTAGCACTTTTAATTCTTATTCTCATGTATATATCTCATGTATATCTCATGCATATATCTTTCTACGTAGCACTTTTAATTCTTATTCTTACTTTTATTTTTTCATGTCTATTTAAGCGCAATTTATGACAGCATGTTTGCACTGAAGCACCGCAGCAATTTCCTAATGTTGTAAACCTGCTCAACATTTGGCAATAAAACTCTTTCTGATTCTGATTCTGATTAGGGCTCCAACAGAGACCTTTAAAAAGACTCAAATTCCTAATAAGTTTCATTACACAGAAGCAAAAGCTATGCTAAAAGCTTATGAAGTTTAAAAATTAAGAAAACTATATGTTATCAGGTGGATAATGATGAGTTTCAAAGCATTTCAAAGCTAGGATGCATATATAAAGTTTGACCACTATCCATGTCTTATTATACCTGTGAAACACTGCCATCTGGTGAACAGACTGAAATCTCCACCACTGTGTCTCCAAAATTCAGAGGGACTGGTTCCGAGCTGCTCACCCCATTTACTGTAACTTTAATGCGTCTGTCAGGCACCTCAGGAAGGAGTGTCACTGAATTACAACAAAAGGGAACAGTATCTGGAGGCAAAAACCCCCAGAAAAGCACATAACAATTTATTTTGTAAACTGAGAAATACTGCAAACCTTTTATGTCTCTGCATTTTTAAATAATATTCACTTACAAAGTAGCATATTTATACATACATTTACATACATGTGTACTGCTGCGGCTGCTTTTGTGTATCAATTGAAATAGAAAACAAAACAAAGAATTATACATTTCACATACAACTTCTTGTTTAACACAGATAGGCTGTACTCACTATTGTATTCAAAAACGTTGGAGCAAAACGCGGGGTGAAGTGAAATATCTCCTTCCAAAGCCAGGTTACTGAGCTCTGCGATCTTTGCTGACAGTTTGGTGATTTCCACACTGTATTTCTTTATGGTGCCATCCTCAGCTACCACCTCGATTCCTACTCTGTTCAACCCATCTTTCAGTGTAATCGTGTTAGACCTATCACCAAAGAGCTGAAATAGACATCACAAGGCTAAATTAGATGCGAAAGAGACTTGAATTGAGAAATAGAAGGCATAAAGCTTGCTCACAATACTATATGAAGCCCCACAATCGCTTGTCATCACGTCCAGTGTCACTTCGTTGACGCTGCTCTCCACAGTCACTTTGTAGTCTGTGACTTCAGGTGTGAACGATGGACGGAGCTTCCCAGCAGAAACACAGAGCTTCTCTAAATCACAGTTATCCATGATGACTCGGGCGTCTTCTTTATAGCTTGCTTGGGTTGAGCTACAACAGTCCCAAAACACAGCACTTAAACTGCTGTCCCATCCCAGCGCGCTCAGTTTTATTTACCACACTGACGCCCCACGTTACCACAGTAACATGACCACTTCTGTTGTATTTAGATATTAAGTTACTACTACATATGAGTATTTTAAATACATTTGGGCATTTAATAGGAATGAAAACAACAGCTGATACTTAAATAAGTTTTTCGTTTAGACCCTTTTTTTAAAAATTGTGCCATAAGTCAATAATAAGGAGCGTCGATTTAGAGAATACACACGGTTACACAAAAACGGATATTGTTATTAAACAAAATATAGAAAACTGCAAATAAAATTGTTATCACGCTGAAAAATTTTTTTTAGCTAACGATAACTAGCTGTTCCACTCATCCCAACGGCAGACGGCAGTAGAGGAGCGAAGAGGAAAACGAAGACGACTAGGTCACAGTTTTAACGTCATTTCCTGTCGGCTAAAGCGTGTTGTCTGCTAACAGGGTAAATATGTGATTTTGTTTTGTTAGATTTAATTTACAGTGATCCCGTTTTGCTATTAAATCAGTAATTAGTAACTTACATCTATCCCTTTTGTCACTTTCCTCAGCTTATCTAAACGTTAGTTTGGTTTCCTGTTAGCATTGTATGCTAGCTCTCTCCCTGGACATATTGCTATTGTTTTTCTGTTCTTCTAATGAAAAATAGTCCTATAGGAAAGTTACACGACGTTGTAATTATTCAATTATTTTACAGAAATATGGCCGCAGAGGACTACCCTCACGAGATAGATGAACAGCTCACGGGCTTCGACTCGTCAGTGACTTCAGTTAAAACCATCTTGGAGCAGTTGATGTCGATGCCTAGAAATGACCTGCTGCAAAAGGTAGGCCTAATACTATTATACACATCGGGTACTGTGGTCTTTTTGTTGGCTTAGATTTGTTCTTGTGCGTACCTACTATCTGTATACACTCGTGCACTCACCGGCCACTTTGTTAGAAACACATGGTCAGATACTTGGTAACAGATTATTTAATGTGCCAATAGCTCAATCAATTTAGGAACGTGAACATGGTCAAGAAAAACAACTGAGATGGGGATGAAACATGGTCTTAGTATTTCAGAAAATTGTGGATCTTCTGGGATTTTCCATCACAATCATTTCTATGGTTTACATACAATGGTCTAAAAAAGAGAAAATATCCAGTGATTGTCTGTTCTCTGGGTGAAAATGTCATGTTAATGCCAGATGTTAGAGGAGAATGGCCAGACTGCCACAGGCTCATAAGAAGACAACAGTAAGGGTATGCAGAAGAGCATCTCTGAACACACAACACATTGAACATGGCAGCTGATGGGTGACAGCAACAGAAGACAACAACAGAAGTGCCGGCCTACTTAAGTATTGTTGCTGACCATGTCTTTTCCTTTATGACCTCAGTGTATGCATCGTCTGATAGCTGCTTCCAGCAGTGTAACACTCCATGTCCGTAAATCATCTCAAACTGGTTTCTTGCCATGACTATTAGTTCACTGTACTCAGATGACCTCCATCGTCACCAGATCTCAGTGAAACAGATTGTCTTTGGGATGTGGTGGAACAGGAGATTCACCTCATGGATGTACAGCTGACATAGCGGCACCAGCTGTGTGATGCTATCATATCAATATGGACCAGAACTCTGAGCAATGTTTCCACCTCCCTGTTAAATCTATGCTATGAAGAATTAAGGCACTTCTGGGGGCAAAGGATGTCAAAACCCAATGCTAGGAAGATGTACCTAATAAAGTGGCTAGTGTGTTTATATTTATTTTCTTTTATAGAGCAAAATTTTATTCAGTGAAACAATACTGCATTGAATATGTTACAAATACATTTAATGAAAAAAGTGATACTAATCTGTCGTATGCAGGAGGCTATAAATAAAATACAATTTGGTTCATTAACAGTTGGATCCTCTGGATCAAGCCAAGCTGGATCTGATGTCTGCCTACACCCTTAATTCATTATTCTGGAGTGAGTTTTTTCCCTATTTTGTCTAATCTTTATATCTTGTTGAATATAGATAAATTTAGCGAAAGCATACTGAAGAGACAAATACATTACAACTTTTCCATACATGGATGTCATTTTGTGTGGAAAGTGTGGACATGTGGCTTTATTTTTTATCTTACTCAGTGTACTTGGTAACACAAGGGATAAATCCCAGAGAACATGGAATCAAACAGGAATTGGTATGTGCCATCTATCTCTGACTTATTATTTGCTCACATGGATTCATATGTATTGTCTAATTCCTCAGTAACCATCCTGTTGTTTCAGGAGCGAATAAGGACATATATGAACAGAGTGAAAGAGATCACAGAGAAGAAAAAAGCTGCCCGTCTGGATAAGGGAGCTGCTGCACGCTTCGTCCGGAGTGCTCTTTATGATCCTGATGATAAGGATTCTAAAAAAAAAGCAGCAAGCACATCTTCAGAAACTCCTCCATCAAAGCGTTCAAAGCAGAAATGAAATAAAGAAGAAGCTGCAGAGTATGTCAAAGTGCAAAAGATCACGACCTTTAAGGGTGATGAACACTGGGGTAAAACATTTTGGTCATAAGCCACATTTGAAGGCTAAGGTTGTCTGATCAACAATTACACAAGACAGCTAAACAGAACAATCCATCATCAGGATCATAGCTTGGAGTCGTGTAAATTTTCATGGTTGACCCGCAGCAGTCTGCAAATGTGTTTGACAAGCAAAAGACTGTAGTTGCTACGTTTGACACGTCGTCTCAGGGCAGTCTCACATACTTTTGGATCTTGATGCTAACAGCTGCTCTAGGTTTGAAACATGTTGTAATGTTCTTGTAATGTTGCGCTGGTCTAAATCTTTGTATTTTGAAAGTGATTCTAGGAATCAAAGTTTCATTTTTATTTTTTTTTTAAACAAATGCAATGTTTTGAACATCATCAAGAAAATGGTTTTGTGAGTATAATGCCTTTAGCATAAAAATATTCACCAAAAATACAGTGTTTAAATTATTTTCTTTTATACAGTTTATTGTCAGCATGGTGCTGAAATGTGTAATAGTGTCGCATTTCAGGAAGCAAGTGCAGGATGTGAGCCTTCTGCTCAGCTGTCTGTTTCCTCTGGTCGATCTGAGAGAGCGTGGTGGTTATATAAATTGACCGTATGATACACTGCTGATCTATCTAAGGCAGTGGTCGGCAATTAATTTTCCTAAAGGGCCACATGAGAAGCTAGGATTATTGTTGAGGGCCGCACCATTGAGCTTACAGAAAGCTAAAATTAATACTGAGCAGAATTGAGTTCATCTTAATATTAATTTTCTCTTTTTGAAGGCTTATTGTTGTTTTTGTTTCTTGATAGTCTTCCTCAATAGTCCTTCTTTTAAGATGAGATAAGATAAACCTTTATTAGTCCCAAATTTGTTGTGTCACAGCAGAAAGTGGACAGTTCAAAGTTACAGCAGCAAAAATAATGAAATAGAATGAGATAAAAGAATAACATGCTATATAAAATAGAATAAAATACTATGTTGTCAAAAAAAATTACACTTATTGGTATTGCGTGTGTGTCTGCACGTGTTTGGTCAACTCAATGTTTGGTCTCTGTTGTGGAGTCTGACAGCCGATGGAAGGAAAGACCTGCAAAATCTGTCTGTCCCACATCATGGGTGCCGCAGTCTGCCACTGAAGGAACTGCTCAGTGCTGTCACAGTCTCCTGCATGGGGTGGGAGATTGCATCCAACAGGGATGACAGCTTAGCCACCATTCTCCTGTCACTCACCACCTCCACTGGGTCCAGAGGGCATCCTAGAACAGAGCTGGCCCTCCGGATCAGCCTGTTCAGTCTCTTTCTGTCCCCAGCAGACCACACCGTGAAATATGGCTGAGGCTACCACAGAGTCATAGAAGGTCTTCAGGAGTGGGCCCTTGACTCCAAAAGACCTGAGCTTCTACAGCAGATACAGCCTGCTCTGCCCTTTCCTGTACAGGGCATTTGAGTTGTGAGTCCAATCCAGTTTATTGTTCTGATGAACACCATTCAAAAAGCTTCTTCAGTTCTAAAAGCTGATCGGTAGTATATAACCTCTACTGTTGTTCTAATGAAGGTGGTTTCAACATGCCTGTGACTCACAAGTACGTCCAGATTGTTCAACTGCCCTCGACTCCCATTCACTTTAGATCAGTGGTCCCCAGCCCCCGGCCCAGTCTGTGAGTCGTTTGGTAACAGGCCGCAAGAGTTGAGGCTCAGGTGTGAAATTTGTGGTTTTCAGAGTTTTTACTGTTATTTTTTTAATCGTTTTCATCCTTAACTCCGTTTCCCTGGGTCTTTTCCCGTGTGTTATGAATAAATCCCCCTTTTTTTTTTTTTTGTACCGGTACTGGTTTTATTTTGTTGTATTTATCTGTGATATCTTAAAGGCCGGTCTGTGAAAATATTGTTGGACATAAACTGGTCCGTTAAGCACAAAAGGTTGGGGATCGCTGCTTTAGATGACTGTGACCCAGGTGAATGAGAATCTATACAGACAATCCAAACATCTCAACAGTAAGTAGTGAAAAAGTCAATAAAACCAGCAATTTATATTACAGAACCATGCAACAAAGCAATAATTAAGCCAGTCTTTACAGGCAGAATATCACATGTAACCCAAACTGATTTCCTTCTGACGAAAAATACAGTTTTTACTTTCATTTAAAAACTTTCAGCACTAATAATGAGAGTTAAAAACATGCAAATATTTTTAAAATTCATTTCTTGAATGAAACACTTTTAACACTGACATACTAAAAACCCATATGTTTGTGTTTCACCTTCTTGGTCAAAGTAAACAATACTGTAGAGCTCATTTCATTAGAATAATAGGACAAAAAAAGGGTGAAACTGCATTGTACTAAATAACAATCAAGCAGAGGAATATTTAATTCACGATAGCAACTTGTATCGGCCCTCACGTCGGTCAAACTGGTGACCTTTTGATTACAAAGTGGCCTTTGTAACCATGGCAAACAGTGTTGTAGTTGGATGGCTGCATGGTATAAGCATAGGCTGTAATGAGACTCCCCCTTATAAAAACCAATGTCACATTTGATAAAGGCACCCATATAGCTTCCTTTTTCTAATTCCCTCTGGACAGCCGAGATCTTAATCTTAATGTACCCTCGAGTCACTGCATCCCTCTAATCAAGCTCAGGAAACAGCGAGGCAGTGAGTTAGATTCTAAGGAATGTATCATTTCATTCTTTTCATCATCTTTCCTTTTCTCATCCTCCCTACAGCAGCGTCCAAAAATGACATTTGTTTAGCCAAAGCCTCCTACTCCATTTTTTTTTAAAGTTTTTCCACCAAGTTGTTGTTTCAAACTCTGTTCAAAGACATGTGTCAAACTTTGCCTGATGAACAGCCCCGTCTGCATATTGGAAAAATATGGATTTTTCTGCTTTTTCCCCTCTCTGTTATGTTCGCCTTCAAATGCCCTCTTCCACACATGTGCTGAGTATAAAGGAGTTAGGTCACAGTGCGAGCAAATTTGAACAAACAAACTCTCATGTTGAAATTGTGAGCCCTAACTCGTTCCAAACCCTGATTTGTCCCGCGGTTGTTTATTTATGCTGTTTGTGAGCAGCTTGCGGTGAGGAAGTTTATATTACGTGGAGTGAAAGGCATCAGACCAAATGACCTCTTCAGGCAAGATGGCGTTAGAGGCAGCCTTTGTTGCAAACACTGTCTCCTAAAAGGATGGAGTCTGCTGACAAAAGACTGTGTTAACCTGCTTTAAATCACAGAGTTTGAGCTGGATTGTCAGTTACAAGATGTTATAAATAGGCTACACTATGATTACAGTGCTGAAATCCAGAAGCCTCAAATAATGTCTATGTAATCACTAGCCAGACTTTTTATTGCATTGCCTCTAATATCCTGGAATTTATCATTTGTGTCTCATCAGATACATTCGGGGTGTCTTATCTATTCTTTAGAGAAGTCATAAGTTTTTCCTGGGGCACAAGAGAAAATGTATTTCTTCACTTTCACCTCTCTTTTCTTGTATTTGGTGCTTTTCAGCCCAGTATAAAGTACTCATATTTTGAGAAAGGGAATGTTAAAAAAATGAGGAAGAAGTGAACATTGTTTTGGTCATGTGTTCTAGTTCGAGAATGGAAAGTCGGGAAGATTTTTTTTCTTTTTTTTTGCCTTTAAAGCACCACGCTGCAGATAAACAATGAAAAGCACTGACAAAATGAGATCCAGAGTTTATTCTTGACCTAAAATCATCTTACCACAAGGTCCAATTTAGTAGCTGTTCTGGAGCTTTCAATCACATCGCATTTTCTTTATCCGAAGAAGGGCTTGCTGTCCGCGTTAAATGCTGAGATTCAAATTTACAATTGGGATGATATATACAGAGTATGTTTTTAGTAATTTGAATTGGAGGTTAAATTGTATGTGCATGCATGCCAAAAAAAGAATCAGTCTCAGATGGGCACAGGTGCCTGATTGAAAACCAAAAGGGTTTGTTTAAAAATGCTATAATTCACAAAAACACAATTATGTTGCATTTCATAAGGCTGAATGTGAAAACCTTTAAAATCCCAAAGTGCATCACCTACACAGACCTGGAAAGTCATTTCATTGCAGCCTGTGTTGCAGAGAATGATGGGGCATATAAGCCCACTAGGACAAGCTTTCTCTGGAATAGCTGGGTGAAATGTCAGTGAATGTGAGAGAAGGATTGCATCTATTGCCGCTTTATTCCATCTGACACACCACAAATTCCATCCAGTCATTTGTGCCACTTTCTGTTCACAGACCTGATGACAGAGCCGCTGATTAATCGTGATAACAATGTTTTTGTTTTAGCTAGCCCCCCAGCACAGAGACAAATTGCTTTTTTTCAAGTGTCAGAAGGTGAGACAGTTCAGACCACCAAACTGTCCAGCAGAGAGTGGGGTCAGTTCCTTCTATTCTATTTCTTTAAGTTCTGTTAATCCTCTCTACTGCTGAAATAACCAAAAAATAATTCATTTCCCTTTAAAAGCTAATAACACGCTTCTGGTCAGAACACCTACTGAACTTGTGAACTTGCTATTTCCTTACCTAATGTTTCCATCTAAACTCAATATATTTCATTTGTCATTAGAAACTATAGTACAGTTTTGTGGAGAAGCATTAATAGGCAAACTGTCAATGCTAAATCTGGTTTCCATTCATTTCTCTTGAATTTTTCGAAATGTGACACAAAAACAGCAGTAGTACTTGGACAATTTCATCAAGGACGCAAATTCATGATTTACCTTTCTTCACTTCTTTGTGTCTATCTACACTTTCCTTCTCTGTACATCCCAGCGAGATTTAGCCATATGATACTGTGACGCCATAGAAACCAAGGCCTTGAAATCCTCTCGCTAAACACATCACATCACCATCACACTTCATTGTGTTTCCATCCTTAAAATGACGTTACTCCTGCCAATGAAGAGAAAAAACTCTCCCCAGAAATACCCCTCATTTACTGAGTTGGGGTTGGCCTGTCATCTGTCAGGTTAAAATGAACTATTAGGTTTTCTTTGTGAGTAAATGTTGTCTTTTCTCCCAAACCAAGTCAAAGTGGCATCTGTGATTGTACTGAGAAGTTCCAACGTTTGAATGTTTCTAAATGTGAAATAGGAAATTGCTTTCAATGACCTTTTAATAGATAAATAAAGTTTTGAAAATGAAACAGTCTTATTAAACTGGGCTTATTTATTGTCTTTTTCACATGTGCAGACCAGGCTTAAGATGAAGTCAGTGTGCTGCAGACTCTGTGGCCATTTGAAGACCTCATCTATTACTGTGTCCCAATGTTTACCTCTGGCATGGACCTCTTTTTAGGAGGCGGAATGTATCACCCCATATGGCTGCAATGTGAAATCGGGGTTTTTCCCCTTTAAACCATGGCCTTCCGATGCATAAAGCCTCAGGATAACCGTCCAGCCATCAAAGAGCTGAACGCGAAACCCTCTCTGAATCCTTTGCACACAAGCACGCATGAACGTGCGCACAGTCTCACACACACAAACGCACATACAGAAGGAGTTAGGCAGCTGCAAGCATGCTGTGAAAGCAGGAAAACACTGACTGTTACACATGTTGAGAGACGTACAAAAGCACACAGAAAATGGATTGCATGTGCATATATGTACACTCAGAGTTGATTGGAGGTGTGTAATGGATTGGATCCCCTCGTAATTCCTGGGATAGCGTTGTCTTCTAGATCCATACAGAGGCGGATGAGACCACAGCTGTTTGGACATAAATTTCCAGAGGAATGCCTTAAGTCTGAGCCTTCAGCATAAAGAGCATGACTGAAGATTCCTCTGCACATGACAAGTGATCACCCTAAGGATTTTTATTTTGTAGCAGCCATGTACAAGGTCACTGAATCCATTGTGTCTGTTCTTGTTTAGTACTAGTGCACAGTGTTACATGTGAAGCCAGCTACCTTTGCAGGATGAGGTGAGTCACAGGTTGATGGTATTAGCGTGCAGACGGGAGCAGGTCTCCTCTGTTGTATATAAGACTCAAACAGCTGGGGCAGGGTGGAGAGCAGCTGGCCAGTCTCATATAAAAAATATGAATTTCACTCTCCTCTCTATACAGTAGCTAATCCTGGAGTCATATAATCATACAGGCTTGTAGGTTTACAGGAATATTTGGGGTAGATTTGGTTGCATGCGGCTTGTAAGTGATTTTGCTTTGCCAACTAGGAAAAGTTTAAGTATTGTTTCTCCTTGGATCATATGTCTTTATTAGTTGATATTGCAGGGCCACATTTGCCACAGCTTTCACTCTGCTTTCCTTTTAAGACACTGTAAAATTTGCTGTGATAACAATATCATGTATGAGTCACTCTTCTTAAATTCATGTGGGTTATTCACAAGCTGTTTTTAGTGTGCTCAGCACTTTTAAAACTAGTTGAACGTTCATTTTTTGGCGTATGTCAAATTAAAGACCCTGCTGGCATCTAAGTCCCGTGGATTTCTAGACTTACATCCAGATACGGCTCTTATAAAGATTGAAGTGAACAGCATTTTGTTTTCATCTTTCATGCATGCACTATGATCTTGAACAGAAAACTAAACTGAATAATATTTTCCTCACACTGGGGAAATATCCACATGCTTGTCCAAGTTACAAAATCATCTCTGCACTTGCTGCATTTTATAATGCCTCTGTGCAAACAAACACCACAACAGCAACATCTCTTGTTCCTCCTAAGTCTTCCTCGAAAGAAACACACCTGCTGGATATGAACAGCTAGAGAGTCCGCTCTCCTTCGCGCACGCTATAGTTTCCTCTTTGCCTCAATAAAATAATGGGGTTTATAGCACATCAATAACCCCTCTCATCCCGCTTCGCTTGTACATTCAGAGGCGAGGTTTACAGCTACTGTGGGGCGGAAGGCTGCAGGCCTGATGTGAGAGCCTGGGGCTAACGGTAGCACCGGGTACTGTAAAGTGATGAAGGGCCCCCACTTTTACGATGATGTGAATGATGTAGCCTGAGAGAGTAAAAAAGCTTGTGAGAGCAGCAGTCTGTCCATCTACTGTACTTGACTGGACTGCTGTAAAAAGAGGAGCTTGTATGTTGTGCTGCTTAATATTTACACCAAGTTTAAGTCTTTTTGCAGATGATGTCAGCACAGAATTAGAATGTAACCTAAACCATTAAGTTAGCTACATTTTAAGAGCTATTTTTTGTTGATTTAACCTTTGTTAAAAACATCAACCCCACACCTGT
The DNA here is from genome assembly GCF_057381845.1 of Rhamphochromis longiceps. Lineage (NCBI taxonomy): Eukaryota > Metazoa > Chordata > Actinopteri > Cichliformes > Cichlidae > Rhamphochromis > Rhamphochromis longiceps. The sequence goes on along the minus strand of NC_140569.1, from coordinate 9,001,503 downwards.
TGTATACAATTTTTATCTGTCCAATTAAGAGGAGATGGGACCGGTGAGATATACTGACTTTATTGCCACACCTGTCCGTACAAGATTCACAAATATGAGCTCTGTGAGTTGCAAACCTGCAATAAGCACACATGATAACAACGCAACATTAGATTAGAGGAAAATTATTTTTTAAAATACCAAAACAAATGATTATTTGAGGATTCCTTTGAGTCATTTAGCTTTTTATTCTGGAAAACACATATCTATGATATCGTAGTAGTGATATATTTAAAAACTGAATGCATACTTTGTATTTTCATAGCAACATTGCTTGGCTGTATGCATTTATGAAAAGATCCAACTACTAGCCCTATAAATCCAGGTGTATCCTATTTGATAGATCAGTGTTTGCGAATTGAAAATGTCAATATATTGTACAATACATTTTCACGCAATAAATTAAAAACAATGCAGGATTTAGCAAAATATGATAGAAATGAAACTCATATAAGCAAATTAATATTTATTTATTTTTTTAAAAAACGCTTCATTTTCACAAAATTAAAAATTTCCAGTAATTATTTTGTGCTACAGGCTTAACATGCTACACAAATCCTTCAGTCTTCTTCTATGAATCATCACGTTGTTTATTTGTTTTTTGAAGAGACAAAAAAAATAACGTTTACATTTGATTTAATTTGACTAAACTGTTTCCCCCCATATAAGCTGACTGTAAAGCCACTTGGGAGTCTCAGACGGGGCACTCTTTACTTTAAGTCCCCCAAAACAGCCACAGGGGGGCAGTCAAACACAGCAGTACAACCCCGTCCTCTAGTCCGGCTTGAGTGGCAAGCTGAGGTTTGCTTTTCTTCCCACCACAGAGCAGATCAGAGAAGATTAGCCCTCGCTTGGCCAGTAATCACGCTTATCACACAAGAAAACGACAACAATACTGGGAGTTTAATGACAGAAGTAATTGTTGTGGAAGTCCCGCGTTATGCTGCGGTGGTGTGATGAATGACATCCGCAATGCACCGTGCTGTGAGGAGATTGCTGCTGCATGTTGTTATTTAAACCCATTTGTTATGGTTGCAACTTCCCTCCAGGGTTGTTTAGCTAAGAGAAGTTTTTTTTTCTAATTAAAAGAAAAAAGTTTTGATTATTGATGAATTGTGATTTTATGGGAGGATTTCTGAAGGTGGTCTGCATGCGTTCTCGTGCTTTTCCTACTTCTTTAACATACACAGACTACACAGTTTACATTTTAACTGTGAAAGAAAAACTAGTGTTTGCAGACATAAGCGGGAACATAATGATCTTTAATCCGCCACAATTTCATAGATAAAACGTAACGTGTATTCAAAGTGCTTTTGTATTTGCTGACTACACTTTACCCTTAGTTGTCTGTTCTGCATGGACAGTATAATCAAAATGCATTGAATAGAAACTGAAAACATGAATGACTGTTGATATAAGACTTTCAGTTAAAGTCCAATCGCATAAATCCCCTAACAGTGAATGTAAAAGGAAAAATGGATGTCCTACGTTCCACTAGCTTCAGGCAGTAGGGGTTAATCATGATCTAATACACAGCCACTGCATGCTTGGATTGACATCAATTGGCTGTTTTTTCTGTAGCTCTGCGTGCATATCCATGTAATTGTGTGTGTGTGTGTTTGTGTTTAAAGTACTTGATTGTATCTGCACTGGTGTGCCTGATTGTGTGTTCTCTAAGTGGAGTGCTTTTACTTGTTTTACTGTAGCTGTATTGGTGTTAATGTCGGTCTGTATACATGCACGTGTGTGACAGAGATTAGCTCTTTTCAGGGACGGTTTGGTATGCTTCATACTGAGACAGCTGCAGTCTAGACTGTCATTCTCGCATCACTTCGGGCTTTAAAGACAAACAAGGAGGATATGCAACCTCATCTGATAAGAGGGGTGGTAAGAAGATCTGCTGATGACTTTTCCAAACTAGCATGAAAAGGCAGCCTTGGTGTGTGATACAGAAAAGTTGTTGGGCAGGCGATGATTGAAATGCAAGAGCTGTGCATAGAAGTGAAGCTCATGCTTAGTTTTTGTTTACACAATATGATCTCTTTTACTTTTTTGGCAACTTGATTTGCATCAGAAAACTTGACACTGTACTGGATTTTAAGAAAAATCTTCACAAACAAACTGATTTTTTTTTTTTATTTGATCATTGAAGGCTCTGAGAAACTTTCCAGAGCAGCCAGAATAGGAAATGCCAGACCTAAGTCAGAGGCCTGCTCTATCCTATTATGGCAAATCGAAGCAGAATGTGTCATTAGCTAAACGAGTGCTAGTTTCTCCTCTCAAAACAGCAGACAGAGGGCAGCCTCTGTCCCGAACACTCTAGTCTTCAAAGGCCCCCATTATACTTCAATGGAGGGTAAACAGTGGCTCCCAAAAATGACGGTCTCCAGAGTTTAAAGCAACATCGTTTATCACCCCTGCCAGCCGGTGCAGGTGTGACCCCATTCCTATGCCCTCACTGAGAGCGCAGACCGGTGGGAAAGTATACCTTTGTGTGTGTGCATGCATGTGTGATCATGTGAATGTAATTTGTATCTTCTCCTTCTCTTCATCAGGTTCACTTTATGCACAATCTGTGCTCTCAGTTTGGTAGTGTGCATGTGACTTCCTACATTGTCTCTCATATTCTGTGCTCTGTTCTTTTCTTTCCTCCAAACATTCTGTGAAACATATGTTGGAAGAAGAGCTGCTAGGTGTGCTTCATTTTGATGGAGAATGCATTACTGAACTTCAGGAGCTTGCTTTATCTTGATATAATGCCGACATTTATCAAACTTAATAATGCTACACGTGGCACCTGAAATTTATTATTGAGTGGTAAAATATTTTTGCAGGATTTGGATTCTCAATAGCTATTAGAATCAGTATTCCATGATGTCAGTTTGTTTGAGGCTTTGGTCTTTGCCAGGTTAAGGAAAGTAGGGAGTATCAAGTTCATGCAGGGTTTTTGCCAGTGACCTGAGTTTCCACATATTCCTGTGCTTGTGATTTCAAATTTTTAAAACACTTTATTTCAGTGTTTCGAGGAGACATTTGTTTAGGTTTAGGTCTTCCAGGGTTGTTTTTGATCTAACAGAGAGTGTGACTAGTTCACATTTGCCAACTGAATTGCAGAAACATGCAAACGCAGCAGCGAGTCGGATCTGTTCTGACTGGAAAATGATGTCCAGTGGAACACAAACGCCATGGAGAATGCCGTGATAGCCACTTTATACGTCCCTGCAAGGATCATTTGCATATCTTTAAAGAAAGACATCATGAAAAAATAATGAATTTAAATTTAAATTTATGTTCTTTTTTCATATTTTCTGTTCTTTTTCTGTTACATTTGTTTGACACATATGTTTACTTTTTGTTTGTTGTTTCAGCGTCACTCCTGCTTTTCCAATGTGACTGTCTGCCAGGCTTTTAAATTGAAAGAGCGAGACAGAGAGAAAGAGAAAGAAAGAGAGAGAGTCTGACAATCTATCAAAAGTCAACTAAGCATGTACAGCACGGCTGATAAACATCAACCCTACATTCATGAAGTTTTATGTGTTCACACCTGGGACCAGCTCTGCACAGCCTCTACTTTCAGACACAGCTTTACAGGAGCAGTTGACTTTGAAACATTTGGCGTTTACAGACCTCGCTTTGGATAATTCTGATCCATTCATTGTGGCCATCGTTTAGCCTTGAAAACTTGGCCGTGGCTAACTATAATGAAAGTTGGACAAGTTTTCATTATAGTTATACCTCATTTACCACCATTTGCAACTAAAATTATATCTTTGCAATTATTTTTCTTTTCAACAATCAGCGTCTGTTAACCTTAACATTTGCACAGGAAATGTTTGTTTAAGCATTCTAAATGGCAGCTATTTCAAGGAAGTGCTACTCATTCACCTTCTTTAGCCACATTTTCCAAGATAGTCCAAGGAGTGTGCTGGTGACACCGCGGCCAAAGTGCTTCTTCTGTAACGTCTCAAATGCATGTGTGCCAGCCAGCTGACCACAAGTGATCCTGTCTTTATCTGTGTATGGGTGCTTTATCAAATGCACGCTCTTAGTTTAGTTTAATTAACACAAAGCATGTGAGCAGATCCTATTGGGGTCAAGGTGATTGAGCTGACTGGGCAGGTGGAAAATCAATGAGATTGGCTCGCACAGAGCAGATCGACCACTAATCAAACATGGACACTATTGATTGACATGTTTACAGTGGAAGTCTGTTTAACACGAGGTTCATGTGTCGGATACACATTAAGTGAGCTCTGCTTGGACACAGTATCTATATTTAGTTTTCAAATACTGATTAAAGATTTGTTATTCCATTTTGTCGAGATAAACCAAAGGAGTGAGGTGTTAGGGAAAAAAACAAAGTGTATGTGATTTGTCTGGGTGTCAGAATAGTTTAGAATAGTAGTGAATATCGTTATGATTTTATATTAGTAAAACATAGATACACAGACTCCAAGCTATGAAGTCACCCAGTGCTCACCATGACCACCAATCTGATCATCTTCAGAATTCACAAGCCTTCAAGGAAAGACGAACCCGGTGATGCAAAATTGTGTCATTTTTCATCATTTTACTTTGCTGCTCAGATCAAATATGAGCTGCAGCAAAAACACCTGAACTTTTCATGCATGCCTTAGGCATCGTAAAGGAGACACAGAAGATAAGGTAGTATGGGAGAGTGAGGCAACAGGCGGAGACGAAGCAAGGAATTAGAGACAGAGAGAGACAAGGGGAGACCGACTAGGGAGTAGATTAAGTAGCCTTGAAAAGACTGGCTTCCCCACACACATAAACCCCCTGTGAAAACACAAGCTAATTATTAAGAAAACAAAGAGTGAACTGCAACGACGTGCCAACGCACACAGATCCCCGGCAGAGTAATTGTGCGTAAGCTATTTGGGCTGAAAACAGCACAATTTGGTGCTCTTCCCCAGCACAGCCGAGCAGAATGAACAACAGCTGTTCCTTGGGATGGGGTTTGAAAACAAGCTCAAGGATGGATTCTCTTTCTTCTTCTGTTTTTTGTTTCTTTTTACTGTGAATCAGCAGGGTCCGATGATAGACAATAGCCATTAGAATGCTTTTAAATTCAATTATTTCAAAACACTGACAAAATAAGTAGACTCTGCTGATGTATTTTGTGGGATTTCTGCTTCATTTTCCTCTGCTAGCATGCTAATGCTACAGTAACCAGAGGTCATTAACAGAAAACAGTTATTCTGCTATAAAGGGATCCTATCATCAACGTGAACGGCCAAAGCTCATAAAAGCTTGGCTTCATAACACTGCCATCACTGCCAGTGCAGATCTGAACGTGGACAGGGTTAGCAGGAGTTGAAAAAATTCTCAGTGTTTTTGAATAGGCCCTGAATGTTTCTGTATTGCCTTCTTTCATGCATGATTAAGTTATACAATCTAAGAGGCTTTTTGCGCGTCCCCTGTGCTTTTCCAATCTTACACAGTATCAAAATGATCTCTGTCTTACACAGCTGAGCATATTACTTCCAATCTCACTCTGCATTTTAAGCGTTAAGGGAAGTGTCACTGGGAATTTGATAATGCTCAGCAGTGCAGTGAATGCCTTGGTGGAGAGCCATGTTTTGAATTGGTTCTGAAGCTGCAGCCTTAACCTTAGCAAGACGCCAAGTGCGTGGTTCCATTTGATTTCTGATGGAGTCAAAACAATTGATGTCAGCTCGTGAGAAATGGTGGTAATAGTGAGTCAAAGAGTCATTGTTTCTATTATGTGACCGGGCTTGCTTGAGTTAGCATGCGGAAAGCTGGTGGTGGTGAAATTAGTTCCGGTACAGTTATTGGAGTGTTTTTAGTGTACGTCTTGTTGTTTTACCTGTCATGGCGTCTGTCTCTGTGAAGCACTTTGATGCCTGCCCATTTTTTAAAATGTATTTTGAGGGAATTTTACAAAGTTTGATATGACAGTGATTGATGATGACAGAAGATTTAATACTGCATCAAGGGGTCATCCGTAGGCTGCCGGAGGGAGATTTTAAATGACAGTTATGGTTGTGCAACTGTCTGCCTCTCACTTTTCTACACACACCAGGTCTCTATGTGTCCTAATGGAAACTATGCAAGACTGCTAAGTTGTATGTGTGTGTGCATTGTGATGTCTGTGTATGTTGGAAAGAGAGGAGCACTAACACACTGTTTTCTTAGAGACCTGTAATCTCCAGACACTGCGCTTTCCACCCAAACATGTTCTGTTGGTTTAGGTTGCATGCATGTGCAGAAGTCATGCAGACAGTTACACACATAGACTTAATGGCACATGCACACATGTATGCCCAAGCACAGAGAAACACACATTTATTTGACAAGCATTAGCACGCTTTCATTTATGCACACATATGCACACACCCATAAGCACTTTTAAGCATGTACACTTTCTGGCCCCATATAACTCTGATTATATGAGCTATGGCAACAATTAGATATAATAGGCAAAGATAATTACAGCAATTTTTATACTTACGGGAATGATTAAACGCCAGCAAAATATGCAGTGAATTATGTTTTAAGTAGCATGTGGCGGTTTGTTTGTGTGTTTTATCCGAGCGTGTGTTTTCTTTATCATCTCAAGTGTCAGTCAAAGAAACAAAGTCTGCCAATTACTCTCAGCTTTATGGACAGATAAAAGTAGTTTTGGATAAGCTTTTGCAAATTATGTGTAAATCAAGATGCAAAATCCCCATGTTCTCACTATATTAGACTTTATAGAGTAATTTTATAAAGTTGTTCTAGTTCTCACTTTATTTAAGGACTTTTCATCAATTATGCAAAGAGACTTGCAAAAAAATGACGGCCTTAAGCCAGATGAAATAAAACAAAATCTTTGTACTTTCAAAATAAGTCATAAATGACCCTTTTTTAAAATTAGAAGCCATGCTGTGTTTGTTTTTAACTGGAAACGGAGGAAAAAAGCAGAATTACCTTGTTTATTAAACAAATACAAATGCTGGTTATAAAACTTGCAACACCTACTAAAAAGAATTAGGTGTTGCACAAAATACGTTTTTTTGCTAAAAAGCAGATATTTAAATAATTAAATGTCTGGTTTATTGTAATATGAAAAACAAATCCAGGATTTGATCACATGCAGATTTTGTCTGAGATAATCTGAATTGAATCATAAAATCAAAAAACAAGAAAACCAACATTTTATCTAATCGTGTTCTTTGATCCGTTGTATCTTCTATGGAATCGGGTAAGACACCATACTTACACAATAGTGATGCATTGGCAAAGCGTGTCAGCCCAAACCCCACCACACTTCAAGGCCAACAACAGGAGAGTGGGTTAATAATTTATGGATGAGGGTGTAAGACCACCCAAAGACTGGGGCCTCTCACAGCTGCTTACTGTGATCACATGAGAGAACATACACATGCACACACCTGCACTGATACAAATGTGTGTTTTGAGATATGCACATGCATGTACCAGAAACAGTAGCAGCATGTAGTAATTAACATAACATTCTCGGTACCATTTTTCTATCTTGGTGGCTAATAGGCTGGAACTGATACAACAGTGTAAGACTATAGTATGACTAGAGACTTAATAGGGAGTTAAAGAACATATATAATGTATTTCTTTTGTAAAGACATTTTGATTTGTTATAGTGAAAAGCAAGATTGAATTGAATTATTGAATTACTAATTAGGGACGTATTCCAGAACTATAAAGCATACCTGTAAAGAGTCGTTGTCTGTATCACCAAAAAGCTAAAACAATGAACAAACAAAACTTTCAATTATAGAATTAATAGGTAAGTTTAAATATTAATTAGAAAAGGATTACACCGACCTCCCAAATAAAGAAAATAGCTTTTTATTGACCTGTTGAACAGTATTGCTATATTTAACATGATGTAATTCATAATAAAATCCAGTCTCCGTTACAATAATGTTATATAACACACGCTTTGTCTGCGTGGTCTTGGCTAAGCATTTGATACTTGGCTCAGGCCCTGTGAGTCAGTTTTATCAAAGCACTTCTACTCAAACATTTTGTTAAGAGTCAAGCTCAGATTAGCCGACTTGTGTGTGGAAAAAGCATATTATCCATTAAGAGTTGTAAAGCAGCACCCAGCCCACTCCTACAGCCTACTTACCAAAGCACAGATTCAAAAAACATCCTTGAATAGACATGTAATCTGTAAGTCTCATGCACACAGATATGCTTATGCTCACGTTTCACCTGGCACACACACACACAGACACGTACACAGCTACAACCAGAGGTAAGTTTCTGATCACTGGACCTGCTATGGAAAAGATAGCTCTGCTGGCCCATGAAAAAAAGGCTCATCTCTGTATTGTGGAACCCAATCGCTCTTGTAGTGAAAGAATCCCCCAGACAGTTCACCTGCTTCTTTTCATGCCGGCAGTTCCTGCAGACGAAGGATCATATCTGCCGGGAGAGGGACGGGGATTAACTTTTCCAAAAGAAAAGACAAGGACTGGCAGTTTAGATGACTCTTTTCTTGAAAACCAACTCGCTTTGGCTTCAGGCACCCTTCTCATCCTCTTATCCTCTTCTATTCTATCGCTTCCATCTTCTCTCCCTTAGGCTGCATTGAAGGAGACCAAAAAAAACCAACATGTAATTGGAGTGAGTCTGTGTCTGTGCAGGTGTGTGAGGAAGCATATGTTGCCTGTGTGGAGCTATTATTACCTCATATTTTTATTTATTTATTTTTGGTATGTCCGCATTTATGGAAGTGCATTGAATGTGCATTTCGGCAAAAACTCTTATATGCCTGTGTGGTTCAGGTCTAGGGCTTCTTTGATCCTTTAAGAGCCTGGTGAGATAGGAGCTGTAATATCTGCCAGTGCTGCGTTCTGTGAAAGGTCACTGGGGAGGTGGAGGTGCAGAGAGGGGCCGGGCCTGTTGTTTCCTCTGGGCCAGACTTCACTCTTTACAGCATGTCTACTTCTCTTTTACAACTCCACCAAGACTGGAGCGGCTCTATGCCTGAGGTGGCACACCAGGGGAAACATGTCAATGCTCTGTAGTGTTGCTGGAACTGGGTTACAAAGTGATGGATCAGAGGAATAGGTTTATTGTGCACTGTGGGGTTTGTTTAGCTTGTGAGCCCACTCCTCCTTCACCTTTGTGGGTTTCGCTGTTTCACTATCATATTCCAATATCACTGACTGTGATTGCTCGTTATTGGCAGGGATGAGTGCCTTTTCGCAATTTCAAATAGTCAGTAAACACTGCACCTGCTGGGAAAATGTAAATGTCTTTTTTCTGTTTTCGTTGGGGTTCTCGCTTCTTTGTTGGTTTCTCCCCTTTCACTATAAAATGTCTTTTACTTGCTTTAAAACAAGTAAAAGACATTGAAGTTGGAGGCGAGCCATTTCTGAGTTTTAAAAATGTTCTATGTCTCACAAAAACGTTTTCTATAGATATCACTTTGATTTAAAAATGATGTCTGTAAAAATGAAGTCCTGCTCAGTGGAAAGAAATGATATCTTTTAAATCAAAAAAAGCTTTTCTTTACTCATCTAAGACTCTGCATTGTTTTAGTGAAATATCTGGCTCACTTCCAGCAGACCAATTCAGGTTTTTTTCTCTTATTGAATTTCACGCAGGAGCGATATCATAACCACGGAAAACTGACTGTTACCTAGAGGGCTCAGATGAACTCATTCATCCGTGATACAGTGACTCACACACGTCTCCTCTGCCTGTGTCTCACTTTAACTTCATCTCTTCATCTTTGTGGCTGTCGAGCGCTCTGCTAGGCTTTGGCTTTTTTTTCTAAAGGCCTGTCCAATGTTTTATATTTAGAAACAAAGTTTATTCACATAAACACAAGTACATTACTTTCTATTACAGTTTGCAAAGCCTCCTTTTCACTTCAAATTTTATTCTTGCAAGTCTCACTGCTCTTACTCCCAGTCGGTTTTTCTATCTGTTCGATACTTCAAAAATAAGTCAGAACACCTCCCTTCCATCTGATGCCTGTTTGTCTCTCCTGAAATGATATCCAGACAAATTCCAGTTTGCGCTTGATGAAAAGGGGCCCATATTACCCCTTTTAAAACACATTTGTTGTACAAATCAGAATTAGTAGATATGTGCTTGTGCATTTTCATTATATATTTACAAAACACACACACACACACACACACACACACACACACACACACACACACACACACACACACACACACACACACACACAGGATACTTATACATATTTTAGATACATATTTTAACTGCTAATTAACTGAAATATCCAATCAACCAATCACATGGCAATCAGTGAATTTAGGCATGTAAAGACAATCTGCTGTAGTTCAAACTGAGCATCAGAATGGGGGGGAGAAAGGAGATTTAAATGATTTTAAAAGTGGAATAGTTATTTGGGCTGGACAAGCTGGTTTGAGTATTTCAGAAACTGCTAATTTATCTCTTTTTACTCTTTGAGTAAAAAAAATGCCTAATTGATACCAGAAGTCAGAGGGGAATTGCAGGAAGCTGATTTTAGCTGACAGGAAGCCAGGAGCAACTGAAATAACCACTCATTACAACCGGGGTATGCAGAGACCATCTATGAACACACAACACACTGAAGCTTGAAGCAGACAGGCTACAGTAGCAGAAGATGACACTGGTTTCCTCTCCATACAGTATCAAATAGAAACAGGAATTTTAGGCTATATTTCACATATGCATTGTATAAGAGAAGATCTGAATTGATGACTCATGAAGATTCAGATGCTAGGGCCAGAATGTGGTGTAAACAATATGGTATGATTGATTTTTTAAAATTGGCTAGTTCTGTATTTTAATTTGCACATTGTGTATTCGGCTGATTATTCAGCATAACTGATATTTGAGCAGCGATGAATGCTTTTTTCCCCCTTTACCTTACTAAGGCAAACTGCATGCATGTTTTAAGCTTTTCTACTTTTATGGATTTTTATGTGGCACAATTTTCTATTTGAATTGAATATTGCTGGAACACTTTTTCCATGTAAACTGTTACTTTAATCTGAGTGAGTAATATTGCTGTTTTCTGGTTGTGTTTGCAAAAATGTGGCAAGACTATGTGAAAGTATGTGGTAATGTGCTGTGCAATGTGATTAAACCGCTGTGTGTGTTTTCTATGAGCTGTGACCACGCATACTTGTGTATTTCCCACGTACTAAAAGCGATTAATCTCAATATAGTTAGAAAGTTTAAAGCCCAGCTTATCTTCACGCTTCTCTGTCACTCATCACACACAAGAGGGAGTTTATTTTCGCATTGCTGCGCTCAGATTAGTTTAAACTGTGTAAGCTGAAGAGCGACTGTAGCTTTGTTGGGGAGTGTAATATATCTGGGTCTTTGACCTCGAACAGATAATAGTAAACACAAGAGGATTGTGTGTCTCAAAATGTATTCTGCAATCATGAAACCATGGCTGACCAACACAAGCACTTGTTTACAGATGCACTTGTTTAGAGGTACTCAAGGTCTGCCTTGAGGTTTAAGGGAATTTGCAGTGTCAGCATGTTGTGATTGTGCTGTCACAAAAGTGCTGAAAGTCAAGTTAACTATTATTTTTATTTCCCTTACTTCATTTTTTTTAAACCTGTACAGTAGAATTACAATCTGTAATGCAAAAGAGAAAAATAAAGTTTTTTACGCAAATATAAATAATGATGGGCCCATGATGTCAAAAGAAATAATAATTGCAATTATGACTATTTGTACAGTATTTATAAATTTCGTTGCTAAAGTGAACTTTCTGTTAAATAAAAGTTAAAATTGTATCATGTGCAAAATCTATTTGTGCCTTTGTTAAGAGAGAGCAGAGTGAGTACTATTGAAAGTCTACTTATTTGCAGTTATTTGTGAAATGTTTACTGTGTATTAATATCTAAGGTGATGCATGTGACATTTCTGAAGGGAAACCTCTGAGTATGCACACACAGGAGATCTTTGCCCACATCACGTCTAACTGAAATCTATCTTAGCCCACTCCTGGCTCTTCACAGGAAGCTGTCATCTGCCTCTTTCATGCTAAATGATGACAGACAGAGCAGCTTGCCATAGCCTTGCTTAATATCCCTCTTCAAGCCTTGGGTTTCAACCTGTTTAAGGTGTTCTTGTTACACTTTTTTCTGCTGGGTATGCAGACAAATGCCGACGGCCTGTTCTTATGTATCACAAATGTTGCTAATTCACACACAACCATAAGAAGACAAAGACTATAATAAGTTCAGCAGAACTGATAGAAATAGACTTGGTCAAAATAGATCGGGTTTGAGTCAGCGTTATTTAACCATTTGCTTTTTTGTTTGGTTATTTGTTTGTTTTACATAATGACAGGTTCCTTGCACCAGTCTTATTTTGCAGCTGAGCATGACTTGCTTCGTCACCGCTGTTTGCCATGTTTTTTAAGACACTCTAGCACTACAGGTTAGAATGAATAGCAACTAAAGTAACTGTAGCTCTCTCCAAACAAAGCATGCACGTCAATATCCAAAGAGAAGTAAAAATATCAGCATACACTCTTGTCCAATAATTGCCCTTTTGCAGGGACTTAATCATTTCTTGAGGAAGCTCTACAGCTCTCCACGATTACTTTGTTTTTGCGCCTCTGTCTCAAAGTAAGACCAAACATGGTTACATGGAGTCAAAAATCTGGCCTGTCACAGTTCTATCAATGTGACATTACTCCAAAATAAGGCTGAAAGCGGAGGTTTGCAATAATCATAATTACTGAGGGACTTAGGAGGCTAAGCCATACTGTTATCCTGAGATAAATTCTAATCAGGCAGTGTTTGATGTTGGCCACACATATCATTATTAAGCATACGTGTGTGTATGAGTTCAGTCGTTAAAAATTCATCAGAGAGCGTCATTGTTTTTGGAGGACTACATATGGGATAATTAGAGCAATAGTTTATATCTACATAAACAACTGCCTTCTGGTGCAGAGGGACTCGGCTTTAATGTCAAACAGACAGGGACAGAGGCATTGTGGGTGTATGCGTGTCTTTCTGCTTGTCAGTTAGTGCCAGATGACCGTACGTGTAGTATGCGAGCACATGTGTGTTTGAAATGTGAAACAGGCAATGTCAGTGCAGGCATTTAAATGCATGTATGTGTGTTTTGTAATGAATGTGTGTTAGGTGTGTGTGTGTGTGGGTGTGTGTGGGTGTGTGTGTGGGTGGGGGGCGGGGGTGGTGCCATGTTAAATGTGAAACAGACAGTGGCAATGCCTCAGTGTCACAGAGGGAAAGGCGTGACCATCTAAACTGCCCCCTAGAGAACATGAGAATCCATCCCCAGCCACCACTTACTGTGTGTGTGTGTGTGTGTGTGTGTGTGTGTGTGTGTGTGTGTGTGTGTGTGTGTGTGTGTGTGTGTGTGTGTGTGTGTGTGTGTGTGTGTGTGTGTGTGAAAAGGTCAGGTGATATGATTGCTTTAGTGTAACACCAGTTGGATTCTTAACTTAAGAACAAATATGATTTCATGTCATCTGTTTTCTTTTTTTGTTTGTTTTTTTAAATAAATCATATGTTGTCCTGGATGTTGAACATTTACAACAATCATTTAAATCTGAAACGCAGTAATTACTATAATTCCCATACAATGAATACTTTAGGTGGAAAATACTTTGACTATGTTTTTCCCCCTTTGTACTTGTACCTGTACTCTGATCTGATCTGTTTTAAGCTAATCCTGTCAGATGGTTCAAAACTGCTCAATGAATCCTTTCTGTGATGGAGACTGGTGAAGGATGGTAAAAAAAAAAAAAATAGACCGCTTGGTACGAAGACAGCTGTGTTATATAAATGCTTAATAATGTCATTCTGTGTTTCAAGATTTAGATATTTAAAATGGGAAAGGAGAGAAGAACAGCATGTAGGAAATGGACCAGGTCTCTGCAGTATCCTTTTGGGTTATGGGTTACCTACTTAACCCAGTGAGCTATATTGGTGCTTTCAAGCATTATCAAGCTGTCACAATCCTGGGTCTTTCACCCAGCATTTTAAATTTGGTTACCGTCTCCTGATTCTTTTGCAGTAAGAGATGCTTCAAGTTCAAGCTTTGTACTGTTTAGTCTTGAGTTTAGTTCTTCCTTGCACCTCTGAGTTATTTGTGTTCTCAGTTCATGGTTCAGTTTTTTGTCTTTTGTTTCTGTGTCAAGCTTGTCTGTAAGTCTCTGTGTTCTTACTTCTTTTATTTTGGTAGTCCGTTGTCCTGTGTGCGTTGTGTTCAGTTTTGCTTCCCCCTCTTTAGTCTGGTTTTGGCTGGTACATCTCGCTCTACGTTAGACTGCTTTTCTTATTATTATCTGAGAGGATCTTGATGGTGTGGATCCTTTTAAAAAGCAGTTAACAACGATTTTGATTTCTGTTAAGAATTTTTTTTATTAAAGTATTATTTATTTATTTTAAAGCTACCTGTTTATTTGACTGTTTCAATGAATCTTTTCATCGACTATTGACACGTAATGTTTGTGCTTGTTTTAATCTTTTGTGTACAGCTCTTTGTGACCGCTTGGCTGTAAAAAGAGCTTAATAAATAAACATTAGTTACCTCACTTACTTACTTAGTGACAGCTGTGTTCCCACCTGTGGCCTGTTCCCTTGTTATCTTCTGCATGCATGTATCATCTCAGTCTTCCCCTCTCCTTTGTTGTATTCTCCCTTTTGCTGTGTGCTCTGTGTGTTCCATGTTCCTCAGGTTGAATGTAGTTTGAACTTAATTCTTGAGTTCTTGATTTTTGCCTCATCAAATTGTTTTTTATTACTTATTGTCAGAGGTGGCCAGTACAAATACTTCGTTACTGTACTTAAGAACAATTTTCAGGTATCTGTACTTTACTTGAGTATTTTTTTGTTTCTGAATACTTGTTACTTTTACTCCTACATTTTTAAAGAAATTAGTGTACCTTCTACTCCTTACATTTTCAGAACAGGCTTGTTACTTTTGCTCTAACACATTTGTTGGGAGTTATTATTTCCTCACTATGAGTAAACACATGAATGGTAATCCTGTTACCATTAATCACCAAGAGATAAAAAAGAGATTATGTGTGCCAAGGTCAAGAGTTAAAAGTGAGGTGGTAGTTTTTTTTGTTTGTTTTGTTTTGTTTTTTTGCCATAACACCGGAACGACTGCAGATGTCCTTACGTTGCGGTTGAAGCGGTACTTCAGCATCTAGCTAGCTCTACAAAAGAGGAACGAACATAAAGTGAGTGACTTTTTTCAAGTGTCCGGTAATTTCAAATGCAGTGTTTCCATCAGCTCAACAAACATCAGCCAACACACAAACTGTTTGTCTCACAGTGTGTTGCTAGCTAAAGGTCTGTACTTTAGCTAGCTGCTGTACTTCACAGGGAGATAAAAGAAAAAGCGCTAACTTGACTCAGAGATGGAGGAAGATAAGAAAGGCAGGACAGGAGAGGAAGAAGAGAGGTTAGATTTAAAGGTAAGGATGCTCAGTGGTGTTTGATAAACTGAATATGTAAAGCTTACATCTAAGTCCTTGTGTTTTTAAATCAGATATTGGGTCTGTACATGTGACATTACGTCATATTGTGAAACATGCTGCAAAACAAACTGAGGTAGACTAACTATGTTATTTAAAGGCTGCCTGAAAATCCTCTGCAGGTTAGTGCAGGATAAACAGGTTAGTTTGCTGTACTGTGATGGACTTAAAGTAAAGAACAGTGTGTGACTGGTGCACAGCAGCTGTGGCTTCATTGTCAGAGTAAGCTTACATCAAGAGTAGAAGAAATTCAAATGATCTTTAGCTGATGATGCTGAGATCCATTCACTGAATTCCACTTTTATACCACCTTTGCACCATCTAGAAAAAAGTCAAACAGTTTACTGTCAGTGTAGAGAATGGAAATCAGCCAGGGCAGCTCATGAAACATCTGCTGACATCTGGTTGAATTAACTTGTGTACATCCACAAAGAGCAGCAGGTCAGCTGATCACAACCTGAACACTAAGAAAATCTACTCAAGCTCGCAGTGGAAATTATTGTCAGTTGTGATTCTTTTCCCCACGCTGAGCCATTACAACCAATTTTAGAGTCCCCCCACCTGCTGAATCCAATTTTAGCCCCTGACTGTACACGCTGTCCCATTTAGGGGCAAAGTCACCCTCTACAATGTAGGCAAAAGAAAATAGATATATATTTTTTAATTTTCTTCTTCTTTTCCAGATTCAAGCTGAGTATAATTAGGATTTTAAAAAAGTTAAAGTTTATATTCCAATCTACTGATATTATTTAGTTTTTATGTTTTTGCACTGATGTAACCGAAGCCTTGTCATCTCGTCTCTCTGTAATCTGCACTGGATAAAGCAGAGATAACAATAAAGTTTACTTTGACTTTACTTGACTTATTTTCTCATTATGTCAATATAGCACAGGATTCAGTTAGCTTCACACAAAAAGAGCTACTTTGTACTTTCTTACTTTGAGTACATTTCAGAGCCTGTCCTTTTTCACTTTTACTTGAGTAAAGAAGTCGAATCAGTACTTTAGCTTTTACTTGAGTAGTTTTTAACAGTAGTATTGGTACTTCTACTTAAGTACTTTGTACTTTTCTTTAATTCAGCAATAAAGCTGCTTTTCAGTTTTACCTTTGTGAGTTAAGTCTTGCATTTGGGTCCTACTTTGCCCGCCACGCAGCGAACCCTGATACGCCCTGCAGTATCATCCAAAATGATTCCCGACCTCTTTAATGTATTTCTCTCTGATTTCGCCATGGAGGCAGTTTCACTGTAATGTTTTGCAGTATTTTATCAAGATCTATTGGAGAAATCCTAAATGGCGAGGTACACAGCACAGTGAAACATAATCACACCCTGCTCGTCAGTTATGCATACATGTGACTTTGTCCCCAAAATGAAACCAAGTTGAAGGGCTGCTGTTTTGACACATTGGACGATGAGTCACAATGAAAGCAGTCCCATGATCTTGAGGAGAGCAGGCAGTAATAAATCAGATTTTTTTTTTAATCTTTACGGACGGCATAGCAGAACTTTACGATCATGTCACATCTTATATTTCCTTTTAATGTGTTTGTGTCTCCAGTAGATGAAGGATTAGATCTTATTTTGGCTTGTTAACCTTGGGTATAACTCATTTGTTAGATACCAAACAAGAGAACAGACTCAGGGATACAGTCGAGTTTGCAAATTCATTCCCTGGATTGCTTTTTTATTATATTGGGTTTTAGTAGTAACACCATGCTTCCTTTCCTGTAAATTTAATCTGTAACCACTTCTGCCCTTCAAACTTTTTTGTTGTGTTACAAAGTTGTATATGGTACACGATGGGTATTCCTATATTGTGCATACGTGTGGAAGTTTATGTTTGCACATTTCCATATTTTTAAGAGTTTCCTGCTTATGTATTACGGTTTTGCATTCTAGGTTTTGTTTGGCTTACAGTCTTACGCTGCATTCAAAGATCTGCTGGACTGCTTCATGTAGTTTTTGGCGGTTTTGGCAATGCAGTTGTGCACAAGTGTCAGTATGTATGTATGTAAGAGTGTGTGGCCTAGGAATGCATTGACATTTACGCTTGCCATCACATCCACAAACACTTCCCCAGGCCTTTTAATCAGTTTCGCACTGGCCTGCATGAAATGGTGAAACACAAGTGTACCTTTTTCTTCTTGGGAAAATCCCTCCACTGTCGCATTGTGCTTATAACAGCGAGTTTGCAAAAATGTGTACACAATAGGCAGGGGCTGTGTGTCTTTGCATCATCAATCTTCCGTGCATGCTTTGTTTATAGGCGGCAACTTGACCACTACAAATTAGATTAAAACTGGGAAAGTGAGCAAAAGACAAAGGAGGGGTCGAATTGCTGCACTTCAGACGATAAATCAGGGCAAAAGTAGAGCTTTCATTTTGTCGTAAACTTCGACAGCAATGCGGTCTTGGGGTGAATGCATGTAGTTCATCCATTTTTATTATGTTGCCATATTCTTTATTTGTCTCTCACACCCCACACTTTATGTTCTCAGCAATATTTCATTTGCTACCCTGACTCCCTTGTTATTCTAGTCCTGTCCTTCTGACTTTCATGTATTCTCAAACAATAGTTCCCAGAATAAAGTACAATAATTTATTTTTTTGGGGGGAGTCATAAAATTTTTTAAATATCCCGCGGTATGTCACGGCATGTTTGCATTTTTAACTTTAATGTGAAAGGGAATTAAATAATTTGGCTCAATATAAAGTGGTTTCTCTTTACATCGTCAGTGTCTCCCTTTTGCCACATATTCATTTTATGACATTAACCCGCTGCAGACAGCTACTTCTTGCACAGGGCTGTTGAATAGGGTTATTGTGGCTAGTGAATGCAGTTGCAACCAAAAATCCAGATATTTCTCTCAAAAGTAGGAAGAGACTAAATCATTGTGCTGTATTTCTTGTTTGTATGTGTTGCACGACATTCTAAAGCCGCTGCCACAGATTTCATACCTTCATTTCCATTCATTTCCATGAAAATTAGTTTAGCAATGAAACACTGAAAACTTCAAACATAAAGTGTCAAGAAGATATCAGCAGATCAGATCATCACAGTCTGTTTTCTGTCACTTCCTACAAGCAGAATGAGTGGAAGCTTCCTCTCCAAAGAGCCTCAGGCATACCTGCCTCACCCAGAGTCAGACCATATACACGTAGAGTGGAAGTAAGGAGATGGATGATCTTTGCCTTGAGAATGTGAGGTGAGACAGAGGAAGCTAATCTGAGAGATAAAAGGCAGTGCGACTACATATCTATTATTATCTTAAAATGTGTTTAGTTTTCAAACAGTTAAAATAGTTTTAGTAATGGCAAACATGCAATAGATCTACAGTAGATCTACCCGGCTGATATTCATGCAAAGTACAGGGTGGGCCATTTATATGGATACACCATAATAACATGGGAATGGTTGGTGACATTAAAGTCCTGTTTGTGGCACATTAGTATATGTGAAGGGGCAAACTCCTCAAGATGGGTGGTGACCATGGTGGCCATTTAGAAGTCGGCCATCTTGGATACAACTTTTGTTTTTTCAATAGGAAGAGGGCCATGTGACACATCAAACTTATTGGTAATGTCACAAAAAAAAAACCAATGGTGTGCTTGGTTTCAACGTAACTTTATTCTTTCATGAGTTATTTACAAGTTTCTGACCACTTATAAAATGTGTTCAATGTGCTGCCCATTGTGTTGGATTGTCAATGCAACCCTCTTCTCCCACTCTTCACACACTGATAGCAACACCGCAGGAGAAATGCCAGCACAGGCATCCAGTATCCATAGTTTCAGGTGCTGCACATCTCGTATCTTCACACCATAGACAATTGCCTTCAGATGACCCCAAAGATTAAAGTCTAAGGGGGTCAGATCGGGAGACCTTGAGGGCCATTCAACTGGCCCACGACGACCAATCCACTTTCCAGGAAACTGTTCATCTGGGAATGCTCGGACCTGGCACCCATAATGTGGTGGTGCACCATCTTGCTGGAAAAACTCAGGGAACGTGCCAGCTTCAGTGCATAAAGAGGGAAACACATCATGTAGCAATTTCAAATATCCAGTGGCCTTGAGATCTCCATTGATGAAGAATGGACCCATTATCGTTGTACCCCATATACCACACCAAACCATCACTTTTGTTGTTCCAACAGTCTTGGAGGGATCCATCCAATGTGGGTTAGTGTCAGACCAATAGCGGTGGTTTTGTTTGTTAACTTCACCATTCACATAAAAGTTTGCCTCATCACTGAACAAGATCTTCTGCGTGAACTGAGGGTCCTGTTCCAATTTTTGTTTTGCCCATTCTGCAAATTCTGTGCGCCGATCTGGGTCATCCTCATTGAGATGCTGCAGTAGCTGGAGTTTGTAAGGGTGCCATTTGTGAGTATAGCTAATATCCGCCAAAGGGATGTTCGACTAATGCCACTCTCCAGTGACATGCGGCGAGTGCTACGCTGTGAGCTCTTGCTGAATGAAGCTAGGACAGCCACTGATGTTTCTTCATTAGTGACAGTTTTCTTGCGTCCACATTTTGGCAAATCCAACACTGAACCAGTTTCACGAAACTTAGCAAACAGTTTGCTAACGGTAGCATGGGAGATGGGTGGTCTCGTAGGGTGTCTTGCATTGAAATCTGCTGCAATGACCCGGTTACTGTGTTCACCAGATATCAACACAATTTCGGTCCGCTCCTCACGTGTTAACCTCTTCGACATGTCAATGGCTGTGAACAAAGAGAAACTTGTAAATAACTCATGAAAGAATAAAGTTACGTTGAAACCAAGAACACCATTGTTTTTCCAAGATGTATCCAAGATGGCCGACTTCTAAATGGCCACCATGGTCACCACCCATCTTGAGGAGTTTGCCCCTTTGTGCCACATATACTAATGTGCCACAAACAGGACTTTAATGTCACCAACCATTCCCATTTTATTATGGTGTATCCATATAAATGGCCCACCCTGTACATATAATGTTAACACCAAAGAGTCTGTACTCGCTGCCATTTTGCACACATATGCACATCCCCCTGCCTGGTTATGGTGATGATTCAAGCAAAGAGTTTTCACTAACCCTCACCAGCTGGCCACCCCGGCACCACTCAGGTCATCTGCCTATTCACACGCACACTGACTCACAGCCTCAGGCATACACATGCATGAGCATGCAGCAAGCAGGCGAACAGATATATACAGTGTGTCTGACCAACATTATGACATATGGAAATGCAGTGCATATACACCCATACCTTTACTCACATACTTTCCTACAATATCCAGACTCTATATATTAACATCAGAATAATGCACTTTTTGAGTAGCAGTGGTGAAATGAGTGTGGTGCTTTGCTGCTCTCCTTCTGGGAGACTAAAGGCCGCTAGGGAATTATGAATGGCCAAATGGCTGCTGGTAACAACCACCACACTGTCAGCATTCAAACCTTTGGGACTTCATTATTTGTAATAACACAGCATTGTAAATATATTGGGTCTAAATGGGGACTTTGCTCTTGTTTAGCTTCTCCACCCTTTATTCAGTTGAATAAACCAGCAGGGATACAGCGTTCAATAGAGCAGCATTATTATTTTTTCATTGTAGAGATAATTTACAGCAATAACTTTAAATCCTGTAAAACTGGAAATAGAAAGAGAATGATCTGGTAAAAGGAGCTATTGCAATTATCTTTTTCATCAAAAGGGTTTTAAAAAAATGTATATTTGCTGTGGATACGAGTTAAAAACATATTTCACATCAACAAGTTCTGAAATATTTACACTAACAAAACATGACTGGTAAAAGTCAGTTTGGGCCACAGTAAACTGAAAAGCAAAGACCTGTTTGGACCTGTTTTCACACAAAAACTCAGTTCCCAGAAAAGACATTTTCCAAAGTTGTCCTTTCTCACACAACAGGTGATAGACTGTGTGCTATTAATGGGAGAGATGCCTAACTCAAACAGAAAGGAGACAGGACATTCCCTCACTAGCTGTGAATGAAGAAGGAAGACATTACGCACATGTAATATCAAATCAGACTGTGCCAAACATATAAGTTCTCACACATTCAAGGTCGAAATGTATGCAAAACTACAAACATATGCTGACAATATTCTACAGAGAGAATAGAGAGACAGTTGAAACTTACAGTTCATAACTGGAGTGCGACAGCATTGTGTTTTTGCTGCTGACCACAAAGGCACTTTGGTCAGCAGCCCTGTTCTCTGAGCTCTTTTCTTTGCTTGTTTCTGTCTGCCTCTTGAATGTTAGCTTCAGCTTTAGAATTAGTTAAAATGCCAAATACAATATAAATACGGGAACCTGTTTCAGTTCCACAGTGACACACATGGTACAAGTAAAATCGACCTCACATGCAGTATGAAGTTTCACTTTGGTGAACTGCACTATAAATTTTACTGACCGCTTTTCTCTTCATCCTGAAACACTGTTTTGACTATGCAAAACAATGAGTGAAATTCAAGCACCACATAAGTCATATAAAACCAAAGAGCTGGTTTCTCTGCAATGCTCTTCTCTCTGTTTTGGTTCCAAGTGTGGCCAGAGTTCTGGGTCTGATTTCAATCTCCAGATACTTTTGCAGTGGCCGGGGCTTTCAATGTCAGGGGAAAAAAGCGAAATACTGTAGAAAAAAACACTGCGAGACGTAATCAGATATGCCATATGACATTTTCTTCCTCCAAACTCAAAGCACTAGCTCTCTGACACACAGACGCAAAGAAATGTGCTCACGTGCATACGTTTGGATGCAGACACAGTGTGCTCAGCAGTCTCACACAAAGCATATGTAGACATGTGCACAATAACACACAACTGCTTTCACTGTCTGCCTGTCTACCAGAAAGTCATAGCCCTTTTCCGGAGACAATCCTTCACTGTTTCCTCCAGTCTCCTAATTGGCTTTACCCAGACCCAGCCCACAGACTTGAGTCAGAAACAATTAAAAACTCCATTTATATTCCTGCAGTGAGCACATGAGCTCCCACAGCGGGTGACTACACACATCAGCCCTCATCATCTGTGTGGGATTTTAAACTTCAGGCTGTTTTCTCTATTTATTTGAACATGGCCAAACTTGAAAGGTTCGTGCACTGAACAGAGAAACGCTCTTTTTGATCACACGAGTAATCTGTAGCTCGTCCAGCGTTGCCTTTTCAAATAAATATCTGATTCAGAAAATATTAGCTTTTTGAGAGGCCTGTTTATTGTTTAAGCTTTCTGAGGCTTAAATAGTAAGAAAACACTTTGGCTTTTTCTCGCTGTCAAAAGCCAGGGATTTCAAAAGGCGGTCTGACAGATGTAATAACCATTTTATAAATAAACAATCTCCATTCTCCATCACGCCGAACTGGCCAGTGGTGGTGCTTTTGGGACAGGTTTGCCCTAGCAGCCAATTTTAGAACATACCACAAGTGTATAAATGACAAAATACTAAGAAAAGAAAATACGTGAACTAGCAAATCTCTGTCTCACCCATGTAACCAAACCCAGAATACTGTTGTAGATTTTTATCAGTCCCCATTTGGTTTTTATTTGTAATGTGGGCAGCGGATTCTGGTTTAACGACAGGCATGGATCAAAAATAGGATGTGGCATCATTTGATTTAGAGATTCAAGTTTAAGCTGTCAGCATTACACCAGTGATAGTGATCAGAGTCTTTGCTGTACTTTCATGATCTGGTCTTGTCACTTTGTAAAACGCAACCTGAGGCGCGGGGCAGATCGAGGTGCATTGGCAGTCGAAAGACAAGGAAGTGATACCTGATCGTACTCCATGTCAAAATATATTATCATCAACATCGATGCCTCGGAAGAGGATATTCACTTGACAGCATCACTTACCCCGTATTACTTTTAGTGCCGTTGTAGGATATCTGACTCCTGAATGGATTATAATCAAAGATGCTCACTGCTGCTATGGTTTCTTCAATAACTAGAAAAAAAGTATCTATACAGACCACATAGACAGTGCATGCAAGATACACAAAATGCAAGCTCAATAAGAGTTAGCAAAAGAACTTTGCTAGAGATAAAGTAAGGTTGCTGTTTGTGGCTGTGCATGTGTAGCTATAATATATGAGGTGTTTGTAGAGATGAGCCTTGCATGCCAGGAGCCACAGCAGGTGCAGCACATCTCTGGAGTGCTGTGTCCTAGTATGTCCTGGGTGGGTGGTTGGGTGGGAGGTATCTTTCCCCCCCACATCATCTCATCTTTCTCCACCTCTCCTCCCTGTTGATATAAATAAAAACAGACAACTCACCACAAAGCAGCAGGGGTCCTCGGTAGAAAAAGAGGCAAGTTATCCGGTGAGGGGCATGAGTGGATTATGAGGAAGCAGTTTGACTTTCTCTGTGGTTGTCCAAGGGCGCTTGTGCAGTGCAAAAGGCAGTCATTTTGATTAGGCATTATTAGGGTTTATATGTTTTATATTACTTCGATTGCAAATGCTTTCATATTTGTTTCCTAGCTTAAATAATTAGAATTGGTTTGGGAATGTTCATGGTTGGCAGGACATTTTGGAGTCAAACTTGTGGTGGTTCTTATGGTATCCACTAATTTTCTTTAGCTGATTTCTGTGTTTCAATTTCACTGTCGTCATTGTTACTGTTAGCCTTCATTTTTCAGCATCTTCATGTTTCAGTGTCGCTGTTTTTTTCTCTCTCTCTCTCTCATTGGGTTATTTCCTATTTTATTTCAAAGGTTAGTTTTTTCAAGTTTCTTGTTGTGTTTTTACTTCCTGTTTTTTTGTCTTTACCTTTTTAGTGATTTTAGATTTATCGTTTCCACCTGTGTCTCATTTCCATGTAGGTCTCATTACTCCTCTGTATCTATATAGAGTCCTGTCATTGGCTTAGTCAGATTTTCTATTTGCCCTTCACTGTTCATCAAACCTTGCGAATACTTGTTTTCTGTTCGTGGGTTTGTGGATTAGCAGTAATTCACCTGTGTGTACAAAATAGCCACATCAATCAGTTTTTTGATAAACATATATGTGTTGTTAAAGTGAAAATAGTATAGTCAGGGCAGGAGGTTGTGGTGGCTCCCTTATGTTTCTGCAGGAAGCTCACCTTTCCTTCACCTGCTTTGCTTGGTCACTGTGAGTTTTGGCCCAAGTGCTAAACTATAGGAACCTATCTGGTATATGGCTATAGTGTTCATGTTTCCAAGTAAGGAACCACAGACCGCATAAAAGACGGGTGTTGCCACCACAAGGACGCACACTGCGTTTCAACTCTGCATTTTAAAGCCCGATCTTTTGTGTTTCAGTCGCCGTTGTATTGAATATTTGAGTTAGAAGGGTGGATGGATTGCTAAGTTATCTGCTAATGCTATCTAGCTTACCAACGACGGACACATATCAGCTAATTAGTATTAAGTAAGGAATTAATACCACTTTAGAATTTCACTCACTGAAGTTTGTACCACAAGGTATAATATTAGTGAGATAATCCATTAAAATGTCCCCAAAATAACCAAAAACAACACACACAGATGTCCAGTTTAATAACTTGAAGTAGTAGATGAGGCCTAGTGGATGCTAGTTGGCTAATCTGGCACCTGTTGATCAATATAGCCACACTGCTAAGTCGTTTATTCAGGTAGTTTAATTAATTTTAAGAATCACAATATTCAGAGCAGTTAGAAGTGGGGAAACAATGTATAGAGGCCGAAGCTGTAGTTTGTATAATTGTCTGTAAATATGAAACAAGTTTTAAGATGGGAGTTTATGGAGATCGACTACTTTCTGGAGGCAATCTCAAGTGGAAGAACTACATGCTTTTGCAACTTCTGCACTGGTGATATTTTTCAGTGCCCCTTGTGGAGAACCAGCACACAATGACAAAAAATTATTAAAGCAGTCGGGAGAACTGCACTGCCTAAACTCATCAGAGTCACGTACACATCACATGTAACATCAATAACAACATTTTTTCTTTTTTGCTTTATGATAAGGTTGCCAAAATGACATGTTTGTGCTTTAAAGGTTTACTTGCTAAAGTAAGAAGGGGAATTATTTCGTATTAAACATTACTGACTTTATTTAGTTGATTAAAATAATGTACTTTTTGTGTGTTAAGAAATTAAACCTTTGAAAAAAAAATGAAGACATCCCGCTTTGCCATTGGGAGTCCTGTTATGAACTGCTGGAGAGTATCAAAATCCCCCTTCTCCAGTCCTCCATTTCACATATATCTTCACCATCTCTATTTCTCTTGTCTGTTCCTCTTCCACCCCCACACCTTATTTTCCCTCCTTTTCCTTCCCTACACCCTCCGCAGTCTCCTTCAGTAATGGATTACATGTCTCCACTCAGCCTTTCCTGTCCTCAGTGAATCATGGGGCTGAAGCCAAGGGTGGACTTGAGGGTTAGGTGGGAACACCAGCAAACCAAGGGGAAACTCTAGATATTGGGTTACTGTGTTCTTAACTTCAGATATGATGTAGGGAGTGTGAGTATGGGTGCGTAGTGGGGCCTTTCAATGTCCCACACATTCATCGCAGCATGAGATTGGTGGGGAAGTATGGGATAAATCTGCAGTGAGAGGGAGGAACAGACAAGAGGGTGATGGCGGAATGATTCAAGAAGGAGACACCAGAGCTGCTACTATATATCTTACAGACTGTAAGCACATTTGTGCTCTGTACTGACTTTCAATCCATTTTGCATGAAACAAGTCCTGTTATCCACTTGCCAAGTCTTGGAATATCATCATTATCTACTGGATTGTGTGTCTTTTTAAAACCAGTGGATTTCACTCAACTTAAATTTCACACATTACACTAAATGTAATAATGACTCTAAAACCTGAAAGGCTGAAGCAGTGCTGAAGAATCCATGTCATGAAATTGTTTCTGTTGCTTGCATATCTTCAACATCAGCAATGTCATGTGATAATTATTTGCTTTGTCTGTGCAGTTTTATGTCTGCAGTATTTGTCCGGGACAGCAGGACTTTGTTGGCTTTGCTCCTTTTTTGGCTTTGGCTCCTGTACATGTCAGCCCCAAAGCTAGATGCAGCAATGGATTTTTTGGGCGGCTGTAAAATACTATTACGGTGGAGTGAGGACAGCACTGAAAGCACAGCATAGCTGTAGTTCATCGACTAACATCTTAACTCCTCTTTTTTATCCCTGTAAATCAGGCTAGTCAGCGGCTTAAGTGCCTGACACTGCCAAGGGACGCACCATTCAGACATTGTTGAGAAGGTGGGGGGATGACTGAGCGAGTTGAGAAGACAGAGTTGTTCCATTACACAAAATACCCATACTGAACTTGCTATGAGGTAATGTGCAACATGAAGTCTTTAATTTTCCACTGGATCACAGCACTATTTTGCTTCAACACCATCTGCAATGTGGCAGCAACCCAACTCTATAAAAGATTTTATATAAATAAATCTTGTTGTTTGGACTGAATCTAAGACTAAGAAGTCTCATAAATTTATATTACAAAGTTAAATATATATATGTTCTTATTGTTTAAGTTCATTTTTGTTTGTTTATCTTGACACTTTTTTTGATAAGAGGCCAGCCGTTTTTTCAGGTTGTTATTAGTCTTTACTACAGTTAGATCCATTTAGAAATACACAGTATTGCACAGGCAGCGGGATGGTACAATGGTTAGCGCTGTTGTCTCACAGCAAGAAGGTCCTGGGTTTAACGACACCATCATGGGTCTTTCTGTGTGGAGTTTGCAGGCACTCCGGGTTCCTCCCACAGTCCAAAGACATGCAGTTGTTGGGGATTTGTTTAAATGGTGATTCTAAATTGCCCATAAGTGTGAATGGTTGTCTGTCTTTTTTGTGTTAGACTGGCGACCAGTCCAGGGTGTACCCTGACTCTCACCCTCAGACACCTGGGATTGACTCCAGCCTCCCTCCCGCAACCCTGAATTGGAAAGGTGGAAGAGAATGGACGGACAGTATTAACATACTTTCAGAAGCTTTAGTAGTTGAAGTAACAGTTTTCTGTATTTGTTCAGTCTCTCATATCATTGTGGTGGAATTTTGGCCCCATGCTTGTTAGCAAGAGTTCATTTATATTTGAGGGTTTGATGCACAGATTTCTTTAATGCTCGGCCACAGTATTTCAGCTGAATAGAGACGTGGGCTCTCACAGCATCATCCCATCACCTTGAATCTTTCGTTTTTGAGCCATTCTATTGTAGATCTGCACATGTGCTTGGGACCATTGTCCTGCTACATGACACAATTTCAAAAAGGTTTTAGCAGCCAGACAGACGGCCTCACATTTGACTTTAGAATACTTTGGTATACAGAGGAGTTCATTAGCAACTCTTGTGACTGTGGCTGCAAAAGAAATCACCGCTTCCCCACCACCATGCTCGACAGCTGAGGTGTTTGTGCTGGTATGCTGTATTTGTTTTTTGTGAAATGAGGCTCTATGCATTGTGTCTAAACATGTCCATTTTGGTCTTAAGTATCCAAAGGATATTGTTGCAGAAATGTTGCGGTTTGTTCGAGTGTAATTATGCAAACTAAGCTGTGCTGCTGTTTTAGAGTCAGCAGGCTGTCTGCTGGCAACCCTTCCAAACAACCCATACATGTTCAGTCTTTTTCTGGTTGTACTGTCATGAATTTTAAGATTTAACATGCTAAATGAGGCCTGTAGAGTCTGAGCTGTAGCTCTTTTTTGCCTTTTCAGGAAACCCACAGCTCACGGATGTTTTGTCAGATTTGATTATATTTAGAGGTACAAGCCAAAACTGACTTTATTATCAGCGTGCTTGAAATGATGTATAGGATCAAAGTAACGCAGTGTTCAACCAGCTTAAGTTTGAGAGTCATTATTTTTGACCCTGTTCTAAGCACTTAGTTTTTATCAGTATAAAGATTTTGTTATTCAGTTCTTTTCTTCAGACAGAAATAATACTTTGCAGTGCACTGAATTCAGCATGCTGGCTCATGGCCTCTGCTGAGTGGATATCCATCAATATTTTTCATATACAACCCTCTTTCCAAATAAGCTGGGATGCCAAATCAAATGAAAATTAAAACAGGATGCAGTGATTTGCAAATTGTTTTAACCCCAGATTTATTTGAAAGTCTTAAAAGTTCCAGAAACACCGTCTGGGCAGCTTCATTTAAGGACTGAGGCAAAGTGGAAAACTGTCCTGTGTCTGACCAAATGAATTTTGAAGTTCTTTATGGAAATCACAGACGCTGCATCCCTCAGGCTAAAACGATAACATTATCCAGCTTCTTATCAGTCCACAAAACAGTATCCATGATGGTATTGGGGTTCATTAGCGCGCACACAGTATACTGCTGCTTTGTGAGTGGGGAAAAGAAAAGAGGTAATGTGTCATACTTTCTCTGTGTTGAAGTTACTACCATTAGGGCTGAGGTACAGGGCATTGCCTTTCCAAAGATCTTTTAAACCTTCCAGTATAACTGTTGAATAAATCCAGGTGATATGAGATGTGTGTTGCTTGTAGTTTTGGTGCTTTAATTCCCGCTGTTAAATGTATGTGAATGGATGTCTTTTATAGTGATTTGCATACCGAATAGTAGAAGGGTGGATAGTTTTACTCCACATTTTTTCAACACACCCAGTCATTTTCTGACAGCCAGATCGCGCACCCACCCAGGTAACCTTCTCGTTTAATTTGGCTGCTTGCATAATTCATCATGAGTTTGTCTGACTTATCCACTTCATGAAGGTTGTCGGCCATCCCGCTTAGAATTATGAAAACTCACCACATTCCTTCCCAACTTCAAATGGTCAGAAACCGTCTACAGTGCCAAAATCTCTGAAACACCCAGCCCTTAATGAACTCACATATGACTCCCCACTATTTATTACCTGTGGAAAACATGAAATAATTAGTTGACTTTCACAGCGTTGGGGGCTGTGGTCTTTTCATCAGAGAGGTATGAGAGGTTGCATCAGTTAATTGTGCCCTTTAGCTATGATAAAGCTCCACTTCTCTTTAAAAATGATGGAGCCTGGTAATGGAGTGTACAGTGTGAGTAGTGGCTGTCATTACATAATACACTCCCTTATTATTTTTATTATACTCTCCAGATCCCAAAGCAGAATTTCTTGATGTGCAGAAGTTCAAGCATATACAAGTATACGTCAGAGTACTTTTAGAGGAGAAATAACAAATGAAAACCAAGTAAACATTATAAATGTTTCTTTTATTATGCATGAAATGTATCTCTTGCCATATTGATACTCAATGGAATATTAAGTAAATTAAGTATAATTTTTATTACAAATTTCCTTCATAGAGTTGACATAACTAAAGGCAAACACAGTAACAAAAAGACAAAAATTAAAACTCCCTTATTATAATTTAAACACAAAGACATCAGAAAGAAACAGAAAGGCAGTAAAACCCTAAGAATTTCAAGATATGCTTTATGAATGCTGAAAAGTTTCCTCATATTATTATTATTAGTATTGGTATTTAGGCTGAAAAGCAGTATTGAGCACAAAGATCAAGTGTGAGAAATAAACTGGAGGTGCGTTCACAGCCATTACTGTACAACAAGAGGTCGTCTGAAGTTTTTTCAGTTGCTTTGGAAGGCTATAAAATGGATGCTAATGAATTGTGCTTTCCAACTTTGCTTTCTCTTGCAAAGCGTGCTGCGCCTTTACAAGGCAAAGACTCATTTTTGTTCTTTCATTTCCTGGATTAACTGGACTGCTTATTAAAGTGTTGGCTTGATGTCAGTGACTCTGTAAAATAAAAGAAATCAACTAGATTGAGACATCTGTCCTCTACAAAATGAGCAAATAAAACGTCTTTATCCAAATTGTTTACGCCACTCTTTGAAATTAAATGTTCGTATCATGGAAATACACTGAAAGAAGTAGAACTCACCAGATGTATCTGAGTAATTCGTGACACATTTTAAAGAATAAAAAGGAATATTGACCTTGGAGTCCTGAGAGCTCTGTGCCTGACATTCTCAAACATGACTCAGAGAAGAATTAAGTAGCCCATTTTAGGTTTTTGGGATTCCCCTTTAACCACCATGGCCATCATACTGTTTTATTGTGAAGAATGGGCAGTGTGTAAAGCCCCGATGTTTCCTATATGCTGGAACTGGTTAACCACACAGATGTGCGGTAAATGAGGTGTAGAAAGAAGAAACCCCCATGTCCCTCTCTCCCTTATTTTCATCTCTGAAATATTAGATTCGTCTTCCCTTCTTGCGTTTGAAAAACCTTGGGTTTCTTTTGTGTTCTTCACTGTCCACGTTTAGAGCAGCTCAGTCATTTTGATTTGTACCAAACACAAAAACCTGCAGTTGGTAATTATGCATAATTGCAAAGATCCACAAAAGGATTTCCTAATAATAGTGCATACATGTTTTGTCAGGTTTATTGCTATATTTATGTGTGACTGAGTATTTCAAGTCCAGATTTTGGCAAATGGAAGGCTGTGAATACCTGGAATGAAAATTGCATTATATCAGAAATTAGTATGACTTCACTGAAGAAAAACTTAGAACAGTGAAAAGTTGCCAGACAAGCGTTATTTTCCACAACCTGGGTTTATACTAATTACTTATTAGTATTTTCACCCAGCTTCTTTATGTGACCATTCATTTGCATGATTTGTGTTTTCCACTCCTAACCACTTGTTGCATGCAATATTAGTGGTCATCAGTGAATGATTCCTTAGGATAACCACGTTAAGTGGAATAAATGCAAAATTAAACATAAACATGACCTAATACTTTTATTCTAAAATCTGTTTGCACTAACAAAATGTGCTTTATGGAACAAGCATGTTAGATTATTGTTAATCTTTTCATCAACAATTTCAAAAATGTTCAAAACCAGCTTTTCTCATCAGTCCTCTCTGCACCGGCCAAAAGTCTGCTTCAGACTTTCAAGGTTTAACATAGAGGCGATAAAAGTTTCCAATGTTCTGGTATGAGTGTGAATGCTATTTGATTGAAACAAGGTGGCATGCACTTGATTTAACCCCTGAAAGGCATGTCTGTCCAAATTCTCTCCTAATTTGACTAATCAGAGTCTGGCCTGTCACAGTGACCTCCAAAGCCAGAACAGCCTGAGAAATATGTGCCTTGACTGGCCTAATGACATTTTACACGTAATAAACTTGCTCTTGGACACCATTTACCACTACAGGGAGCTGGTCTGAATTTGACATGACTTTTACAAGGCCCAGGGTAACAGCCTTTCTTTAAACTGTTTTCGCCTCGGGTGGAAGTTATAGTTGGTGGTGCATTGTATACATCTGATGGGTAGTTGATGATGAAGATATATATATGTGGTGTCACATTTTTCATGTACTGTAAGGAGAAGGTGAAGCTGAGAATAATACTGGGTAGAGTTTTGTTTTGTTTTGTTTTCAAATGAACTGTTTTAATCTTATGGCATTTGATAACTATGCTCCTTATTTTCCTTCATAACCTGGAAGTAGTGACCACGTCAGTCATGCTCATTAGTCAAAGATTGCTAACGTTCCTTATCACTTCTATGTTTAAATCTGGAGGAAAAGTCTAATTTTGTGATTTAATCTGGTAATACAGGTGCATACATAGAAATTTTGCCCGGTGCAGCATTAACTGTAATAATGATTGCAGCATTTACTAACTGTAATAATGATCCTAATGACAAAGAGCATAAAAATGACAGACAGAGAAAGAGAGAAAGAGTGAAAGTGACAGAGGGAAAGGAACGAGTGCACAGGAAAATTGACCCCCCAAAAAGCTGCCATTGTAGATGATGAATTCCTCCCTAATCGAAACAGTTTGCCCAGTCGCCCAGCTGGGCTTCATGTGCTTTTGATTACTCTCCGCCATTTAGTTCCACAAAATTACATGCTGCCTAATGGCCTTTTAATGGTTATAGGTTTCTCTGCTCTTTAATGAGCCTGCACCAGTTGGTTGCTAATGCCCTATGGAAATTTGGCAAACATCCAGTGTGGTTAAGTATATTTCCCTCCAGTTTACAACTTTGTTGTGTGAAATCACAAACAAGGAGGCTGGTGTGAAATGTGGAAATGCTGCTCTTGCTTCTCCTGTTGGGTTGTTTTGTTTTATTGTGGAGCAGCTCCATAATTGTGTTATTAGGCATTTGATTGTTTGCACTCTTATGCTTCCTATAATTTTTCCGAGGTGATAATGTGGCAAATGTTCAGTCTTTGCACACATTTGCAACTCACACATTCAGTTTGGTCAAACAACGCAGCATGCTGAGATAATTCAACGGTAAACAACAGATTAAGACACACGGGAACAGTAAGCATAGCTCGTGTCTCAACTTTTTAACAAGACATGTAAACAGTGGGAGGCTCCCAGGAACCAACGCGTGTCAAGTGATCAAGGTGACAGAGTTCACCCTCTGAACTGACCGTAATCATCGCCACAGTCATTACTGATGTGTTTGTGTAATTTTATCTATGCGGCGCGTCTGTTTTTGTGTCCTCGTGCACGCGTACATGTATCTATGTGTGTGTTGGTGCCTTAATGGGGACATTAGCAGCTGCTTTTTGATGAGGCCCTGTTTACTGGACCTAATTAAGCAGAAAACGGCCACACATATCCCCTGCTAAAGTAGGACCCCCAAACAGATGGCCTGAGGCCGTCTGACACCTTGCCTGTCCTGGATACTCAGCAGCTAAATACAAAAGAAAACAAAACACACACAAATAGTAAAATGTCATCATCGTCTAATTTGTCATACCGTTTTAGAAGAAGCTCTATTCATCTTCCTCTTTGCTTTCATTGTATTGTTTCAAATGTGGCCAGATAATGACATAAAGTAATGCAAAAGTAGACTATGTTAACACTTTGCTCTACTTTTTCAACATTTCTGCTTTTCTCCTTAGCGAGCAAAATCCTCTGTCTCCTAAAACAAAAAAAAAGAAAAAAAATGTGCAAAACTGCAGTTCCTTGAATGGCCACCGGCTCCAAAAGGAAGTCAATCCCCACATACTGTCCAACTTTACAACAAAAAGCATAGATGTTGACAGCTGGGTGTCTGTAGCTAATTTCTCCCTTCATAACAGGGTGCTTTTTAAAATATATATCTTTCAAGTATTTTGAAGTTTTCTAGAAAAAAAAAGTAAATAAATAAATAAATAAAAGTAGCCACTTTTACCAGTTAATGTGAAAAGAGGATGCTGTTTTTTAAAAAAACAACAAAAAAAACCCAGCCTTTTTGCAAATATATACCCGCCAACATCCAAGTTGTACATGTTTGTCTAATCTTACCCAAGTTGCCAGGCTTTCTATGATATGAACCACAGGCATACTAGGTACATACTAAATAAATTAGCTGCCGTCTCCTGCTTAAACATTTCAACTGTCTTTACTCAGAAGATGGTTTAAAAAGTGAGGCTTCAAAAACACATGAGATTAAATAACTGAGTTGGTGCGTGCAACTCTTCAGGTGTGTCTAATAGGGAGTTTTTGACTTAGCTGGAAAGATATCAATCGTTGCAGGCTTCAGGAAGTAATCGCTCATATTTGAAAGGTAAAAACAAACAACACATCTGTCAAACTCTAGGCAAGTTAGAGTCATTTTCATTAAAAATTTTCTGAGCTAAAATTGATGAAATTGATTAGAACTTGTTGTCAGTGGTTGTAAAAATGAGATCAGTTCTACAAATACCAATACCATCTACAAAGTGCAACACTAGAAAAGTTGAGATATTACAGAACAGGTTTGAATGGAGTTGAGAGATGAATATTTCCAATATACTTTGCTATGAAATCTTTGGCAACATTGTTCTTTTATAAATTTTACTAGACGAAAATTAGATACAGGTCTTCTGAATTTTACTTTAGTTACAGAAGCTACAAACATTTTTCAGGCAACTGATGAAGTGACGGGCTGTGTGAAGAAATGTATAAGATATGTAAGGATTTTTCAGCAATTTGAATCATAGTAAGTGTGGTACTAAAGTCCCAGGAAAAAGCTGAAAATCATGAAGAGGACTGTGGAATAGAGGACTTTTTGCATATTTTTACTCAAAAGTTGTGTGGCTGAACTTCTGTTTTTTGTCTCACACTCACCTCTTGGGGCTATTACCCTCTTCATGCTCCTATTAAGAACTTGACAGGTCTTGTGCAAAAACATTCTGCCTAGTTGCCTCAAGGAAAAACTCTGGGATACGTCTTCCGCTTTGTTATTCCAATACTGCTTTACCTGTCTGGAGTCTGACAGAGGCTTACCTGAGGGAATGTGCAGGACTTCTCCCGACACTAAACGGATCACAGAAGCAGCTCACTACATGCCTCGCTGATGAAGGCATCACCACATAGCTATGCAAAGGGAGAGATGAATCCCCGGACCGCAGGCACTGTCATGTTTTAAGAAGTTTTAACTATTACAACGGTGTTCTGAAAGGCACTCGTGGAGTCTTCGGGTATTTTGTTTAGAGCACTACCAGCTGCTCTACTTCAATTATCTACCACTGTGTAGCAATTACTATAAAAGTTACTACTTCACTACTACTGACTTTATGAGGCAGGTGTTGCTGGTACAGAAGATCAGGTGCTGTAGCTAAAACTAAATAATCTCCATGTCTGCAAGTTTGACTGTTATGGCACATAGACTTAGAGTTTTATACATTATGTGAGTTTTACTTGGTGTTAATGATTACTAAGGATTATTTTGTGTTTGAAACATTAAAATTTTTTATGCCCTTGAGAGGTTACATGTAAAACGTTATTTGGACTGTCCTTACATTGTATCACTGCTTTCAGGATGGTGTTCTCTGGAACTCCAACTGTGACTATGATTGCACTGTTTGTGTGCTAGCTTAAATGTGTGTGTTTGTGTGTGTGTGTGTGTGTGTGTGTGTGTGTGTGTGTGTGTGTGTGTGTGTGTGTGTGTGTGTGTGTGTGTTGGTGGGAGGTAGAGTAGTACTCTAGAGGGCAGCATGAGACCATGCAGGATCTGTGGCAGCTCTGTAATTTTTTGCAATTGGTTGGTAAATGGATGGTTAAGTGTGGAGTTGAGTGTTTTTATTGTACTGTGGCTTTATTAACTAGACATAGATATAGCCCTACAAAGACAACAGTTTAAAAAAGCAAGAAAAAAAGACCTGCAAAGAGACAGAAGCTAGTTATCAGGGGTGGATGATGTAATTGTGAGAATTTATTGATGGAAAAAATGTAATTTGATTAAAGATGTAAAATAAAGACTCCTAAACATCTAAATAATTTATATTGATAATTTGTACAATATGTATATTATGACATACAGTATCCCAGAGAAATCCAAGCATGATTTGTAATAAAAAAGGTCTAGCCTGGTCCATGAAACCCACATTCATACAGTTCTACAGCATGTTGAGAATAAAAGCTGAACCTCTATTACGGGATTGTCTGCTGTCATCACAGTCCCAGAGTAGACTGAGGATGGCTCGAAACCTGACTCTGCTGTTTGTGAGTCCAGGGACGAACAAGCAGGATCAGTGTAGGAATGACAAGGCCGCCGAACATTGTGAACCCGCACAAACAGTCTTTGAGCCTGTATCCCCTGCCGACAACATGCTATGTTTTAACATTATGTTCCTTTACTGTGTGCGCATCATCAATCACTATATCAAAGAGCAATGGAATGGCATCGGGTGATACAGTATAAGGCCGTGTCAGTAGCCTCCTGTCAGTTAAATTAAGGAGGCATATGAAGTTAATGGCACATAGTCACATGATTGTTTTAACATGGCCTGCTGGGGGCCACTGGGCAGCTATTGTTTTGGAATTTAAGGGAACACTATTTTGAGTATGTGTACCATCTGCTTAATTACTCATGGTGGTGAGTGAAGCGACATTACTGATTGCCGGTTCACTGTAAACTGGCAAAATACTGCATGCTCCAGTTGTATAAATATAATATAAACACTCCCCATTTTGCACCAGACCTCTCACAAGTGCAAAGATACCAACATAACTGATTATATTTGGGAGAAAAATAGATCAATGACACATGTGGAGAAAATGGCCAGGGTTTGGCAAACGCCGTGGCCATAAACAGGGTGATCAGTGTGTAAATGTCACCAGTCTTGGGAGCTGCAGAGAGCTTTTAATTTGCTAGCTTTTATTACCTATCAGAGAGACAAGATGCCTGTCATGTGCTGCCAAATCCACTCTACATGTCTAAATGGCCCTTGACCTTTTATACTTGAGTTTACAGCTTGGAAAACCTAGCCACACAGCCCATACAGAGAGTAGCCCATATAACTTAGCATATCATAAATTTATGCCCTGTCAAAGGCTAATCTGAGGTGCTGTTAAACAACTTAATGTAAGTTCGGAGCCAAAATAAAATGCTTTTGGCACACAGTCTCACAGAGAAAATCTTATGCCTTTAGAGGCTATGTATGTGAGTGTGCTTCACTAAACTTAAATATTTCTGTGCTCTATGTAGAAAGTGCTCGAACATGATGATCAAGGAAAAATAAAACAGTTTAATATTCCCTAC
Organism: Rhamphochromis longiceps; assembly: GCF_057381845.1. Classification (NCBI taxonomy): domain Eukaryota; kingdom Metazoa; phylum Chordata; class Actinopteri; order Cichliformes; family Cichlidae; genus Rhamphochromis; species Rhamphochromis longiceps. Next base: position 8,964,471 of record NC_140569.1, on the reverse strand, counting down.
ATATATAAAACCAGGAATACAGCTATAAAAGTGGTAGACATATTGTCACAACAAGGATATCAAAAAGCCTTTTTTCACTCTCACTGTTGTGTACACACATATTCCACACTGACATACTGTATGTAGTTAAAATGAATGGAAAATGGTGGATTAATAGTGTGGAATTGGATGTAGTCCCTGCTGAGAATCTATTACCGTCAAAGTCAAGCAACACACACAATCTTCAATTCATTTTAGAGGCACAAATTGAGAAGAGTCAAGCAGAACAATGAAATTATGTCATATATTTATTCACACACGCACGCACGTTAGGCATATCAATAAAAAGCATAAAAGACAGATTTAATTTCAAGAGCATCAGTACAAAGCAGCAAATGTCTTGGATACACTTTAGATTACGTCCGGGCTTTCATATTGAATAATAGATCTAAGCAGCTCTAAACTGTACTCTTTTTTTTTCTTTTTCGATTTGATTTGATAAGTTGCCTAGCTAAATTTAGTAGCATGTAATCAAATCTTGCTAATCTTGTTCCATAGTCGTAGATGAGCGTCCATCTTATGACCACTAAGCTTTCATCTTGTGATCGTAAAGCTAATATTAGTTTTCTGTGTTAACAGCGTACTTTTGGCTGCAGAAGCTCAAATTAGGGCATTGGTTTGGCTTAAATTAAAAAGTATTAAAGCTAATTAAGGTTGTTAGTAAACATTACTGTTCACTGTGACGATGTTAAAGCTTGCACAGATTGTGATTCTTATCACAAAAGATAAAATTAACCTGTGCTTCTTTGTAGCAGAATACATTTTATGCCGTTCCAACGAGCACATCTGAAAGTAGACGCATAGTGTTTAAAAACGGCACCTTGACTTTTAACAGTGCATCCCTTTTTAGCAAGATACTTTCCATGGTGACCTAATGGGCTGAATGCTGTTTGTCTGAATCACTCCTTTCAGTTAGAGGGGACATTAACAGCTAATGCTATCCCGTACTTAACTGTGCAGGAGGTAATGAAACCTTGAGATCACAACACTCCCTCTGCAGTTAAAGCTCCAACATGGCTGCCAGGCTATCACCGTATACCCTTGGAGGAAATCTAGACAGTGTGAAACGTCAGTGTCTCATTCTCTGCTCACACATGGCAGGTTTAAACTTCATCATCATGGACTTCACTGGGAGTTGGTCTAGTTGTTGCTCAGCTGGTGTGTTGGGCAGTGGGTTCCACCATGCCAGTAAGTGTAGCGGGTAGACTCACATTCTTTTTCCAGCACATGGAGCTGTAAAGTTGAATAGTGACAGTAACGTCACAGTGGTCTAATAAAACTTTACAGAGCACATATTGCAAGCAGGAAAAGGGAACAAGTATAGCAATTACATAACAGAAACATATGCACTTCAAATCTTAGATTTATCTCCATCTAGTAGTGTTAAAAGGCCAGCTGAAACTAGTCAGCGCTCTTTGATCATCTAGTGAGTTAACGGTTAGACCACACAAGTATGTGCTCATAAATATATACTTAGCTGGTCAGGAGTCAATTAAAATTTAGAACATGACAAGATACACCTCCTGATACTTTCTGGCACAAACAAACTCCTCAGTCTGTTTAACTACGAATTCAGCACATGATCAGCATGGAGGCAACTTTAGTCAATGTTTTTACAATCTAAATATATATAAAATAATGAAAAACTAGCATTATTCTATTATAGTATGATCAAATGAACACTTATAAAACCAGTAACCACAAATTTGAGTAATCTGGATGGGAAGATCAATGTAATGCTGCACATGTTATTAATAAGAACGAAAAGCAGATAAACAATAGTCAAACAATTACAAGTCTGAAAAAAGCTTCAGCAGATGAGGATTAAAGGATCTCAATGCAATGAAATCTTTCTGTGAAACATTTTAATTTGTTCTACCTACACATTTGGGGATTAAACTTCATAATGAACTGATTAGAAAACACTTGATAAAGTACCTGTGGTACGCTGGTCAAGTCAACTTATTTATGAGCAGATTTAAAAGCAAGCAAAGTGCCGTAGAACTAAAAGAATACAACAATTGGACGAATTCAACAGCACAATACAGAAAACAGACAGATAAGGAAAAAAAACATTTCAGGACTCAGTCTAGTTTAAATCCCAAGGAGTAAAAATGATTTTTCAAATGGATTTTGAAGAAGTCGGGTCAAGGTCCAAATTTGAAGAGGCTGACTGATCTAAACCTTTAGTTGGAGCTACAACAAAGCCCCGATCTCCACTGTGCTTTAATCTGCTTACAACCACAATCAATACTGAACAAAAGTCTGGAGGCACCCATCATTTCTTTATATTTTGCTATTAAAATGAGAAAAAAGTGTAGCAGTTTACTGAAACATTAGCAAACATACATGGAAATACATTATATTACACAAAAACGTTTCTAGTGTGAGCATTTTTAACCAGCTTGAAAGTCAAGTTTTAGTATGCCTTCATTCTTAAAGACAACCCCAATTCTCTTAGGCCAATTTCTTTAAGTAGTCTCCAGGCTTCCATGTCCCAAAGCACTTCTTTGGTTGCTGGCTGCCTTTTGGTCCATTCTCTATCAAGATGATCCCACACTGCTCCAAAAATACTGAGGTCCAGACTCTGGGAATTTTCCAGAAGGTATTGAACAGAGGATCAAAAATCCAACACTTTTGACAAGATCTCTGAAATCACTGGCTAAAATCCAGTTCCAAACCATGACAGTGCTTCCACCATGTTTTAGAGATGGCTGCAGACATTCACTATTGTACCACTCTCCTGACCTTATTATTTATTATCCATAATATTTAAGATGTTTTGAACCAAAAATGTCAAATTTGGATTTCTATAAGACCTCTTTCCACAATGTAAGTCCAACTGTTATGTAATTTGACATATTTCAGCTTTTTCCCTCCTCTTTCCTTTCCTTAGGAATGGCTCCTTGACCTTCTCATAGGACCATTTCTCACAGGGTTTTAGTGAACAGTAGCTAGATCAACTGAAGGAGTAACTGTGTCTCTAAAACCAGAAAATGACTTTCAGAATCTATTTATCTGCTACAGATAGTTTTGTTGTTCTTCCACTTCTTTTGTCCATTTGTTTCCTCAGATTTTGCAATGACACAGTGCATGCTATGCTGAGCTATGCCACTTTTTTGAGCTAATGAATATTTGGGAATCACCTCAATGTGCACAAATACAATTTTTGGCTGTCAAACTGTTTTGGGAAATTTGTGTTGATTCAGCTACAGAAATGGGATAAAATATGTGTTTTGCAGCATGCTAAAAAATGGTTCATTGCTAAATTGTCTGTTATGTGTAGACAGTACACTGATTTATCCCTTGAGTTAGGAGCTGTTGTGCATAAAAGATTCATAGGTCAGTGTTAAGTGGCTTAACAGAAAAATGGTCAGGTGTGAGGACTGCACTGAAACTGAGTGAAAAAGTAGCCAATGTCCAGAGGCTTCTTGAATGAGTGATGCACAGTATTGTACCTGTGGTAGTGAACACCCCAAAAACATTACTTATAGCTAATACTTTGTTTCGATCCATACAGATATAATCTACCAAGCCGCCTACATATGTTGGCAGATTCAAACTGTAAAATTAAAGAGGGTTTCATTTCAGCTTAGCCCTGCTGGCTCAGCACTTTCACTGGTCAGAGGAGGTGTTAAAGAGGGAAGGCAAATCTGTGCTGGCGTGAGTTACATGAGCTCTGATACTTAGTGTGGCTGAGGATTTGGATATAAGTAGGAGCAGAGTGATGCAGGTTAAACGGTGATGACTCTGGATGGATTTGTGACACAGCAAATAGCTGTTTATGTCCTCTTTAAACATTTTAAGATTTCAACTACTTTCGTGGGTTGTATGTAAAATCTATCAGCATCTGTTCCTCGTTTTTGGAATGAGGACATTTTAAAAGCATTTTTAACCTTTATATTTAAACTATATTACACCCACAATTTTGATGGTTGTAGAAATTGGAGCTCCTGGAGAAACCTCACGCAAACACAGTTGTGCAAACCTCATGTAGTGTGATCGTAGACTGCTTATTTGTCGTTCCTAGATTTTTCAAAATTGAATGGGAGGCAGAGCCGTTGGCTATCAGGCTATGGATCCAGCTCCCAGTTTGGATTTAGGAGACAGATTCCATCTCTACTCTTAAGATTAGGCTGAAACTTTTTCATTACTCATTGCTCTTCACTCTGTGAGTTCATACACCACTACTGTATATAATAACAAAGATTTTTTAACTTTGGCTCTTTGTTTTATTGTTTGCTTTTTGTCCTGTTTCTCTTTGCTCTTTTCTCTTTCCCCTAACCCTCAACCAGTCATGGTGGACTGCTGCCCCTTTCCTGAGCCTGGTTCTGTCTGAGGGAGCAACCAAGTGCTTGCTCACAGAAGATCGTGTGATTGCTTTTTGTCTTTTGTTTTCTAATGTTGTGGGGTTTTACCTTACATTAAAAATGACTTGGCATGACTGTTGTTGTGAGTTGGTGCTGTGTTTACAGATTTGCCTTCCCTCTTTAACGCCTCATATATATATATATATATATATATATATATATATATATATATATATATATATATATATATATATATATATATGTATATATATATATATATATATATATATATATGTATATATATATATATATATGTATATATATATATATATATATATATATGTATATATATATATAGATAGATAGATAGATAGATAGATAGATAGATAGATAGATAGATAGATATTGCTTTTTTTATATGTGTAATCTTGTAATCCTATTGGTTTATGCTAGAATTAGCAATATGATCGGTGTTATGATATGCTAAAGTGTTCAAATATTTTCATGTTTTTATTCCCCGTGGTTACTGCTGACCACACTCAAAACTAAACAAACAAAAAAAACCCAACTTTAGTTAAAAATGTATGTAGCTCCTAACAAACAGACTGTTTTACACTAAAGTGTGGAACTCCTTTAACCAAAAGTCATCAAAAAGCATACTCAAAAAATTAAATGAAATCTAACACACAATAGTGTATTTTGGGAGGTTAATGGCTCGAGTTGAGTCACTTCAGTGTTTTAGAATCAAAAACAGTTTCTTTGGAGTTACTTAACTGGGTGGAACCAGTTGACATCACTTTTTTAAGTAAATCAAGTAAATCCAAAAGAACATCTTTTAGTGCGCAGTATTCCATTAATATAACACATATGACTCAAGTAATTCTTAAAAAAAACACTCATTTGTTCTATAATCCTTGAAAAGGGGATTCTTTAAAATCAAAATTATTGAGATTTTCTTTTCCCTCTTTCCTGTTTTTGAGCGCTCAGTCAAAATATTCCTAAAATTTTATTCATTTTGATGTGACTGTTTGCAGTCCTCTGAGACTTCTCACTGGACTTCTCTAAATTCCTATTAGTTTGTTCAGTACAGTCGACCAGTGACAAGAAAATGTATTGCATGCTTGCCGTGCTTCACATATTACAAATATTACCTGTGAATAGTAATGGATCATGTGCCAGCTGGGTTACTAACTTACAAGTAACTATACAATAAACACACTGAATCTGTATTGTTTTATATGTATAACAAAAACACAACTTTACTTAAAATCATTAAAAAACAGTTTAAATACTCTAAGTATTAGAAGACACACGGTGTAACGTGCCAGTTTGCCATATCAACTGTCGGCTGAATAAAGGCACCTTCAGCAGTTTCAACACTATGTACTGTACTTTGGTTTGAGGCATCAGCAAGACAGGTGGCAGGAAGTTATTTCAATAATTGGTAGTAATATCATCAGCTCCCACTCCTGACACACTTAAACACAGACGCACACACGCTGATAACTGCTCACAGGGTGTCAGTGTATCTCAGCATGCAGTTTGGATGTCTAAAATAGACCCCAGCACAGCTGGGGCTGCACGAATAGGAGGAGGAGCAGATTACTAACTAGTGTCTGTTTGCAAATACTCATACCAAAGCTGTCTTATGTGGTTTTCATGCTCCATGTGCTGTCTCCCTAGACTGATTCATGCAGAACCATGCTTTAAGTTCCCTAGCAGAGATCAAGGGCAGATGCTGGCCCACTGATCAAGGGCAAAAGTTGGCATTCATTGTGTGCTTGAGAATGTTGCACCTGTCTAATAGTTATGCACATGCTTTTCATTTGATCTGCATGTGCTATTGTTACAAGTTGCTGAAACGCTTATTGAGGCAGTTAATTTCCTTGCCATCTAATGAAGGACGTGGAACTGACTTTTTTTTTTGCTGCCAGAGCATCACATGGGGGGGAACATTGTAAATGAGCAACTGGCTGTCTAAAGGTAAATAATAATAATTTTAGGTCTTATTTGTGCAAACCTAACGCTTCTAGTTTAACCATAAAAATATATTTTGCAAAAATGTATCCATCTCGGGAAGTAAAAGTTTAAGCCACAGCGTTGAAAATACATCTATGAACTGCTAAAAGTTACATAAATATTTAAGAAAATCTATTGCCTAAATTTGCTTCCTCCATTCATTCAAGCGATAAACTAAAACAAAAGTCTGTTATTATCGCCTGTTGGAATAGTTCCTCATTTCCTGTTGAGAATTCCAGCATTCCCACTCTGCTTCTTAAAAGGAGCTTTTAATCACCGAGCTAAACATCTCATCGCTTTATTACTTTAACCCAGCGAGAGTGGGGTGAAAAAGATTTTTAACACTTTACATTTTCCACTACAGATGTGGTTTATTTTAGTGAGTGACTTCAACAAAGGAGACATTTTGTTTGAGTTCGAGAAATTACAATGGAACAATTAAAATAAATCTTGAGGTGAACTTCCATTAACCTCGCCTTGGTTTGGGTTTCAGCGCTCTGGTCCCCAAGGATGAAGGCCTTCATTTGATTTATATCATCCTCCCCTTTGCCTGAACTAAAAGAAGGGGAAATAGTTTCACCGAGAACTCGGCTGTGTAAAACCCCTCCCATTTTCTGATGGGTACTTTTTGGTCTGCTTCGAAACTTCCATTAGTTGGGCAGTAAATCTGAGATCATGGCTGTTTTGGGATTTTTTTCTCAGTTTTTTTGGTTGCTTTTTTGTTATTTTAATAAACCAAATAAAATAAGAATTTAGTTTAAATTTTAGGACTGGACTTTTTTTTTTTTTTCAATTTTGCTTTAAAAATACTATTTTTTAAGCTATAATATTTTCTTTAATTAATAATGCTCTGGTGTGAAAATGTAAAAACATGACATGACACGTAAAATAAAAAAAAAAGGCTACAGAAACTAATCTCTAAACAATACAAAAACACAAAATACTGTGCAGTAATTTAGTTTTCTTTATGACTTTTTGGAAACATGGAACTGTAAAGAGGCATTGTGATGGTTATTCCAGTTATTAGACTTTATTTGTGGTGAATGTGTGAGGCACTATCCAGTGTAGCTAGTAATGGGCTGACATGACCAAGATGTCTGTAGCAATTAATCACACTTATTAGGCACGATGAACTGCTCGCCAAGCTAGCTGTTAAAATGTTGAACACAGCTGCAGTCGTGTGTGAGCAAGCAGCAGGCTGATATCTTGCTATATCTCAAGGGGAAAATGCCATTAAATTCAGGGTATATAGATGAGGACATGCAGGTATATGTTACAGTAATAAAGAATTCAGGTTTAGAAGGTACAGCAGAAGCAGACGAAGAATATTTTTTGCAATAACGATTGGTTTATATCACAGATATAACATGAAAATATGAAAATTGGAAAATGAAAAATATTTGCCAGCACTTTCTTGTAAATCAGCACTTAAGTCAGTGCTGCAAAACCAGTGACTCCAAGCTCACATGTACAGACTGGACATACTAATTCCTGATCAAGCAAGCCACTGATTAAATGGTAAAATGTAGTAGTATATATAATAATGGTATAATAAAAGTAATAAACACACAACGTTCCAGCTATTGAAGTAAAATCTGCAGGAACATGTCGTGATGATTCTCTGTAAGAGAAGTTTAAAACAAATGTCAAACTGAGACGTTAAAGTTTAAAAGTCTAAAGGGTAAATGTAAAATGAAGTTCATCTAGTCTTTTATATGTCTGTATCAGTATTTAAATCAAGTGTGTTTATGTTTCGAAGGACACATTGATGTGGTCAGAGACAAGTCTTTTGGGAAGTTGGCTCCTGTGATTGCCGTCTGCTGATGTAAACTCTGTTCTGTCGGTTCATGTTTCAACCCAGAGGGCCAAAGAAGCAGGTCTGTGCCGAAACTTATAAACACTCGCATGCCGACCCACAGTGTGGAGGAGCGTACCTCTTCAAACACAAACATGGAACAACATGCACAGATCCAAACGCCTGTGAATGCACTCTTTATGTGCTGTAGAGTCACAAGGTTAGTTCATCAGAGTCGGTCATTAATTCTGAAGGCTGAACAATACATAAATTAGTGTGTTTCCATCAGACATTACAGTTTATTTAAACTGATTTAACAGTTTTAATATTGTGGAGTTCCTGATGTAGCAATTTGTGATTTTAATTATATGTTTTATGGGCTGTTTCCACCTACTGTGTATCAAAGTGCCAACACATTTGTAAGTTGTAGGGTTTTTCCCACCAGTCATGCATCTCTAACTTGACACCTGATTCAACCATAGCATTCAAACACGAATTCCTTTTATTAATCTCTTATATCTGAACATTGTGTTGATCCAGTGCTTTGATCACTTTTGAAAACTTTTCCAAAAAACCTTCATTAATAAATCTTCCGCGTCAACAGCGCTTTCTCTTTCTGCTTTAGCCAGAGTGTCACGTTATCACATGTAAAGCTTTGTTTAAGTTTTGTTTTTTCCAAGATAATGTATGGGCATGTTTCTGTATTCCTCCATTTCTCTCTCTGTGTTTATCTAACTCTCTTCCTTTGTCATGCTGTGTGCACGTACAGTATGTGCGTGTGAATGAGTAAGGCACAGGTGCAGCTGAGGAGTATAGTGTAACGAGGTGCCCCACGGGCAGAGGATCGGGATTGTGTTTCAACACTTTCCGTCAAAGATGCAAATAAGGCAATGAATCAACATTTCCTGCAGTGCATCCCCTTTATCTTTGATCAACCTCCTGGCTTTTCTTTCACTGACACATGCAAATTTGCATACACATTTGCACCACTGCTACAAGCAATAATAATAACACTCCCAGAAAACTGATGCAGCTGCTACTGTTAATCAATAATTTCCTTTCCCGTGTGAGGTGTTGTGTGTAGTTAAGTAAGTTACATCCGCTGAGATCATGCAGAATCAACAGTAGTGAATTCTGCAGTTAAAAATAAATAAATAAAATAAGGCTGTGTAATATATAATATATAGTGGGAATGAACCCTTTTGCCTTCAACATGCCTCCAGATTTTACTAGCTCAGCCTAGTTGTTGACATTTTTATTAGTCGTGGCCACTGTGGTTATCTTTTCGTAAATCAAGTGTATAAGGAAAAAAGAAAGCTCTGCATGGCTGCACAGCTCTGATTCAACAGGTGCAGCAAGTAGTAAAAAAACAAAAAGTCATGATGCCAGATATTGAGCAAAAAATAAATAAAACAGTCTGACAGTCAGGATGATCCCGCTGAAAGTGCTAAATAAATTGATTTTATTTTACTTTTAGAAGATCCCACCTCTCATAGTTTTCCCTGGACCACTTAATATCTATCAAGATTATCAAGATTGTGTTTTTAACAAACATCAGTTATCTCCCCAAATTAGGGGTGGGTTTTGATAATCAATTTATCGATTAAAATCGATTCTGGCTTGGATAACGTGATATCGATTCATTAAAATCCTGAATCGATTTTTTAATATAAATTAATTTTGCCCAAAATGCCAGAATCTCAGGTTAATCCACACAAAAGCTAAAACAGTAAATGAGAGCAGGTACACGGATTCTGCACAAAGACGTAAACACAAAGCGGATCAGAATCAGTGAGATGTCGCCTTTCTCACCCGACAGCACGGACACGGTCGGGGCTGAAAGCCGACATCTCGCTGATTCTGATGTTTCGGCGGGTCACGCTTTATGTTTTCGCCCTTTTTGCGCTGATTCTAAAGCTGTTAGTTTTATCTCTCTCCAAACAATATTGACCGAACCAGCAGCAAAAGAAGATCCAAACTACGCTTCACATAAACATCGTCATGAATTCCCTCTGACTTTTGCTGTTTTGCTTCCACCACGATAAAATCCCACTTCATGCACAGCTCTTTCTCTCTCTCGCTCTCTCTGTATAGAACAGTTTCCCATCTAAAAATCTGTTTTCTGCATTATTCGCTTGCTTGTTATGCACAAGTCTACTGTTGTTTACAGCGCTGTTTTTTTCCCTTTTACTTAGAAAACCTAATTTCTGTCGTTCAATAGGCTACTGAACAAATTTAAACTTTTTAAAATTATACAAAATGCAAAACACTTAGCTGTGTCTCTGATAAAACCCCTGTAACTTCAGAGGTAATGTTCATATGTTGATTAATGGTTTTCTTTCGTTTTTGATGTACTGCAGAATATTTTTATAAAATCCCGGACAGGAAAATCACCTTCATGTTTTTCTGTGTTTTATCTTCAGCTACTTTGACACAAAGGTATCTGCTGTGATGCTCACACCTTTGAAAAAGTCTTGCGAGTGTTGAATCGAATCGAATCGTGGATCGAATCGATTCGGGACCTTGTGAATCGGAATCAAATCATTCTAGAAATCAGTGACGATACCCAGCCCTACCCCAAATATAATGTTATGTTAATGATTTACCATTGGACAGTGGAGGAGTAGCTAAATCAAAATGTTTCCTGTGAATAATTTGCATCATACTGAGCAAACAGGTATACTGGCTCAATGTCAACTTAAATTCTTCATATTGTATTAATTTGTGTCTTTTCTCAATACTGGTTTTTATTAATTGGCTCTTTCTTTCTAAACTGTGCGGTTTATTAGCCAACATTTTTTTTTTACTAATGATACCACAGTTACCACCATTGCTCCTACTTCTGCATGTCTTTTGGCTATCCGCTACCTCTGTTACTTGTGTGTCACATGTGGTGTATGTGTGCTTGCATGACTTGTCATGTGAGAAAGAAAATATGCAGATATGATTTACAGTCTGCTCTTGGCTCCTGAAACATGTGTCACGTACAACATGCCGCTCATACCCTAAAGTGTGGATATGTGTATAGTGTTTAAGACACCTGATGGGAAACCATGCAAGGACTCTATTATATCTTACTGTGTGGCAGACTCACAGAGTCATTACTGTACGAGTCTTTACTATAAGTGAAAAAATAATTTGAAATGGCTCCGTAGCAAAGTTCGTTAGGTTGTGTGGTGGTTGGAGTAATAGCCTCCTGTCCTGTTGTATTATTGTTGCTCCCTTCAGGGTTTAATGTGTGATGTACACCCAAAAATACTCCACAACATAGCTGCATTTTCAAACAGTTGAGGGGAAAAAAGGAAGCTTAATTTAAAGCATGCATTTTTGTATATCGGTGCATTTATTTGATTTACAGCTGATCCCTGAATGCTATGCATCTGATGCTTTTTGGAGGGAAGTAAGTGGACAGAGAGCAGAGGGAAATTTAGTGGCTTGAGCTTGGGTGCTTAAGCGCCTATCTCTCGTTTATCACAGGCAGTCTGGGCGCAGCAGTCACAGAAAGTGTCTCCACTCACATTTAGCAACACAATTTACCTTTGCCACTTTGCATGCAGAGTCTATTTGTCACTTTAATCTGGGTGCTGTGCATTTATCTTTCTTCAGTCACTTTAATGCATATGGCAGTTGGCTGAGGCAGTGTGTCAACTCATGGCTGCATCAGGGCTCTAATGAGAATTAGAGGCAGATTTTTCACTAAGATACATGAGTTCACATTCACATTTGCACAAACTCACATACTGACCATTTCACAGATACTATCATAGACATGGAATCATATACAGTACATAAACTTGTGAGACACAGTAATAACTTTTATCTAATACATTCCTGGTGGAGAAGGGCAACATAGTACTTTTATGTTAATGTCACAGCAAAATACCTTCATATGCATAAATATAAACCAGACTGTTACATATGCATCATATACACACATATCTATAACAGCATACCAGACAATATAGGACATTTGAGATCTGCTGTAAGCAGGAAGAAAATATTCAACTTAAAAAATGTTTAAATGTCAGCATATTTTATTCAAAATTACATTGTGATTATATTTACCTACAAATACTTAGAGGTAGGTACACAAGAATAAGAGGGTAACAAGTAAAATATGCAATGCACAAGTAATTTTAGGAAGTACAATGTATAACTTAAGTATTGCAAAACTCCAGGTATTTTACAGGAAATGAGACTAATTGTTCTAGAACATCCATCTTGCACCTCAACATAATAAATATGAAATAAAGTAATGTGTGTAAAAAAAAAAAAAATGTAAAAAGGCAAGATTAATTCACTCCATGATAGTTAGCTAGTGGTGGACCACATCATGAAGTGTTACCAATAATTAAGCAAAGATTTCTGATTATTATTTCCTGCATGTTACATTTAAATGCTTGCATCAGTTTTAGCGAATGCGATTTTACAGATTAAGTCTCAAAATTAATTACAATATTTAATAACAATAACAAACCAAAAATTGGGGAAAATTGATGGATAATAAAAATGAAGTGTTGTTACTTTGTAATGCACTAAAAAAATTTCCATCTTCATTGAGGATGTGAAAAAATATCCACTTATCAGTAAAATGCCAGATGTCATGATGTTAGATAAGATTTGAATAATACGAATGTCTTTTGCCAAAACATGTAAAATATTAACAGATTTCCCATTTTTTAAAACAAATTTCAATCCTTAAAGTCCACCACCTTGTGTTCCAGAAGGATGTAAGGCCATCTGAATCCAGGTCAGCCTGCTCCACTGATAATGCTGTCTCCTTCTCTTTGATTTCCTGTCTGGGACAAGGAGTCATGGACCATTTTCGCCAGCCGTTCAGTCATATAAATCAACCAAGCCCAGACAGTGGGACTAACATTAGACAGCCCTTTTCCGCAAAGCGCCAGGAGTAGTTACAGCAGGAAAAAATCATGTGATTTGGGGTTAAAGGATGCTGCTGTAAATTTGGTGAATCTGCCTCTCTTGGTTTATGAAAGTCACAAGGAAGCTAAAAGCAAGACAGTCACGGAAAAGAAAACATGCTTTCATTTATCTTTGTTTCAGCGGTCAAAAGCAAAGAAAGCACAAAGTCAAATCTATAATTCTATTCTAACCATAATCTTTTTTTTATCCTAGTATGTTTGTGCATTAATAGTTTGGATGCGTTCCTTCAAGTGTTGATTGATTTGTTCATCCTAGCCTCTATCAGCGGTCATTTTGGGCAGGTGCAGAAGTAGACCAGAGCAGCTGCTATGGAATCGAGGGAGAGAAAGAGAAGGCAAGAGAAGAGGAAAGAGAGAAGTTTCTTCTGACTTGCTGCCATGTCATGTAGTTCTCCCATAAATCTCTGTCCCATAGAGAGGGACAGGGAGAGAGAGAGAGAGGGGGGGGGGTGAGAAAACAGCTTGCGTTTGCATTTCATTCGCACGGGTTTCTCTCCATTCTGCCCTTCCTCCCCTCCCCTAGCGCTGTTTATTTTCAGCCCTCCACATACTCCGAAGGCCTGAGAAGTAATTATTTCATAAAGTTACACCTCTGCTGTCACAGATGACCACAGTTGGCCAGCACTTAAAAAGCCTGAGCTAATGATTAATGTTTGAAGGCAGGCAGCCAGGGAAAATCACGGCCTACCTCAATTTGTAGAAATACCTTCTGCATGACAAATAGATGGAAGGGGCACCAAGGGCATCAGACGCAGAAAAGCGTTACATATCCTGTTATTATCATATAAGGAAAATGTATTAATTCCCATAGTTTTATATATAAATGTATCTTTTTTTCTGAGACTTGTGCATTCACCTGCCTCGCAACATACTGAAGTAATAGCAGACCGTGAAAATGTTTCTCATTTTGTGTGAACTTTTGGGATCTAAGACTTTGTAGACGTTGAGACCTGTTGTTGATCTTTACTCTTTCCTGAAACAGCAGTGACTTCTGAAATAGTTTTTATAAGAATAAAAAAATTGCTTGTCCTATATTTTCCAAGTTATGCTCTTGCTTGTCCTAAAATCAGCATACCTCTTTGTTTAAAATGCTGCATCTTTAACGTTCAGTAAAATCCCATCCTACGCTTGTAGTCAGTTTAATTTGACTCAGGCCAAGAGGATTGAAAGAAAGCTTTAGATCATGGGTAATTTTTCAAAAGAGGGAAAGCATCCAGTGAGCTGCAGCTATCTGGGTTGGGTATCTTTTAAGCACTTACCTAAGTATTGTTGCTGACCATGTCCACCTCTTTATGACTACAGGGTTTCCATCTTCTGGAGCTGCTTCCAGCAGGATAGTGTCACAAAGCTCAGATGATCTGAAACTGGTTTCTTGAACATGACAATGAGTTCACTACTCAAACGGTCTCCACAGTTACCAGATCTCAATCCAATAAAGCACTGTTGAGATGAGGTGGGATGGTAGATTTGCATCATGCAACTGCAGCAACTGGTGGTGCTGATGAGCCAAAATCTCTGAGGAATATTCCCAGCATTCCAGGAATGTTTCCTCATTACATGTATGACATAAACAATTAAGGCCCTTCTGAAGGCCAAAGGGAGTCCAAAGTGACAGATCTGGACTTTGTGAAACTGTCTTCTAGCAACTATCACTCAGGCTCATCAGGTTTCATGTACACTATATCAATAACAGGAGTATAAAAGGTTTGATGCAGTGGTATTGTAAGTAGAGATTAAATGCAAGTCCAGTTGAGTGTATTTTAGCACATCCTTCACTTTTTGCGGTTTTTGCTTTAAATCCATATATCCATGGATTATTTGTGGGGCAGGGAGAGAGATTATGGCTGGATGTCTGTGAGATCTGATATAGCAGTGTGCATACATATAAATGCTGTAAATATATATACACATATATATACTGTATATGCAACTGTAGATACAGTAAACCTATACAGACGCACACACCATCAGACACCTATCTATCAGCAGTGCATGTCAGGATATGTTCAAGACCATAAAAGTATAGGGACACAAGGGCGTAGTCAAGCCTGTCATGATTTTCAGAAGTTATAAATAGAGGAAAAGCCAGTAAACATTTATGGAATGGCCGTAAATCGCCTGCAGCGTAAACGTTTTACAATAAGTTGTGTTATCCTCGCAATGTCATTTGAATGCCCTTTAGTGGTGCGGCCATTACTCATCCAGACCCCTCTGTGGTTTCAACCCGTGCTGCCATTGGTCGGCTCCGGGGTCCTCCAATGAGAAAACTCGATTTGGGTGGGAGTAACATCCGCTAGGCCCTTGCTGTCCACTCAGTGACATCGTGATGCATAACCATTAATCTAGGGTTGAAGTGTGAAATGAAGGGGAAAGAAAATGTTATCATCTCTTAAAAATATCTGTGGGTGCGAGTGTTTGTGTGTTTGTGCAACAAACACACTGCTGTCACCACAGAGGATTACTTAATTTTCGTACTGTGTGGAACTGATGAAAATGTAAAAGGAGCTCCGGCTCTGGAGAGATTAAAAGTGTCAAATGCATTTTATATACATAAGGAGGAAGAACAGTGCATCATTTATGTTTTGATTGAAAATATGAGTTTTGTGTTGCTCAAATTTTAAGTGTGATTTACTGATAAATTATATGACCCTTCATTTGAAATATTCTTCTACCCATACACTATGAAGTGAATTTAAAATTAGTATTGACTGTAATATTTTATTGCTAGGTAAGTGAATAAGTAGGTAAACTATACATAAAATGCACATTTAAACACGGTTCTGTACAAAATATGTATATTTTTAAATATGCACAGCACACACCACACAATGTGTTTTCTAAATCCTAGTTTCTAAACATGCTATGTGTTCAGTCAGCAGCAAAGCATGATGGGATTCTTCTTTAGCCTCTTTGCTGGTCCTGAGCAGTGATGGAGTGTGTTATGTTTTAAAAGCTAATTAGCGTCACTAGCAGTATCAGGAGCCATCAATCTCAGGCTCAGTAAATAACCAAAATGGACCAAATAACCGAGTTTGGCTGATGATAGTGGATGTAGCCTTTGTAACTAATGGTGGTCATTAACCTCTCAATGGCTAAATAATAGCATCTTAATTAATTTGATTCAAAGGGAAAGTTTGTAATAGAATTTAATTATATTAATGGGGGGGAGGCCACAAGGTGGACAACAAGAGAACTGGTAAACAGATACATGGACACAAACTCAGATGTGATTACATTCTTCATGTCGTTTGCATGTGTGTGGCTATATGTGCAATTTTACCTGTGTTTGTGCATGTACATACACTCACATGCAGACACACAGGACTCTTTAGATTTATGTCACGCCTGGCTGGCAATTTGTCAGCATAGAGGCTTTAAGGAATTCATAGAGACTTCAAAGTTGATGTTAACTTTAAGTCAAACAACTTCACAAAGCCGATTGTCCCCCCTCAGCCCACATTTCCAACCTCTTTTAATTAAAAGCAATTTATAATCAGTCACAACATTTAAGTGACTGAAGCTCATTGTTTTATTACACGCCAACCTTATGTCAAAAAGCCTTTTTTTCAGAGAATTTTTTTAACATTTTGATTTGTTTTTTATTTGTAAATATAAAATTAGGTAAAATAAACGAATAAAACTAGTAAATTAAGTACATTAAGATTGTTGCTTTGGTTAAAATACACCCTTTTAACAATGTTATTAATGGCTTAAAGACATAGGTGACATGGATGGAGACATGGGTGCTCAAGTGCCCCCAAATTTTATCAGAACATCTCTAAAAATAACTACTAAAAGTATTAATAATATCATATTCTAGTATTATTTTGTGGAATTATATTGAAATGGTGTATTTTAATAAGTTATCCATTGACGTGAAAGAATGAAAACATGTTTCATGTCCTGTCTTCTGTGCGCTCACACAGAAGCAGACACTTTATAAGTCACAGCATTGTGACTTATAAAGTGTCATCACTTGTCATCAACAATAAGACTTTTGATGCTGTGACAGAAAGAAGATAAAGAGGTAAATTTAATGACACAAATCAGTGATGCAGATTTAAAACACACCTTAACTGAAATACAGCAAAAGTTCAAACTGTTCTGATAATGCGGGGACAATGCTGTGACTCATAAGGTGTCTGCTAATTTTTATTTGTTCTCTAAAAACAGTCAACAACATTAGCTAATGTATCTTAAATCACTAGAGATGATTAGTTAATTTTAACCTTCTGGTCCACTTGTCTGCTGGTATATTGCGAGTTGCCAGCCAAGGAGCTGATGTGCTTTAATGTTTTAGTGTTTGGTGACATAGAGTCACCTGGATCTGTAGCAGTCTGTATTCAGTTTGAATATTGCTATAAACTGATATAGCTCAGTTTGTGACTTAGATGTGTATCTTCTGTACAGCAAGGGGTTTCAGACTGTATTCCAGTGGAAACGAATATTACCCCACTTCTTGCTCCATTTTTAACCTCTGTATAAAATGTTCGTAATCACTATGGTCTCAATTGCTATTTTAAAGTATTCTTCAATAGATCATTATGTTCATTTTGGAAATTTTGATCTCATTTAGAGTACAGTAGATTAAAAAAACACAAGGCACGCTTCAGGGTGTGGCTACATTGTGATTAACAAGTCATTACCATATGAATGTGAATAGTGTCCTTAGGTTTTTATTCAGATCATCCTATCCCTAGTACATGGAGCAGGATGATGACTCTGAAAATGCAAGACTTCAATCTTCAAAGTTGAGTTTCAGAAATGAATGTGTGATATCAGAGTAGACAGATTCATCCTAAATATGTGTGTTTTGTTTAAGGCTTTTCAAGCACAAGTAAACCGTTGTTTCCAACAATTTCCGATGTAATACAGGCGTTAAAGCACAACAGGCTCTTTGCGTAGTCTGTCATGTGTCACATAAACGAGTATGACTGTAAAATAAAATAATAAGGCACAGTTTGGATTTTATCAAGCAAAATATTTTTGTAGCCTGAAAACACCACAGTCTTCCTCGGTCTTTAATTTTGCTTTGCTTTTTTTGGGGTGGAAATGGCAACTTTTGTGCACCGAATGGCGATTATTGTAAAATAGGCCTCATTGCTGAAAGCCTACACATGGCTGTTCCCTGTTCACGCAGGGCACATAAAGCACAATCAGAAATTTTCATTCCTGTTTAGGTGATGCTTCTATTCGAGGTGATTTGCTGTAACACTCACAGTGGATTAAAGCCTATCTACAAGCAGAAAAAATCGAAAATTTTACAACCACCGCCTGCTGTGGTTTACTATTCCTGTCGCTCTGCTGCCGAACAGATAAAATGTCCTAATTCAGTAAATTCAGCCTCAGTCCACACATACTAAACCTTACAGATCCTGATTAACTTTCTATATCTGCGGCTGTCTCGCTCTCCTTTTACTCTTTTTTATACCCTCTTCATCTTCTTTCGTCTAATTCTACTTTTCCCTGCTTATAGCCCTCCTCTCCTCTCTTTTATCCTCCTCTTTCTCCTCCTCATCCTCTCCTTCTTCTCCGGATATAAGTACAGCCAGATCTATTACCAAGCCCTGCGGATATACTGAGACAAAATGAGAGACTTTGATTTTCTAATACCATTAGACTATATATAAGTGAGTGTGCGTGTGTGTGTGTGTTTGGGTGGGGGAGTGTGGAGAGCCGATGGAGGACTCAATAAGAGAAGAAGAGCTGAGATTTATTAGTGGGACACAAGTCCAAAATCAATCAGGTGATTGAATCAGGATATTATTGGTCGTAAATTAGAGTTGTTTATGTCAGAAAGGGGAAGGAGGAGAGTGGAGGAAGAGGCTGAGTGCGGAACAAGCAACAGCAAGGTAAGCTAGTTGGTGAGCTTATCTGATTCTTTATGTCATGACCAATACATGGCCCCAGTCGTTAGCCTCGCTGGAATGCCTTTTTCAGCAATACGGTCTTTTATAGTCTATGAGAAGTATAGTGCGTACTTTCTTATCCTGGTTCATTTTATTTTCAATGTTAACATTAATCCTTGTCTAAATACGTAATGAAAAAATGAAATTAAAAAATTAATAAATGTGAACTAAACTCAGTATATGGATAGCTAAATGATACAGAGACTAAATGAGCCTAAATATAATTGAAAAAACAACATTTCAAGTACCACAGCTGGTTTTACCTTTTTTTTTAGAACACAAACACCATTCTTGGAAATTAATAGCATCTCTGGCTAATAATACAATCAATATTAAAACATATCAATATTCTTATTATTCTATAAACCATGTTTCACCCAGCTCAAAAATTTACAGATCAATAAAACACATCTAAATTATACAATCATAGCATTTCAAGACTATAGATGGTTAAAAAGATATATCTGGTTTGTTCAACTCAGATCACTTAAAGCCTCTATGCAAGTCAAAACTCTATTGGAAGATATTTTGTGATATGGTACAATGTCAACATGGCTAAAACACAGGGTGTAATGAGTTGAGAGCGTTGGTTCTGGTGAACACAGATTGAAGCACGTGAAGTGTACACATAATATACTCTATAAGGAGCTTGCCTATAGCTTTGAAGTTTTGTTAGTCAAGTGAGACTATGTTCCCATGAAAAAGAGAAATGCCCAGGACTCCCAACACAGTTCACAGTTGAAACAACATCTAATAAAAAAGAAGAGGGGTGATATAAAGATAAGGCCTCGTAAATATAAACGGGCCAAGAGGCTGATAAAGACAGAGAGAGAGAGAGATGGAGGCTGAACCTGAGAGGAGCACATAATAACATGGGGACCCTGCAGAAGAGATGAATGTCCAAACAGGAAAGCTGGCTTTCCACCTGGAATTAACATGAATCCAGATTGTGTCTGGATCTGATGTACTTTAGGTAGAATATATTTAAACCTGGCTTTTTAACATATACACTAACACATGATTTTGTTTCCCTCACCAAAACACAGATTATGCGATCACTTCCCCACACAATATTAAAACTACATGCTTCCTGACTGAATAATTGTGTTACATGATACATAATCATGTAAACATGTTTCCCCACAGCTGGAACAAACCGATCCACATGTACACAAATTGTATTCGTTTTAGGCGAGCATATCTGTTTGGATTATCGTTTGTGTATTTGTATCTACTCATGATCACAATTCAGTGATCTTTTACTCATTTGACTCTGTAAAAGACACACAACAAAAAATCACATGGTTGTTTTGTACTCAAGGGAGCCTAAACACATCGGTTTAGAATAAGCCTAAATTTATCCAGTTTATTTACTTTTTCCAAATGTTTGCTTCAGTGTGCGGTGATGTTAAGTCT
This sequence comes from Rhamphochromis longiceps, assembly GCF_057381845.1. Classification (NCBI taxonomy): domain Eukaryota; kingdom Metazoa; phylum Chordata; class Actinopteri; order Cichliformes; family Cichlidae; genus Rhamphochromis; species Rhamphochromis longiceps. The sequence goes on along the minus strand of NC_140569.1, from coordinate 8,944,040 downwards.
AACCTGTTACCACTATTAGCACTATTATAAAACAAAGCACAAACAAGTAGAGCTGTGTTAATAAGTGAAGGTGTCAGCTTGAGTGGGAACTCACCTCAAAAACAGATATGCTTGTTCAAATAAAGAGTTGGTCGCACTGTGGTAGTATTACAGAAATCCAAACCAGTAAAAATCTGGCTGCCATTATTTTACCTGTTCATATCCAAAGTTGCCTTCTGTGCTTCACATACATTTTTAATCTCTAAACTTTCTGACACTTTTTTAGTGAATTTACTTGCAAACCCTGCCATCTGGTACTCACATATAACATCCACAGTGTTTGCAAATAGTCCTTGAACCAGCTCTGGGTCTCATTTAGAAATTCCCATGTCAGCATCTCCCAGATGTTGGGGAAAAAAATCATCTTTTTCTTCATCATTACAGAAAAACATTTCTTCAATAGCTTTTGAACCCTTGTATGCTTTTCCATTTTTCCTAATCCACTTTCTCTGTCCTTCCCGGACTTCCTGTTAAGTCTTTACTTTTTCTAATGTTTCCTTGTTTTCCTCTACCACATCATCATGTTTTTCAGCATTGAAATTCACCATTTCTACTCCCCCGCAGTTCCTGTTTTTGTAAGCACGCCTGGTCATTTGATGGCCAGATGTTTCAATGAAATGAAAGTAGATTTTTGGTCCCTGGGATGTTATATGTGCTGGGACTTAACTTTAGGTTATCTTCACATTTTACAGATCAACACGTCACATACATTTTAGGACAGAATAGAATAGAATAGAATGACACTTAACTGTCACTGTATACACATAATGAAATTATGCACACCAACTGTGCAGGAATGAAATATAAATAATAAGACAGCCACATATATCAGCCACAACATTAAATCCACTGACAGGTGAAGTGAGTTACACTAATTATACAGTCACACTGCACCTGTGAGGAGGTGGGATATATTAATCAGCAAATCAAATGTTTTGGAAGTATGACAAGAAGTAAACATAATGATCAAAGCAATTTTGGAAATGATAAGACTGGGATAGCTTTAGGACTTAATTAGAACAACTCCAAGTTCAACATTTAATCTCAAAGTTCAAGGTCCTTAACACCTTAGTGTGGGCAGTTAATGTGTCTTATTGCACGTGGGGATGAAAAGCTATCAAGCAGTCTGAGTATCTGTGCCAACCACAGACCATTGTTTAAAAAAATGAAGAGAAATGAAGGACAATGGAGTTTTCTGTGTGTCTTTTACCTCATGTGGTCAGCCAAGGTGTGTGTGTGTGTGTGTGTGTGTGTGTGTGTGTGTGTGTGTGTGTGTGTGTGTGTGTGTGTGTGTGTGTGTGTGTGTGTGTGTGTGTGTGTGTGTGTGTTGTTACCTGGGGAATAGATAGCAGGATGCACTTTGAAAGAAGACAAGCTGACAGAGGCAGCGTGATGCTCTGAGTGATGTTCTGCTAGAAGACATAAGGTCCTTGCTCTCTTGTCATTCTTACTTTATTGTTCCTAATGACACACACTGCTTCATTGTAATCATATGAATTGAATCCTTCAAAAAAAAGGAAAGACTGCACACTACAGCACTCCAAAGTTTTTCTGAAATAGTTTGAGAAGCATGAAAACAAAGTTTACAGTGTTTAACTGTCCTCCAGATCCTCCGGATCTCAATCTAATTGAACATTTGTGTAGATATTCATGATAAGCAGCCAATTTTCATCCTCAAGGCATGAACTGTATTTTAGTGTGTAAGCCTTTATAAGTATGTTTTGGTGTCTAAACTTACTCAGCGAGTGAAAGCAGTGAAAAGTGAAAGCTAGACAAATCAGTCAATGAAACCAAAGAATAGTACCAAACACTGAGCTTTGTACATGAACCACAGTCTCTTGGCTGACAAATTCATGTGTTATTTATAAGAAGTGATCTGACATTTTTTTAAGTTTTAGATGGCTTAATAATATGTTACTGAAAAGTTCTGACATTCCTTTTTTTCCCTCTTTCTTCTTTCTTCTCCATAGCCTCATCTCACCCTGGGTCCTTAGTGCCTTCCATTCTCCCACAGTCTCTCCTCCCCCCTCATATCCCCCTCTGTCTCTTCTTTACTCTTTTCTTTCCTTGTCTGTTTTTGTGATCCACTTCTTTTCCCCTCCCTTCTTCATTTCCCTGCTCCCTTTTTTACCCTCCCTCTTTCTCCATCTGTAACCAGGCTTTATCAGTCACAGTAGGGTTATTTGTCTATCAGTTACAAGAGTGAGTCTTTGCCAAGAATGAGATAACAGTGGATGAAACCATGTGGCGGTCCTCTTTCCCTCTGACTCTCTCATCTTCCACTCTGCTTTGTCTGTTCTCTCTCCTTTAGCCTTCCTTATCTGGCCCCATTTCCTCTGTCTTCATCTTTGCTCCCTTTCCCCCTGTTTGCAACATTACACGCACATGCACGCACACACACACACACACACAGACACACACACACATATTCCCTTCCCTCCTTCTCCCCTCTGTCTTCTGTTTGTGTTCATTAGCCCAGTGCAGCAGGCATGGATCTGGTTGAGGCCTGAACAGGAGAACACTGCTCTGGCATAGAGCCTGGCATTGACTGTGATCCTCTGTTACGCACATACAAGCGCACAAAAAAATGTGCACATATACTTGAGACATGCACGTGCAGGTTTTGAAGCTACAGACACTCCAGCACATACATGAAAAGAAACTCAGCCAGAAACACAAACATGCATGTAAGTACAGACACGTATGTGCAGACTTAAAACCTCCTTCGAAACCCGCATGCACACACACATACACACTTACACACATGCAGGCCTCTCATCCATCCATCTTAGCCCCTTGATTAGATTAGGCATTATTAATGGAGGGCCTGTGAGCTGAGCAGACAGCGGGGTCACACTGAGTTTAATTCCATTCTCAGATAACTTCATTTGGCCTGATGCGATTGTTATTGCCCCGGTGCTAGATGTTTATAGGAAACAATAGCCCCCATAACACATCCAGACATCCTATTTAAAGAGGGTCAGCCAGGGGCACTGGATACAGCAGCTCTTCTTCCTGCCACGCTGAGTCCGGTGTTGTGGCTGATTTAAGGGGTTGGCCATTTCCCATGCCAAGGAAAAAGAGGATTAAAAGGCATATTGAAATATATTACCTTTGCCGCGTAAGCATGAGCACCATAAATGCGCGCTTCTATGGCGTATGGATAGGCAAGCAAAAGAAAGGGAAGCGGTGCTGGAATTTTGCGATAATCCTCGGTATGGCTTTCAGCAGGCAGTAAATCTAGTTTTTATTGGTTTGTCACAGGGAGTTCTCTTACAAAGAATAAACATTAAGCATAGATGGCACAAATTTATTATGTGCGGTCGTCGACAGGGCGAATAAAGCTGTCGAAGGGGAGGCGACAGAGAGAAAAAGGGGAGATTGATATGCATGCCGCATCAGAGCAGAGAATGCAATTAAACTGGAAGTGTCGGATTTTCGTTCTGAACAGCACATACGTAGATAGAAGCATGCTCATCCAAGTGTGGGAAAAGATGATAGAACATACTCACTCTTTAGAAATCTAGTATTAGCAACCACACCGCTTGACCGCGGTTTTGAAGGGAGATGTACGGTGCCCTCAAAAACATCCAAAGGCAAAACCGACTTGTCTAGCTTACTGCTGAAAATTCACTTCCCCCCATTTAAGGCGAATGAGGGAAAGAGGTGGACATCAAATGAGCAGCTCTCTTTATTTCAAAACACAGACCACATTAATGGGAGCCGGGGTTTCACGTTGAAACATTACAGCCTGCGGAGCGCCATTCGTTGGTTTTCATTTAGAAATTTTTACACCATGTCACGTTAATGTTACGGCCACTGACTTTTCAGTCATCACCTCATCGCGGCTGAGGTAATGCCTTTTAGTATGAAACCAGGGGGTTGCAGGAAAAGAGCGAAAACAATGAAAAAAGACTGGAAGCTATCCAGGAGCTGTTAGAACAAAGCTTATCATGTATCATATTGCTGCTCCATATTCCTGTTAGTGTTAGCATGCTGCTGATGGACTGTCCTGTGCGGGTGAGTTGGTCAGTGCTGCAGCCAGAATGGAGGCCCCCGCAGATCCAGTTTCCCTGTGATGGATGGCTTTGGCTGGAAACTCGGTGGAGCTATGACCCTGTTGATTGCATGCATGTTTCATGGGGTGATGCCGTGGATTGTGGCTACAGCTCCCCTCTCACCCAAACCTACAGTGTCTACACTGGGCTTCCTCTTATTCCTTGATACTATCACAACTGCCTTAACGGCCAAGTGTGAGAAATCTGCAGCAATTCCTACTAACCTTCACAGCACAAACTGACATAATACCTTAATTATCATAATTTTGTTTTCTTAATTGTTTGCTTGATTAAGAAGGACTAAACAAGATGAGGTTCTATTGTTTGATATATAAGTATATGTAAGGTTTTGCACTTTTAGATTAGACTTGGATAATTAGCATGTTTTTGTACAAACTAACGGAAAAGAAAAACCTGTTTTCCTTTCTCTTATATCAAGACTGCATTACAAGTCACCAAGGAATGCAATTATCAAAACCACAGATCCCTTCGGAGGATCACATTTCCTTTATTTCATTAATGGCCATGTTTGACTGACTTTTTAAATAGACTTAAATTGCACAATAAGGAGGCTATGAGGGTAGAGGCTAGAATGGTGTGTTGTTCTTTGATATCCTGAACAGGTGCAAGTAAATAAGCCCACTTTAGCTCGTTCTGCATTTGTACATGATTAAAATAAACTGATTCTGGCTCTGAGATCCATGTGGTGGTACAGAAGGGAGAAAGGGAGTTCTAGTTTCTCCTCACACCTGGTGCTAGCTAGCAGCAGTGCCCAACCCTTCAAGCACTGCAGGAAAGCCGACTCACCGTGGACCGTACAAGCTGTTGGAAAACCCTAGGTGGCCATAAGGAGAACGCAGTGTAATGTATCACACTGCTGGTGCTATTGGAACTGGAGGCGTGCTGGGCTTGCGGCAGACGGGAAGAAAGTTAATCACTGACTTAAGGGCTATTCTCAAAAGTTTTTTGTCCAATTTAAAAATGGAGGAAAACTTAACGGGGCAAAACATTTTTTCCACTGTGGCTTGAAAGGTTTTCCGTTCAATTATTATCAGAATCAAAATTTAAATGAGCAGATGAATCCTTAAAATTCAACTATTTTGTGCACTGAAGGTTCATCCTTTAGCTTGATGTAAAACAAATATTTCCTATGTACTTTTATGTCACTTAATGTGCTTTTTAACATTATATCAGTATAGTAAGTCCAGTAGTAGTCAACTTACAATTTTATTTTCAAGAGAAAAACAAAACTAGGTCTGTCCATCAATTCATTTTCCCAGTTCAGGGTCATTGGCAGGCTGGAGCCTATACTGGAGCATGCCCCTTGACAGGTCTATCACTCGACTAAGCACATAAACAAAAGTTAGATTGTTTGCATACTTTATAACATTAGAGTTTGTGTGGTGTAAGATCACTCACAGGCTAGTCTGCATTGTTGTTTGATACTGTCTACTTTCTACGTGCAATGTGCCGTAATTGATGGTTGTATTCCAATCACGGGCCGTAAAGCTGTCATCATCAGTCTGGGCTGCCAGAGGTCGCTTCCTCACTTCTCCCTCTGTACTGCCTGTGGTTTGTGTGCAAAACAAACAGCCGATAACAACTAACCTTTGATAAAGGAGTGGTATTTTAAACTGAGAGGGAAGTCGATAATGACTTCTTCTAGGTTTATGGAATGATAGGTTACAGTGTGTGTACACTGTGGGGAGTGGGAGATGATCTCAACATGGCACTGATTACCAGTAGAGAAAGAGGACCCTGTTTGATTAGTGTGTGTGTGAGAACAGAGAGAGAAATGTCTTCATGTTCAAGGTAAGGCTTTTATTCAGTGACTACACAGCACTGTGGAGAGAGGTCTGGCTGTGTAAGGCTATTCAGCCTCTAAATCACTTGGCAAGCGTGCATGTCTTGTGAGTGTGCATGCCTGTGTTGTATTTATATTCCATATTTGTATTTATGTGCTATATAAATGTGAATAAAGTTTATAATGTGCATGCTGTAGTGCATGCCTGTGTCTGTGTGCATGAACTGTATATAGCTGTGCATGTTTGTGTGTATACGTGTTAGAGTGAGAAGCCTAATGCCTCTGTATTCATGGAGCTGAGGAGGAGCATCAGCCTAAGTGGCAGGAATGGTACATAATGGAGTGGCCATGCTGAGGTGAATAATTCATACCTGGATGGGAGCTCAGACGAGGATATCAAACATATTTATATATTCACATATTGCATGGCAGATGAAGGCTAAAATATGCTAGAGTGCTTTATTAGCTGCAAATCTATGTCACTAAAAGGCCTTTGTTTGAGTGAGATTAAAGGAGAGTTTGGTAGGATACTGAATACTTCTTTTCATCTTTTTTTTTAATCTTATACAGCTATGCACGGCCACTTGACTATATAACATATGATGCTTCTCAATTAGAAATATGATCTAGACATTTTTTAAACTTAAAATAATTACTTTTGCCATTGCAGAAATATGACCTCGGACTGTTGCTGACTGGCAGCTTTGGTCAGCATGTTATGTTATGCAGTTTTACAGATAGGTTTCCAAAATCTCCATGTTTTCATGCAACACTTTAGTCATTAGTTATTATTAATCTCTGGCTTTCTTCCACAGCTTGCCTTTTGTCCCGTTTCCCTCCTCTCATCCTGAACCAGTCTCCGTAGATGACTGACCCTCTCTGATCATGGTTCTGCCGGAAGGTTTCGTCCTGTTAAAAGGGTGCTGTTTCCTCCCCATGTCGCTTAGTGCTTGTTTCCAGGCTGTAATCTGGTTGTTGGCATTTTCTGTTAAAGTAGGGTCTTTACCTCAAAATATAAAGTGGCTTCAGGTGACGTTGTGATAAATAAAACTGAATAGTCACACAAATGTACAGATTTATACAAAACTTATTGGATTAAAAAGGTTCCTGTTCGTTATTTGAAATTCTACATTTTCAAATCTAAAAATGTTGCTGTTATTCGTATTGATTTGAGTGGTACGGAAGCTTGTTAGCAAATATAAATTTTGAGATAATGACCTTAATTTTGTTTTGTGTTTTGATGGCAGAAACAATTTTTCATTATAGACAAACTGCTGAGGCAGACATAATGAAATTACAGTGAAAAACACAGAAGACCCTTGCTGTCCACAGTTTGTGGACTTTCAATGCCTTTCTGATTCTGCCATTATCGTACTCTAGTAGTTTTTATTGCTTAACTTAAACTGACCAGCAAGCACTTAGAATGACGTTTTTAAAGTTGATTTTCAGATTGTCCATCTCTGTGCTTTGTCCTTGGGTAAGACATCTAAACACTTAACTTGCTCTTTGCAGCTCTGACCCCTCCAATTTAATGTGTTTATGTCTATCTGATGGGTATGTGGACAAACAAATTCCTAATTACCCACTGTGGAATAAGGTGATCAAGTGCTCTAAGAAAATCTTCACGTACACTTTAAGAATCTTTATAGGGACATGTAATGTGCAAATCCATTGCTTTGGAATGGAGGAAAAACAGCATTAGCCCAGAATGAGAAGGCATGAATATTGCATCAGAGCTTTGTTATGCTCAGCCTCTCGACTCTCTTAATGGTGCACTTTACCAACTAGCTATGTCCATTAAATGAGTGCGCTTAATGTGAGTGTGTGTGTATGTGTGTGCTCAGGGAAAATGTGTGTGTATGTGCATGTGTGTTGGGACCCTTTACTTATAAGTAATGTGGCATTTGCTTTCGCACTGCTTCAGTTTTATGAACACATTTGTGTACTTGGCTTGTGTGAAACCGATGCAATCTGTCCAAAAATGATGTAATAGCAAATTTTTAAACCTTAAACAAATTATCTTAAAACTTTATGGCTTCTATTGAATTCAGCAAAACTACAAATGCACCAAAAAAACAAACAAACAGAGAACCTGAGAAGGAAATGTTACATTTCAAGTCACCTGTGTGAAACGACACACAGTGAGCATCGACTGGACCTGCGAACGATCAATAATATAATTCCCACTGCTTATCTTCTGAGATAACGGTGATGGCTGTTTGTTCAACTTCTACAGTGACCTCTCCGATGTTGCTTCTCCTTTTTCCCCCCCCTTAAACTCTTTCCCCGTGATCAAGGTTGGGAAACTCAATACCCCCAATGCACTCTGTTTTCACCTGGTCGTCACGGTAACCCAAAAACACAAGGCGGTCATGAATGAAATTCCTGTGTGTCATCAATCACTGGCCAACAAAGACAGGATTGTTGTGGTCTTTGAGTGACGCGGGGGGAATGTGCTGGCTGAGGTGAGGCTGGAGGCTTTGTGCAGTCTGGACTGGCAGGCTCTGAGCTGAGACCTGGATGTTTACACTGCTCCCCTGATCTTGGCATCGATTCAGGTTCACTTGAGAAATAGAGAGACTGTAGACGAGAAAGACCCCAAGCTTTTGACATGAAATGACCGATGTTAATAATGCTGGGCATTAAGTAGTGATAAACCTTCAAGGAAACTGTGTGTTTTATATTTAACATTGTTAGAACAAAGTTCCTTTGGTCTGCAGAAATCTCTAGCTTCCACTGCGACATTCTGGCCTGTCTTCATGTTCTGCCACACCTATGAACGGCTCTTTGAAGCTAAAGACTTGGTTTTAGGGTTTGGGTAAAAATTACGTTTGGATTCAGAGTGGGTGGCCAAAGTTTACCTCTAATGTATAAGTTTAGAACAATGTCCTGGGGATTTCATTTAAAGTAAATGTCCTCATGAATGTGGATATACAAGAAAGTCTACTCTATGTGTGTGTACTTAAACACATGCAAATCCATAGGAACTGGAATGCAGTACGATAACATGCTTCAACATTATGACATGCAGGTAATGTAACACCCAAAAGCAACTGTGTATGTAGACATTTCCACAACATTTCTGTTTTTTTTTCTTTCTTTCTTTGTTTTCTTTAAGGTCTGTTTACCAGCAGGCAACCAAAGCCTATTCAACAGTTCAAAAATGACTGACCCATAGGACTCGGGTAACACACATTCTGCACATTCAGCTGCAGATATCTGTTAATAAAGATTTAATCTGTAAAACATCTAATCTTGCCACAGACTGATAGCTGCTGTAAATGCAATGCAAATGTTTGTGTTTTGAATGGAAATCTTTTCATTCATGCCATCACAGAAAGATGCTACACAGCGGGTGAAAAGTGACCCCAAAGGTGTACCCAGTGTGTTTAAATGTGACTTAACCAAACCTCAGTATGTTCTAAGGTGAGAATGTGCTGTATCGGCAGGTGTGATCGTTTGCCTAAGATAAAACTGTAAGCCCATAAGCTTCATTTTTACTTCAGACAACTTCCAATCCCTAAATCTCCTCCCTCAGTCTCATTACAGTGTCAACACTCAGGCTGCCCGTCTTTGCCTAATCATGCATCCATCCTAAACCCAGTCATTAGCATGTATGAATGATAAAAAGGCTATCAGGAAGAACGACCATGCGCCATAATCCCCCTCAGCGTCCTTGCTCTGTAACACTGGGAATCTGGTTGACATTTCTGCTGCTCATTGATCCATCTTGGCACATTTGGGTTCTGGCATGTCTGTGATCAAAGGAACAGTTTTCCTGGTTTAACAGTGACAACAGCAAAGAGTTTCTACTTTTATTATGTCAGTTCGTCCATTCACTACACATAACATGGTGGTAAAGATGAAGTGACGCCTCACAACAAGAAGGTTCCTCGTTTGAATCCCGACTGTGTGTGGAGTTTGGATGTTCTCCTTATGCCTCCACGGGTTTCCTCTTGGTACTCCTGCTTCTTCCCACAGTCCAAAGATATTTATGTTTGGTTAATTGGTGATTCTAAATCAGCCATTAATGTTAGGTAGATAAAGTGCTTTATGAGTGTATGGTTAAAATGTGACTTGTAGTCTAAAGCACTTTGAGTAGTCGGTAAGACTAGAAAAGTGCTATGTAAATTACATTACATTATCTGCCATGCTGATCAATACATGTATCTCTTATATCTTTCACCTGCCTGTAACTTGGATATTGCTTTTTATCTACTTACCTCCGGTACTACCTGATATTTATTGTCTTTTTATTGATTATACACTATTTTGTCTGTTTGTAATTTAGTTTAAAGTTTACCAGGAAACTCTTACAGCTGAGTTTGAGGATTAAACAAAAATGCTTTCATTAGTGAACTTTAGATGAGCTTAAGGGTGGATTTTGGAAGTTTGGTCAGTGCTGCTTGGCTCAGACTTAATCCTAAACTAAGCTAATCATCCCCTTGATCTAACTCCAAAATTAACATACAGTCTTCAAAATCAAATTTAACTTCTTATATAACTTATATAACAAGAAAAACGAACACCATCGAGTGCACATTTCTTAAAATGTTGAAATGTTGCTTTAACTGAAAATTGGGTAACAATGACAAGGAATCTGACAATGTTAACAACCCACATGTGGATCATTTTCAACCTGCTCTGTCACTAACAGCTAATTACAAATACAACACAGAACCAGCTATACCTGCTATTTACAGTACAATGTAAAACACACACATTCACAGGGGCAGTATTAACATCACTGCAGAGTTGTCTTACAATAACAGTGACCTTTCCCCTTACAGTGGGTTGTTTTTCTAAAGCTTGTGGTCAATTTAAAGGCCCCATTTCCTCCATTTCCTTCATAATATCATGGCAAAGAATAGGGGTCAACACCTCCACTGTTTTTCTGCAATACCTGCTTAGCTGAACTTTGACACAAATGCCACACAATGCAGACACAGATTCCCACACTGATACATAAACACAGAGACTTTTCCCTATACTAAAACTTCATATAGTCAGGAGGAGCAGTGGCAAAATCCAGGAGCTCTTCTCCTTTCCTTCTGATTTACAGGAGCCAATATGTTCAAGTTTCCTTGTTTTCTCCACCGGGACGTCTAGCCCTGACAGTAAATCTCTCTCACCAATACTCCTCCATATGGCTGCATGAAAATTTCATTGTGGAGAGTCTGAGGCTAAAGGGCCTCAACAAGCATGTGTGTGAGAAAGAGAGAGGGGTTTCTGAGATGTGGTGATTTGGTCTTGGGTGGCATTTGTACTGGTGGGAGTTTGTTGTCATGTGGCTGCTGTCAGTATGTCTGAGTACTGTGATTGTGTTTACACCTGAACACAAGGTTTATAATTTATTGCAGTGCCATTTGTTGCCTTAAGGAACATTTGGTTTGCAAGATTTACTCTGAATTCTGCCCATCAAACGTAAAGTGATTTTTAGGGGATCACACATCACTTTTTATATTACACACTACAGGGTTAGGCTGTGTGTGTGTGTGTGTGTGTGTGTGTGTGTGTGTGTGTGTGTGTGTGTGTACTGCTTGACATTTTAATTTTCCAGATTTTTGGGGAACACTTCGTCATCTGTTTTGAGTTGAAAGAGAACATAAGATTGCAATCTACGTAGCATTCAGTCGCTAAGTAATTGCTGTGTTGTAGTTTGCGGGAATAATTAGCCCTCATGCAGTAACAAATTCAATTTACTGCGCAAAAAATCCTTCAGATGATGGTGGATAAAGTTTCAGCCACACAAAACTCAGCTGTATTTTTTTTTATTATGTTCCAAAAATTATCTAAACTTCCCGGTATTTGTTGCAAGTGTTGAACTCCATCCATCTGGTTTTGCAAGCTGAGTAAAACAAACATTATTTGGAAATTCTACTCAGACTGTTGGGCTGCAACAGAATCACCTGGAGCTACTGAAAAAGGCAACGAGTTTAAACACGCTGTTAAGCCGTGGCTCAAACGATGCGATGTGGGCTAAAATCAAGAGTAAAATTTCATACATGGACGTACACGTTACTTGTGCAATCATCTCTGCTGCTGCAGACTTACTCTCAGGTCTTCAGGGATACAACCACACTAGAGGTCACTGTTGTAATTCCAAAGGAAAAGAGGATCAATAGCAAAAAATCAAAAGAGAAAAAAAAGAAATGGAATAAAAATGACATTATTCCTAATGAGGTTTTAATTCTTAAGTTGCTTACTTATTTAAATTAGTTGAATGTTACTGAATACACTATATGAGACTATATGAGTCACACTACATGTGACTGCTACTTTTCTTTTGATTTTATGACTATTACTCCCACAAAGAGAATTTTACTGTTGAGTAAACCTGTTAGCAGAACTTGTTTTGTGTGTTCATATTTTTTTAATCTGTTTGAAAAAAATAATATAAATTATTATTAAATTCATTTAAAATAGGTGCCATCTTCACTCTAAAAAACTTGTGCTCTTGTTTTGAGTCATTTGAGTTAGTTTAAGTCCGTCAGAGAGGGGAGAGAAAGCTCTTCAATATTTTAATGAATGTGGGCTAAATGTGATGCCACATGGCCTCATAAATATACAATGCACTTCTAATACACCCTTTTTCATCACACTGTGTGCTGATATGAGAGTGTGCCCATATGTCTGTGTCTGTGGATGTTTTGTGTTTTTATTCAACAGTACTGTTCCACTTTGTTTGGATAGCCATGCTGGCAAAAAAAATGACAAGAAGATTTTATATTGTATCTGGATTTGTTTTCTTTAGTGATGCCCTAATTTTGCTTCCAATTTTTTTTACACTTTAAGAAACCACTGACAAGAAGTATTACACATCTTGAAATTGCAACTGGTTGTCTTTGAACTTTGAACACATCAACTGTGACTATTTAAGCACTCATTTAACAGCATATCTAAGACTCATTATAAAATGGAAAACAAGCACTTTGTCTTAAATCCCATATTTCTATACTTAAAGGGGATCATCACTTCACATTGCACAACACTTTGTAGACAGCAGACGTTGTAGACTCCAGTTGTTAATAGTTCGCCAGTAGTGGCCCCCCCCCCACACCCTCTAGCAGATCATTACATGAAGGAACCTTTTAAAAAAAACAAGTGCGTCCATGCTCACAGGTGTACACACGGGTGATCACACCCACAAACTACACCCTTTTTGGCTTCTACCTCAAAGCACACTGTGTTCTGTTGATCTTATGTGCTGCACAATAATGTTTAATATTTAGTATTTACTGTCATATTCCCATATATCATTGTGATGTTGTTTATTCTATTACTCTTGTTCTCTTCTGCTTGTTTTCTTTTTTCTTTCTCAGCAGGTGATCCAGGTGATTGATATATGCATTTTTTTTTTCTGCTCATTCTGTTGGTTTTTGTTTTTTGCCCTTCTCCCCCGTCCCTCTTCTCAGCTCTTTCTCTTTCTTTCTCCCCTTCTTTCCCCCAGTCAAGTCTGTCCCGTATTCAGTAAATGAAAATAAAATAAACAATAAAAGGTGAATCAAATGGACCATTACGGCAAGGCTGGGATGGTCAATTTGGTAAAGCAAATCCGTTGGGCATCTTTCTTTGCCTTTAGACAACAATTCTGATGGCAAAAGAGCCAAACGGGACAGGCAAAAAAAAAAAAAAAAAAAAAAAAAAAAAAAAAGTTCGCCAGTAGGAATGTCACCAGAATAATAGGTATGGTACGTATGGATTATAAAATTCTGAAAACACTACATTACTCATTCTTCTCAGTACTGTAAGTATTGTAGGCAGTGTATATACCAAGTATGATTGTCAAAAAATGTATACGTGATTACTGATACTAAAAATCACTATAAGACTGGAAACTTATTTGCAATAGTATTGATGCCAACAGTGCCAACCTGGCCTCATCCAGTTCACACAGCAGCACTGCAAACAGGCGAGGACACGTCCCCTCCCCTCACTAGCAGCCGAACACGCAGCAGCCCAACAAACTTAACGAAGAATCTCAAAGACTGACACCCAGGAGGAATTTCGTGAAGTCAGTAAAGCTCCCATTTCAACAACATTTAAGTAGTAGTAACTACTCCCTTGCCACAGAGTTTCCCCACGGGGTAGCATTGCATAATTGATTTGGCTATTATGCTATTTTTTGCTTCCTGGCACAACCACAAATGGGATTTGTGTCTTCAGCTGGAACTGAACCAGCGATCTTTCCCACTTTGCATCACTACTGGTTCTTTTGTCTGTCGTCACTTGAAGTCACTGAGTGTCATTTGGGGCTGTCTTTTCACCAAGTGTGGATGCCCCTGTACCCTCTATTATGTTAATGACTGTGGGACAGTGTATACTTAATGCCTTATAATCATACCAACGATATCTAACTACTTAAACCTTATTTTTTAAGCATTTTAGGTAAATCCACACATTTTTTTTTGTTAATATATATGCTAAATTTGGCATGGCTAGTTGAAAATGTCCAGAAAAGACAGAAGCTAGCATGACAACACAGCCAAACACTGAGAAACATCATTCTCAGTAAGTGCACAATTCACCATGTGCAAGTTGTGCAGATTGAGACACCACTACACTGTCAAAATTTATGTACTACACAAGTAAGTATGTAGTGTAGGAGTCTACTGCATGAAAGCATACTTAGCCAAGCATCTGAACCAAGGCATGCTGAGGGGCTTAAGTAAGCACAGTATCTTACAGGATGAAATTAGTGCATTTTAGTGGCAAATAAAAAAACAGAAAATGGCACAATTGTGATTCAGTTAATAATCTCACTAAGTGCACCTGATCTTCCCAACTTGCTCTACAGTTGAGCAGCATCCCTTCATACTGAATGCACTACATAAACTTTAAAATATTTTTGAATGTAGAGTGTACTAATGTAGCACAGAGTGATACATTGTGGGTTAACATCACATTAGCAAATGCTATGAGCCCAGTTTTTGAGAAACACAACAGGATGAGGGAAAATGTCCTATTCGCAAGTATATTGTTTAGCTGTGGAACATATGTATGAGGTTGGACTTGTAAAAGCTAAATATTAGACACTTTCTTTCTTCAGTGTTATTTCATTGTCATCAGTACCTGCTGCCATTACTTAAGTTTGTTTGACTGGCAAAGTTCACACAGGGGGCATCTCCAAGTAAACAGTGTCAGGTTACGTTACTGTTACGTCTCGACAGAACTGTCTGCTACCTCTAGCTAGTACTAGGTGTAGTTTGAGCGATGATCTGTTATATTTATGTGTGGTAAAACAGTAATGTGGTAACATGTAGTTAGCCTCGATTAGGGTAAAATATGTTCCATCTACTTTCATTGCAAGAATCTCGGCACATGCATATTGCTATATATTGCTGACCACACTCAGGGTATACACCTTATGAGTGAAAATAAGCAAAGCATTCTCTGAAACACTTTTAAAAATGACTGAAAATTGTGGAATAATGTTAAATGGAAAAGGTGAGGATTTTGTCATGCATTTATCCACAACTACAGGTATAAAAAATATACAGTACAACTACAGCAAAGCGGCTTTCTACTTCCAGTAGGGAGGCCTTTGCGCCAAATGAGTTGCTGCTTCTAGATAAACGACAATTCAGTTATTGTGAAAAAAGAAACGTCAATGGGATCTAATACTTTAGTTTATTGCACTTGATTGGATGTAATGGTTAAGGCGATTTATGTTAATGCTACAAAATTACTCTGTTCTGTTTTTTATACTGTTCAGTACACGTACATTTAAGGCAGACTGTTGTATCTTGTGTCTTTACAGCTTTGGTTTCCTGAGGACAATCCCTCAGTATTGGACCACCAATGCTTCCTAGATATTTTTCATAACAACCATGGTCAGGATTGGTTTTGCTCTTAGTATCATATGCCTCTTATTGTTGTGGTCTGATTTTGGTTTAAGAGGAAATGTTGGCAAACAGCTAAAGAAGAAAAAATGATGTGGTGGTATCCCCGAGGATCATTTTGAAACTTAATAGATAAGAGTAATAATTTTAAGCAATGGAAATCTGTCATTATGTTTTAGCAAAAAAAGAAAAAAAATCTATTGCTTTTGGCTGCTATGTTCAATTATTTCTTTAACAATGGTGACAATTTCCTTGCTGACCCAAAAATGTTGAATGAAAGAATATGAGAAAAATCAGAGTGCAGATCTCATGGAAACACACATGCCTTCATGCACACATAAAAGTGCACAAAGAAGCATGCACGGGCAAGCTTGCACACATTCAAATGTAGCTGTTGCGTGTGGATGAACACACACACACACACACATGTGCACGCGCACATACACACTGAGCTCAAGTTCTGTGCTTGATTGTCTTACCATCAGTCATTCTACCAAGTGGTAATTGAAAACATCTCCCCCAGCCCCTGGCACCCATTACAAATAAGACACACTGGGGCTTTCTCCACACAACACAAAGCATAATAACAAATAGAGGGAGAGCGACTAACAGAGAAAGAGAAGCATGCTGTAGTTTTTGGCACAACATGAAGAGAACACACTCCCAGTGATTGGTGGAGGGCCAAATCCATTTTTCCAAAAAGGGAAAAGAAGAAATATATGTTTCCCTGACAAACAGACGAAGCACTTGTCCCTGGCCGATTCATAAATCGTTATATTCTGAGCTCAAGTCTTTGGAAAGTCTATTAGTTCCGGGTGTCTTCTTATCCTCCGGTTTCTCTGAAATTTGAACATGAAGCACACAGAAAAGTCAACCAACACAGAGATGGACAAATGAAAAGAAACAGCCATAAAGCAAATAACTGATCTATAAATGCCTTCATAATCAGGCTCCTCGTATGCCCAGTGACCTTGTTGTTATAGTCAGAATTTGGTTTTTTTTAACACATGTAGGATCCAAAAGGAAATTAAGGTGTCCTTACATTATTCTTCATTTGGACCAACAGCTTTTTTGTTTGTTTAGTTTTAGGTTTCAACATGCGGAATTCCTGACCTGCAAAATTCACATTGAATAATAGCTAGGATCATTTTATCCTCAAAAATAAAAGAGCTTTAAATTAACAATTTATATTTTGTACCGTCTTTTGGTAATTTTTTATTCAGGTTTATGTTTTTATAAGCCCGTGAATGCTGTGGTGTCTTCATGCAACATATTTGTTCCTCTACAAATAAACTAAAAAAAAACATATTGTACAGTTCTTATATATGCTTCTATACAAGGCCATTCCAAGCACAGAAAAAAAGCATAGTTTTCTGTCATTTACCTTTAAATATCTTTTTAATCAAGCTCAGTCAGGGCTTTTTTTCATAATGTATCTTGTGAAAAGAGATGATAAGTCAGAGACCCATGATTGACAGTTTTAGATTAAAATCAGTGCAGTAGAACAGACATATCTGATTCTACGGCTTACATCAGCTGTCCTTATTGTGCTGCACACTGCTCTTTCTTGTCAAAACCTGCATCTCGACCGTTTGCAGCACAGTCAGAGAAGAAAAGGAAAAAATAAATTACGGTATTCTTCCATATAAAATAATATCAAATCAAGAATGCATGGTTTACAACAAATGGCATGTGTATGTGGAAATGTACCTCCTGGAAAGATGTAATAAACACAGAATTATTAAATCACCCCCACGCTGGGAATAAAATTCCTCTTAGGGAATTTAAAGACTGTATCACTCATGTGATTTACAAGTTATCATGTCCCTGTGGCCTACTCTACATTGGGCAAAGCAAGCAACCTCTTAAACAGCAGATATGTGAGTATAAAATAAAATCTGCAAAGACATACCCTCTTCATTATATTTCTGTGGGATTGAAAGCTGGTGGCGTTTGTTAAGTTACAGCAAAGAGAGAAACGCTTTGGATGCACACACTTCACACCACATGGAGACAGTGATGATTTCAGTGGGAAATTCTTTTGGAATTCTTCAATGGATGAATGTGTCTGGAGATCATGTCTGTGATCACTGTACAGTACAGTACAGCTGAGTGCAATCTTAATGGTGCATTGATGGGAACCATTAAAAAAAGTCAAATGTGATTAAGTTTGTAATATGCTACCTTTTTGCAATTTGTTAAAATTAAAATAAAATTGCTTCTGAAGACCAGTTTTCATAACAGACCTCTAATGACTTTCATATTTGCTTGAAATTCTTGCGTTCACAAACACAGTGCAAATGAACTCAACACAGAGGAACAGAAATGCATAGATGCGCGACTCCTACGCATACACGTAAACTTTAATGGACCCACAATGCTAATGTCTATCACATGTCAGACTTATTAAAATGCATGGTGTTTGTCATGACCTGGAGGTACAAAAGTAGACGACACAAGATTTAATTGGCATCTGAGAATAATAACACCTGGAAGCTGCCCACGTCTTGTTCGTGTGGCCAGACTGCATTCCCCACATACACACCAGCACCACCATTCAAAACAAAGGCTGATCAGTGAAGCAGAAAAAAAGTGAGAGGAGGTGGGGGCAGAGCCGGGTGAAGAAAAAAGGCGAGGCTGACAAGCAATGATTGATGTTCGCCCATCACGCGAGGCCTGACACTCATCCCTCTCCCTCCCTCCATCTTGCAACAAAGTCACCAGTATGTGTGTACGTGGATGGATGGATGTTTTCCAGTGTGTGTGTTCCAAACTAAAACCCATTCAATCAATAAAGCAAGGCTCTCTGAGTCGCAGGGCAATAGCCAGATTGCTGACTAGACAGAAGAAGAGGCGTAGGAGAGCACATTTCACATGTAGATTAAAATCCCAGCATGGTAACCTTTAGCGTGGGTTGCATGTGGGCGGTTGAGTGGCTGTGTAGTGGGGGGGTTTGCAGCATGTAAACAGGCCTTATATGTCAAGGTGGCATGTGTGACACAGAACAGGCTTGTTTTGATAGTATTGATGGAGAAAACCACGGTTGAGGTGATTCGTTGGGGGTACTCTGCTTGGTGTAGATGCAAGAAAACTGGCACGTATAACCAAATAAAAACTACACTTAATTTAACTCGAAGAATGAAAAACTACAAATCAGTTATGGCTGCACGAGTGATTCTTATATTTCAGATGATGCAAGCTGTTCTGAGATTTCCCACATCCACCAAAGCAAGTCCTTGTTTGCTTTGACTGCATTTGTTTTCTGCAAACAGAAGCTGAAAATGTGAATCAAAGAGCTGGTTTTGTTATCCATGCACAGCTACAGCACACACAGCACAGAAGATCCAGGTCATGAAAGCCTTTGCGTGTGTTTCACCAAACATTCAGTTTGAGGTCTGTTGTGGAAAAATGTCCCGGGCACACATGGAACGTGGCCTCCTGTAGCGGGAATAGCAGTTTGTTTGGGGTAAACAAAGGTGGAAGGTTGGTATTCACAACAGTTCTCAGTGTTGAATCAGCATTTAATACGCCAGCCAAATGTCCTGGGCAGAAACATCATAGGTCTGATGATTACCAGCAGGGATGCAGCCAAAATAAAAATACACAAAAACCTGATGGATCATTTTGAAAACACACAAAAAAGTGGCATTTCTTTTATGTTTGTAGTCTTTTAGGGCCTCATAATTTTTTTTCTGCACACTTTTTCCATAAATATGACCAAACCATGACTTTTGTTTTTCCAAACGTAACCTACTAATTTTAGTGTCTAAATCTAACAAAGAAATATAAGACTAGTCTAGTGTGGGATTCAAACTCTAGTCTCTCATGTGAACCTCCTGTGATTGCACCTGCATTATCTCTTTCTTCCCAATGGGTATTTTCCAGTTTGTGTCCATGAGCACAAATCAAAAATGTCATGATTATTTCACAGACTGCCATCAGGCTGTAGTGCAGCTGTTTTCTGTGTCCATATTGACTAAAAATGTGGAAGTTGTGTCATTGAACAAGATTTAATAGATTATGTTTTGTGTTTCAGCAAGTATAGTGAAACTGAACCTTTACGTAGCCCATCAGAAATGTGAGAACAGACCAAACCTCGAGATCTGTGCCTAATCTATCTTTTATGCATCTCTCTTTGGAAGTGTACAAGACAAGAACACACACAAATACAAATCCCAGTATAGAGCAGAAAGTTGTCCAAATCCAGAGCCTACTGCTTTCTGTTTTCTCTCTCTGATAAAGTATAACACATAGAAGAGGCTCATATGTATCGCAGATCGAGGCTCTCGCCCAGTTATAAGACTTAGGTTATGTTCAGTAATGTACTCACTTTTTCTAGCTCACACTCCCAAACACACTAAAAACCAAACAGCAAGGAAAAGAAAGGAATGCCAACACGCAGCAATGTTTGTAGAACAGACTTCTCCTCAAAGGCAAATTGGGGGTCCCCAGTCAAATTACTCGAGCTGTTTCCAAATGCAAATATGTGTTACCAAATCAACAAAGCAACTAAAGATGCAAATCGAGAGAGTGCTGTGCTGCTCGTTTAGCATCTGTTGGGAGGCAAAAGAAATGAAACATTTCCATCAAGACTTTGCCCTGTGTTTTCTCCGTTGAGAGCAAGACGCAGATTTGTATGTTTTTGTTTGAGGATTCAGTTTTGCATGTCTTCACAAGGAGTCGGGGCCTTGCTTGGCAGCGTGGGAGTACACCAATCGGGTAGTAACTGAAACTACCTTGTTTTTGTAGGGCTAGTTAGCTGCCAAGTCTGCAGTATGTAAAGAGGGTTGGGAAACAGGGGAGACATCTGAGCCGAGATGAGGAGTACACCCCTGCAGCTAATATGCTCTACCCCAGAAGGGAGGTTGGAGTTAAATGTCCAGGGCGAGTAAGCCTGAGACTTGGTGTTTGGCATTTGTTCAAGGAATTTATCATTCCATGTTCTGTGTGTGTGAACTGTTTACTTTTCTACATACAAAAAGAGGTTATCTATTTTGCTATTTTTAATTTGTTTAATTCAAATGAGAAACAAGGGTAAATACAAATGATCAATGTGAGTGATAGTGTTATGTTGGAAGGGTTGAGATTAGAGTTAGTCTTGGGACTGGAGTTGAGTAAAGGCTACTGTTGCAGTACAGACAGCAGCAGTACTTCAGTTTAAAAGTAGTTTTTTAAGGCAAAGAATAAGAAAAATACAGTGAAGACTGCATGTAGGAAGAACAGAATGTTTTTGAATCATTTACATTTGTTTTGGCTTTTTTACAATACAAGAAACACATCCATACTCTGCGTACACTATAATGAACTTCCTTCCCTCCTCTGAAGCAAGTCTTAAATGAGAGCCAGATGATATAGCAGTGCAGAGACGAATATCATTAGCTAGTCACCATCAGCTTGCAGGCACAGGCAGGGCCCAGCATGACCCTGAAAAGGTCACAACAACAGCTCGTGTGCGTGCGTGTGTGCAGTGGGTGGGAGGCTCTGGAGCAGTGGGGAAGCCTGGGACCTCTATCCCACAGGAGAGGTCAGCTGGCAGGTGCTTGTGCACTCCTGTGTGTGTGTGTGTGTGTGTGTGTGTGTGTGTGTGTGTGTGTGCGTGTGTGGTTGATCTGCTTTGCACATTGCATAGGGAACCCCTTGGCCCCAGCAGTCTTGCTTTCCGTTGCATTTTCCATGGTGTGTTTCTGCATTGCATTTGTGTGCGTGTGTGTATTAGTTTGGCAGCTGGAGTTCCACTCAGCTGGCCTCTCTTTATGCAGTCCTGCTTCAAATAATGAACTGTGTCTCTGCACAGTGGGGGCCATTTTTACTCAGGAGCACACAACTCACAGAAGCTAGCGCCACTTAACATTTTAGCACCTAGCTTATATATTGGGTCACTTACTGAACAACAAAGCAAAAACTAAGCCTCCAATTACCTCCAGATCCTTAAGGCCCCAATGTAGAAAGGATCTGCTGCCTCATTCTCTCCAGACTTTTTAATATCAATCTGCTTATAACTAAGTGGTCGAAAGCTAATAGCTAGCTTCAATGCTTCTGCTGCTCTTTTTTTCCTCAGGGGAAGATTTGGCACCTCACTGTAAAGCCCAGCAACAAAATTACCTCAGCCTAAACCTGTCAACAGACCATTACAGCCCACGTTGACTATTATGGGCTGGGGAGAAAAGGGCCAAAGCCATTGTAGCGCAAAGGTGTTGGCAGATATAGGCTTGAGGAATGTGGCAGCGGAGATATTTGTTGGCTGTGTGCAAGAAAGTCTCGCTTCTCAAAACAAAGTAAAGTCTGCAGCCCCTTATCAGCATGCTTAATAGAGCATGAGATCTATTTGGATGAAGATTAAAAAACAAAAAACAAAACAAACAACAACAACAACAACAAAAAAAACCCAGTGATAATCCAGCTTGAAAAGTGTACAAGTTTAGGAATCTAAGAAAGTTGAGTTGACTGCAGAGCTTTCAGTGAGATAATAAATCCTTCACAAATAGTGTTTTTTCTATTCCTCTGTTCCATTCCAAAGCAATGATTTAGATTATAATAACAAGACGGTTCGGTAGACAGCTTCATCCTCCTTATTGCTCTTAAGTCTGAGTGCCATTGACCTTTACATGACTTTTTAGCCAACAAAATATATCATAGTGATTAACTACTTGCAAATTAGTCAGACAGCAGAGTTAAATAAACAACATACTGTATAAGTTCTGCCCGAGGAGGTCAAAAAGTGGTGAACAGTAATATCACTGCAAGGGATGTATGTTTGTCTTCACACCAAAGCTTCCAATATCTTAACAAGACGCAAATACACTGTTAAAATCCTTTTACGCAAATGTGACTCCATCTTTAATGCCGTACAATCCATCTTCTTTCAGTGAATTTCCAAAGAAATCCAGTTACAAGGTAAAATACCGAGCAATGATTAAAATAAGTGTCCCAGCAAAACGGCACAAATAAGTCTAAACAAGTTTTGAAAAACATGACACCTCTTTCTCAAAGCATGTTCGACACTTAAATACTGCCCGATGATGCTCACTGGCTTTCCATCACTGTCCGGTGTGGATGGAGTACTGGAATTTGGCAACTACCCTTTGAATCCCCCTGTGGGGAGGGCAGTCATACCTGGGGGCCCATGAATGGAGCCTTCAGGTAAAGCACTGTTGAAACAAATCTTAAGCTGCCTAATGACACGCACCGTGAAACTCTTCACAGGTCATTTACGCTGCTGACAGGCTGCTGCCAGAGTACTGCACTACACCTCCTCCTCCATCTGTGTGTGTGTGTGTGTGTGATAGAAACAGACATGACACAGATATACAGACTGATAAGAGAGAAACAGCCAGAGATAGAGTGTAAGAAAAGGTGAAAAAAACTGATGTATGTGTGATATGTATTAGTCATACTCTGGGAGGTAATCTGGGAGCTATGAAAACACTGTTTAGCCTTTCTGCAGCATGGCCTCACAGCATGGGAAAACGATTAGAGATGCTATCTCCACTGGCCGCTCAGCACTTGGTTGAGGGAGGCAATAGCTACCTCAGGTCATATTTCTAAAGATGTTTAATTTATGTTTGCTGTTCTTGGAGTCTGTTTTGCGGCACAGTGAATGCACTTAGAAAACCTGGCTTCATATTAATCTGCTGCAAGTGTATTGGTAATCCAGCACACTAGTATGCCCCCAGGTCTCATTACTCACTTCCGCAATATGAACCCCATGCTGGGAGAAGAGCAGCAATAAGAAGAAAAGAAAGGAAGGGATGAAGCTAGTGTTCGAGCTTGAGTTTCCTTAAGCAGTAATAGCAAACCAACTATTTAGACAGAGTCTTCTGTACAAGCCATAAGTGAGAAGAGTGTGTTGCATCAGTCGGTAGTGGAAAACCACCAGTTATCCCAGCTGTGGGTGGGTTTTCTGGGTCATTTTTGCTTGGTTCTAATTAGATAGTCATTAAAATTAATCTAATAACAATAGAATGTTTCTGTTTTGCATTGGGGTCAGCCCACATCAATGCAGTATGAGTCATGTGAGCTAACGCGAGAAGGGCTTTAACAAGGTTAACTAAATAAAATAATAATAATAATGATAAAATAAAAATAATAAAAAAATGCCTTACTAGAAATGTTAAAATGTGAAAGTTACCATAAAAGTTAAAAGTCGTGCTGACAAGAATGATGAAACAAACAGATCAACAAGAACATCTGTGGTCTGAAACATCAGCCTGTCAACTAGTGTCTAAACTTGCAAACATCCCTTAGACAAGTAAAAAGAGAGGAGTGGTCATTCAGATCAAATGGGGCAAAACCCCACCTGTTGAAACATAGTGTGGTTTTGCTTCATGTGAGTGTAGATCTACATTCAAAGTGCTGGAAAACAATAGTACAAATATAGAATATAGAAAATTCAGATAATCAGAGAGAAGCAGAGACACACACACACACACACACACAAAAACCCTAAGGAAAGACACTTTTGATAATTAGGGTGTACACACAGCAATTGTTGTAGTCTAAATAATTTAAACTGTGGGGTCAACAGAAGACATCTGTATAAGGAAGTGACATCAAACCGAAAAGCTGCAATACTTTCTGTTGCCGACATCATTTATTTTCAAATAAAATGCCTGCAAAGATAAGGAATCTCTGTTTCACAGATCAAAAAGCCAGCACAGACACACAAACACACACAAAAGCTCCTTCACGGCAGTTTTTGAGGGCACAATCGTTGACTTTACCAGCACAGAGGAAATCCGAGAAGATTCCTTTTTTCATATCTTTCATCGGTGCAGAGCTCAGGAGTACTGTGATGAATGACAGTTTTGATCTACTTTATATAAATGCTCACACATCAGTGGCGTATGGTTGGATTGAGCCAAGAATAGCAGCCTTTCAGCTGTCATGCCATGAGCATTGTATTCCTAGTTATCGTTGCTGATTTTTTTATCTTAAGAGTAAAGTAAAAGTATCAAAGCTTAAAGTAGTCCTTTACATTTTGTCTACCACTGTTTTTAGAGTGCTTAAACATGCAGCTGTGAATATCCAAATGATCTCAACTTGCCTTTTCAGTCGTTTTTAAAGTACAGTATATTTATTCTACTTGCTGAATAGACTTCTTTCTTCTTGCTTGTTTAAGAAATGACTGTTTTCCTAATAGATCAGATGACACAACACAAATCTGTCCGTCATGCACTCTCCCTTTCTCCTAAATTGCTACCACACCATCCTGCACCCTTCTCCATCTTCAATTAGCGTCTTCACACATCACTTTCAAGCTGCAAACTCTCCTCTTCCAAAAATGAAAACATTCACATAAGAATAGACAGTTTAAACAGGTGCTATGGTAACATAATCGTCACTGGGGCAATTACTGCCTTATGCCTGACTAACAGCCATAAATCATTCTCCCTCTACAAAGAGAACGTTGTGGCTCTCCACTCCCATCCAATAATCAGAAATTGCTCCATGTATGGCATGACGAGCGGGTGCTGAAACAGCCCATTCTTCTGCTTGGCGGACAATATTTTGCTCTCTATGGCGACATTACTGGGATCCTTCAGCGAGCTTGATATTGTACCTGCTCTACACCTGTTAGCTTTAGCCAAGGGTTTCATCAGATAGTTGAAATAAATACTAGTCATCATCATAACCATAATCATAGTCATAAAAACCAGAGGCCTTTATGCTGTTGCCAAATTGCCCTGCCATCTGATTTACAGTCAAACTGGGCGGGGAGGGGAAAGAGATAGGGCAGGGAGGTGGATGGCGCCTCTGAATGGAATAAATACTCAAATACACACACCTGCAGACCACCCGTCTCTCTCACACACATATACACACACACACCTGGGAACTCTCACAGGCATGTAATGGGTGGGAATGGTCGTGAAGGAGGAACTCTGAGGAATTCTCTCGGGATTACAAAGGCGAACATTGTACTACCCTCACGCACAATATAGCAGCTGTGTAGAATGATAAGGAGTCAGAAGACGAATTAGCTTTCATATTAAAATAATCCCTCATGTCTAATAACAACAATATTCTTCATAGCGAGGCTACTGCATGCTCACAATGGTTCTTCTTTCTGGGCAGCAACTTGTTGAAAACAAATTTGAGTATTTGTGAAATGGGCCCATCATATCTGCTTGACCTGTCAACAGCCCTGAAATACATAGAGGTTACAGTAATGGACGCCAATAACTCCAGTGAGGAGGCCGTCTGTGTAAACTCAAAATCCTGAGCAGCTGTTCAATACTACAGGGGTGTCGTTGATGTTGCAAAAAAAAAAAAAAAAAAAAAGCCTGAAAATGTGAACGAAATTAAATGAAACTGCTACAGACCAATAGCAGCCAACTGTATTCTGATTTATCACAAGACATGAACATAATGAAATTACTGGGGGAATGAATACAGCTACGTTTATCATGCTGTTTTTAAGCAACAGGTACTGGAGTCAAAAGTATTAGGATATATTGAAGCAATTAAGTAGAAACAAAGAAGTCTATTTGAAAGTTTTATTTGAATTTGTCACCTGTATGTCCCAGGTCTGCCCTTTACAGCACAAATGATTAAAATATGATAGGAAAATGTAGTGTGAGTTTCTCATCTTTCTCATTTTCATCCTGTCCAGATATAAAAACAATTTCAAGCCTTGTTTTTCTTTTTTTACTCGTTAAACTTTTTTGAAAGGTGCATAGCATAGCTATTACAGTACAGTTTGCCAGCGGAGGCCACAACGCTGTCTTTACAGTACAACTGTTGATGCTGACCTGTGCAAAACTGAAAGGAGAAACACTGACGTGAGCAAAGAAAGCACAGAGGAAACACAAATAAGAATCATCTATTAAATGTTCAGCTTGGCCTCAAAGCAAAGATTTTGTGTTAGGTTGTGTTGATATCCTTTTATTTCTATTTCTAATAAAGTAAGGCTTTTTTCATTACAAAGTTATGAAGACGAATGAATATTTCAAGTATGCTTTAAAAGAACTGTCAGGCACTTAAGCAGTCTTAGCAGACCCATAAAGCAGAGAACACAGCAGTTAATGCTAATGTTCGCTTTAAAGCGAAGGCATCCATTTCTTATGGATAGCTTCAAAAATACACTGTTATGTGTCAGCCTTTGATGCTACAATTTGAAAAGTGACACAGAGATTAAGCTATTTACTTTTTAACAAAAGCAAAAAGCACCAGATAAAAATGTTCTATCCAAAATTGGCTTAAATATCAGAAAGCAACAAACAGAGCATTTGGATTTTTTTTCCATGCTCAGTGGATGTAAACTATATTTCAAAGTAGTGAAGAAGTTTTTCTTTACATTGTCACACATATGAGATTCTGTAACAAACTGTTCCTAAAAAATGCTTACCATGAAACACATTACATTAGCAGCAAAAACAGCCAGTAGTAGGTTCTATATGTGCGGAAAGCTAAGTACATATCCCGGGATCAGGTCATGCACTGAACTATCAACAGTCCTTCATCTTGGATACAATAATCAAAAAACAAGAAATTTCGAAAAAGGGCTGAACCACTTGTATGAAATGTAGAGTGCATTAAGTTGCAAAAAATACTGGCAGGACGAAGTCGCTCTATGGCTTTGTGGCGGTCTGCATTCGCAGTCGCCTCCTGGCCAAAGCTTCCTGTTTTTTCCTCTCAATCTCTGCAGCAGAGCACTTTCCTGTCATCTGGCTTGTGACAAAAACTGGAAAGAGGGAAGAAAAGTGAGAAAACTGAATGAAAAAGAGACAATTTCAGCTTGGTTGTTGCATGACCTCGAGCAAGTTTTCATTTCTAAACATTAAACATCTGCTCATTTGGAAGAACAAAAGAACCCCAAAACATCCAAGTCCAAAGACAAATAAATAAATAAATAAAATCTGTCCACAAATTCATTGGCAATGATGCTTGCTGAGGTTTGGACCCTTGACAAGATCACAAATTAAAGCCACAGTGCACAGTTTACTTGCTTGGGGGGAAATGGTTAATGTGCACATGCACCGAACTGTCAGTGATTATAAGAACAACATGTGACATCTGTTTTACTTGTGAATTTTCAGTTAAATATCCATTCTTAAAGCAAATTTGATGGAATAGCCATGGCAGACAAATGCATAGAATTAAACAAAACAACTAATGGGGGTGTATTCAGTTACTGGACATTTGACTGAGTCTATCAAAGCAAAGCCATTCTATCTAGTTTTAGATTTATTTGTGTTGTTTTTAAGAAAAAGTATCCGTACATAACACTCTTGGTGGCTTTTTCCATTGACAAACATAAAATCCTGTCTTAAAATATTATAAAATTTTCAACCAATTCAAAATTTTTATTCCTATTATCTTTGAATATACAGTTTAGCACAAAGATTTTACACATTTTAGATGTTTAGATTATTCTCATGACACAGTACTATCAGAGCCTGACTGGTGAAAAATTAATTCTTAAGCATAACAACAAGTCCAGCCATACAGCCAGAGTCATAAAGAACTGTCTTTTTGGCAGAAAGAAAACACATTTATTTAATATATTTTTCAAGGGAGACCTGGCCAGGACAAGGACTCCAGCAGCAGATGTTATGGCCCCCACACAGCACTGATCTCAGCAATAAAGAAGTCAATGTAGGATTGCTTGAAGAGACATGAGACACTGAGACAACTTAAATCCATAGAGGAATTGTGGCAAGCTCTCCAAGATCTTTGGAACAGCCGATCTGCCAACTACCTTGGAAAAACTGCATGCAAGTGTGAGAACTGGTGCTGTTCTGGTTCAGTTTAAAAAAATAATTATTATTTATGAATTATTTTGGAAAGCACGCCCACTATAAATACCCTAGCCTTTTATAAAGTCGCATACATAATATACTTTGATACAATTCGGTGGTAATTATCAAAACTTAGACATCATACCTTTGGTGCTTATGGCTGCTGAGTCAGATAGATTTCTTTTGAAAGCTGTGTGATGGCTCTTGGCGTTGTGTACTGCTCTGGCCATCACTGGATGTTGCTTCATATCCACATTAGCATTTCCAGCCTGGAAAGTTCCAGATGAATCCCCGCACTGACTTAATGTACCCAAATTTGTGTGGCTTCCTGGGAAGCTTTGAGACATCTGTGATTTTTTGTTGGCACCCTTCATGGGAACGTTCCATCCTTGGAAGTTCACAGTTTCATAACTAGCCCTTGGTAATGAGTTAGAACGAACAAAAGCACAAGGTGATTGTCTGTTAGTGCTGGCACCGACGTTCCCAGACCGAGTCATGTTGATGGGCTGCGGCCCTGTGGTTTTCCGTTGTCTGTCTACATCAATATCTTGTTTTTCTTGGCAGTTACCGGAGCTCACTTGGAGCGACTGACTGTTGGCGATCTTCTCCACACTGTCACATACCTGGTAGAGCAGTGCGTCATCATCCCTATCATCCCACAAGCTGTCTGAAATATCTTTAACAGAGTGTTTTCCTAAAGAAGCCCCTCTGTGATCATTAGTGACCTTGTCAGGTTGAGGTGTAGTGGATGTCTTTGCAGTTGCAGATTTCTGGTCAAACATCTGTGGCTTGGGTTGTATAACGGTGAAGTTGGACTTAGTGGAAACCTCTTTGGCCATCTGTGACCGCAAGTTGGGGTTTGGCTCTAATTTGAAAGTGTTTCGGTTGGTAGTCTTCAGTTTGGGACAGAGTTCCTGGAGTGTCAGTTTTGTTTCAGAACTTTTCACACTGCAGCTAGGCTTGCAGTTTAGGTTTGAAGGCTTGTGTGCAGGGATTGCATTTGCAATGGGTTTACGAACAGGGGTAGAGTGAGTAGTGTTTGTCTTAGTCTCAGACTGAAAGGTGGTGTTAGGATTGGTGTCATGTTGCTCATTGGGCTTATGGGTCATCGCCAGCAAAAAAGGGTCATTAAGTAATTCATCATTCTCCCAGTCATCATCAAAGTCATCACAGTTATTTGCACTACAGCTATTAGTTCCCTTTTCTTCAGCAGGATGTGCAGCTGTGCCAGACTTTTCAGCTGATTTGAGCTCTGATTGTTGGTCTTCGGATAAAGCTGCATTCACAGGTTGGCCTCTTATTTCCTGTGAACAGGTGGATACTGCAGAGCCACGGCTTAGCCATGCACTCTGAGTGGAGCAGTCAAACAGAGCATGCAGCTCTGCCTCTATCTGGTCTGGTGCCGATGGGTACTTTAGGTCCTTCAAGCTATCATGGAGTGACGATGGTTTCAGTTTTGTTTCAGAAGTGTTCAGACATTCATTAAGATTGATCACAAGGCTTTCTGAAGTTTCCTTATCTTGCTGCATGCTCTCATCAAACTGCCTGGCGAGTTTCATGAGGTCCTCCACACTGCTTTGCCTATGTAGACAAAAGGAAAAAGGAAGAAAGACGCTTATGAGCACCCATACAGGCTGCATATGGTGGTACATAATAACAATCTATAGGGACAGTATTTTGGTCAATATATTGATTATTCACCTAGAGGATTTCTTCCTGAGTCTTGGCTTTTGAATCTCTGGTGTGGCGGGCATGGCACTGTCACCGATCCACTGCAGCAAAGAGGAGTCAGTCCTTTCTGGTTTTACATCCTATAAAAGAAACAAGCACAAGGTTGAAGTGTGTTTACAGATATGTGCTAGAAAAGACTGAAAGTCTACCTATAATAAATAATAATTTAAAAAAATACTTTAATCTTAATAACTGTACAGTACTCTGTTTTTGTAACTATTGTCCATGATGTAAATATTTTTTTTCTGTAAAAATTGTGTGTGTTTCTGTTCTGTTTGTATATGTGCTTTTCTTCTGCTGCTGTTACAACCACATTTCCCCTTGTGGGACAATTAAAGGATTATTCTATTTTATTCTAAATGAAATTTTTTTTTTATTTTATTTAGTTTGTGATTAATTATATTTACCATGGCATTTAGAAATAACCATTTTTGCCAAATATCAATATGAAAATAATAAAAAGCTGAAAAAACAACAGACCTTTGGAGCAATGCGGTTCACAATATCAGATATTTCCACAGCTCTAGTGTTCCTGAGTCCTGAACCCAAAAAACGTGACAATAACACACATGATAGAAATTAGCAAAGTGGTAGAGTCATGATGACTGAAATGAAAAGCACAAGCTTACAATTGAAATTAATCTACTATAAAAAAAACCTATTCAGAAATCGTTTATGTTGCCATTCATTTAGAACCTGCTGATGAGATGTGCCAGCAAGTGTGAGCTGAGTGTCGGTGTTGTTTACCAGTATGAGTCTGAGTGGGAGATGTGGAATCCCAGATGATATCTTGTGAAGGTTCCACATCTCCTGGAGAATCTCCATTAGCCAAGCCGGTGTATCTGCTGCAACCTCGATGCTGGGGACTTTGAAAATCTGTGCACAGAGATATCAAGTGCCACATCAAATGAGCTAAAAATAAATCATATTCAACTTGGTAACGTTAAATTTACTTGCATGTATTTATTTAGCACCGAGTCTTTAGTTACTTTAAACTTTATGTTAGACATATCAGTAAAGACAAACAGGAGAACAATAAAAGATGTATCGTGATGACAGTTCACACATGAACAGATTCTCTTAGTGTAGTCACAGTTAAAGCCATAATAATATTTATATGATAATTTCCTGAAAAAAATACTTGCTGAACACAATATAAAAACTGGGAAAATGTCTGGTCAAAAACTTGTGTTTTGAATCTTTCTATTTTAGCAGCTTGAGGAGGATACATAATGGTCATTTAAAGCCTTGTCTGATTTGAGTCACTGCAATATAGCATTACAAGAGGGCTGGCTGCATTAAAAGGACATATTCCAGAATGCATGCAACATGTGTTTGTCTAATTAAAACAATCCAGCTATGAGCAAACAATTATTTAGATAAGATCATGC
The DNA here is from genome assembly GCF_057381845.1 of Rhamphochromis longiceps. Classification (NCBI taxonomy): domain Eukaryota; kingdom Metazoa; phylum Chordata; class Actinopteri; order Cichliformes; family Cichlidae; genus Rhamphochromis; species Rhamphochromis longiceps. Next base: position 8,912,435 of record NC_140569.1, on the reverse strand, counting down.
ATCATATCTTAAAAGATATTCGAACATGTGGCAACACTTTCTGTATATTCGGAATGCAGTTTATCCTTCCTAGACAGTCTCAGTACTTTACAACTGGTTAGAGTGGAATTAGTGGTGTGTCTATGGTGAGATAACACAGCCAGCTGGCATGTTGTCACTGTCAGTCGCTCGTTTTGATCACCTCATGGCCGCCTTTACTCTTCTGTGTATACAAACACTTGTTATGGTCTTTAGTTAAGCTCGCGTTGAGCCGCAGATCGTCGCCTATATTAACAGACACACAGCCTCACCTTTAGAGACGGGCGTCGTTGTCGTGTCAGGCATCTGTTTTGCTGCTTTCGTGTCTTGTGTTTTTTTGTAGCTGAGTTTGGAGACAGTCCTCCACAGTTCAGTGAACTCAGCATGCGTCCTCGCCTCTGACATGGCTGCACAAAACAGCGGCGGCAGCAGCAGCAAAGCCAACTCTGCGTTACATCGTTTCTTCAGCACTTTCCTTTGTGGCTTTCAACATTGCAGCTAACAATTTGCCTTCGAGAGATTCAACGTTTCTTTGCAGTCTTGTTGTGTTCGCTCGCTCACTCAAAGCTAGCCGCCATGTTTGCTTGTGACGTCACCAAACCTACGGCTGCCGGGTAGTTTTTTCGCAGCTCGTTTGACTTCTGGCAAAGCTAAAGCCTGTGACAGGTATGTACGAAATGATTTCTCCGTGTCCTGAAATATTCTTAATAAGTTATATTTCAGCTCTGTAGATATATATTTAAAAATCTACTGTATAAATATGATTAGGTTTACTGGCTAAAGTTCACCACTTCATTCTCCAATTTTAAATTCAAAATCTAGGCGAAGGCCTTCTCTTAATTCCACTATATTTACGTGTCATATTCAGTTTACTATTCTAGCATATAAAATACAATTAAGACTACATTAAAAGAGTATAATTGTGTGTCGCAAAGCGCAGATGGGCAAAATTAGTTAATCTTCTCACAACGAAAAAGATTATTGAAATACACCGAGATACTACAACATTAGAACCGCCGTTTACAGAAAAAACTACCCCTGAAAGCACACTAAACAATTCACAGCAGCCATTTTTATATGAAATTCAAGGCAAACATGAGTGGTACTAATCACATTAATAATTACATTGAAAACGTTGCTGTCTTTTTCACAAAATCAAGTTTAGAAAAAACTTTTGCCCTGTAGCAAAACCTTCTAACCTTCTACCATCTCTACTGTAAAATAATTCATGCCATTTATGTCATAATGTCTCTGTCCAAACTCCCCAGATCATGTTCTACTGAACTCCCTCAGGATGCATGGGAACAAGCCAAATCCACAGAGGCTTCACTCTGCAACCTGCAGGATCGCCAGGATCGCTTCTCATTTTTCTGGTGCCAGAAGCCGCAGGGCACCATCAGAGGTCCATGCCCTGACAGGTCAAAGCTGTTTTGGTGGCAAACACGATACTGGGTAGGTAGGTGGATTAATGTAGTTATTGTTGTTAATTGGTGTATTCCTTGTGGTAATGCACCAGAAATAATAATTCAATACTTTTGCCTCCTTGGGATTTAGTTTTACAAAAATGTAATTTGTACTCTGTCTTGTATACTATAAAATGGTATGCCCCAATGAACAAACAAAAGGGGGAAAAAGTCATGTTTTACTTCCTGGCAACATTATTCAAGGCATTGTGTTCACTTTTAGAGAGTCTTGAATAATGTTGCTCAATGTTACCATTGGTCAAAAACAGATATTACAAACAACTTGTTTATTTCAAAGGTAGTGATAGCCCAGAAAGGGATCCTTAAATCTAAGTTTGGAAAGGCTGGTTTAAAGCAGTACAGTAAATAAATCAGACAGCTGATTAGTTGTATCCAAATGTTTTTTCCAGAAATGTAATTAACCTTTTTTGGCATTTTTGGACCACTTTTACACTTTACACCTGTCTTTAGTCAAAAAAGACCATATTACATGGAGTTTGAATTGAAAATAATACACATAGTTATATTTCTAGACCTTAAGATCGAGAGTCAGGGAAACTATTAAATACAGTTTTTATTCTGGGCACAGGGCCATGCTTCTTTTGAGCCAAGGTGGCTGGTGGGTCAGGGGCTTATCTTTTGTTTTAGTTTGTTAGGGAGTCAAAATCCGCGTCCAAGATTTTTTCTCAGATGAATTTGAACTTCTAATTAAAATACATCAGTCAAATGTGACATAAACACTTGCGCTATCCAAACACGGACACTGCCTTCACACAGCTTTTCTGACCTTTTAGCGTTGTCTCAGGCTGTTTTTAATTCAACTTTGTCTTGATTATCATGTTTTTGTTTTTTGTGAGGGCTTTCTGGACTTGGAGGACTTGTTAAATATTCAAGACTTTCATTCAGGGCTGTTCTACATAGTTTTTACAGTTATTGTTACCTATTACGGTATTCAGTCCGAATGAAATGAGTCAGGTCTTGGAATTTGTTTGGGACTCAGCTAGGCCTTAGTCATATCCTTTCTAACTATATTTGGCTTTTTACTGAGTGAACATCAGAAATGTTGGCTTTTTGCATGCATACGTCATGGTCGAATGAATAATTACTTCAGTGGTAGCAGGTTACTGACGTACAAGTTGATGACTCCTGATTATTCATTATGTTTCTGAAACTGCTCCATGTTTCCACCATCATCATCTTCTTATCTCTGAAAGCTGAGAAAAGGAACTACGTGATGAATGGTGCTGTGTTTATTTAACCATGTCATGCGTGACAGAGTTTCCACTGAAAATGCTGCATGACTCCATTGATGAAAAATTAAATGTGTGGTTTAAAACAAACACACACACAAAAACTGGAAACTCCCCTGTTCTTATTTCTGAAAGGAAATTAAACTTCTGACTATAGACTGGTGGAAATTTTATTTTTTAGTCAATCACAGTTGATGCTTCTTCTTGTGAAAAACATCTATTTCACCAAAGTTGTCAGAGGTTCTGCTAGTGAGGATATGAACTGTCATCAATCAGTTCTCGTGTGTTTAACTCTTTTCTATATACTTGCAGGTTTGCAGAATGTGATTAGTTCAATCTTGATTTGATCTTATTCCTATTCTGTAATCCAAAAGCTGTCTTTCTGCTCCTAATTTTAAAACGTTAATGCAACTGAACAAATATTTTACATAGAAAATAAATGTGGATTTTTTTTTTTACACATTTTGTAAAATTCTGCATAGCAATTTCCAAAATAAAGCACTAGATGGTGCTTGTATACCTCCTTGGTATTTCGTGTGTGTGTGTGTGTGTGTGTGTGTGTGTGTGTCTGTGAGGAGTAGAGGGTTGGGAGGGGATACAGTAACTAAAGTCAATATAAACTGAATGCAGATTTTGTAGAAAATATACACTGAGTTGCTGTGGTGCTGGAATATTATTTAGTTAAAACACACACACGCTGCAGTGAATCACAATGCTTGATTATGCTTGATTCTGCTTTGATTGTTTTCATTTGGAAGCAGTTCATCAGCATAGGGAAGCCAATCAACTGTGTTTCTTTGATTTAAAGCCAGAAACTGTTATGAACAGACGACCTGTAGTCCTGTCTTCGACTTTCCCTGTTAAAACATAATTCTTGTTCCATCAAAACATCAGCAGATATTCAGCCACAACTAACGATAAGATGCATGTTAGATGAGAACAGCTACAGCATATGTCATCTTTGGGGCACGCTCATTTCATTTAGCGATTTTAAAGTGCCAAGTATTTGTTGTCAACAAATGTGAAAGTTTAAAACATTCTTGTGGCCCAGATTGGTCAGCTTTGTAAAAATGGTTGTTTACTCATTAAAAAGGCAAACCCTACAGTATGCTGCACAGGCAGTCAAAACGTGGATTGCAAGTGGATTTCTTCAATGCAGCTGTATTTAAAATATTACACATTGTTAAAGCTGTGTAATAAGTCTGATTTTGTGTGTGTGTGTTTGGTCAAAAAACACCTAAAAGAAATTTGAGAAAACCTTTGATTATAAATTTCTGTTGTGTAAATTGTGAAAAATAGTACTTTCTCAAATCTAGAGAGCAGAATGTAAGTAATATTTGCATTTCCTCAATGAATGTCTGAAATAACATTTTCGTCTGTTACCTAATCCATTTGAGCACCCTTATCTAAAAAGAAAAAAATTGTCTGTTGCGATGCCACACACTGCACACAGCATACAGCACATTTCTGCCTGTAGGCCATTGTCATGTTAGTGGCGTAGCTGCTGTCAGTGTTAAAGAGGTTAACTGGAACCGCCAGTATGGATGTAACAGTGATTTAATCAACAGTTAGCTACATTTCATGCCTCTCTTTAATGCATTCAGCTAATCTTGGGGGTATCCCCATTGCTCTGTGAAGCGAGCTGTGTCATATCACGCTGCCACGAAAATCCACACCCGGGGGGCGCCGTCTCCTGCCCATCTAAAAGTCACTGTAACACCCTCTGTCACACTGAATACTAGCATTTCTCAGAAGTGATAGTTAGACTGGGGAATAAAGGGCATGGACGTGTCAGCTTGAATTTGAATATGAGGCATCAGCTTGCCTTGTGTTCTTTACCCATTCTGTCATCTCTCCTCCCCCTGCAAGCTTTTTCAAGTCGTGTAACAGCAAGAAAAAAATAATTGCCAAAGCCTGCTAAAGGAGACGAGAGGAAGAACATTTTAGTGTGGATTCTATAAGCCTTGTCTCATTCTTTCCCAGAAGTCTGTCTCCTCAGCTAACTACCTACCGCCTTCTATTTATTGGTTACGCCTGGGTTGTTTAGAAGCAATTAAGGAGCTAATTGTTGAGATTTCTGAGCACTGGGTATTATAGTAAAAAGTAAAGAGCTAATGGCTAATTGCCCAAGCAGCTGCTAGTGTTTATGAAGGAGGAGCAAACATGCCAGGGGATCTACCAGGCGTAGACAGCAATGAGGACAAGGAAGGGCTTGTGTGTGTGTGCGCGTGTGTGTGTGGGGAGGGGGTGATCATCATTGCTGTGGATCCCAGGGATGGCTCACACTGGGCAGCTGCCAGTTGAGTGAGAGACGGAGGAGAATAAAAAGCTCAACTCAGAAAAGTGTCTGCATAAATAATAATCACCTCTTATGGCCTCTGGTTCTGCATCTCCAAGGAGTCCATTGTGGCTTCTGTGTTTGTATGTGAAGGGTATATCACAATGTTTATGCCACCCCCTTCATCCACCCACACCCTCCAACTTTTCTGCCAGACCCCCCCCCCGTGGGCTAGCAGTGCCTCATGGATGACAGTTAGCATGTGGCAGGGCTCTCTGAAGTGGAAGGGATCCAGGATGCTGGCTTTCTGTGCCAGCTTCACCAAGCTGGGATTTCACCCATTTCACAGTGTCTGCCAATGGCAGGGACTGTGAATGAAAGCATTTGAAACAATGCCTGGTTCTGCAGCGTCAGATCAGTGGGCTTCAGCAATGGTTAGATGCAGCCTAAGGTGGCTTGGCTTCTATCTGAAAGAATCCCAGCAGCCCTTTTGGTCACATGAGGCGAAAAGGAAGTGCTAAAGGGCATCCAACTGCACTCTACTCCAGCGGTAGATTGTTGAGATGAAGAGGAGGAAGAGTCGAAATGATCATCAAAGCGAGGCAGGCATGGTTGCATTTTGATTTGGCTTTCTTGCTCTGTTTATTTCAGAGACTGGTATTATTTCAGGACTCAGAATAAGTTAAACATTTACTTAGCAGGCTTCCAGTTCCTGTCAGGAGCAGTAAAAGCAACAAGGTTAAAAAAAAAAAGGCTTATTGCTAAAACTATAAAGTGAGGTCTTCAGGATGGCCTGCTCTTTGAAAAACATTTCAACAGTCAGTCCAATGACAAAGACATCATCAGTATCACCCAACTATCTGATTGACAGGCAATCTTTAGAGTGGCATGGAGAAGGCAGGGATTATCTCAGCAATACATTTATTTTAAAATTTATTATTTTTTTCTTCCTTTTTATTAGGCTAACCTCCAAAACTTAATATCTGTAATGAAATAACATAATTTTAGTATATCCAATTAACCTCTGTCTCGACCCCCTTAGGGCTTCACTTAACATAGATTCAGCTAAGGTTGTCTTGACTGCAGCTTTGCTCTAGGTGTTACAGTTTAGGTGCAAGACCTTTCTATCCTGATCTCTGTATTCACCATTTATAGGAAATATATTGCATTGTGGTAAACTTATCCATATGTGCTCGGTCATGTAACATATCAAGGCAACATCAAAGCGGGACCCATTAAGACAGAGCAGCAGTTGTGGAGGAAGGCTAAAGCAAGAGAGTACAGAGGGGCGGTGTGTCTGCGTACAGCACACTGTAGCCTACTTTGACTGCTCATTTATTCTGTTTATAATAGCAAAGGCGATGATAAATGTCCCACAGAGTGCACATGTGCTAAAATATTCATCAATTGGAGCCCCCCTAATTTGTGGAGGAGGAAAACCAATAAATTCAAATGTGAGCGGCAGTCATATTATATTTATATGAATATGCAAGACCACGGGTAGGACATTAAGATTGATCTGATATGTATGTGCTTTTTAACCAATTCTAATATAATGCCTTGTGTGAGATGGACATGTGTGAGAGGAAGGTGGGAAACAAAGTGGGCTATGCTTTCATGAACTGCTGTGATGGAAATTCAACCACATCCTTAATGATGTTTCTGAAATTTCAGGGTTAAATCTTGAACAATTGTCACTGATTAAAGGAAAAGTGGGAGACTGCTCTTTTCTCTTCATTTTTATTTTCAAACATATATAACAGCAGAAAAGCTGCCCCACTGGTTAAACTTAATTTGTCATTATTATGGCATCAGACATTAAACCACATGGCTTTGAAATGCTACTTGATTAGTCACTTTTCTCCAGAGCTGCACAGAATTTTTCTCACCATGCAGCCTGCGTAGGTTTTTGAATTTTCTATTTCTCCTGCTGTATCTGCTGATATTTTTGTTCTTTGCCTTGTCCTTTGTCTTGTCTGCTCTCTTTTCTTCTCCCTCTGTTTTTCTCCCTGTGTGTGTGTTTTTTTTCTCACCCTTTCTGCTCAGGTGTGTGTGGGCCTGGAGGAAGATGAGGGGGAGGAGGGAAGGGGGGGTTCTCTATGCTTGTACCCTGCAGAGCCACTCTCTCCTGGGGTAAGGATGACAGGAAGTCAGCCAGATGGCACGGAGCAGGTCTGCAGCATGTGACCTCCTCTCTGGAGAGGCAGGAAACGAGGAGGAGAATAGGGCCGAGTGAAGAGGAGGTGGAGGAGGCAGCATAAGATTAAGAAAAGGAGGTGAGGAGATGTAACAAAGATGCTGAGCCAAATCATCCTCTTATATATCAGTGTTAGCATTTGAGCATAGTAGCATCAGGAGCTTGTGAGTTGCACAATATATAATATTGTAATATAGAAATCAATAATATTTTAATAGATTTAGGCTGTTTTTTTATTACTGAATGATGCTGCAGTTTTGTTCAGCACAGAGCCAGTTCTCTTAAGCATAAAATAAACAAGTTCATACTAGTTGTAAATGCTTTGTAGCCAAAGCCTTGCATCACCTATTCTTCTGTACACTATGGCAAAATGTGTAAGTTACGTTTGATTCTCCAGAATTAACATTACAAAGTCATTTTTCATTTTGACTTTTATTATTGTTATAAGTATCTATGAGGACATTTTGACAAGTCAAAATTACCGTTAACAATTATATGTAATCCAGTTTTGACCAGTCACAATTATAGCTACAAATATCTCAATCTTCATTCATGAGTAACCAAAATTCTTGCAATGCTTCCCATTGGAAAACGGTGGCAGTTGCTGCTCCGGATAAGATAGCTGTTAATAAGATAGTTAGAAAATGCCATGAGATAGACAAAGCCTTATCATCTAGGAATTTGTGGGAAGTGAGAACTTCATCCATTAGAGAGTTGTGGTAGAAGTTTGCAGCATAGTGCACATACTTTATCTCCAGAAACACTTGAGAACTTAATATGAAGTCTGGATGATTTCCAAACTGATCACTCATTCTGGAGTAAAAAAACGTGTCAACAGCAACAGAAATGCTCAAACTTGAAAATGTTGAATGTTTAAACAGATTCCCCTCAGTTTGTGTCTCCCATCTCTCATTTTCTGCAGCTTACAATGTTACAATGTTACCCTGAAATGGTCGTGATGTTGCATTGCTGTTGTACGCTTCACAGACCAAATTGTGTGCAAGTTACATAAAGGCTTAAGCTAATTAATTGTAACTAATATTATACCGAGTAGAGACCGTTTGTAAGGTCATGCTATTGTTACTACTAAATTTGTGGTATTTTGAAATCCCTAGTGGTCATTGTCATTTTAAACTGTCATTCTTATCTTCATACCCAAAATTAAAGATATTCAGTTTTAATATTTAACAGCACAGTTTGACTTATAGAACTCTATAAAGGTCCCAGAACTATTTTAAAACAGTTGTTGCAGTAGATTCTATATGTGCTAATAAGTCCCATGAAAATGGGCACTGTAATTATTTTAGTCAGTTGTTCGTCTTTCATCATTATCTTGGTACCATAAACAGTCATTAACGCAGTAAATATTTATTAATATACACAATCAAATGGTCCCAAAATGCACAAGTAAATAACTAAGAATTGATTAAAACTATAGATGTTTGCAGAAAGTATATAAAATATGTGAATCTCTGTGTATGTAAGCTGAAATAGTACTTTTATAAGTACTCTAAACTTTTCATTTGAAAACAGTGTATTGTTGTGATATTTTTTTAAGTGTTGCACAGGAATTTAGAATCTGTGAGCTCAAAATCTATGAATTTGATTGCAAATTATATATGTGACTGCACATACAGATAACAGAAACAATACTGGAACTTTTATTATTGCTTTTTAAAAAAAAAACTTACACAGAAATGTAAAAATCCTTGGTGCTGTTCGCACAGGGGAAAAATTTAGGAAACAAATATACTATAACTCAAACATCAAAAGCTAATTTGCATCTGCTGTGCAGTTTTCTAAATTCAATCCTTTCCAGAGTCTGTACGGCAAAAACTGCCAGTTTGGTGACCTGAAAAAGACACAACTTAATTTCACCCAGCTGGAAGTCACATCACAAGTTAACAGCTCCAATTTGGTATTGATCTCCGGAGTGTAAAAGGAAAAATAAATTGACAAATTTCTCCACTTATTATTATTAACATTCCCATGCACTCACAGATTTGCTCATCACATTGCACAAACTTCCATTTCATGCACAACTCCCAGTCTGCCCCAAACCAACCCCGCCCCCCTCCCTGCGTTCCCCTCCTGCTTGGGGTTGCCTTTGATCTAAATTTGGCCTCAGCAGAAGATGTACACAGTCATTTTCATATGGAGGCTTTGAACACACTGATGGAGGGCCCGTTGCCGCTGCGTTCACTTTTATCCTCCGAGCCTTTTTCCCTTGGAACCCTGTGAGCATATGGCGAACATCCCTCACCGGAGTTTCTTACAACAGGAGGGGCCGCCCACTCTTAGCATCTCCTATTCCCCGGGTCCTTCCATCACCCTGGGTTTAGAGATGTTGGGAATTAGTTACACTAGTAGAGCTTTAGCAGACGACGCTTACGAGGCAAAGTTAACAGACACAAGAGGCTTTTAAAAATCCAAATGTCAGTGAACCTGAAAAATGAGCAACATAAAGATAAATGTGGTAAATTGATATCTTGATCTCACCCACCTGCTCCTCTTTCCTCTGAATGAGTTTCTGTGTAGGCGGCCATCCAAGCGAACCAACAGATGATGCATAAGTTACAATATTAAATATCTTCAATATAAGATTGGAAAACTAGATTTGCCTATCACATTTTTCATTTCTGTAAATGTGTTCTGGGACATGAAGATCACCTTTCTCACTCCGTTCTTTCACTTTGCTGAAACAGAAACCTACCCATTGTTTGCTGACACAGAGCTACAGTCTTTTGGTCTACTCGTCTCGAACCGAGTAGCCGTCATCTGCTGCCAAAATGTCCGTCAAGAGACAACGACCAAAGCAGATCTGCTGTATCACAGGCTTGTCGTCAAAAGCTCAGGCTGAATGAATAGCTTTTGAAAAACGATGTTCCCTTGTTTCTCCGGTGAGGGCATGTGTGGTAGGACAAAGATTTTATTGTCACCACAAAGCACTAATGAAAATTTGGGGTTTAATTGGGAGAAAGAAAGAGAGCAGCGCATTCCTACGAAAATAGTCAGAGAAATTAAATGATTACTTTATAGCTCTTTAAGGGTTTCTTGGTGAGATTTTTATCAATGCTGCAGGCACTTTATGGTGTTTTTGGACTGAAATTCACAAATATTAACAGATTAAACAATAAAATAGCAATTGCATTTGTAATTACAATTAAAATGTAATTAGCACTGCCTAGACAGTCATTTTATATCCTTGGTTTCTGAGGACAATGATTTTCATCTTTCAATTGTTGCATCCAGTCCTTGTGAGAGCTGTTACACTCAAAGTCTGTGAACAAAAATACATGTGTTCTCCGGAAGGGATACTGCATTTATCTCATTACCATTTCTTAAATGTTTACAGCCATTGTCTTCCTTTACAGTGCAAACACCATGCTGTCGGGGTTGTTTTCCTGCTTTTATCTTAAATACATTCTTTCCAGATTGTTCAGCCCTAGAAACTGGTAATTACCATATATTATCACCTCCACAAGCTCCACCACTAGGGTTGCCATGTTTGAGGTAATTATATCACTCCCAAGTTGTCTGTATAACCACTTAACAGAAGAAGCAGCCCTGTATTTGTGAGAGCTTTGACACAAACATGGAAATGTTTAAAAAATGTTCCTTAAGCCTTAGGAGGTGCACAGAATATCTGAATATTTGAAATTGGTCTGGGCATTATTGCACTGATTCCTGTTCTCAGTTTGTCCTGAGGCATTAACAACGTGCTCAGTGGAGAAAAAAAAGTCCTTGACCACAACAAAAGGATTATATTGAGGAGATATACAGACACGGGCAATAATATGAGCAACCGAGATTAGCTGGGAGGATAGGTTTATTTACTTTCAACACACGGTTCAATTTAGAACTTAGGCCTATGTTTAGTTACAAATTCTAAATAGAAAATTTTGCCTTATTACAAAATCTTTGGAGCTGTCAAATGTAATGACACTAGAATTGGAAGATAAATTGCTTAATCAACTAAAGAGCAGCTTGGGAGTTTAAAGGTTTAGTTCACCTACATGAATTATGTCTGTTCTTTTGAACAGTTTTTACCCACTGACACCACTGTTTCATTGAGGTGGAAGTAGAATTTTGGGAGGCAGATACTTCACAATGTGACCAAATAAAAAACAAAAGTCTTGTGGGTCAGGACATGTTTTATACTTAGATGGTTCCTAGTTTAAAAGAATGACTTTTAATTTGACCTGAAATTCTGATGCATTTCCTCAACAAGTTTTCTTGGTTATCTTTTTTCATTTGCATCACTGGAAGGCTTCTATACTTTTACAGGCAAGATGTGATGTTCAGCAGCAAATGTTTTTCAAACACAGTTTTGGACTGAAGCTCTAGCGTCTCTCTCTATATATCTATACTTATAACTTAACCTCACTCCTACCCGTGGCCCATTTGAGGGTTGGAGATTGTAAACAGCACACCCATGTTGAGACACATCAGACTTTTTCTGTGCACCACAGACATCATTATCATTCCGGCGCTTATTTCAGCTGACTGTGATATTGTGCTGCGTTTCCGTGTTTGGTGTTGTCTGTTTCCATCGCGCCAGCTGTTGGGTTATTTATAACTGTGGTTGCTGATCTAAATGAGATAGTAATTAGGTAGCAATGCTTTTGAGGAGACATCCATGCCTTCTCATCCATCCCTCCTTCCCTCCCTCCTTTCCTTCCACCCACCCTCCTCTCCATTCCTCTATTTTGCCCTCACTCTTACGCTCTCCCTGCTGTCCCCAAGCATACCAGGAGACAAGCGGGAGATAAAGGGGAGACTTGACTTCACTGAATAATTGAAGGGGTTTTTACAAGTGTAACAGCTCACTGTCTGACCCCATAAAGGCACCGCACAGGGCCTTATCAGAGCTTAACAGAAATGCTCACATGCACATCCACACAAATACACATTTGATGTCACAAGGCCACAGGCAGAGCCAAAAAAAAGAACTGTTTTTGACTGGCTGTAGCAAGCAGCATCATACTGTTAACATGCCACTGACATGCTAAACCATCACCTTATACCTCTCCAAAGAGGAGAATAGACATGAGCTACTCTTGTGATTTCAACAGACATCAGACCATCCCATCCCCCAATCTCCCTGTCATTACAAAAGAAGGCAGAAACATGCCTGTAAGCTGCATTCCCCCTACCCTTCCCAAGTGAGCGCCCCTTTACCTCATGCTAATTTACAACTTTCAAAGCTTGTAAACTTTATCTAATTATACACAAGTCGATAGACTCCCTCACCCAGCTTTTTGGCAGGTTGCAGTGTTAATTTATGAAAAACAAATCTGAAATATGCAGATGTCTTTTGTTTGAAGCAGCTGTTTGGTCCTGTTGCCAGGTTTCAATCAGGTCGTCTCTAGGGATCCCTGCGTGTGCGATCTGTGGCCAAGGCCCCCGTTTGATGTCTGACAGGGACGGAGAGATGAGGCATAAGTGCGTGTGCTCACCCGCATCTACAATAACTGTACATGGTGTCCACACACTTAAACAGCATGCCATAATAAAATATTATAGCATATTTCTGGTCTTTTATCAAATAAATAAAGTGTGGGACTAAATCAAAAATACATCTTTCTTGAAACAGTTTTGTGATGAAAGGAAACTGCTACAAACATCAAGTGGCTGCAATGAAACGCGTCTTTGTAAGTGTTTTTTATAATTCACGTTCAAACTGCTATCATGCAAGTTGAGGTGTCTTTTTTGACCTTATCGACTCTTGCCTGTATCTCCAGCGGACCCAGCAAAGTAGAATGGTTTCATTTTTACTTCAAAGTATGAAAAGTCCCGTTTGTTTTCTAATCTGAATTAGAGGATATGTTTCAAAGCTGAAGAAACGGAGAGATGCAAAAGATGCTAAATTTTAACCATCGGGATGCCATGGGACATTTACATCGACCGTGTTCTGACAAACGCTGTCAGCCGAATTCATTGCTAATTTATGGCGCTCATTAAGTGACGCGGAACACACACAAAAAAAATCGGCGCAATTATCATTTATCTTGATATATTATTTACTAGGGATCATTTTCCTGCTTGGTTGGGGACTGGGGTGAGAGAGATAGAGGGGAGGAGGAATGAGAGGAAGGGGGCGAGGGAGGGAGGACCACAGGGGTTTGGAGACAGCTGGCGTGAGACAGGCAGAGAGAAATATGGAAGACAAGAAAGACAGTGTGATGAGGGTGTTTGATGTGATTAAATGTTATTCAAGTTTTTTTATATAAAAATCTTATAAAAAAAAACCTGAATTTGATGTGTGCCTCACTCTCTTACCACTGAGTCCATACGTGCAAATAAAATGCTTTGTTAGCACACAATCTGATGCCTAAATATGGGCTTGTGTTGCATATGATCATCATTCACTTGTTTTAGGTGCATTGTCCAATGCAGCTCATACAGCAGCGATCACACAATGCCACAAAATGTCCTGCTAGGAATATGAATTAGGCCGATATGATTGGTACTATGTTTAATAGTTTAATCTGAATTATTTATTACTGCATTCATTTTGACACAGTTTTAATTACTAGGTACAGCCAGTATTGGCAGCCTAATGGGAGTTTGATGTGGAAGCACATCAGCTGACTTGCTTTACAACTAGCCCTTTCTACTAAACAGAGCTAAAGGTTTTGGTGTCTCATTTAAGTATAATCTGACAAACAGTTAGAACCACATTTTGGATATCATAGGTAATAACAACTGTGTGGCTTAATGTGTCCCAACATCTTTCTGTAGATGTAGATATTTTCATTTGTAAAGATGCATGCCACAAACAAGTAAAAATTGTGAACTGAGATAAAAACCTAGATTTTTTTTCCATGTCAGCACTCATTCGCAGCAATGCTTTCTGTTAAACTCTTGTCAATTCTTCTTTTACTTTTCCAAAAGACATGCAGATGTCTTTTTCCAAAGACATGCAGTTTGTGGGGATAGGTTAATTGGATAATCCAAATTGCCACTAGGTGTGAATGTGAGTATGAATGGTTGTCTGTCCTTGTGTGTTAGCCCTGCGACAGACTGGCGACCTGTCCATGGTGTACCCCGCCTCTCGCCCTATGACAGCTGGGATTGGCTCCAGCACCCCCCGCGACCCTGAAAAGGATAAGCGGTAGCGAATGGATGGATGGATGGATGGATGGATGGTTTCTCTTAATTTCAGTGAAGATATTTTAAAGACAAAGATAATGTAAAAGATCCCTCACAAATGATAAATGGTCCGCACTCATGTGGCATTTTAAATTAAATTTTGCAGTACTATGAACTGCTTCATGCTGTTGCCATTTACTTATTCACCCAGATTTTAGTAATAGCATACAGTAAACAGTCACAGTAAATGGTAACATGTACATCAGTTAATTGCCTCTGAAAATTACCAGTGCAGATGAGAAAGTGGCTGTCTTTTAAAGTTTAAGTTGTGTTTCACAGGACTGTGAAAACCTAACTACACCCTGTGATTCAACAGGTTTTATAACCACTTGTAGCAGATTAACTGGATTATATGTATGACTATCAGTTTCTGACATTACTTCAGTCCTCTGAGGTTTACGGTTTATATTTTGTTGCTTAGTTGCTGGTGTGCTTGGGAACATTGACGTCTGGCATTACCCAATTTCAGCCACTTTAGCTGTTGGATGAACATCGTCACATTTGCCTGTTGAATATTTGTATACTGTGGAGTTCACGGTTGACTCCGTGACTGCAAGTTGTCCGGGACCCGTGGATGAAAAGCAAGCCCAAATCACCATTGTGCCACCATCGTTTTTCAAATTCAAATTCAAATTTTATTTGTCACGTACACAGTCATACACAGTACGATATGTAGTGAAATGCTTGGACAACTGCTCGTGACCTAAAGAAAACAAAAAAGGAAAAGGCTATGAATAAGATAGGAAATAAATATGAAAAATTAAAAAGGGTAAATTTAACTAAGAAGGAATAAAATATAAATTAAGGTTAAAAATGAAATAACTGTACAACACAAATTAGAATGAAGGGTAAATTTAACTGGGAAGGAATAAGATAAAATATATAAATTAAAGTTGAAAATAAAATAACTGTACAACAAAATACACAATATAGAACTATATGTGCTTGGTATGAGGTGTTTGTGTTAAGATGTGTTTGTTTTTCATGCTCTGCATTATGGCCAAATATCTCCATGTTTCTGGGAGATGTCCACTACTGGGAAGACTGGTATTTTGTTAACACACAACGTTATGCTCCAGACCAGCAAACTGCTAAAACGTATGCTTTTATATAGGTGGGCACCAATGACAGTCATTGGTGGCCACACCTGTTATTGATTAAGTAACCAAGTGAATTTGAGCAGTGTGTAATTTCTGCAGTGTGTAATAGCTGTAGATTGTGATGGGCATCACTGTCATATACTACAATTTAGTGTAATCTGCTATTGGAGTAGCATGTAGTTTCATACTTTAGTGCAAATGAGAATGATCAAATCTTCATACAACAGTTGAGAAATTGTCCCAATTTTTCTTTGATGCCCTGACGTCAGAGCTGGTTGTTAGTCATACAGGGAGTGCAGAATTCTTAGGCAAGTTGTATTTTTGAGGAATAATTTTATTATTGAAAGACAACCATGTTCTCAATGAACCCAAAAAACTCATTAATATCAAAGCTGAATGTTTTTGGAAGTAGTTTTTAGTTTGTTTTTAGTTTTAGCTATTTTAGGGGGATATCTGTGTGTGCAGGTGACTATTACTGTGCATAATTATTAGGCAACTTAACAAAAAACAAATATATACCCATTTCAATTATTTATTTTTACCAGTGACACCAATATAACATCTCCACATTCACAAATATACATTTCTGACATTCAAAAACAAAACAAAAACAAATCAGCGACCAATATAGCCACCTTTCTTTGCAAGGACACTCAAAAGCCTGCCATCCATGGATTCTGTCAGTGTTTTGATCTGTTCACCATCAACATTGCGTGCAGCAGCAACCACAGCCTCCCAGACACTGTTCAGAGAGGTGTACTGTTTTCCCTCCTTGTAAATCTGACATTTGATGATGGACCACAGGTTCTCAATGGGGTTCAGATCAGGTGAACAAGGTGGCCATGTCATTAGTTTTTCTTCTTTTATACCCTTTCTTGCCAGCCACGCTGTGGAGTACTTGGACGCGTGTGATGGAGCATTGTCCTGCATGAAAATCATGTTTTTCTTGAAGGATGCAGACTTCTTCCTGTACCACTGCTTGAAGAAGGTGTCTTCCAGAAACTGGCAGTAGGACTGGGAGTTGAGCTTGACTCAATCCTCAACCCGAAAAGGCCCCACAAGCTCATCTTTGATGATACCAGCCCAAACCAGTACTCCACCTCCACCTTGCTGGCGTCTGAGTCGGACTGGAGCTCTCTGCCCTTTACCAATCCAGCCACGGGCCCATCCATCTGGCCCATCAAGACTCACTCTCATTTCATCAGTCCATAAAACCTTAGAAAAACCAGTCTTGAGATATTTCTTGGCCCAGTCTTGACGTTTCAGCTTGTGTGTCTTGTTCAGTGGTGGTCGTCTTTCAGCCTTTCTTACCTTGGCCATGTCTCTGAGTATTGCACACCTTGTGCTTTTGGGCACTCCAGTGATGTTGCAGCTCTGAAATATGGCCAAACTGGTGGCAAGTGGCATCTTGGCAGCTGCACGCTTGACTTTTCTCAGTTCATGGGCAGTTATTTGGCGCCTTGGTTTTTCCACACGCTTCTTGCGACCCTGTTGACTATTTTGAATGAAACGCTTGATTGTTCGATGATCACGCTTCAGAAGCTTTGCAATTTTGAGACTGCTGCATCCCTCTGCAAGATATCTCACTATTTTTGACTTTTCTGAGCCTGTCAAGTCCTTCTTTTGACCCATTTTGCCAAAGGAAAGGAAGTTGCCTAATAATTATGCACACCTGATATAGGGTGTTGATGTCATTAGACCACACCCCTTCTCATTGCAGAGATGCACATCACCTAATATGCTTAATTGGTAGTAGGCTTTCGAGCCTATACAGCTTGGAGTTAGACAACATGCATGAAGAGGATGATGTGGACAAAATACTCACTTGCCTAATAATTCTGCACTCCCTGTATAAATGCCGCTCAATTCTCACTATAATTAAGTTAATGAATGTTGTGCATCCCCGCCTTGTTTTCTTTCTCTACCATTTTACATTCTTCACTTCCTCTCTAATGCCATGTTTTTTGCCATCTGTGTTTCTCCATATTATCCAGCTTGCCTCCTCTAAGTCAGTCTTGACTGTTGTTCTTTTCCATCCCTTTTTTCTGGAGGTCTGTTCAGTTATTGTCTGCAACTTTTTTCTATACTTCCTTTTGATTTCTGTTCCACCCTTTTCCTCTTTCTGCATCTCCCAAGTTTTTACCCCCTTTGTGTCTTGGTGACAGATGCCTAATTGAATGATGAATGTCCTTTTATTATGCTCTAATTGAACTGCTGTGATTTTTTTATTTTTTTTTATTTTTTTTATTTTTTTGGATTGGCTAGTACTCATGCAGCTGGGCTTGTCTGATTGGACAAGCACATCGTTACGAGGGTTCGGGGGCATGATGTTGGTTGGGTTTCCACTACTGCCAGTGAGTGGTGGCTGGTGGGAGGGGCAGTGTTACTCTCCATCTGTCTCCTCACACACACTTACACAAACACACACTAATAATAGTGATGAGCAACCTACACACACCCTCACTTCATCCTGCATTCTCACCTCTCACACAAGGGAATGATGTGGGTGTGACAGACTGCACATGCTCCTTTGAATCTTAATAAATTATGCAAATGCCCACTGTTCAAGGGCCAAATATTAATTATGAGCATTTTTCTGTATTTTACTGTCTCCACTATGCCCTTGTGATCTTGTCTTTGTACTTTTGTTTAGGTTGATGTTACTCAGCACAACCCCCAATTCAAACAGCATCCCCTAATGCTTCACCTATTCTACCCAGGCAATGTCACACATGCACTCAAACACAGACATGTATCTGATGTCACACACCAGCAAGGACACATACGTAGATTTACGCACATGTGACCAATGTCCAAACACGCATAGACATGCATTAAAAAGCACAAACATGCATACACACTGGTGGGTGTCCTGGACTGGCCCTGACCTGACAAGCAGGCGATGAAGATTAATGCGTCCTCTCTGAGTGACAGGCTGGGGAATTGAAGGGCAGAGGGCCTCGTTAATCAAAAGCCTGTCAGGTGCCATTCAGACCCTCTGAACAACCGCAGCTCCTCTAACACACATGCACACACACACACCTAAAAGCCCCCACAAACATAAAGCTTCACAGAAGCAAACCTACACACATTCCTTGCCATTACAAACTTAGCTCTCTTACCTCCTTTCCCTACCGCATCCACTTTTCCACTCGAACAAGCCTGCGTTAAGCACAAGCAGACTTAATCATGCATTGCCAGAATTAAAACTCATTCCTCAGATCCAGGCTGCCAGCATGAAAATAAGAAAATCAATCGGGCGTTTGGCAGGCCTGCCATGCTCAAAGACTACAGGTCTTTTCCGTATTCATTTGCAGAGGCCTCCAAGCTTAAGGGACTTGAGCAAGGCCGGGCTTTATGATCATTCATTATAAATTACCAATAACGCCAAGGACCAGAATCATTACTGACCAACCATTAATGATTAATATCCTAATTCTCCCAGAATTTCTTGTATTTAGAGCTGAGAAAAAATTATTGGGAGGGGAGGACGTATCTGTATTATCTTTGGTTAAATGAGCCGACTTAATACAGATATTGTTTAAGCAGAAAATGGGAAACGTTGCAATGGTTTTTCAGTGTGGTTAAAAGCTTACGTCTAAATACTATGGTTTCTCTTACATTTCACCTATTAAATCCAACTCAGTGAATAAGGATAAGCCTCGGGATGGAATTTCACAGTAAATACAAATAGGACAAAAACAATAGAAAATGAGCCTAAAGTTAGACATAGTAACCGATGCATCTCCCTGGGACCATGTTTGCATAGTGAGGATGCTAGCTTAAAAAGTATTCCTCACGAAATCCAGGAGTTCAGAGAGGAAACAGTAGACTGGATGAAGCGAAGGGGAAAATTTATGAAATGGAAGCTGTATTCCAGGTAACATCAGAGATAGTCAAGCGGCTAATGTCTGTGAAGGTTCTCAGTCATCCAGGTCATCGTAGTCCAAGGAGCTTGGACAGAAAAGCATCTGAACTTCTTTAAGTTGCTTGAAGACGTTTCACCTCTCATCCGACAAGCTTCTTCAGTTCTAAGGTCAAAAGGTGGAGAGTCCCAGATTTAAACCCAGTGGGAGTTTCCCCCCAAAGAGGGACAAAGGACCCCCTGATGATCCTCTACCTAATCACACGAGCAAAGGCGTGAAAACGGGTGTGGGTCACAATCAGCCAGGTTTCAGGTAAGCTCATTGTGAAACCTGGCCCCACCCAATCATGTGATTTCCTGAGGTCAGATGGCCCAGGATGTGAGTGGGCGTTAAGGCGTCTGGGAAGGGAACTCAAAACTGGATTATAGATGGCAGACAGTTGGTGTCGTAAACCACTGCCTCTGTTCAAAGATGGTCGCTCACAGTGGACATAAATGGCTTCTTTCACTCCTCTTTCAAACCATCTGTCCTCTCTGTCCAAAATGTGAACATTGGCATCCTCGAAAGAGTGACCTTTGTCCTTTAGACCTTTGTCAAGCGGCTAATGCAGCATCAAGCTAATCTGGAGGTCATGCTGACTGATTAAGAAATTTGAGCATAAAGCGATAACTTGAGTCTATGGAATACCCAAATACAGACATTACTTTTACTTTTTTGGGGGTTGAGGGGACACAACTTGTTGAAAAACGCACTTGACCCTTCCCACGATAAAAAAAACCCTGGAATTAAGTGGGCACATTAAGCATTATTAGCCAAGCTTAACATAACACAAGCAAGGCACATTGTGTGAACTTGATGTAAACCTGACCACTTGATTGTGGTCAAGTTCAGGAGCTACCCTTTTCTCTGTTTGAAATCCTTCCATTGAACACTGAAGCTTTTGTGGTAACCAATTTAGGAATCTGTGAACAACAACTTAATACTGATCTACTCTTCCAATTTTCCATTTTATTCTAAGGAAATGATGAAGGCAATATACCTTGATGAATACATGTTTAGTGGCCTTGATATCTGCTTGTAATATCCCACTGATTGGACATGTTGCTTCCTGAACACCGCCACAATTTACGAGTGAATAGATGTAGTAAATAGTATCAATACTATGGAAAGGTTTTGTGGAGATGCGAAGTGAATGACAGTGGGATTTTATTTCTTTCTTTTTACTTTTCCCCTTTCTTCTCTTTTAACACCCACTCATGAACTTATTACCCTTTCTGTACATTTTATCTCTTCCAAAATGTACAAAGTTCCCATGTTTTGAACTGTCTATGGAGGACAGAGAATATGACATTATACTTGGTTCTGTTAATTTTCCTTGTAAACATAAACTGCCGTGTTAAAGTAAAGAACTAAGAAGAAAGTATAATGTGGCAGCAGTATGTAATTATGCTCCAACAAATGTACCTATGCAGTCCTTATGATAAAACATTATATTCCTCAGCATATTTATCTTTTTATAAAAACCAAGGATTAAATTCGTTCGTTCTTAGTCTTGACAAATGTTAAACAGTAATAAAGAAGAGGACTTTTCATAATTTTTCTCCCAGCAGTAAAACTAGGACCTTATACTGCATCTCTTTACCTATTTCTGAATCATTCAGTGAGACTGCATTCGTTTTTGTAGCCTGCTTTTATTAGCTAATGGAACTTAATATTTCATTAGCTATTAATGGAAATCCAGCTTGTAATTAGTACTGTGTCAACGATATATGGGCATTTATTTTCATTAGCCATCAGAGCAAGTCTTTTCATCTTCATTACAACCTCTTTGCATCGTTTTTCACTCTCTTATTATGCCTTTGTGTTTGTTATTCACTTGCTTGTTATGCAGTGTGATGGTGATCCACAGTTTTGGGGCAGACAAACAAGCGTGGCCACCTTCTACAGATCTTGAGTGGTCCTAGAATAACACATTGGATTTATTCTAATCTCTGAAAGCACAGTTTCTAAGGGGCTCCTCCTTTTCAGCTTGTTTGATTCAGGGAACGCAGTTGGTGGCTTCTCAGATTATTAGTGTTTCATAAAGACTGATGAAACCTATTGCCTTTTCCATTCTCAGAGATGAGCGAGGCGTTAAGCAAATTGTGTTCTGATCCTTCAGCATATAAGCTCTCCATCTAAATGACAGTCGTTAACGACAGACCAAGATCATTGACCTTTGGACACTCTGCTTACTGTAATATTATTCCAAATGTCATGCCCCCTTGTAACATAGTAGTTATGCCTGTAGATGGTGTTTTGACAAGAAAAATTACTAGACTGAATATTGGAAGTTTGAAGGCTTTTATATATGTATTTAAACTGATACATGATAACTGTTCTAATCTTTGTCACAAATATTCCATCAATATAGCAGGTCTGTACAAGGTAAGCTTGTGCTATAACTTGCCCAGACAGTCTTCCATATTTTCAAAATGTCCTTTTTTACTTTCAAACTGTCGTGTGATTGTCAGGAGTTTATTGCCGCTCATATCTGGAGGAACAGCGATGACAGTTTCCAGCCAAAGGCCTCAAGAGTGGGCATCATTGTAAGGCAGCCATTGCTCTTTACCATGGCAATTCATGGGGCCGCTATTTCCAGTTGTATTATCTTAATTGTCCTGGCAAGTATGTTCAGTGGTTATATTATCAATTTATGGCCCCTCTTGCCACCCCATTAATCCAGCCGTTAAAACACTGTAACCAGTGGTTCAAACTCTGTGAGAGGAACATAAACCTGTCCCAGGATTGCCTGTGGCACTGGAGGCAAGATAGTGATCCGACAGGAGGGAGGGGTACAATTTTTCTTAAACATTTTTCTTTAGGTGTCTTGTCATAGCTGGAGAAATTGGTCGGCATTAAATGATTGTATGTTGAAGTAGTGGCAATATAGGGAAGAATAATTTCTACATTTCAGTGTTGTCGTTGCACTGGATAAGTTATCATTATTCATCATTCCTAATTAAGCAATGAGAATATATCTCTATGAGTTGTGAGACAAGGTTATGTAAGCACATTTTCTCTCTGAGCAAGTGATTTGCTCTAAAGCAAGTATGTCACAAACAGATTATTTGTCTTACTTTTGAGTGGCTCAAACAACAAAGCATTTTACCAGACAAAACAAATTATCTCTTGACTTATAACTTTGTATTTTCAGGACAGTAGTTTATTTACTTGCTTTATCAAACATTTAACTGTATATAAAGGAAGTTATTCCCATAAAACACCAGCAGTCATCCATTGAAATAAATAAAGTGTACTGTCTCTTTAGATAGTCACCTGTCTTGTCATGGTGAAAGTAATAGCTAAAGGCAAGGTGCATATTAGGCAACAATTAGAAGCTCCTAAAAAGACTGGTAAATGGACTTTGAGAATTAAGGTTTAACCATTAAGATTTTACTGTTGTGATGGTAGAAGTAGATTCAGTTATATTACATTGACTGAATTTATATTATTTTATTTATTTTATATTCTTTACATATAGTACATCATTTTTTCCCCCATTTTCATACTTATCATATATGCAGGCAATTTTGGGGCTCTTACTAAGAAATTTGACATTCAGCAGCATTGAACCATCGATCATTGATTCGTGGACAACCCACTCTACCTTCTGACCCCAAGAGTCTTGTGTATATTGAGATCATTGCTGATAGAACTCATGGCTGCTGATGGTTAGAACTGTGAAAGAGACATACACTCTGCCTCTTGGTAATGTCATATGCCACGGGTTAAAGGTCCAATGCCTGATCCAATTATAGGCTTGTCATATACTGCACATGATCCAGACAGTTGTTCTCGCTCATACACTGCAAGTGAACTACAAGAAAAAAACGATGCTTTAAAAAACAGCAAGATAAGCGATTGCAGCACTCATTTTAGGCAGGGATATTAATGTTCATATGCATTTATCTATTAGCAAACACTATTGTGTTTAAGGTTATTTTTATGCTCTATTTTTAATTTTTTGAAAACTGTCTACCATGTGGTTAAAGAGATTGTTTTAATAAACTTTGGAGATACAAAGTTTTAGTGAAATGCGCAAATTCGGGAACATGTAGCCTTTATGGGAGCTGTTTGTGTGGGGGTGGGGGTGTCTGCATGTACTATCTATTTTGCTTCCATCTCGCTCCAACCTCTTCGCGTCTCCAGGCTGAAAACTGCACCAGCAGTAATTGCCTGACCTTTACGGCAGTGAGATAGTCTCATTAAGCCTGATGGATAATGATGGCGCCTCTCCATGCTACGTGAACTTCTGTGATAATGAAACAACAGAACAGCCCTGCTGCTCCACCCAGGGGGTCATGGGAGAAGGCTGATAACCCAGAGAGAGCAGCCCGTTGCTGGCTAACGACAAGACCCAGAACTCCCTGTAGTGTCACCCTTCTCCCGTGCGTCCACATGGGAGATGGTGGTGTCATGGTAATGTGCTGTTACTGTCTCTATTTTCACATTCCTTCCCTTTGATTTGAGACCTTGATATTCCTTGGCTGGTAAATCTTCCCAATGAGGAAGATAAGTCAGGGGGCAGTTAGGAACTAGGAGTTTATATGCAAATTAAAGAAGAAAACTGACATCACTTTGAACTGTAACATTTACCTGTGTCTAAGTATAGATGCAGTTTTACCAAATGGTGAGGTTAGCTTGTTGCCCTGGCCAGTCAAAATAATCCAAATTAAAAATATAAACTTGTGAAAGTAAGGTTTAAAAGGCCATCAAGGTATTTAGATGGATTGAATAATTACATATAGGATTTAATTCATTGACAGGAAACAAAATATCACAGACATTGCTGTGTGATCGCTATGTGATCAAGAAGTAAGTCAGTCAGATGTCAAACACGGTGTGACGGTGTATACAGTGGGACTCCTGAGAAGAGGTTTAGTATCAAGTGTAACTGAAAACATGGTGGTGTAAAAAGCTTTCGCTGTGATAGATGATTATCTGTATTTGAAGTGTGTGAGGCTTGTTTTTCAATATTGGGCCTGTTGTGCTCCACCGTCTGTACAAATCAGGGTTAAACTCTTGTTTGAGAATCATAATAATTTAGATGATAATTGTTTGTTCAAAAAATTATATGTAGTTTATTTTAATCAAGACTAATTTGAGTGATTTAAAGCAACATCGCAGAGTTTTTGACCTTTAGTAAAGGAAATGGAAAAGAAACAGAAAACATGATTTGAAGTGGTTACTGCTGACACTAAATAACTATATCCTAAATGCAACATTTCTCAAAAGCCATAAAGTATGCGTATGTCTTTTTTTTTTTTTTTGGTCAGATGTCAGCAGGTGTCTTAGTGGAGACTTGAGTGTATAGTTCACTTTGGGGAAGGTTGATAGACTTTTTCTTTTTTTTAGTTTTTGGTTTTGCAGTTGTGTCTGAAATGCATTATTGAAATATCAGAGCAAAACTATAATTGGCTTAATACTGCACATCAATCCTAACATATTTTTATATAAACCCAGCCCGGGGTGGCTGATTTTCATCAAATTAAAAACCGAGTCACAAATAGATCTGAAATAATACAATAACAGTTGTTTAGTATTCCAGTTTCATTCATTACTCTAGGCATAATATTTTTCATAAATTCATTCCTAAACTAATATCTCATTTATGAGAAACTCTAAAATGAAAGCTAGGATGTTACACTTTTAGCTTGATAATGGTGTATAAAAACTCCATATCACACCGACCGCTCATTTTTATACTCTTAATTACCTTCACTACATTCTGTCCACCAATACACCAATAGGCACCTCTGTAAATTTAATCTGAAGCTGTATTAATAGATAACTTATCTTAAGCATGACCTTAGCCAACTCATTAACTTGTTTTCTACTGCAAGGTCTAGCATTAGCACTTTTGTTATGGAAGCAGACACACAAGCACTTGTTAAATATAGAGAAGCATAAATATTTCGTAAACTACTGTGCCCTGGTATTGATAAATAAGATTTCGTCATCGAACAGGAGACCTTGGAAATGTAAAGTAAAATAAAATGGCAAAAAGGTGAAATTAAGAGAGAAACATGACTCTGTCATTCTGTTTGTACATAAATGGAGTCTAGTAAAAAGAATAGGCTTTTTTTGGACCACACTGAGTGTTTTCAACAATTAATTTTCCCGGGAAAGTCTTAAGTTGCAATAAGGTGCTGTTGTATCATAGGACAGGTCTTGAGAGATTTGGGTGACTGGGCTGGGGGTCGACCAGAGGGCAGAAGTCCCAGTCATGCAGCTAAAACCAGCAGGGGGTGCTGACACCCTGATAACCATGTGCTAACTCCTCTCCTTCTCTTCTCCTCTGAATGTGGTTGTTGTGCACAGTTTTTATCCAGAATGTGTGGATTTTGAAGCTTGGTGAACTTGGTGAACATAAACTGGCTGCACTGTGTTTAGAAAGGACATGGGGCTCATTAATAAGTAGTGGGGGGGTAACTCAAAACATCAAGATGTGGAAAATATTAAAACAACACTTTACTTTTTTACTTCTAATGATTTGGTTTCTACATGTCATAACTCAAATAGAAATATATTAGGAGGTGCTGAATTTGATCTGGCAGATTCTCATTTTATTAGCTCATTGTGATTTTGATTCTTATTGATTTTCTTTTTCATTTTGTCTTACTGTGCAACAGAAAAGATACGTTTATCTATATCTGCTAAATGTTATGTGATACCCATCTCTCAATAGTTGATTTATGAGATTAAAATAGAAATCAAGATATTCTGTACAAAATAATTATGTTAATAGGTTGAACAACCACATCGCATATCCACTTTTGAAATGTTTAATTACAAAATGATAATTATGAATCTGAAATGCCCTAATTATTAAAACGGTGTTGCCGTTCAACCAATAATCTTTTTAATTAATGTTGGAATTATTATACAGTTGAGGGTTCAGATAAGAAAACATGTCTGCAGTCTAAAGTATTTGAATCAAAGAGTTTTTATAAATTTTAATAATGTATATTTTAATGATTGATATATATATATATATATATATATATATATAAATAATTCAGCTCATCAAATTTATTACAGAAATAACTTGTACTGCTACATTTTTCTATCAAATTAAAATGACAAAAACACTGATAAGTTTGAATCTTTCTTGTGGTTTTGCCCTAAACTTTCTGCATTAAATATGTTGATTGAGTTGCACAGTAATGAATATTAAAACTCTTGGAAGTTTGTGTTTGCAAATAATAAAGCGAATTTATATTGTGCCATTATTCAAAATCAGACTTCCACGATAGTATAAATAAAAATGTCAAAATTACATTTTCAATCTCACTTTGTAATATTGAGCTTTGTCTAAACTCTTTTGAATTTGTAAAAAATAAATAAATGGTGCAATGTGGCAATATTCCATATGTAAGTAAACCCCTGAGTGAGGGCTCATTTAAACTGGAGATGATTTGTATTTATTATGCTAAATTCAATATTCTTAGTTAAATGTTAAGCTGTATGCATGTATGTAAACTCAACTGAGGCCTGTGAACCATGGCAGCTTCTGCATTAAGAGCTGTATTGAAAGACAAGTTGTGTTCATATTTAGCATAAAAAAACACATGTGCAATACAAATTAAGCTTACTAGCATTAAAATGAATAATAATCTATAGCGGATGAATAAAAAGATAGAGTTATCTTATATTTATTCTGCCAGTACTGCTTGCAAGAGATGCACTTGATTTCATTTTGGAGTTTTGGTCTCTACATTTTGTGATCGAATATATAAAACTATAAATCAAATTGATTGTGATAAACACCTCTGTGTTGAAAGCACTTTCTCTACAATATTATCTAAAAAAACATTGTAGAGTTTGACCTTTTTATTACATCAGATTTTTGTTTATACTACTATATTATATTTTACTTTATTTAATCTGAAAATGAACAAATAATCTCAGTGAGATCCTCTCATGCCATTCACCCTGTTCGGTTCAAAAATATACTTTAAAAAAAAATCTTTCATGTACTTACTAATTTTGAGCATCATATAAAATTTTCAGACGGAGATTTTCACAGCGGTGCTTTAACGCTGCATCATAGCATGAGCTCATGTAGTGCTGCTGTGAGGCACTGGGCTGTACAGTGAGTGCTGTGTGTTATGTGCCAGCTGTGGGAGTGGGTGGGCAGGCGGTGCTCGAGCCAAGCCAGGCAGGCTGGAGTGGATCAGCTTTGTGATACTGCAACCCCCCGGGCCTCACGCCCAAGGGAGGGGTCACAAGTTCAACTCCCCCGTCTGCTAGGAACACAGGAACCCTAGCCTCCCATTCATGTGTGTATGTGTTGTTAGTGTGTGTGTGTGTGTGACTAGGTAGCAATAAAGCCAAAATTAGTCTGACATATACAGTACCTGTGTATGGTATATTTGAATTCCACAACATTTTTTAACACATGATAAAAGGCAAAGACCTGTGATATACACTACTTTAATTATTTATTAAATACATTTCTGGCCTCGAGTCTCCAAGTCACTCGTCCTGTTTGTGTTTCACATCATCTCCAATCTATTTCAACATGACCAGGGTGTGTACATCATCGCTCTGGTGAAATAGCTGTGTTACAAATGCCCCCTAGTTTCCCTCAGAGGACAGCATGTAAAACATTTCAGGACCTCTGTATATGTGTTCAGTCTCTCCTGAGGTGAAAGAAGTGGTGGAAATACTGTGAGACAGACTCTTTTCAAACTGTTGGATTTGACTCGCCGATGTGCGCTTATGGGTTCAAGGTTGTCATCTGTCACCATCTACGAAATGCCGCCATTTTGACTTTCACATGAGGTGCTAAAAGGAGATTTAGAGTGGGTAAGCCCTCTTTTGGACGCATCCATTTGGGTAATTGTGATATTGTAACTTGAGAGAAACTCAAAGGGGAGTTGCATTACATGAGATACTGTGACATTGGAACAATGAAAGAGGTTAGAAGCTAATCCATGTTGATCAACTGATAATGATTGCCTCCAACTTGTATGACTGCATCTTAGAATAATGGCAAGCCTGTGAAATTCACTGCTGGACAGAGTAGCTCAATGTGTCTCTCATGAAAAATTAGTTGGTTTTGTTTTGTTTTATCAGTGGTCTGGTTCATTTGTTCATCTGTTAGTTGAAGCAAGCTAATATTTGTGGTTTCTGGCTTCATGGTCTGCCTGAGACCCTTTTGATAAACTGCTCAGGTTCTGAACCCACAACCTTTAAGTGAATGTATTTATAAGAAAATCATTATTACGTGTTGCTGTCACATGTGATTGGTAACTTGGTGTGATAAAAAATTTTGTCAATTTAATCATAGTCTAAAAACTTTACTGTTTGACCCACATTCGCCTTATTATAGACATCTAGCATTAGTCAAAGGTTGTTTTTTTTACCCTTGTGTCAGAATATGGATCTGACAGCTTCAACTATCCATTGCACACAACTCCTCCTCCTTTCAAAGGAAGCACCACGCTTACCAGAGGCACCTCTGCAGTGATAGATATCCACAATACTTCACCAACCAGACCTTTGCAAATAGAATACCCTGCTGTGCTAAAGAAAACAATGTGTTTCTGAGGAGTAAAATACTATCCATCACCAAGTCCGTTAGGACTGCGAAAAGGGAGTGAAGGAGGAAAGACAGGAGGCTGGAGAGTGCTGTGGAGGGGTAAAGGGCTACCTGGTTTTCACATCAGAGGAGTTTAGGGGAAGGGGGATTGCGAGGCCTCAAAGGCTCACAAGCCATGAGTCTGGCATTGAAAGGACCTCACCATTCACACTGCTTCTCCTGTTGGTGAAACTCTAGCCTGGTTCAGGCACTGCCACAACAGAGCCAGCTTTAATCAATCATCAGCTGTGGCAGAGGTGACAGGAGGCATTCTAGGAGATTAATTGTAGTCTTTAATTCAAAGCCTGATGTAACCAAGGAATGGCTCTAGCGAGTGTGATTAGTATGTGGCACATGGGGGGTAATAGTTTAAGGGTTAGAGAGCAGATAAGCTAATGGCCTGGAAACTTCTAATAAAATACAATTGCTTATTCAAGGGCTACATCAGTGGGTGATTTTTAAACCACGGCGTGTTTGGAATTAACATCTAGGTGATATCGCTTTAACATCTCACCCTTCTTTATTCATTTGCAATTTATTAGATAAAAAGTTAATATATTAACTTGTTTCTGGATATGTATTCACATTGCAAATGATTGTTCATTTTGGTGCGCAGTGTGTCCAGGCTAAAGGCCAGCATTTGGGCAGAAGCATCTATCTCTAATTCAGCTTAAATTCAGTATTGCCACACTTTGGTAAGCAAAGGGCTAAAGACATAGTAGAATAATTGCCAACTGGTTTGAATATCATGTTTGCAACTATTTTATCATAGCAGGTATGAGGCTGGGCTATTTGTACACTTGGACAAAACTATTGACTGACTTTTTTTTCTTTTTATTAAACTTTCTTTAGCCTACTGTGCAGTCTTCTTCGTTCATTATTACCCACATCTAAAGACCCCTGTATGGATGACAGTACCTAGCCTTGTCTTCCTACGTTTGCCCTTAACGACCTCCCGTCTCATTTCCTGATGGACCGAACCACCCCCAAACCAAAAACATTACACTGAGGTGTTTTTTTACACCGACCTGTGGGGACGGGCAAAGACACCTCAGTCATTACCCATGATAACTAATCTATTAATGTTGAATGATAGCCTCATTAAAAGGTTCAAATATAAGTCTAAGCTTATGTGTTAATGACATGTTAATGCTTCTGTCAATTATAAGCTGGGGGTAATGACACCTGCAATGAGAAGATATCAGTGGTTGAAGTCAAACTTGTAATTCTATCCCTCGAGAGGTTAAGTGGAGCGTTGATCCCTTGGTGGCAAATGGAAGATGAATGTTTCACTATGGTTAAGAGTATTACACTCATCTAATAGTTGGGCAAAGTTAGAAGAAAATGAGAGTGAAGTTTCATGTAGTTGTTGGAATAGTTTCAAGAAAGAGAGCAGATTGGAGGTTTATGGAAATTAGGAATATGTCCTGATTTCATTGTTAAAAGATACAAAAGAGGCACTACTGAATTTGTTAAATTAGTTTTATAATGGTTCCTGTGTCGAGGGGAGCTTTGACAAATCACGAACCAGAGATGCTGGTTTAAAAGTTGTGGGCATTTAGCCTTTAAAAAAGGGCGAAAGACTTTCTTGAGTTGCATTAAGGGAGGTGTGGTCTTAGGGTGCAGTTCTTTTAGAGACTGCATACATTTTGTACTTTTTGTAGATGCATATGCATGCCCTGTGTAAAACAGTTGCCTAATTGACTCAGTTAAAGTAGAATAAAAATAGGGTGGCGACCTCCTTGTGAGCAGGCGAAACTGCTGGTTGCTCGGTGATTGCATTGTGATGAGCGTCTAACACCCTGAGCCTCTGGGCAACCACTTTCAAACCTGCAAACCTGTCTCCAAACAATTGAGGGCCAACTTGGACTGACCTCAGTCATTTTCAGTCAGTTTGGTGAAAGTTTGACATCTAATTTAGACAGGCAGACAGACGGCCAACCTGTTTCAGTCAGTCCAGTCTCATGAAGCAACTTTTCTGTAACAAGTCCCTTTGATTAGATTTATCTTGTTGGCAAGTGGTGTATTTTTGTTAAATTCAACCAAATTCAGTTATATTATATTGAATTTCTGTATTTATTGTTGGTAACAAATTTGCAATTTTCACTAGAATATAACAGTTAATTTTCATACTATCATAAAGGGATTGATGCAGTTGCCAGCTGGACCCCTTTCAGCCTCCAAGTGATTCAGAGAGATTTTGTCTTATTGTAGTTTTATCACCATCCTAAGCACCAACTACTTTGAAGATGCCAGCTGACTGTGAGTGGTCGAAGACCTGATCCCGATCTTTGAGACGACCATTTTAAATGCATCAAATTCACTGCACGTGTTTGCAATAATTTTAGTCACACTGCAGTCTTTAACCACTGTTTCCCTAGTTTGACAAACCAGATAACCTTACACTTTTTCTGTGTTTGTGCAGGTACAAAGCCAGTTCTGCCTAGGTGGCTTTTGAGAACCACTTAACATTTTGGCAGGTTAAAGAACTGAATGTTATGTAGTGGTAGTTTACTTATTGCAAGGAAATTATTCCAAACAGAATCTGGAATATGCATCTTTGAAATCATATTTTGGAGACCACATATTTGGTCTCCAATTTTGTGCCTATTTTTCCAGCACAGTGCTGTGGCTAGCTTTTTGGCAACAACATCAGTCTTCTCTCAGTGGAAATTTATTGGACTCATTCTAGATTAAGCAACAGCAAGGTATCAGTAGAACAAAAAAAGATACACGATTCAGCTACAGGTAAACTAGACATCCTAAGGGCAAAGCAAGTGAGTAAAGAAAAACTTTAGTCCACTGAAGTTTAACTTTCTGGGTGATATGCAAATTTTAATCACAAGTAATTGGATTTGGATTCAGATTTATGTAGGATGTTTAATCCTATCTGTAAAGGTATGACACCATCCTGGGCCTCCCTGATGCAGGCCTGTCTCCATGTCATATGGCGTTCATATCATCAGCCTGTGCCAGCTGTGCGATCAGTGGGATTGATCTGCTGGCAGCAGGAGCATATTCATCAGTCTTCTCTCTTTCCTTCACTCTTTCTCTCTGACAGTCTTGCTCTTCTCTTATCCCTGTATCATTTAAGCCCCACCTCTCTGTCTCTATCCCTCTATCTTTCTCTCTACGTCTCTCATTGCTTTCTTTCTGGCCTGCAGACCATTTCAATGTGAAATCATGGTTAATGCTCCATGACAATCTGACACAACGCACAGTCCAGGCCCTACTCCATCTGGTTTCAATTTAATTTGGTCAGAGAAGTGGGGGTGTGTGGTGGTAGCGAAGGGATGGAGGGGTGAGATGAAGGGATGGAGTGCTGGGTACTGGTTGGAAGGGGGGGAGATGAAAGCTTGGCATGTTATTCTCCGCCGAATCGTCTCACCATCCTTCATTCTTCCCAAATTGCCCTCTCCCCTCCTCACATATAGTATTAACTCCCTCCCAAAAAGTTTAAAATGATAGCTGTTCGATCAAAGGTCTCCAAAAATATGTTAAAGATCTGTAAGGGGAAAGGGCCATGAGGTGGCTCATTAAAACCATTAGAAGAAGAGTGTATGTGTGTGTGTGTGAGATGGGGGTGTAGGGGTGGGTGGTGATGGATCAAACAGTGTTGAATGGACACAGAAGGGCTTTAGCCTTGGTGCAAAGAGTTAATGGGGACATCTTCTTGCAGTTTGGAAGATGGAAGAAATGAGACCATTACTAAACAGCGGACCTGTTAAGAGCAATTTTCCTAATTATAGGGAAGGATCCATGTGTCAGTTGCGACGGCAGACATGTCAACCCATCAGGTTGTGGAGACGGAAAGTGTTAACTCTTTAATGTGACTAACTAACAGCCTTTGCTTAGGCCAAGGCTTAATGACTTAATGGAAGTAATGATCTAAGGAAAGCCATATGCGTTAATGCTGAAGGGGCCACAGTAGTGGTGCCAGAGTTCAGTAGAACAGTGGATGATGGGTTCATTGTCTTTACAGAGCATGGCTGTGAAATCTAAATATTTTACCTTACTATAATTTGCTTAAACAGCTTATAGATCCCATGAAATCCTTCAACATAATTCCTGTTCAAGCAGGTTGTTGGCCTGCAACATTAACAATGAAGGATAATAAAGTTTATACCAGTGTCTCAGTTGCACTATAAGGCAGTTTGACTTCACAGGCAGAAAAGCAGAATTGGACCAAAATTGTAACAACTTTCACAGCTGGGGGTTTAAATTTGTACCTACAGAGGTAATGTTGCATAACCTTATGGTTTTCACAGATTTGTTCTGATACTGAATTATTTTACATTTACAATGTGTGTACAATTTGGAGGTTCCATCTGAAGTTATGCTCAATAGTTAGTTTAGGTGATGGGAAACTATTTATTTATGTTTTGATACAAAGGTGTGCTGTTGATTCATTTGTCATTTGGCAAACTCTTATTAATAATTCTCCAAAATAAATTGAATAAATATAAAGTACCTTTCTTTTGCACTTTCATTAATTCAAAGCAGCAGCAGTCGCCAGTATGGTCTAAGCTTAATATCAGAAACACTGCTAACCCCTATTTAATGAAATCTTGCAGTTAAAAACAGTGACAATATCATACAACATTATATAACTTTGCCACAGAGTAGTACATGTGATGATGTTGCATGTAGGCAAACTTCACACTAGACTTGATTTCTTTTTTCAAGATTTTTTGGCTTTTGACTTTCAAGTTAGTTTAAAAAAAATCTCTGTTTACATTTTCTTAACTATGATTGTGTAACTGAAACAAGGCTGTTTCAGTATTTAAAAATCTGAAAGTCTTTTGGTCTGTATCCTGTCATCATGTTTGAGTGAACTTCAAACTCCTTTCTTTCTTTTCATTTTCTAATTTGAGTATTGCATGTGCTGAAATATGCCCTGTCCTTCAGTTCTTCATGTATACAGTCCATGAAAGGAAGCTGTTGCTCATTGGATTTGTTGGCCAAGGCACAAACTCCCTAAACCTGCTACAGAGCAATGGCTGCTTCTGAAAGGCAAGCATGCAGCTGTGGCAACAGCACCTTGTTTCCTTATAGAGGTCAAGAATGCATGCATGTCTCTCCTTATCCCAGTGGAAAGAGATGGAATAGACCTCAGAGATCGAGGGTAACAGAGAAAGAAAGGGCAGGATTCCCACCTCATCCATCACTCTTCATGCAGGGTCTGCCTCTTCACCTCAGCCCAGATTTACACACCACCTCTCATATATTGCTTTCTTTATGGACTGCTTTTCACAATAGTGAAGGGATCAGAGAACGCACCAGAAGAAATTAGTTCACGTCATCTCTCGTTTATGATGTGTTTAACTAGTAAGAGCTACTGAAAGGAGTCTAATTTGTGCAGCTCTATATTTCTGCCCTGCCCATTTCTTCCACTTCAAGTCAAATACTCTCTGTCATTTTAATCTTAGGTTATCAGGTCAATAAAACACGGTGACCTCGGCTAATCATAAAGGAGTCGATGCAGGAGAGTAAGGATTGATTAAGTTTATAACTCGATTTGAACTGCATAGAGTCTCGACGATAAAAATTGGAATGAACACAAATCTAAAGCAAGGACTTAATCCAAAGAAAATCAAAATGTAAAGTAGACATTTTTAATAGCATCTGTTTTCATCATGAGAATGTGGTCTTTTGACTGGATGACTATTGATGTCTTTGATCCACAGCCTTGCATTTTCATGAGTTGTATGGTTGAAAGCACAAGTTGAAACTGGTGTTCAGCATCCTGTTAGGGCACATGACATTACCTCATCTTCTCCCCAGTTCTTATCAGATCCTTTTGGTATTGCTCTCCACTACAGTTAAATTAAACAAAGTTATCAGCTAGCTGATGTTCAGATAGAGTCCACCAAATTGAAGCCATACCTTGGCAGTGGATCCCCACTGTTAAAAGTAGTATTGTGTTCCCTTTAAATTCAGAATTTCCAAGTTATCAGTAGTAATTTTCAACTGGAAAGCCGCTACAGGTCAGACATTCACCTCAGAAAGTTAGAGCACCACCATGAACCCTGACTTTACAATCCAAGATTGCGGCAGTGCATGCAAATAGTAGCAAAACTGTAACACTTGTAATCTGCGCAGCCACTGTTGTGTATTTGTGCAGTCTAAATAACCATACAGAGAACAAGCAGCAGTGTTGTTTTTAAGCATATGAAAGCAAGGATTGTGCTGTATTGCTGGTGACACATGAATAGCTCTGCCTTGCTAAGAAGCAAAACAAATCCTGTTTTTCCTTGTTTTTCCGACTTTAGCACTGGAATGCGCTCAACTTGGAGGTGACATCACTCCCTGCTCTGACATCCAGCTTCTGAAGTAAGCTGCTTACAGATACTTGTGAAAAAATACACTGGTTAACATTAAAGTAGTGTTTCAACTTCACTAAAGTCAAAGTGAAATGTATAAGCTCTAAAATGCTCTCAACATATTAAAAATAAAGTAGCTCTTTGGAGGACGTTTCTATTAACCATTTTTGTGCAAAGCTAACTGGACTTCATGTTATATTAATATGATTTAATACCAGGGTCCTGTTCTCTCTTTCTTACTTCTTCCTTCATCTCTGAGGATAAACTTGGTGCACTTTAACTTTCTTTTCTCTCACTAAGAACTGTATCTTCATCTTGCAGACACATTTTGTGTGTTTTCTGAAATTTGCTCACTTATTGTTTTGTCTCTTTCTTAACTACATAAGTCATCACCAATGATGAATGCACCAGTGGGTTGGCTTTTATATGTTATCATCATCCCAATTTAGGTTCAATTGGGATTGATATTGGCAAGGCACACACAGTAACAAAAATAATAAACGATTTCCCTCAATTGCGTTAAACAAGCCTGTTGAAAATGTAAAAAGCAAAAGGTAGAGATATTTGAGGTAAAATGTAGGGACTAAAAGTGAAATATTCTCAGAAAAATAAATACTCAAGTAAAAGACAGATGCATAAATATTCAACTTAAGTACAATAACAAAGTATTTGTACTTAATTAGAACTTTTTTACTTTTCATCTCTCCTTTTTAATCATTATGAAGCCCCAAAGAGCCTGCCAGCCACTTACTCTATTCTGTGTTCAAAGATTCACTTTGTTTGATAAGCAACAGTACATTCAGATCAGTAATCACATTTACTCAATAAATAGACTATTTTAGTCTCTTTACAATCATCCACTTTACTTTCTTCCTCACTTCTTCTCTTTTCCAAAACAAAAAAATAAAAATAAAATAAGCTTTTTTTCGTTGTTTTTAACAAATTATTTGCAAAAATGCAGGACACTGAAGCTAAATCCAGCTGACCTTATTATAGCACATTTGATGGTGCACCATGGTGGCCTTGTACCCATATACCCACACTGATGCTGCCCATCATCCAACCTGGCAGATGGCTGGTAGCTTGAACAGCTTTCTGGTGTTTAATTATGATCGTAATCAAGGGAAATAAAGATCAATTAAAGCACAAGTGAAACTAATGAAACGCGAGCGCCATGAGCGGGCGGACAGTTGTCCAAAATGTTTCTCATAATAAATGCCAACTGAGTCCTAAGAAAGGATTAGTGTGAAGTGCTGCCTCAAACATAAAACACTGGTGATGATGGCCTATGTAGAGGAGTCCTGTTTGATATAAATGCCATTGTGTTCATATTATAGTCATAATCTCAAACATTTGCCCATAAGTAATGTCCATTTTAGTCCTCTCCAAAGCTGATATAATCCAGCATTACTTTCATAAATGACTTTAGAGCTCAAGCAGTTACTTGTAGAATGAGACAGAACTGTGAAGGATGAACAGTAATGGTACTGGAGAGAAAAAAATTACTGTCTTGTGTTTAAAAAGTGCAAAAAAAATGCCGATGAGTTTTAAGATTCTCATTTGCCCTGACTTTGAAGGAAGTTAGCACATATTTTGCAATTTCAGTTCATTTACTTTTCAAAGATAGAAATAGCCAGAACAGCATGGGGCTTCTGGCAACGGTTCAACTGCTTTTCACCAAGCTGTGCGTCATACTACGAGGCTGCACAGTCCATCTGAGCAAGATGGAGAGGGAGGAAAAGAAAGGACAGGAGTGGGGGATGAGACGAGAGGGAGAGGTAGAGGAAAGGGGGAGGCCTAAGTCGGCAGATGCCACCACTGTGGTCGTGGCATTGTGTGATATTAATAGTCCAGAGCCACATTGTGCCAACTTTATTGGAAATGTGAGGGATGCCTTGCTGTGCCACCATCACACGCTAGCATCAAAATGAAATGAGAGGGGTGTGAAAAATCTCCCAGAAACAGTGGAGATTTCAGGGAGAGTAAATGCTGCAAGGTACTGCAATAATTTAAAGCCATTTTAAAAACCAATACGAAAAAAAAGTACTTGATGTATTATTTAAGTGTGTCTCCCCTGTCAAACTGACTTTCCTTTGTTGTCAGATGTTGTCTGGAATTTATATTTTGCAACTCCATTTTAAAAGAATAGTTATCTTAGGTCTGCCAAGAAAATGTTATGCTGAAAGTAGGTTGAAATAGTTGGCTCCATGTTTAAACAGCCGACAGTACATTTTCTGATATATTGATATGCTCTTTTTTTTTTTTTCAGGATTGTTGTGTTTTATACTACTGATTGTTGAATAAAGCGTCAGTGTAAGGAATATGACAGGAGCCAAAATATCATGTATATAAATTATATTGCCAGGAGGCAAAAGACATGCCTATTCATAATTCTTCAGCTGGAGCAGAACCCCTTGCAATGATGAATGACTTAACAATATTATCCTAAACAAAAGCGGGGTAATTAGTGACATTTCCTTTAAAGCTCAGTGTAGCTCTACAGTTTTTCA
This sequence comes from Rhamphochromis longiceps, assembly GCF_057381845.1. Taxonomy (NCBI): domain Eukaryota; kingdom Metazoa; phylum Chordata; class Actinopteri; order Cichliformes; family Cichlidae; genus Rhamphochromis; species Rhamphochromis longiceps. Next base: position 8,874,647 of record NC_140569.1, on the reverse strand, counting down.
AGAGCACAGTGCTGCAGTTCAGAACAGTAATGGCATAATTTATCTTTTCAGAGACGGCAGACATGTTGCAGCTGATTAAATCATGCTGGAGTGAAACCAAGTCTTCTGTGATACAAGATCAGAGGAGGTATGTATAATTGTTATAGCCATTAAGCTCTAAGGCTGTATGGGCTGAGCATACAAAATGCGCTCACATATGGCAGACACTGTAGGTTTTGTACCATGACCAAAGCCATATGCTGCCACCCCAGCTAACCTACCTCAAAGTACCTTTTGTCTCCTAGTCATAACAAAGAGCTAACAAAGGTTAGCTTAAACAATAACACAATAATAATAATAAGAAAAACTAATTATATCTAGTCATAAAATATGCCAAGAAACTAGTTTGCAGGTGATATTTTTGTCACTTAGCAAGCAGATTCATCAGGGCAAGCATTTGTTTTTGGATTTTAACTTTCCCAAGAGAATTTATGTGATTAATAGCATGCATGACTATTATGTTATGAGAAAACTTGTGTAGAAAAGTTACACTTTGGCTTGAAGATAAAGAGAGAGGCAACTGTTTGAAATGTATTGGTTTTGTCCTCATGAGAGCACAAATGCACACACTAAACTTTATGACTCTTTGGCTATTTAAATAGTTCTGTGTGTACGTGTGGAAATGTATGTCATTTGAGAACCTTGAAGCTTCATTTGCAATCACGCCAATAAATATTTAACCCCGCTGTCTAAGGATTCAGCAAATTGTGAAAAAGTATCAGCAATCGTGTTACCTTTTGAACATTCATTAACCTCTTATATATTTCAAAAACTTAACCTGGTTCAGTTAGGAATAAAGAAGTCCAGTTCCAGCTTTTGGGTAAATAGAGACGTAGTTAGCCATGGAGTCCAGCTCAGCTGCATTTGCCAGCTGATGCCCTACTATGCATTTCATATAGTAATAATTATTTAAGCTGCTTTAAGTTGCTTACAGCTCCTGAAAGCCACTTTGAGACTCCCTTTTATCCATCTTTTCTGGTGTCTAACTTTATCAGTCGCTGAACTGATGTGTTCCTGCTGTTGTTCCCACTTTATTCATTCTGTGTATGCCTGTAGAAGAACAGGGAGTTCCCAGAACAGAGCCGTAGCATCGAATATAAATTACTGCACACGGAGATAACAATTTTCTTTGGACTAGATTAGTCGCCACTAAAGTCATATTCATTAAAGATCAGTTACTAGAAGCTAAGTCTCCCAAACAAGCTTAATCCTGCAATGAAAACTTTTTGGTTTGTTTGTTTTTTTTCAGTGAAGATAAAGTCCTTTAGTTTTGTTCTGACAAAATCAGTTTACATGAACGACAGTCCTCTGATGTCTCTCACAGGACCCCCTTACAGCTGTGCAGTATAAGACATCAGCCCTACAACCATTATCCCTGAATACTATCCCTGAGTAATTCAGCCATGCATTACTGCCCCTTGCACTCTGTTTGGAAAACGCAGTAATGAGAAAAGCTATATAATGCCTCGGTGATCTTTGGTGCTGAAAAAAAGGATCTATTCTTAAGTAAGAGACACCATAGACGATAGCTTACTGGGTGTGTTTTCCCACACATTTGATGTTAATAGCCGAGAGCCCTAAAGCCAAAAAAAATGGGGTAAAAAAACCTTCAAAAGAATTACTTACATATTTTTAGCCAATTAGATATTTCTAATGTTACTTTTGACGTACAATTCTCAGCCGAGCGTCCTCTGTCAGAACAAAGGAAGGGAATGCATCGGAGTCTCTTCCCTCTTGATCATGCAGCGATTTTCAAGGTGTAAACACGAAGCTGCTCTGGGAGAACATTTCTAGACGGGGGAAACGTTGGCAGGAGTTCAGAGGAGGCTTTGTAAAGTAAACCAGATTTGTTCAGGGGTCTGTGATCAGTTTATTTTCCCAGTCCCCCAGCCTTTATGCTAGGCCTTCTTGTAATTGTCCTCATGTTTCAGCTAATTTCACATTTCCAGAGAGAATAAGGGAGGGATAATGGGAAAGAGGAAAGAAATCTGGCAGCTTGAAGGAGTAACACCCTTAGATTTTTTTGTTGATGTCACTTGAAATGGATTTGGGAGTGTTTAGAGTCCATTGCACCACAAAACCTCTGGAGCTTTAAATACTTTCTAGCATTTCTTTCTGTTATTGTGGAAATTACTCTCATATCTACATCCAGAAATGTAAAACAGTCATCATTTTTAAGGAAATTTTCTCAGATATGAAATGCTTCTCATTGCTAGCCCATACAGCTCCTCTGAAAAAAAAAACAAAACAACCAACAACAACCACCAAGCAGCAAAGTTATCAACACCTTCTCTCAGAAATGTGTCTGCCTGCACTCTGAAACCATTTCAAAAAAGTCACAAAACTTTTCAAGGTCTTCTGTCTAAGGTTTCCTTTGTAGTTCTCTGGACAGATTAGAGTACATAATGTGAAATTCAATGAGGCATGCATACACATCCCATGCACATACAGGCCAGCCTAAAACAGCCACTTAGTCCACAAAGATGATGTCACCCCTGTTTATGCTTAACTCTTCCTGAGTGTAGATGACGTGTAGTCTTTCATGTTTAAAAATCATTGCTATCTGTTTGTTTTTTACTTTTATTTATTAGGCTTCTAATAACTTTACAGTATAGTCATTATAAAAATGTATATGTATTATTTTGCTGCCTGCCAGAAAACATATATGCCCACAGCACAAACATAAGAAAAAGTCAGGATCAAGGTGTAGATAGGATGTTCTTATCCAGGTAGAAATAAAGTATTTTTATTTTTAATAAATGGAAATCCATATTGTTAAGGCATGGTTATAATGCTGAAACACATGGTTAAGGTTTGGGAAGAGTTTTAATTACAGTTTATGGAAACCCAAATGTTAACTGCCTGTTTGTGACTGAATGGTAACTCATTTTTCAGGAGAAAATTGTGAGGTTGGGTAATTGTCAAATGTGTTTGTAATTTGTAGGACACTGGGCTGTTTCACGAGGGCTGGTACTGAATAATATGACGGGGGGTTATCTTGAAACAGTGATCCTCATCTTGATCCTGACAGTTCTAACAGTGGGTGTTTTTTTATAAACATCACAAACTGCTGGTGAGTGTTGCCCTTGAGATGCTTATAAACAGAAACCTTTGTCTTCTTTGAGATACGGTACTGTACAAAATTCTTGAGCTATCTCATGTCTTTATATTTTTCTAAGAAAATGACAAGTAGGTGCAGTAATTTATCAAAATGTGCATGCATAAATAGAAGTGCAGGGTATAAGTCAAAAACTGAATTTGTACTTTTTTAACAAGCTGGTATTGCACAGTGGATCAAAATATGACGGCCCTTTTCTGTGTTCATAAGTCTGTTAATTTTCAAAAGATCTCCAACACCACTGGCTAACATGCAGCACCGTGACAGAGCCCCCACTGTGTGTTACAGATGGCTGTAGACACTAGCTTTTGTACCTTTCTCCTTTCCTGCTCTGCATGTATTGATGACCATTCAAACTAACTAACTGACTTTCAGTCAGTTTTGTCTGTTTCTCTTCCTAGCCAGTCAGTTTTGGCACTATAACCTATAAACACAGAGTTAATGAAACAGAAGCTGGTCTGTGGCCTAAAACAAAATGCAAAGCTCCTAGACAGAACACCAACCGTAGTCCTGAGAATTGAATCTTGTGTGTATTTTGTGACAGCAGTGGCTCAAAGAAAGCAGTCTTTAAATTATTTTATTGTTAAATCATCATCTAATAAACTGGCAAATTGATACAGTTAGTTGATCAGGGCTATAAATCAACAACCTTGTCAGTCCCATAAAAACTATATTGTGCTGCAGGGTTTTTCAATGCTAGCATTTCACCCATGTGTAATAAAGATATTTCACAGACTTTTCCATATATAGGTTTACCAAATAGGAATCATATTTAGGTCCTACTAAGGTAATGTCTACATTACCTGCTTAATTTAATTAGAAGCATTTAATTGACTATATTTTTCACAAATCAAAGCACTTCCTTTAGGGCTTGGATCAATATGAATAAATGCCATATAAATGCCAACGCTCGTCCATATCAGTTAAATCGTCGACGGTGGTGATCTCAGCTCATACACCATGGTTGTAGGGGAAGGAGGCAGGAGGGAGAATGCCTTGAAACAGAGGGGAGCTTCTCTGAACCATTACCCATCAGCCCCTCCTCTCTCACAGGGCAAATCCCACGGGGAGAGAGGGTGTCCACGGAGGATACGTTGTCTTGTGTGAGTTAATAGGGGATTAGAATCAGAATCAGAATCAGAATACTTTATTGATCCCTGGGGGAAATTATTTTTTGTTACAGTGCTCCATTTTAAACCAACATTAAGACAAGACAGACAATACGCTAACTAAGAATAGTACAATATATACATATATATACATACATACATACATACATAAGTCACTTATAAATAAATATTTGGAAAAGAAACATGTGTAGTTGTAGCAGCAAACAGTGTGTTAAGTGGATGCGTTGTACAGGGAGATGGCCACAGGCAGGAATGATTTCCTGTGTCGTTCAGTGGTGCTTTTCGGTAATCTCACATGTTAACACATGTTAACATCTATCTCACAGTACACTTGGCCAAAGGGGTTCTGCTATAGGGGTTAGCATATGAATAAGGAATAAGGGGTTGATTGAATAGCGGCTAGGGTGAGTGAGAGCTGCCACTCGAGGTGGAGCGATGGGGTAGATTGACTAGGATGAGACACAAAGACCTAAATCACTTTTAGAGATGGAAGAGGAAATATCACACTCCACTGAAGGATTTGTCTCTGCCGCCATTACAGGATTTGAAGTGGGGAAAGTGGATTTATAAATTATTCATTAAAAGGTGAATTTTAAACTAGACCATTTGGTATTTTGGTCCATGTTCATTGTCAGGATGTTCTCTTTAACTTCTTGGTTTGAATTAAAACGACAAAAAAGGTCATTTTTGACTGGGAGACCGTTTTTGTTTCCAGTTTGCTTCTCATCAGTTCAGGTCAGAAGTGCTCCTATATTTCTAAAAATGATTTGTAGTGGTTTGTAATAGAAGGTGCTTGTAAATCATGTCAACAAGAATATTATTGTGGGATTTAAATTGGAGGACTTGGTGGTGAAAATATTACACTAAACCTTGTCAAAACAGTCCACGGGTTTAACATGTGCTCTCTAAAGCATTGGAATAGTTGTAGTTCTCACAGAGTAGTTTAGATGGAAGAGTTTGTTTTCCCCAAATTGTATTCATCTTAGTGTTGTCCTGAGACCTAGTGATGAAATTGACATGCAGCACAGACATCAGCAGAGCTCTCTGGGGGAGCAAGGTGTTTATTTCCTGAAGGTCAGGCCTTTTGTGTGGAGAAACTTCTTGCCAGATGAGATAGGGAGTAAATTGCAGATCTATCATTCACTCCCTCCCTCCTTCTCTCCCTCCTCTTCCTTGTATTCTCTACCTTCCACCCAGTTTCTCATTCTTGGCATTCTCTTCTCATTTTGCTTTCTAATGTGCTCTCTCTCTACTTTTCCTCATATTTTCATCTTCATCCTTGGCCATCTATCACCAAAGATTATTTGGAATCACCTTCTCCATACTCTTTGTACTTGATTCTTCTCTTTTCTTTGCCTCTCACACATTCTGTCTCTGCTTCTGTGAAATCAGTGGAGGAACCCTTGGCACGATCTGTGATTTATAGCTCACTCTGAGCACACCCTTATCAGGTGCAGGCAAGGCTCGCTGTGCTGCCGCCTGCATCTGAATGACAGCGGAGAACCAGTCGCATTATGCTTTGCAGCCTCGCCTCCTGCATTCTGGACACTGCAGATTACATCTAGCTCCTTGATTTATGGACGCCATTTTGGCTCCTGAGAGGGACATGAAGGGGAGTTTAGAGGTTGGGGGGTATAGGATGGTGGATGTGGTTTCCAAGGCCAGCGTCTTGGCCAAAGATAATTTTGAAGGGAACCTCCTGGAGGTGTATTTCATATGCATATGTGTGGATAAAAAAACACGATGTGTGTTTGTGCATTGTATTCATGTGCATGAATCTGTAGGAAGGTGTGATTTATCATTTTGTCAGGAGGTTTTCTGCTCAGGTATTGACAGTGCCTATTGTTAGAAGCAGAATGGAGGCACACTGACATTAAAAGTTCAGCATAATATCAAATAAATATACCTTTTATTGACCGTTGATGGTATAAAAGGTTTTTGCAGATACTAAATCCTTTTTTTTTTCATCTTTCTGTGTAATTGAATCATTGCCATGTGCATCTCTGGAGATAAGATGTTATTTGAGAGAATTATTTAAATAAAAAAAAGTGTTAGCTAATGTAATTAACAAGGAATTATCACAGCTGCAGTTCTTTGTAGGAAAGAAGTAATTATGTAATCTAACACATTAAATGAGGAAAATGAGCATCACATCTAAGACTTAAACACAGCAGGCATTTTGCATTGACTCTACTTAGTGATCTGTTTTCTTTTCCTTTTTTTGGTTACTGTTGTATGTTAAGAAAATTCAGTGAAATGACACTTTAGAGCAGAAGCTTCAGTGATTAAAAAAACAACCCACAAAATAAAACCAACCTCTCTGTCCATCTGAGGCTGCTTCATCCCATCATTTCTTTATTTATGTCCTATATGAAATGACACATTAAAGTTAAGTGAAATAATTACTTGGGTCATAAAAATGATAGTTTTGGTTTAGTTGTCCAGACAGTTAGATTTCAGAACTGGTTATGTCTCTTTTCCTCTTATTGTGGCAAAGCACCACTTTATTGTTTGCTTTGAAAAACATTGTGCAGATGACCAAATTCCTCAGCCTATGACTAAGTTTAGAATTCAGAAAATGAGACTCGCCAAGCAATTCCACTCAAATAACTTACTTGTCTTTGCTACCGCCATTATCTTTATAATATACACAAATAAATATAATTCAATTATGTGAAAGATTACATTAGAAGATGCCAAATATAAAAGATAAAACATTTGTGAATTGTAGGCGATGGTAATGCGTAGAACTAATAAAGGCTTAATGTATACACCAGGCTGTGACCTTTCTAGTCTTCCCGCTCTCTCGCTTGGGGCTGCTTCCATTCTGCAACAGCTGTGAATAAATGTAAATATACATGTAAATGTCATTCTCTTGCAGTGAAGTTCCCCTTTCCTGTGTTCCCTGACCAGACCTGTAAAATGGCCGCCAATGCAGTCTCCAGTGGCACGCAGCTTACTGATAAATGTCTCTCTGAATACATTTCTACAGCAATGAAAACCGAAGGCTTTTAGAGGAGGATGTCTTGGTACAACCAAAATAGAAGGAAGGTCTAGAAACCCATAGGAATGTTGCCTCGTGTTCCAAAGGCAGAAAAAAAGCTCTGGCTTAAAGTGGGTTTCATAAGGACTTGTTGTTATGGTTCTTGCAATTGCCAAGCGGCGAGAGCAAAGTGGAGATAATGTCCTTGTAGCTCATCAGACTGTAGAAAAGCAATGTGGGCAGCAATCTTAGTGGACAGATGGCTAAGATGACTAAAAGTCACGCCGCAAAGCACAGATCCACGTCCTTGTGTTTTTATGAACATATTGCCTCATGTAAATAGAGATGTAGATAATAATATATATATATGTATATGTACAAACGGATACCTGGCCAATAGGACAATAGAAATTACAAAGTATAACAAATAATAATATATCAAGTAAAGAAAATGACAGAGTTTCTGCTCTAAAGTGTCATTTATAAGATCATATTGTGTTGACACTCTACAGTCTGTTTATATCTCTCTCCGTGTATGAAAGAAACATACAAAAACTAAAAAAAAGGTCGTGGAAAACAGCCCACTAAGTGTATTGTATCATGTTCACAATCATTCAAATTCACGAGTGTCAAATGTGAAGTATCAGACCTGAAAATAATGATTGTTTTAAACTTTTGATTAAATGTGCTGTGGAAATGTCAGTGTGTGCCAAAACCTCAAACCCCTGGTAGCTAACCATAGTTAATTCTTTTTTTCATATACATGAAAAAAAAAATTACTAGGCCTGCATTTACCACTGATACTTGCCCCATGTGGCATATTCTGTACTTTGCTTCCAAATACACATAGCCACACACATCTTGATAATACGTAGACACAAGACACCTTGAAATAGATAGACAGCATGAGACCAGTCACAAACTATACTACTCACCTATCTCTCTCTCTCTTACACATTCACATGCACAAACACACACAAAGTGGTACCAGGCAAGACTTGGAAGGGGTCCTGGACACTGTCATGGGTCCACACGTCAAATGAGCCAGGGAGCTGAACAACAACAATAACAACAGGAGTTAGAGCATATGGGGCTTGGTACCAGCTGAGAAAGGCCACAGAGGTCTGCTGTGTGTGTGTATATATATGTGGGTGTGTGTAAGAGAGAGGAACAAAGAGTGAATTAGCGATAATAACTGAATTCAAGTGCCTAGAAAGTAGTATAAAGTATATTTGGGAGAGTGGGGGCAAATAAGACAAGACTACTTGTTTTTTCTAAGGTGTTCGCCGAGGAGGCAATATAAGTAATATAAACGTGTGTATTTGTGTCAGTATAAAAGCAGCTAAGAATAGGAAATGTTTGGGTTCCCTGAATCATTTGCTAACATTTTCACACAATTCATTTTATGTGAAAAGGTTAGTTAAATAATCAATTGGTGGACTGACAAGTAGCATTTTTATAAACTGACTTGATCAAAGATGTCAATTGGCACATTATCATGGTGGAGGGTTACATGGCTTACATAGCTCCTGAGTGATCCCAGGAGCTATGTCATTTGGGGTAATGAGCCCCTGGTGGAGTCCTAAAAAATACTGGCTTAAGGGGCCAGAGCGAGTGCAATTCAAAGCACTCTGAAGAAAACATCTAGACAGCCACCAGCCTCACCTGAAACAGTATTCCCAGGGCCCCGCCCTGAAGCAAGGCTTGCAGGAGAGCCTTGCTGGGAAATGCCTGTGGCCAGGCGCTACTTCATGGGCAGCAAACAAGCCACATGGGTCAACCCATCACCTGCAGATTCAGAGCTTTGTGGATTACGTCTCAGAGGCTTTGGCGGTCCGGTCCCAGGGTGCCTGAACTGGCCCTAGGAGAACATGAATCCTCAGTTGTGAGGAAACCTACTTTAAATCTTAGAGATTTAAAGGAGGTATAGTCAAGCTTCCCTGAATGTACAGGATGGGTCTCAAACAAATCTGTTGTGTAGGGGCTGGACTTTAATCCACGCTGAAGTTGTCCGCATCAGAGGTTGTAAGCTGTGGGTGGATATACTCCTGGAGAGGAGGTCTATAGAGGAGGAGAGGAGAAGGTTGTGTCTTTAGAGTGGAGAACAGCCTCTGCCATTATCATACCTAAGTTCCCAGCCTTCCACAGGACTGGTGCTGGAAGGTCCCCCATCTGATGACTGCATTTTCCTACTAGGGATTTCAACATATAATGTTCTTGGACTTGCGATCTACTTACACTTTGTTTAAACACCACGTTCCAGCATAAGGATGTAAAAAAAAAAAAAAAAGACTCAATTGAGCCCAGATACACCTTGGGGCATAGTTCCAATGCTGAGCACGCACAGCTTCAGGCCTAAGTTTATTGCACCTATCTGGGAACCCCTGAACCAGATGGTGGACACCAGAAGTAAAAAGAGCCATCAAGCTGAAATCTAATGTGGTTAAGTTCAGAGACTTTGGAAACGGTCCCAGTAACTGCTTTGGCAGTAGCTGAAGCAACAGTTTGTGTTTGCAGGAGTTTGCAAGGGTAACAGGAGGACAACTTGCCCATCAGCAGAACGAAGGTTACTGGGTTAATCAATACAGTCGTTGATGGCTGTGCCCTAGGATTGGATGAGTTTCACTCCAAGTTCTGCAAGCCGGTCTTGTTGACAGAACACGCTGGATAGAACTGACATTCACTGGCATCGGTGTCTCTTGAGCTAGTTTGAAGATCTAATGCATTTTTATCATGTACATCTTCAAATTGAAGCTTTAATTTTTCAAAATGGTGGATCATATAATTTAATAGTTAATCAGAATACCCAATCAAGAAATCAACCTCTAAAAATAAGTTCTTGATCTCAAATAGTAGCTTGGTGATTTTTGCAATGAAAGTGCAGATCTCGATTCATTATTTAGACCAGAATGCATATTTTTAATGAAACAATTTCTGTGATTTTTTTTTTTTTTTTTTTACTTTCTCCCTTGAAGAACTTTGAAATAATGTGTATTAGTCTATGTATATATCATTTTAAACATGCAGTACAGTTACCAATGGCATATACCACCACAGAATGACCAAATGAGAGCAATGGGTATATTCTGAGTGTTTTAATATAAGTCTCATAAGAAGGAACTGACTTTCATCAGTCATAAAGATTTTGTTCCATGACATTCTGCCTACAAGCAGAAATACATTTCAGCTACAAGCCATCAGATATTTGTTAGACTGGAGAGTAGAAATCAAAACTGGACTTCAAGTACATAGCCTGAGCAATAAAGTAAAAGTCAGAGAAATTGTGAACTGCAGAGGGCAAACACTTTAAGGCAGCAGATTAAGGAGCTGCAGAGCAGGGATTACCCACCATGAATAAAATAGCACCTGCTGGGCTGGTGTTTATCTGCCTCCTTGCTCTGTATACACACTCTACCACACAGCACTCACAATAAATACATGTCTATGGCAAAGTCAGGCAGACTGAAGCAGCGTACATGTACACAAAGAATTACACCGAGAGTGGAAACACGTATTCAGATAGACTAAGTTCAGGTGGACATTGAGTACTTTGTTCTGTAATTTTGTGCTGTAATTATGATTGCATGCACACTGTTCTCCTTTCTTGTAATTTGAATCTTTTGGATGGTTTCCAAACGATTTGTGAGATTCTCTTTATGTTTTCTATAAAACGTGATATCATTGCAGGTGGATCCGTTGTCACTAAGTGAAAGGTTTTCTATTTCTTTCATTCTGTCATCATGTCATTAATGCACATTTATAAAAATATTGCTTTAATTAATATATTTTCAACACTACACCTGCAGAAAGTAGTAGTGCTTAAAGTGGGCATACATTCACCCAGAGTTAAGTAGGGTTAACCAAACATGAGCCAAAACACTAGTATACTGTACACACTTGGCCTGTGATTTCATCTGAAAGGCCCACTTGTAATGCTATCACTCTCAAAGTCAATTTTTGCACTTTTGCTCTTATAATCCCAATTACAGAGCTCATTCAAAGTGATGGATAATGCTTCTCGTAGTGCCTAGCGAAAACAATTTGGCCGCTGTACTTGGGGAAACCTAAGAGGCGAGTCACGCCACACACATCATTTTTCAGCTTACATTTACAGGGCTCGTAAGAGCACGGGTTGTAAAGTGACTTATACACACACACACACACACACACACACACACACGTAGGAAAATATTTAGTATACACATCCAGAAATGCATACACTATTATATATTGTACATATATTTATTAGTTTCAGGTTGGCCATTCTTGTATTTTGCTCGTTTGTGTTGTTGTATTTGCACATCTCTGTTGCTTGTGGGGCTCGCACACAAGAATTTCACTCACATGTGCTGTGCCAGTGTGCCTGCACATGTGATGTGACAATAAAAGTGATTTGATTTGATTTGATTTGATTTGACTTCTCAGTGAGTTGATTTTGGCCAAAATGGGCACTATGGTCAACACATACACACATACACAAGCAGAGAGTGAAAAGAAAAAAGTGGAGAGAGAAGGGAAATAAATAAAATATGAAGAGAGAATACAAGACACTCAGAACATTTAGGGGTGAAGAAAAAGGCAAGATCATGAAACGTTGAGTAAGGATACAGACAATAAGAAAGGAAAACCAAACAACAGACCAATGAGAGAAAGTAAAGGTTGATGTACCACAATTGCAGGCTCCAGGCATCATAGCTTAGATTGAACCTTTCAGCAAGAGGCTGGTGTGGTATAAGGTAAAAAATGGGCTAGTTACACCAGGTTCCTGATGACATGAGTCCTGGGAGTGTGTGAAGTAATTCCTGCAGCTATGGTTAGCTACCAGGGGTTTGAGGTTTGGCACACATTGACGTTTCCACAGCACAAGCATGTTTTCATGTGATATACTTCTGCTCACTATGTGAGTTTGTCCGACATCTAAAGTTTCCCATCTAATTGTCAAATTAATATTTTCTAACTTTTCAAATCGTTCAGTTAACAAAATTCTGTCAGCTGAGTTGGAATAAATACATTTAATTAAATTAGACTGCACCCAGAGGAAAGAGATGATTATAAAAAACAAAATTAAATCAAATTAGACAGAAACACATCAACAAGAAAAGTGGGAAAAAAATGTCTAAATGTTGCTTATTACTGAAAAGAATGTTACTGGTCATTTAGGTAGTGGACACATTTGCACTGAGACAGAGGAAAAGTGGTTCCATAAGAGTAGGGCACAACATGCATGACATAAATTATAAGTATGATTGATTTAATTAAACTACTAACAAATGACCCCTCTGGATCAAAAAAGATCTGTGATTCTGAGAATTAAAGGAATTTTCTTGATTGAACAGTTTTGTATCGATCACTGCAAAAATCCTACATTTCAGGCCACTATGATGCTGAAAGGATAATGCAGCACTTCAGTAATAAGATACCACAGCATGTGGATGGTCCAGGTTCAGCGTTCATTGCCAAAGTAGTTTTTGCCTAACTTACCACAACCTCCCACAGATTATGCAGATCTTGTTAATAGTCTCACTCGGGTGGTGGTGTTGAAACTACAGAATATCTATTGTTATTGACAACGCAATTAGCTGATAATGTGGTTATCAGGAGTTAATAGCAAGAGTTAATGTGCTACACCTAGCCTAATGGTGTGAAATATTATAATTATTTTTTTCTTTTATTTCTTCTATCGATAATCTTTTTTTTTAAAATCAGTTTCTTACTTCTGCCATCATCTACAGATTCTTGCTCTCTCATGTAATTGAATCTTTTTCTTTCCCCTTACATCTCATTGTGTATCATTGTGGCAGTTCTCTCGAGCCTTGTGTTCCGTTTTTTTTCCACCGCTGCCTTTCTTTAAGCCTCTCTTCCTATTGTCTTCAATTGACTTGAGTTGTTTGTCTCCCTATCTGTCCCATTTTTAGCCCTTCGCCAAATCACCCTCCGCTCCATATCTCGTCTCCTAATTTCCCTTCACCTATAATTTTATGTTTTAACACTCTCTACTTGTTTCCTCTTCCTCCATGTTCCGTCCCCTTTAAAATCGCCATGACCTTATTTTGACTGATATGAGTCTTTTATTAAGCCCCTTATCGTTCCCCTTTTATTGTCACTGTTATTTTTAATTATAATGATTACTTAACCAGGTAGGCCTGATTGAGATCAGAATTTTCGTCTTTTGCAGTGACCTGAACAAGAGAGCAGCAAAACATACTCCCACAAACTGTACTCCCTTATCTCCTCTTGGTTCTTCATCTTACTGTATTTCCCACATCCCTTCTACTCGTCTTTTTACTCTTTCCTTCCAACTCTCCCAGATTTCAAACCCCTCCTCCTCTCCACGTCCCTGTGGCCGTTCCCCAGGCTGTTGGGTGTGGAGGGCGCTGGCTGGCGGCGTGATGGATGACCATTAAGGCAGCTTATTGGAAACAGTCTGATTTATGGGCAAGTGCTGCCTCGGCCTAATGGCTTCATTTCTTTCTGCCGCCACATGATGTCACAGCCAAGGTCACCGCGGCAACGGCCCCCCTTTGTTGTGGCTTCGCTCGCTGATGACCTGAGAGGGATAGAGGGATGGAGAGGAGAGAGAGCGAGAGATGAAGGAGGAGAGAGAAAAGGGGGTTTGAGGTTTGTTTGCGAAAGGAGGGAGGTGATGTATGAGTGTGTGTAGGTGAAACGGGTTGCATTTGCAGAAATGCTTTAGAATGAATTCTGTTTGGTATGGAAAATGAGTTTTTACTGCTTATCCTTCACCCTCTTCTCTAAATTGTCCCTTTTTCTTACTCTACCTTGGTTGCACTTCCTCTCCATTTTCCTCATGCTCTCTTGTGCTCAGTAAATTGAAAACTCTTTCTCCCCCCTCTCCTCCTTCGTCGCTTTCTCTTTCTTCTTTTCCCTTTCTTCCATACCCCAATGACAGAATACGATAAAACACAGACACACACACACACACACTCTCACACAGCTTTACGGCCTTCCCTCAGACAGCTATTACTCACTTCTACTTTAAATGAGTGCCGTCAAATATATGGGCCCGCCATTAAGAAGCCGATCAATAAAAATGCCATTAGGGGTGGAGTAAAAATGCTGATATTAGTGAAGCTCAAAACAAAATATTTGATTTTCTGTCTGATAGTTAGTGAGATGGGGCTCTTTGAAGAAGCTTTGAGCAGAGATTGGGTCAAGGGGATGTGGGTTTGCATGGTTTTGGAGGTGTACCGTGTCTTGCAGTCAGTTCTTTACCTAGGGATGTTTACTTGAATGTCTATACCATATTCCCATCTTCTAGCCAAAATTTCTCACCAGGTTAGTCTGAGCAGGTGGCACTCTCCACTCTGCTTGAACGTTGTGGACCATTTTACCAGCCCATTATGTTTTTATTGATAGATCTAATTAGCTTATACAGTACAAGTCTAAGATATAACTTATTGGATATAACTTAAATGTATCAAAAATACTTTAAGAAATGATCTTTGGTTATGTTTAAGTTTATACTCTATGTAATTGCATATTTACCAGTGATCTGTAGTCTAGTAGTCTAATAGCTGTTTTATCTTAGAACGCAGATATTTTATATTTAGATGTTAAAGTTGTAACAAACCCGATGTTTTCTTCACTATAACTGTGACGAAAAAGGAAATTTGTAGTTTTTAAAGGGTCCTATTTGATTAGTTTCTTTCTGTGAGTGTTTATACTCTGTGGCTTGCTCTAAATGCCTGTGCATGTGTGTTTTCTAAAATTAGATCAGCGTTTGTCATGTGTAGCATATAAGAACATATATGTGTGTAGGTGTGTGTGTGTGGGGACGACTTTTTACTCATTTGTTTTGTTTAGGTTCGTTTTATGCGCTCTGGCTCGTGAGTTTTAATCACTGTGTAAATACAGAAGTCTGACTTCATTGGTGATTTATTTATTGACTACAGACGTGGAGGGTAGACCACTGAGTTCTGGGAACCAGAGATTCTCGACCTCTACAGGGCTCATGCACAATGTGTGTCACTGTGTTTTACTTTAAATGGCTGTTGAGACACAGATCACAAACTATTTTGTGTTGCTTATTAATTGCAGAAGAGTTCAACAGTGTGCAAAACTTCAGTATGTACGTTTTGTGTGGTCATAATGGTCGGAACATTGTAATTCTGTATTTATATCGTTAATTTTTTTGTTTCAAAACATTTTGTTAACCTGGTCAACATGCACATATGCACTAAACTACATAAGATGTTAATCATTTAAATATTTAACGCCACACCTTGACAGAGATATTTTCTTTGATTTTATATTCCAATCTTTCCCACGACAGTTGCAGAGAGCACACAGAGAGTCTTAAACAGCCTGAAATGCTCATTTTAGCCCAGTATTCACCTGATTTTACATGTGGGCAACACACACATATTACATCACATTAGTAATCCCCGTTTTTGCCCATGTGCTGTTAATTTAACCTGCTGCTGTTTGTTTAGCTGTCATGACTGATGTGGTCTTCCTCTCCTGATGTTTATGGTCACTTGTCTGTTAGCTTTACTTTTTTTATTTGGAAAGGTGTGTCTGGTCTACAAAACAGCTTCTAGACATGAAAAACTGTCCAGAATTGATCCAGTATGGCAAAAAAACCCACAAGTATGTAACACAGATGTGAAAAGGATATGACTGTATTTGAATTTGAACACGATTCTGTGGCGTACGCTCAAATATGGTTTCTTAGGTAATGTTTTATATAAATGCTATTATTACATTTGTACCAAACTTAGAGCTGATATAGAACTTGTTGTGTGGACAGTTATAACAACATGAAATAGTATTTAAGTTGGCATTTGGTGAATCAGACACGCACATACTCACACAGAAATATAAGAAAACGGTTCATGCTCATGTTTAAAATTTATCTACCATTCTGTCTGACACATCAGCAAATTTTTTTCAGAGATGACAAATTATTAAAATAATATTTTCAAGGATATGTATGTAAACCGCTGTGTTTAGAAAAGAGCACCACGGAAAACAAAGATAAGAATAAAGAGTTTAAGTTGCAGGCTAGTATATGTTGAAAATAACATGTGAGTAGGTGGTAAAGGTGTGACTGCAGACGGGAGCAACAACACTCCTAAATCTCAGGCTGCTGCCCACCACGCAATTCTCTTGATAGGCAGCACAGTATTCTTGTGATTTATGATGAAACCTTCTCTCAATTTATCACGGGTGGCAGGAATGTATAATTCAAAACATTTTCTGTTTTGCTGCATGTGTTGGTTCCCTCCATCTCACCACACCTAACACCTTTCCATCATCACTACACACCAAACGTGCTCTTCCCTTTTTTTTTTCTTTTCTTTTTTTTTTAAATTTGCTGAATGCACACACAGGTATTTTAAATCATGTGTGGCACGTGAGTCATTGTATGTTTCCCACTGAAGACACCTGGTGCGGGAAGATGGCACTAAAACACGATCAAATGTTCCAAAAACATGACAGCACTTCCCTCCCTCTGTGTTTGATGTTCATTTGACTGTTGCTCTAATGTTCCTGTGTAGGTGAGTATGTGTGAATGATCCGCGTGGATGAGCATCTGTGTTTTTCTTGTTTCATACATTCACTTCATGTTTTTCCATCAATCGCTACCCTTTTGTGGTAGAGATGTTTGTGTGCTTCAGTGGTTCCAGGAGCTATTTTATCAAGGGCAAAATAATGCAGTGCAAAATAATCCTGGTTGAAAAGAACAGACAAAGTGCAATTAAAACACTCCTGTGAAGACAGCATCCAGGCACCCAGCAACCTCACCTGCACAATACTTGGAGCCCACCTTAAAGCTGGGTTTTGTGGATGACCGAACAGAACACACCCCCAGCTGGCTTTTAGGGGTGTTGATGTCATTTATCTGGTGAAGAAGGTGACTGAATTTGTGTTTGCTTTATATCAACCCCTCCAATACCAAAGTCTGCTGATAGCAGCAGCCAGGCCTTATCTCAGTGGCAAAGTACAGATTGATGCTGCTCATCTGTGGGAATGGGGCTTTAAAAGAAATCTACCCTCTGCTCCTTCCTTACTCTTTCACTGCTGATTCCTTCTGCCTTCTTCAACCATGATATTCACACAGATCCAGCCAGCGAGCCACTTCAATAGCTCTAAAAGCTCTAGTAAAACAGGACTCAATACCTGACTTACATTAGACAGCTCATGAAGATAATTCCCTATAAATAGCTTTGCATACCTTGAGACTTAAAAGGAAAATCTTTACTGTAAATTTCAAATTTTGTGTTGTTACATTAATAACAGATAATAACTTAAATGTTTAATTATCTGGAATGTCCTCTGAAAATCAATGATATAAACTATATGAACAGCTTTCTTTTCTGTTCTGTCTGGTTTTATGAACATTTAACCAAGTATTTTGGTGATAAACACTTCTGAGCTGACCTGGACTCACCCTCAAGAACTTGAATATCTCTTGCAGTATTCGGTCACATTCTTCCTGCGAGGATTTTCTTTGGAATTCATAACTGCCATTCCAAGAATATCTGGAATTTTATACAAGAAAGTATTCCTGTAGCTGCTAATTTAGAGAGGGAAACAATTATGGAAGCATGGCTGATCAGAACAAATGCTGACTCAAGATGCTTGTGTATGCCCAGCAGATATTTGCTGACGTTATACTTCAGAAATGTGTCACAGTGTGGTCATCAGTGCTTATTGAATTGCTAATTAGTGCCTAATTCCAAATCCCTGTGTAGATTATTAGTTCAACACACTGAAAGAATGGCCATTTATTGTAAAATACAAACCCAAACCCAAAGTTTGATGAGATTGTTGAATGTAAATGATTGCCATTAAACATATTCAATATAGCCAACATCCCCTCTGGTTGTATGGCAGCACCATGTGGATAGCTTACGGTCTACTATGAAAACTATGTTGTGGAGCACGTGATGGATATCCAGTGATATGTGTTTCAATTGCATGCCCCATCCACTTATTTCCCATGGTGCCCTTGGAAGGTCAGTCAGCAATGGTGCTCCAAGCACATTCACACTCACAGACTAATTTTGCATCCTTTAATATTGCATGGAGCTCATTTAGAGGATGTGGGGATGGGGTACAATATACACGCAGACATGTATGCTAGCATGCAAACACATCTATTGCTTTGTAATTTTCTTTCTCAGCAGCTCTCGGGGGTACATTTTAGGATGCTGCAAAGGGTTTTGGATTTATCTGGTTACACATGGTTGGTGTCTTTGGATTTATTTGTGTGTGTTTATAAATAATTGTTTTTGTGTCATCTCCATGTATATACATCTGCAAATTATGTATGTATGTTTGTGTATATGCATATCCCCTTGTTCTGCAAAAAAGTAATGCAAAAACCTCTTCTGCTGTTCTCTTAGTCATCAATCAACCTGGCACTTTAATTTATGTGGCACTTCTGGCTGCATCGTTGTTTATTTTGGGGGAGAAGAATATCACTGTTGCGCAGCTCTGGGGAGAAGTGGCTTTAGTTAGGCAGCATACATATTGCTTTTTAACCCTTTATGGGCTCAAAGAGTTTTCCTGTATTTTCTCAAAAGTAAAGCCACATTATTCTGTGGATATGCTTATGAAAGAGTTCACACTTATTTTTGATAAATGTCAAAAGTTAGTGCCTAAAGCTAGGCGCCTTCTCAGAAAAAGTTTCAAAAAAGTAAATAAATAAAAATAAAGATTTCCTGCTGGCTCAAGTATAGATCTGGTATAAAGTAAAATATCTAGTGTAGAATCAAGTAATTTGATTGTATGTGATACCTAAGGTTAGCAACTTAGCAGCTTAACATGAAAAATTAGATCCGGCCAACCTGAAGATAAATACAGCAAGAATATTTGACCCACTTCTGTTTATGTATTGTGGAATCAGTCAACAAAGGTCACGGGTTATAAGTTGAGGGGTCAAGGAAGTCATGGCTAGATGAGGTCAGCATGAGGTTACTTCCGTTTGGGGATTCCAGACTATTCCTGTCCATCATATAAGGCAATCCAGAAGACCTCTTCCACCCGGAGCCTCTGCTCAAGTCCCTCATGTCAGAGTGATGTACAGCAGAAGGCAATAGATGCTGAGAGTGCAAGAGATTGAGGGCAGTCTGTTGGGAGAAAATGTGCACACACACAAAAACGCACATACTCAGTCTCTCACTTGCACACAGACACACACAGAGACACACATACCAGACATTGAGTGCGAGGTTATTTTCAAAATGTATGTCCGTAGCTGCAAAATTATATTATTCATATGTGATAAAACACTAGAAAGGTTGATTCAAGCAATTTTCCTCAAAAAGCATTTTTTATTTATCCGCTCATGATAATGTAGCTGGTATTTAAAAGTTAGTAATAGACTGTTGCAAAATTTGGTAGCACTTTATAATAATGTCACACTATTAACAATTATTAATGTATAAGTAATTCATTATTAATATAGGATTATTCCTCCTTTGTATGCCATTTATAAATACAAATATATTATTATGGCTATGATTATGATTATTACTAGCAGTGATGTAGTGGTAGTGATAGCTATACGCACTTACACGTACATGGTGTTATAGTAACAGATGGATAAATATATCTGTATATATAAATGACATATCAAGGAGCGGTAATGATATATAAATGATGAATTAAGCACTCGCTAATACCTTAATAATACCTGCCTGATGCCTAATAAAGTGACATTATTATAAAGTGCTACCCAAAATGTAAAATTATTGGTAGTTATTAAAAAAAATGATGCTAGGGACCTTCAGCTTTACTACTTTTTCTATCAGCCAATTGTTTTTTTTTTGTTTTTTTTTATCTTTGGGGGCTTTTTTGTTGTTGTTGTTCTTTGAAATATTCAAATAATATAAATCTGTCAGATTTCATCACACATGCACTTAGCTGTTATAGCCTGGAAGGCAATCTTCACTTGTGTTATGCTGTAACAGCTTAATGAATGTGAAGAAGGTGATGCAGTGAGCCTCCCCTGTTTTATTGACTGCGTGAATCACAGTGTTCACTGTTGCTACCAGCTAAATGCTACATGCTACGTGCTAATCTCCAGAGTATAACTTGATACAGGCAGAGCAGATCTCTCCACCCTGCTCCAGGGATCTTTATCTTTGCAACGGGATTGAATTATTTCTTCTTGCTTAGCTGGAGGAATCGAGTTACAGTGACCATAATGCACAACAACATACTGCTATTGTCATAGACATGTGTTAGATTAGCAGGGTACACAGCAAGATGCTAATTTAGCAACAAGTCACATGCTACACTTACTATTGGAACTATTAGAGGGAAATCACAGTGGCACAGAAAACCAAGCTCAGAAGAAGAAAAATATTTCCCATATTCTTTCGACAAAGACATTTTCACAATGGCTTCTAAACTTAAGAGTACTGTGTGCAGCTTTATTGATTTTTTTTTTTTCCTTTTTTTTTTTTAGCAGTGTCCGGGAGATGGCGCCGAGAAAATGAGGTCTGGCTTGAAGGTTTATGTCCTGCCACAGTTAGAAGGAAATGTGAGCTGAGGATTCAGCTGGCCTTTTATTGTAAATGCGCTCCCTCTAGATGGGCTTAAAGTGTCTGTTTTCCTGGCTATAGGAGGGGAATTAAATATGAAGGGTATCAGTAAATGAGCAGGAAGACTCCAAACGAGTGCTTAGGGACAGTTTTCCATTATTGTCATCTATTATCCCGGACAGATAGCGATATCGGCCTTTGAGTCGTCGATTTGCAATCCACTGCACGTTGGTGGCAGGCTGACACGTTATGGGTTATGTGAAAACAAAATAGCACAGTTAACTCTAGGGATAATTTGGGCTATTTTAATCCAGTCAAATACAGAGCATTTACAACTGATGCACATTGTAAAACAGTACTCCAAAGCGGCGCAACAAGGCTTCCAGTTCATGATTAAATAACCATCTGGTGTTGAACTGTTGAATGTGTACTGCTATACAGTTCTCCATATTCTCAGCTATTCTAATCTCTCTCTATGGCAGAACATGCTGGGCATATTTGGTAATATTCAAGCAAGTCGAAAACATAAAATGGTGTGAAATCTGATAGATTAACCTATGTCTGATGGCATTAGATTAGATATTCGTAAGATTAAGTAAAGCTTTGACCAGATAATCTTGCCAAGCATTCACCACCTTAACGTCACGTTACTCTTAAGTATTCTCACTTTCCTGTGTCAGATACTAGCTTCGTTTTGAGCTCACCGCTGCGTGGCCGCTGTAAAGCATTGGTCTGTACACAGACAGTCACTCTGAATAATAGGCATGCAAGCCATAAATGTCAGCCCTTTAAATCACACATGGGCCAGCACTGTGTCTCAGAGAGAGAATCCTTCATCACTGCTTAAACTACAGCCGCCCATTTATTTATTATGTGTATGTTTATAAATCACTAAGGAGACCCCGCATTCCTGAAGCCTGTAAAAGTGAGTGAAAGAAAGAATAAGGTGTACATTGGAAAGAGAGGTTTAAAAAATAAGCAGGGTAACATGAAAATGTGTGAAGAGTGGTACAAATCAACATAATATTTTATTGTTTATATTTTCAGAAATGACAAGAAATATTTTCTAAAAACTTGTTGTTTCTTTACACGTCGCATGGAATTCTTATTTTAATGTTTTTGATTTTTATTTAATAAATTTTAATTCAGTTCATAAGAATCTGCTGTCTACCTGAGGAGTTTGTTGATGAGGAAAATGTTTTCACTTTCCAACCAAATTTAGGGATTTTTTTTTAAAGGGATTTCTTTTTCTAGATGTTTTTTGTAACAACCTGAGAATTCTACTTTAAACTTTTCAGTCTATTTTCAGTGTTGTTTAGACATCTGGAAGGGAGATCAGTTTCTTACTCAGGTATATTAACAGTAAGTTTTTATAGTAAAACTATGTTGGATACTATTAAGATGTAAGAGGATAATTAAAAATGTTTTTAAAAATGATATTTTCCATACATTTGCTGTATGTGTTTAAGGTAAATTCTAATCTCAAATTGTTTTTTTGTATGATTTTAATTTCTCTTCATCTGCCCAGATGTTTCAGTTAGGTAAAGCCAAGAAAATAAACTGACCAGTGCTGTGAAACCATTATTCCACTGTTTCATTAACATCTTAGTAAATACATGCCATTTGCAGTTACTCTTACCTATTCACTATGCTTTTTGAGCAACATAATCTGTAGTATAGAGAACTAAAAATCACTTAGTTTCTAGTGGTTGCAGTCAGGTATTTATCTAAAGCATTATGGTCCACTGATCATTGAGGGGGCTTGATGGTCCTCGTTTACAGTGTTCCATGAAGGGCCTTTAATCATAGTAGTACAATAGAAAAATGTTGAAGTGCACAGTATTATGAAGTTTGATTTTGCACAGATGTGTCTGTGCCAAAAATCCATTCAATCCATTTATGATATGGATATGGAAAAGTTATGTACATAACCTACATAGTCTAAGTGAAAGACATAACACATATTTTACTGTGAAAGCTATAACCATAGACTCTATACACTGCTTCACCAGTGATATCATACCAGTGTCTATGAAGTGTTTAGCTACACCACCATTCTCCTGAGACTAGCACACTTTTTATGGACAATTAATATTAACACAGAAATGACAGTGAATTCCCCGGCTTCACCCAGGAGTGTCTCTCCACAGGCAAAAAAAAAAAAAAAAACTCCACTAAGACTACTCGTCTGCAGATCAGTCAAAATAAGCCAAATGGGTCTTTCATCCTTTGCTTTTACAGTCTTGGAGATTTATGATGTACAGCAGTGAGATGTACAATTGCCCAGTATATGTATATGCATGCTTTTAGTCTTTCATTCCCCCTCATAAAAGACGACACATTCCAAGATTTTACTCAACCGTTGGTTCCTTTACGTTTTCCTTGAGGGTTTGAGACGGCATTTCTTTGTTCCTTTTAATCAAATACTTACTTCTGTCTCTAAGTAAGACACAAAAAATCACAGCCATTTAAGATGCAGGGATTTGCGATGTTTTGACCAAATGTTTGAACTACATAAAGGAAATGATCCTTGTGTTACAGGGAACAAATATGGCAATGCATTTAGAAACAAAGACAAAAAAAATCTTTAAAACATATCTGTACACTTTCTTTCTTTCTCTCTCTCTCTCTCTCACTCTCTCACACACACACACACACACACACACACACACACACACACACACACACACACACACACACACACAGACAGACAGACA
Organism: Rhamphochromis longiceps; assembly: GCF_057381845.1. NCBI lineage: Eukaryota > Metazoa > Chordata > Actinopteri > Cichliformes > Cichlidae > Rhamphochromis > Rhamphochromis longiceps. The sequence goes on along the minus strand of NC_140569.1, from coordinate 8,851,143 downwards.
GACAGACAGACAGACAGACAGACAGACAGACAGAACAGCATTCATTCTCACTGGGAAGTGTATACTTCCATTAAATACACAGTCCCTAGTCCACTTTCTCTTTTCCCAGGCTGCTTTATTTTCCCTCAGGTCCTGTAGGGAGTTTGATTTTAGACTCAAGAAACCACATCTCATCAGCTCCTTAGAACCTGTGAGCTTTTAGCTGTGAACCCCCTCAAATTTCAGATTTGGCATTAGTGTATTTTTGTCTGGAAGTTGTGGCCTTAACCCTTGAACTCTTTACCACTGGGTGCTTGTCAGATTGCCAATCTTAGACTGTTCCCTCAAGCGCAAATAGAAAGTAAAGTAGAAATAGTATTAACATTTTGTTTGGTTATAGCCACAAATCCTCAACTTCAGTTTAGCTTGGATCCATAAGTTTTGAGCACATGTGTTTCTATCATAGTTGTTGATGCTGATAAAGCAATGCATCAGTCACTTTGATTAGAAGTCATTTAGAGTTGGAGCACAACTGTAATTCATTGGCCTAGTCACACTAGAGTAAAAGATCAGGTTATCACCCTCCTTGTTCCTTGGTAGCCATCAAAAACATTGGTGGCTTCCAAGTGATTGCATTGACTTTTCTTTTTGTTTTTGTTTTTTTGCATTCGGTAAAACCCTTAAATCTGGTCAACCACTAATAGCAAGGCGATTACGCAGGTCATCTTGGTGTGAGTCGACCTGTCTGCAAACAATCAGTCTCAGAGAGATTGGTGGTTTGAAAACAATTGTCATCTAATTTATTAACGCTGACTGATTGATTGTGACGTGTTGACATCCTGAGTCAGTCTGCAGTGTGTCTTTTTGCAATAGGTGATTTGATTCAGCTGGTTGCCAACTGGTTGTATTCTGGCTATATTCCTATATAAAAGCAAGGTTGCTGTTCTACAGTAAATCACCATCCTGCAACAACTATGTCACTATTTGTGGATGAATTTCTGAATTTCTCTTTTAAATCTATGTTGGGACTCTGAATGTAAGTAGTTAACGTAAATCACTGAGTTTAGATATAACAGATTTGCACAGCAAAGCAAAGTTGCTTTGAAGATGGCAAATCACAGCAAGTGGTCGCAGACTTGGTCCCGTCTTTGAAGAAACTATTTCAAGAGCAGTTCATTGCACACAGACAGTTTTTTCTAGTATGACTATTGCATGAACTTGCAAAGCGTTCAAGTGTAAGGAATTCAGCATATGTAGAAATCTGCCTTCTGCATTAAAACTTCATTCTTGAACTACTTAGTACTTGAACTGTTTTCCTCAAGGCTACTTGACCAGTACATATGTATGTCAATACATACCCTGGCCTTTTCTTAATTGAGACATATCTGTATTGAGCAGACAAATCTACAAGTCACTCACTGAATATGAAAAATGGAGCATGGGAAGGGTGGGAAGAGAGATCAATGATATGGATCTGCATGTACAGACTAAACCCAAGCCTCCATCCTGTGTGTGTATGTGCTTGTGTCTGCATGTGTGTATGTTGCAGGTTCTGCAGCCTTATTGGACATCTGAATGAGTAATGGTGTCGTCTCAGACTGGGTAATTACCACCAGTGCTCGTTTATTAAAAAGGGGTTGGAGAGATGGAGAAAGGAGGATGGTGCTCTGGTGCTGAGGGAATGTGGGCTGAATAGATAAAAAAAAACTGGAAATTTTAAAATTATTTTATATATAATTCATTTTAATGTCCATCAAATCTACATTTGAGCCCTTTCAGTACAAAGATTTAATGCTTTATTTAGGTCCCCTGTTTGGGGCTTTAGTGGTTATGCATAACTAAAGATTACCTTTCTATATTGCCCTTGTTAAAGAACAGTTTATCTTAACTACCACCACCTTACATGTTATTGATTTTAAGTTCATATTATTTCATCTTGCTAAAGAAAAACTATCCATCACTAGGGTTGGGACTTGATACGAATTTAGAAATACCAATTCCATTATTGATATCATTTATTGATTCAATTCCTTATCCATTTTCTTGTCTATTGTCATTGGGTTCTCGTTGGCTCCGTTTTGAGAGTGACCACCATTTCTAAGCACCAATAAAGAAATGACATTTATGCTAATGAATTGCATACCGTGGTTCAAATGTTTGTGCATGTTTGTTAAGGTTTTTCACCTCTTTGTTGTGGTCAGTGTTGGAGTTGTTACTCAAAAAGGTCATTATTACACAGATCACACAAACCACTTCTCTTAAAAAATAATGCAGTATGTCATTTAATTATTCCAGGGAAAAAGTTGTTCGTTATACTACAGTGGGGCAAAAAAGTATTTAGTCAGCCACCGATTGTGCTAGTTCCCCCACTTAAAATGATGACAGAGGTCAGTAATTTGCACCAGAGGTACACTTCAACTGTGAGAGACAGAATGTGAAAAAAAAAATCCATGAATTCACATGGTAGGATTTGTAAAGAATTTATTCGTAAATTAGGGTGGAAAATAAGTATTTGGTCACCTCAAACAAGGAAAATCTCTGGCTCTCACAGACCTGTAACGTCTTCTGTAAGAAGCTTTTCTGTCCCCCACTCGTTACCTGTATGAATGGCACCTGTTTGAACTCATCATCTGTATAAAAGACACCTGTCCACAGCCTCAAACAGTCAGACTCCAAACTCCGCCATGGCCAAGACCAAAGAGCTTTCGAAGGACACCAGGAAAAGTATTGTAGACCTGCACCAGACTGGGAAGAGTGAATCTACAATAGGCAAGCAGCTTGGTGTGAAAAAATCAACTGTGGGAGCAATCATCAGAAAATGGAAGACATACAAGACCACTGATAATCTCCCTCGATCTGGGGCTCCACGCAAGATCTCATCCCGTGGGGTCAAAATGATCATGAGAACGGTGAGCAAAGATCCCAGAACCACACGGGGGGACCTGGTGAATGACCTGCAGAGAGCTGGGACCAAAGTAACAAAGGTCACCATCAGTAACACACTACAACGGCAGGGAATCAAATCCCGCAGTGCCAGACGTGTTCCGCTGCTGAAGCCAGTGCATGTCCAGGCCCGTCTGAAGTTTGCCAGAGAGCACATGGATGATACAGCAGAGGATTGGGAGAATGTCATGTGGTCAGATGAAACCAAAGTAGAACTTTTTGGTATAAACTCAACTCGTCGTGTTTGGAGGAAGAAGAATACTGAGTTGCATCCCAAGAACACCATACCTACTGTGAAGCATGGGGGTGGAAACATCATGCTATGGGGCTGTTTTTCTGCCAAGGGGACAGGACGACTGATCCGTGTTAAGGACAGAATGAATGGGGCCATGTACCGTGAGATTTTGAGCCAAAACCTCCTTCCATCAGTGAGAACTTTGAAGATGAAACGAGGCTGGGTCTTCCAACATGACAATGATCCAAAACACACCGCCCGGGCAACAAAGGAGTGTCTCCGTAAGAAGCATTTGAAAGTCCTGGAGTGGCCTAGCCAGTCTCCAGACCTCAACCCCATAGAAAATCTGTGGCGGGAGTTGAAAGTCCGTGTTGCTCGGCGACAGCCCCAAAACATCACTGCTCTCGAGAAGATCTGCATGGAGGAATGGGCCAAAATACCAGCTACTGTGTGTGCAAACCTGGTAAAGACCTATAGTAAACGTTTGACCTCTGTTATTGCCAACAAAGGTTATGTTACAAAGTATTGAGTTGTATTTTTGTTATTGACCAAATACTTATTATCCACCCTGATTTACGAATAAATTCTTTACAAATCCTACCATGTGGATTCATGGATTTTTTTTTTTTCACATTCTGTCTCTCACAGTTGAAGTGTACCTCTGGTGCAAATTACTGACCTCTGTCATCATTTTAGGTGGGGGAACTTGCACAATCGGTGGCTGACTAAATACTTTTTTGCCCCACTGTAGTTACATTTCTACTAGTACTGTAACTACTCGTTACATTACTTTTATGTTACTCTGTGAAACAGCTTAAACAAACTGTCTCATAATCACAATTTAACAATATAAACCTAAGGCTACAACCCCTCCAAACAATACAAATCCCTAATGAGGACACATCTCGCTAAGGTCGCCACAGTGATTCTGTTTTAGAAATGTGAACAGGTAAAAGTAGAGACTGCAGCCTGACTGCTCGTCTGCTTGTTACCTGTTGAAGTTCAGGGTCTGCCTAGTGGTGTCAGCATTCACTCAGCTTTCATTTTGGGTTCATCTTGGCTAGCTTAGCGTTAGCATGCTGTCTTGGCAGATGCTTGCAAAGAACCAAAGTTGTTCAGCAGCATAATGCAGTTGTTTCTCTCCTGAATGCAATTTTCCACTTTACCATTTATCTTGTTGTTTTATGTGATAGAAATAAATATCCATATCCGTGCCATGTTTTTTACAAGAACCAGTTCTCGATTCTCATCCCTATCCACCGCTTCCTCACTGACAGCTGATTTGCACAGAAGCTAACAGTGCTCACCAAACTAATTTTAAGATTTTAGGAGTCTCATTATCAGCAAAGTTATTTAAATTAAGCTCCCAGCTTGTTAACCAGAAAGTGGAGTTAACTAGCTGGAGTTTGAAAATAACAGTTTTCAAGAGAATTTTTAGTTTGGAAGACTTCCATGTTCTTAAAGAGTATCGTTTTTATGTACTGTGCTTCTATGGGCTGTTTAGTACTGAGACCGAATGTGAAAGCTTACAACATGGACTAGCAACAAACTGAATGTAAAACTGCGCCGAAGAGAGACACAATCAAAGCTCAGCACTGAGTAATGTGAAAATTTACATTTAAAGATTCTGAGTGTTGAGTGTGATGCCACTTTCCATAATTTCCAATTCTATTTCTGAAGTTGTGAACTCTGGATCAAGTATCGAATCATAAAACTCTATCTAGCTTAATTCTGAATTCAACCAACTACAGAAACAAATAATATTCCTCCTGCACACTATTTCTCTGCTTTTTCCTTTTCATTTTGCATTCTTCTTCCCATTTCTCCCTTCCTCTCTTTTCTCACCCTGTCTGTCTGCATGTCTGAAATGCTAAGAAAACATTGTGGCTATGTAGGCTATGCTGAGAATCAGTCAGCAGCTGCTTGGTGATCAATGGGAAAGAAAACAAGTCCTAGCCAAAGGAATTTGAGTTTTGAACTCTGTTCATAACTTAGAAACCATGCCAGGGAGGAAAACCATCTGACCAATGATAGATGATTGAGATGGCTATGCTCCTATCTATGCATCCATCAGTCCAACTATATAGTACTATATGTAAAAATGCAGATTTCTATTCATATATTTAGAGATTGTTTATATTAGAGATAGAAATGGTAAAGAAGGCCTCGTTTGCCCTTGTCTATTTCAACATCTTGCCTCAAAATAACCCCCTACCCCACACTTCCATCACATGAGTAATCATACAGTAGCACATCCCTTCTCTTATGTATACACACATTCATAGTTTGGCAAGGCATGCTTGACTCATGACTCAACCCCAGATGCCTGCCAATGCCAGTGTGTTGGTCTAGTGGTGCCACAGCACTCAGAGAGTCCTCGCTCTGTCCCTGCCGTGTCACGAATCCACACAAAAGGCATATTGTTAATCATGCTTGGGAAAGACCAGAGTTCAAGGACATTAATAGCTACGATGTGTAATTTCCCTCCCCTCCACATCCTACTCATTCAGCTTTTTGGGTTTAAGAAACAAGGATAATTCATCTGGGAAAGTACCATTGACAAAACTTGACTGTACTACTGGAAAGCAATTGTTAACTAGTGAATTATTAGAATGCCGTTGGTTTGTTTCTTTTTAACATCACCAGTTTAAAACCCATTACTAAAATGTGAAATGAATTGGGCCAAAAGACTTAAAGAGAACACTTAGGATGAGTCTGAGGTGGGCGCCTTAAAATAGTGCATGTTTAAGTTTAGAGTAACAGATTAAACCTGTAAATAAGCCAGACTGGCGTGAAGCTAGCGTGGAATCAGATGTTTATCCTTTTTTTTTTATTTGCTGAAATGTTCCCTTCCAAATTTCATAGACACTGGGAAAGTCAAATTTCCTATTTTGTTTGTCAAAAAGAAGAACTAGTTTGCTTGATTTTGCAGAGACATATACATTTCATGTGAAGTAAACTCTTAAAGAATTAAGAGAATAGGTTCTTGCCCACAAAGAAGCAAACCTACACTAACATACATACTGCTATAAATATAAACACTCCATCGTCTCTGGTCTCTGATCACCTCACAACTGTTTAACCCTCCTTTTCCTTCAACACAAAGGGTACGCCACTGTGTGCCAGCATCTCATCTTACGTGCCACAGAGGAGCTTGAGACTATTAGCCTGAGCTTGTCTCTTTTGTGCTAATTGGCAAATCCAGCATCAACTTCGCTATTGTTTAATTAGTCTTAACAAGATAACTGAACACCATTAAACAACATTCAAGTGACCCCATCAAGGATTTAATAATTAAAGCAAAAAAAAATAAATCTTGTTCAAGACTTTTTTAAAGACTTTTCTCTAGTAGGAAAATGAGGTAACTTTTTAATGTTACCGCCAATGTTATCGCCTGTGCACAGATCTCTATTTTCAACTGTTGCAAAGTAACATAAAAGCAGAATTATGATAATTGCTTTGTTGTAAAAAAGTATGTTAGCTTAATGTCGATAATACTTAAAATCATATAGTGGGTGTAGACTAGTGCAAAGAATAGAAAATATTAAACAGTCAGTAAAAAATATACTGTTTAGCATCAGCTTTTATATGGTACACAATACATAATGTAATGTTATCACTAAGTTTTATCTTCTAAAATGTACATTTGCCTTTATTTTCGCTTTGTATTTAAACAGTTCATCTTAAAATTGCAACACTATTGTCAAACACATCTTTTTATTTAATTTATAAGAGAGCAAGTTATTCACAGATACCAACTCAAGGTAAGGGGAGAAATGCACCTATCTACATGCATAAAAGTGCTTAACTCTCACATATAAAGACATATAAAGACAAGGCCATTGTTTCATTAGAGGTGTCACACATCTGAATTGAAATCAGCATCCTTCTCCATTTCAGTCTTCAGGCCTTTACCACCCCCTTCTTCTTTTATTTTTATGTAAAACACATTGTGAAAGGTCAGTGAAGAGAAGCAGCAGAGAAGAAACGAGAGCATGAGAGAGTCGAGTGTGCGTGCATGTGTGCATGCATGTATGTATATATATTTGTGCATGTGATTATGAGTGTAATTCCTTGCTGTGTGTGTGTGTGTGTGCATGTGTGTTTTCAGAGGGGGTAAAACTCTGTCTCCTATGCATGCTGTGCTCATTGAGAAGTGGTGTCTTGTGCCTAGGGGGGCTGCCAGGGAGAGGGCAGGCGGGCGGCCAGGCGCCAAAGAAAGAGGTCACATCCATATTCATCGCATTGGACATGCACATGTAAACCACTTTTAATATGCCGTGACAGGGCAAAGTTGTGTTGAGGCGGAAGGACAGAGAGAAAGAGGGTGAGGGAAAAGCAGAAATGATGACAAATACGGAAGGAATAATTGTGAGAAAAGTCCACATGTGCATCTTCATCGCGGTCTAAGTGACTTCCTGGTGAATCTCAGTGACCTGCAAAATCCAATTATAGGCAGGCAGTGTAAAATAAGTCTTATTAGAAAGGAGAACTGTACGCTTGCGCACACACAGTATAAGATATATGTAGCATTATAAATTTTTAACACATTTAAATTGGCTTATGTACATAAATCTGATGGAAAGGATGGAAAAACTCTTTACTGGCTTTAAACACATATAACGATTGCTAAAGTGCTACACTGCAGATATTTCCAACTAATTAAAAAAACTCAATCTGTATCAAAAGACCGGAAAACACAAAAGGAATGTCTGTTTTGATAGGGCACTTTGAGGTCAGTGGGGGCATATCATCTTCACATCATAACAGGAGGCCCAGGTAGGCAGTTATGACAATGTGGCATTATATGGTAGCTTTTGAAGTCTACCAGTGACAGCCCCTCAATGTAACCGTCTGTCACAAGTCACTGCTTTGAAGTTGGCAATGATGAAAAAGAACAAAAACCAGGCAAAAAAACAACAAAAAACAATCCATTAAGATTATGGAGTCATGTCAAAGCAGCATTTCAGAGATTTGGACAAGGAGTGTAGATGCTGTGTGTGGTATATACAGTGGTATTTGGACTGTGAGACAGTATATTGTAGTGTTCTATATATAGACAGAAAGGAGCTGAGGATCTCTTTTGCGTTGGGAAGGCAGTTTAGATAGAAGTGGAATAATAGGACCTTTCTCCAGGACACTTAACCCCTGATATCCTGCTGGATTGCCCTTTTGATAATGGCACCACTTACTGTCTCTCTGTCATGAAGCACTCTCTTCAATCCTTACCTGTAGGGCCTACATTGGACCATCCCTGGGGTGGAAAATAGTCACAGTGGGGGTTTTACTCTAGGGATGGGGTTTTCTAGTAACCCTACTCTTAACTTTTCAGACAACGCCAGGGTCCCCTGGGCATCCCCCACCCTCTATGGGCTTTAATTCCAACAAAAGTTAAAGTTGCGACAGGAGCTTCCCTAAGCGGACAAATTATGCTATCAGTTTCCCTGCTGTTGTTGGTGTATAAAAGCACCTTGCTTCTGTTAAAAAAAAGAAAAAAAAGAAGTGAAGTTCTCCATCTGGAAATCTGTTTGAAGTCAGTTAAAACAAAGCTGACCTAAATTTGTCTGCACATTTGTTCTGTCAAGAGTTAAATTAGCATTGTTTAATGGAAGATAGTGAGTTTAATCCCGGTGCATAACGCAGCACTGCCATTGTTAATGGGGCAATCAAGGTGACAGGTTTATCCTGTCCAGCAGAGCACTGGGTAGTGAATCTTTCTGGGCCCTAACCTCCAGCTTGCCTCAAACAGTGGGGAATCCTACTCAATCACTATGAGAGGGTCTTCTCAGCTTCACTCATATTTTAACCACCAGCCCCACACCATGGGGTGCTGTGTAACGGCCCGTCAGTGGCTGTAACCTAAGCACCAAAATGGCTTTTTGACAATGTATCTTGTGTTGTTTTAAGAACCCCCGTCTGTCTTGACCAGACCCCACCTCCACAAAATATGATTTAATCATTTCTCTCACTTACTTTTCTCAGCATGAGAGCAAAAAGGAAGACAGAAAAAGAAACTGAGAGGGGCTGGGGGGAGGCATTCCAAAGTGGTGAAGAAGGAGAGACATTACAGCAGTTATTTCCGCAGCAAAGAGAAGAAAACCTCTTACAAGGCACTTCTTAATAGGAGCTGGTTGCCAAGGCTAAAGCCAAGCTACTTCTCTTAAGAAATCCTCTGGGTGAAAATATGAGCAGGCTTTTAATCAAGAGGCAGTGGACGTTATACAAACAACAGTCTATGCTGATGTCATTCTGAAAAATCTCCCCTTTTAAAACTCAGACCTCTAGTCCATTATTTACATTCCTTTTTTTTTTTTTCTTTTTTAAGTGTGTTTTGGGGGAAAAAATTAAGATTGTATCTCATACAGATTGTAGCTTACAAAACTGTTGTGTCACTTGCTATTTTTCAAAAGCGTCCACATAACAACTAAAAAAAAACCAACTTTAATGTCAGTCTTCTAAAATGCATTGAAATTGCCAACGTTGCACAAGAGATGATCTCATGTTTCTAGTCACATCTTGCTTGTTGCAAATTTCTGGGAGCAGGCCCTGATTCCTGTCTCTGCTCATCTCTTCTGACCCCACTTTTCTCCTCAGGAGTATATCGTTCCCCACCCTGCCTGCATCAGTGGTTGACACCCACTTATGAGCTCTGAAGCACAGTGTACACATTACCACAAGTGTTGTTACTGTTACCAGGGACTGTCTTACCCTCTGTAATGAGTTGCAAATCTGACAGGAGCCCAGTTTGTAATAATGTGTGGATGCTGTGGTACATCATCCTTATGACTGTCTGCCGATGTTGATATAAACTACTGTGTTGAAGGCGTGAACCCCTGATTTCTTTCTATTTTGTTTCCCAAGTAAGACTTTATCTTTTTAAAGTGGCTGTGAGCAACAATTCTCCAGGCTTTCTAAAGGTCTTCCAAAGATTTTCTTTCAACATTGGCTGCTTTTTCCATCATTAGTCCAGTCCATGACCATTTTCAGACGAATGCTTTGATTTGTTTGTTTTTTTGGTTAAGCCACTAAACACTGAGTGGTAGATCACCTACCAATCGGAAGGTTGGTGGTTCGATTCCTGTCCGCTCCAGTCTGCATGCCAAATATCCTTGGGCAAGATATTAACCCCAAGATGCTCTCTGATGGATCCATCGGAGTATGAATGTGTATGAATGTATGATAGCAAGAACTTACATAGGAAGAGCCTAGAAAAAAGTGCTTATGTTAATGACTGAATGAGGCAAGTTGTGTAAAGTGCTTTGACTGCTCAGATAAAGTAGAAACGTTCTATATAAAGAACCAGTCCATTTACCATGGGCAGGCTGCTAGCAACAAAGTATTGTTGGTAGCAGCGTGTCGCAAAAACACATAATTTGTTTCCATCTGTTCTTTAGTTAAATGTATGAATGTGGAGTCCCAAAGATGACCCACTGAGAAGCATAGAATAGTGTTTTTGCACCAAGCAAAGTGATTCCCTGTTAGTTGACAACGTGCCCAACAAGTGTGCAGTGTGTCTTTTAAAAAACTGAGGAAACTGGACAAATAGAAGATGAAAGAAAAAGTGATAGTCCTCATAACTATCTAGAACATATGAACGGCATCTGAAGGTTACGTCCTCAAGATCCCACTTATCCAGTAAATCACACAGAACCCGAGAGATGTATTTGGTCATAGTTGATCTATCTACAGTACTGTTCAATATAGCCTGATCACAAATGGTCCCACTGGAAGGGCGACTGTCAAAAAGAAGAAAAGGAAATGGGGAGAAAACCTTTCCTCCGTTCCACCAATACTGTTTCTCTGTCCGGGCAGTCCGATTTGGATAGCACTAAGTAGCACAGACACTGAAACCTAGCATCAGTATAGCTTACTGTGGCTTGAGCGACTTCCTGCTGCTCTCTATGCAATGTTCGTATCTGTTTAATACTGTTTGCATGTACTTAAAATGCATGTATTGTGAGGTCCCCCACAAGTGGTTCAATCTAAACTCATTTACCAGAAGAGTGTATAAGCAGGGCTCGTAAAATTGCTAGCCCGACGTCCCGGGGCTAACGATTTTTCCAGTCGGGCTACCAAAATCTAACTCAGTCCTGCCCATTGGGCTATCATAGGAAGGAAAAATATGTGTCAGTGCTTCTGCATTCCTTTGCAAATGTCGCAAAGGGTAATTTTGTCATTGGCATCGATGAGCCACTGTCAATATGTGACATATTGAAATCGCGTTTGAATTTGCATTTGTTTTTTGCTTTCACTTTCACTTTGCAATCGCGTGAACTGTGTATAGAGAGCCGCTGTACTGATTGGTGAGTGACAGATTAATTGCGCACCAATTCCTCTGACATCGTCTTATCACTCATTAGCTTACTATTCAAATGTGACAAGTGAAATCTCCCGCAGCAAGCTTAAACATGTGATAGCGGTTGATTGCGCAGAGAATCGCTGACCGTTATGTGTGTGAAATCCATCTGTGTAAAAACAGATGGATTTACGCAGGTATTTTAGTTCTGCAGAGCCAAATAAGACAGGTCAGGGTGAAGAAGGGACAGCAAAGAAAAGCCTACCACAAAATGGAAAAGTTATGACAAATCAGACTATGAGGCAAAAAAGAGTAGCTGTTTTGGTTTCATGGACAAAAGAATTTCTGTGGCTGGAATATGACAAGCTAAATAACAATGTTCTGACGAGTGTGTCGTGAGTTTCCCTTGATTTCTGAGTTGGCAAGCGCCTTTGTTACTGGGACCAGTCTTTTTAAGAAAGACCCCATCAGAATGCATGAGAAATGCAAGAAGTGCATTATTGCTCAATCTGCAGTATCTTTCCCAGGACAAACACCAATTGCACAAAACATACTAAAAATAAACCAAGCACAACAAGAAGTCTTGAAAAATCTGTTTAGAACAGCGTAATATGTTGCAAAGAGTGAACTACCACTGGCAAAATTTAGCAGTCTTTGCAAACTTCAAAAAGCAAATGGCCTAGATCTTGGTTCCACTTACCTCTTACCTGTAACTTCAGTGGAAATTTCAGATTCAGGATCTGACACAGACTGATTCATGTTCTACACAGTTCTGACAAGGTCATAGAAATTTTTGTTCAATTAGAACCAAGTATTTGAGTTGATGATTGTAATTTGATGTTTTGTTTCCTTCACAATATTATACTTTAATGTATAATATTGTAAAGGAAAAAAACATAAATCAAAAAATCCTTCTCTTTTTTATTCGGGCTACTTAAATTTATTTTGGGCTACCAAAAACTGAAGCGTGCCTGCCCGAAGGGCTACCAGGGATTTTGAAATTTTGCGAGCACTGATAAGATACAGTGTTGGGATCGTTACTCAAGAAAAGTGATGTATTACACATTACTCGTTATGGTTCTTCACGTGCCAATAACTGAAGGAACTATGTAACGTATGTAAAGACATAATTGTGACTGCAATGTAATGATTGAATTTAGTAATTGGTTACATTACTAAATTACTGAAAAATGTAACGTGAGTACAGTAACACATGTTTCTGCCCACTTGATGAATGTAAGTTCACAACTCTCACTTTAGTACTGTATTGGACTTTGCCAAAAAATACTGAGCCACTCTTTTCCAATGCTTTAGTGATGCCAAGCTTTTTTCCAACAGTGCAGCTTTGTCTGTCTGTGTATTCCCCCCACACTCATTCCCCACTGGAACTGCTTCCTGCAGGATTAATAGATGAGGTTAAAACACACAGTAAAATTGCAGACTGTAACACTAAATTAATAAGCTAAAAGAGTCTAAAAGTCTTTGTAGAGTTGCAGAGATGTGTGGTATTTCCTGCTAATTTGGCATGCAATCAAGCTTTACATATCGGAGTTAAAAAGGCACAGGTTAATGCTGCTTCAGATTTTGCAGCATTAACTCTTTGAGAAACAGTGTGTAGCGTCTCTCAAGCCACCCAGTCTTTTGCTATGATTAATGAACAGCTAGTAAAGGTCAACACATAATAAACTGAACTGCCTTTACATTAGATTTTCCTGACATCAAATTTAGATAAATTTATTTTTCATTGATCTTAAACAATAGGTCACAGAGAGACAGTTTGCCTCAGCAGGTTCAGCTTTGTCCGAGGAACACAGTTTCACCATATTGTTTGGTTGTTCAAGGGCTGACACTTGATAATGCCAGTGCTCACTTCTTGGAAACCTACCACTCTAATTCTCATGGCACAGAAGAGACTTGTATCCTAAGCACTTTTGTGGGTCATCACAAGAAAAAACTGTCATCGATGCCAGTTTCCTTTCAGTGCGTCCTTGCCCCTTCACACTGCACAGCTCCTTTTTTCACCCCTCTAGTGCCTAACCAACCTGCGGTAATAATGACGAACATCATTTATGCAAATGTAATTAGTGCGAGAAACATGAGAGTGAAGCACAGGGCGCCAATGGAAATTTATCACTGAACACCCAGGCTCTAAACATTCAATTAAAATATTGCATTTCAGTGGATTTAATCTAAACATAATAAATTAAGAAGTGGAAGAAGAGTTTGCAGCAGAGCAGGCTGACATTTGGCTGTCACTATCACACTTGGAGATGGTCACTGATTCCACGTCCTTACCTTAACCCTTCAAAATGCAGATGGTGGGCAGAAAGACAAGGAGAGAAGGTGATGTCTGGCTCTTATCTCTGTATCTGGGTCAGTGTTTTGTCGAAGCATGGAAGGGTGAGATTGGGCTACAGTGCTGAGACAAACTAGTGCTGCACACCACAGGCTTTAATGTTTGATAATTTGATATCAACCATGTATATGACGTGTTTAACTGCTGTTAAACATATTGTTGTAAGCCTTCGTGGCTTTGAAACTACAGTCTTTACCAGGGAGCACAACAGGAGATTGGTAAAACAGGAAAGAGGGGAAGACACAGACACCGTCGTTGGAAGAGAAAGTCTGGATTTCAGGAAAGCATCCATCACAAGTCAGGAGCAGCGTCAGCTTGGATGACACAAAATCACATATGGAGTCCTTCTTCAGGGACAGACAAAAGTAATTAGCTGGGCTCAGATACTGACATTTTCTGTCCTCTAGAGCTGTTTTTCATATTCTTTATATTCTCAGCTCTATTAGATTTACACCGATGATCTGCAGATACAGTAAGTTCATCAGAACAAAGTGTTGTCAAACCAATGAGTTAAAAGGCCAGTTAGTTGGTAACATTTTATGCAATCAGAGAGTTTGTTGAGGTTAGAATTATTTCATCCACAGTCCGTGTAACACATATAACAGCGTTTCTCTTCCATTTCAACTGATCTTTTTTCTCATCATCTCAGAGGAAACCGTTCTAACACTGACAAATACATCTGGTGTTCGGTAGTGTCACCACACCTAACAATTTTGTGGAGTTCTTCTAAACATTTGACCATCGCTTAAATTAGGATAATGATTAGCTGTACTTCAATAAATATCACAATGATAATAGATGTTTGGTGAATTAAGTGCTTGCCCTATAAGAGCTTGATAAAGTGGATATATTGAAAGTTGTGTGACCCTATAATGCAAAACTGTATTTCTTTTTATCCTATTCGACTTTTTTAAGAGTTGAGACACAGGCTAGGTGATAGACATGTTACTTGTAGATGTGTTTTGAGGTAAAAGTAGTTATGCAAATGTCTTTGGAATTTTAATGCATAATTAGACACAAAATTTTAAATTAGCCCTAAATGAGAATTTTTTGAAAAATCTTTTATCCTGCTAGACTAAATGCTAGTTGAGTAGTTTCAGGTGTATAAAAACAAAAATAGTCTATGTGCAGTTTTTATTTCTAGAGCTGACATTATACATGTTAACCAGATGGATGCCCTTGCCTCACTCTCTTTGCTTAATGTACCATGAGGCCTTCTTGAGAGTTGATTCTCACTCAAGACTAAAGCTGCAATTACAACCCCCGTTTGTACACACTTGCAAGCTGTGTCAATACTGATCCAAAACACTGCTGCACTCCTGAGAGCTGTACTCTCAGCACTTGCTGTGACAAAGTCCAACTTAATGTTTTCTCCTCTGTTCATGTTTACATACAGAGGACATGGCAGCCTGCCTCCTTCAGCTTCATGGTAATAAGCTGCTATCGCCCTAGTTTTCTTAATATCACATTAGAATTTCATCTCAAGGGGAGGAAGCACTGAGAGTGTCAGAACGTTGTATGTTTAATGAATAAGACTAGGGAAAAGTGTCTTAATGGTTGCATTAA
Organism: Rhamphochromis longiceps; assembly: GCF_057381845.1. Taxonomy (NCBI): domain Eukaryota; kingdom Metazoa; phylum Chordata; class Actinopteri; order Cichliformes; family Cichlidae; genus Rhamphochromis; species Rhamphochromis longiceps. The sequence continues at coordinate 8,835,768 of NC_140569.1, read as the reverse complement.
TGCTCTCTTTTTTGTCACCGTCCCTCTGTACATATTGTGCATAATATCAAACACGACCTGATTCTTGCTCTATTTCCATAACGCCCCTCTGGATCTTGGTGGTATTTTGTCTCATTTTGTGCTGCATCTGAAAGTAGAGGGCAAAATGAGGCCTGTCTATGAATCAGTGCTACAGATAACTGGTGATATTATACACTGACATCCTTTAAAGAAGACTTTAATGCAAGCACTCAATGCATGCCAATTTAAAAGGCATAAATAATGTAAATACATTTTAGATCTTTTGAAAATCTAAAGCTTCCATCCAAAAGCAATTTGCTATATTAACCCAGTCTAAATGATCTTTTTTTTTCCTATCTTGAGCTATTTAAAATAATGTTAATAACAGTGGCAATATTCATGTTATCTATGCCAGCTTTTATAGTGTCTAACTTTAAATAGGCTACATGGCCAAACGTTAATGGCACCCACTGTTAGAATTTGCCTGCAGTGATTTTCTTCCATTTAGCCATTATAGCACTACTGAGGTCATTGCTGTTGGATGATGAGGCCTGGCTCACATGGCATATCAGTCACTCCCAGAGCTGTCATATGGCACCGATATCATGCCATCGAGTTTTTTGCACACCCTAATCAAGATATTTCTTTTTGTATCTTTGTTTACTTTGGTTTTTGGATTTTGAAACCACAGAGAGTAGTGCACAAACAAAGTGTCACATAATTGCATTGCATTCAGTTTCACCTAACTGGAAGTAATGGGCCTTACTATAATCATGATCAAGTCAGTGTCAGCAAACTTCTTTTTTTAAACAGTCTGAACAGGGTACATGTAACTTTGACATGCTAACAAGCATTAACAAAGGCTAGACATGTAGCAGGATATCTATGACCACTAGAAGCAATGCTTTTAAAGTTTAATCCATTATTTACTTCAATCTGGACCTTACTGTGTCTTTGATCTACCATTCGACACCAAACACGAGCTCTACAGCCACAGATAGCTTGCCATGTTTTATTTATCTCTAATTAGCTGCTCATTCAAAATCATGAAACAATAGACCAGAATAGACATAACTGACTCCTGCATCTAGGCCAATGTTTAGTCTGGGATACCAAGGTTGATCTACCTCTCTGTATTTGATAGTGCCACGATCCATTATTCACTAAAGATCAAATTTTAAAGCAGGGATGCTGTTCAGTATTAGAGAACTAGGGAAGAAAAGATATCTTTCTTAGTTCTCACATTCTTTTTGTCAGTGCTTTTTAATGCTCTTTCAGTTTCAGTCCAGGCTGAGAAAGGATTTAAGGGAGTTTGGCATTTACATCTGTGAATGAACTTTTTTTTTTAATTTGTTTGATAATTTTCCCCCAACATTATGCCAATAATCTTAGGTGTAACATGTCCTCATATAGTCTTTGTAATGTGCTTTATCCACTGCCTCCAGTGCACAGTATTGCTTATTCTCTATTATCTGCTCAGGTGACATCAAATCACTTACTTAAATAAAAATTACTTAAAGAAACACAAATGATGTGTTGGGAAAAATTGTTTGTAATTATTATTTACACTGTTCATGCTAAAAACATACAGGTACAAATGTACAAAAATAGTATAATAATAATAGACAGTATAGTTTAGATGTTGAGTTAAGCCCTTTTTTTAAAAATAGTTACAGCATACCATCTATAATAGCATATCCTGCAACAGCAGTATTTTAATTGCCAAAATTTTAGTGTCTAATACCCATACAGCTGTTTTCCAGAACTAGACTTTATGAGTCACTATATAAATATTTTATCTGCACCATAAATATCGCCCTAGTCTATGATGTTAGCTTTGGTCAAGTGCTTATTTTGGACCATCAAGAGAGAGCTACAGAGACTGAATTGAGTTTTGGCTCATCTATCTTTTTCACTTTTCACTTCTCAGTCTGTGCTACTTTTCCTCAGCTAAATGAGACTGATGATACAACTGAAAGGAAAAGGAAGCACTAACAGCAATGAGCAAAATTGTGAAACATATTATTAAATGCATTAAGATGTGTCCACAGCGCAAGAAATCATTAAATGTGTAATTCTGGGCAAGTCCTCGCTGTCTAGATTTGCTCTTTTTACCGCTAAAGTCAAATTAAATTGTGCAAACCTTGGACCCGTACTAACTTCTCTGACCCTGATGAATGATTTGTAAAATTCTAGATTCTCCACAGTGTTTACTTTGGATGACTGCAACTTACAGAGGTTTGATAGATGATAGTTAATTTTCCTTTTTTTTTTTTTCACATTTTTGCTATTTTGGATCCCTCTCTGTGACTGAACTCAGACCTTCCTCCATTGTGCACTTCTCTTTACAGTAATGCTTTGCAGCTATTTTTACTGTGCATTCCTGTACAGACATGCACTAATTACAGTGGTATCTCATAATGGATGTCCTAATGTTTTATTTACCTTATGAAACTTTAATCAGCTCCCTGATTTCCTCTGTTGTTACACACCTTACCTTGAAACATAGCCTGTCTATATCCTCTTATCTGGCAGTGCCCACTGTGCTCACCAGCCTGCTGCCAACAGGAGAGCTGGAGGTGGCAGACAGTGTTTGAGAGGATGTGTTACGTGTGTGTCTGTTTGTGTGTGTGTTTTGAAAGTTGCCTTTGTACATTTACACATGCATGTCTTTGTGTGTTTGTACTGCATGTGTGAGTGTCAATGTGTGTGACAGGTGCCAACTCCTATGTCAGGGGTGAGGTCGCACCCTCCCTTCTCAGCCTAGGTGTCTGCAGAGGTTCGTATCCACTCAGCAAATAAAGGGTGAACACCTTTTACCCCTCCACACACACTGATATCTAGAGGCGAACACACCCAACCTGCTAGATGTCATTAGCCTTTACACTAACAGCGATCCCCAAGACAACTTGGGAAAAAAGGCAGGCACATATTTTTAGCAGTGAATGCCAAAGTAAGTGCTGTGCATTTGCTGCTGGGATAGCTGTAGATGCCAACTGAGACGGCACCTATTGGCAAAGATTTTTTTACCGAGTGATATATTTAGGTGATGCGTATCAGCTGTTTAGAAAGAAATTTGTTGACACTTTAATTAATCTGCTCTGATAGCATCCAGAGGTGACATCGCAACTTAAGTGTGTTTTTTGGGGTCTACTTGAGTGTTTGTGTAGTGTAGTGTAGTAGAAAACTTTTGTTTTTTCACTCTTGCCTGTTTTAGAAATGCACTCCTTTCCATTCATCTGATGACATTTGAACATATCCTAGCACAAGTCTGAATGCATTTATTAACAGATAAGCACAAAATCATCACTGTACTTTTTAAACTGTTTTGCAGAGAAGTTAACTTGTACTGTTCCAGATTACAAAAGGCTTGTATTTTACTTTGTGCCTTTTTAGGGAATCATTATCTTACATCCTTTGTCTTTTTCTTTTTTTTAAATCAAACAATTCCTGAGTTTTTTCAGCCTCCTCAAACATGCAAGAGAATGGCCAAAAAAGGAAACTTCCCAAGCACATTTCATTCATGGCTCAGCTCTTAACATATTTAAGATCTAACCCAAAAATCTAAAGTATTTTCTTGTCAATAATATATCACCGTATTGCCTAGAGAACAAAAAAAAACTAAAGTAGCAACCAAAGATTTATTTCTCTCAGATCAAGCAAACAGTATGTTTATGTTTGTCATTTGTTATTCTTTCCCTTTAATTTACATTTGCTTGATTGTATTTCTTTGTACATCCACTCATTCTTAATTTTTCTACCACTTATCCTATCTTGGGTTGTGGGGGCTGGTCGTTGACAGAGATGCCTAGACCTTTCTTTCGCTTGCCTCTCTTGAGTTCTGGGCATTCACCATGTCCAAAATAACAGCAAACTCCACAACTGACCAATACAGCATTTTCACACTTTTATACTTTATACTTTTATACTGTCATTGTGGAAATACAGACCCATGCCGTGTGGTATTTACTTGTGTAAACTTATACAGGGTTCCTTTTATCACTTTTAGCAGATTAAGCTGTAAACAATTTTCCTGAATGTCATTAAGTGTTCAAAGAAAACATGCAAAAATAATAATTCAGGCTGAAGAGCTTGTTGTTTGCTATGTATTCCAGTTATTTCCGGAAATGCACTGAATCAGGAACCTGGAAAAAAGTTGCTAATTTGGAAATGTGTGTTCTTTTTTGCATGCTGAGACTGTCTTCAAAACTATTTTATAAAAACATCATGCATATATGTGCAGATTTCTAGCATATTTAACATTTAACTGCATGTAAAATTGTGTGATCAATTGATGTGTTGACCTGATATAACTTGACAGTATGTGTTAATGAATGGCAGGAGTAGATTGAATTTGTTTCAAATATTTATATCTGGCACAAATTACGGGTAAAATCCATCATACAAATGTAACAGGTGTCTAAAATCATCAGCTTTCTCTCCAGCTGCCAAGATATATTCTTTTTATTCTCTTTATAACACCAGGGTCTCCTCTGAGAGTGGTGTCACTGTTAGACCCCATATATTTACACTATATTTCTCTCACACATTCCTTTTCAGTGAGCCAGGCCTTGAGCTGCCAATGGAGGATGTGAAGTCAAGCCAGGGAGCCAAGGCCACTGTCAGCTCTCTCAGTGGTTAGAATAACCCAATAAATTCTGCAGGGAACTGGGCTGGGACTGGACCAGTGCTGGCAAAGAGTATCAGTGAGAGGTAAGATGATAGATAAGGGAGTTTTGTTTTTTTTCAAGTGAAGTTAAATATATCAAGAAAAGCAGATAAAATGAAACCAGAGATGTTTTAATATTTTGATATGTAGTTAAAAAAGGTCATTGGTTTGTAGATAACCTACTTTATTACCTGTGTGCAAAACTGTTACCTAAGAATTAACTTTTTAACTTTATTATGAGTCTGTAATATGTAAGAAATAGTCAATCAGCATTTTACTCAGCGCTTTTCTTCTTTTGACAGTGTCCTTAAGGTTCATGCTTTATTTTTAGGCTCTCAGGGTTTAGGCAACTTCTGAAAATAGAAACTGCAGCATTTCAAATTATATTGCATCCACAAGGCCACCACTGTTGCTGATGAAAACATTAGTTCCATGATTCTAAGCCCTTGTGTTTGTATATATGTACAAACACACACACTTATACTGGAAGTGGCTCATTCATCCCTTTTAAATTTTACAGGCACATTTTACAGATAACAATTAAAACCTTTTCATTTAGTTTTGTTCCAAAGCACCAGTCTTTTTTTTAAATTATATTGTGTGTAGTCATACATATCGGTTGGTTCTGCAGGACCGATCATAATTGACACCAATATGCCTTGCAGTGTTGGCTGGATCCAAGGTATTGCCATCTAAAGTAAATATTTTGTTAGACACCATATTGGTAAGATTTCTAGGACCAAGTACAGCTTTTGTCTGAATTTAGAAATTGGAAGTTAGAGGTCATCCAGGCCTTTAAGTCTTTAGACATGCCTGTAGTTTAACTAGATGATTTGTATCGTCTGGCTCAATGGACAAATGCAGCTGGATGTTTTTTGGATACTGATGAAAATATATACAGTTTTTCAACTAGTATTACCCAAGGGAAGCATGTATACTGTAAAAACTATTGGTCCCAGCACAGAACTCTGTGGAACTCCATGACTAACATAAGTGTGTGAGGAAGACTCCCTATTTACACGCACAGATTGGAATCTATGAGATAGATGTGATTCAAACCACTGAAGCACATTTCCTTGAATATCAACATGGTATTCTAAATACTGTAGTAAATATTGTGGTCAGTCGTGCTGATAACGATACGTCCTGTTAAAATTCAATTGCACAGAGGTCTAACAGGACAAGCACAGCGATGGGTCTACTGCCAGAGGCTATGAGACAGTGTACTTCCACTGAAACAGAAAAAAAAACACTGAACAGAAGCTACATTTTAAAAGGAATAAGCTGGCTACCTCTACACTTCATTTTAAAATCTATCCATTTCTATTCATTATTCTTAGTCGCGCGTCCTCAGTGTGTGCCTTTGACACGTGTGGAAGAAGGACACAATATCAGCTTTTCTAATTACTTATTGGTCATGATCAATTAGTAACATTTGAAGGCACTAAGGTACCCTTGTATAAATACACTGGTGAAGTTCAACAGCCATCACGGTTGACAGTTAAATTGGCCTGTCACTGCCAGGCCCTTCATTAATCTCAACTTGTCATTCTTGTTTATGCTGGTTATAATGGCTTTGTTGGTGTGTGATAAAGTCTGCGTGCGTGTGTGTGTGTGTGTGTGTGTGTGTGTGTGTGTGTGTGTGTGTGTGTGTGTGTATGTATGCAGCCACAGGGCAGCCAAATCAGATGTGTGAGAAGTTCGAAGATGTGTGTATATACATATGTGTCATATGCACATGTGTGTTTATTTGCATGAATTAATATATGTACATGTGCAGGAAGTGTATATTTTCTGAGTGCATAAGTGTGTTGTGTGGAAATCTTTTTAATCGCAACTGTCATGTTGAAGCCAGTTGGCACCCTCCAATGATTACCTCATGTGTCCTTGAGTATTTTCTAAATTGTTCAGAGTTGTTTAGAGCCGCTCCAAATGACTTTCATAATCATGTGGTAACGTGGCCATTTACACCATGTGAGAAAATTCCTACTCACTTAAACCTACCTTTACACTGATTGACTTAGACAGAAAGGCTATTGTATGTACATTTAGTCTGTAATCTGCAATCCTCTCGCCATTTCCCCTTAGATTTCCTTAAGTGTTTGCCTCAGTAAAACTTTAAGTTGGGGAATAACTATTTAATTTGCTTTTGATTATTAGTGATTTTATTGGTTAACTAAGCACAAATGGGATCACTTAGTGAGTGATGTTAAGCCCTAGGAAATAAAACGCACACACATATACACACACAATGAACAATAGTTAGAACGACGTACGCACAAACACGCTCTTGTACTGCTGACCTTTCACCTTCTTCACTGTCTTCTGACCACCGCCTACTGCGACCCCCTCCACCTTCTCTTGGCAAAAGGGTACTTTGGCACTGCCCCCTTTTCTCTTTCCCCTCGGCCTCTTTGTTTTTCAAAGGGTGTATCTGACTGCAGATGAACAAAGGATCATGTGGGTGCTTGCAGGCACAGGCTTGCCCTGGTTTGTATTTACATATAAATGTCAGCACCTATTTTGTAACTTGTCTCCTATACGGAACTTTCATCACTGATATGATGAGTGTGTAGATTTATAAATGTCTGTGCAGTTATAGTGTGTGTGTGTGTGTGTGTGTGTGTGTGTGTGTGTGTGTGTGTGTGTGTGTGTGTGTGTGTGTGTGTGTGTGTGTGTTGCATGCTGATAAGTGCATAATGAACATTTGTGAGCTTTCTGTTATCATAAATATGCAGGGAAGTTATTATTTTTTTCTTTTTCAGCCAGTAGCGCTGATTAATATGTTATTGTAAAAAAATTTTGGATTCAGTAAATGCAAATTATTGGTGATTAAGAAGCTCATTTTTCCTCATTTACTGTGTTTTCTTCCTGTCATCTGGACACTCTGATGCCTTTAAAAGAGAATAGATGTGACTATTGAGGTAATCAAGATGATAAGTTTATGATATCTTTGGTGTAGAGATCTGATAGATTTCTCCAGGTTATTGCAGCAATCAGTAGTATTTACTAATCAAATATTGTTTTCATTTTGATTCTTCATTTGGAGCGCAGCAGGAGAGATTCAAAGAAATTCACTAAAATGTCTCTGAATGCATGTTTTAAAGTTTGACATATACAATTAATTGAATCAACTAATACAAACATTAGGCCCAAACACAATTCCATGTATAATACATTTCAATTCAGTCACCACATGATCATTGAGTTGCACATGCAATAATGGATGCATACCTAAATAGAGGCAACTGTTTGATAAAATGTAAAAAACATATTCACTTAAATGAATATGTAACATAATAGACAGTAGAGTCTTTTTGATCCTGTTGTTCTTTGTTCAGAAAAGGATAATCAACTGAGAATATTTGCACATGGCCGTATTTTTTTACTGTACTTGGCAGACTGTTGGTGTTAGCTATTAGGTCATTTACCTTGATTGGCGTGCACTCACACACAAGCACACATGCACATTAATCCATCATTAGTAAGATGTCCATGCTTGAGTGATCGTTTGTTGAGCAGTTGAGTGGACAGTTAGGAGGAGGGCCATGTTAATGCAGACAGACTTGTCACAACTATGGGTGACTGCAATGGGGACGCAAAGGATGAAGGGACTTCTTACCAATTAAGAATCCCTAATATCAAGTGCTATATCTGAGTTTATACTTATGTCTGCGTCTGTGCTCTCTGTCTGTGAAATATATCTGTCATTGGTGCATTCTGAAATGATCTGTTATTTGTTTTTGTTTTGTTTTTCATTCTTAATAATGGCACAAGATTATGAAAATATAAAAATATCAGACATATCTGACAACACGCAGGGACATCAGAGTCTGTTGATGGAAAGGTGATGTTCCTGACAATATTAACAGAAGAGTTTCTTTTTTATTCAGTCAATGAAAAAATTTGTGTTAGTGGAAGTCTGTTTTTATTCCTTCATTTATTTATTTATTTTTGACTGGATGCATTTATCCTGCTATAGCGTTGATGCTGGAAATGTAATACTTTTCTTCCAAGTTTTTGTTAATCGTAAGAGGCTAACAGCAAAAGCCAATGCTTGACACATTTGACAATCTACTCTTTTGTAGCTTCCGAAAATATTTCAACAGTGTATAAAATGTGTGAATTTAGTGAGCTATCCAAAAGGGTACAGAAAATACCCTCAAATACCAAATTCAATAAATATTTTAATTTTGACTGAATTAAAATTCCTATTACTGAGAATATCATCAAAAAATGTGCACTTCACTGCAAATCACTTTCCTCAAATACAGAAACTATGTTACAGTTGCATTTTTGGAAAAAATACATATACGTGTGTGTGTGTTTTAATTCAGGAAAATTCTCTTGAGGTTCACTGACTGGTAACTAGAAAGAGGTGTTTGTAATTAAAATCTACATTTAGCAACCCCCCACCCCCAACCCATCACGCAGCCCCATAACAGGCCAGCCACTCTCTGTGCGTCTGGGAACGAGCTGGTGGTGTCCTGCATTCGTAAAGGGAGGGATTCATGAATGGTACTCACACATCAGTATGAACGCACCGTAACATGTGCATATATACACACTAACCTTGCATATATCTTCACCCTGTGTCTTACTCCTCTCTCTTGTTCCAGCTGAGTAAGAGCAGGCCCATGTCATTTCACCTCAAGGTGCCTGCTGGGGTCAGGGGTCACGTGTAATGGCCCAGTGCATCTCCTAGCACAGTAAGCCTACACCAGCAGCCGACACACTCCGCTATTCCCTTCTCCACCTCCCGGGCCTTTTATCAAAGCCAATACGAAAACAAGGAGTTTGTGTGTGTATGAGAGAGAGAGTGGGTTTGTCAAAGATCACATTCAGAGTTTCAAGTTGCTGAACCATAAAGTGAGAAAGAGCTAACTTTCAGCCTACAGCAGTATCTGCACTGTGATGGAAAACAGCCAACATTCAATTAGTCCTAATCGTTTAAAGTTTGCCTCAATGCACTTCTTAAAGTAATAACATAGAAATGAACTTACACGGTATGGCAAAAAGAATTTTATTTCAGAAATCTACTTTTTGCCCATTTGAGTCTGTTGCATTGGGTCGAGAAGTCTTTTTAGTAGAATATTTCTCTGTAAAAATAACATCAATAATAACAAGAGAGTACTGATTTCTGAGTTTAATCTTTTAGCTTTAGATCATGACTGAAATAAACAAAAGTTTTAAAGCTTTTCAGTCTTTATGACTTCAAAAAACATTGTAAAAAGTGAGGTCATATAGGTCTGTCATAAAGTTAAAGTTGTTTGTCAAAAAAAAAAAAAAATTCTGGGCTGCTATATGTTTTTGTTTTTTAAGGCAGTTCATGCTGGTTTCTATCCACCGGGCAGACCGTGAGATTTAAATGGTTTGTATATTCTCTGTAGAATCTCTGCTTCTCCAGCAGTGACAAGACACATTTTCAGTGATAGTGGTGTAAAGTTCCCTGCTGCATAGTTTGATGGGATATTTGCATGTGCTTAGTAATTTATTACACTGTGTGCTTTTTATGAATGTGCATGTTATTACACTGTGGTTGATGGTGGCAGTTAAAGAGTAGGGAAAGTGTCAGTGTTAAGATGGAGAGGGGATGAATAATGACCTCTGTAAAAATTTGAATTATGGTTTGATACAACATTGGTTTAACTTCCTCTTTATTTTTACACAAGGTCATGCCAGTATTATTTTAAATATATTGCAGTCCTAGAAATGTAACACTGTGGTCCTGATGGAGATTAAAAAAAAATATATATATACATGCTGCATTTATTACGATCATGTTAACAAGTGTCCAGGGTCCATATTATCTTGCTTCTGCATCACACATTGTGCATCAAATTTTATTATTTTTATACTTATTATTATTAGCAATCGTAGTTTTTCAGTTATTACCATGGTACAAGTCTGTTGCAAAGAAAAAGAGTACACGAGCAAAATAGCATTTAACTGTTTCAACAAATGAACACTAATTATTCATTTAATTAAGTATTGTCAGCTCATTTCAGATAACACAGCAGTCATTAATCTTTTACACTTACTGTCAGGTTTGTTCCTGATAGAATGACTTAACTTGAACTCCCTGCCTCATTCTGCCTCCTCTCCTGTTCTCACCTGTCCTCACTTTATGAAAAGATGTTTTGCTAATTGCATCAGTAGTGTGGAAACTTATGAATGTACCTGGTACTTTTAACCAATAGGTGAAAGAATACTGAACTCCTGCTTTGTGATTATCACAAAGCCATTGTTATTTTATTAAATTATCTGTACATTTTTTAAATTATTTATTTATGTATGGGGTCGGCAGAGTGAAAGAAATGTTAGAAACAATAATGTCTTTTGTCTGGGGCAGAAGGGGTTATACGCTGTTACTTTCACTTCACTTGCTGTATAGCTTTTTGATATGTAATGTGTAGCTGCTCTGTGTAGCTTTGGTTTTGATTGAAAATTAAATTCTTTTGAGATTTAGGATAATTAAGGCAGGATAAAGCTTAAAATTGTTATATGGAGCATTTTTTGAGTATTTGAATTCTTTCTACTTAAAATCAGTTAATAGTTGACAAAAAAGCTGGTTTAATAAGCCCAGTTTTAGTGATGCCAACAAAAATGTTATAGTTGTACAAAGTTTGTCTTTGTTGGGACAATACAAAAATAAATTTTCAAAGTAATAAACATGTATTCACGTACCAAAGAATAAAACTTTAACTTTCTTAATCTAATATGTTACTGTGAGTATTTTACTACTTACTACTTACTGTACTTTTCTTAAAAGTTGCTTTTAACAGCTGCTTTCTCTTTGTCTCAGCTGGCAAGTTTTTTTTAAACTATGAGTATGCAAATGTCACATTCCAGCTAAAATCAGCAGTTATCTACCCTCTTTTATATAGTTTACCACAAGTCAATCGAGGGATTTTATAGAGTATATACAGACTTTCCATACATGAAATGTCTTTTTGATCTAATAGATTTTGGCATATTGCGTATTATATTGTTTTTTTTATTTTTTTTATTTTTTATGAAATTCGCTCAGAGAAAAGAAAGTTTACCTCTGGTTTCTTTAATGAATATCAAATGTTTTCCTCTTAAAAACCTCCAAAATAGTTTAAAGACATGTTCAGATTGCCATAACACCAATATGGTGACAAGGGCATTCCTTTTACCATACTTCCCTTGCTTTGTTCAATAATGGAAGTCAGTGGAGAAACAGTCAGCCATATGGTCTTTGTAGGTCAAATGCTTAAGACTAGGGATTAGTGTGTGCGTGTGAGTTGTGTGTGTGTGAGGTAGCTATAGCTAACTAAGTGACTCAGTGATGTCATGTACTTGTGTTTTCACATGGGAACCTGATAGCTCTGAACAATCCAAGGCAAGCAATTTTTGGCTCAAGCATACTTGACATAACAGAGAGATAATTGTAGACTTTGTGTCCACGGACCCTCCAGAGATCCGGAGGATCAAACCCCCTAGGATTTCAGACACTTTGATGATGTGTTAATGCCTGGACAAACATTTACCGCCTCAGAGATCACAGACGGAATGATGTAAATGTAGCACAGTTCAAGCTAACTGCCCCCTGATATCATGCGATGATGTAAAGTTGAGATTTTTGACATATTTTGTCCTAACTGTTGCCAGGGTGTTGAACAAAAAATGCGTTCATTTCATACTCTACTTTTACACCTTTGACCTACAGCATCACTATTATAGATGACATAATGAATGATTTTATTTTGTTTAATATAGTAATGGGAACTCCATGTAGTGACTGATCCTGATGAGGTCAAGTAGAACTCACTCGTTATCATTAACGTCTGGATGACTGAGTCGATGATTTTCTGGATAGGAGTTGACACTAATTTAACTGTAATAGCAGATAATACCGGCTATGCTAGAGCCTTAGATTTACTTAACTTTTATTTATTGGTTTAAAACGAAGTGGGAGAACACATGCTATTTTTCTGTAGTTGCATATATTGCTGGCTGGTTTCATTGAGGGATGAAAAGTTCTGCTCTGCTAAAACCAGCTACATTCAAATTTGTACCTTCAGATTAACTAGGAATTTAAAACCCAAGTCTTTTCCAAATTTAGTCAGTAATAGTAGATCACAGTGAACAACGGTAGTTGTATTTATGGGGAAATATATCTTTAAAGTATTTGTTTCTTTTTTTATAAAGCATTCACTTTTTTTCATGCTTCCTGTGCAGAGAAGAAACCTCAGTAGCTTCATATTGTTTTGCACACTGTGAATGTTCTGCTCTTAATTACAATGAAAACCACCAAACAGGTTTTAGAGTCTATTCAGTAAACTTTTATTGTCGATAATTATGACAAAGAATGCCTACCGTCTTAATGTTTCTAGCCTTTGAGAGAGGAAAAGGTGTTGGCTCAGTTTTTTACAAGAAGTATGTTTTAAGAGGCCAGTTGCCTCGAAGCGAAGCTTGAATACCTTCTTGGTCATAAAACCTCTCTGAAATTTGGTAGACTGAAAGAAGTGCAATTTTAAAGCTCTGTTTAAAACTTAACAGTTATCTCACTTGACACCTGGCATTAATGACAAGCTTTGGCAAGTAACTTTTGCTTTACGACTTTGCATACACACAATCATCAGTATTCAGTTACTGTGGCTACCGTGCGTATTATCGTCATTGTAGACACCGAGTGTGTTTCGTATCTTCTGGGGTGAATATCCTCTCAATTTATTTGACCCCCTTTAATGACCAGGAAACTATATTGACTCCAGGTCCAATATACAGGCAGTCTATCTTGGCACCAGTAAAGGCAGTTTTACTTTATTCTAACGACTTCAAAATACTCTCAACATACGTCTTGATGCATTCTCAATCATCCAGGAAAGGAAATCTCCAAAAGTTGATCCTGTTCATCTGGACGTAGTGTTTTGTGGGAGAAACTTGTGTTTTGAACTTGTCAAGGCTCTAACAATGAATTAAAATAATTTCCAGACTAAGCTGCTTGATATACAGTGCATCACTATAGATCATGCAGCTCAGCAGTCACACATGCCAAAACTCATTAGCACAGTGGAACGATGGAGGAAATAAGTTTAATCTTTTTATAAAGTTACTTTTCATGCAGAAAGACAGCTCTGTGACTGAACTTGCTCATTTTAATTACTGCTTTGTTTATAATTATCATTACCCATAGGCTAATGCATATTGACTTATGCTATGGCAATGTATGTTGAGAGTCTCCAAAAGTTGATTCTGTTCATCTGGACGTAGCGTTTTGTGGGAGAAACGTTTCGTCACTCATTCAAGTGACTTCTTCAGTCTCAGCTGACTGCAAGTTTCCCCAATCTTATAAACAGTACATTTGCATAATGACTGAAACCAGCCTGCTGAAGGAACAATGGGCTGGGAGGTCAGTTCTTTAGTCTTAATTATGCAAATTCTCATGACCATTGATCATCAACCACTGACCAAAACCCACTGATCAATGGCCATGAGTACCATTCACAGAGAGTTGGGGAATGCCTGCAAACACAGCATTGTAAGATGGCGAAAGATGTACCACAGGCTGTACCCAGGGGAGTCTACACCAAGTCTGTATGGTTTACCGAAAATACATAAACAGGGTGCACGTTTAGGACCGATTGTCTACATCTCCAAGTTTCTGGCTTTGATCCTCAACCTGCTAGTGGGTAGCTCTGAACACCACATCCACAACACCCTGGATTTTGTTGAGAAGAGACAAGATAAGATAAGATAAGACTTTATTGATCCCACAGCGGGGAAATTTTTGCGTCACCTCAGCTCAGGTACAGATATATGAAGGAAATACAAAAATACAATTAAGTACAATCAATGAAAAAAAGTAAGATAATACACTATATACAATGGTAGCATACACAGTATGTGATTATGGATATAGTTGTAAATATGGAAGAAGGTGAGAGATATCATTATGGAGGCAGATGAAACCATGGTCTTGTACGACGTTACATCTCTCTTCACTTGCAATCCAGTCACAGAAGCGTTGGAGGTAGTCCGTAAGAGATTACAGGATGACACCAACCTCAGCAACAGGACCACTCTCAGCATCGACCAAGTGTGTTTGCTTTTGGAACTGTCTTCATTCCACCTACTTCACATACAAGGGTCAGTTCTACAGGCAGAAACATGGGTGTGCCATGGGCTCACCAGTTTCACCCATCGTGGCCAATTTGTACATGGAAAGAAGTGGAAAAGAGGGCTTTGCTATCCTACCCTGGAACACCACCAAGCCATTGGTTCAGATATGTGGATGACACCTGGGTGAAAATCAAATCTCAGGATGTACCACAATTCACGGATCACATTAATTTGGTGGACCAACACATCAAATTCACCAGGGAGGATATGAAAGTGGCAGGTTAGCCTTCTTGGACTGACAGGCTGGTTTCAGTCATTATGCAAATGTACTGTTTATAAGATTGGGGAAACTTGCAGTCAGCTGAGACTGAAGAAGTCACTTGGATGAGTAACGAAACGTTTCTCCCACAAAACGCTACGTCCAGATGAACAGAATCAACTTTTGGAGACTCTCAACATACATTGCCATAGCATAAGTCAATATGCATTAGCCTATGGGTAATGATAATTATAAACAAAGCAGTAATTAAAATGAGCAAGTTCAGTCACAGAGCTGTCTTTCTGCATGAAAAGTAACTTTATAAAAAGATTCAACTTATTTCCTCCATCGTTCCACTGTGCTAATGAGTTTTGGCATGTGTGACTGCTATGCTGCATGATCTATAGTGATGCACTGTAGACAAGTTCAAAACACAAGCAACAATGCCACTAATAGTGTTATAAATAGAAGACACAATATCATTTTAATTAATAGACTCTGTAGCACAGTAGTGCAGGTGGTGCAGGTGATGTACAAGCATTGGCACCAGTAAAACCTCTACCTTCATAGATTTTCCAATTTTGAATTTAGGAATATTTGTTTTATGGTTTTGTTCTCATGTCTACAAAGCAGTCCATGGGTTGGTGTATTGTCCTGCATGTCCTTTTTCACCTGCAAGTATCCTTAAAAATCTGTCATCTTATCACTTTACAATATTCCAGATCATCACTCCACCAAATTCTTGTTGTTGTTGAAATCTGGTTGAAAATAGTGACCATGTAAGTCACTAAAACTCCATCCATTCGGACACATCCAGCGTAGGAGTGTATATCCATATGTGTCAAAAACACTTATATGGATGCAGTCCTTGGGATTACAGTGATATTAACAGTTCCACATTTTCGTTCTTTATCTGTTTTGTGGACTTAAATGTGTATCTAGAATCCAGTTTAAGTCCAATTAATTTATAAAAAAACATATTTTTATAAAAACAAGCAAATTGTAGTTAATTAAATATATAAAAGTTTGCTTAATCACTATATAAATGGTATAGTTTGTAGCATTTACTGTATGGTAATATATAGTAATATTAGGTTTTAAAGATGGTGAATAGTTGCAGTTAAAATAGTAGTATTGTACATTATATTACACTGTGTGATGATGTGTGTGGGTGTGATAGTAGTCAGTTTAATTGATATACTCTTTACTCCTATCTTACTGTAAGATGTGAATATGTGCTATTATTATTTATTAAAGCAGGCAGATCATGTCTGGCTCATGTTATCTGTCCGTGTAGGAGTTCAGGCTGTTCACTCTGATTTATGGCTGTGGGGTCTAACTATGTATATTTACAGTCTCATGACCTGAAAATGACACCCGCTGGGCTGAACAAGTAGGGGAGGAAAGGGCTTTGGAGGGTCACAGACCGTAGTGCACACAAATATATACAGACACACATTATGTGTTTTTATCCAATATGGTCACATAGGGGCATGCCTGCACTTTTTGGATCCCGTGTCTGCAGCACAGATTATTTATTTTAAAGTGTAGTTAACCTTTTGTTGCATTCTGACTAAAATCAAATGTTAATAATTCTATATGCTTTGACATGCATGTAAAGTGAATGTATTTAGTGGTCAAGTTAGACAAAAAATTCAGTGCAATGGCTGTTGCTAATTAAAGCAACAAATAGGAGTGATCCTGGGAAAAGTGGCAACTAAGAAATGCAAATTACCGCACGTCAACACATCAACAGAATGACTCCTGGAGTCAGACTAGTGCAGATTGAGTGAAGTGGAGGGTAAGAAATTGCAGAGCGTTAAATAAGGTGACAGCTGCATGTTTACAGAACCCAAAGCCCAGGGGTGTGGGTGGCGAGGATTGACACTTCAGCTTCAGATTGTCACGGGCCCATTTCCAAAGAGGCAAATGGTCCTTGGCAATAAGTGAAGTTCACATGGGTTGGATTAAACTGCTGATGATAGTTTGTACCTTTGCAGTGTGGTGATAAAAAGGTTGTGGCCATGTGTTTGTGTGATTTGCATGTCTTTGTCAAGCTCTACTTGACAAAATAAATGCCTTCAATTTCTTTCTTTTTTACATTTCATTTCTGCATTGTCAGAGCATTCTGTTGATAAATGTCTTTCTTTTACCTATAAATTTGCTCTTTCTGCTTCTTTCTCAACTACCTTTCCTGTGCCTCTCATCTGAGTCCATGTTTTTTTTGGAAAGTGCTGGTCTTTAAGCATTCTCCCTCAGAGTAATATTAGAAGAATGCTGTCAATCTCCTGCATATGGTTTAGTTATGCAGCTCCAGCTCCATATAACAATCACAAAGTAATGAAGACTTAAAGTACACCGAACCAACTAGCCTGACTCTGTTCTAGTTGTTCAAAAGCATGGCAGTCCAACACCTCTGAAGTTCACTAATTTAAGCCTCATACCTTATTTGTTTAGCCACAACACAGTCTTTAATTTACTGTCCAAGCACCAACTCTAACATTACGCTCTTTGACTATTTTTGGCAACCCACCCTGTATCCCGATTTGCAGTCTCAAAATGTGTTTTGTTCTCTTCGGTAAATGTACAGGACATGTGAGATTTGTCTTAATTAGTCATGACTCTCGCTCCAAGAATTTAAACTGAAGTATCAGAACTATTTATTTAACTCTACTCTTGTTTTCCTCTCTCGCCCTTTTTTGTGTTTGGAGATTCACAGATTCTGATTGGTTGTTCCAGGAGGAATAAACGATGTGAAGCTGGGCTCAGAGAAGGGGTCGCTGTGTTTTATGAGCCATTAAAGTTTTATTCATCCCTGTACCGAGGCAGCCTTCGGCCATGGGGTCACCATGCTTTAAATAAACTCCCATCATTCCTCTCCCCCCACCTCCCCAATATCTGCCTTCCCACCCCCTGCTCCCCCAACCCTTTCACCCACAGACTTAATGGACTGTTTATTGTTTGATGTTCAAGTCCGACTTCATCATTTTTTCCCTCTCTCGCGCTCTTTCTCTGTTTTCCGCTCTCCACTAGTGTTTAGCGGTATGGAGGTTTGACTGATGCGGTTTGTCCGTGTATTTGTGTTATATGTGTGGTTCATTTTGCGTGTGAGTGCGAGTCCTTGCATGCATGGGCTCTGCATACATGCAGAATGTCTATAAATTCCTTTGGTGTGCCATGGTTTCCTCTTCATAACATCTTCCCTCCACTCGTCTGTTTCATGAGTGGATGCAAGCTTTTACGGCGTATAACTGAATGTTTAGTTTTTAAAAACAAGGAAAGGAAAGCACATCAGTGAACCACACTGTTGCACTAGTGATGTGCAATGTCTTCATTACTTGATCGTGAGCATGGCTACCAATAACCATTTTGAAGCAAAGGTAAATTAATCCATGCTTTACATTTTTAACATATATAATACTTGAGAAAAAGTTTGCTAGAAATCTGTATACATTCTGAAGTTGCACCCTCATAAATGTGGTTGGAGCTTACATGGATAGGAAAGGAAAAAAGTACTGAAACAATAAGTAGATGTACTCAGAAGTACACATTGTTTAAACTTGTGTGACCACTCTATTGATGCATTTTTGGTGTCAAAGCCCAGGTGTCCTGGGGTGGGGGGGGATGCATAGTTGTCTGGTGAGGAAATTAATCTCAAGTAGCACACATTCCTGCAAGATTCCTATTTAATGTGTGCACTGGATTTCTGCTTACCTCACGCTCATTTAAAAAATTGTCACTGCTATAATTTCCTACAGTTGTAAAATCTGTCCTCGTGGAGTTATAAACCAGAGTGCAGTGTTTTGGCATCCAATAAGCAACTTCTCTATTAGTCAAAGTGGACATCTAAAAAAAAAAAAAAAAAATCGAATTTCCCAGAGGAACCCACCCGAGGGATTAATAAAGTTCTATCTAATCTAATCTAATCTAATCTTGGATCTCACCTGCAGTGATATACCCCACTCCTTCAGCTCCTTCCTGTTGTTTAGTCTTTTAAAAAAAAGGAACAAATCTAAATGCTCATCTTTTCATGGGCTTTCTTCACCATATGCTTATCATTTTTACTTTAAAGATGCAGTAGTTCATCAACCTGGAGCTTACAAAGCACTTTTTGGCCGAGGGGGACAGAGTGATAGAAGAGATATTTGTGAGGGGGGCGAGATGAAGAGTTTGCAGAGTTCCCTTACAAGCTGTGTTACAACTGACCCTATCCTCAACTTTGGCCCATGACCCTACCAGAGATCTGTCATGAGAGAGGGAGCTGCTTAACACAAAATGGAGCCTGGTGCAAGAGTCAGAAAGAGAGAGAGAAACACAGAGAGAGTGGGGAACAGAGAGAGAGAGACAGAGAGAGAGAGGGGGTGAGAGAGCATTAGTGCACACAGAGGACTCATTTATCCGCTCTCTCACTTGACTTCAGTTTTTTCTTCCTCTCCTTTGCTTTCTCTTTTGTTTTCACTCCACAGACACTGTTGCCCTTTCTCCCAATACATCCCGTCTTTTTTCCCTCTGGGAGGGAAGGGGAGGGGGGCAATCTTCTCACCCTCATCTGGTTGATTTTGGACAACAGCATGCCATCATCAGCAGCCACCACCACCACAGGTACGGATTCATGGCGGCAAGGACCAGCAGGATTCTGGGAGGGAATTTGTGAGATGAAGCTTTAATGAGAGCGAGGCCTCGTCAGCCTGGAAGAAATGTATGCTAATGATATGCACACACCAAAAGGACCCTGGGTAGGCAAGGCAAGTGCTGGCCGAGCTCCCGCTGAGCTCTGAGGAAGATGAGCAGCTCAGGTCAGAAGAATAGCAACAAAAACGCCTCCTCCTCCTTTTCTTCTTCCCTTTTCTTCAATCCGCATCCAAAAGGGCAGAGAAAAACTGGTTAACTTAAACCCTTAGAAATGAGGTTGTGTTGCCACATGATGCTGCTGTTGATGTATTTTAGTTTCTGGATTTCTCATTTTTTCCTTCATCTTTGCAAGCACATTGACATTGTGGGTTGAATTAGCTGGAGATTAAACACATCTGTGGTTTACATCCAGACTTTCCAGAATTTTAACTGTCATAAATAATGACAGTTAAAAATGAAATTGTGCTCCAGAGAGATGCAATGTGTGTCCTCTAATTGTGCTCAAAGTTGTCTTTAATAATAGAAAAATTGATATTAATTTGTTTTGATACTTCATTTAGAAATTTAAACTCACCACACCCCTAGTTAATAATGGTGTATGGGCAGTATTTAAATGAAATGACCTGTTTTCATTCAGGAATAAAGTGTATTTGTTATTAATTAAGGAAAGATGCTTGTTACTGGAAATAATGTTGCTAAATGCAATTTATATTTATTTCAGTGTTATCAAGTATGTTTCAGTTACTGATTCACATGCATTTTGTTTTTATTATATATTTTAGTGCCAAACTTTTAATTTATCCTGAAATTATGCTTGAATTAATAAATAAGCCATGTATTTTGTAGTAGCCTTTATTAAATAAATGAATATTTTGGAATGCAAGTAAATAATGTCTGATATTTCTGTTTATTTAATGATCAGATCTGTTTTCTGGGGAGACTTTTCAGTAACGTTATTTCCTTTTATCATAGATTTTATTTACAATTGTGCATTAATTTTTTTAAATTATTATTATGTTAACGGGAAAGTAAATAAAAAAAATCACTTCGTTTAAAGCGTCTTTTAGCGCTATATAAAATTATCTAATTCACTTGTTACCAAACTAAATGAACATTTAAGTGTTGATTTTAAAAAAAAAACTATGCAGAATTCACATCAGCATTAACGTTACGGTGCAGTCCCTGCTCCCCTCTCCTCTTCTCTGTTTCTTTGCTCGGAGTATCGCTCCTGCAGGAATTACTGGCCTGTCTGATCTGATTGCCGCTTGAAAAAAAAAGGAAGGAAGAAAAGAAAAACGAATAAAGGACGAAGCGAGACATCAGCGCGACGATCTCGACGGCGTTAACTAGTGATCGTAAAAAGCGCCAGAGTCCAGCCGCATCAGAAATGGAAACCTCTTTTTCCACCGTCGCCTTCGGGGGTGAATAAACAAGAGGAAACGGGATGAGAAGTGGGGAAAAATCCATTGAGTCTTGGGAAGAAAATGAGAGTGGCACCTGATGATGTCGACTTTGACACGTGTTAATTGCTGCTCAGCTCTCCTCATCAGGGAGTCTCAAATTATTTTAGCGCTCCGGGCCACAGCGCCTTGTTTGCTTTGCTGAGGAAAGGAAGCAAGCTGGCCCAAACTTCAAATGGTAAGGCTCGAATCGCTTGGGTAGAATAATCTGATGCTATATATATATATATATATATATATATATATATATATATATATATATATATATATATATATGGAAAACAAGAGAGCATGCATAGAGGGAAAAGGATATCTTAAAAAAAAATTAATAAAAATTTAAAAGAGAATTTGCAACTGTATTAAATAAAGCTGGAAATATACTTTATTGGTAGAAGTATACATTTTAAATTATCGAAACACAGTGATGTTTCACTTAATTTCACATCACTTATTTCTTAAATCAAATTGAGTTCATTAAAAATAAAATATAATGCCTCTGTTTGGGATTTGTTTGCTTGGTTGTCAATATGTAAGACGGGAAGATATTTTATTTGATGAATTAGATTTTCTTCTTTTCTCTCTGATAATCCAAGATTTACAGTGAAATATTGCCTCTATTGCTAAATCAATAATAAAGTCAATGCTATTCTCAGATAAAATGGCTTCATCGATAGGAAAATCAGACAAAACTGCTTCACTGCACTTCTGGCTACATTTAAACATGTAAGTAAATAAATAAATCTGACTTGCACCTAATAAAATGTATTCAAAATCTCAAATCCCTTTTCCTCATGTGATTATATTTACATCTGTCTGCAGCTTTGATTTCAGTTTCCTGCTGTATCCTCAGCTTTTACCAACAACGCTCCTCTCAACCAGCATACTCAAATACACAGTTTTACTTCAGTGCCTGAGAGCACCAATACTCATTTTCTCTACTTCACACTTCTTACCTGTTGACATGTATTTATAAGGCCTTGCATGGTGAATTATAAAGCCTTTGTTATTGCCTGGCTTGGGGTTGGCCACTTGTTTATGACACCAGTAATGGTGGTAATTGTTATTGTTGAGATTACCTGTCAAGAGGACCTGGACAGTGAGCTTGGAGAAAGCGTTGCTCTCTTGACAAGGGGTGACAGGGGTGTGGGGAAGAGGATGTGGGGGGATTGGGGGTTGGAGGCGAGGCTGGGATGCCCTGATGACTTCTCCGCTGATAATCAGCCACCGTGGCCTGTGGGATAATTCAGCTGTCAGTGCCACCTAACAGGGCCCAGCATCAGCCGGCCGACCCCAGCTGGCGTCATTCATTTGGACTGAAGATGGGGATGAAGGCCTGAGGAGGGGTGAAGGGATGCAGGAGCAGAGAAATAAGGACAGCGTCTACATATCTGATTGCCAGAGTTGGCCTTTGAATGCAGTAATTTAATTATCATCAAACATTTTTTATAGTTTTTGAAAAAAATGTCTTTTAAATTTTGCTCCTAAAAGTGCCTTTTTCAAATTAACAGCTGATTGAATGTTTAAACCTCGCTTTGGTGAAAAACTGAGGTATTAAATATGTTTTAAATTATATTTTACATAAGGTCTTATTTTCTTTGTATAAAAAAACGGTTTCAGTTTTTTCGCAAAGGCACATTGTAAGTCCTCACAACACTGCACCCCGATTGGCTAACAACATAGAGCAGGTCCTTTATGCCATATCATCTAAAAGCTTTGTGAAGAATTTCTGCAACCAGGACTGAACAGGCGAATGCAGTAATTCTTGAGATGCTCACGTGCATCTTAAATCAACATGACGCTACAATAAGTGTATTTTGCTGAAAATGAAATTACTTTTAAATTGAGCCACTACAACAAATTCAAAGCTTAATAATATAAAGGTTAATTGCATGCAATATGTCATGTATAGAAATTGTTGAAAATGTGACTACCTATTTGCAACCTTTTAAGCTCCTTCCTAATTCCTTCTGTAAAAGCAGACTCGTTGTCTTCCTGGACACGTGTGCATCATAAAGAGGGCAGCAGCAGCTAAAATGGCAGGCAAATCACTTTTCGAATGGTTTTGGAGCAGCTATCAGTGTCATCCCTGAAAGGCTGTCTTTATCAATGATACTGGCTGATATGGTGGGGGTGTGGAGGTTGGTGGAGGGCGTGGGGCGGGGGTTCTATCTGTCTTTGGAATCTTTCACAGTTTAGGGCCGAGAGCTGCTAAGAAACTGTCAAAGATTTGGACAGCTAAAATCCCCCGGTAGCAAACGCTGAGCTGTTCTCTATCTGTATTCCACTGTGGCAGCACGCGGGGTTGTAACACTACGCCACTGCTATTCCAGTGGGATAATGTCACTGAGGAAATAGTGCCAGAAAAACGTCTGCACAGTATTTTTGCTATAATACAGTATTCTTTTATTTTTTAATTTTATCGTGCAAACATTTATGAAAATGAACACATTTTGTGAATTTGTGTCACTTTTTCAAATTTATTTTTTTGTGTGTGAACATTGTACTGTTTCTGATTCAGTTACAGTATATAACTACTGTCTGCACCTAATTTAATCTCTATTCATGGATGTAATTTTAATAAATGATACAGTATATTATATGATTTTGTCAAACTCTTTGCAGCGTGACTTTTGTGGTGATTTAAATGAGTTTGGATTGAGTGATGCTGAACTTTTGCCGTCCATTTACCCATCAGCACGTGTGATATTTCATCCAAACCGTTATCGTCATAACACCTCGTATGTAATTTTGATGACGTTTGAGGTAGGTTTGCTTTCCTTCGACCACTTTACAAGTGTGAAATCCACAGTGTATCCAAAGTTATGCAATTTTGCTATGTGTCAGAGTGAAAAAATAAACACAACAAAAACTTTTGTACAAACATTAGTGCCCATGTGATGGAAGATTTTTTTTAGTGGATTTACAGAATCCTGTTTTTCCACTTTGAGTAATGCTCATAGAGCATTTTACATGTTCATTTTTTTTGTAAATGTCTGGCTATTTTTCACTTCAGTGGATTTTTTTTCTCTGCTTCTAACCCTTCCTGTTTATCTATCCTGTTGTCACAGGCCATAAATCAAAAGCAATTGCTTCATATCTTCATTTTGGATCTTTGCAGTTTTATTGCCATAGCTTAATCCTTTGGCTGGTTGACAATGGAACATCATGATCAACACCATCATCACAACTTTACCAAGAAATTTATATTAACGCAATCTCTTCTCGATATTGAAATAAAGCACAATCTCATTTCTTATTCAAATGATAGCATTAGGCGTGTATGCATTTATCACCAGATACAGGAGTGAGGTTATAAACAATGCCATTCATTATCTGGCCCAGATGCAGCGATTGTTGATTAAAGGGCTTTGAATATAACACGCACACACTTGTTCACTTACACACTTAGGCACAGGCACACACACACACACACAGATGGGTGGACATTAGGAAAAGAGAGAGGCCATCTGAATAGGCTGGAGGGACATTAACGGCAACAATGATTGATATTTGCCGCACAGGCTTTTTAATGGTATTGTTATTCCTCAGAGTTATACCCCGTCCTCCCCACGTCTCGTCTCGCAGATAAATGGAGGTGTAATAATGAATAGAAATTATCCTGATTATTTTGGTGGAGGTGGTTTGAGAGCAAGTGGGGTGGGGGTGTGTTGGGGGGTGAGTCATAATCTAACATGAAGCTTAAAGCTTAGTCAAGAGTGTCTAGTGGATTTCCTTTAATGTTTGCTGAGTTACTTGTAGAGGAAAACAAGGTGCTGTGTAAAAAAGCTAAAAAGCATGATATCTGTCATACTGAGATTGTGTAATTAAAGGTAAATAAAGACTGATAATACCCTAAAATAAAGAAATTATTAAGATGTGTGGTATAAACATTCATAATATAATTAATGAGAAAACTTCATGTACCCTCAACCTGGAACCTACTGTCTTTACAGACGTGTGGATATTAGTGGATACTTCCTAAAAATGTATAAACATACAATATATCCAGTATTTGTGTAATTTTCTTAAGTCTAAACAATATTGAATTACAGAATTGACACGTTAGTTAGCAGGCGCTTTACTTTCCAGAACCCCAGATTCATAAATGAGCCATAACTTAACCAATACTAGTCCTTTATGCTTGGGTGAAAAACTGTAATATTAATTACTTGTGTTGTCTTAAGAGCCTGCTGAGTGTTGATTGTGTGAACAGCTGAGGTGGACATCGCCAAAACACATTATTTGATGTGAGAGGCCAGCTTGTCCAAAGCAGTTGTGTTTATTACACACTCCTCTGGCACCTGCTGCATTGAGTCAGCCTGCCAGGACACACACACACACACAGTCTTCCAAAATCTCCTCTCCATTTAGCCTCTTTCCAACCAAATGACGGTCATTATCACTTTTCAATTACATTTGCAGGACTCAACTGCTCTATCAGTGGTGTTCTCTGCTATTTTAGGAAACTTAAAAATATTCAACCTGCCACTGTGAACACAATATTTAAACTCAAAGGATCACAAGTTCAATCTAAATGCATTTTACTATATAGCACTCTTTGTGTGTTTTTAACAGTCTTTGATGTGAGATTTTACAACTTTAGGTTTAAAGCATTCATGCAGGTAAAGCACCAAATTTCAACACAGTATAATATTCTTTATTGTATCGCCTCGGGGCTTTATGTTGTGTATTCAATATTTCCAATGAACACTTAGGGTGTTTGTTCTGCTTGGAGATTTAACTAAATTTTTCCTGACACTTGTTGACTGTGACTCTTACCTGTTGTTCTTTGTTCTCTGCAGTTTTCTCTTAATCTTTATTTCCATTACTTTGATTTGTGCATCTCCTTCTCACATTCATTTAAATGTGTCTTTTGACTTTGCTGATTTCTTTCTAGCTTTATAGTAACACTAAGAGCATGACATTATTTTGCATGCATTGTTACTCCCTTAACAGCTTCCCTACCCCACAGTGTCACATTTTGTTATTTGGAGAGTGGGTATTTTTCCCCTCCCTCTTTAAATTTAGCTGCTTGCAACACAATGCTACAACATCTCATCTTTTGCACTTGATTTTTCTTGAACCTGAAAAATATATATTTTTAAAAAAAAATTTAAATCAACAATAAAATGTAATCATTCCTTCGGAAATTCTCTATTGCTCTTTTCCGTTTTCCTTTTCATCTACACACTACAAAGACCTCTCGTGTCATTCTCGTTTTCCTCCTTCATACCAACGTGTTGTGCATCATCCACTCACAACATACCTCCTTCCTCTCTTTCTTTCCTCATCCTAGGGTGCAATGTTGTGATGCCTTCCTCCAGTCTCTCCCCCACTCCGCCTCGCCACCATTCCACTCTTTCGGTAATCAGGGCCAGATGGAGGCAGAGATGGAGTGATGCAGGGAGGGAGGATTGGGTTTGGTCCTAGCAGTGTCTTAGAACGTGGGGAGCTGTCAGCCCTGCAGGGAGAGAGGAATTCTCGAGCAATAAAATAGGGATTTATCACCACTCTACCACAGAGAGAGAGGAGAGATGTGGAGGGAAAGGGTGTGAGGCAGAGAAAGGGACGAAGAGATCAAGAAAGTCAGATAGAGAAGGGT
This sequence comes from Rhamphochromis longiceps, assembly GCF_057381845.1. Taxonomy (NCBI): domain Eukaryota; kingdom Metazoa; phylum Chordata; class Actinopteri; order Cichliformes; family Cichlidae; genus Rhamphochromis; species Rhamphochromis longiceps. The sequence goes on along the minus strand of NC_140569.1, from coordinate 8,809,057 downwards.
GACGTGGGAGACAAATGAATAGACAGAGGGATGGAAGACTCTTCATCATTGTAAAGCTTCAGATGGATGAAGGAACAAGCATGTAGAATGATAGACTGTGTTTGCCACTGGAAAAGATCTGTAAGAAGGACGAAGCCAGAAGACGAGGGAAAAAGAAATTGAGAAAGACAGTTGTGTGATAACACCCGCAGCTCATCTGCTCACTTACTTGCATCCTGACTTCTTCTCTGTTGCCATGTGTAGCAGTTAGACAGAGGCGTGTCTGTGCAGAAAGTAATGCCCAGTTGTGTTCAGCGGATGGTGCGTTAAGCAAAAAGAGTCGACCTCCCCTACTGGGCCAAATGAACCTGCTAAAATAACCTCTCTCCACAATCGGCTGTGTAATTGAAACCAGAATGTGCAGCATTTGATAAATTGCTTGACCCTGCAGGAATGTTAAGGTCATAAATTTTTAGTGCATTTTGGCGGTGCTGAGATGTGCAGAGGTGTATGTAGCATGTCCATTGGTGTGCCTGTGTGCCAGAGAAAGGATCTGTGTGTGTTATTATTTCAAAGCATAATGGTCTTCCAGAGGTTTTCTCAAGGAGGCAAGACACAAATACTAGTGTACTTACATATATATATGCATTCCCCCACAGCTGCACACATGTAGACAGGTGTACACAGACAAATGTACATCAGCTTTCAAGGACATTATGCTACATATTTTCTCCTCAACTACCAGACAGCCTATAAAGTCTGCTTCTCTGCGATATCTTTAATGCTTTACATCAAAAGAGCAGAACTAAAGACAAATGCTGAGCTGCTCAGTGAAAATCTAAAACTGGAGTACGTGCATACCTTTCATGAATTAAATATTCTGTTTAAAATGTCCAATTTCAAATGTGAAGACACTCAAGACACATATCAGAACCCAGTGTCCACATGTGCCATCCTGTTCACAGTTGAGAATTAATTCAATGATGCAGTATTTTTTATAGAAGCTATATCATTTTCCTAGTGAGCTGTCTGCTATATGTAAATCAGGTATTTGTTTATGGAAATACTGGGTTCTTAACGACTATAGAGTGAAAGAGACAGAAGATTTTTTTTCTTTCACTGGGGCAAGAAGTAGCCCATTACCACAGTGCTGCACAATAAAATGGTTCCTAGTTTCAGTTCAAAACATTGTCCTTGTGTCTCAAGCAAATGGTATTGAGCTTCTTTCACACGATTCTGTCTTTATGGTTGCTTACATGTAACGCCAACACATCTAAATGTGGTTGGCAGAAGTTTTTATACACTCAGTGTTCTTCTGTTCTCAAAGCTGTTTGGAATTACTTCTCAGAATGTATGTCAGACTGTAGGTAACTAACCCTGAAACACTGAAAATAATGACGTAACAGTCTGTAACTGTTCCTCAGATTTAGTTCTTGAACATCTGGCATAGGTGTAAATGAGGTAAAATTTAAAGGCCCATGTTGTGCTTTTTGGGTTTTGCCTTTTTGTAAGTATGTTGTACTTACAAAACCCACAACAAAGAGTTTTTGTCTCCCACAACAAATGCTGCTCCTAAACTGTCTGCTTCTTTTGTCCTGGCCATTCAGACTTTTCTACATTACTATCAGCATTATCAGATTTAAAATAATAACTGTACATAAGTCATAACTAAAAGACAAATAGTAATAAATATGTAATTTTTAAACACAACTTTGTGACACAAATCTGAAAGAGTGGAGCAGCCACCGATGCCCACTCCTAATTTACAGCAAGATTTTTAGGAGCTAGTGCAGGTTGTTATTTTAGGATTTGATGTAATACCTTTATTATCACAACAAGCTATACAGCTTGAAAGACATGTGGAACGGGGTGCATAAACCCATACTTAGTAAAATATTATAATATAATATAATATAATATAATATAATATAATATATCTTAAAATGAGTTGGCCTGGATAAGTACAACTCCAATTGGCCAGTGGGCCAAAATAGTATACTGACTACAACGGTGTATCACAAAATTTTCAATTTATTGTTCATTATAGCAGTTTTAGCTTTATTTGTTGTACATCGTAGAGGGGAAGATTGTTATACAAATACAATAATAACCACAGACTTTGCAACCTTGGTTACAATGTAAAGGATCTGCAATTACATGGCAGTCTCGGCAGTCTGTCATTGTAAAATGAATGGCTTCATCACATTTTCAATTAAAAAGAAACTTATAAGTATTGCCTGATGCTGTTTAACAATCCAACAATATTTTATCAAGTATCTTTGAGTTATACAAGCTATTCAGTCTTCCTTCTCTGATCTCTTGAATTAATGGGGAAAGGCAATCTGATCCTAAGACAATAATCGCCACACCCGACCAATTCCATCATCATCACCATATCAAAACATGCAACATTAAACTCAAGAGATACTTAAACTCCTCCACTTGGGGCAGTAACTCGACCATGAACTAGAGTGGGCACTCCACCCTTTTCCCACTGAGGACCATGGCCTCATTCCCGCCACTTCACACTCAGCTGCAAACCTGCTCTAGTGTGAGCTGGAGGCCATCGCCTGATGAAGCCAACAGAACCAAATCATCTGTGAAAAACAGAGATGAGATTCTGAGACCAACTAAGTGGAAGCCTTCCACCACTTGGTTAGAAATTCTGTCCTAGGCTAACAAAGCCTGATAGGACTCCTTTTTCAGCATGATGGTTCCCTTCACCTCTGATGTCCATCATCTGGTTCGGGAGTTACCACTACAACAGGCACCAACCACCTTGCAGCAGCAGCTCAGTGTTCAGCAGGTGCTGAACATGTCCAAATGGACGTTGAAGGTCCTGCAGACAGGGGCCTCTGCCAGGCATTCCCAGCACACCCTCATTATACGTTTACGCGTCCTAGGTCTGCCCAGCATCATCCCCTACCACCTGATCTAATTCAACACCAGGTGGTGATCAGTTGACAGCTTGGCACCTCTCTTCACAGGAGTGTCCAGAACATACGGCTGCAGATCTGATGATACAATTACAAAATCGATCATCAACCTGCAGCCCAGGGTGTCCTGGTGTCATGTGGTACTTAGGGACACCCTTATGTCTGAACATAGTGTTTGTTATGAAGAAACTGTGGTTTCTTCATTAAGTCCAGTAACAGAACACTAATCGGGTTCAGATTGGCAGGCCATTCCTCCCATTCATACTTCGACAAGTCTCACTGTCATTGCCCACATGAGCATTGAAGTCTCCAGAAATACGACAGAGTCTGGAGGTGGTGCACCTACAAGCACTCCACCCAGGGACTTCAGGAAGGCCAGGTACTCTAAACTGTCATTCGGCCCATAAGCAGAGATGACAGTCAGGACCTGTTCCCTGATCTGAAGGTGCATGGAACAAACCCTTTTGTCCACTGGGAACAATGCCAAAATACAGCCAGCAAATCAAGACGATACTAAATGTTTGGTTATTGACCGAGAACAAGATAGAGATCACGGATACAGAAATGAGATTTCTGGCAGAAATGAAATTTCTCCAAAGGGTGGCTGGCCTGTCCCTTAGAGATAGGGTGAGGAGTTTGGCCATTCGTGAGGGACTCAGAGTAGAGCCACTACTCCTCCACATCGAAAGGAGCCAATTGGGGTGGTTTGGGCAACTGACAATGATGCCTCCTGGGGCAGGCCCAGGACACTCTGGAAAGAATATATCCCTCGGCTGGCCTGGGAACCCTTTGGTGTTCCCCTGGATAAGCTGGAGGAAGTGGCTGGGGAGAGGGATGTCTGGGATGTCTTCTCTGCTTAGGCTGCTGCCCCTTTGACCCGGCCCCGGATAAGTGGAAGAACTTGGATGGATAGATGGCAACATTAAAAGAAACAGAAATGTCCAATGTCCTCAGATCTAGGAAAGTACCCTGTGCAGTCTAGAGCAGATCAAAACAAGACCACAAATGTAAAGAGGCCTCTATAGCTCTTATCACCATTAGTTAAGTTACTCAGTGCTGCAAGTGGGGCTAAATTTTGTACTAAACACAAGAATACCCCCACGTTTCTACTTTACTTATAACATTTTAATGACAAACCTCATGCATACACGTGTGTATACAGAGGGCGAGAACAAGAGACTGGTTGATTTATGTTTATTTTTTTCTTGTTGCACAAACCATACTGATATAACAGACTGTAGACCTTTGATTAGCATACAAGGCAGAAGCCAACAGCCAGCTAAACATCTGAATGTCATAACATCATAACATTTATATTCAATGCATTTCACAGAAACATGTCGTAAAAGTCAGCATTGAGTAAGATTTCCTTCCCAGCGTCTTCCTTAGTTGGGCTCAAATACTATATATACTGTAGATATATATATATATATATATATATATATATATATATATATACATATTCCCTTGGTCAAAGTCTACAATTATTATTCATCTCTACCTTTCTTCCACATCTTGTTTTTTTTTTTCTTTTAAACCTGTTTCCCTCCCCTCACCCCAAACTTATCATGGCATGTCTGCCCCTCTGAGCCTGGTTCTGCTGAAGGCTTCTTCCTGTTAAAAGGGAGTTTTTCCTTCCCACAGTCCCCAAATATGCCGTATGAGTAACGACACGGTCTGACTATTGGGATTTATTCCATTTTATTGTATGGCGTTTACCTTAAATTATAAAGCTCTATGAGTTGGGTGTTTTGATTTTGCGCTATATAAATTCAATTTAATCGATTTTAATTGAAAATGCAGTAATAATAATAATAATAATAGTAATAATAATGATAATGATAATAATAATAAAATTCTCTTGATTTGCTCTTAAAAGTTTATCCTGGAAAAATATTTCATAAAAGGTCATTTGGAAACAAAAAAAATGAAGAGATTAATGTGAACTAGTATTTTTATATTTTTTTGCTTCTCTTAACTTAATTCAAAATTTCCTGATCTATTTTATTTGAATCTGTGTCAACTGAAGTTGCACAACATTTGAATAACCCATATGCAGACAGGTCATGAAAATAATAATAATTTTAAAAAAAAACCTTACATTTGCTGTATAAACTGTATGAACTAGGCACCATGTGTATGTATGTCAACAGAGTTGAGGACACGGAGAGCCCAGCCAGAACCAGAGGGCATGGAGAGGTCAGCACAATGTAAACAGAGGCCGCCACACGATTTACGATGTTTGCTGGCTGCTAAGATGAGGGGTCTGCACATTCTCACAATCATAATTGCTTTTTGCAGCTTTTCAATCAACCTGACTTGGTGGACATTGTTTTTGTATTTTTTTCACCTCTCATTTTCCCCTCTTGTCATCAGGGAGACTGCTCTGTGTGTCAGTAGCTTCCCCTGCATAGCTGTGACACAAGCTTAAACATAAGCAAAAGTCTAAAACTTCAAGATTCTTTTGTTTTTTCTTCTTCTTTTATAATTAGGAGCAGACTTTGTTTTTTTCTCTCCCTCCATTTTTCTTGCTCCCTTGAAATCCTGACACTGGCTACTCTGGCCCACTGAAAAGGGGAAGCCCAGTCACACATGTGGACATCTGGTTGGACATGGAAAGCATGCAGCCCCACTGAATTTTGACCCTCCTTCCCTCCCATGCCTGTTGACAGTCGTTACCTGTGCCCCGGCAGGCCCTCGCTGCCCCATGATAAAACGACTGCAGTCCAGAGCCAAGCGCATAAATATTTCTTTTTCTATTTTCCAAAATAGCTTTTAATTTTACAAGTTTTACGACCTTAATATTAAGTGCATATGTTTTACAAGACATCATGTCCTCTCCCTCACCCCTCGGGTTCACAATTGAAAGGTTTTTTTCTTTTGTAGTCTTTTAAAAGAAGAAAGGAAGAAAAGTAAAAAGTATAAATGAGGGTAAAAGGTAAGCCAGGGAAGGCTTTCCTCCAAGGATCCACTTATTTCATCTGAATCCTATATAAATTATGTGTTTAAGTACCATATCATTTATCATATTATCATGTCCAGATGCAGACATATTAGTAGGTGACATGCTCTTTTTTTATGACAATGAAGTGTAAAAAAATAAGTTAAAATATACATTTATATTTATCTATTATCAAAAAAAATGCAATCTGTTGGATCATAATTTGTGGCTGTTATTATTATGAGCTTGCTCAATAACATTTTGCGTGTGTGTGTGTGTCTACTCTTAGCCTCCACATGACCTTTTTCTCTCTTTCTTCCTTTCCCCTCCTTCTCCTCAACATCATCCACATGTGCTTCACTGACCACTTACAGCATAAAACTCTGATTCATCTTTCATGGAAGAGATTTTTAGATTTCATCAGCATATGTGGCCAAATGGCACACACTCGAGCGTGCTTTACTTGAAAAGAGATCTGAGAAAATAACAAAATCAAAATGCACTGTTTAATGAAAGGCTTATTTATTGGTGTTACTGTATATAATGTAACCAAAACCTCCAAGTATAACATAAAGAAAACAGTTTTCTGTCTCATAGAAACAGTTGCAGAGAGCAAGTTATATGGAAGATAATCTCCAAAACATGTATCATTACAGCGGGTATCCACTCAATTTAAAAAATAAACAACTGTTTCAGTTCATTTTGTTTTCATTTAACACTGTTTTTCATCTTTTATTCTTCTCTTATAAAATGTCCTCATGAAGTATTCTCATCCCAAACTATCATATCCACTGTTCTTACCTACTGCCTAAAAAAATCTAGACAAACCTCCCTGGAATAATGGAGGAATTTCGGTTTTTAAGGAAGCTTGGAGACTGGAGTTCAAGTAAGTTTTGCTTTCAACCCCTGGCCCCAAAAATATTTGGTCACGTCACTTCACAATAATGACAGTTTGGCACAGTTTGTCTATAGTTAGCCATGGAAACTGCTTGGTTGAGGTTATAAAACGGTCCTGGTCAGATCAAAGATTAGAATTCATTTTCAATATATTAAACCAAAGTTTAGAGTGTGTCCGAGTCTATCTTGTGGTGGATAAACTAGTTCATCTTTTACATGCATATAATAGAGGCTGTTATATCTCATCTTATCTTATCTGTTATATGTTATCTTCTTTATAATATACTGTATGTTATTGGTGTTTTTCAAAAGGCCCCTAATCTGTTTAACCTTTTTCAATCAGCGATCTTCTATTTCAGTTTTTCTTTTCAATGATTGTTGCATAGTCATATAACCTGATACACATATCTCATTGTGATATACCTAAAGTTCATAGCGCTCCATCCATTTCTATTTATTCTGCTCATCCTAGTCAGCGTTGTAGTTTGACTGGAGCCTATCCCATCTGTCATGAGGCAAAAAGTGAGTTATGTCCTGGACATGTCTTCAGAGCTAAAAGACAGACAACCATTCACACCTACAGCCATTTTACAATCACCAGTTAATGTAATATGCTTGTCTTTGCACCATAGGAGGAAACAAGAGAACCTGGAAAGAGGCCACACAGGGACAGGTAGAACATGCAAATTCCACAGGACCCTCAAATTTCACTTCAATTTTGTTTATATGGTGTGAATTTGCCAATGCCTCAAGTGTAAATACCCTTCAACATTAGAAAGCAAACCTCAACAATTAGACTGTTCTAAATCACCAAGCACTTGGTGATGGTGGGAAGGAAGAACTCCCTTTTAACAGGAAGACACCTCTGGAGGGACAGGCTTGGGGACTGCCATTTGCCATGACCAGTTTGGTGGTGAGGGGAAATTGAGTGACAATATGACTGCAAGTTCATTAAGTATAATCCAGAAATGTAGTCTTTTACTATCCCTTGCCCTTACTGATTGTGATTGCAAGGCGCTATCCTCGACAGTGCTGTACACATGCCCCCCCCCCCTCCCTGCAAGACATCCCAGTTCAACAGGGCTTGCATTGCCTCAGATGAAATATATCACAATAAATCCCTTTGAGTACATCTCCAGCATGCTTGCATCCTGCTGTCCCCTGTGCTCAGATTTAGCTCCTGTGGTGACATGAGTTATAGCGTTCTGTCTAAAAGCACCTTGTGAGAATTTATTACTTTGGCATACAAGTATGAATGGAAGAATATTTGGATGGAAGGAGAGAATTGAGGAGAAAAGGGGAAAGCAGGAAAACTGATCCAATTTGGTTTGGGTTAAGATGGAAGCATTTCAGTGAAGGACAGAGACGCGATTGTGGTGAAGAAATTGAAACATCCACAATTTGATGAAGCTGACACATATTACCAAATGATTGATACAAAAATGAAAACAAATCAATGGTATTATCTCACAAGATGAAAAATAACTGACTCACTCTGAGTGACAAAATGATGAAACTTTAAACAGCATCAAACCCCCATCTTTCTGAATTATATTGACCGATGAACTTTGGGATTTTTTCCGAAACAGATGTCTTTAAATGTTTTTTATAAATGGGAGCGTTTTAGGAGGGAAAAATGGAAAACCCATTGCTTTTATCATTTCCATTTTATAGATAGTGGAGACAAAGAATGATAAAAGAAATGAGTCAGACAGAAAAAGTCCCGTCATCCTTTATATCTGTCTACTTTGCTACTTTCTACCACCAGCTAATACAAAACAACAGCGATTCAGCCAAATGGTTCATGTGGTTTTCTACATCTGTTGCTCCAACCACCAGATTCTTGGTATTTCTTTTCCAGGAAAGCATTTCTGGCAAACAGGAAGTGGAGCAATTTATATTTCTACAACCTTAAATTATTTGGAATAAAATAAAAGAAGGCTGTGTATTTAGTTAGACCCACTAAGGCAAAAAAAAAAAACCCAAAACAAAATAAACACTACCTGAAGATAAATCATCAACTCAAAACTTTTGTGATGTTTCCAAAAGGCTTGATGCTCTGATTGTCAATTATGGGACAGGATTCTCCTACATGGTGTGTACAGAATTCATCCCCAGCAAGTTAGTTTCACCTAATCTTCACTGATGACAAAATAAAACACAAGAGCAACACAATAAATTCAAGAGCATAGACTGCATGTTTGCTGTATGGAAAATAGCTGTTGCTTCTTATTCTTTACCTAAGAAATCCTGATGTAATTCAAGAGTTTGACTCTTAGCAATATTAAAGCAACGATAGATACTTTTGCTATCCCCCCCAACAGCAAAGGTTTGATTTATAAAGTCTCAATCCTGTGACTTTTCATATTATGTTTATTTGATTTGTGCTTCACTGTAATACCATAAGGTAGTTAAAACCTTATGAGGGACACTATTCATATAAACCAAGCTTAAAGTTTGGCTTTCTGTTTTTTCCACCCATATGGTAGTTTTTAAGATGATGTTCACCTCTGGATATATTTGCAACTACCGTCACTGGACATACATGGTTATAGGCTATTTTTTAAATGTAAAATGTGTTGTGTGCATTAAGTAAGCACAGTTGATGTCCAGACTACCTACAGCTGTGAGGTTCTCCTTCTTATTCAAATGTTTTGTCATTAATGAACTTCTTTATAACTGTATCTATTATCTCCTACTATGGCTGTCTCCAGACTAGACAATTAAAAGAAAAAACAACAGTCTCATTTACAGCCACAGTGTGACAGATATGTTCCCAGAGGAGAGGGATACTGGCTCATTCAAAGCTGCTAAGTATAACCGAAGTCTTCTTCTTAGCACTCACAAGCAATTTGGGTTGTTAAGTAGTTCTGAAAGAAGAGAAAAAAGTGCAATTTTGGGCCTTCCATCCAGATGTTCTGGGGGGGGAATCAAGGGTAGAAGGACGTTTTGGCCAAGAGGCAGAGAGACATGAGGATTGGGAAACTTGGCCTGGGGCATCTCCCCTACAGGGACAAATTGATGTCAAGTCTCTGTATCCAGGAGGATTAAGTGTGTGTTTACTCTGCGTACACACGAGGTGCTTAGGCCAAAACAGCTTGAAGATTTCCTTGGGAGGAAATGGCAAATCATTTCAGCTAATCTGCACACACACCACACACACAGTGTTCTTAAAGATATAAATAAACTAACGCCAGAGCTGCTGTTTACTACAATGCTGAGATCTGATAATCACTAGAGTCAAACTGGAAAAGATGAAGAATTGTAGAGTTATTTTTTCTCTCAGAGAGATGAGTTTCAAGGTTTCTGCTTTGTGTTTTTCTTGTTTGGAGTTTATAAATTGTAGTAGAAATGAAATAAAAGTTCCAACTCGTTCTTCATCATTAGTGGAAAATGTGGGTAATTCAAGGGCTTTTCCTAGGTTTGAGCTTATTTCACAGAAAAAAGATCCTGACTCAACAGTCATTTGGTAAAAATAATTTAGGACAGCTGAGATATACACAATGAGCAGTATGGGTTCTCATATTTCCCTTTATTTTCACCAGTTTTTGCTTCTTTTTGTCCAGCTTTAAATTTTGTCCACATTGTAAATTTAAATACAAAATCAAGCCAGATTTTCTGTTCGATTTTTATCCTTCAACTGATGCTTCATTTTTCTCTGATGCTTAATGGACCATAAACCCCATGTCCTGGGCAGAACTCCTTCTTTTCTGTTTTAGAGAGTCTCCTTGTCCATAATGCCATATAACATAAACACATTGCATTTGATTGGTAGACATAAACATTGACTGTGGCTGGAGCGCAGTTTAACGCCAAGCCACAACTCACGGACGCTGTTAACGGCCTTGTTGCCACAACCGAGGCAAGCCAAGGCCGGCTACTGCCCTGCACAATCAAGGGCACAGAGGAAGACAAAAAAGGAGGAGAATGGTGGGAAAGGTATGCAGAAAAAAATGCACATCCTTTCTTGAGGTGGAGTAACAGATTAATTGATTGATAGATTAGGAAAAAGATAAAGGAAAAATAAGCATAGAGGGCTTTCAGCTCAGGTCTCCTATTATTGCCTTGCCTGTGAATTTTGTGTTTATTTTGCAAATTAAACCAACTAAGAACTAAAGGGCAGGTCAGGGCTTTCACCTAATAGTGACACTATAACATTTTTCTCGAGTATGATTTGGTGCAACATTCTGGAAACCATAGGGAGTTCATTTCTGCTATAATCTTATAGCAGATCATTATAGAAAAAGTTCCATCAAAGCTGGTATTACAAACATTAGACATATACATCCAGACAGGAGCTACATTTCCGTTTCTGGAAATGTTTATAGAAGACTAAGTCTGGACTAAGTCCTGCTTTTCCTTCACAATGTAAGTTAGTCTCTCCGGAACAATACAACATGAAACCTGTCATGTCCATGTTTTCAACAGTGGTGCACATATACTGTCCCAACACAGTCCAGTAATAGTTTGGTCTGTTTTGATGTCACTGTGAAGTCATTTGAATATATTCCACATAAAGGGATTTTCATATGAACCATCTCTGACAAACATTTCATGTGCTTCCAAAATATTTTTATTTCTTTGGAAATTGCCACAGACAATTAAATAAAGTACCTTTTTTCATCCAGGCACTTAGCAGACACATCTGGAATATTAGCACACATATGATGTAGTTTAACTCATCTGAAATCTTGTATTTACCATCTGTGTTTATACTTTAAAACAGGCACAATTCCAGTCTGTGTCAGTGATATCTTCTTCCAAGTACTTAACTTATCATGTGATGATTAATTAAAATATCTAACTAATATTCCATAATATGTAGACACATCCTCTCCTTTCTAAACTTTAAAGACTCATTTGTTGATAAAGGTGGCATGTGCATTTTCTGTTTATTCTTTGAGGATATGCAGTTTTTTAAAACTGTGGAACAGTTTAAATCAATATTTCTGAGGCAACTGTTAAAAAAAAGTTAAACTTCATCTGATAAAGGTCCATTATTTTCTGAATCCCCGTTGTTTTTCCTTAAATTCTCCCTCGTTTGTGCCACATATTACCCCAGATAAGTGTAACATGACACAGTGAAGGTGCATCGCTTATATTTTTCTGTCCAATCTGCCAAATTGTAATTTTATGAAAGGATTCCCAGTACATTTCTTTAGTGTCTTAACAAGAATAGAGTTATAAATGTAATGGTGCTATTGTATGAAAATAGTGTGATGCTGAAGCCCGACTCTCTTATAAAGCAAGTATAAGGGCCTAAGGTGGAGTCTATCAATCTGTATAAACCAACTAAATGATCTGTCAAGCTTATCACAGGGCATTTTGACAGAGGCAGTGGGATTGTTTAAAAATATTGCAGGAATTAGAAAATGGAGCAAACCGGTGTAAGTATGCCCTTTAGTTTATCTGTCACATAGGTGACTTTTACAAGAGCCATCCTTGCACAGATGTAACGCCAGCGAACATGCTTTTGAAAGCATCAAATGTCCCATGCTGAAGAGTTCGGGCTTTGCATTCTTTGAAGGGCACTTCTACATTCTACATGTTCCCAAATGGCATGAGAAGACGTGTTATTGAATCATGGGAGTATGCAGCGTTTTTAACTGAAGTCTTCACTGCACTTGATTACCCATTCTGTGGAGATAGGAGATGGAATGTCATGATTCATCACGTTTTAGTGCAAAAACTTGTTTACAAAATCATGTGAGTTGGGATTTCATTTTTTCCACACTGATTACGCTGGCACTGATACGTTCCTTCTTGTTTCTGAGCAAAGATGATAATGATAGTTTTCAGTTGTAGAAAGCTTGTAGCCTCTTTCGTTTAATGGTTTTCTAGCTGCAAATACAAAGTAAATATTAATTATTTCCTTTTTCTCTTTAATTTTGAATTTCCTGAAAGCCACATAATACAACTGAGGAGTTTAAATCTGTGCATTATATGCATAATAACTGTAAGGAATTAACCCCGCCTTGCTTATTATTACTTAGTGCACTTAGTGCTAAAGAGGCAGAGTTTAAACTGATTTTCATGAAACTGTTGGGAGGTGGAACACAGGCAAAGTAAGACACCATTAACTTGAGATTCACATGTGACCACCCAGTATATTTAAAAAGATAATACATTGTTACAAAACAGGAAAATGGCCTTGCTGGCGGTGTATCATTATGATATACATATGCTTTAAATTATTGTAAGACAGTATGTCACCCATGTTAAAACTTTCCCCTACACACAGCTGTATAAATGGCATATTATTTTTTTAACTAATGTTCACATTTTGATATGCTTGAAAATAATATTGTTACCTCCTCAAACAAGCATTTCATATTTGCCTTAAAAGTGTACATCACTGAATATCATTTGGAGCTGATGACGATCTTTATCCATACCCTAATAAATTCAGCTGTTTTACCGCTAACATGCCTCTGCTTCATCCATCATGGAGCATAACAATAGCCATGTCTTCAGCTCCTTCTGCACAGCTAAAAGCTTTTCATGTGAAGCCTGCAGACCTGCTGTGTGTGTGCTCTAGTGTGTATGTGTTCATGTGGTAAATCTTGAGTGTATGTTTGCTTTTGTGTCTGAGTGTGTGTGTGTGTGTGTGTGTGTGTGTGTGTGTGTGTGTATCATAGGGCCTGCAGCTCTCTTTTATACCTCTTATCAGATGGATGTGTTTGATATCTCCGCTACCAAGAATTTCCTACATATACATAAACAGCCCTCAGCCACTAGCAGGTTGAACTGAAACACTTAAATGTTTAGGAGTTCTGTTTCAGTCCTCTTGCTTTTCTGTTCCATCTCACCCCTTAAACTTCTTTTAGGCAACATAAAACCAGTTGGTGAAAAATGGCCTAATATATAGATTTGTCTCTCTCACTGACACCAGTGCTGGTTTATTTAAAAGCCACACAATGGTTGAATGGAGGAGCGTGTGATCAGCGACTTCTTGATTGATGTCAAGATAGCTAGCAGTATGGCTGGTCAGTGTCTCAAGGGGCTGCATCAACCATTTGCATAACAAGCCAGCCTGCTGACACCAACGCCTCGACAGATGTCAGGCTTGAGAGCAAAGTTTCTCTTTCCATCATTTTGAAGCTTTTTGCCAATTTTGTTTCAGCTTCGTTTTTGCAACAACTGTTATTTTGAGGTGAACCTTGTCTCATCAAGGTCTTGTTGCAATCGTCAGGGTTTGAGAGGTGACTTTACAGTCATGGATATCACATGACGGAATAATATGCAAGACTTTTTTTTGTTTCATGTTTCACTGGAATAAAAGAAATGTTTTAATTTGAGTTCAGAAAACAACTCACGGGGATGAAAATGTCATTATGATGATATGTGTAGGTAAAGCTGCATCTTCAACTAATATACACCTCTCACAGTATAGCTTGGAAAGTACAGATTTTTTTTACTCCTTTTTCTGATTCTGTGCTAGACAAGCACAAGATTCAAACATTTTTTTTTACAAATCCAACTGATTTTGCATTAGAAAATCACATCCCCATTGCACTGTTTGTAGGTCAAATAAGACTTGCAACGTTGTGGTAATAAATACCGTGTGGTAGAAAAAGTCTTTGATAGTGACAGCAGATACTGGTGGTGCCTGTGGGGTTTTTATATGCTTGAATTGGGCTTGCACCTGTGTTCTTACACCGTAACTTTGCTGTATGATAAATAAACTATCCATGTCCTGATCTTTTCAGTTATTTAACTTTTCAGTTATTTTACTACTTGGCCTAAATGTTGCTGAAGATTTCATTTAGATACTAAACTGAGGGAACAGCCAAAATCTCCAGAGTCTGAAAATCTTAACATCTCATGTAAGGCTCAAAAGACTGGGAGGAAAAAAAAAACAAAAAAAACATGGCAGCTCACAGCTACTACTTCATATTTGGTTGGAAGAGTAAGTGGCCATTGGTGCTTCCTGCTGTTTTACGTCACGAGGGAAACATCTTTATCATGAAGTATATTATTCCAAAACATAGCTTCCTGCATGGCAACGATCCCCCCTGTCCTCAGTTCGCCTGCCTCTCTGATAGACTGCATTGCTTCTTATAAACTGTCCATGGTCCATAAATTGTGCCGCGTCGAACATAACACTGCACCGTGTCGGGACATGCACGTTCAGGGCCCCTGCCTCTTCGTTCTCTCTATGCGCTGGCTGAGTGAGATTTGCTTTGTAAATTGTGCAATGAGATCTCAAGGTTTAGAGAAAAGGCAGGGATAGCTTGGTGTGGAGAAATTTTGTAAACATGCCATTTCGCTGTGAGTGAGTGATAAATGAGTCTACAGTCTTACACTTCTGCAGAGAAGTGTAAGACTGTAGTTTTCAGTGAAAAATCTACTGTATATCTTTACTGTTGATAAATAGAGTCTAAGCTTTAGTTCATGATTAACAAACAGGGTTCGGTAGTTCTGTGACGCATTAGTAGTAGTTTGATTATTTTCCACATTATAGTTTGTAGCCGCATTTCCATGAAAAGTATTTTTGCACAATACCACAACTTCTAAAGAGTCCTTTTTTTTCTTTAATTCGACTACATATGTATACTTTATTTTAATATATTTCTCTTAAGTATGCTCAGCCTCTCGTCAGAATCAAGTAAATATTTCTGTGAAGCTGTTTCCATTTTAAATAAACTCTGCTGCTTGACATGTTGAAAAACCTTATGCGATTGTTATAGTTGCTCATCTGCCAGTATGCAAGCATTTACTTTGGTGGAATTGCATCCATTTTTTTATTTATTTATTTTATCAGACTGTAAATGCATTTGTTGTGACCATGGAGTCTTGTACTTGTCCATGTCCACAGCTGTCCTTGTGGGCGTACACATGCAATATAATCCTACACATACGGTAATTCCAATTTATCTGGAATTACAAGGAGAGAGGTGTACAGTCACAGGTGGGGGAGGACGCTGTGGTGGTTGGACGAGTTGATAAAGCACTGCTGGCTTTTAGCCATTATTGTTCCATAACATTAAGTGTGTCTTATTATTTTAAACATCAACTGAACATGAACATTCTATGAAACTAGATGTTGCACTTTAACCCAAACCATGACTTTTGTATTCAAAGTGTTAGAGGACCTGTTGCTACATTTCAACTTTGAGTAGGTGTGTGGCTTTTATTTTTCTCTTAGAACTGCATGGATTCAAACACACTTGAATGATACTGAAAGATGCAGTTCCAACATTTAAAACCCCATATTTTAAAAGTTTGCCATATGAATAATTTCTTTTCTCTTTTCTTTCTTTCTTTTTTGACAGAATATATTTAAAGAAGCTCTATAAAAGACTTCTTGTTGAAAATCAACATGCTTTTTTTTCTGGAAGTGTGTAATCTGAACCAAATCAATGATTAACATCATGACTAAAGCTATGAAGAACCAAGGCCAAAGAAAAAAAGTGATGAATGTCTAAATTCGAGCACATGAGTTTGAGCTTGCTGAAACTATTACAGCAATTAAAGTTTTACTTAACAGAGAAAAGTTTAAAGAAAGCTGAATCACAAGGGACACAGAGAAAAAAATGGCCTGCTGCAGAAGATTGAAGGTTTTTTGTTTTTTTTTAACTGGCAGTATAGATTACTTATAGCAATGTGTCCATCTTGACATATTAAATCTAAATTGTTTAGGTTAAGGCAGCTTTCATTCTAAATGCTGCTCATATGTGCACACACACACTCACAGACTAATACACACACATTTGAGGCTGCATTTCTAGCAGGCAGAGAAACAGACAAAATAACAGTGAAGATGAAGATGCACATTGTCACAGTTGGAGGGTGGAAATCGGTTGACAGGGTGAGAGCGTGCAGAGCTGGCATTTTTCTTTACCCATCACTGATGTGAGACTGATGAATATGTGAGACGGCTAGCACATTCACAGCTTTGCATCCATCAGCTACTACAGTGAGAATGGTGAGGAACAAGTTTTTTTTAACTATTTCACTTTAGAGCTTTGTTAGACCAGATATTACGTGCAGATGTCCTGGTTTATAGTATGACTCCAATCTCAACATAAGAGATGTTTGGTTTTTTTAATGAAAAGCACCTCTTGTGCCTCTTTTGAAACGGTAGCATCTATGCCAACTGTGTCTGGCAGCAATATTAAAAAATGTTTTACTGTATCTTTTCTTATCAGTATGACAGTAAGAGAATCCACATCTCTACCATTTTCCTGCGCTGCACTTTTAAGTAGCAGAAAACCTTAAAGACGAACTGAACATCCATTTTTGTACATAATCAAGTCTACTATTTTTCAAAAAGTATTTTATCTAGCCCCCAAAAGCCTTTAAAGAACACTTGCTACCACAACAACCGCCCAAAACACATCTTGAGATTAGAGCGCAGATTGGTTTGTGTGATGTATGCTGGAGCGGCCTCAATATATAAGTAAACTAATAAGAGAAGTGGCTTGGGGCCAGTACTTTATCAGTATTGCGTTGAAGCTGGAATTCAGCCCCACTGTCCTGTCTGGACTCGCTTCCTCACTGTTTACCTTTAGAGGCCAAGCAGTCAGCGCCTGCAGCCACTCAGTCCTGTGCAGAGAGGCAGAGCAGCACGTTGAAAAACAACAGAATTAAAACTCATCCATGCAGTCATGCGCGGGCTTATTAATGAGGGCGACTTCGCAACAAAAATGCAACGATGCACAGTTGCGCAATACTGCTACCGTTATTGATAAGAATATTAATAATAATTCGATAATAATTTTCTTTAGATTTTTCAAATTAGGCCAGTGGTGGGGTGCTTTTTGACACCCATCCAAAAACAGTGTTTTATCCTGACACCGCGTACCATTTACTGTGTCCAAGTCTCTTCTTTCGGTGACTCGAACTTCCAGATGAAGGGCTCACGGTTTCGTGTTTCAGGGGATCAAAATTCTGGGAAAATATTTAATTAACTATTGAATTGGTGGAAAAGATAAGAAGAAAGAAAGGAACGTGTTGAGTTTAATGCAGTACTTTACAGGCAGTAAACGGATGGTTTCAAAGTATTTGCTCTGTTCTGTGTCAGAGACCGCATGGGCAATGGAGGGCGTGTGCTTGAGGAGCGGCAGGTCGCATTATTAGATCAGACCGCACCAGGTGAACTTTGAGGAGTCGACACCCCCCACCTGCCAACCCAGTGCTCCTCTGGCTCATCTGACCTGCCCTGCCGGATGCTGCTAAGGTGACCTTCCAAACAGAGATGGAGAGAGAGGGGGGCGAGGGGAGGAGGTGAGTATTGAGAAAGGTGCTGACAGAAACATCTCTGGTTATGAACTAGTCGCGGTTTGCTTCCCTGGAAGCAAACCGCGACTAGTTCCGCTGGAAAGGTGTGCTGCCAGCGGCCTCTCCTTCCCCGCAGCCGGAGCACCTAGCGGGGAACACACGGAGGCCAAAAACATGATATCCAAAGCACCGGATGTCTCTGGTAATAAGCTGCAGAGAAGAGAAACACACCACACAGCCACAAGAGATCCAGAACTTAAGATTCCTGGTCTGAATGAGCTGTGTAGTTTCTCCGCAAACCAGTAGCTTAAGTATTTACCTTGTATCTCTCTGCGCCAGGCTCTCTGTCACTGCCTGTGTCTAGCACACTCTAGCACGCATGTCTCTAATTCTTGGCTCACATATCCACACTCATACCTGCTGACAAGCCCTCCCTGTGCGCCATGACGCGCAGCGCGTTCACTACAAGATTGCAGAACTTCATCCAGCAGTCGCAGCTGTCACGTCTTCCACAGAAACCAAACTAGGACGTTTACAACGAGCCTGGAAAATGATATGTATATTTCTGTTGTAAGCCAGTGAAATATTCAAAAGAAGCGAAGCAAGCTTTACATTCATGCTTGAGTCATTTCCAATTTTCTCCAGATACTTTTAACGTGTGACTGTATATGTGCGACAGCTGAAGATATAGAAAACTTTCGACAACTTTCGTACTTCAGTGCGTCTTTTTTCATAATTTTTTAGTTACTTTTCCCTCTGAACAGGTGATTTATTTTTCAGATGAAAACCTCTAAATGTTTTCTCTACAAATATAATCAAAACATTTTTAAAAGTTGTCTTAAATCGGGCTTATTTGGAAAATCAAAATGAGCTTTTTAACAGAATTTGCCTATGCTCTTTATTAACTACGATGCACGTAATAGCAAATTTGCTTGCCATGTGCGTGAAGGTGGGAGCCACGCCAGTTCTTCACGTCATAGTAATTATGTCGGTATTCCTTAAGGTTGTTTGGAAAAGGTTAGTATCGCATTTTGTTTGACGCAGGGGCCTCAGTCGGGCTCTGAAACCGGATCTCATGACTTCACCCCCCCCCCCCCCCGACAAGAACCTCTGCTAAAGGCATCGTCTGAACCGAAGCTAGTGCGAGATCTCAAACTTTATAATACCAAAGTCATGATTTCTGACCACGGAGCAAACAGCACTTCATCATCAGCTACATTATGCAGCCTGAAATAACTTTTCATTTGTTTCTTGCACGCGCTTTAGGTCGATTTGAACGCTCAAACCAAGAGAGCAGATTGTTATAGATAAGTTTAATCACCAAAACTTATATGACTATTAAAGACTGATGCCCAAAAGCCCAGAGCTGTGCGCTTAAATTCAGAGTCTCGTTTGTCAGATGTAATGGAACTGATAACAAAAGGCTTAATCGCGTTACTTTCCCTCTCCTTTCTCTCCTTTGCATTTATATTTATTTATTTATTTTTTCTGCTGTGGCTTAGGGTTAAACAAATGAAACGCGCAGTTTCTCCCCTCCTCTTCTTCCTCGCTGCTATGTAAAACCTCAGAGGGGAGCAGACGAGAACGTTACTTATTCTGAAAGCAGAGAGGCTGCAGATAATGAGAGCCTGGTTGCATTAAATGGACAAACAGCAATCCGGCATCTCCTGACCCCTCGATGCTCCTCTCGGCTCCATTGATCATCCCCCCTTATGAGATAATGCAATTACAAACATCAATAAGGAGCTGCGAGGGGAATCATTATGTGGTGACAGTGATAAATGATGCTGCAGAAAATAGCGGGCTCCTCTCAAACAATCCGTGCGCCCAAGGGGCTTTTGAGGGCCGGGGCCCCGTCGCCAAGGAGACAGATGACATCCAAAATGGCCCCTGCTCAACAGTCATCCTCTCTTCTTTTTCCTGTCTCGCTCTCTTTCTCCCACCAACCAACAGATTTTTCTTTTCTCTCCCCCCTTTTTCTTCCTTCTTTTGTTTCCAAACCAGCTGCCACGCGACGTTTGCAAGTGGAGGTTTTTTGTTTTTTTTTTTTGGTTTGGTGTTGTGTTTTTTTTTTTCGGAGGGGGTGTTGGAAAGTTTGGAAACTGCGGTGCAATTTGTGTTCTTGTTCATATTGATTTCATTAAGTAGCTAGATATTGACACATCACCGCAGCTATATATGTATTTCCTGTGCAACGATTTTCGCTTTGGAAACTATAGAAAATTGATTGATGCAGTATTGCATTGCTGGGAGCTCATGTCATATCTATTCTTTAAGCTTTTCCCTTCGAATTGGGACCTGTGCTTGTGAGAGACGACGGTAATAAAGGGCACTTAATTAATCAGCATTTAAAAACCTGGTTCGCGTAAAGAAAGAGAAAAATAAAATAACGTGCAGTGTTTTAATTTTAAGCAAGTACTTTTAGTCTTATGGCTTCAAGGCCTAAGTTGTTATTTTATTTGTTTTATTATTTTTAAAAGATACATTTATTTAAAAAGAAAACCTCAAGACTTGTGTTATTTTTAGAACCAAATTTCCACAAACATTCCAGTAATTTCCAGTTCGTGTACACGCTTTAAATGAAGAAATTTAGAATGAAATAAAAATAAAATTAGTTCCATCTCATTAGGTATCGAGAAATGCAGTTTGACAAGGTCGTCGTTTAGGAATAAGTGACTAAAAGGTGTTTTTGGGTGAAAAACACACACTGCCGCCGAGATTTGTCATGGCTTGTATCGTAACACGGAACAAGAGGCACAGGGTTGCTTGTTCCCTGCTTCAAACATAAAGACACATAAATGTTTGCGTTGTGGGAGGAAGACAGGCCTGCCCGGACACCTCATGCTCTGGAACATATTTCTGCTCCATTCATTACTCTGACGATTCACTTCGCGGTCAGACTGTGTTTGTAAGACAGAGAGGAGTGGTTAGGCCTAAAATCATCATTAGCTACCAATTACGTTATAAACTCACAGTTTTTGAAATTAACACAGGCGAAAATTCGCGTGGTTTCATGAGTAAAAAAAAGTGACAGCAGGTCAGTCAGAAGGCGTTTTGCATTAAAATCTCAAGAGTTTGATATATAGGTCAGGTGTGAAAAAATTATTCAGAGAGACCCTGAATCTCTTTAATGTAAAGGCGTTTTGCACTTCCTAAAAAAAGGGAACAAATTTAGGCTATTAGTGCGCACAGTGGAGAAACATATTTCTGGATACCTTTATGCAAACACGTTTATATCACGTCAAGCACCGAGTCTTCTAAATATTTACAAATGTTAAAATGTCAACAGGGTGTAAGAAAAGCTAAAAAAATATTTCAATAATTGGATCAAAAATATTTATGATTAATCAGACGTTACTTGTCTGTTTTTAAGACAACTGTATTCTTTATATATAAATACTGGTATTAAATTCAGGGATGATTGTCAGCGACAGTTATTTCTGTCACCTGGTACTTATACTTATACTTATTCATATAATAAGAAACATCTGATTTTCCCATTAAACATAGGGATGGCACGGTATTGATTCATTCAAAACAAATTTATTTTGAATGCACTTTTGCTGTGCTCTCTTTTGATGCAGCCACGCGCTCCCTGTAACCTGTCTTTGATTTTCTACTTTTATCACGTGGCCAAAAAGTGTTTTGGTACACTTTGCGTCCGTGCGTAAAAGGAGATGTGGTACTGTGCGCCATCTCCAAACGTCCCTGCCCCAGACAGTTACCAGGCCTCCCTAAAGAGGGCAGTCAAGCATGGGCTTTCTCCTCTTGTCTCCACAGCTCCCAGCGGCTACAGGCTTAGGAATTCACATTTCACAGCCTCGGATTTTCCAGCCATGGTGGAGAGGCGAAGCAATTAAAACGTCGCCCGGGTTTTTTAAGAGCGTGTCTTTTTTCCCTTTTCCCTTCTTTAGTGTAAATAGCGTTCACTTCGGCAAAGGCAGTAAAAACACAATAGTTGCTCGGAGGAGTGATAGAGAGAAAGAAGGGTAGAGTATTGATTTATACGCACATATTGTTATGGATAAAACAGACTCTCTCTTGTTCGCGGGTATGAGGGGGGGAGGGGGGGGGGGAGACATTGACTTTGGGATGCAGGGCTGCTCTCTGAAATGTATCAATTAGAAAAAGAACTCGCTCGGCTCTTACGCGCTCGCCTGCTCAATCGGCTCAGCCTTTTTCTCCTGAAGCGCGTAGTATCCCGGAGACAACCTCGGCTGCAGAGCGCCGGGCTTCATGCGGAGCCCTTTGACTGCGGGCAACAAGGCATGAGGGAGAACTAATCACCCCATTTACACGTTTGTAGCAATTTTACCTAAATGAATTTTAATGCTAAATGAAGGATAATTCGCTTTCTTATCGAGACCCTCTTTCCTCTCTTCTCTTCTGTGTGAGAAAATTACAGCATAACGCATGCATTAGCTGCACATTATCCGCAGCAATGGGAGGAGGGTTGACTTAAGTGCATGTTCTTTAAGTATAAATGATCCTCTACCTTTCTTTAGTGGGCATTTGACATGTTTGTGACTAATCTAGTTTAACAAAAATCAGTTGAGGTTATTTGCTTTTTTTTTTGTTAAAACTCCTAAACGACTAATAATGTGTTTTATATGTCATACCTGTGTATCGGAAGATAATTTGAGACTATAGTTAGGAATTCTGTTATTTGACAAAAAGTATTTATTTACAACACAGATGTACATATACACCCTTCAAAGGAAAAGCATACGAAACATGTCTTCAAATGAATCTTAAAGATGTGCATAATACATGTATGAAGCAATGGATAATGGAAGCATTGATAGCACACACACACACACTCATTCTCATACATGCACGGTACCGCTCACATGCATCCTGACACGCACAGTGACTTTTACATTCTCTCCTGTCTGTTGATCAGCATTACATCATCTGGTTAAATCAAAATGAATGGACTGTGGCATAAATGGTGTTTCCCCATAGCCTTTGCCTCTCCCTGTTATCAGGCTGCATCAAACGAAAAGGGGAAGAGAATCCATTGGCCATGCGAGTGTTCAACCATGTGACATAAACATCACTAAAACACTGCAAATAGACTTCCAGAAGCCCTCAATCACAGACACACATGGAGAAAAACAGGAAACAACATGTTTGTGGGACACACACTTGTAGTTTCCCATCCACAATGATTTTTTTAGATTGTTTGTGAGCATAAACAGGAGTTGTGTATCATGTCTGTTCCCCATCTTTACAATTACACTGTTTCTTTATAAAACAAACCAACAACAACAAAAAAAAAAAACACAGCATAGTGGCAACCAGATTAAAAATCTTGTTTGTCCAAAATGTTGGCTACTAGAAATTTTGTGTAGCTCGAGTTCACTGAGGTTGGATATTAAATGAGCTTGATTACCCCAAACATCATCAGAATTTTTTTTATACTAATAGAAACAGTCCACCAGTAGAGGAGGGTATAATAAATTGATATGAAAATAATATTAATTTTAAAAAAATATGGAGTGACAAGGTGTAGACAATGTAACATAAATACAATTAGCTGCACCAGCTTTTGCTGTGTGTTCCATGAAAGGGCTGTGTGTCCTATGCAGAGGAAAAAAGATCTGTCAGTATTGTACTCCAAGCAATCCAAATAAAGGCCCTTCAAGAAATGACGGATTGATCGAATTGTTCATTTATTTACTTTTTTCTTTTAAAACTGCAGTGTGATTGAGTAGGGAGAGGGGACAGGAGGTCAAATTTGATGGAGAGACGGCGCTCACACACAGTGTGGAAAAGAAACAGAAAAAAAGAGAAAAAAAAGAGAAAAAAGTTCACATCCTTTTTTAAAAAAATCTATTAGAAACAACATAATATGCAGAACAATACAATAGCATTTACAATACTTAAATTCCCAGTTCTTGTGAGAGTCCAGCGTAATTTTACAACAGTATACAGTATATTTTCTTTCTCCACTTGCTTCCCATACTAGGGGTTGATATAGTTATACTTTTAATTTCATTACTCTTGCTTTCCCTCCTTCCAGGTTTCAATCCACTATATTATTTAAAGGGCACCTCTTTTGCTTTGTTAGTGTCTTATCAGATACAGACATTGGCTTCTCTTTGGTCCAATTCCATCGTCCCAAAGAGTGGAGTGCTCCTCACAGGAAGTCTCTTTTGTTTGCCAAAGAGTCAAGACTAAATCAACAGGTGCCACATTCACCAAGGGTACAGGCAAATAGCCCAGCATGTCTTGTGGGTCATGTACGTTTGCAATCACAATCACTTTAATGGAGGAATCCATGTTAACTGGGTGGGCAGCAGCAGGGTGGGCGAGGTCTGGTGCCCTCCAGAGAAGAAGCAGGAGTCTGTCAGGACAGGGGTTCATCTGACTGGAGTGAAGTTTGGTTTTCTGTGTATCACCTTTGCTAGATATATAGACGAGGATTGTTGGCAGTCATGGAAGTTCCCATGCTGCAGATACCAGCCAAATAAAATGTGTTGGATCTTGGAGGTGAACAGAGGGACTGCCATTTGTTGTCCCCATCAGGAAGTCCGGAAGTCCCCCTCCATAGCTCTATAGGCCTCTGTGAGACACAAGATCCCCTGGTTTGCCCTGCGCGTCTATGGAAAGAGAAGATGAAAATGGTTAATGGTTTTCCACTAAAAAATGTCTTCTGTATGAAGTTTTTTTTAAAAACTCCACTTTATTAGGAAATGTTAGTCAGGTCATAAAAATATTAAGACTGGAGCGAGTTAGCATACTGCCTGCACCACATGGGCAGAAAATATTTAACTACAAAATACATGAAATTGACATTAACTGTTCATTTAATACAACACTGGATCACATAATACTTGCTCTCACGTTACACTTATAGTATGTGAACACTGAAACAGTATAGTATGTCGCAACTACTGCAAACTCAAAGTAGTGTTAATCTGGGTCAGAAAAAGACCAAACTGTGGCCTTCACTGACACTGTGTGGCTGTATGAGTGAGAGGGAGCGCATTGGAAGGTTTAGTGAGTTAATCCTACACCAGCAGTAATGCTTCTTTAACAGTAGGAGAGGGCTTAGAAACCAAACACACATGATCGACTTGAAGTGATACCAAGGCCTGTGCTTAGCATTTCCTGGATAATCTCTTTAACTGAACTCTGAGAAAACTTAAAATTACCTTTTGATTGTTCGCCAGTCAACATTTGATTAATGATGACTACATAAGACTATTTCAGGTCAGTACTAACATGGCATGCAGTTTAATCTTGCTTTAAAGTGTAATATGCCTGGACAAGACTTGTTTGTGTCACATATTAACCAAAACAACTTAAACTGGTGCAACCTGCTGCACACCATCAAACCTGCTCATACAATAGAAAAACTATGTAAAGAAAACCATCTTTACTGGCACCTCTCACTGCATTCCTCTCTTTAAAGCCAACAAAAGCAGTAATCTATCTTTGCAAGTGGAAAGTCACCATTGAGGATCTACGGCCATTGTAGTCAAAAACCAAAGGAGAGGTGAGGCTCGCAGTCGCCTGTCACCTGAGTATGCCCCGGGCCTGTCCACGTGTTCACCACACAAATGAGAGGACCACTACAGATGACACAAAGGAAGGCAGGGAACAGGACAAGGAGGTGCAGCGGGAGTAGGACAATAGAGAAGTGAACGCAAGGGCCCTCGATTGTTATTCCCCTCATACATCATTTTTCACCTGAAGAGAAAAGGCGCCACTTGCGTAAGGGAAGGGTGAGCTATTATGTTAGCTGTGTTAGATTCATTTACCTTGTTTTCAAGGGAGGGGGTGGTAGGAGTTATTCAGCCAGTGGCATCCAGCCTGTAACCTTTCTATTTTGAAACATAACCTGTGGCACTACCATAAATCAAACTATTATGGATGCGACTTTAAAAGCAGCACAGGCCAGTGTTAAGGAAATGATCTATGAAATTTCCCTAATATTAAATATCTACGATGCAGTTTTTGGAAAAGGGTAGTAGAAATCAGAAAGCATCCTGTATGTCTAATAACCACAGGACAACAATCCATTCATCTGTTGATTCTCGCCCTTAGTTTGTTTGGCTTTCTTACAGTTTCTCCCCCTGGTTAACAAGATTGTCCTCATTACTGCGGTAAATACATGTCAAGGGTCTAATAAATGGTATGCGTGCTTGAGAGAGAGCACACATTGCTAATAAGGTTTTTCAGTTAATAAGCCAATCAATACATTGAGCTGGAACCCTCATTTCTTAGCCTCTGAGAAGGATTCCAGAAGGGCCAAATCAACAGTGACACACATTCACATGGACAATACAAGGGGGCGCAAAATCCCCATTGGGACCTGTTTTTTTTCTCTTTTTTCCCCCCAGTGTTCGTTTATAGTAAAAGTTCATCCAGCAGAAAAATAAGTTTAGGGTGGGGTGGAGGGGGTGACAGTGGGAAGGTTTGTGGTAGTTGATGGGATGAGGGAAGGGATCTTGACCTCTGCGTAGAAGGTTAACAAATTTGTGCTTAATGATTGGAGCAATGAATCCTGGGACAAAGGGTCTCCAGCCAAGACTGGCAGCAAAGGGGTTACAGACAGCGTTCACTCAAGCATTCTGCCTGACATTTTGGGAAAAGCTCCAAGTGGGCAGGCCCAGAAAAATTCCATACGCTCTGTGCTATAATTAATTGTCATGAAACTAAAAATTACAGTTTTCCGGGGCTACCCCTGGCTAATTTTGTGGAAGAGAAAAAGCAAGGGGGAGGAAGAAGGGAAAGGGGGTAAGGGTCATCTGAGAGTCACTCTTGTCACTATCAAAGGCTCAGTTCACTTCTGCTTCAGTTGCTGGACTTCATCTCTGCTGACAGGTGTATTGTTTCGCAAGGGGATAGAAGCTCTGTAATCATCATTGGGTGGAAAGCATAATGCTCTTCACTAAGCAGGACTAATTGGCTTTAGTTTTAACTAATGTTGCAATGTGACTGCTAGGCACACCTTCTGTATCAACGCTCAGCACTCCTCAGCACAATAACCGCTCAATTTAGCCCCGCGGAAACAAAATCTCAACTCTGCTAATGAAAATTGCTTATAAAATATAATGAACCTGTGCTCTCTTAATCAAATAAGATAACCGCGCCCCCCCCCCCCCATGTAATAACCTATTAATTTAATTGGTCATGAAAGAATATAACACATCACTTACATTTAATTGACCTAGAAAGGAAAATAGCAATATTTGACAGAGACAAGCTAGAAGCTAGTAATGGCTAGCTGATGAAGCTGTAAAGAAACGTTCCGTTTGTGAAGAAAAGTAGAAATATTTCTGTCACCATCCCTCTCCCATCTACTCTCTTCTTCCCTCCCTCATTCCTTCCTTCCTCCCTTTACCCCTCCCCTCTTTTCATTTACTCTTTTCTCTCTCGCCATCTCTTTATTCGCCCCTCCCTCTTTCTCCCTCTTTTTTTCCTTCCTCTGTCTACTCGTCTTCTATGTGCTTTGCCTGTCTCACGGAGGATTCCTCTGGTGGCCCAATTACGAGATTCAGCAGGCAAATTGAGGCTGTTTAAAGCAAGGTCTGCTGGGAAGGCTAGCAGCTGCTTGAAAGAGGCTGCTTGGACACAGCGAACCAGCCCTGATGTTTACACACTTGCACATAAACAGGCACACATGTCTCATTCTGAGGCATACTCTTTCTATTACAGTGTCTTCCAGCTTTTCAAACCTGGAATATGCCATTTGACGCAAGAATGTCTGCTATTGTTTCAGTTGTGGACATTTGTGACAGAAACAAGGGTGATATATTTTCACTATAGCACACACAAGCACACGCGTTGTGTGGAGGGTTAATGGTCTCTATTTTTGTAAACTGAATAAGTCAAATCCATTGGTCACACCTCTAGTGATGGCATATTTAATTTGGATCTAGTCAATTAGGCCCAGCTAAGCTCCATACCCTGCTGGCTACCTCCTCCATTTTTGCACTAGTTTGTGTCCCCTCCCTGTGCCAGGAGTAATCCTATTACCATACACACACATGCACATACATGCACACAGTTATAAACACCCACATTCAGCACATGTATGTATTTCACAATGTTTGTGTATAGTATCCATGTAGCCAGAAAGGCTGGCACACACAGGTATGCGCACATATGGCGTACAAACGGGCTAATTCGTACACATACACACATATAACAATGATGTTTACTACGATTGGACCCATAGCCACTTTATACACACTGTGCACTGTGACAACACCAAGCCTGTATACATCCAGAATTATGTGGGAGTCTGTTTGGCCCTGGGGCGAAAGAGAGAAGGAAGGAAAGAGAAGGAAGGAAAGAGAAGGGGGATTGGGGGGGAGGGGGGTGAGAGAAAGAGAAAGAAAGAGAGAGAGAGGGCAAGAGAATTAGAGAGAAAGAGAGAAACAGAGAAAAAGGTGTTGTGTGAAAGAGATGGAGGAGCAAAATTGACAGTGAGAAAAACCACAAAGAGGGAGTGAGACAGAGCAAGCATTAGAAAGACAGAGGGAATGGAAGGGTTGGGTTGGGGGTGGGGGTGGCACGGGGGGTGTTGGGGGGGGGCTCCTCTAGCTGGTTAGTGTGTGTATTAATGTGGCTCATGCATCAACAGCAACCCGGCAGATTTATGACACTTAAGGGGCGCTCACTTCTCGCTCTCTTTCTCTCTCCCTCTCCTTGCACCACAACTGCTTACATTTTTGCCAATCAGTCTGTTGCCATAGCAACGTCGTACCTGCCCCCCAATTTCCCCCACCCCATCGCACCACCAACTCCCTGTCCCAACCCATCCCCGCCTTCCTTCCTCCTCATCACCCCTCTCTCCTCCTCTCTGCCCCATGTTTAATAAAAAAAAATGTGGACAAAACAGTTCATATAGAATAGAATTTTTTGTAATCAGTGAATATTGCATGACAGCTTTTCACCTGCCTTCCTTTCTCTCATTCTTTTTTTCCCCCCCTTAAACCTTCTTCTCTTATCTCCCCTGCCTGACATAAAAAAAAAAAAGGTCTTGTAGGTTTTGGATATGTGAGAAAGTGAAGCAGCTACACGCACATGCACAGGCATTACATACACAAAGAGTTACAAGGTTGTGATCAAAGGCTCTTATCACCAGACCAAGGGGTGGGAGAGTTAGACAGAGAGTAAAATCAGCCTGGGAAGAAAAGGAGTCTGTTTGTAACAAAAACCCATTTGCTTAAAAAAAAAAAAAAGCCTAAATATATCAGTTTGGAAAATAGCCATTTTCCAAACAGTGACCTTTGACATCTCACAGACACTCCCATTGTACTTATATTTTTGTAATTATCTTGTGGGAGAATATTTCTACAAGATGAACATCTTACTGTAAATTGCACCCTCCATACTTCCTCGTGGTGAACTGTATTTTAATAATATACTCCAAGTCCAAAAAAGTCTTGGGCAAGAAAGCCTGTGTGTTTGTGTGTGTGTGACAAAGTGAGCATATTACTTACATCCCCCTGTGTGTTGTGATTGGTCGCACTGGAGTAGGGCTACATGTAGTGCCACTGACCTTCCATGCCCATGTTCATGCCCATTCCACCCATTGGTCCTAAGAAACAGAGATAAGTTGTTAATTTTTTATTTATTTAATCCAAGTGTAACTAGGAAATGGTTTGCAGACACCGAGCGAAATAATATGATGGTTTAACTGTGACAGACAACATGCTGGATCTGCCGTGGTGAGGTGTGTGAAGGTGATGGGGAGGAGTGAGGGGTGGTTAAGTAGCCTGGCAGTTTATCCAAACCTGCTGACTTTGAGTGGAGGGTGCGATAGGGTTAGGGACTTGGGAGAATCCCAGAAAACAGGGGATAGAGGAGGAGGAGAGGAGCTTAAGGACAAACTCTGGGATTAAACCTGATGGCGTGAGAGAGAGGGACTGTGTGAGAAGGAGTAGGAGTGAGGAAGGAGATGGTTGTGTAATGTGATTGACCACACCTGTTCTGGTGTATTCGGGGAGGGCTAGGTAACAGTGTGTTTGTGTATGTAGTGCGTGTATCCTCATTCTGGTGTAGGAGCATTGCACAGCATAAACTTAAAATACTAAACAGCAAACAGAGACAAAAAAAGTCAAGAATGACGCTGGTAACATAAGAATCGAGAAGACAAAGGCAAGAAGATGAGCTGAGAAAGGAAAGATGGGAAGAGCAAGAGAGGAAAGAAAGGGACAGACACGCTGCGCAAGCCTTACCAGGTGGTCTGATTCCCATGTGCTGCTGGCCGTCCATGACGAAACCCCCCATCGGCTGGCCATCTGGATTGTAGGGAGCTCCTTGACTTACTGTGGATGGAAGAGAAGACAGGGAGGAAGGGAACAGAGTGGTCAATTAGTGCTTTTAATTAAGGCTCAGTGGCCGAGGCGGGATCATCTGTTGACTGGTGCACGCACGGGAAGCCGCTGTTGTCTTTCAACGTCATTCTACTCCATGTCTCTGCAACTGAGTCTCCACTGTAAGCCCCTGGTAGACTTTAATACGTCTAAATGTTCTAAAAGGGATTGGACTGGGTGTTTAGCGCACATATGCAAGGACTGTTGTTTCAAGACTAGATTTAGACCATCTGGAAGAGTTGAGGAGCTGCTTTTATAGACTGACTAATTATGAACCAGTGTAACATATTAGCATGACTCAACTGGGCTAGTGCAAATAAAAATTACTCTTAAATTTTAGGCCATAACATACGGTTGTTTCGTCTTTTTACCGCGCTTTGCTCTCTGGGGATCGTCTAAAGGTTTGTTTTTGTGCATTTGATGTTTACATTCATAACATGGGAATAACTTTAATTTCTAGTATGTTATGTTATATATTTATGGAAAATTCAGACTGATATATTTGGCGTGTTTGGAAACTGGTATCTTCACTGGAATTTTAGAAGTCAAAGTTTTGAGCTCAAACCAATGGCTAAGTTTTAAGGGGTAGAACATTTGTGGTTAGGAACTGTGGAATCCAGAAAAGACATAAAAATACTGCCGGTGATTTTTAATACTAAAGTACTGAACAGTTTAGACTCAAAGGTCTCAAACTAATTGTATGCTTCTCTAAGTAATTTTGACACTTAACACTGCAATGTTTGCAGCGCATTGTTACTGTGCACATACATTTAAAGAACGAAAAAGCGCTCTAATCAGTTTTCCTTTGGAACAATAGAAAGTCATTCTTGCTGAATAATGCCCAAACATTGCCTCTGCCTAGGGAGGAATGACAAGTGAAACCTGATAGGGTTCCTACTTTTTGCTCACTTCTATTGTCCCAGTTTCATAGAAATCCACTTACCTTCGATTTAGCCTGTTAGGGGGTCAGTCAAGCAAAAGCAAGACCTCGGCCCCGCTGAATGTCTTTGAACTTTACTGCGCCCCTACTGCCACCCTGACCTTTGACCCCTATTACAGGTAATAAAGTTTACGGCAGCCCAAACCAAGCCATGCACCAGAGGAACCGCTCACTCACTCCCCTCGCTGCCTGGACCAGCCACAAATAGGGTAGAGGGAGGGTGTTGAGAGGAGCGAGAGGGGTGTGTGTGCATGGGTAAAAACAGGTCTGGAGCCA
This sequence comes from Rhamphochromis longiceps, assembly GCF_057381845.1. NCBI lineage: Eukaryota > Metazoa > Chordata > Actinopteri > Cichliformes > Cichlidae > Rhamphochromis > Rhamphochromis longiceps. Next base: position 8,777,527 of record NC_140569.1, on the reverse strand, counting down.
AAAAGCCAAACAACGGTCACCCAAAAAAAGAAAGGGGTGTAGTTGTCTCTCGGTTTGAGCCAGGGACGAAGGGCCGAGTGTTTTTTTCCCCTTCCTCAACTCCTTCGGCTCACTGGAAAAAAACAAAAAGTTGGCGGTGGGATGGGTGGGGGGGACTGGTTAAGAGCAAGGCTTACCAAGAACACAGCTAGTTTTGTTTGGACGATAAAAGGAAAAATAAATCCACTCATCATTAACTTGCTTTCAGCCAAATTATATTTTATAATTAACAAATAGCTTTCACTCCAAATGCCATGTCATAGTTGATTAATGATTGCTGTTAATGTTGTAACATTTTGGTTTTGATTTTAGTGCTCAGTCACAACAGTGAGGGGGGGGGGAGCCCCTGGATCTTTTGGACATTCCAGGGTCGGGGCATCAGTCCTGTATTTACCAGATGAGGGGCCTCCGGGTGCATGGAGTGTGGATGGTTTTTGCCTGCGCGACTTGAATACAGTAACTATAGAAGACTTGCCTGCACGGTTTGACTGGTCGATCATGGGCTGCACTATTCTCCTCCTCGCATTAATGAACCTGAAGTAGATGAAGAGTAGGGAGGAAAAGGGCAATAAAGGAAGAAGGGACAAAGACAGAAACAAAGTTAGTGTATTTTTCAAGACAAGATCAGGCAAAAATGCTGACTAATACCTAGAAATCATGGCACACAGCACGAAAACAAACATATTGCCAAATCAGCCTCTCTTTCTTAGCTAACCATAATAATGATATGGAGTAATTACTCTCCCATAAGCATCTCTGATCCCTGGTAAAGCCCCACTAGAGGCACAGCGAAAGTCACATCTTAACAACCTTAATAATCAAGGCAGCTGTCTTTGAAAATGCAGAACTCTACAACTTGTACAAACTTGCACAGCCTCGGCATATACGCAGACATCAGCCTGAACACTGGGGTCTTTGTGGGGCGAGGCTTGGCCACGATTTTTTTCCCTGCCTCTGAAACATTTTAACCCATCTTGCCTTGTTGGAGATGTTCCACCTCACAACGAGCTGAGATTGCTGACTGTTTAACACACTTGGCTTCGCGTGTAGCAGTGTGGGAAGTATTGCTGACAGAAACATGTCATGTTGCCACCAGTGAGAAGCACTGTTTTGGGTGATACTGTGTTAAGACAGGTGACCATTTGTTACTCTGTGACAGCAGGAGGTGTGTGTGTGTGTGTGTGTGTGTGTGTGTGTGTGTGTGTGTGTGTGTGTGTGTGTGTGTGTGTGTGTGTGTGTGTGTGTGTGTGTGTGTGTGTGTGTGTGTGTGTGTGTGTATAGTCTTAGACTAAAATCTTTTATACTTCATTACATCCTACAAAAGCAAGTAGGCCATTTATTGTGTACACACAAGCACTGTTACTTACTCACACACTCTTAATCCCTCTCTCACTCCTAACATTTATTCACATACATTCGCACCCACACACACACTTATAGGTGGCGCTCCGGCCTTGGTCATCTTAAACTCTTGTGAAATGAACCTTTGACCCTCGGTGACCCAAAGGACAGAGGACTCTTGGGGCTTCTGACTTGATTTATGTGTTCCTGCTGTTACCCACTGGACTCTTCCATTTCATCTCTGAAAGGGGAGCATTCACTGAACTTTAAGGAAACAATAGTCCTGCTACACTTCTAAAGCTGGAACACAGTGCAGTTAAGAGCTTTGGGAAGGGACAGCAGGGGAACAGAAGCAAAACGACACTAGGATGCTGCGTCTGTTAATTAGTGAATGGAAGCCTCTCGCCTTATATGTATCCTGCATTATCTTGTAAGGACAGCGCTGTAGGGAAATAAACAAACAGAAGGTGGCAAAGGCAGATACCAAGAGAAAAATGAAATGATTAACAGCCTAATTGCTCCATTATATTTTGCAAGCTGCTTTAGAAAAACTGTTCGCTTTGGCAGGGATGCAGGCAGAGCTTCCTGTGAAGTGAAATTTTTTTTACATTGGGGAAAAAAAAGTTGCAGAGATTCTGTCAACCTTTGAACTTGAAGCTTTGGGGCATTTTTTCTGTATTTGTTACAATAAAGTATACAACCTTGGAATTTCAAGGGGTAGAAAGAAATAGGAGGTAGGGAGGAATGCAAGAATGCACTGACATGGCAGAGAACCATCAAATGAGGGAACGTCTGGAGTTTTATCACCACCACCACCCCCCCTCTCTCTTCCTCCCCCACTGCCCTGTTTTGTTGGGGGAGATATGAGAGGAGGAGCAAGGGAGAGGGCGAGGAGGGTTGAGGAGGCCTGAGCATTCCTTTAACTTTGCTCTCCTCTCCTCTGCTCTCCAAACCCTTTACAAGGTTAACTGGAGGCCAGTGCAAGCTCACTGTTGATCTCTCCCTCCTCTTGTCATCCATAGCTGTCTTATTGTCACCATTTTTATTCTTTGACTCTTTTCTGTCTCTTTGTTTTCCTTTTCCAACATGGCTTCTACCTCTTTTAAACATACACTGATGCAACAAAGGAGGATTTTTCAGCAATAGGTGTACACTTCTTAGAAAGTCAGGTATTCATTCCTTGCGCAATAGGGCTTAAGGCATATGTGGACTTCAAACTTGATGTGAAATATGGCAAAAAGAATTTATTTACTCTAAGGATTAAACAGGCAATGTATTAATGAAATAATAATCCTACTCCTACTGCTGCTACTAGACCTACAGGTGATGTTATTATTGTGACTCCTAAAAAAACAACAGTGTCCATGCCTCTCTTTCTTGTATCTGTTTCCTTCTCCAGCTTGCTCCCTTCTTATCACTCCTTCCCTGTATGGTGGAAACTGGCAGCCCACCTCACAGCAACAAATCTACAGTCTAACCCACCAAATCCCCTCCTCCTTTCAAAAACTCTTGCCGGTTTCCTGTCCCTGTCGTCCCTATATCTGAGGCCAGATGCACCATGGGGGCTGGAACAAAGGATAAAATGCTTCTCATAATAGCAGCCAGGGGAACGGAGCGATGGAGAGCGGGAGAATGGAAGGGAAGGAGGAGTGAGAGAATCAGAAAAAAAAAAAGCAAGGGGATCTGGTCTGCAAACCAGACACTCTTGCTGTGACCGTTAATAAGCAGACAGAGAGAAAGACTGGGGGGGTGGTTGGTGGGGTTAGGGTGAGGGAGATGGAGAGAAAGGAGGGAAAGGAAGATGGATGAAATAAGAGAGAGACACAACTCGGAGAGAGATGGAATGATGGAGAGAGAGAAAAGAAAAAGAGAAACAGAGAAGAGAAAAAATGGAGCGGGGCTTCACCTTTTCACGACCCCTGGGTGCTATAGGGCCTGTGTGTTATGGCCTGTTCATTCCCCTGGCTCCCATCACAACACAATGAGCTGCACTATTCAGCTCCACTCAGTACAACAATAGCTGGGCTATTTTGGCGTGACACACCACTGGTGGTACGCCTAAAGTTGGGCAAAGGAAAGAACACGACTTGAAATAAAATTTGTTGGAATCCAACATGAACACCGTCAGGATGTGAGCTGGATTCACACCAAGAGCACACATGTTTGACATATGCATGCACCCATGACACAGTGGATCAAGACGCATGTCGGCCACGTGTTATGCCAGAGTTGAAGGCACTAAAGTCATTTAAGGAGACAGAGTTTTATTGTTTTTTTTTTTGTTTCTTTCTTTTTTGTCGGATCCATTTCTCCTTCTGAGATTGCTCATGTCTGGATTAATCCTCCTACCCCTCTCCCTTCTCCTCTAGAAAGAGTGGAACTGATTGCGACGGCGTCTGCCAAGCCCTTGCTAATGTCCTATTCTCATTACGTGCGACACACACACACATACACAGACATACTGAGCCGAGTCAGCTGCACACAGGTGTACACGAAGCACACGTGAAATGCCCAATTAAAAGCAAGAAATTGTCTTTTTCATCAGCTGCCTTTGTTGCGTGACCAATTAGGGGATAATTTAATAACGAGCAGTGGAAAGATGCAGATTGGATATACAAAAGGTTACTCCACAAGCTCATTGATTTAAATTCATGTGGAGTTCTCAATATCTGTGGCACACATACTCACACATGCATATCTCCTGAGCCAACTACCGATATTATATTAGTAATATGAGACGCACAGAAACACACAAATACGCACATACAGCGCACACATCCACCCCGCGTTCTCAACACTCACTTACATACTATTACATTAGTAATCTGAGAGAATTTTGCACACGCGGCCTGCACACATCTCATATTTTTACACCGCTGGATATTTCAGCATCACATACATTCATCAGGATCCAGCGGTGTATTTCTGCGCACGCCGACAGAGGTTTACATGCATATTCAAATCTGACAGCCACTTAAAATAACTCTGCAACCACACATTCCTCTTAGCTGCCAATCAATGTGATTTAGACGCAGTAAAAGAAAGCAAGCTTTGACGGGTAGAATCATGTAGCTTATCATCAGGCTGTCACTGCATGGATACCATTGATTGTCTCCTGCTCCACCACAATTAACGCATGGCCCATATATCCTTCAGATACACACTGATGGTGTGCCCGCGCGCTCTTTCTCTCTCTCATTCACCCATGTAATGTAAAAAAATAATCTCTCTTTTTTAACTCTTTATTTGTTTACTCAAAACTTGCTGTTTTTAAAAAAGTGACTTTAACACATTACTCTTGCTTAATATTATCCAAAATAATAATTGCACATTTTCACACACATAAATTCAGTAACAGTTATCCCAGCCTAAGCCAAGCCACACATTTATTTCTGCAGAACTTTATTATCCCGTCCTATGTCCCAGAACATCACCATCTTCTTAAGTAATTAGTTATTTTATTATACAGCTCACATATTCTCTTATGCACAGCCGGGGGTGGCAGGGCATTCCCGTGCTTGTACCTGCACTGTATGTGTGTATGTGTGTGAGTATACTGCATGTGGGTGTGCAAGGGAATTACAGTTATGAGTTTTTCCTTTTGTTCTCCTCGGTTGATGACTTAACTCATAAATCACCTCCTTCTCATTTCCCCATACTCTATCTCCATCCCGCCTTCTCTTTCTCTCCTCCTCTGTGTCGTTTTCGGGTCAGATGCTTGGATTAGATGCTTCAGATTAGTTTAAATAAACTATCGGAGCTGCTTGCAAAATGCCTAGTTGCAACACAAACAGTTACAGCATGGGAACAGTTTTAAACAAGACTAATTCAAATATGACTCAGCTTTATTTGTTGTGTTTACATGACTTTTTTATGGACTAATGCCCCTAAATAAGCACAGACGGTACTTAATGAAGGGTGAATTTCATTAATCCCCAGAGTAGTGGCACAGGTTAAGTTTGGGTAAATATTAAAGTTCATTGAGAAAAATTGTCTTATTAAAAATTTGCAGAAAAAAAAGGTAAAAAAACCCAAAACTATTTAATAATTACAATTATATTATTTTTGTACTTGTGATGCCTTAAAATAATGTTTCCTTGTAGGAATAGAGACATATTCACAAAGCAGTGATGCATTTAGGATCATCATGTTGTTTTCTCTCTTATCCCATCAGTCTTGCAGTCATCTCAGCTGCATCTGAGACCACTTGCAGGGAACCAGGACTGGTGCAGTTTATCTTGGGAAGTATGGTTTTGAGCTAAGCTCTAGACTGTGCCAAAAGGAAAAAAGGCTACTGCAACTATCTATGTGTAAGCCTTATATTGTGCAAAATGACTGGATTTGTCTTAATTGTCTACGCAGCTTTCAGCAAGTACAAACACTCACATGAGTACAAACAGTTAATGCATAGCAATACTTGCCCTGCATGTGCCCACTTGCCAGTTCAAAGCACCGTTGTCTTATTTGCACCATTTTTCCTAATGCTGCTCAGACAGATCAACCAGCAAAATATACCTATGACAACCTGCAGCCAGATGACGACATGTGTATTTCATTTAAATGTCCAAACTGAAGAGGAAAACAACAGAGGCACATCACTGCTGGCGAGCAGAAATGTTAATGCAGACCCTTCAGAAAACACAGTCAAAGCACCTCCGTGTGGTGGCATGAACTACTAACAAGATGAGAGACCCACAAACAAAAATGCACAGGTGTCCAAACTGAATAATGCTGCTAAGACAATGTGAGCCAAGCAGAGGGGCAAAACTCTGGGATGCTGTCACTCAGTATGCTACATGTGCAGCAAGCATTTTGTCACTGATTATTCAAATATCCATAGGTCACTATTAGGCTACTCTATTTCTTTAAGTTAAGCTAAAACAGCATGCGTCTGGTATTGTAGTGGATTGTGCATCATTCAGAGAACTCTGAAAAGCTAAAACATTGCAACCACCTAACTACAGCAGTTTGCAAACAAATAGCTAATATTAGCTTTCTAATGTTCCTTACATTTGGAAAGCAAAAGGTGTTTTTTGAGTTTCGAGACCTGCGTTGCTTGTTGTGGGGGCCAATGTTTTCTTCTTTAGAGACAGTGTAATGATTATATTACACTGTCTCTAAAGGCCCTACGCACTGGGTCTGTAGAGAAGATGTGTTAACCTTGGGGTTAGCTGTGACACTACGATGAACATGGAGATATAAAAACAATATAGAAAACAGCCTACAAGTAGGGTTGAAGTAAGGTCATGCAGGAGTAATGTGATCAGATTGTTTGTCTGTAGCTTTCTTGTTATTAATTATGAGGCCTGTATTTCAATTTAGCTTAACATAAGTATTTACCAGGAGCCAGTCTCCAAATGCATGCACAGCTATTTACAGACACACCCACTGAAAAACATACACATTAAGTAAATGCAGGTCTGCAAATATAGCCCCTAATAACACGAGGTGGATTAGCAGGATCCAGCGCCGCATATGGAGGAAAACTTAAGAAAACAGTGTGAAATTTAAAAGGAGCTTTAGACTGAGAACAACCACGGGGTCACTTAATCCCCATTACGGCACACACATAAAATACAAGCATGTAAGGATACACGCACACATACACACACTCCCTGTTGCTCTCCTCCCCAAGAGCCCAGTGTCCATTAAGAGAGCCATGAATCTAGCACTAAAGCTGGTTTTACAGAGTGGAGCAACAGGACGGGTAACCATTCACACACAAACTGGAGAGGAGCGCTGTGTGTGTTTAGTGTGTTATGTGTGTGTGTGTCCATGACAACCAGGTGCCTCTCAGACGTATATGGAGGAAATGTTGGCCACTTGAAAAACATACATGAACTCACTGGCTCTGACTTTGCTGGCTTTGCAATTCCTGTCGACTTCTATATAGGACTTGCCAAAAAGCAAAATCTAAACAGAGGGTGGGAGAAACAGGATAAAGAAAAAAAGTGCTCACAATACCAGAAGACAAAAAAACAAGACAAAGACAGAGAAAAGAAATTAAAAGGGAGTCTGCAGCTGTCACACGTGACCCCAGTCCCTCTCTTTATCTCTGTTCCTGCTTCCCTTCACACACATTCAGACAGTCTTGGACTCAGTGAGCCAGTCATCCATCAATGCCAAAGAGAGGGTATGGCTTGAAGCCTGGCTTTACCCAGAAACAACATGGCTGTCCTGCACACTGCCCACTCCGCAAACACCAGTGGACAGAGCATGTGTCCTTTAGCCTTTGGGCTTAGATCGAAATGTGTTTATGTGTGTGTGTGTGTGTGTGTGTGTGTGTGTGTGTGTGTGTGTGTGTGTGTGAGAGTCTCTGCGTGTTGCTCTTTGTGAATGTGCAACTCTCTGTTAGCAGCACTCCACTTTTCTGTGTTTATGAAGGTTTCATGGGCAAGGTTGCATATGTATTTGCTTTAAAAAAAAACAAATACAGTGTGTGTTTTTCTTCCCCGTGTACACAAACACACCAACTTAACATGCACACACAAACACACAAAAATCTCAGTCAGAGAGAGATGACCACCGTGTCACACAGAGACAGTATTGCTGACAGGGCTTGCAGTGGGGACTGTTGCAAACACACAGTGGTTGACCTAAATCCCCCCATACTGCCCGTGTCATATCCTGTCTCTGCGCGTGTCACTTCCACCCGCTGGCTCACAGCGGCTATCGCTATGGGGATCCCTCTGAGTGCCCAGAAACTAGCAGAAGCAGCAGACATCTACAGTCAGCAAATACAAAAGAAGGAGTGAAAGTAAAGAAAAGGAGCAATATTTTGACATGACAGCTTCTAATGCATTTTTAAAATTTACATATTGACATTTCAATTTACCTTTTTAATGTCAGCTTACCTACTTTAGTAAATGCATATACAATTTCAGGATTTAATTTAAAAAAAAAATCCAGTTGCTAGAACATTTTACCACTACTGTAATAATCATTAAACACGGGTGTCCGATCCAGTTCATCTCACCAACACTGGCTGGCAACTGCCACGTGTGTCAGTGCCGGCAGAAACATTCTCATTTTATGCTTTGTCAACAAATCCCCTACATAGAACCGTCACATATTTTAATTGCATAAAATCACTGTCAGTCCTCTGTCTGTTAATTGTGGGAGAAGCTGTCCTATTTTCCTCGATATTTAACTTTGGCACGCAGCACTTGATCGCCGTCCTGCTGGTTCACTTCACAGTAGTGTTTGATCAACATGAGAAAACATTAGCGTGAGAACAACAACAACTGACTAATGGTGGCGAGTACGACAGCGACCATGTGTGCTTCAACACAGATCCCGGGCATTCACATTGCGCCGCCTTTCATGTTTTGGACTACCCCCTCCTCTACAACAAAAGGAGGTTTAAAAAGCAAGAGAGAGGAGTGGGGATAAAAAGAGGAAGAGAGTAAAAAAAAGAAAGGGAGAGGGGCGAATGAAGGGAAATGCAGGTTTGGCCTAGGGCAGCGTGCTGTGATGTAAGAGAAATAGAGAAAGTGAGGGGAAGAAAGAGGGCAGTAGGGGTGAGGAGAAATGGTGTTATTTGTAGTCAGTCATTGCACATGGACACCTATTTGAGTGTGCAGACACACACACGCGCGTGTGTCTGCACACACTTTTGTTGACATAATACAGTAAAGACAGGGTTGTGTCTGCACAGGCTAAAGTTTCCTGTATGGAACTATTGTTAGCAACAGACTTCAAACCAAGGGAAGAAAATATTGTTCTTGAAATTATTTTCACATTTTTCCTCAGTGTTGAAAACTTAGGCTGAGGTCACATCTAGTGAAAAGTGTGCAAGTGCGTGTGTGTCTTTTGGGGGGGGTTCCTGTAATGTCAAGGAGTTTCAGGCTGAAGCAACTTGACACAGCTGCAGTGTACGAAACGAGCTTCGGGGCATAGACTGAAACTTGGCCTGCTAATTCCAAAACACACAAACACACACCTCAGAAGACTTTCTGTGAACAAGTTCTAGCATCTCTCTCTTAAGCCTGTCAGCTTGCAGAACACTGAAACATGTTGTCATCTGCTCTCATTATTTCAACTGTTTAACACAGTTTATTATTCTTGCAATAGGTGGATCTTTTTTAGTAATCAACTCTTCCAGATATTAAAACATTTCCTTCAAAGTGAGTCCTTTCGTGTGTGTTTGTGTATGTATTTGTGTATTTGATGACAACGTTTGCCAGATGCATTAATGACATTTTTAACTACTTTAAGTAGTGACAAAACAGACTGGACACACAATATGAATGCCTTATTGAGCAGGAAATATGCATGGCAAATAGAGGAGGTAAGATTTAAACCTAGATTTTCCTTCATATGCTTCAGAGGCCTTCACACCACCTAACCTGACATTCTTGTTCTTCCAATAACGTTTTTTGTGGTCTAACCACATCTCAGTTCCAGAGCAACATTACTGTAACTCGAAAACAAACCAAAAACAAAATTAGATCTTCAACCTAAGTTGAATTAACCAATTTATTAGGTAAAAATTATAAACAGCAAGTGCTTCTTGTCATTCTTCTTTGCATGTTTTTCCTCTCACCTTGCTCCACTTATCTGTCCTCCCTTACTTGCTCCCCTTCCCTTCTTTCACCTCTTCCTCTATGTTCCCCCTGCCTGTGCTTTCAGAAACCCGATAAGCAGCATATGTATGTGCCATGCCCCCCTTTCCTAAGTAGCCCGAACGTCCGTCCACTCTGCCCTTTTAAATACTACCTCTCTTTCTCATTCTCTCTCCCTCACTCTCACTCTGTGCATGCTTTTAAGACGTTCGTAAAAGGAGGTCTTATTGACAAAACAATTGCTCGGCGGGGCTTAAACACTGCCTTTAAAGGGGTATTATTAAATTGCAGGCAGGAAGAGGAGGGACAGCCAACAAGGGAAACCTGATGACCTCGCCATCGATTTTTACATCACTGGAGCGTTAGGAGAACTTAGCACAGAGATACTGACTGTATCCAGAGAAACAGAGAGTAGAGAGATTGAGAGAGAGAGAAAAAAAAAAGACATTTTATATGTTACGCATGGAGCTTTTAGCTCCTGGCTCAGTCCAGAATGATGTAATTGTTCGAGCAGGTAAAAGGTTGTATTGTGAAAGAACATGTCCATACTATGGTTGCCGACAGATATAAACACGGGTCTATCGGCAGATCTAAATCGAATTATTCCTCGACTTCTTTCTTTACCAATCAACTGATACAGCTATTTTTATATCGCATGCTGAGGAGAGGTCAGTTATGAATTCGTCTCCTTGAGACATGAGAATTCTTTCCCCCTATTGCTCCATCCCAGGATTGCTTTTGTTTTGTTGACATGCCTCTGAAAAACATAACCAAACAGTTTGGACAGTGTAATCCAGCTCTCACTTAGTGGAACATATGCACTTGTGTTCCTAAAGTACATGCACTCGAAGGAACAAAAGAACTTCTCCTTTTGGAGATCCTTTTGAATTTTTTTTCAGTATCATAATTGCAATGCAAATAAAAGCCTGAAAGATTTGTTTGATTTTGCACACAGATTGTATCTTTTCTGTCACGCTGTTTGCTTTTGTCATGCAACACCAGGCCTGTGAGGTGGCAGCAGTTTGTGTGTAAGTTTTACAGCTCAGTGAAATAAGATGAGATAAAAAGCAAAAACTTTTTGTAGCCCAAAATTATTAGAAGACTAAAATAATACAGGAACAAAAAACAGATTAAATTTACTTTGTTTTTTTAAACAACACAACATAATGCATACTATAAACTACTTTCTTTGTGGTTGATTTATTCTTTAGAATTTACAGTACAGGTTTGTTAATGAACTTTTAACGTCATAAGCATTCACATGGGTGAGTGCTCTTTGTGACATACTATACTGCTCTATAAAGTCTATGGGAGACTTTGCACTTATGTTTTAATGTACATCATTCTGTTACTCGTTTATGCCAGAGGGCGTGAGAAATTTCCGTTTGCTATAGAATATTCTTAAATTCTCTGTATATGATTCTGCTTTGTAAATGTGAACATGTATTGCCACACACACACACGCACACTTTTGCCATTCAAATTGAGATTCCCTGGTGCAGCGTATTTCTGCCAATAATTCATGAGTGATCTGCGCCCCTTGCCGGCCTTTAGCATTTTTATTTAATCTGCTGAGCCCTACCGCGTGCTCACTCATCAATAATGCACACCAACATGTGTGTTAACACATCTATGGTGCGGGAGACAGAGGGAGAGTATATGGTTATATTGCAGTGTGCGATTATGCAATATATGTGAGGTAACACACATTGTACAGTACAATAAAGAGATTGTATGTGTCTATGTTGATGCAGGGGAAGAAAGGAAGAGTGTGTGTTCTTAATGTTCTGACAAGAGTTTTTCTTTGTCAGTTGTTAAGTCATCCCCTGTTGGGACAATAAGCACGGATCATGGATGACCCCGGTACATCCTGAGCTGTTTAACATGAATTCATTGCCCATGGCCTGCATGTGACTGTGAAACACACTCCCACTAGGTGTTTTATACTTTCGGAAGTCTTCTTTTGCACCCATTTTACAAGCGAACACACGAGATGTGAAGCGCGTTTGTGTACTCATTTGTATATATGTCTGTGAGTACGGTTTTCCAAAGCACTGACAAACAGAATCACATCTAGGAAAATTGACTTCACTAAATCAGTAGGTCAGGAGGTAACATCACTGGGGGTTGCTATGGAGACACCCAATGACGGGGCTTCCCAACCAGCACAACAACATGACTGTGAAATGGCAGTTCCCCTAACGTAACCCCTCGCTCAATATTACTCTGTCATTGTCTTTCTTTCGTTTGTTTCTATCATCTTTTTCCCCCTCTTCCATTTCTGCTTATCCTCCTTTTCTCTTCTCTCTTTTTTTGGTCAGTTTCTTTGTCTTTATCTCTTTGTCACTCCATATTTTCACTTTATTGTTTTCCTTGATCGCCCTTCCATGCCACACTGTACTGCTCGCTTGCTCAAACAACCGAACCATGCATGGAAATATGCCTGTGGACAAGCGTGTACACACATACACACGCACGTATACAACAAAATGTGAGGGGGCAGCGGGATCCCAGCATGGAGGGTTTAACAGCTAATACCCCTTAGATTAACCACCCCCGGTCCCTCTCTTTTAAACACACACACAGACACACACATCTTCTACAAACCAAGATTAACCTCCTACGATTTACACAGTGTGTGTTGGTATTGCACAAATACACATGCATACACACCTTCGGGGTGTGTTGCTATTCCCCTACCAATAAATATAACAAACAGATTGAGAACACACAGTCAGTATTAAGTGACCAAGCTACTGTTCATGTGACTGTCTGTGACTCACACACAGACACAGGCGTGTGTGCAGACAGAGTTTGGCTTTATCTCAGCTGTAAGGATTGATCCCCATGGATTTCAGAGGGGTCACGTGATCTGATAACCTCTAGGATTCCCCCTGGTCCGGAGACCTTTTTTCACCAGTATGTGTGTGTATTGTTTTTGGCCTGGTATAAAATGAATTCTCCAAAGACTGATACATCATACCCTAATCTAACGTCTGTCTGTCTCTGAGGTCTCAGATTAAACAATGGCTGGGAATAATGTTAACATCATTAGGCCACTGGTAATGGGGAGTTATCATGTCTCATCTCCTTTTCTTCCCTTCTCCCTTTCTCCTTCTCTTCATCTATTTTTCACTGTCTGCCTCTTCAACTCTCACTCCTCCTCTTTGCTTTTTCTGCAGTCTCCACTTTCATGCTCCTACCAAGCAAACTCACTGATACTTTCAAGGATTATTTTAAGGGCTGCTTAGATCAAAAACCCTCTGCAAGGGCCCTGCCTTGGTTACCCAGACTTGAGCCCCTTTAATTAGACATGGCTAATAACACTAAGCATGTGCTGATAGCCATCTCTCTGATAAGACTAGCCGCAAAAGGACACAGGGCCTCCTTTTACCTTTTACAGTATTACCTAAGGTTAAAATGGATACTTAGCAACCTTATTTTATGGCTCAGTCCATGCCCAATTAACAGGCCAGTTGGCACTTACAGAGCAGTAATTTGCAGAGGCTAGTTAGCAATCAGCCTGTCCGCTAATATGCTAGGCTCCTTGCTAACAAGGACATCTTCAAATGCCTTGTTAAAAAATAAGTACTAAATAATAACAATAATATATGGTCATTTTGTTCTCTGACTGACTTTCGTTCACTTTGTACTCTGACTGCAGGCTTTTGGTTCCCAGAGTTTGCAAAAGTAATTGGATGCAGTTCCTTTGGCTATCACGCTGTTCTCCCATAGAATCAGCTCCCAGTTTAAATTCAGAAGACAGGCCTTAAAATTTTCCCTTTTTAATCACAGGGCTGGAGCAGGTGACCCTGCCCATGCCTTAGTATGCTGATGCGGGTTTGGGCTGCTGGGGACTTCCCATCTTCTCCACTCCCTTATTTTCACTCTTGATGCATTTATATGCCACTATTGGATCATTAACCTTTATCTACTCTCTTCCATAGTTTGTGCTTTATCTTTGTCTCTTTGGACTCTTTTCCCCCTTTTCTTTTACTCCTCACCTTCATGTTAAAAGAGAGTTTGTCTGGTCTCTGGTATTTTCTGTCTAATATTGTTGGATCCATACCTTAGTATATAAAGCACCTTAAGGTGACCATTGTTGGGATTTGGAGCTACACAGATACATTTGTATTGGACTGAACTGAGTTGTTAAGACAAAGGTAACTAAGCTTCTTAGAGGATTTTTTTTTAATCCAAATCAGAATATACAGTGTTTCCTGTTCATATTTTACTTTTCAAATAATATGCAGTACTACAGACTTCAGGATAATTTGCAAAAGAAAAAAAGAGGAAAATTCAGGATAACAGAGTGTATAAACTGAATAAATGTATGTTTTAAAAATTTACAAAGAGCAGATGAATGTTAAATGATGTTCTCCAAGTGTTTAAAACAAATGCTAATCACAGTTAAAGGTAAGCCTACAAAAAGCCGCAAACCCCAAAATAAGACAACCAAAGTAAAACCCTATAATTAGTCTCAGAGCAGTAATCATTCTTTTATAAGTTGTGCATCTTGGATGATTTTATTGGATGTTTTCAGATAGTAGTTTGATTCTTAATTAACATGGATTCTCATGTTTGGGCCGAGTTAGGCTGTTGGTTTGGAAAATCACTCCAGGCCATATCTCTTTAGATGGATTGATCTAGGTGAGGATGATTCAGTAAATGGTGTGTGCGTGTGCGTGATGAAAATAGAGGTGGAGTGGAGGCATTAATTCTAATCATCAAGAACTGGGATAGCCTGGGGGGTCAAACTCCTGAAATCGACTGCATGTAAACTCTGAAATGACTTACCAGTTGTTCACTTGTAGGATCGTGAGTCCTGTGTCCTGCGCCAGCTGTTTCTTCTGTTCTTCCGATGGGTAGGGATGCTGCAGGAGACAGAGACACTTTGAGAAAAGGCTGACCACAAATTGTTTAATGAAGCTTCTTGTGTTTTTAAAAGGGCTTTGATGTGTCTTTTAGCAGGGAAAGAGATGTTGCAGGGCACAGGTTGCACATACACAGTCGCACATACAAAACCATGCGCTGTAATGAGACCTAGAAAATGAGATGTGTGCTCATGCTCATTGGTGCATAGGTGTCAGTATGTGCCTGTGTGTATGTCTATGTATACTGTAAGTACATCTGAGTGTGTGCACATTAATGTGCCACCCCCTCCGATCATTAATGGAATATGAAATCTTGTAATTAATGGCAGCCAAAAAGGCAAGCCAATTAGAAAGTTAAGTGAAGTGGAGAACCAGCTCTAGTAATTAGGCAGCCTCTTACACAAATATATTCGCGTCAATGGCCCCCCTTTCACCCCGCTGCATATGTAATCAGAGAGTGGGGAATATGTAACATTAAGCCGATGGAATAGAGACATTCGGATGTAAAACTCGCGTCTTTATTGCTGCTGGTTTCTTTTATCCTTATTACAGTGTGTACAATAACATGACTCTGTTAAGTTTGTCTTTTTGTTGCAATTATTTCTATGGCTTAACTGCACAATATGATCCCTATCCCCAAAATTAAAGAATGCCACCAAAACATATCATTCAATGCTGTGTCGAGTCTTATATCGGGTGGAGGGCGAAGAAGTTATACGCATACACCCAATAAACTTTCATTTTTCGTAACTCTTAATATGTTTTAATCAAACTGCATCACCTTGATTTTAGAAGACATCCCTTTTTCACTCATTTGTGCAACAATAATATTAACAGGTAAAAGATAAAAGATCCTTCCTCCTTATTCGAGGATCCAAATTGGAATCTGAATGATTTTTTATTCATCTGAAGACTAACGAATGCATCATGGACACGAAAAGCCCGAAGTGACTTCTAAAGTCAATGTTTAAATATAAACCAGTGACTGTGACCCCTCCTATCAAGAAGCCAGCTGAGAACAGTTAAATTTGAGCCACCTGTTTAAATATATAGAATGAATAAATGGGATAAATGCGAACTTGGGGAGTGTGTTGATTTATATTGGAGTAGGGGGTATCACAGTTGCACGGAGCCTTGTTCATGGAGTACAATGTGCTGTTCATGACTCAGACAAGACATGGACTGTGCAGTACGGCATAGGCAGGCCGTAACAGAGGAGAAGAGGAGGGAGGGGAAAGGGAGCGATGGAGAGAATAGATTGTTGAAAGGCTAGCACAAACTGGAGGACTATCTATAATCCAAAAGCTGTGTATACATTTACAGAAGGGATACATCAAAAACTAAACAGCATAAGGATAATCTGGCTTAATGATCCAGTCAGCACTATTTTAGAGCACTGCTTTTCAATGATTAAGTAGTAGTATTTAACAATGACTGTCTAAAAACTTAGAAAATCTTATGCTACTGACTTTAAAGAACAAATTCAAATATTTTTAGGTTAATTTGCTCTCTTAAAAATAGGCCGAGTCGAGCTTAGAGTTACTCGCAGCGCTAACATGTGCTTCGATAAAAATCCCAAGTTATTGTGTTCAAAAACAGGCACCACACATATGGCTGCTGTATGATATTTGCAGTACATCTATCAAGGGTATGTCTCCTTGTTAGTCAATCAGATGTGCAAAATTAGTGCGGCGCCAGCTTTTTCATTTTTTCATTAAAGCTTTTTCAGTGCATAATGAACAGGATTGTGTTTAATGCTGGAACCACCCGGCACAGCGAGGGGAGAAAGATTTTTTCCCAGTCTTCCCTTGTCCATGTGATTGGTTGCAGGGAATGGGAACACAAGGAGGCTAATTTCATGCACAAAGTTATAATTGCATGTCGCCTCTGGCCAAATTTGTGTCCAGTTCTTTTTTTTACAACCATTTTTGTTCGCCTGTACGTGTGTGTGTTAGTGTGTATATATGCATGTGAACTGCCCATACATATGCACACACATATACACACAGTGCTGTTTCAGTGTGCGTGCAAGTTGCCTCCATATTTTTGCCCAATCAGATAAAAACCAAAGGAAAATAACTGCAGAAAATCTGAGGCAGCACTTGCCTTCCTCTGTGGGTGAAAGTGAGAAAACATTATTCTTACGGCTTGTGTCATCCGATGCCCTGATGCATTGCTTTATATATCATATCTACACATACACTTCTGACATTTTAATCTCAGCTAATCATGTGAAAAACATGTCTCTCTTTGCAACAAAAAAGATGATTGAACATGAAAAGATCAATGTGTCTATTCTGCTTGTCACAGATCTGTGGAGTGTCTGCCTCGTGATATCAGGGGGATGCAGCCATGCCAGAGGCCACAATACAGCACAAATACACCCTGTTTCAATGTTTCCCTTCCTTCTAGCTTACCAGCACAGATACGCACTTACACAGACAGATGCATAAATAAAATACACAAACAGACAGTGTGTGTGACTATCTCGGTCTCAGCCTACAGTACTGGAAGAAAAATGTTCTTACAGCATTTCATTTGACACAAATCCTGCTAGTGGTAGAATGTAATAAGTACATTTACTTAAGAATAAACATAAGCATAAGGTTGAGGTTCTTTTAATTTTTATACAATAATTAAATTAAATATATAAAGAAATGGTTAAAAGAAATCAGTCAGAAATAACGTAATTTATTCATTTATTCAGTGTCAATTAAAAAAAAAAGAAAAAAAAAAGAGTATTTTTATTGTTTACAGTTAAACGCATATTATGCTGATAACACAACTTCCAGGACAATCACTAGAACTTCAGTATGTGAGCACTGAGACTTCTACTTTACATAAGCAAACTCCTTTACAAGTTTTCACATACAAAAAAGTCCTCACTTAATTTAAGAGTTTAGAGGAAGAGATAGCCATGAAGCCAGAACATTAAAACTGTTTTTCTCCTCCTTTTTTCCCTAAACCTCCAAATTAGCTCCTATCTGTCAAAACACTGTGATTTAGTTTCTTGCTGAGCAACAAGTCGGCCAGTTTTAATATTGTCTGTGAGCGATTCTGGTGTCTTAACGGCCTTTGGCTCAGGTTCAGCGGGTTGAGAGAGAGAGAGAAAGAGAGAGAGAGGCCTTTAGTGAGAAAAGCAATAACATGTTCTTTAAAAGAGCAGATGGAAAGTTTCTGCGCATCCTTCCCTCCCTTCCCTCTTTCCTCCGCCTATCTTAATGATATGTCTTCTCCAAATATACAGCTCCTTTCATGAGAATTTCCACCCTGCTCTCCACTGGGCTCTGAGCATGTGGGTGCCAGGAGGGGTGTGCGTTTTTGCTTCCTTCTCTTCTTCATGTCTTATCAATCTGAGTATGTAAGAGTATGGGTGTACATTTCCGTTGTACATTTTGTTTGTCCGATAGAGTCAAAGATTTTACTTTGCTTTGCCCTGCAAGTTAATATGTGCACAGAATTGAATATGTTTCCTTGTTCTTATTTGAGCCACTGAGCTTGCATGGTTTACAAGTAAGTTTAGCGGTGCATGGTCTGAATATGGTGTGTGTATGTATCTTTGCGTGCAGATCTGTGTGTGGGGGTGAGTAACAGAGCATCAGTAACATCCCCTCCCTGTCTGACCGTCGTCCTCTCTGACCTCCTCAGACAAGAACAAGAGCGGGTTAGATAGAAGAAAGAAAGAGGAAGAGGGAAGGGGGAGGCAGGAGAGGAGACATGGAAATGGATATCTGGAGCCCCAGGGTTTAAAAAAGAGATAAGAGCATGAATATTCTGTAGGCCCCCTTTTTACTCCCCCGTTCCAACCATAACCCAAGAGAAAACTATTCTAGGCATGACGGTAGAAAAAAAAAGTGAACTGCTACAGTTAACAATTAAACATACAACAAAATAGGAATTATATTACTTTTTCCAGATTTGTAAAAATATATTAAATAATTTTAAAAAAAACACTTGAAATAAAGTATCATCAGTTTGAGCTGGTAATAAGGCTCTGAACACATACCACTGAAGTAAAATTTTAATTTCGTGAGGACTCGAATAGAAAAACTCCACAGATCTAAAAGTGACTTAAAGTAGCCATAATAAATTACTTAAGATATTATGAAAGGGATGAAAAGTTGTTCTGTTAAAGACTAACATTTTTAAAGTTACCCGACCTAAGCTTCACACTAGCTACCCTGGTAAAAGTCTGATTTCATGTCCCGCATGTTTATTTAGTTATAAGAAACATTAAGTTATGGTAGCTTAGTATATGGGAACAAGCATTTGCTTGGTGTCATTCCCTAGTTCCCTTCATGATGACTGAACTTTTGACCTTTACAGCACAAAGTGTCTCTTGATCTCATCTGCTGGAGTAAAAATTCTGATAAACTTTGACACAAAAAAAAAGAACAGAATTCCTAAAAGGTCACAGCTCCCCAATTCTTGTTTTGTGCCATGCAAGTCTCACCTGAATGTGTTGGTAGTAATAAATGGGCAAAAGGAAAAAGTAGTCTCTTTTGCTGGGGAAGCACTATATGACCATGAAAGGTGGAACATTTTAAAAATGTCTTTATCGTGCTGTTGTTCTTCTCTCTTTATCTTGCCTCCTCAACAAAAACAATTCTTTGTTATTATCTCTGTCTCGCTGCCTTTTCCTCTTCTGTATAAAAACATTTTCTTTCCTTGTTTTACTTTTGATGGAAATTTGATGGAAATTTGTCTACAATTGTTTCCATTTTCTATATATAGCTTAAAATCAGCATCTTTACTAAACATGTGTGATTACACTTTTATAACCAGTTTCACTGTAGCCACACTTCTCTGTGTTTCTTCTTTAGCCATTTGCATTAGGGTGTTATCATTGCATATATTTCTATTTAAAGCTACACTTCCCAAGCCTCTGCGCTTCCCATTAAAAAGGCTTGACACGCCACATTAGCTTTATAAAACTGCAACCATGAAACAGGATGGAGAGAGGAAGAGGAGAGAGGAAAATCATATGTTGTCACAGCCATGTGACGTCCCCTCAAAAAAGAGGCCATGACACTGCACAATCTGTGGATAACAGACATGGGTCAGTGGTATTTTCAGTTAGCTTATTTTAACACCAGATGGTTGCAGAAGGCCACAAGGCACAAAGATGTTAGAAAATGCAATGATAACAGTAAACAAATTGGTAATATGCAACACTTTCCCCTAGTGTACCACTGTAACCAACAAGATACCCTTGGAAATATTTGTAAGCAGGCTTGTGAAAGTAGCATAACTCTCCTGACCTGAAACCAAGCAGGTTAAACACCAACAAAATAATGGACGGTAACCGACTTGCATGTACCACTTAAGGTAAAAAGTAAACAGCCTTGACTTGGCCAGATCTCTTCCCCTCACTGTTCCCAGGTCAAATCTCTGTGGAAACCGAGCTGCCTATCAGGAATGCCTGACGGCTAATCCGGAGGCCTTTTTGGCTAGAAGGGCATCACTGTATCAAACCAAACTGTCTTCCACAAACATGTATGCACACATGCACACTCTAAAACATAGGGTTTACTGGAAGTGTGGCCTTGCTCCTGACAGACGAGCATGAGATCACCTTAAATATTTGGCGAGCCGAGCACATTGTTATGCTAACAACAAATACCCTGAACCCTGCGCACGAGCAGACTTTAAAACAAGCGTTCCAAACTGTAAGCCTGTTCTATCTCATACAGCAAGCTTCCAATTTCTCAGTTTTATTTTATTTTATAATTTTTTTTTTGCTCATAGAGTCAAAGTTTCATCTACACTGTTTGTGTGTGTGTGTGTGTGTGTGTGTGTTCATGCTGTGCTGTGAGAGCTACGCCATTTCAAATTCCTTTCTGTGTAGGTGGCATCGACTGACATCCCTTTGACTTCATTAGGGAGCAGGGACCCAGCAACAAAGCTGGCTCTGGGAGAAAGGGGGGATTAAAGAAAAAAAGAAAAGGGAGTGAGAGTGAACAAAACAACAACAGAAGAAAAACAAAGCACCCCTAACCTAATTTCCTCTGATTCAGGCTGCTCCGACGCAAAATAACTAAACAGTGCAAAAACAGATCTTTTGAGAAACTCAAAATGAACCAACTACGAGATGAGAGATGCAGAGTCTCTTCTGTCTGAAAAGCCTGTGCAAAATTAAATGTCCCCTTCTTAGCGCTACCCAAAAAAAGCAGGAACAGCCTTTTTTATCATACTGGTCTTCAGTAAACTAGCTCAAAGCTTGTATGAATAATTCATAAACCTTTTTTTCTGTTTTTTTTTTTTTTTTTTGGGGGGGGGGGGGGGGGGGGGGTGTCTCGATATATGCACCATAAATTGCAAAGAAACCCCCTTTCAAACTGTTTTTGTCATCAAATCTCTCCATCTCTTTTCGGGATGAAAAAGAAATGTGGAAAAGCAGATGTTCTTGGGTTTTTTATTCATTAATGAGCATTGCCCTCTCAAAAAACAGCTTTTGTTGATTTAGGGAAATCTCACAGCGCTCTTGCCTATGGGAATGAGATAAATCTAGTTAGCTGGTGACGCAAAGGGTGAAAAGTATGTCATTAAAGCTCCGGTACAAAGTGGATTAGACAATGTACAGCATTGCCAGCTTCCACAGAATGATAATTGATGATTAGAATCATCCATCACTCTCAGGGCACAATGCAGGACAGCAGCCACTGTGTTGCAATATAACTGGGTGTTAAAAACCTACAACAACTGTGTGCTGTGTACAGTAGGGTGTGTCTCTAATGTATGTGTAGACTTAAGCTTATAGCATGTAGGTACATGACAAGTCTTTAGAAAGTGCCATATATACGTATAATATAAAGGGTGAGGTCTGTTGGTGCTGATGGAAAGAATCGTGTGTGTGTGTGTGTGTGTGTGTGTGTGTGTGTGTGTGTGTGTACTTTCTGGTTGTTTTCACTATGAAGGCGTGCTTCATTAGTCCTCCCTATTCCAGCACAGGGAAGGCTAAATTTATTAAGGGGGCCGGATGTTGCACAACACCTGCTGCTGTGCTTCCCTCTGTGCAATAAAGAGAAGGGAGTGCAGCATGCTAGCTAATGCTAGTGGTAAGCACTGCTCGTTGGACTGAGGCTGATGAGCTGAGGCTAATTCAAGGGGTGATTATGTAGTTTGCTGGACCACTAAACCTCTTTAAGCCCGTAATTACCGCCTATTTGAGCGAGGGGAGGCACTCCAAAGCAATCGGCACTTGCACCAAGCAGTGCAGAGAACGGCAGCCACAGCTGGAGGTGGGCTGCCTCAGGGCTGCCTGGGAATGAGGGGGTGTGTAAATAGGGAGTAACAGGGATCCAAAAAAGCATCATCCTAGTAAGGTACCATAGAAAGCTGAGAGAAACCAGTGGGATGCCCCTTGGAGCACAAGCATGCTAGCTCCAAGCTACAGTGCTCGGAGCTACCATTCTAGCACTGATCTCTAAGCTTGCAAACAAATGTTCTCTTGTTATACGCAACTACAATACATGGAAGTTTTTACACAGGGCTGTAAGAAACTATGAGCTATTACTGGTGAGTTCAAAGAAAGAAAACAAAAACTACTGCACTAAAACGTAGACTTTCTAAACACATAAACCCTCAGTATAGACTAAGGATGAAGGTAAGAGGAGAACAGAGACATGTCATTGTGGTGAGAAACTGTAAAGCTTTTTTTAGACTCATGTCCATGACATACAAGAGGGAATCAGATTCTCAGATTGCACTTCGACCATGGGGGAATACATTTCATTTCACCTGACTTTCAAGGAAATTTGACTTTACGTAATGCAACTGAAATCTGATCTCTCAGAGGAAGCAATTTGGGGACCACGGCACATTCTAATAACCCCGGCGATATTATTATGTTATTATCATAATTACCCTTTTGCCCCCAACGTTTTAATTAGAAACTCACCACTGGCCCCTAGGGGGGTGAAAAGAACCTGGATTGGGGGGAATACTGAAACTAGGTAAAGGTATTTCACAATTGCTCCCTTATGCTCTTTAAAGCAGGTAGCAGATAGAGGAAGGTTACAGCCACTGTTATTATAAGATGACGCTTTCACATTCACCTCCTCTTTCTCCCTCTGACATCTCTGTCATTCAGAGTGCACCTACACCCCTCTCTCCTTCCTCTCCGAGTCCCTCTAGTTTCCTATCCTTTTCACCCGTCACCGCCCCCTCCATCCCTCTGTTCTATATTTAGCTTTTTCCTTAACTATCTGGGGCTGCCTCTGTTTCTACCTTCTTTTCTCCCACCTTCATTTAACTTTTCCCTTTACAATTAGCTCCCATCTTTTCTGTCTTCTCTTTCTCCTTTGTGAAATGCCTCCTCCCCCCTCCCCAATTTCCTCCTTCTGCTTCATTCATCTCTCTCTACCTCCACATCTTCAGCAGCAGAGGGCCTTCACCATCAGTGCACCGCTTTTGCAAATCAATGACTTAATCTGTCGTAACAAACAAGTGAGCAGCATCCTCAGTCCTGTCCACGTTCTGCTAACAATATAGACAGCCTCGGAAAGAGTGAAATGAGCAATTAGAGAAGAAAGCCGGCAAATATAGTGTGAAATATGCTGCCTATAAATAAAAGGATGACTTTAAAGACAAGAGTACAGAAATACATGAGGATCTTACTCTGTGTTACAAATATGTTTGGAGAAGACGTAAAAGAAAGACAAGTCAGTGGAAAAGTGAGAAAAATGACAGGGTATGTGCATTGGTATAGGTTTTCCCAATACATCTTCTCTGCCAGCCCTCAGCTCTGCTCGACTCCTCTACCATGAGTTATTGCCTGTCTGCATTCACCACCTGGTTCACTAGCTATGATTTCCCTCACTCCAATGGACACACAAATACACATAAACGTACACATGCATGCTTGTTTGTGTGGGTGTGTGCGTCACAGATGAGCGTACAACACACACCTGATTGAGGCACCCTGGATCAGCTGGTCAATAGTACACTACCAACCTATAGCCATACTATCCATGCTACCTGCCGCTAATGGATCATAATCCTGACAGGGGTTATTTTTCTCCCCAATGTAAAAATATGAAAAAAAAAAACCTTTATCACAGGATTATGAGACAAGTGATTAGGATATCACCAGATCTCATCTATAAATCATGGTTCTCTCCCCTGTGCTCTTGTGCCATTTCCCCTTTGAAACAGCACAAGAGCACCAATATTTCCATGACATCGGGGTTCAAGACCATTAAAATGTAAGGAAACACAGCTGTACATTATAGAAAAAAAAGGAAGTAAAAAGGGAGTGAAGAAAGGAGGAGAAGGAGGGAGAAGTCAGGGAGGCAGAAGGCATGCATAAAAGATAGGAAACCCTTATGGTTTTTCAGAAAGAAGTGTTTTGTCAGAAAGGGACACAGAGTGTGGGGGAAAGAGAGAGGGTTCACGCATGGGAGAGAATACAAGTGGGAGGAACTGAATTGATAAATTAGTTCAGCCAACGCGCAAACTGATTACCACAATGGCAAAGCCACAACGTCTATCGAGCACACGCATGGAATGAGACACAAAGGCATGCACACATTCACTCGGCATTTACAAAAGAGACATGAGGCTGACAGATACAAATAATTGCACAACTGCATATGCAATCACACACAGGCGTGCGCGCGCACACACACACACGCACATCCACACCAAATGTATCTAGGGCAAGCTGCAGCAGTTGCTGTAAGTAAAAGGTATTGAGCTGCTGACTCCAGCCAGAAAATATCCCACAATCCTCTGGATCACCAAACACAGCCTAATGGATAATGGCTAACAGCTAGCGCTAATGTGATTTCACACTTAGCAGAGTTAATATATCACTGGCTAGACAAAATCATGCTACACAGAGCCTATGCTAAACTCAGTTACTTGAAGGGCGGTGAACATTTTTCTGCCAAAAGTCTCATTTGAGGAGTTTTAAACAAAAAAGCCACTCGGAGGTTATGCATTTGCTTAGAGAGTGCATGAGAGGATAGCTTTGCTAATCTCTTGCAAAGCAATGGATAGAAGCATTTCATCAAGTTAACCACAGATTTATGACAATATTTTTCCCTGACTCTTCCATATGTCAACTTGCCACTCACTCTCCAATAAATACCACAGTGATGGTGGGGAACTCCACACCCTACCCAGCTACTGACGTCATGGATGTGGTCCTATGTAAAAGAGTGTGCAACTTGAGTGTGTCTGTGTGCGACTTAGAGCTGAGAGCGAACCTCTTCTCTGGATTTACAGATCACTGTAAACTGATTAGTGGGTACCAAACCAAGAATGGTTTCACATATCTGAGTTACTGGGCCTGTATCCACCCAGCACACACACAAACACTCTTCACATGCAGGTGATAATGAAAAAAAGAACTAGCGTGAAGCACAGGTTCAGTATGAAGCCATCAATCATCGTGACATGCAACAATGAAACCACACACTGAACTGTTTCATAGTTTCCCAACTATGAAATTATATGAGAGTTGGAGGGAGGAGAAAAAAAAAGCAGAAGGTTTAGCCAAAAGAAAAGAACAGATGGTAGATAGTAATAACAGTAATGATGTATAAAGGCTCAAATTAAATATTCAATTAAACTTGATATTTAATGTCATTGACATAAATATTGCATTTTAATACACTGAAAAACACCCACTGATATGTTGTTCAGTGAGAATGAGTTTCTATATATAGGATAAAAAGCTTTAATTGCAACTTATAAACATTTTTGAATTTCCCCTCCAAAAAAATCTAATCTAATGCTAAACTAAAAAAGAAGCTGGAACAGTTTAAGCAGATGATTCTGTGCGTGTTTGCGTGCATGTGTGTGCATTTAGTCCTGCAGCCACGCTGGGGCTCTGAGGCTCGTGATCTCCTTCACTGCTACTGACCGACCTTGAGGGTCTGTAAAGTTCTCACGTTCTCAAGGAAACACACTGACCCGCCCCTTGACTGAAGCCAGATCAACACACGCACACACATAAGCGTGGTTTTGGTCTAGATCTATGGCAGACATTTTAGAAAAGATCAAAGGTGACATGAATTAAAAGTTAACTGCCCTTGAGGGCTTTTAAATAGAGGAGTAAAACGATACAAGAAGCAGTTGGGAGAAAATGGGAGGAAAGGTACACCTAAAGTATTGTCAGAAATGTAAATGGACTTTGACCCAAGGCAGGTCCTAGTTCATATAAGTATTTCCAAAAAAATTCTTCAGCCTGCTTAGAGTATGGGAATAATGTGAATATCCTTAGATGACAATTTTTAAAAAGAAGGATTGTCTAACTGGATTCTTTCCTATATTCCTATATCACTTCTCAGCAAAAGGGTCACGCTTCTGTGATATAAATGCAAACTGTATTTTGATTTGTAACAGGTTTATGACATTATATGTGAGAAAACATGACCCACTCAAATGTAAAGAATGAAAGATATGCTGCCAAGATTGAACCTATGTGGAGATCTGATTTTCTGAACCTTCAAAGAATGCATCCCAGCATAGGATTATTGCTATTAGTGATGGTAAAATTCATGTGGAAATGGATGATATTTTAGTATATATATGTTTCAAGCTGCCAAGATGAACCATGTGTCAGTCTTTTTGATAGATACTGTATCCATCTGTTCATCTGCTCATCCATCCATCAATCATGACACAGATGGCCTTTCAGGAGTCCATGTCAGGACTGATGCCTTTCCTTTGCCCTAGCCATACCACTACCCCCACCTCGCTCCCACACAACACCCTCCCTAGCCTCCCACATAACACACATACTCACACCTCCTGCCCCCCTGCACCTCCACCAGATGGACTGGTCTCGCTATTTCCAGCTCCCAAAACCCACTATCTACTTGGCAAAGATGGGTCATATCATTAGCCTATCACCTTTTAATAAAACAGATAAACAGATAAATAAATAAACATCTAAAATTCTGACGTGTCCTTCCTGAAATGGTCGCAAAGTGTAAGTGTTGTGTGCAACAAATCTATTTGTCTGTAAGGGTCAGTCCACAAAGAGAAGCCCCAAAAGAGAGCTGTCTGCCTTTGGTCCCTGGGGCCTGTCAAGAGGGATAATTGATGATGTTTTCATTACAAGGTGTGGGGTAATGTGGGGGTTGGGGCACAGTATGTGTGTGCATGTGTGTGTGAATGTGTAGTGGGGGTAGGCAGGTTGACTCAGCTGCCTCCCTCTTTGACACCAACCACTCTTGGATTGGTACGGACAAGTCATTGCTTCCAAATGCCCTCGTACAAACACACACCAGCGCAATCACACACCCACATTTACACAAACATAGGTCCTCGCAGACAAATGCACACACAAACACACAGCCCAAAGCCAATTCCATTCCCAGAGATAGAGTATCTGAAACTGAATAAAACCGCTGAGAATAAGCCTAACTTGTTCTCTTGTTTTCCTCTGCTACCCTGTCTCATCACAGTGTCACGCCAGGCCTTTGGCAGATCTGTCCATCTGTCTGTCGTCTCTTAGGACCTCTTTGAAATCCCAATGCAGTGGCGCCTAAGATTCTGACTGCCGCTAAGATTGAATTAAGACCTAATCGGAGACACCAGGCCACATAGGCCACTATATTACTTTATAGTATCAAGATGGACATCATGCCTTTGTTGTAGTTTATGAATAAATGAATGAAAACACATAAAAAGTCAGCTGATGTCTTCCTTTTTAGCTTGCTTCCTGATGTCTTTTCAAAACCATTAACAAGGCGTCTTGGTGGCTTCAATGGTTAATTGAAATTATTTTTCATGAGAAGCTTAGGTTGTGCAAGATATAACTAAGACAAACAAGTGTAATGATAATCATGAGACCCCCATAACCATAAATATGAAAAAGTCCATGTCAGTGTCGGTTTCCTGAATTTAATTCAAAGGTGTACCTTCGTCATACTGTATTTCTTGCTATTCTGCATTTTCTTATCACTATAACGGTATAAAAAGTATGAAGTATGACTGAACTAAAAGGAAAAAAATACCATCCCAGCAATGGGCTGCTGCGGTGGGTCAGGGCTGCAGCGGGTGACCAGGGTGCTGACATATTCAGGCTCCAGCAATAAACAGACGAAGAATAATGGCATCTGAGGCAAGGGCGAACTCTGACCTCAAACGCTTTTCCCTCCCTTGCCTTCTGTTGTTTAGATGAGGCTTTGAGTATCTGGTTTGTGTTCTCTTAGGTGAGAAGTTCAGGAACTGCAAAGTGTTTAGTTTACAGAGCGCTGTGAATTTAAATATTAATTCTAAATGTTGGTTATGCACAACTCTGCCCTGTTGTTTGGTTCAATCGCAACCCGAACGAGGAGTTGCGATTGAGACGAGGAGGAAATTATCTTGCTTCTAATGAGTAGTGTAGCTAGCCATCCATGTATCCATCCACTCCTCTCACTCGCCTCCCATTCTGCACACCCAGTCTAGATTACTCCACCACCCAAGGCCCACGACAGCAAGGCTCCTGGCCTCCTCTGCCAGCACAGAAATGAATTATATCGCTTTTCACACCTGTTTCTGCTCAAACCCCCACTGCATGCTGCTGTGTTGAGGGTAAAAAAGCATTTCCAAGGAGGTGGGGGGGCAGCGCTCCCCAAGCTAAGCTACATCTGCGTACGCAAGTGGTTAAATTGGACTCTAATTGTATTAACGGCGGATTATGCCTTCAAGTTGGATTTTTTTATACGCGCTCTCTCTCTGCATTTTACACATTTTAAGAGGAGAAAGGAGGAGGGGGAGAAAGGCAGCTCATTGAGGGTTTGCGGGTTGGCTTCTTTTATGAGCTGCGATCATGGCTGCCCCTCGTTACACTGCATCTGTGTACAAATAGGAGGGGAGGAGAGCCAGAATGAGAGGGCGTTAGCGATAATGTGTGTGAGAGTGTGTGTCCCACTCTGTGAATATACCAATATGAACACTAAAAATACCAAAACCCTCTGCCCTTTCTTTTTACACACACACACACACACACACACACACACACACACACACACACACACACACACACACACCTACTTCAGTTTAGCACAGCAGCAGTCTAAATGGGAATATGGGTAGTGTGTATAGTGGGGAGGCGGGGGTGAATTCCATCTAATTACTCTATCACATAATTTCACAAATTGCCTTTTCATAAGGGAGTGGAGAGCAGAGCACAGGGCGCGTTGGGGATTTGAGGCTTGAGCTTTCATTTACTACTCATTTCTTGTTAAATTAAACAAGAAAATACCATTTGTGTGGAGGGGAGGGTACGGGCGGGATGTGGGTGTATTCCAACCACACAATGGGAGGGTTGGAAGAAAGAGAGATTGGAGAGAAGCTTTTTCTTTATTTCAAGATTTGTCTCTTACATAAAGCAATCAGGCAGCTCAGCCGGTTATGAGTTTAGAATTGATTCTGCAATTATTTTCTTAAACACAGTTTATAGTTATTTCCAGGGAAAAGTCATTAGCACACTTCAGAGTTATATCTACATCTTTAAACACATCCTTATTGATGTTAAACACATCTAGAAAGAGAGAAAGCAGGTTACGCTTACAAATATCCCGTTTAGTTTAGTCAGTAAAACCAACAGAGAGCTAGTAGCCGCAACATATGTTTAATTAAGGATGTCAAATGCAAACAAACATCAAAATGAGATGAGGACACAAGTGGAAAATCCCTCCCCTCTCCTTTATTTTGGTTCCCTACCAAGTTTACAGCTGCATGTCAAGCTGGCAGCGACTTTGGTCATTGGTGACAGGCGGTAAACGCTAATGTTTTGTAGTCGCTCCAAGTCAGCACAGCCAAATTCTTCCGATGAACTTGTCTCACAAGCATCGTCAACAACATATGAGCTCATTGGGTGTGTTGGAGAGAACTCGGTGAGCTGCAACTGTTGTCATCATCACAAATTCAATGCCCACTCTCTATCCCTTACTCTACACCTCACACTGTACATACCTCTTGTCACCATGCATATACCCAAAAACACTGTGGCTTAGACCCATCTAACAACACCAGCAAACTTGGGAATTAGAAGTTTTCCAAATGTTACCCTTTCCACATGGAACAAGACATAAGAAATTAGCATCCTTGATGGATAAGGAAGCAGACATGCATAAAAGTCTTCAAAAAACCCCTGTAAGAACAGCTGTATCAATGCCACCTACCAGCTACCCTGCTGGTGTACTCACAGCCTCACTGCGCCACCCACCTTCCTTTCTGCTTCAGTACAATGAGAACTCCCAAGGGTCTAAGTGTGAGGGCGAATAACAGAAGGGATTACAGAACACTAAGGTTGGGTGTCTTCTACTATAATTCATTCTTAATTCACCATATTCTGTTTTGTGGTCTGTCTGCACCTGTGTCAAATACTTTTAGATGTATTATTCTTAAGAAAAGCAAGCCCTGATTGGCTTTTTAAAGACTGTGTAGCGCTACAGCAGCCCTTCATATATTGTGTATATGTCTATGTGTTCATCTCTGAGGGGGTCAGGCACATCTTTCATCCTCTTTCTTTGAAACAAAGAGTCAAGCCGTGATGAAATGTGGATCAGCTATCCATGCTTATATTGCTATCAGCAGAGGCAGAGAAGCATACTACCAGTGTGAGAAAAACTGTAAATGTTTTTGCATTATAGGTGCTATGTGTAGCATTCGTAAACATTGACATATGGTGAATAAATTAATGGTGACACTGAAGAGTAAGCAGATGAAACCACAGCAAGCATTTATCTGACACCAGCGGTATTGTTAATGCCAGTGTTCCCCAAAATTAAGACCACATTTCCCATAAACAAAGAAAATGTTGGCTCCTCTCTGCCTGGGTTTCATTTCTGTTTGGCTTCATTGAAGAGAATAAACAAATTGGAAGTGATTTTTCCATCAACCTTTCAGTTTACTTCAGTTTCAGGCTGAACTGAAGGAGCTTCTTTTGTGTAATAAGGTAAAATGGCCACATGTCCCATTGTATGCCTGCATGTTTTTGCTCTTCTTTCCATTTTGTTCTGGAAAAGAAAAAGACTGATGAATCCTCCTTATCCCTGTCTTCACCTCCTCACCTTCTTCTCCTTTCCTTTGCTCCCATGGCACTCACTTATATCCTTCTCACTGTTTGAGATCTAACAGAGTAGGAGCTTCCCATAAGTCGTGCTCACAGTGTAATATGACACAGGAGGTGTGTTGCCGGGTGTGTGTTTTCACTAGGCATTTGTGTGTTGAACTGTATTTCCACAGACAGGATGTGTGTATGTTTCAAACACCTTTCCTCTGTGGCCCCGAAGGTTTTGGGAGTGTATGGGTTGAGGTCAGGGAGTTGGAGTATGTGTGTATGATGTGTGTTTGCAGGGTGATGGAGAACTGGTGGTATATGAAAGATGGTGATAGTCAGATGGGAAGCAGGGAGTACAAAGGAAAAAAGTCTTGAGAGTATATAGAGTCTGTGTACGCACACACAATGTTGCCTACATACCTGCAGACAATTGGACACGGTAAAAAAGTTCCTCTGATTTTCCGGTAACTGTTGAAAACCAACAAATGCACTGAGCGATGAATACCATCGACATCAAAGACAAGCTACAAATAAATAAAAAGTTGAGCCCATGCAATAGCCATCATCCAACAACCAAATTGCTTTCGTTAACATCATCACTGTTGTGCAATTCAAACCAACACCCACAAAGCCAGAGCGTATCAAGTTCTCCACAAACTCCTGACATAGGCAGAATGTGTGTGACGCAAGGTTTTTCCCTAGCGTAGCTGTGTATGCTGAAATGAAAAATGTAACGAAAGACTTCATCTGTCACACAAAAAAGCAGTTTCACTTACTGTATTTTTTATATTTTTAAAAGGTTAGCGGTACAGTGTAGGACTATCTTAATATTAATTCCGGGTGGCCATATTGTGCCCTGTTCATACTTTATCTGAATCAATACAAAAACAGATGTGAGAGGTGAGGTCTCAAACCAACGTTAAGGAAAATGTATTAACTATTTGTTGACTGAAAACATATCAGATCTTTTTAAAAAAATACCATTTAAAACTATAATAAAAACAGCAAAGCTTCTCATTCTTGGCAATGATTATTGCAGATACTAGCTGTGTAATATGCACTCATAGGGACTAAGGAGACTATAATCACTCTGAGTTAGTAAGCTGTACCAACACTGAAGCTCAAGCAGGGCATAAGTGACTCTTTATGGGGTAAAAAAATAAATAAATAAATAAAACACTGAAGAATTTCATTTCATGACAGACCATGTAAACTATCGTACACTGTTCTTTAACTAGACATCTTTAATAAGTCGAATGATTCGGCTTGAACGGAATCAAAATTGTGTTGGCCAAGGGAGCATTCAGCTCACTGTTGGTTCCATCCCAGCAGTCACATTGGCACCCTCCATTGCCTAAATACATTTTTCCCCACAAAGTATCTGTGATGCAGTCAGATGGTGTTAACGGCATTTGTATTCTCTGCTATAATTGAGGAAAAATGGAGCCAAACCACAGGCCTTTGCAGCATCCCCGGCATCTGTTAAATAATGACAGATTTGTTTTTAATAAGGTTCATCTATGTATCTGCAGTTATGGCCAGGGGCATCTCTCCTTGGCTTCAACCTTATTCAGTTTCAGCAGATGAGAAGTGAGAACGCAGGCTGCAGAGATCGCCAGCAGATTACACAGGCCTCCGTCTTTGAAGTGTGCACCGTACGAACAAGGATACACTATGAAGAAGAGGGGCTGTGGTGTGTGTGTGTGTGTGTGTGAGTGTGTGAGAGAGAGAGAGAAAGAGTGGCTCAGTGTGTTCTTTTGAGTAGTGCAGAAAGACAGAGCGTATCTGTGTGTCTATGTGCAAGTATAACAGTACAGACAGCCCGTGGCTGTAAAATGAAGTTGAGTGTGCACTCGTGATATGAAACTGAGAGTGAACGAATAGTGTTTGGCTCAACTCACCGTTAGGTGCTGGAAGAGCCATGCTCTCATGATGTTGGTGGCCACCTTAGGGAAAATCCCTCTCTTCTTGTTGTGTTTCTTTTCTTTATCCGGGTCATCGTCATCCCCTGTGCTCGGCGAAGCCACACTGTTGTCCAGACCATCACCTGTCACATGACAAGAAACAGGAAGAGACAGTGGAGATCAGACACACAGTTTGTTTACTTCCTGCATTTGCTGCGCCTCTGTGTTCAAAGGGAATAAATACGATTTCGAGGGAATTCTGGAGGGCTTTGTATGCACAGAAGGATGGATATAGAGACACAACAATGGCAAGAAGAGAATGGCTGGAAAACAGCACCTCATAAATGCATTCATTTTTAATACATTTATAAATAACCCTCCCTTTCATTTTGCTCCCCCCGTCACTTGAAAACAGAGCAAGCGCTTGCATCTTCCTGGGAGAAAGACAGGGAGAAGGGGAGCACAAAGGACTTGTAAGGTCGCATTTCCCCACTCTCCCATCCAAGCCCACGCAGAATTGAAAATGACAGAGAGATTTAGTCTTTATTATCCTGAGGGGAAAATAGTTATTGAAGCGTTGCCCCAGCGCATTCTGCCATTTTACCTGAGGTGGAAAGAGTAACACGGCACTACAAAAGGCAAGGTTGCAAGGAGGGGGAAGGCAGAAAATAAAAGGAAAATAGGTAGAAAAAAGGAAGTCAGAGGCACATACAGAGCTAACAAAGCTAACTGCTTTTCATAACAATGGCGTCATGGCTGCTTACAGCAACCTGTAGGGCTTCGATAAGACTCTATTAAGGCCAGTTAACCTCACCTAAGGGGAACACTGAGAAAGCTCAGCGTATTTGAGCACTGAGAGAAAGAGAGAAAGGAAGGCGCTCCACGGGCCTTTTCTCTGCATTCAGACTCAACAACATGAACCCATACTCACACTCACACACACGCAGCACATATTCAAAACCATCCAATTATGGTACGTTTTCTATACAGCTCCAGTGGAGAGAAAGGGCCTCTTCCCATCCGTGGCTGTGAAAAGCCTAATTGTTATTATCATTATTCAAAAATGTGAGCCACCCTCAATGAAGATGATAATCATAAAAGAAACATGAGGCGAGGTAAACAAGTGGCACCTTCACTGCTAAACATTTCAGAGGCAAATAACTGACTTTTGTCCTGTATCGCCTCTCTCGACTGGAAGTGAGGGGAAATAAAAATGTGAGAAAAAAGCAAAACAAAAAACAAAAAAACCCCACTAAAGCAGTGCACACAATTGGATCCAGTTATTTATTGATTACACACAAAGCACTTCTAAAGCTTCTAGGTCTATTCACTGTGGCAGGGATAGATAACTGCAATGAAATGGGCCTGCGTTCCACTAACTTGCAGAGGGCGACACCCAGCACCTAGCTAAACCCTAAGCCCCGATTCATCGATAATTAATAGGCATGTTGGCGCTAATCCGGTTGGAGATGACTTTTTTCCAGCCTGCCACATCAATGGAATAATCAAGGGCCTAAAACCCAGGCCTTTGCTCCCCATTACCTCAGGCAAAAGAATTCCTGAAAGCATGCCTGGAGGGCACCTGAATTATATACACCATTAGGAGAGAGAGAGAGCCTCAACGATCCATACGAAACAACGCTCTCAGCTAGCTCTCACTCTCTCGCTCTGTTCTAGCAGAAGGAGATACATATGCACACATATTGAAGGGTTTTTAATGAACCTCATGTGAAAGTGGAGGGGATGCTATCGAGGGTGAAGAAGGGATAAAACAAGAGACAGCTTATTATAGATGGCCTGACAGTGATGCAAACACCTGCCATTGTGAGGCAGGTAAACCAGCTGGTTGAACTGTACTGTCACATCACCAAAATGTAATGGTTGAGCTACTAGTCACTGGATGATGTTATGGACTGGATAAAAGGATGAAAATCTGCTATAAAGAAAGAATTAGTAAAAATGCTCACAAATGTTCCAGAGCTTAAATAATATTACATTTGTGTGTTTCCACAGCACAAAATCCATATATATTTAATTTACAATGATGTAAAACAAACACACATCAAACCAGAACTAAATAATCTTTACCCAATTAATCACTTATGGCCAATCCATTAATTGATTAACAGACTAACCACGCAAGCGCCATTAAACGTAGCTTCTCTTCCTCTCTGTCCTTAAAAAATGCTTTGTTTTGTTTTTTTTTAAATGTGGGCTTTGGTTACATCATTAGTCTGGGACAAATGCAGCCGGAGCTTAACAAGTGAGTTTTTTTCTTCCTACTGTTTCAGGACTAAAATACACCCACCCTTCTGTCTACATCTCTCTGCCTGGTGGAAAAGAGGGGTGAGCCGAGCCGTGGCCCTGTAATCTAAGACCAGATTTTCATTGGAAGCAAATGCTTTCAATCCGTTGTAAAGACCGGCTCATGTTCAGCAAAGCCTACAATAACAAACCCAGGGGCTTGTCCCATGCGAGTTGGGAAAACAGAAGCAAACGGCCAGAGTACCAGCTCAGTGTGGGTGAGCGAGTGAGTATTCATGCAGGTGAGCAAGTGGGAAAGAGTTGGTGTGCATGGAATCTCAGGGAAGAGGTGAGAATCATGAGAAGCATAGAGAACAGGGAAAACAAGGGAGGATACAAAAAGGGGAGCAAATGAAGTACAAAAGTACTAAAAGAGTGTATGCTCAGAAAAACTGCATGATTCTCTGTGTGTTCTTGCTGCAATTTTTTTGTCACCCATCACCCTAAGCCAGGGAAACCTTAACACTTACCAATATTAATCCTCCCCCCCTTATCTCTCGTTGCTTATACCTCTGAGTCTGACCTATACACGCTTATTTTTACCTAGAAGGGGGAAAGGAAAGAGAGCTGGAGAAGGGCTGTCAATTTTATTGGCATTTCCATTTTCAGTGCAATTTGATACCAATCACCTCTACATGGTCTGGGGCTAATTTCTGCTTTTCTTTAACCCCAGCAAGTGAGGAAAGAGTGGGAGGTGGGAAGAGAGAAAAAGGGAGAAAGGAAGGGTGAAACTGGAAAGGTGCTGAAGCTGTGTCTGGCAGCCATGTTGGGGAAATGTCAACTGTGTTACCAGAGCCCGTCGGAGAAAGAGAGGCAAAAACAGGGAGAGACAGTGAGGGAGAGATAGTGAAGGACCATAAGAAAATAGAAGGAGACAGTGTTAGGGGAAATGAAGTGAGAGAGAAAGAGAGAATGAAAAAGTGGAAGACCAAACTCAAGCCACTGACTGGAGCAGTACAGAGCGAGAAAATAATTGGTAAGAAAGGGAAAAGATGCAGTGGTGCACTGGAGTTAATCAGCTGGAAAATAATAATAATGATAATAATACACAGACAGAATTGTCAGCTTTCATAATGCAGATCTATATTTTTCGTTTATTGGGTCTTTGAGGTGAAATTTTCAGAAAAAGGTCCTCCAGAGACATTCTGTACCATCCATTTCACTATAAAGAGATGTGTGATTTAAAATAGATAAAAATTTGGCTTACAGTGAAACAAACATCAGCAGAGTACAGTGTATCATTTGATGCTCGTCAACTGATGTTTGTAGCCCAAGCTGAACATACCACACAGATGCGAGAAGTGAATACTATAAAACTGCCATTTTTCTTGCTGGGAAATATGGTATTGCATTGCCATATCCCGATACATGTCGAGATGTGGCTGGTGTGGACGCTAACAAAAACATGGGTCTGTTTGTTATGACATGTGGTTACACACTGGTGCATGTCGCCCTCAAAGCAGATGACTCAAGCATCTTGGGCATACTCAATAGACCAAATGCAAACATTTCTGTAGTCTTTTGTGGTGTCAGTATGGATCACTGGTATGCTTGAATGGGCAGAAAACATGGGCTATGCAAGCACTGATTTCAAATTCATCTTCATTAGTATAGAAGTGGCCACAGTGACATCATAATCCGTCCACCACTTAGCCAATAGCCCTTTTGGTGGTCAGTCAGATGGTTGTTCACACCGCTTTTCAGTCACCCACTAAACTATCCAGTCAACTAGTCAGCCTATAAAGCCAGTGAGCAAGTATAACAGTCAGTCATAAAGCAGCCCTGCTTGTCGTGTGCTTTGTCAGTCTGTCAATCAGTTATTTAGAATTCTAGCCATGCAACTAGCTAACCACTCAACCAATGAACAAGCCAGTCATTCTACATACATGGGCTGTGAGCCTTATTAAGAGCATCAGCAGGCTCTAACCCTGCGCTGCATGCATACAGCATGTGGATGCTAGGCTAGCAAGCTCCAGTCTCCCCACAGGCACAACTCAGGGCCTACTGATCGGCCATGACAACATCTTTGTAACTATTGGTGAGGTGGGGGTGCTGGGAAGATGGAGAAGGGTGAATCAATGCAGGACAGTGGGGGTGCATGTTTGTGTGTTAAGAATGTTTGCATGCATGGATGTGCATTTGTCTGTATGTGTGTGTCTATCTTTGCCTTTCTTTATTCATGTGCGTTTCCTGGTGTGTGTGTGTGTGCGTTTCCTGGTGTGTGTGTGTGTGTGTGTGTGTGTGTGTGTGTGTGTGTGTGTGTGTGTGTGTGTGTGTGTGTGTGTGTGTGTGGCAATTAGGAGCAGGCCACTGACTGGAAGGAGCCAGGGGCAGTTGAAATGCCCCGGGGCCAACCGAGGGAAGGAATATTTTATCAGTCCCCTCACACGCTGTATACACAAATACACACTTGCACACGAGCATGCACAGACTCACACACACACTGCAAGCAAACAGATAATGACGTAAAAATTAGGTTAGCTTTCTTTGTGCATTTTCACTAGCTTTGTTAGCGCTAGCTAAACTGACTTAAAGTCTGTTTTATTCAGCTTCGATGGTTTTTATTTAAGTCTTTCTGCCACTCTGTGTTTCATTATTGCATTCCCTCCCCTCCTACTTCATTACCCTTCTTCTTCTTTCTCTCTGTCTGCTGGACTGTGGAGTTTGGATGGGGGATATCTGCACAGTATTTGCTCGATGCAAGACTGAGGCGTTGTTATTTTTCCTTCATTTTTTGCTTTTTTTGTCTTCCTATGCAAATCAAAAGTGTACCGCTTCAAATTCTGGGTAGAAATTAAGCTTCCACTTCTCAGTTTCTTTACTTCCCTCTTTTGTGTCTTTATCGCTCCTCTACATCTGTCTCAAGGCATACCGTGACATTATCAAACAGTATCTAGGCTAATCTGTTATGATCTGATTATAAACCATCTCTCAGCATAGGACAGACACTGGTACTAGCTGCCCCCTGTGCACGGGCACACGTGCCATTCAGAGGTGTCAGCCACTTTTCTGCTGCCTGGCAAATTAACAGCCACAGACTCACCAGTCATTCATCTGCGAATAGCAGTACTGTCAGACGTGTCGCTTCTAGCGCATTGCAAGATAATTATGACATTTAGCTTTCTAATAATTTATTTTTTCTTCGTAGAAGCACCGTTGAGATGAGAAGGGTTATGAATATTAGCTTTGTGCCAGATGTCATGAGTGGGATCCTGTGCGAGGAATGATTCACAGATGGCGAAACGTTTTTGGAACATACTGTGTGATGTTTTTGCTAGGTTTTATAGGCTGTGGATGGACTGAGAAGAAAAGGAGTGGAGACAGGTTTTTGAGTTTATGACACTGCATTTAGTCTAAGGGCTATTGCTTGCAGGAGAGAGTGTCTTTTGCTGAAAGTGTGAGTGACCTGAAGCTGATCTCTCATAGACCAGTCCTAGAGTTTCACACCCCAGAAAGCTCACATGACCCTGGGTTGGTTACCCAGGCAAGGCCCAGGCCTCAGGGACCTGATATCCTGTTCCACATGGGATCCACACATTTCGTACTGGCAGATGAGAAATTCATACATACATACACAAACTCCAAACATGAAACACACACACACAAAGTGCAGACACTCTTGATGTACATTCACAATAGTGCCCTCACTCGTTTTCTCTCTAGCACTCACACACAAGACACTCACACAAATACACATACGTTACATTCCCAGAAATCTTCAGAGGGGTAAAGAAGGGCTTGCAAGAGGGAGGGAGAAAAAGAAAAAAAGCAGCGTTTATTGTATTCAGGCCATTCATAAGCTCTAGACGTGAGGAAGGGGGAGTACAGGGGGGCTTGCAGGCAGTGGGGGGTTCCCTTTGCATGGCTCTGAAGGGCCCCTCCCACCTCCAGATATTCTGAACATGCAGGAATTCCTCGCGACGCAATTAGGGGCACATTTTCAAAAGCATCTCTCCCTTTACCGCACACATACTTGAACATACTCACATGCACCCATTTCCTATGATCTATCATGAGGCATCTTTCCAATAATGACCACTGAAGTATTCTAAACTAACACACACACACTTCAGTACAAAACACTCTCTGTGACCAATGCTGCTTCGCCTCCCTTTTATTCCCGAGGAGGAGGAGAGACGGAGAGAAATCCCCATGACTATTCTGCGGATAATGACATGCGCTGTCGACAAAACAATATGGCTAGTCTAGACTTCCCTTCTGCTTTTGCCAGAGAGACTACTGTTTTGGGGTCTTTGCTTTAAAGTCCAGTAATTGAATCTCGATCATAGCACTCTGAAGCATGTATTAATCTGTACAGAACATTCACCAACTTAATATAAGGCCTTATTAGATTAGGCAGACAAAAAAAGTTGCCATTATTACAAACTATAAAAAAAAATCAGGCTTTCCAGGTAAATAAAAGGGAGTGGGCTAAGTAATTGCTTCCTGCAATTAAAGACATTTCCATTGAAGTAATTACAGTAAATAATGAGTGCTTTGCAATTACAAAGCCAGTTACTTTGAATGATGACAGTTTTGTGGATCAGCACTGACAGATTCAATAATGACAGTAACTAGTGATTCATTCACAAGGGTGATTTGTAATTAAAACACACTAGAGACTTATTGTTGTGAGATTCCGAGCCAAGTTTGCTGCAATTATTTCGACTGCGGTGATCCAATGAGGAAGGTATCAGTAAGTCAGAGACAGGGAATGTGTTTAACAACAACGAATAAAGCAGCACAGAGCAGTTATCAGAGTAATCAGTTAATTAAAACTGTTTAAACCTCAAGTCTGTGGAGGTTCATGTGGCTTTTTACTGGAGTGTTGCATTATTGGTAATCATACGGAATGTAAGTTTCCATTCATGCTCGCCTTCTCACGTGTTTCATGTTAGCATGTCTACTGATGGAATTGAAAATGTAAAGTTAGACAGAAAGACAAGGTTTGGTCGGTGCACAAAAACAATGTTTATTTCAAATTAGGCAACTGTGTTGGGTATTTCTCGCAGTTTTATGGCGTTTTATAGGCCAAATGATAAACCTTTTCTAATATACTGAATATTAGACCTTTGTTAATGGTCATACTCTCTGTGAAAGTGTTCCTGTGCTTCTGTGTTATAGCTGAGACCCACCCACTGTTGGCTATTGGGGGGGAAGGAGGGATCAGGCCTGTTGACATAGCCATAGGTGATGGCAAAAATGTCAGTGTAAATGTGACTGCTCTCTCTGTGCCATTTTCCCGTACAGGGTCATCACCACAGGCTGCCCGACACGCTGGAAACTGCCTCAAGCACAGGGCAGCGACACGACATTAAACTGCAGTATGCCTCCACGCACAGGAACACACGTCTACGCACACACCGACTGCTTTTTATTCCCACTTCCAGATCAGTTGAGGAAGAAAGAATGAGTGAGAAAGAGACAGACGGTACAAGCTAAAATGAAAGTGTAGGGCGATGAATTCACCCTTTCATGTCGAGCACTTTTGCTGTGTAACTATTGATTTTTCCCTTCTTGCCTTTGTGCTGAAGTTTTCTCTTTTTTTCCCCCTAACCTAGAGATAGAAGGCCAGACTCGGTTCAAATGGGGGCACTTGTAAGGGGGGTCCGCATTCAAGTCGGGGAAGAGAAGTCCTCAAAAACCCACACACAAACACACAAAAGGGTAACATTCCTGAAATTTTGCCTCTTTTTCTTCTTTCTCACTCTTAACACTCACTTCCAATTGTTTCACTGCCTCTCACGTGGCTTTTGACACCTTCGACTCACCGAGCTTCAGTCAAACTCAGCTCACAGTGAACAGCTAGAGAGAAAAGGGGAGAGTCAAATGGACTATGAGAGAGGAGGGGAAGGGGGGAAGGGATTGTAGAGAGGACAAGGACTATAACAAAAGCGAAGAGCACTTAACAGCACAATGGCACGGCAGTCCTTTCCAAAAGTCAGCTGATGTGCTGAAGGGCGTTCAAAAGTCCTTCAATGTATGTGCGGGACAAAGAGAAGGAACCTTTAGCTAATCTCAAGGAAAAACATCCCATTGGACTTTGTTGTGGACTTAAACTCAGTAAATGTATATATATTCTGCAGGAGAAAACCTGTACTCACTAAAGTCTGCTATTAAACCATCAAAATATCCTTTCAATAAACTCAAAGTGACAGTAACTGCATCTTTCTTTCAAGAGTTCTCTACTAAGCTGTAGTATCAAGGTGTAATTTTTAGCCAACATGACTTTCCAGAAAATACATCCTTTCAAATTATATTTTATAAAAAAAGCTACATTTTGCAAAATTATATCTTACTGCAGGGCTAACTTGTTTAACTTCAAGCCATCAGTCTGGAAATATATAATTTCAGCACCAACAACTAGCGTGTTCTGTCTTTAATCTTGTCTTTATGATCAGGGTACAGTTCAACTAACCAAACTGAAGCTTCTCAGTTTATTTATTCAGACTTCCGTGTTTAGCACTTGTTTGCGTCTGCATTTTTCCACATGGTAACTATCTGAATGACACAGCCTCTGATAAACGCTTTTAATACACATGGATTTTCCCACTCATGCTAACCTATCAGCACCAGCCAAACTGCATGTAGTTAGATAATACAGGCACGCTAACCCTGCGGTGGTAAGTGCTAATAATAGCGCATTAGCTTCCAGGGAGGGTTTTTTTTTTTTTTTTTTTGGAATAACAGACGGTTTCAGTATTATGAGGGAGTATAATATGCTCTTCGCCCACAAGCTCAGGTTACTGAAGGGGTGGTTTTGAAAACAGGATAACTTATTATCCGAGCTACAACCTACTCTATTTAAATTATTTAGGATCTATTTAGGATTTTAGCTTATTTTTTATGAGTAAACAGGGCAAAAGGAGTAGGAGAGATTGAGTGTATGATAGGATGCCCTCTTAATCACTCCTACATAAAAAATAATAATAATAAATTTTAAAAAAATGCATTGCAGATTCTTTCTATAAAGGAATGTTACATCCTCACTTCCTACTTCTTGTCATGTCCTTGATAGGGAAAGGATGTGGTGCTATGGGGATGTGGGGGATTTGTAGTCCTATCAGGCGACCCATACACAGCCCTGATAAGACTTCTGGGACAGGGACAGAGGAAGAGGAAGTGAGTGGGTTTACAGCAGCCTACTTCCTGTGGAGCATGGGCCCATGTGGACAGGAGTGATATGCCCCCCGTGGATGCTGGCACTCTCGCCGCACAGTCCCACCAAGTCATTTCCTGAAAGAGGCAGCTCTCTCTGGGGGTGACTTCCTGTAAAAGTATGACCTCTTTGTTGCTTAAGAGTATCTCAGAGGAACAAAGACCTGGGAGAGCCCTTGGGAGCTAATGTGTACAATATATTGGCAGTTTGTGTGTTTAACACCACCATTCATGCTTTTGCTCTAAAGGTTATCACTACTAAGAATCTTTGCCCCAACTCCTGCTCATCTCTTTGAGTTTCACCAGTTTGGAGTAGGAAGGGACGATTGGGTTACGTCTAAATGTATGTGTTCACAAGTGTGTGTACCACAAGTGGGATGCTTTGTGTTGCTTTGCAAACACACTAAGTAAACCCCCGAGTTTCCCTTCAGCCCACCCTGCTGCTCTTGTGCTGCTCTACAACTATTTGTTATCTAGCCTTCTCTTTCCTCCTTCTGTCTCTAAACTCTTAGAAAAGCTTGCTGAGGTCTTTATCTCTCACTCAAATCCCTACAGCAGGTATACATGTCAAAGGGACCAAGGGGAGGAGGTCTCTGGGGGCAGCATGTTTGGTCTAGGTCAGCCTTGGGTCAAGCTTTGGCCTAGCTCTCTCGTTCTATACTTCCAGCTTCCCACATGCCAGATTACCTGGACTCACAGCGTGCCACCTCAGCCATGGCATTTCACACCTTTATGCTCTTAAACACAATTATCGCCAAAAGTTGAACAAATAATTTAAATTGTAGGTGTTCAATATAACTACAGCAGGAAATACTGTGGCAAAAAGACACAGTAATCAAATCTGTGACCATACAATATGGTGATTTTAGTCACTTTTCCACTTCCAAATGAGTGAATGTTTGTGTGGATACAGGTTTGATAGAAGCATTGCATGTGTCATATGAAGGTTACAAAATGAGCCTCAACAGAAATTAAGGTAGCATCGACCTATATCTAATAATAAAGAACCTCCACAGGGAAGCAGGTTGTGACCACAAATGGCGCTTCACTGGTGTTTCCCTGGCATGAAATTGGCTTTGTGTGGGTGTTGTTGGGAGAGCCGGCTGGTAAATTCTCCCCTTCTTTTGTTAGAAAAGGGGGGGGGGGAGCTTCATGCATAATGGTCTTAGCCAGGGAGGTCTGGAACTGTCCATAAATTGAATTATTTCAATTTGAGGCAGAGAGCGAGGGAATAATAGAGAGTTGCATTTACATGTGAACATATGCATGTGTGTTGAAGGAGAGAGGCTCATTTTTATTCTTCTACAGGCCTCATATTGGCAAGTGAGTATATAAGCCAAGTTGCAGAAGATTACAGTGGAGGCCACATGTTACCTTGCAGCAGGAAGCTATGCTAATGGGGGGGGGAGAAAGCTGACTGATGCCAAAATAACCGTTTCCCTTGTGAATATTACAGTTTGTCATATATTTCTATTCTTACAAAGATATCAACTGTAATTAAAACAACTTGTCTATGTTAAAGTGTTTTGATCGTTTGTTAAGTCTTTTAAAAGCGAAGCTCCAAACTTCATGAATGCTGAAACATCGAATATGCACTTGTGTTTGTTTAGAAATGTGTTTTAGGGAAATGGTGTGCGGGTGTGGGGTGAAAATATTCCTGACACAATGTATTCGGCAGGGGAACATATGGCATACTGGCAGCAAGCTAGTTATCCTTATCCTCTTTGGAGGCTAAAATTAGCACTTCACTGTTTGTAGCTTTAAGCTGGACTCTAACCACTGTGATGGGGCTAATAATAAAGGAAAACAAAATGCTCAGTTGGCACAAGTACTTCGCATCCTCTGCCTTCTTTTTCGCTCTCTAGCCAACCTCCTGTTCCCCTCTCTGCCCTGTCTTTCACCACTCCCTTTTAGCTCCTAATACTATTTCGACTAATCACTCCAAATTCAAAGACTAAATCATACTAAACATACCCACATGAAATGCATTGTTATCATATAAACGTTACTTGATCAAGATTCCCCCGTAAGCCTGTGTGTCAGGAAAGCCAGGATTTCCTGAACATGGACCCCTT
Organism: Rhamphochromis longiceps; assembly: GCF_057381845.1. Classification (NCBI taxonomy): domain Eukaryota; kingdom Metazoa; phylum Chordata; class Actinopteri; order Cichliformes; family Cichlidae; genus Rhamphochromis; species Rhamphochromis longiceps. The sequence continues at coordinate 8,733,259 of NC_140569.1, read as the reverse complement.
GGCTAGCTTAAGAGCATGGGATGATGGGGCTAATCTCTTTATCAAAAGCTTAAATAAATAATGTGCTCTGTTCATGTGAGTGTTGCCCATTACTGTGTTTTTGTGTGTGCCAAGGAGTTAAACAATGATTCTCCTTTGAACAAAGTGTTGATAACCTTTTGCTTTGCGTTGCCTCTCCTTGCTTTTTTCCTTCACTCCCATTCTATAATTCTGCCCAAGTGAATGCTCAAACTACGTCTCTGACATACAAAAAAAAACAAAATAAATAAAAAGGAGATGTTACTTGTAGCTTTTCCTCCAATGCTTACAAAAATAAAATGCTCACAAAAACTCAGTTGGCCATTGACTCCTGGCGTCTACTGGCAGAGATGACTAAATTCTGTGGTCTTCCAGTCTGCTATCAGGGTTTTCCCTGAAAAGTTAACATCTATCTGATCAGAGGCCTCCTGGGCCCTGAGCTCAGCTCTTTTTCAAGTGAAGAGGAGGTGTGGGAGGAGTAGGAAGAGGAGGGAGAAAGAGTTAGCAGGGAGAGGAAGACTGAAGCAGAGAGAGTTTAAGGTCGTTTTCTGGGCCAGATATAATGTGTTGTGACACATAAGCGATGAGTTGCTGTGATTTTACTGTCAGACTCTCTGTGAACCACGATTAAGAACCGAGGCATGCTCTTGCTCCTAAGAGCTTGTTGGTGTGCGTTTGGTCCTGAATCTGCTGTGTTTGTGGGTCTCTGTATGATTTAATGCAATTTTGATCTGAACTGAAAACAGAAAACTGTAAGGAATGCACAACGTAAAGAAATTTATTTTGTCACCATTTAGATTCACTAGTTTCCCCTACACATGCACAGAAACACACAGACACACGTGCATGAGCGTGCTTTAACTTTTTCCCCATTCATTTGCATGACAAGTGCATTGCCACATTTCCACCAGTTTAGGTTTGCAAATCAAACATGAAAGGGGATATATACACACACATTTTCTATATATAGACAGATAGCGAGAGAAAAGAAAGAAAGATATCAATTTAACCAAAGTGGCATCTTTAAGGAACAGTGATACTACAATTGTGCAAATTATGGTGCTTTGCAAAAAATAAACCCAAAAGGAGTTCTCAATTGACACTTTTCAAACAAAATCTTGAATTTATGGGTGCTGATTCAAAACGATTTAAGTCTGAAAACTTGAGGCATGTGTGAAAAATCTCTCTCTTATATGAATTTAATTTCCTACCCACAGAAAAAATATTCCAGTCTTCCTCTTTTATATATTTAACTTTTCTTATCATAATCTCCCCACCCTGACACACAAGAGACACATACAAGGCAAAGAGGGGTGAGTAAATAGTATCTTTTAGCAAATACCAGTAATTAGATATAAGCATTTGGCATTCACGCCAGTCACAAATTAAAGAAGAGCCTTTCCTGTAAACAGACAGTGAGAATGTGTCTACATCATTAGTGTGCCACAATTATAACATGGGAGCTAAAGATACATTTCCCTCCCGCTTGCACTCCCTCTGTGGAACAAATGAAGTAGAACCCTTTTCTCTCTTGAAACGACAGCAAACTACATGATCTGACCTAAGTGCATTTGTCTGTGAAATGAGAGAGATAAAATGCAACACAGGCAACTTTAAAATAAATAAAAGCAACGCATTAAGTGAGCACTTTTTGTCTCATGTCATTTTAAAGACTTAAGCAGACCACATCCTGAACTAGCACAAAGACTGAGTGAAGGCACATAACAGCCAATGGAGTGAAGGGAAAGAGAAGCTAGTTGGTGTGCATGCAAGTGCACTTATGCACTTATGAATATGTATTTCATGTAAATTGTGAAAGACATATTGTGATGGTCTCTAGACTTTGCATTTCTTTGGTCATGCAAACATGGTCATATGTAACCAACAGACAGGCTGAGATTCAGACAAAGAGAAATATTTCTTCTCTTCTGTTTCTTTAAGTTAAGTCTCCATTAAATAAGACAGAAGCAGTGGTAGAAAAAAAATCAGTATGTACAAATATGAAACCAACACTCAGAAACACACAGCACACAATTCCCAGAGTCAAGGAGTCAAAAAGGTTCTGACATCTTATCAGAAAAGGTTTTATAACAATTACTTTATTACACACGAGACACATTTGTGCCAATAAAACAAAGATAGCGAAGCTGACTGACAAAGTAGACGATCATTTCACGTGTGAAACGATGCAGAGGGGAGGAGACGACTTTGTTTACCTATACCTCAGACCCTTGCTTCCTCACAAACTCAGCGGCTGTGTGACACCAGCCCTAATCCTAAAAGCAAACTGGCCTCTCACTGTGGGAACCTGATACAATTTCCTCTTTTTGAGGGGGGGAAAACTCCGGCCACTCTGAGTTTTCTTATTGCCTATGAGGCAATAAAAAGCCATCAAGGGCTATCATTTTCTGCAAGGCGAGTCATAACATGTTGGCCGACGCATCAGCCACTGAGATATAGCGAGGCTGTAAAGATCTCTGTGAATCCGAGAGAGGAAGGTTGTGATTGAACACCAAGAGGCCAAACATCTCTTTTCCCAGGTAACCACAGATAATAATGTTTATAATGCAGTAATCCAGTTTAGACTGAATAAACATAGCGACCAGCAACACTCAGTTGTTGAAGGATGTTTCCCCAAGGTGTTCTGTGATGCAATTACCCTTTATATAAGTCTTCCATGCATTAATTTTATTAAACAGAAACTTTAAGCTCATGTGACCCTGTAGATATGAAACTCTTTTTGACGCGTTAGCACATGCTTGCACACTTTCCTTTAACCTCCTATGGGACAAAGACAAGCTTAAGGTGGCACGGCCAAAACTTTTTCACCTCTGGACTGACTGAAGATTTTATTTGCTAGCAGTGGCATATTTTCCTCAATAGACTCCCAAACAGCACTCTGCATCATTTAACACACTAATCAGGGGTAACTGTTCTGCCCCTCTTTTTCACACAACAAAGCATCGAGATGGTTTCCCAGCATTCACCCTGAGAATCTCTCCCTTCCTCCTCATCGCACTCTCTCGTTTTGCTCCGTTTCTGTTCCTCGCTGTCTTTTTCTTCCACTTTCATCTTCTCCTCTTTTCCCTGTGTTCACGCTCTGAAGATATCAAAGACTGAATCCTGTTTATGTCTGCCAGCTACTGTACTTACACACCTCCAGTAATACGGACTACAGTCTAATCAAGGGAGCCACAAACCTTTTATCTACCCACAGAGCCTCACATTTAAACAGATTACCGGTAAAGCTGGACACCAGTAAGACAATTACCGGACCTAGGATCTTCCTCGATAACGTCTAGACAATGTCTAGACAATATATGCATTCACAAAATGAAATACAGTTTTTTTTAAGGTATGTCTATAAGTTCTTTAATATTGTTATGAATAATCTACAAATTTTGCATGAATGAATAAAATCACTGTGGGCCTGTGTTGTAAATACACTGTAACTGCCTTCCAGGACTTATTTATTAAAGTGCATCTGATTCCCTCAGTTATTAGTCTTTAGCTCATTATTGCAACAAAAAATTGAAAAGAAAAGTGCATTTATGAACTCCTGGAAGAGAAAAGAAAGTCGGGGAGGGGATTATTTCACACAGACACACAGAGTTCTCTCTTCCAGTCTACTGGACAATCGGACCAATTAATCAGTGACTCTGAGGGCACCACGTGAAGCTGAATGATTGGACGAGGAGAGCAGGCTGCTGATTGCCTGGCACCTCTGTCTATGTCCCTGTTTGCCCACCCCAGGACTGAAGACTGCCCAATGAGACAACAGAAAGCAGCAGCTCCTGTGTGGCCTGACCTTGTTGGAGGGCACAGAGATTGGAGAGTGAATAAATGGATAAATGAATGGATCACAACAACAGGAATATTCCACATTGATCAATGGGAATTTGCGGCCACTGGAGGTTATACGCAGTGATTAACAGCGAATGCAAGGATGATCTATTCATTCAAATACATATCAAACCAGCGAAGTTGACTATCCAAATGTTTTTAGAGCCACATCCTCAAGAAGTGGTAGGCCAAATGCCACATCCTTCACCAGGCTAATCCCAGCTGGGACTGGGCAAATGTTGCCTTCGTCAGTACTCGCAGTCTTCACAAAGATGACATCTATCTAATCATAATGTACAATAAGCATACAGGAATTTTAAAGTGAAAACTAGAAACATTAGTTTAAACATCAGCGTGTGCAAAATAGATGAACTGGTTTATTGGACTATGAAAACATTTTAGACTTGGTTTTACAGACTTTCGGTTGGTTACACAGAATAATATGAGCATAAATTAAATTATTCCAAATATACAAGCCAATTAAAAAAAAAAAAAAGAGCTAGGCATCACACAACATCCCTAAATCTCAGACTACTACTCAGACACATAAAATGCATGCAGACACCAACACATAGCCTTACAGGGAGCTATTTGTCTTGGCGCGGCACACTGTACTCTTTACAAACGGTCTGGGTAATTGGTGATACATATCTAATATCACCAGTCATCGCCTCACTCCCTGGATGTTTCTGACAAGCAGAGAAGGAAACCCTGTAGCTTTCAAAAACAGAGCAAACACTTTGCTCCGCTCCTCTGCTGAACTCACATACCACATCGCTGCAGCTGCCCAATTCAGTGCCTGAATGTTATTCTGTTTCCTTTGCACGCCAGACCCTCAGAGAAGCCAAGGGGTGTCCTCACAAATTCACACAGGCAAAGAGGAGTATTTTATACTGGGAGAAAATGAGAAGGCCCGCTCATGTCCATGAGGGACACCCCTCCATCGCAGGCATATATGATCTGCTAGGTTTTCCTCTGCCCTTCGAGCATTATACTTTTCACAGAAAAGCAAGATCCAAGGCTGCAGAAAAGCTTCTCCAGAGGGCTTCTGGGTATTAAACAAAGGAGCCTGTTGGTAGGAACTAGCGAGCAAACAGCTGGGCTAATAGAGCGGGACTAATTAACTACAGGGTCGCTCTCCGACTCTACTTGTCGATGCTTGCTGGATGTTTACAAAGACATCCCAGAGAAAGGGAGGAGAAAAATAAGAGGCTTTCTTCTTTGTCTGCTCTTTAGGGAGAAAGGAGACACCCAGGACTGATTTTAATGACATATGTGAAGCAAATGTGATCCTCCCTCCATTTTTTTTTTTAAACTGCCAATGGAATTTAGTGCTAAAAAATACCATCGGCATTGTGGTCAAAGCACAAACACCATAACTAAGAACGCAGCATGTGAGCATTGTCACCACACGCAAAAATAAAAAAGGGTTGTTTTTTTTCACATTGTCACTGTGGCACTGAGAGCACTGCAAAACATCTGCTGGTTTAAGAGTTATTATTAACTAGCTTATTATTAAAAGTACATTATATAATTATCATTTAATTTGCTTTGTGAAAAATATTTTTCCCACAAATGAATTCAACAAGATTCACATGGTGAACACCAACTTTATATAATGCAAATCCCTTCTCATGAGTCTTACACTGTTGAATCTGGGAACGAGTACACTTCCGGATAGAGAGAAATTTTTATACCAGTGGCCAGTGAACCCTTAAGAAAAGAGGAAAGAGTGAAGCATGTGTTTGTCACAGGAATAGCCTCAGAAAAAAAGAGAGAGAGGAGAGTTCACTAGTTAAAGGCTCTCAAACAGACAGCATCGCTCTTTTGCTCCACTATAGGAGGAGGATTAAGAAGAGATGAACGTGGGGTAGACGATAAGAAGACCAGATACAAGGAATTATACAAAGATTGAGTGCTAAAGGAGGTATAGAAAGTGTGAGGACATGGACTGATGTACTTGAAAGAAATGGAGTAAAGGAGGTGAGTTGAAGGATAGATGAAATGAAAATGGAGGGAATGAGCAAAGAAGAGAAAGATGGCCATTAGCTGTGCAGCTCTACAGGCAGTGGGGAAGAAAGAGACATGAGAGAGAAAGGTCAGTGAGAAAGCAATCTGTAAAAGGTAGAAAGGAGGAAAAGGTAAAGGAAAGGGATCAGAAATAACAGAGAAACAAAGAAGTGATCAAAGAGAAAAGGAAGAAAAAAGGTTAAAGAAAGGTGCAAAAGGAAGTGGAAATAAAGTGAAAATTGAGAAATGGGGCAGATTGAATAAATGAGTGTAAAAATCTGAAAAATTGTATTATTCACGGAGAAAGAAATAGCAACAGAAGAAAAGATAAGCAAAAAGCATTGCAAAATGTACAACACAGAGGGAAAACAGAGCTGTGAAAAATGTAAGAGGGAATGATGGGGAAGAATTAGAGCGCCAAAGGAACAAAGAGAGGTGAGAGAACGGGAAAGAAGAAGGATAAACAAAGGTGGTGTTTTAGAGCGAGTGGGAGGCAAGGAAGAAAAAAAGAGGGAGGAGAGAGAGAAAAACATAAGGATACACAAGGAGGGAGAGAGAAACCGACTGACAGTAAAATGAAAGAGAGACAGGAGAGTAGGTGGGAGACAAGGGAAAACTGGAGAAGAGAGGGAGGATGTTGAGATGAAAGAGAGAGGGGGGGTGAAGCTGTTGGGGAGAGAGAGTGAGTAAAGTGCCAAACAGATAAATAACCAGCTTACTGGGATTACCAAGTGACTGACACAGAATTTGCCAGAGCCAATATGACGTGGCACTGATAGCTCTTAACCCATATAAACCTGAAACTGGTCCAAGATGTCCTCCAGTATTTACTGTTGTCACTGCATTCTAATGCTCACCACTGTGTGTGTGCTACATACATGTGGACTTACATATACGGGCACATAGCAGGAGAGTTGTCAGCTTTGAAAAGACATTATTAGAGCTGGTTAAACGTTACCTGGATAAAAAATACACATTAAGTAAAAATGCACAACATGTCCAAATGAATGCAGACATGTTATCGTCCCTACGAGTTCTCCAACTAAACAGTAGAACTTGATTGTGCCTCGAATCTCAAACAATTGATTATAAGTATTCCTGAAAGGACATATAGGAGTGCTTTCACTTCAAACAAGCAAAAACAAGACTGACAAGTTGTAACAAGGAAAAAAACAACAACAACTAAACACATTAAAAAGGCTGGCACAGTCATACTTAGCTATTCTGCAATTTTATATGTATTTATTCACATGGATGTGTGACATCACTCTGCTTTAAAAACTATATATCATAATAGCACTTTGCACCATCAACCTCTGGAGGTTTTTTCTGAGGAAAGAAGTTTCCATTCTTGAAATGCCAATGGGCTAAAACTAGAATCACATGCTGTAACAGCCTCCACTTTTTCCAAGAGCCTCTCCACCAAACCTTGATGGAGTTTTATACAGTTTGATGTGTCTTATTGCACCTCCTGGTTAAATAGAATAAATAAAATGCTAGCAATCATGTTTGACGGCCTCATACACATATACATGCATGATGTTTAGCTGCCATTGTGCAACACTTGGACGAATCAAAGCACATCATTCATTTTGCTGAAGCACATACACATTCTCACACACACAACACACCCTGCATTATACTCTGTAATTACTTTAATAACAAACAAAAATCTGCAACAGCCTGGAAAAGGAGTTGGGGAAACAGATATGAAGGGATAGAGGGTGATGCGAGAGAGTCAGAGAAGGTGGGCAGACATAAGGAGCGGGTCTATAATTGGAAAGATGTGAAAAATGAAGTGTCAGTTTGGTCAATAGAGGGCAAAGGTCACAGAAGCAGGAGCCCAAACTCTGCACAGAGCACACTCATTAGAGCGACCAATCAGATCTTGCCTGGTTGCCCCAGACCATTACTCATCACAGGCAGAGGAGTGCACACACATTTCCACAATATCTCTTCGTCTTCCCCCGTTTTACTGTAATTTCACTCTTATTGTATCAATTTGGTCTCCTCCTCCATATTATTTCAATTTTGTCTCAACTCGTGTCTGACCTCTCAGTCCTGAGCATTACTGAAGAGGGAGAGTCAAGCGCATACATATACAAGACAGAAAATGTGCCCGAATTAAAAAAAAATAAAAAAAGGAGAGACAACAAGACCAAGTGTGAGACAGACTGAGACAAAGAGAGACAGAGTATGTGTGTGTGTGTGTGTGTGTGTGTGTGTGTGTGTGTGTGTGTGTGTGTGTGTTGACTATATAAATGGCTGCTCGTTGGAGTGGAAGGCATGGCGGCGCTCTCTGCTCCCACCCAGGCTCTGCCTCCTGGCACTGGCAACCCTGCAAACTGCTCGCCTTGACATCGCCTTCAATAATATATGAAGTTGCTTTTTTGACTACAGTTTGTTTGCAGCGCCTTCCCACCGCCACCATTTTCCCACTGCTGCCTCTCTCTCACAGCCTCTTTAACACACTCAGAGGCACACACATATTTTCTGATTGCATGTAGATATCCAACTCTGGCAGATTTGTCCAGTGGAAGGGAGAGTATGTATTGGAAGTGTATGCACAATAACAATAAAAAAAATAGGATTAAATTATGATGTTTTACATGCAATATTCTTCCAGATTAGTTCAGAATAGAAGCGGCATGAATCCAAAGACTGTTGTAAATATAAGTAACCTCTAATAAAGGTCTCAAGCTTCACAGCATAAGTTATTTTAACAAGTTATTAATGTGGGGGATTTTACACTCTCTAAACACTTTCAAGTGCATGAATTCCCAAAGAGAGGAGCGTAAAGCAAAAACAAAAAAGTTGCTGCACTCAGGTAAAGACTATCTACCAAAATATGTCTACACTGTTTATGTGTTCCTATGCAAAATAAAAATCCCTACTAGATCCCAGAGGAGCTTTCACATACTTGACCGTGACCTCTGACCCCTCTGTGAGTTCTGTTGCAAAAACCAATCCCCTTTCCAAATACTCTGAATCAGCCTCTCTCACTTCGTCCTCACACATAATAAAGTTTTCTCTGACGGATGTCGTATAATATACTCTGCATCTTGGTCAACACATAAACGGTGCCCCTGTCCTCTGTCACATGATCTCTTACCTTGTTCGCTGCTGTTGTCACCACTGTGCGATGTGTGTCCCCCGCTGGATGGTCCCGGCGTGCCTCCAGAGCGCGTGGACGCCGTGTCATCGTGATCTCTGTTCCAGGACGTCTGAGAAAAGGAGAGACAAAATCGAAAGGTTAATCAGCTAATCGAATACTCAACTTTCACTGATTTAAAATTTCATTATCATCTTTTGAAAGCTCTGGTCTAGATGTAATGTCCATTACATTCAAGAGAGCCAGTCAAACTCAAATGAAATCAATCTCTGCCAACTCTCAGCCCAGTCATCCAGTGTGTGTGAGGCCCTGCAACAGTCTTATGGAATAAGGATTATTGGGGCTTGATAAAGAGAAAAGCTCAGACAAATAGAAAGTGAACATGTTGTATTAGTTCCCAGCTTTCTGAGGCATGCAATCTGCGGCTGCCTCCATTTGGCTCAAACCACTAGCAGATGAAAATACAAAACAGCTACAACTTAAGATAGGCTTCAGCAAGCGCCAGGGAGTGATGTCATCCGAGCAGAGTGGAGAAAGAGGGAGAGAGAGAGCGCGAGGTAAATAACTCAAAGTATTGCTACATAAGTATAATTCCTCCCTTTTGTCCAAAAGGGAAAGGGGGGGAAAATGGATGACCAGTCCCACTAATGTTGAATTAAACTTCATCTGAGGCAGCAGAGCCAAGACTGGGACATAATCAAATAAGCTAAAGTTTCCCACAGTTGAGCAAAAAAAAAAAAATAGAAACAAAAGTATTGCATGACAAACCAAACTAAGGCTGATTTTAAAGAAATGAAAAAGTCTAAGCAACGCAAAAGTATAAAAACGCATTCCTTTTTCTATAAGTTTTTTTTTTTAAATAGATAAACTTGACTGACAGCAGACTAAGATTCATTTTACTCTTACTAGTTTGTGTCATCAAAACACAAGCAGCTGACTAGACAGAGAGACTCAGGAGACAGGGTTTTATTTATATATAGTTATTTGTGCGTGTGTCTTAGGCCAGATGAGTGTCAGCTGCACACTGGATGGTAGAGAGCTAATGGCCCAGAAAGAAGTAAAAACCGAAGTCACACACACACACACACACACACACACACACACACACACACACACACACACACACACACACACACACACACACACACACACACACAATATTGTCCACAGATGCAGGCAGACAAAAAATAGAGGAGTCAAGTTTTCTCCCATATATACAGGTCCGATGCTTACAAACAGACATACACTCTGCATACAGCCTGCAAAGAAAACACAGAAATCTCACCCTGCCCCATACAAAGCTGCTGCATACTATTGAAACTAAACCAGATGTTACTTCTTATCTCTGAGTGCCTCTGAAAAGCAACATTAGCGCTGAGGACAGGAGAGAAAGAGACTTCAGAATAGAAGGAAATGGAATCTAATGTGTTATCACACACAGTTTGCTATCACAAAAAAACAACGCAACAAACAAAACACACGCAGACAAACACTTATCGAGCCTCCTCTACCGCCTGCATGAGCCTATCTTTGCTCGGTGAAATCAAATGAAGGAGATATCAAGGGGCAATGTGGTGTTTGCATCACGCTTTTAGGGCTTTGCGACGAAATGACTGATAGAAACCCACACGGAGGAAGCAAGGAAGGAGACGAGAGGAGCACACTGGGGAACAACTGGTTTCAATTGGGACACTACAATTGGCTCTGCCGCAGCAAGAGGGTTTCAAGTTGAGTTTAGCATTATAAAAAGGCAGACACTAATTCATGACTCAGGTTTGTTTTAAACAAAATATAGAAGGAATAGAATAACAGAAAAGAAAAGAAAAGTCAGCAAATTCAACACATTTGGGGTCTGTTAGAGCTCTTTTGATGTTCCTGGGCTATGAAATTATATTCCAGTGCTTACATGGACAATATAATTGTTGTTTTCCAAATTAGGCTTTGAGGCTTTGCAATAAAGAGGGGAGTCACTGCACAAAGGCATGACTAGGATGGCGACTGGTTAGATAAACGCTGATTTTAACAGGGATAAGATACCAAAAAGATCCCTTCTCCACCTCTTACAAATTCTTTTTTGCCGACCGTAGAACATTGAAAAATGAAACACCCGTGCATGACCAAGTTAACTCCAGAGAACATCAGAAGTGAGGTAATCCAGACCACATGCTCAGCGAGAAAAAACTTAACTCCGGCTTTTGCCATTTTTTTTCAAAAGTGAAGCATTTAAAATATGAGCAGAACTTGTTTATTCAGAGCGCAATGAAAAAGAATAGTACAGTACCCCAGGGATGTCGAACAGCAAGTATTAAAAACCCAAGAGCCTCAGCTTGCAAAAAGGATATTTCCCCCCCCCATGTTCTTTTTTTGTTAATTCTATAACAAATTCCATTTGAAAATATAATTAGAAAGTGGAGGCGGAAATGGCAAACTACTGCATTAGCTGTAATTGAACAAAAGAGCGCTTTGCCTGCTGGGAGGTGGCCACTGAGGCCCCACGGGAAACGGGGCGGGGCTGAGACAGGACCTGGTGGCATCTCCGCGGGGATGAGGAGTTTATTTATAATCGCAGGCCGCGCTTGGATGGAAAGGGCTTAGCACTGATCTAACACACAATTATTGCACACACGGCTGAAAACACACAACCAACAAACACTCGTAGCAGTGCGCACAGGTCATGCAGTGCATTTGCACACACACCCAGTCACAAGTAAATTTTTTTTGATCACTTGGTTTGTGTGCACACACACACACACACACACACTCACAAACACGCTTTTCATTTACCTTATACAAACACATCACATCGCTGCCATACCCACAGCCTCTATTTAACAAAAGCACACACCTTGACCGCAAGACACAGGGAAACAAAACAATACACACCCTGTGCCAACAAGACTACGGCACACAATAAAGATCTTCACCTTCAAAATATGGGGTATGTAAATTTTCAAGATGAATAGATGCATAAATAGAAAGCTTGAGGTAGTGGAAAGAAGGAGAAACTTGTCCTTCTGCACACATAGCAGCACGCTTGATTTATTCTGTCCCTTAATGAGCCGCCATAGTCTCTCACTACCTCTCCGTTCCCCTCTCTTTAACTCTTCCCTTTACCCACCGTCTCCTGTGCAGGATGCACATTAATTCAATGCTTAATTGTTTAGTAAATTCAATTTTCCACATTCTATTCTGCCTATCTTTAGGTAAAGTTCTTAAATCGGTGCCGCCAAGCTGTGGGAACCCTGTTTTTGAGCCATGCATACCTTTTTTTTTATTACCATTTTTCTTCCCTACACCACCCTAATTCGCCATGAAAAGATTTTCCTTGCTGGAAATTCTGATTCCACTATGATCGGTGAGGCATTCCAATCCAATGCATTCTCATTGTGCCGTGTCTTAGATGCAAGAGGGGCTTCCCTTTCTGGCTGTGCCAGGCCCCATATCATACAAGCACTCATGCAAGAAATGTTGCCTTGCCAATTCATTTGCAATAATAAAGAAAACGGTTAAGGTTGTTCTGCTTTGCCCCCCCACCTACGCTTCTCCCTTTCTTCACTCTGAAATATCTTTTGTGATGATATGGATATTTACTTTTCACTCTGTGCCAGTGAGCGTGCGGAAATAATCATATGTGCATACTTACAGGCACAGACATAAATATCCAAATAACCCCCCACACATACACTCTTCACTGGTGGTACATCTGAATCAAAGATGACAGTTGAGCTACTCCATCCCCCAGAATTCTTTGGTGCATCTACTCTCTGTGGTAGTTTTCTTTAACACCATTTTTGACCTTTGCAACAGCACTGCTTTCTCAAGTTGAAACCGGCGAGAATGCCATGTGTTGCAGCAGCAAGATGGCATGCAATAACTCCAGACACATTCTGCCACTCAGCTGAATGCTGGTGGGAAAGCTGTAAGTGAAAGGGGCTGAAAGGCCAGCTATTGTAAACTCTTGTTTACTTTGCTCTTCACTGTAACTAGATAAAGCAGGACCTGCCTCTCTGATAACCTGCCAGGCAAGTGCTTGCCCGACTACTTCGGTTTTCTGTGCTCTCTCCACCCCTCTCCTCCCCTTGTTGCAATATTACTGCTTCCAAAATGAAAAGAGGGGCTGATAATGGTATGCGTGTGGAAAAAAAAAAAGGGGGGGGGGGGGGTGTAGAGAGAAAAGACCCCTCACTCCCTCCCATTCTGTTCAACACTCCCCCTTCCTCCCTAACTCTTCACAATAGACAAAGAAAGAAGAAATAACCTTATAATTGCTAAAGGGGGTGAGGGAGAAAACTGGATTTGGTCTCTTGAGTAAGTAAAGTATGCTACACTCAATAGCCGTCAGGTACTCTTCAAACGGCTTTTTAAAACCGGTGGGTTAACCTCATAGAGACAACCAAAGATAATTACATGTTTAAGATAATTACCAGAGCTTTCAAAGTCCATTTAGATGACACTCGTGGAAACTGACAAACTGATTTCCCTTCCTCTGTGGCCTCTTCTACTGCAGCTCTTACTATAGACTCCTTGGTTACCCTCTATGAGCTGAAATCCAAACAAAAACATTAGCTCAAGTGCTTTCCCCTCTCCACGCCATCGAACCCCAAACAAAGCAATGGAAAGGTGGGCATTATTAGTTAACGACACGTTTTGCTGTGGTTTCTTCGTTAGCCTAGCCTGACTTGGAGCCACTGCGCTGGGATGTTCTCGGTGGATTCCTTGGAGACGGGTTGTTTGTGATGGTGGCCATTGTCAGAGGCTTGCAGGGGGTTAAGGGGGAGAGGAACTTTCCATTAGCTAAGTACACATGTGTTAAGCCAGGTTATTGTTTACTTAGCCAAAGAAACCACAGCAGGCCTCAGGGACAGACATGGCCGCCCATCATAAGTAACAGCAGACACAAACCAAAAACTTTATTTGTAACTGGGAAATTCTGACTATCATAGTGTGTCTGTGACACAGTGAGGCCGCACTAAGCACTAGTTTTAAAAACAACTCATAAATCAACTTTAAAAAAAAAAGGCCATAACACCAAAAAAAAAAAACATATGCACTTTAGATGTGTGAAAAAAATTATGAAGGCATGAGAGAGGCTCCTGACATTCTAGTTCTTTGAAGTTACTTCAGTCTTGAGTTGCTCAATCATAATCACCCCTACTTGCTATTCCACCACAATTATAAAGAGGCTAAGAAACACACAAGTCACGTGGTCACCTCTTTGTATCACTTGTTGAATCCCCAACAGCCGCCCTGCATTCACTACCGAATGGAAGAAAAGGGGGAGTTTAGGCAAAGGGGGAGTAGAGGAGAGAAGGGGTGAGTGGGGGTCAAACCTCTCTTCTATTCAACTACAAAAGCTGCTATTACCAACAATCACTACAATGATTCAAAAGTTTGTATTAAGAACAGCAGTGTGCCACTGTAGGAGAGAGAGGGGGATGAAAAAAACAGAGCGAGTGTGTGCGCCTGTTAAGTCGGGTGAAACTCGATCCATACTTCAACGAGAAGCGGATAGATTAGCGATAGCGGTGTACTGATTAGGAAAATAGTGGCTGACCCTGGCAGTCATGGTTTCCATTGAGCTAGGAGTGGGGAGGGAGCAGGGGTCACTCTTTGACCGCCAGAGTTACCTAAACCAACACTGCTGGGTCTCACTGACCTGGAAACCCGTACTTGTATGGCATAACAGTGCCAATTGTTGGGAAAAAGATACCGCGATAGCGCTATCAGGAGCAAATTCTTACACAGTGACCACAACACAAAGCTCAAACAAGCCGGGTTTGTTTAGAAAAGATTGTGCAGGTTAGAAGCACAACAGCAACGGGTCCCTAATGTATACTGTAGATGTTATTTCAGATTGCAGCCAATTTCACCTTATTTTCACATTATTTCAACTTCTCAGGAAAAGACTCAGCATTCATAATCAAAGAAAAAGTCAGGCAGTAAATATTTTTAAAAGGAAATTTCAATTATTTCCAGTCCCACTTCAGCCTGCATAGCTCAATCAAGTAGAGGAGCTCTTGAGATTTGTAGTGAGTCCTCATCACTATTAGTACTGTTGTCCTCTACAGCAGAAAGCCTGGGCCCTCAGAGTTCATTAGCAAATTGCTACACCCCTCCCCATACGCTCTGTGCAATTAAAGGCAAATGTGTAAATGACGTACAGCAGCGCAGAAATACCTCCCCACTTCTTTAGACTGAGGTGAATGTGTGTGCCAGGCAAATAGGGACACAATCAGCAGAGTAACTCTTGCCATATTTTCACAGCAAGAAGAAGATTGAGACAGACGCGGCAATATTCGCGATCACATTAAAGGCCTGCACGAAATTAACTTCTTGTGTTTTTTATGTCTGCATACTGATTAGCTCAAAGTAGATCTAATGGGGCAAAAACATTCAGCTCAAAGGGAGGAAATCAACGTGAATGTGGTGGAAAGCTCTCCAGAGACCAGCAAGGAAAGAGTTAAGAAAGTCCAACTGGTGCTAACCAGTCACTCCACTCACATAGCACCTGAGGGGGGTGCTGCATTTATCAAGCCAGTCTGAACACACACACACGCGTGCGCACACAGCAGCACACGCACAAATACACACATATATATATACACGCACAGAGCGTGTGCCTGCGCACACACACCCACACCGAAAGACACACACAAACATAGGAGGGTATGCCCAAACTGGCTGGGCTGCATTCACAAGCCAGTGCAGAGCCTCTGACTTTTTCACCTCTCAGCTATGCTCTGCTTTCTTTTGAAAGAGGCGCTCGGTGTCCTTTCATATTTCCTCACATAGGCAGGAAAACAAAAAAAGGAAAAAAAAATGTAAAGACATGTAAAGAATATTCAGAAAAATCACTGTTATGACGCAAGGGTACATAATGCAGCAAGAAAGTCAGCGTTGTTGAATTGTTGAGTTTAATAAATTCAAAGTAGTTTTTTCCTCTGACATTTTTTTCCTCTGCTACAGTCGCCTCACTGGAATAAATTGGTTTATGAATAAATGAGCCTGCTTTCTCCATCTTGTTAACATTGTTCTTTTGTGCAAATTCTCAGCATTTTTTTCCAGTCCACTTCAACTTTATGCCCGAGGGCATATATTAAAAATACATATGGAAAGAGATAATGCACACACAATGCAAATCCGTTAAGGATGTCACCACCTAACAACTGCAGATAAGATGCCACACAAAAATAGCCCATAAAAAATTTTAAAAAAAATATATTCTGCCACAAGTAAGTCATGAAGTGCAGTGCCATTGGATTGACAATGTAAGTATTCAGCGGTGAGAGGCATGCACCCTCTGCCTGTTTGGATATGCTCATTTACACACAGACTGCTCTTGTGGACAGTCTCCACATTAGGCCATCCTACCAGAACATCAGCCCATCCCTCAGTATTACAAATCTGTCAAAAAAGTTTGCTCTGTGTTTTAATACAAACTGTGCCTGTAGGTCATTTTTTACGATTCTTTCAGTGTAAACATAAGCTTGTATGGTTTTGGCCTGAATTGGCTATATGTAGGCAACCGTCATTATATTAAAATAGGCCACGTCTTCATCTTACAGTCAATTAAAGATCTGCATCAGTGCCGCAAGCACAACATCATTTTCTTCATATACCTAGAATCCCAAGGGTTTTAACACACTATTTCAATATCTATATACCATAAGGCTTCATTCCATGTTCTGACCTATCTATAAAAAATTTGACAACTGAATCCCTGAGAGAATACAACAGGCTGTTTAAAGAGACACTTAAAAGCACAAGTGGTGTCTGTGTTATTTAATTCTGTTCCTGGATTAAATGAAGTATTATCTTCTGGGTGATCTTTCTCATTTCCATAATCAGACATAAGGGCCAGGGATGGAGTAGTGCATGCGCAGCAGAGTGAGGCTCTTCCCAGTTGGGCCCCAATCGGCTCCCAGTCCTCCCATTCAGCACAGAACATAAAAGCCGCTGGCTGTCTCTCTCTTCTGAGACCAGCCACTCAACCATATGGAAGTCCGCGGATTTAAATTATTTAGCCTAATCGCTTCATTACTTTTTATGTCGGACTATCCAACTAATCCCTTTAATTTGGACACTTGATTCCCCCTCCCCCGCGCTGTCTATAGGTTATTGCCGCCACACTCCGAAGTAATTTCTTAAAACTCTGGTATAACTTAGCGAAACGTGCATGCAGCCGGCTTTCCTGCATACAGGGCGTGAGCTATTAATGGCCGCAAGTCCAGATTTGCATAGTTATAATGATCGGTTGCTGTTATCATTATTTAACGGCAGTGTAAGGACCATTAGGGTCATGCCTGTGCGCACACTACAATGTCCCCGGAGTGCAAACAGTCAGTGAAGCACATAATGAAGGCTGTGGTTATCTCTGATATCTGCACAAAAGGAAACACTTCTTAATCTACCTTTAATGCCCCCTGCTTCTATAGCTTTCGAAAATAAACCGTCTTATTGGCGCTGAATCTGTGCGCTCTGAGCGAAACAAAAGAGGGGGAGAGGAGGGGTCTCGATAAGCAGTGTGCACTCATGTCTAAGGAAAAATACTGACAAGACGCGAAATGAACCGTGAACTCTAGCTACAGTGGAGAAACCAAGGCATCTAAACCACAGTGTGCAGCCCATGCTGCTGCTGCTCTCTTCTGGGCTGCAAAACAGAGAGGAGCTGATAAGGCTTTAGGTTCAAAAAGAGAAAGAGAGAAGAGCGGGAGAAATGGAGAGAGGAACTAAATTAAAATCGACATGGAACAGGTCAAGTTTATGGCGATGCTTTTTCAAGCTAATCTTCCCAGGTCGGTTCCGGGTTCAAGTCTTAATGGGCCAATAATAGCAACATTATTCCGATTTTTCTTTTCTTTTTTCATTCCGAAGGATGGAATGGAAACCGTCTTTAATCATATGCAAATAGCAGCGCAGCACAGTAGTGACCCAGAATAGCTAAATGGCCAGCAGGGAGAACGCGCGCGTGCGCACACACACGCACACACACACGCGCAGATGGAGAGATGTACCTGATCAAGGGCCACCGATCTCGTGATTTCCTCGCTGTCTGATTTGGAACCGCCCTCCCTGTCGTCTATGACCAAGTCGATGGGCATCTTGCCTTTCAAGCAGCTGATGTACCGGTGACAGAAATTATCACACAGCTCGTGCACCTAAAGGGAGAAAGAAGGCAGAGGTGTTACACACTCACCCAAACTACACGACAGTGCCATGCGCAACCACGACACCGATTCGAAGCGCAAAAGTGCCCCGAAGGCTTTTTGTGCATTTTGACACAGCTAAAAATTATATTTGTGAATCTGTATTTAAACGTTATAGACGTATATATAAACTTTCTTTTAAACTTATGTTTACGGGTTTATATTAACTTATTGTTAATTTTCTTTCGTCTGTAAAAACTGAAAGATCACTTTGGATTCAGGGTAAGGTTCCCGCGCCTTTTGTGGCAGTGGACTGTCCTGCATGGAATAGTCAACTTCATTTTTTTTTCTCCTCTCAAAATAGAGATATCGTCGAAAATTGACAGTGACAAGAGGGCTCTGAGGCTACAACGCACTCAACACCCGTGTTAAATTCATCATCAGTGCCCTGGGTTGTGGCCATTAGAGGAGGGTGACCCGCTTGACTGACATTTAAGGTAAACTGTTTAATTTCATCAACTTATTATATTATCACTGCCAATGTGACGCATCCGACTGCTTGAGAAACAAACAGAAAAAGGATAAACGCATGCGCAAAAAATGCTACTTCAAACTTTATTTAGGCTACTGAGTTTATATGTACAGAATATATAGCTTTCCGTAGAGAAGCAAGATCTGTAGGGAAAGAAGTGCATGCACGGAGATAAGTTTAAAAACGAAAACTTTTTAACAGTTTTGATTATGTTTGAGAATGTCAACGTTTAGGCTAAAGTTGGCTTTAGAGGCTATCGCAGTCCATCTGAAACGAAGACAAATCAGAGTTTTACACCCACTACTGCCTCTATCCACAGATGGTTGCCTGGGGCCTTTTGCCCTCCACAAAGAATCATTTTTTTTAAACCCGCAAAATTCGCCTATATGTTTCACCTTGCACGCAATTTCTGCCAGCATTAAACTTCATTAAAACATGGGAGAGACTGGGCACAGAGATATCTGTTCCAGTTGTAACAGCTTGCGTCGTGATTAAACGCGGAAGAGAAATGGCCCCATGATTGATTTTGACGCTAATTATAACCGACTAGCAAAAATACATTTATGCAAATACAGCCCATAGGTCTGAAGTGGCACAGTGGACAGAAATGGCGAGAGAATATTACCTTCTCCAGCTCCAGAAGATGAAATCGTAAAACTTGAATGGCTTGAATCATCTGAAAAATTAAAATAACAATAAAAAATGAGCTGTTCACATCTCTTGATATTAAACAGACGCGTTTTTCTCAATACAAGTAACTGTAGATGAGGAAAATATTCATGTGAATGGATTTTATGTGGAACTGATATTAAACTTGGATGTTATTGCAATATGGAGAGCAGGCGTACAGTACAGACTGAAGCTGCAATAAGCCTCAGAGTCAGAGATCTATTAGTCACCAACTAGTCGAGGGGAAGCGTTACTCTAACATTACATTTAAAGTATCAAACTGAACAAAGTGGAAAGACTGAATAGAATAAGTTTCCAGGCAGGGTTCAAAGGTGTGTGACAGCTGTCTGACAGCAGCCCTTCATCTGCAGATACAACCGGGGGCCATCATGATATCAAACAGCCCAAAAAAAGGGATATCAGCTGCAATCCTGCTTTAACTTTTCAGCACCACGTGGCTGCCTGACACAGATGAAAAGCCCGCCACATCCAAACAACAGCTGGCATATTCAAAAATGCAGTACGAAAATGCAGAAAATGTCATTTGTGCAATAATAAAATATAGAGCTTACCAGATTATCCAATTCTGGATTCGATGAAAATAAAGGTTTTTCTGCCCGAATCTAAAACCCAAAACATTTCTTTATAAAATATATGAATAGAAAACGTCACACTGATATTTTTAACATATAATGTAATATTAAATTCACATACACGCATTAAACGGAACACTAGTTACTTCTTCGCAAAGACAGTGCACAATATGAAATTAGAACATTGTAAAAATCGCGTTAATTTGAATGGTAGATGTCTCTTTAATTCATTTCAGTGCAGAATTAAGTGTAAGCACAAAAGCCAGAATTGCACATTTCGGACTGTCAGGTGAGAGCTCACGCTGCTCGAGCATGCAGATTAAGAAGAGTCAAAGTTTCCTGACCTGTTTTGCAAACACTGCTATGTCTTCATTGAAAGATTCCGATGAACAAACGTCTCCTCCCGCCACCCCGGGCTCTCTGGGGGTGCAAGTCGCTAATTCACATTTCTCAAAAATCAGTGCAAGCAAGGGGAACAGGGGGTGCCTGGGAACACACACAATAGCAAATGTCACCAGAGAGAACAGCGCCGGGGTCAAGACTACTCCAGGCTAGATTTAGCCAGCCATGGTACTCTTCAACAACTCACCCATGGGGACTGCTGCTGCAGCCCATGCTATTATATTATGCAGAGGCTCGGAGAAAGGCTTCAAACAGCGGACAGACTTTTGTGATTAAATCTAGGCGCGCCTAATAGCATAAAAGCTTTAGAGTCTGTCAAACAATTTCTTGCACAGGTCTCCGTTTGCATCACAGGCGTGTGTTTGTTTGGCAAAGAAAAAGAAAGAAAAAAAACTCGACGGTTAAATGTGCACACATTTATTATTTATTGCTCAAGTCCTTAGAATAAATATGTGCAGCCTGGTAATGCGGAGGTGAACGCGCTACCTGAAGTTGTGCCACTGTGGCAAAAGGTGGTAAAACTGCAACTGGCCTGAAAACGCTCTTCTTAGATTTTAATAAACTCACGTAAATTAATAAATGATTTTCTTTGAACAGTTTTTTTTTATTTGCGGAAGCTTTGCAAATTAATACAATTAATTCAAAATGTTAAAAAGCAGAATCTATTTTTATTTGCACTTTTTTTTTTACTTATAATAAACGGCAGAGCTTTAAATGGAATATAAGCGGGAAAACTTGGGGGTGGAAAAGGCTCTGCGTATAGGTGAGCTTGTTTCAGAAATATTCAAGTCAAAAAATAATTGGAACAACGGGAGATTGGCGAGTCTTCCAAGTACAAAAGATATTGCTATATCTTTCACCCAATAGAAACACGCAACAGACATGACTGGACTGAAAAGTACAACACTCCAAATTATGCCAAAAAATAAAAGAGCAGGAGAAGCCCGCTTAGCCTCTCTCCTCCCCAGCGCCTCTGCATCAGTTTGGGTTCCAGTGTGTCTTAAACTCTTCACCGGGACAGATTGCTGTCCCTGGCATCGAGCCTGTGTTTTCTTTTGTACGAGGCTGATTTTGCACCCACTTGCCCACCCCAGCTGGCCCCTCCAGGCCTGGATACACGCCTGCCCGACAGAGTGAGTTTCCCCACGGAACGAAGGCGTGCACCTACCCGTATATAGCGTCTTTATCTCTCTTGAGAGCGTCGTTAACGGAGGAGCCCATACTAGGAGGCATGGTGTTGGTGTGGGCGGTGTGCGGGTACTGGTGAGTGTGCATCTGGGGACCGTGGTTGAGGTGAACCGCCTGCATGGACCGGGCGCCGTGCGGGTCTCCGTACATGGTGGTCGGGATGCCCACACCGTCCATCCCGTAGTGGGGCAAGTCTTCGTACTGCACACAACAAACACCCGGGTCAACAGTGAATATAGACGTACAAGACTATATTAGACTGATTAAAACTTTAGTGTAAAAACAGCGAAGTGTAAAAGTGAGTAGCAGGCGAAGTAACACTTGTAGTGTTGTTGTTTTTTCTTCTAAGAAAAAGTTCGGTCAAACTGAAGAAATAATTTAATTAATTTTACAAAATTAAGAACGTGTTTTTAAAAAAATCCAAAATTTTCAGGTACACATACGCTTAGCTGCCCTTTTAAAAATAAATGTTCTTAAAAATTGAGGAGGGGAGAAAAACAAACAAATGTAAAGCAAAAGAGAGACAAATTCACGTCTGTGTTTTTGATTTTATAATCAGAGAAAGTTTTAAAGACTTGAGTCTAAAACTGAGTTGTCTCCAGTAAGAAAACTGCACTGATAATTCTGAAGTGCAAGCTAGTTTTTGTTCTCGTCTCATTCCCAGTGACCCTTGAAGCCCGGAGGAAAAACACATATGAATTATTCAATATGTTCGAAATTACTGGGAGTACAAAAACTGTAGCAACACGGCTCGGTTATTATTATCGCCATTAACCAGGCGGTTGTTGGGCTTTAACACCATAAACCCGGAGTCCTGTGTTGTCACAGTGTACAACAACAAAAGTCTTAAAGTTGTTAATTGCGGCGTTTCTCATTTTAAAGGCTCGTAACTGTGCAGCATGTTCTTACTTATCAAGCACGCTATGATTAGTGCAAACAAAACTAAACAACACAAGTCGCGTGCTGTTTTTCATGTTGTTAACCGAAGGTGAATATTCAAACTTTTTTCATGCGTCGCTTTTGAGTGAATTTACCACCCAGCCTTTACGTTTTGGTTTGTAACTACTCAGAAATGTTGCTTCTGGTCTGAGAAAGGTCAAATTAAGCAACTTATTTGAGGTTTGCTTTTTCATATACAAGAAAATATGCTTGAAATATTAATGACGTTCTTTTAGACGTGACAAACAAGTGCCGGTGGAAGAGTAAAATGCATTATCACTTAAGGCTGAGCATGTCGAGCCTAAAGGCAAAGAGGTGCAAACCCCAGCGTGGTGTAGCCCCAGTGCCAAATTCTGCAGCTAAATGTGTCCAGTGTCCCTAACATCCCCGCTTTTACGCTGTTTATTATCCGTGTGAAGATTCAGCTGCTGCTCTAAAGAAAAGAAGTCCCTGGATTGTGCGAATCAGAGCGTTTGTCATCACCTCGTTATTAGGGAAAAAGTGCCTTACTTGCTCGAGGCTTATTTTTTGCATATTTAAACACATTCTACGACGTGCCGTCGATTGACGAACAACCGACGGAATTTTTATTTTGATCGTAAATACTCGATAAGTAAGCTTGATGGAGCAGTCAACAGAGAAAAGTAGAGATTTGTTTTGCCTCCATGCCCTCCCCCATTTTGCTTCCAGTAACTGGCCTGTCATAACTAATCTAAAAAACACAGCCAATGTGAGATATGATCACGCTCCCAGTGTCTCTCACTGGGCCGGTTTGTGGGACAAACGAGAGCGACCGTGCGTAATACCGGGCCAAAAACACGCCAAACATGAAACCGTCCCTCCGTGTGTCAGAAAGACGACAGAAACTTTCGCCGCGAATGTGTGTCCGTGTGGGTATGTGTGTCATTAAGCCACGTTACAGCGCAGCATAGCATTCAAGCGCAGCAGACTTGGAGAAACTTTTTAGGGGGGATTGCCCTACGTACCCGTTGCGCCATAACCCTCCTCACTCCCTGATCGTCCTTTCACTTTAGGTAAATCCCCTCTGCGGCCAGGGTGGAGACGAAATAAAGAAAGAAAATCCAAATAAATGAGAAGATGTTTCAGCCAAAATCCCGTTTGCCTTTTCTTTTTTTCCACGGAACGATGAAGCCAGCTCCCGCTTTCTGTGCAAGTTTAGCCCAGGCGCGGCAAATAGGTCCTCGGCTATCCTCGGGGCAGCAGCACCGGGCTCCTTTTCCAAAACCAGGATGAAAATAAAAAAGCCCCTCAAACAAAACTGGCGACTCTCATGGCTTTTTGCCACTCCGCCTGTCAGTCAAAACGCGAGGGCTTGTCAAAAGTACCGGATGAATGATGGTCCGACGTGCGTCTCCACGGGATCGGCACCACCTAAATGTTAATGGTCACAATCACAGTTAAAAAATGAAGCAGCTCTCCCCTCGTTTTCTTTGATCACTCTCGGCTCCCGGCTTGATTTTCTTATGCAAAAGCGTCTAGAGGAGATCAAGAGGAGGTGGGGTGATAATTCTGGCTTAGGCTTTCTTAAAGGAGCCACGATCGATGCTGTGCGCGTGTATGCGTCTGCATGTGTGTGAGTGCGTGTGTATGCGTGAGCCGCCTGCCCGTTTGTGTACAATGGATGTGTGTGTTGAGCTGAGGAGGAGCGGAGGATCTGGACCAGACTGCCGAAACCCGGAAGTAGTGGTGGCCATAACAGGTCGCGTCTCTTACACAACGCACCGGGCTGCAGCAAGTCGTGCGGAGAGGAGGGGGGGTGGGAGGACCCTGTGAGCCCAGCCAGCCAGCCGCACTGCGAGCTGGAACAACACTAAACACAGAATATTCATCTATGACTTCGACTTCATGTCTCATCCTCACAAACTGACTTTATTCTGCAGTCTGGAAAACACGTGAATTCGGGACTGACACGTCCAGCACCCACTTCTCTTCTTATAGTTTGTAAACGAGTTACTGAACCAACTTTCTACTCTGAAGTGAGCTGTTCTCAGGTACGTTATTAAGAGCCTGTAAGTTAATAATATTTTTATAATGAAAGAAAATGAGCTGTAGAATAAAATAAGTCGAGCTCATCCCAGTAATGTTGCAGTCAACCGAAGCCTCTGAGAGGCTGTCATCATTCTTTATGCATGAAATCCACTGCAGCCAAACATCCAGTTTTGCAGGTTTTCGGCCTTGCAGCTCGACTTCTGTGCAGTCGATTTGCTTCCCGTGTTTGATTTTATAACTGAAAGACTAGAAGCAAACAACATATAAAAACCTTGGAGAAATTGTCCAGTCTAAATAGAAAGAACAACAAAGCAACTTTAAACACGTCATTTGGAACATTTATACTTATTTTAAAAGTTGGTTGCTTTTCAAACGAAAGCAGCTTAATTACTCCGGATGTTGATGAGAGTCGTCATGAGAAAAGGGGATACTGAAATAAGTATATAAAACATTAAAGTCGTCGTCAAAGCATCTTTTATGTCTAAATAACAGTAAACGTTATCCACTTTTCTCCCCCACAGTAGTGCCGAATGGGTCGCTCCAGTCAGCCCGGGCTGTCCAATGGCAGGGAGGCAAAGAGATGGGAGCCCCCTATTGGCTCCCCACATGATCGATCCCGAGCTGATTGATCGGTTTTAGGCCACATTGGCGAGGAGGTGCAAAACAAAAAGTCGGCCGCGGATACATAACACACACTTTACGCTTCTGTCAGCTTATACAGTGCGCAATTTAGCCAAAACTCAAAATATCTGACCAAGACACCCCCTTTCCTCTCTACCTTTCCATTTACCCCCCTACCAAACACACACAAATTTTCACATCTCCAACTTAATTACGTCCCTCTAAACGCACTTACACTTTCACTTAACTTTCCCTAACCAAACAGAACTACTCCTAAGATATGATAATGTCTCTCCTCTCGGAATCCTTATTAATTTAACTTTTGTCTTTTTTATAATGAAGCGTTCACTTGAGTTTCACGATTTGCCGTACAGAGATTATAAAAGTTTGGTCAAATATTTATGAGCTTTAATATATGAAAGGGAACTTGGATTCTTGAGGAATTTCAGAAAAGTAATGATACCACTGAATAATGTCTGGGTATAAATTAACCAAATTGTTTGAATTTTCTATTTTATCTTATTATATATGATTCCTCACCGGGAGGAGAAGAACTACAAATCTTATTTAATTTAGCTGATATTTTTTAATTAAAAATGAACTTTGATTACCTATTTCTACATAAATATTAATGAGATATTCCGTGGCATATGAAGAAATATAATAAAAACGGATTAAGGTGGACATGATTAGTTTTAAGAGATAAGCTATTAGTTTTTTCCCCCTGAAGTTACAAAAGGATATTTGCAGATTTTGTCACTCTTTGTCACATGACGATGACCGACACAACTTTTTCATTTATTTTTCAGCCCATCACACGTAAATGGAGAGTGTCTAAAAGATCCATTTTATCTCCTGATTATGCTCATGAGGCGTTAAGGTGTTGCTGGTCTGTGACAGCCTGCTTTAAGTTTTTTCACCCCTCTTCTTTTTTCCCCGTGCAGTGCGTCCAGTCATCGATCATCTGCCCCGATGCCAGAAACGGTGTCATAATACGATAATGCGGCTTCACACATTCAGCGGTGATTCCTGTGGTAAAACCCGAGCGTTAGGATCCGATGGGACAGTTTTACAGGCATGAAATGACTATCAAAGGCTCCCGCAGTCTGGCCGCTGAGGCTTCGAGGCACGGACACAGGGAAGCCAGAAGGCACGGACTTTTACGCACAGAACACGGGATCAAATAATAAACTGTGCTGACTTGTTTTCGTCCACTTTGCTGATTTATTTATTTAATGGTGAGTAGAAGTTCTCATTTTCGCATTTTCTTCTTCATTTTACGGCAAAGCAAATAATTAGTTGTAAGAATGCCACATGAATATTCACGTTCAGTTATTACTAATTAAAGAGGATGTTGCGGTTAAAATCAGCTTTCAGCTAAATTTATATTTATTGGAATACAAAAGATTATAATGCAGCTCACCTACACGGAATTTTCGCGAGTCATTGGGAAGAAGTAAGGTTAAATCAACATGAAAGGGGGTCACATTAGCACTTGTTCACTTTAAAAAAACTATAGCATTATAAAGCAATTAAGCTACGTCAATTAGCATCCATAAAAGCAAACTGGAGCTCCACTTTCTCTCTCGGAGCTGTTCCTTCGTTAGGGTCAGCGCATTTTGGTATCCTGAAAGAGAGCAGGGGGGCAAATACCGTCACTTCTGTTTAATCCGCTTTGCGATGACGATAATGCTTTGAGTCGTTTCAATAAAATCAGCAGGTATTACTTTCAAACCACTGAATGCAAATTGACCGCATGTTTGACTGCGGAAACAAATGAAAGCGTTGTTAGACGGCCTCTGCGTCTTGACTCGTGCAGAGTGAACACAAAGAGAAACTGCACACCTTATGCACTACAAACACACGCTATACTTAATTCGGTTAAAACTCAAAATGCAGAGAAGGAGTATCCAAAGTGTTTATTCCAAACTATGTCAAGTTAATCGCGATTATTTTTCGCTTTTTATGTAAATATGTAAAGAGAGAAAAATGACTAATTTGAATCTTAGCCTAATAAATAACAAACGAAACCCCTCCAGGTCAGAGATATGAATCATGGCTTGGCTCTTGGTGATCCCTTGTATCACTGCTTGTCTGTAGCTGTTTGAAAAAACAAGGAGCAACTGGCAGCCTGCGGAGTCAAACTGAGGTCAAACTTTTTGCAGCTCCGCAGCTTTGCGCCTAAACATGTTGGGATCTGCAAAAAGGCCATTGAGCCTCTCTGCTTTGTGTCACTGCTTCAGAACACAGACAGACCTGCTGCAAAGTTTTCACAGTTTATCTAATTTTATGCAACTACTAGTTTATTAACGCCTGTCAGAAAACCCAACAGGATACATTAGGGCGCAATTAGGTTCTGTGAGCTCCAGTTAGAAACTATTCAGTCAGAAAAGGGCACTCATTTTTTTATACAAGTAAATCATTTATTTTGCTTATATCTGATTAAAACGTTAGTGCAACAAGAAATAATATGATGTAACATGCAGGTATGACTCATTATAAAAAGGCTAATTTATTATACACACATTATCCAGCATCGTTTATAAAATACTGATCATATATGAAAGTGCAGCATTTGTTTTTATATGGTCTACAGTTCGTTTTAATCATTGTAAGCGTGTTTGGGCTGTGATTTATGTGAAAGCTTGGTGCTTTTCTTTCTAGAGTGACACTAATATGTTTGCAGTATAATTAAGGTGCCCAAACATCTTGGTAAATACTTTGGCTTAGGTAATGATATAAGCTTGACTTTGGTATGATCACAGTATTTAAACGATTCGCAATATTAATTTCATGAAATCAGCTCAGGGAGTATTCACTCCTGCTGGATCCTGCGCTTTGGCCCAAATGTTAATCTCAGCTGCTCTCGCCTCTCACACACATTAATGCTTAATCATTTGCGCCTTCTACCGGAGTTGTTGGAAATTACATGTGATGCAGAAGGACGGGAGGATTCCTGACCAGATCATTCAAATAACATACTAAAGTCGCGCAGCGTAAAGGCTCTATTAAATTTCACGCGTTCTTCTGTTGCACTGTGAGCATTTTATGGTCCAAACGTTGGACTAAAGGCAGAATAAAATTGTTTGACTCTATAAAGAAGTGACTTGTCATATTTCTTGTCATTATTTATGTGAATAACTTAATATGTTAATAAAATATATAACGGTGTGAGAAGGATTTTGGTGCGTTGTCACTGATTATAGAGTGGTTGTTTTATTTTAAGGTGGATTAGAAATGTTGATATTACATGAACCAGATCTGCTCATTTATTGTCAAAGTGTCACAGGTAACATTTTAAGAGAAACACTTTTCAAATAAAGTCTTAAACATAACAAATCAACACTTTCAGTATTCAAACCTTAGATAAAATGTTGTGCAGAAATCACTCAGCTGTGTTTTTTAATAAACCGTCTACATCAAGATGTTACTAGGTGTAAGATTCTAATTTTCAAAATGTAGAAAGATATTCAAAGCTTCATCAAATTTCAACACTAAGGGAACTGCTACTGCTTTCTCTATGAATTGCGTTGATGGCAATGCATAATTAATATTAGCATGTGGATTAATGATAAACAACTGCAAATGACTGATCAAGAACTGACACAACAGCACCTTGGATCTCACACTCAAACTGCATAACACTTATGGATACATAATGTGATAAACAGCTGTTTTCCTATACAGTGAGAAGTGTGTGAAAATAGATGCACTGTTACATATGGCATATAAACCTCTAAACATGTGCGTTCAAGTGCGCAAACACAGAGAGAACAGGTTCCTGTAATGCTGCCCGTCAATTTTCACATTGTGCCATTGGTCACCAGGTCAGCAGCTCCACTTTTACTCTGAAGGGCTGCAGAATCTGAATTAACACCACAGGCAGATAGAGAGCTCACCGCTCTATCACACACAGACACACCTCCTTAACTCTCTCCCTCTTTCTGTCTTTCCCTCTCAGCGTCTCTCTCAACCAGCCCTTCCAGCAGCATTTGTCACCGGCACTATTATTTCAGGTGTGCTAATGGTGTCGCAGACACTTTTGCAGAGAGAGGAAGAGACATGATGAAGTGAAAAAGGAGGACAGGAGAAACTGAAGAACAGGAGGAAAAGAGTATCATCGGCATCATCATCATCACTTGAACTCCCCACTCCCTGTAACCCAAAAAAAAAAAAAAAAAAAAAATCCAGGGATGAATGATCTGAAAGGTGATCCATTCAGGGTTGGAGGGGTAAGGGTGGCTGCGGGTGGATGGGTGAGGATGAGCGGGGGCTTTTCTCACACCTCCCAGGGAGACTGTGAATTGATCAGCACCTAAGAGAGGGAGAAAGAGAGGGAGGGAGGGAAAGTGAGAAGAAAGGAGAGCGGCAAAGCAGAGAAATGAAGGATGACGATGAGAAGAGGGCGAGTGGAAAAAGCTGGGTGTTGGAGCTAAGCTATAAAACCAGGAGGGGGGAAAACAGAGTGATAGGAAGGGAGGAGTGAGGCAAGGCTGCAGAAGAGGTGTGAAGACTCATCTTTTTCTGGATGGGTGTGAGTTTAGGCCGGAGCAGAGAGAGGCCTGGGAGCACAGCATAGCCTAGTGGTAATAAACCAGGAAACCCCAGTAGAGAAACAGACAACATCAGCTATAAGGAAGCTATAAAGTGTTTTTAAAATCAAAATATAGTCTTCAGTCTGAGCTTGATATCTTTAAAGTTGATTGCTAGCTAGTTTACTCTTATATGGAAATCGGTTAAAAGGGACCGTTTCAGAAATTTTAGAAGTCATGTTTGTTTTTGTACATTTTATGAGATATTTAATTCATATAATACACATATCAAGGGAAATTCCAGTCCCCTTGACATATTTTGTTTTAAATTGTATAAAACAGTATTGTGTCCATAGCATAAAATGCAGTGTACGGTAAAGGAAACAGTTGGGTAATCAATTTAATCTAAATAGGGTTCAGTATTGAACAGCATTACAGCAAATATACAGATGTTTTTCTCAGGCTTTGCAGCCAAATTGTACTTTTTAAAAATCTTTTCTTGTACAGCCGTTCCTCCAGATGATAGCCAGTTTCTTGCCACAGTGGCTGCTAGAATAGAAAAACCCTAACCACGGCCAGTGTTGGCTTGTGGCTGTTCTTTATCTCCCAGGCAGCAGTAAACACATGGTCACTACAAAATGCAGCTGTAACATTCACCACAAAACCACTGTGAAGTACTCATATCGTATGTCAATGAAGGTGATAAAAGCTGCAGCTTTCCACTTACCTCTTTGACATGGCCACCCAGTTAATAGCAAACCAATTCATTTCTTAACAAAGTGTTTTGCAAAGTGTTTCAGAATTAATTCTGAGAGATCCCTTTACTTTGTTTTATTGCAATTGCAAAATAAAAAATACGGCAATATAAAACTTTTCATATATAATGTAAAAATGTGAAATCAGAACAATACTTAAACCAACATCACATAAATATGAATAAATCTTGAATTTTATTTTGTCATCCTTTACATTTTAAAGCATTTGATGTTTTCCTTATCACAGTTTAATTAAGATAAAACATGGAGAGACATATGCAACAACTAGATACAACATCAATTTACAGTAGGCTGTATATAAATATCAAGTTTGTTTTTTAAAAAAGTGTGGATTTCATTAGACTGTGATGCCTTCAGGTTCTGGCGTAACACCTTTCCAACAGTGAAAAAAGTTTATGCCCCACGCAACATAATTGTTAACTTTAGTTAAATATAGATACATTGTAATTTCCTTACAAAAGTTCTATTCATTCAACTGTGTTTTACTCCATAACTCCCCCAGGTCATCAATAGTACCCTGCAGTGGCCCTTTGCCCCCAAAAGAGGGCCCACCCCACAGTTTGAGAGCCACTAGCTTACAAGACATATTGTCAATATGCCAATGATCGTTATGACTTGGACTTCAAAATAATTTCACATTTGTTAGGAAAATGTTGAGATGAAATGTAGAGCAAATATTTGGCATAACAGGTCAGACGTGTGCACTCCAGTTCAGCAGCAGGGCACTCGTTCATCCCTGCAGCAGCGAATCAGATTACTAAACATACTGATTGACTGCAGCGGTTTCTAGTGAACCTACTGCCATCTCTTCTAAACAAAGTTATCTCTACTGAAGTTCAAGAGGAGGTCAGCGGTCAGCTCTCATCTAAGATCCTTTGTATACTGTATGACCCTAAGGATCCTAATAAAGAAGCTTTCAAAGCATAAATTCATCTCATAACAACAAATGTCAGCGATATGGTGAAAGCTTGCTCTACTGTGCACTAACTGTGGCTTCATAGTAAATGGAGGCAATTTAAAAAGAGAAAATCCACCAAGGTTTTTCAAAGAATGAGACAAACTTGTTTTCTGGGAAAAGTTTTTCTAAACCCACATGAAAACTGTCAAAGAATCAAGGTAGCGTGATTTGTTGTAAATGCCTTCCACTAAGCTTTTGTTAATTATCACATGTGTCATAACCATCAAAAGACAACAACAGATGACTTGGCACACGCTAATGTTTGACATTTCTATCTTTGTACCCTTTGTTCCGTCACTCTCTTTTTCCTCATTTGTTTATGACACATTATACCACACCTGCCTCCAATAATTAGTCTTCCCTCGCACTTTTCTTGCTTTGTCCTTGAGTTTCTAAATGCAGACAGAACCTGTGAATTACGAAGCCTCCGTTCTAAAAAGCCTCATATAGCATCACCTCTCGGGTGAGAATTAATCATTAATCTTTACTGTGCAATGTTTGGTTTTCTTTAAAACTATTTTTTATGACAGTTAAACTGTTCCCAGGAATGTAATGGGTTACAGTGATTTCTACTGAAACACTTATCTGCAAGTGTCCATTGACACTTATATGCTAATATAAAGACTCATTTGCACTCACTGCAGCTCATTTTTCCTGTACTTTTATTTACTATTAGTGATCACATATGGGTACAAAAGAAGACACATTAGACAAGATAAATATCTATAGCTGTGTACAGACATATTTTAGTGTAGTTTAAGTGTCAATCTCTGAACTCGAGTTTGCAAAAGCATCTTGGTTTTATAACTTCTATGGAAATGTACATGAGTACCATGTGGATACATTGGTTAAACAAATGAAAAAAGAAATGTGGTTTCTCCTCAGCAAACTCAAATAAAAAAATCTTCTGAAGTTACGGCTGGGAATACATGTTTTAGTCACTGAACATTTATGTCTGTTTTCTCTGACATGCATAATTTTAAAATACCACAACTCCTACATTTTAAAATGTTTTGAAATCAGTTTGAGCCTAAAAAAACAAAACAAAAAAAAAGCTGTGATCGAGTTTTCATTCAGCAGAAGAAATTTCATTTCGGATGACCCATTTTCAAATAAACATAACTAAAATGGAAAACAGATTCTAAATATTTCTGTCATTTAACAACAAAGACAGGAAAAGGGCAGCTGTGGCTGACCGCTTCTGCTTTCCGCACAGGGAAGAAAAAACTGTTTCCATCCAAAAGCAGTGACAGAGCTGATCAGTCTGGATTGACATGTGAGCAATGATTACACTGTGCCTGGATTCCCTCCTCACCACCAAACCACCAGAACTTCCCCTGCAGCTGGCTATTGTGTTCCTTTTATTTTCACCAAATTCTGAAAAATAACCAACGTATGAACATAAATGTGGATTAAACTCCTAAATAGTCCAGAATCAATAGACTGATACAGCATTTGCAGGTAATGGTGCATACATCTGTTGCTTCCGTACAATATTGACAAAATGCTCTTGGCAGTTGATTGCAGCTCATTTTAAATATCAGATGAGCATGCTCAAGTATCAGGAAGACGTGGCAAAAAAAGTAGTCTACAGTGATGAAAAAGTAAGCAGATTTGGACATAATCACTCCTTTGTTGTACTTTATACATTTTTCTTTACATTAATCAAGCAGCTTTGGATTCTTTCAAAGGGTTTATGTCGTAGGTAATACATTTGATCAAAGTAGTGCACTTCAAATTACTATTTAAGGTTAGTTTTTAATAGCAATAATCCTTCAATACACAAGCAAATTTTACTAGATTACATTTTTATGAAATTATGCATTCATCACAATTAATATTTTCAATTAATATTCGTCAGTATATTTAGATTTTTATTCCTAATGTTTAATGATAACAATTTTTGAATACAGAACTTTTACTTGCACTGTGATATGAAATACCTCTACCACTGGACATTTGTTACACAAACCTAATTAGCAAACATTAATATTAATTATTGATTTTATTTACTTTTTACTGTAATACTTTTATTTTTCTTAACTTTAGAAAAAAACTAAATACAATGGTGATTTAGGATCGGTGTGGGTTAAGCCGAGCCTCCCTTGGGAGTCAGCATTATAGGGCTGCAGACAAACAATTTAGAGATTGACCTTTCACCTATCAGACACTAGAAAATAAAAAAAGCCTGGTGGGGTCATATCCCCATAACCATTATGGATCACATGCAATTTCCTTCAGCCATTTAGACAGGTAAATTACATATGCGTGTGTCATATACTTATGAAGAAAGTCACATTGCCGGTAACCAAAACTGCTCCTCAAAGAAACACAGGTAACTGTTTCCTCTGATATAATATTACCTACATTTCAATCAAAACATGCACATAAAACATGCCTGCATGCAAACACATACGCTTGGACACACCTACAAACACACTCACAGGCTGTCTGAGAGCCTGTCTCCAGCTGACAACATCAGTGGAACCTGATCTGGCTTAATACAGGCCCTTACCTGCATTTACTGCTCCGTTAAAACGCCCTCTTGTTGTCCTACCAATTCACCACACTATAATTGCACTGAGGCTGCATATGGTCCTCATCTACTGCCCAGCACAAGATAAAAGCTAACAGACTGTGGTGTACAGCGCAGTAGAGAAGTAAGTGTGTGTGTGTGTGTGCATGCGCTCGCACAACTTCATACATGTGACTGTGTGTACATACGTATGCAAGCATTTTAGGGCAAATTGGACTCACCATAACTCAGGGGATAGTTAGGAAAACTGCATGATGTCACTGTTATTATACTGTAAATGCAGTTGATTTGGCTTTGAGGTGGAGTTCTGACATGTGCGCCGAGGCTGCCTCGCTGATCCTACCTCCACATCCAGACTTTGAACTGAGAATCATTGTGACGTATTAACATATCAGGCCAAGTCTCTCTGCTAATTACTCACTAACTGTGTCCATTTTATTACTTTCCAGGAATATTTGGGACAGTTTTACTTTAAATGAGATAAGAAAAAGCTACTGCAGAGTAATTAAAATGGCAAAATTAATCATCTTCACATTATTTTTAAATGCTAGTAGGTCACTTATATCCTGATAAAACTTTACCACGTGTTCAGATGGAGCTTTCTTTATTTTCTCACTGATGAAGTTGAGATGATGACTTTGGCAAGAAACTAAGGATACTAAATAAACAGCTGAGTAACAGGATTAGTAATGACAGAAGATTGGCTTGTACACAGCCTCACAGTGATTCTTTCGTGCTAATGCCAATGCTTGTGGCTGCTCTGCCCAGTCAGGTTTATGAAAGTCAGTCGGATTAGAGCCCAGCTGGGGCTCAGTAAACCAACACTCAGCCTTCGCACTCATACCGCCATACATGACTTCCCAAACAGACCTTGACATCCACCCCGCCCTGCTTTATTCTGAGGTTCTTCATCATTCTCCCCTCATTGTTTTTCCTTTTCGCAGACACTGCTAGCATGGCCTTGCACTGCATCCCACACAATACTTTTTCAAACACAACACACGCTCTGCTCCAAATTAAAATACCAAGGCTTATTGAGCAATACTCTTCTAATGGTTTCATCCACCAATGGGTTTATCTTTGCTCACATAAACTCTGCTCCGACCAAAAGAAGCTGCTCTCCTCTCTTCTTACGTAAGCTGGCAGAAAATCTCCTAAATCCCTCTCTTTTGCTGTTGTTGTGTTGCGTTTCGGCTGGTGCTCCCTCTAAAAGAGCATCTGAGACCGGGGCAATTAGAACCTGAGCAGGGTCTTGGCGCATCAGACCATTTAGCACTAATAAGGCTGACTATAGAAAAACCCAGACCCATTGACACTGTAGCACTGTTTGGTATTGACGGTGATTTGACGGCACTGAATCGTATCAAAGAGTTTCAAGATGTTTGATTTTCCCAGTGAGAGCTCAATTTCTTGGTCGTTTTTCTGGAGTAAATGTGAAGAATTCTGTCTCCGAGGACTTAAAACAGAGTCATTTTCTGTTTGTATTATTATTATTTGTGAAAATAAAATGTTCAGATCTCAAACTAGAAGATACAGAAGATTGTTTTTTAGAAAAGTCACACATAGAAATTGAAGAATTTAGCATCACAATGAAAGTTATAATGATAGCCTGATATATCACATCATGAGCTTGAATGGTGAAGTCTGAAAATGTAAAACTTATGCGAACCTTTAATGTATACGTTGAAGTTTATATAGATACAATACCAATAAACCCAAAAGGGTCAGATATCTGCTGACATCTAAACAATCATTTAAGCTAAAATATAAAGACAAAGTGTCCCCAGTCTAAAGGGAAAGTTTATGCAATTTGAAACAATGGTGAGCATTTGTGTATTCTAAACGCACAAAGGTGCATGAGTGGATGCACTTGTCTGAAAGCAGTTATGGAAAGCATCAGTGTGTTATAAGACATCCAGAGACAAAGACTATGCAAGAGACAATGAGAAAGGTCATAAAGACAGAAGAAGAGAGAAGGAGGGAACAAGGCAGGAGAAAAGCTAAAGAGAAAGAAAGAGCAATGCAAGGTTGCTGTTAATTCTTCCATATCTAAGCCTCTTTGCAGAAACTCCCTTTGTCTTCCAAGTCCCAGTCATTAGAGCCTAATCCTATCAACCAGGGGCTAATCTGAGGGCAGAGGGTTCAGCCCCCTCAGCTCCACAGGCCAACACACACGCGCACAAGTACACACATAAATGTTAAAGGCACACAAACACAGACATGCTTGGACAAGTACACACTCGTGTTCAAAACACTAACAGAAATGTAGATGTTTGGGCACGTACACATGCACGCTTGTGTAGATATATTTGTGAGGACATAATACTGTAACAGAATACTGTAACTTTAAGTGGCTGACCCCAACACTAATGCTAAGGCCAAGTATTCTTCATCAAACAGCCCTCTGATGGACTGTGAGAAAGAGATGGGAACTGCGCGACAGTGCTCTAAAACTTAAAGTAGTTCTCACAAAGATAGTTGTTTAAGTAAAATCACTCTCCCCACCTCTCTCTGCCTCTCTCTCTCTCTCTCTCTCTCTCTCTCTCTCTCTCTCTCTCTCACACACACACACACACACACACACACACACACACACACACACACACACACACACACACACACACGCATAACACAAAATCAATCATTTACCTCTAAAAAGTACACTTCCACCCATACTTTACATGGTTTGTGATGAACTACTTGGTGGAGAAGAGACCTGTATGTGTGTGTGTGTGTGTGTACTGCGGGTGGGTGTGAGGGGTGGGGGGTGGTGGGGCATCACATTCCCACACATTCCAGCAGAGCCTCTCCCCCTGCCATCATCATTCTCCTCTTTATTTCAGTGCTGACTATGCCCAAGATTAGTTATTGATTAGGAAGGATATAAATTATTCTAAAGTGAAAGCCCAACAACACAGTCATTATAGATCGACTATTGACCAACGCCAATATATCATTCCATTTCCACTGCACTGCACCCCTGCCACTAGCCAGAAAAATGCTCAAATAATGAGATGGGGAATTTTTATGACTTGGGCACACTTTACTTGACCTTTCGGGGAAGGTAGATGGATAATATTAGCGTTGGGTTCTCAAATGCGATAGCATTTAGAGAATTTGGCCACAATGACTTGATAATTTATGACAAAGACGGATTTTGATGGAGTCGAATAGCTCGTACGAGGGGTTTTCTAAGGTTACTTTTTGGTTTCAACTCTGTGTGAAAAGTTTGTAAAAGTTGCAACCGCTTGTCTTTGGTTGTCAAAGTTAAGTGCGGTGTAAGATGATGGATTTAATGTAATATTTAAAGATTCTTTAGTCCAATCAGGTTCAGAACTCAAGACATCTAGCATCTTAGTAGCAAATACGAATAAATTCATTTAAATTCAAAATAAGGATTCACAATAAGGACTTAATTCAAATTCTGCCACTGTATTTTAGATGGCATCAGCTTGTTCTTATTCATCATTTTTGAAAGCACAAAAGGCTTTTCTCATATTGCTTATTTGTGCTTCCTCGTCTCTTCCGTCCTCTTGGCTGTGACCTGGAAATCAATCTCAATATGCCATGCTGAAGGATGTCTCGGCTCCTAAAATGCATCTGGAGGTCAAAAAGAGGTGGGGATGAAGTATAATCGAGGATGCACGAGTATATTTTTTGCAGAAGTGCTTTTTCCTTCAAGTCAGAAAAGAGACATGGCACACAGCTGGAATCAAATAACCAAGGTGAGAGGAGGACTCTAAATGACTCATCTTTTATATACATATGTTAGTTCTCTAATACGATCAAATGTTAAAAAAAGGTATCTAATCACATGTTATAAATTTTATTGAAAGTGGCTGAGCTGCGATAGAATGAGAGGCCATTAAAATGATGTAAACTATTTTAAGTAACTAGTACGTGCATCTCAACAAATGTAGGCCCAGTAATCACAATTTGTTCCAAACTACCTTGAGAGTTTTACAATTTGCTTTCTAACATTGAACAAGAAGCCAATCATCTGCAAACCACCGCTTCGTGCCTGCACACTTCACTTACGGTGCGCACGTGTGTTCACACCTGAGAAACATCATGCTGACATTCTGCCCTGGCAAGGAAAACAACCTAGCATTACAATAAACATAACCACAGTGCTAACAGCTTATTTTATTGGGCGTTCCTAACCTGAATCTGTTTAATGTACAACATTGTTCCTTTGCCTTCAAGCGATTCCTATTTTCCATTCCCAACCGTCACGCCAAGTTTCAGTATACAATAGAAAGATGAGCGTTGTCTGGGGTTGCAGAAGAGATGCATCTTGCTGTGGTGAGGTGACCATGCAAACTGCACAGTAATCAAACCATGTCTGATTAGCCTGTTGCTATTTTATGCTCTACGAATAGGTGTAAAACACTCATATAGCATTATCTAATAAATAAAATCTATTATATCTTTTATATTACACTCAATTAAATAATTAACCTTCTTACTACTACATTCCTGATTATGTAGAGTAAAAGTCTCTGGAATATTGATTTATTAACCTGTTCATCGGAGTGAACCCCTGTAGGAAACAAGATGTCATAGCACCCAATAAACAGACTTTACTGCTAGCAGATTACCACGACAGCCCATAGTTTGTATGGGAGATCTTGACTGTCTTACTTTCCAAATGTTAGTGAAACTTAAAAAATGTAACGCAAACTGGAAACGGAGAACATTCAAGTTCAAAGGAAAATATACGTTTCTTTGCTGCAACCAACAAATTTCCAAAGGCAAAACTTTTCTTACTATTCTTAGTTTGTGTCGCACTTTTTAGTTTCACTACCTGTGCCTGCACAGGCAAGTCAGTGTCATCCACGACTTCCAATCTACTGGCAACTGCTAGCAATCAAAGCAATCACAAATATGATTTCTGTGCACCACCGTATACCTCTTTACAATCACTTTCACACTAGTGACTGCCAGCAACCTTCAGCACTAACACTAGCACTAACATCACTAACTTTTTCCCCTATCAGCTAGTGTTTATCAGGTGGTTGTGGTCAGGTCTCTAGGCCTGTGTGACTGAAGCCTTAATTGTTCAGTTCCATTAAACTTTTTTGGCATGTTTATCAAGAAGTCTTTGAACTGTCAATACTTTGTGCCATCTAACCCATTCATCTAGTCTATGCTGTGAATTGAACTAATTGGCATAAAAAACACAGAAAAAAGAAGAAAGCAATGCATGTTTACGGTACCATTGAGGACACTTAAGCCCTGGACACTGCTGTGATTAAGGTTTAGCTTGGACTTGGGTACAGTAACTACTTCATCATTGCCCTCAACCAAACAAACAGCAGTCCTCTTGGTTTTCTGATGCTTTATTGATGCTCCTACCAGACCTCCTCCATCTGAAGACTTGTCTCAATATTAAGATCAACTAAATTCTTTCGTTGCTGCTAGTGAATCAGAGTCATAATTAATGTGGCCACCAGAGGGCTTTGTCACTTGAACGTAAACAATGATCATCTTGGGCCAAAGGCTGTAGACTCTTCCATCACGTTATGCTCATTAGTTGTAGAACAGTGTTGTTTTTTTTTCTATGTTAAGATATAATGGAGCAAATACATTATTATCTCCTCTGACTTGCGTTGCTATGACGAGGTTTGATCCCACTTTGTTTTGTTGTCGCTTAGTGCAGAGTTTCTTAGAGGCGGAGATGGGGCTGGTACAAATGGGGGATTTTATCCCTGGAGGTGTCAGAGAGTTTAGCAAAGTGTAAAATACTTAAAGCATCAGGGCAACACAATCCCCTGCTGGTCACAGTATAAATCACCATATATTCTTATTGGCCTAAGCCCTTGTTATGAGTAAATACATCCACAGGCAAGGGCGGCTGGCAAGGTTCACAGGAGATTCATCCAGCAATAGCAGAGGGAAAGTCACTGTCTGTGTGCCTGTCTGTGTGCATGCACCACATGCTGCTTAGGGAGCCTAAGGAGAGGATAAGGAGATCAGCAGAGGAGGGATATCACGCCTCTTAAGCATGTATACACTTTCTAACTTTTACTTTTTCCACCCAGAACCTAAATAAATCCCCACTCATCTAAGCATGATAGACTTCCTTCCCCCATGTATTTTTCTTCTAAATTATTAAAAACATTTTTTTTCTTGGGAATTTGGCATTGCAACAATACCCTTGAAGAAACACATTTCAAAGAAAGCCAAATATATTTAATGACTACAGTATATATCATTTCCAATCAGTGATACTTGTTTACACCATTTCCTGCACACTGTGTTGGAAGTCTCGCTCCGTATTATCCAAAACCACACAAAATCAAGTCATTTTCCATCCCCAGCCCAAATTATTTGTTGCTTTCAGTTCCTTGTCTATTTAATGGATGAATTTGGTTAACGGATAGGGCGGGGGGTTGAGGGGAGAGGAAAGGAAAGGGAAGGGAGTAAGGGACAGAGACTGAGGGAGAGAAAAAAACCGTTTCATATTTCTGTAAGCCTCAAACTTTTGGCAAACAGAAGAAAAGAGAACTTGGCCCTAATTCCATCTCACGCTGGCGTTTGTGCATTCTAAGTTCTTGGGGGCTGCTCTGGCGGAGGGCCTGAGCCCGTAAATTGGATATTAGGGGGCGATATAAAGGAGCCTGTGTGTGCTCCCGTCCCGGGGAATTATTGCCTCCAATATCCCTGCGTATGCGTCTACGGCTTCCGAAGCCAGGCCAGATAGATCCTCATCTCATAAGGGGGCCAAGACTATATCCATCGCTCCTTAACTTTTATGAAGCTCCCAAGCTCTACAATGGGATTTGCCAGGGTGTCTTTTCCCCTTATCCAAGCAAGGGGGATGTGACAATGCAGATATAGCTGCATTCTTTGGGCTCCAAAGCTCCGACCTCTTATTTGAATACAAGCATTCCAAATTGTAAAGTGACATTCTCCTTTTTTCTCTGTGAAGCCAAGATTTTCTCTCTGGTTTTGGAAACGCTTTTTTACCTCACTTTTCACTCCTGTCTTTATAACTCTTACTCTTTCCTCTGTGTATATGTAGCATTTTTCTCTTTTTCTCATATCTTTTTCTGTTCTTTGCCATCCCTCTCTTCCCTTACTTGAACAGCTCTTGAGTGCCTTTTCTCTCTCTCCTTCTGTCTTTCCTAAGTCTTGCTTTCTCTTACGAAGAGCTTCAGTGACTGCCCCCTCCTCTCTCGCTATGCCCCCGTGCCCCCACCCCCACCCCTTCCTCCCTTGGGTAATCCTAAGAAGGGGCAACACCATCAGAGGGTGTGAAATTAAATACATTACAGCATTGCGGATTAAAGTGTTTCATAGGCAGTTGCTCATCCACATCAAACTTTAGCTTTTTAAAGCCTAACATTTGATCTAGGTTAGAAACCGAGGCCAGAGGAAGGGATTGGGACACTTGTAGACCCCAGAGAGCAGAGCCATACTTACTACAGGAGAGGATGGTGTTTAGAGGCAGACAGCGGCAAAGTAGAAGGTGGTTTAAGTCTGATCCTGTTGCCGACACAGGGGGAAAAAAAGAGAAAAAAAAACGCACTTCCAAGTTGCAGTGAAAAGAAAAGTTGGACTAAAAATTTACTGCAGTTACTGGAAATGTCAGCAAGCAGGAAAATAAAGAAGTCGTGTGTTCTGTTTCACAAGCCATATATATATGAGGATAGCGTAATCTGGGAATTAAAAGCGCCTGCACGCAGGGCTGTGCTCAACCAATGCAAGTGCAGGTAATCATACCTCTTTCAGAAGTAATAAATGTTAATGTGCCATTTCCCAGTTAATGAGAATTACTCACATCATCCATCACATCATCACAATCTGGGCCACACATTGCTGCCATCTCACGCTGGACCAGTGCACCAGGCTGGACTGAAAAAAAGTGAGACTTTATGGACTTTTGCAGTATGTACTCTCAGGTTGCTAAAAACAGTCTGTTGAAATTTAAATGTTTAGGAAGCAAAGACTATTAAAGATGTCCAAGATCATACAGACTTTTAATCAAAACAAACAGTGCAGCAGTTTGCTCGCATACTTTCATCTCAGCTCACAATATTTAAACCATATACTGTCACGTTCTGTAAGAGGAGATTTTTTTAAGTACAAATCGTAATTCATCTTATACAATGTGTAAAACTACTCATATATAGTATACACAATATCATAGATTATTAAACAATATTATACATATTTGCAACAATAAATGTGAAGCTAAGGCAACAATGTCTGTGAACAAGGCTTCCAAAGTCAGTGATAATTCTCAAAACAGGAAATTCTGGAAAAAGTTTGTGAGTTTAACTCTATAAGAATGAATCAAATACTTTGAATTTTTAATAAAATAAAATACAAATGAACGTGTTCATTTCTAGCTTCCGCTTTGCTCTGTATAATAATATTGCAGATAAAATACAGTACTCGGGGATCATCAGATGGATAGAAAGACACCACTGTCTAATTGTGGAGTTGGAATTGTTCTTATACTTTCTAAGCAAACTAAGAATTTCCATTAACCAATAATATCTTGGACTCAATATTTGAATTGTCATTTTTTTGTATTTAAAAGGTACAACTGCCAAGTCAAGCCAATTAAATCACTTAAAATGTAAACATGCAGTAGAGTTTCTTTTACACATAGGAGTTGGCTGCACACAGCACAGCTTCTTCTGGTGTCTTGCGTGTGTACCTGACCAGATGGATGTCTTTTAAGATTTTCCTGGTGATGAGGTCAGACATAAAGGGAAGTCAGCCCAGCTGGGATCGGTCCTGATTTCTCTCTCTGTCCTTATTCCTCTCCTATTCTAATGAGTCTCCGGGGATGTCAGCTCTCACTTAATCCAGTCATCTATTTTGACTTCCTTTGTAACCTCAGAACTCAAGTAAAGGTCGTGTTTTGTTAGATTTGTTTAATGACACCTATTGATTCCACTCTCATGTAGGAAAACTGAGTTTGGGTTACGCTGCATCAAGAAATCTGCAGATCATCAAAGACATTCAGATATTTTGTTATTAAACAACCATCTGAGGCATTTATAAGTTGAGCCACAAAAAAAGTGTTAGGATGCATTTGTGTCTATTTATCACAGTTAGTCCATTTGAATGAAAGGATGCAAGAGAAGCATGAGCACAGAAACGAACAGCAGCTGCCTGTAAGACTAAACACAATATCTACTTAAAGATCTAACAGACACAGCTGAAGCATCTGTTGGTGCCTAGACATAGCAACTAATTGAGAAAACCCGAGACCACGACAAGGTCGCAGAGTCTACTCTAACAATAAGAGGTGAAGTTTTTGGGGAATTTACTAAAGAGGTGCTGGTAGCAATTTCAGGAAGTGTCAGAGTACAGTATGAAAGATTTACTGCCAGTAAAATGTTTCTACTTAAGGCTTGTTAAAATAAATCCTTAGAGTGAGACAAATAGTAGTGATGCTTGTTGTCTACAACCAAATTTTCACACTTTCTATTTACACAAACATACCAGTTAACCAGCGTTTATTGAGATGTCTCTTAACCTTAAAGTCAGAGCTTGGGAACTAGATAAGGGTGAATTTAGGATTTAGTGTCATTTCATGAAATGCATCTTTCTTGGTCTTTTAAATAGGGTCGGTTCATTGGTAAAGCACAGGTGGTAAAGCAGAGGGGCTCTGGGTATACAGCACAGGTCATCTGACAAAAAAGACAAACCAGGGTAATGATCATCCAGCAATGGATAGCTGGTTTTATCCAGTACTATGTTCCTAAACAGGGTCAGCAGAGACTATATGAACTGGTCAGGTTACCAACTCTGACAAGGGGACATTCAGCTCAAGTCACTTTGCTATTTACTTTAAAAATAAAATGCGCTTGC
This sequence comes from Rhamphochromis longiceps, assembly GCF_057381845.1. Classification (NCBI taxonomy): domain Eukaryota; kingdom Metazoa; phylum Chordata; class Actinopteri; order Cichliformes; family Cichlidae; genus Rhamphochromis; species Rhamphochromis longiceps. The sequence goes on along the minus strand of NC_140569.1, from coordinate 8,689,540 downwards.
ACTCATATACACTATGCCTCATTTCTACCATACATGCACAGTACACTCACAGAGACCACGTAGCCACATTTATAAAAGTGCAAAAATATCTGTCTTACATTGCAGGAGACAAAAGTGAAATAATTTTTCTCTAAGTGCAAAGGTGGATCAATGAACTCAACAGGACAGCTGACCGTGAGCACACAATATCCTCAATGCCTTTCCATTTGTTTTGCAATTTTTGAGCAGGATAACGCTTTAGCTCCACGAGCTGATGAGTTTGGTTTCAAAGAGACATGATGGGTACGTCCCAAAGCCTGACCTGTTGACCTGACCTGATCTGCTCATTGCCCTCTGTTATACTGGTTACCACAGTTGCTGCAGAAGCACTAAACTACTGCTTAATGAGCAGTTACATTAAGCTTGCACTACAATAACTTATTGGCAAAATCAGTGTTTAAGTTTCTCATTGCCAAATTGTGTAATTTATAGTTAGATTTTAGCTGAAGGGGCACAGTGACCTTATTAAGTGGGCCTGGACCCACGAGGCCTGTCCATAACGCCAATGCCCTTCATAGACAATATAAAAGTATCACATGTCTACTGTGATGTCATCCGTTGGTTAGTGAAGTCCCATTATGAAGACTTAAGCAGTTTGCTGATTTCAAAACAGGCGCAATGAGGCCCGGGTGGATCTGACTGTGAACTGAGGGACACCGCACATTCATTGGCTAATGACTTGTGACTGACAAGTCATTAGCCAGTGATTTTTCTCTGTATAATCCGTCTTCTTCCATCAATCCATTTTGTTAACTACTTATCCAATTCAGAGAAGCTCAAGACTATCCAAGCGGTCACTGGGAAAAAGGCAGGACACTCTGCACTGGCCACCTGTTTATTGGAGGGCACACAGAGACCAACAACCACTGGAAACCCCAATGTGCCTAACATTCATGTTTTTAGACTGTAGGAGGAAGCAAGAATACTTAGAGAGAACTCACGCAAGCTCAAAGAGAACATGCAAACTCCACACAGAGGCACCAGTCAACCAGCAGGTTCGAACCCTCTTGCTGTGAGGTGCCAGTGCCAATTACAGTAGCACCATATCAACCTAAGCCTCCTTTCTGACTCTTATAATGACCATAATTTACAAAATTAACTTCATTTCTTACAGCACCTGGTATTCACAGACAGTCTTCCACCCAAGCTCTAGCTAGGCTCAGCCTTGCTTAGTTTCGAAGAGCAAATGAGGCTGGATGGACTGAATGGATGTTACTTAATAGAATGAAAAACTAGCAGCTGTACCAATAACGTGATCAAAGTGTAAACAAGAAAGTTTCCTAAATATATCCAATATATCAATATATCTAATCTTTTTGCAGTGAGAGCAGTGGTGCTGGTCATTAAAAAGAATGCCTTTAAGGCACTTCCATGCTAACTTCAATTTGCAGACACAAAAGCTATGGCCATCCTCCAACTAGCAATAAGCATGGACTCTGTACAAGCAGGACACACTGAGTGCTGAACCAAAATAACAGCAAACAGGAAGCAAAAGTTGTACACCTTTCGCCTTTATTTATGCATATGAATGTGGTTTCAAGCATAAGCTGGTGTTTTTTATGTAGCACTTTTACAAATTACATAAAAGAATTGCTATATACACCCAAGCTATATCCACATTTTTTCATATATAGTCTTATTGTTTAGCCTTGCATTTTTAGTAAATATTCCAGGCTTTCTACCATACCTTTCTACCAATGATGGCAATAAATTTGACTGACAGATATAATTAAGTCCAAATCCTCTATCGGCATTTGAGTCACGGTGAGATTGTTGTTGATTGTGGTACTGGGAAAAGGTAGTAAATATGCACAAAAATGGAATCAATCCCATGAGAGCTTCTTCTTACCTGAGCATGAATGACCAAAATGACATATCATAAGTTCACACTGAAGCTAACCTGCCAAATGTATTTACATTGTTACCTAGTAGATGAAAGCTGGCTAGGCCTTTGTGTACAGGCTGACTGAAACATTTAGGCTGATGCTTCTGTCATCCTACATCCAATGTACAAAAAAGCTTTTGCCAGCGACAAGTCAATCATCCTCAATGTTCCTTGGGTAAACAAGCAGAGATAAAAGAGCTGCCACGTGCTAACCAGCCAACATGCCAGGACACTCGCTGACAATAACACTGAAGAAAAAACAGATTAATAAAGAGAGAAGGGGAGTAAAATAAAGATAAACACAAACAGAAAGGAGAGCAGTTGGAGGTGGTTGGAGGGAAAGGGGGTTAAGAATGGTGCCTGGCTGTGTCTCTTTGGTGAAATAAGAGTGTATAATATGGGCCCTTCATAGGATTGATCCAGAACATCCCCCCTTCACTGGGCTTTTCTTCCTGCTCAAATTGAGGGATTACCCCAGGAGGAAGTGCTTTGATTACGCACAATAGGCATCTATCCTCTGTTGATTTGTGGGATTGAGCAGGCAAATCCCCGACAAAAAGCTGATACAGAGAGCAAGGGCCACTGGATGATGCCTAGCTAAGAGGGGGGGTGGGAGGATAGGATAGTTCCATAGAGAAACAGCCAGGGATGGCCTCTTCCCCAAAAAGTTGGCAAATAGTTAAAAAGGACAAATCAAGGTTGGGGTCAGAGGTCATGGGTGAGAGAGCGGGGAATGGGTGTCTTATGAAGTTGGTCACAAATGAAGAGTGGTAAGAGAAGCAGATTTTATATTCTTTAACACACTTATCTAACTCTGTGGCTTCTTGAGATGGTGTTCTTTAACTATATATAGTTGAGTTTCAGTTAGTTTTCATAAAAAACAAAACAGAAATTTAATTAATACATAAACATTAGCATGTTTTTGCCTTTTTTTATTGCCTGCTTTTAACTTGTGTTTTCTTCACTTATTTTTACAATGGACAGAATTATATAGAAGCACCTTGAAAACTTATTGGCAAAAACTTTCAGATGAAACTTGTGTTTTATTTCTTTATCTTTATTATTGCAAAAAAAAAAAAAAAGGTTAGTACACACAACTCTCCTTTAACTAACACTTTTACAAACTTAAATTGGTGTATGCACAGGCACTGACATTGACACAGTAGGCATAATCAAACACTACTGTCTTGTGTTTTCAACCAAAAGTGGCGGTTAGTTGAATGAGAGGATAAGAGAACTCTTTGGCAAAACAGTTACCTAAAGTCCTCATTGAAAGTCTCTAATCTGCACTCTTTCACCCGCCTCTCTCTGGTTACTGTTGCAAGAGTCCCTGGGCCTGTCAGGCAAGCTCTGTTATCCCAAATGAATCCCAAGCTTCTCTAAACATTGCTGTTATCCAGTTTCCGTGGGGACCTGGAGCTACAAGGCACAGACAAACAAGGGCTGGGTGGGAGTGTTGGATGGGGGATTTTTGTCGGATTTACACATATACGATTTCAGGGTTTTAAACTCCCCAAGGTCAGAGTCCAAGCAAAAAGGGCCATCAGTGTCAGCTCAAACAGCCGGTGTGATGCCCAAAGGTGTAGTAGAGGCAGCACGGAGTACTTAATGAAGAAGCACTGAGAAAGTGGGCGTGTTATACCTGTTAGAGGCTACAAGTGCAGCTCCAGCTACGGTGAGCTGAAAGGGGCAAAACTTCAAAGGAGGGGGGCAGGGGAGTTCTCATTTAAATTCTTCAGTCCAGTCCCTGGGATTTGGTTTAATGAGCTGAGAAGCAGGAGTAGACAGCTGACTCCTGACTATGTGTGTGCGCGCGCCTGTGTGTCTGTGTGTTTTTGCGTGCTCATGTGTTAGGAGTTTTCCCACCACTAAGCCCCTATGTGCACGTATGCAAGTTCTGTTTGCCAGACTACTGTGGCAATGCTCTGACACACAAACACACACTTTCTCTTCTCTCTGAAGCCTCTCCAGCACTGGAGACTCTGTACACACACACACACACACACTCATGCTCAAACTGTAAAGGCGCAGAGGTTTGCCAAACTGAAGCAAACTGGGTTTCTACTTAGAAGCAATACTCACTCTGTCACTGTTGCCACCGAAACTGGTCAAAGCTGGCTGTTTTAGTGGCTCTAGGACTGCTGGCAGTGAGTTTTGGCAGCCTTGTAATGCTGGATTTCTTTACTCCTACTCATTCCTGCTTCTGTGCATGTCTACATTTTTATTCACTAAAACTAGTGGCACCTAAAATATGGAAATGGAGGGCCTCACACATACTCTGGCTAATAGACATTTTGATTGTAATGCCAGCCAGTCCTGTTTATTTACTTTTACCTTGTGCCAATTTGACAAAGAATCAGCTGCCGTCATCCAGCACCTTTTCTTTCATTTGTTGCTCTTTTTTTTCCACAGACATCATCAGCCTAAAGGAAATTATGTTGTAGGCCCTTTGTTCTCTGGCACAAAAAGCAGACTTGGAAAAATAAGTAAGACACAGGAGCAAAGCCCATACAGGGTTCTCATATGACATCATCCGCGCATTGTTCGAGACTGGTCCACAATATTGGATGTGATGCAACCACTGGTGGCAAGGGAAAAACATATATTTCCTGACTGGCTGAAAAGAGGTTCCTGGAGGTTTCTGGCAGTCTCTAGGTGAAATTGGTTACAAAGAGGGTGCTGCACCAACATCCTCCTTACGGTTGCCTTGGTCACTATAGCTAATTGCTGTAATCTCTTGTAGTTTGCATGGAAGACAGGAGACAGAGAACATTATTCTTCAGAATAAAAGTTGTGCCTCAGTGCTGCAGCAACCGCATTTCAAAAGGCTCAACCTTTACTTTAAAGGCAAAATTCTCCATTTCCTGCTTGTGTTGCACTTGTTGCTAAGTGGTTAATAAAACTCAGTGTCTTCCATGCAAACTACTGTGCAAATTACCAACTGGCAACCATGCCAATCTGTTAGTGGTCAAAGCAATTAAAAGAAGGTTTTCACTAACCAGTTGGGAATACATATTTCTCCCTTGTAACTTCCAGTGAAGACTGATAGGTCTCTAGGCCTTTGTTAGTGGGACTTTAACACTAAATTAAAGAAAAACAACGATTCACCAACTGGTCAGGGAATGGTCACATTTTCCACTCACAACTGGTGGTTGCCAGATGGTCTTGAAGCAGTCTGTATGCCTTTGCGAGTGGTCTAGTCACTTCACAGCTACATTGTGACACATCCAAAATGACAGACGAGTTAAAATCACATGGTATACTTCTCTGTGTATATGTGAGTTATCTGTGTAGGACAGTGACATTGGTATGTGTATATATATACTGTACAAATACAGATAATGTTCAAAACTCAGTTTTGATAAGTTTTACATTAAAGTAGCAAATATAAATTAAGAAATTTCTATGCTAAAAAAAATGTCCAGTCATATTAGCAGATATTTGTCTCAAACCTGTGAAATGTTCAGGCTTGTAAGAGAGTGTGATGAAGAGACGTAGCTGTGGCAGACAGAGCCGAATTTGACACTAGTGTTAATCTCTAACCCTGCAAGGAAAGCAGGCATACAGAGGGATCCCATTACATCTTTCATTTGGCCCCAGCGGGGCCCATCTCGAACAGAGGGATTATTAGGCGCTCTTGCAGTCACTTAGCTATAAGCTGCCCCCAACCAAAACCCACAAGCAACCTCTGACATCATCAAGTAGACAGAAGGCAAAGGAATTTTTGTGTGAGTGTATGTGTCAACAAGAAAGCAACATCACACATGTTTACGAGAGGCAAGCTATTTCGTGTCAAATTCTTTGCCTTGGTGTAGCAAATAGATTGCGGATCATTATTCGTTAATGAACAGCAATTGAGTGAAATTAAACTTATCATGAGCAGATGTGGTGGCTGGAACTGGGATGGTGGCACATTGCCCAGAGATGGGTGGAGGTGTGGCAGTGAAGTGTAAAAGAAAAAAGAAACAGAGGAAATAAAACAAGTGAATGAGTTCAACGAGAATGAGGATGTGGACTCATTTGAATGGAAGAGACTGCAAAAGAGAACGAGGGGAAGGGAGAAGAAGAAAGAAAAGAGAGTTAGCTGTTGGCAGTTAACAGCTGCTCGAGCCTCAATGCCCAAAGTTTCAGACTGAACTAGAGGCTTGTACTGTATGACAGCGTGTTAGAGTGCCACCATATGCACCGTCGCCTGTGTTCTATCGTGTGCAAGCTAGATCATGAAGATAAAGCGACAGCTCTATTGAGCAGATCTGTTGTGCACCTGTCTAGCAGTACTTTTTTTTCTGGCATCATTCTCCTGGATTCCTCTGTGATTACCCAGCAACATGCATCTCTGCAGTGACATCAGCCTGCAATTTACATCCAAATTAGAATCAGATGAATAAGAAATGGCTCTTTTCTTGTCTTCTGGCCGTCCCTCCCTCGTGTGCTTCCTCTCTTCATTCTCTCTCTTTTATTTTCCTGGGCGAATTGAGGGCAGGTTAGCACAAATGTGACATGACTTCCACTGAAAGCGAGCTGGATGTCTCTATCAAAGTGTTCTCTAAAGTGGCCAGGAGCCTGGGTTTGGAAGAACTTCTGGGAAAAAAGGAGACTTATCTGATTCTAATCAGAGTTCCTATGGGGCCAGTAAACTCGAGTACAATAACTACACTGATTAAACACTTGAAAACTGGAAAATAAACTGACATAAACTGAGTCATACTCAAAAGAAAATAATCACTAGAGCTAAAGTTCAGGCTGTCCTTGAGGTTTCATTTTCTTTTTTAAGGAGGTTTATTTTTTTGACCACATTTCAGCAAGTCATGCTCAGCTGCAATGATCCTGACCCCCTCTTCTGGAAAAATATTCACAAAGGGTTGAAAATAAGTTTACCATTTAACTTTTGTCAAGTATTGCTGACTGAATTAAAAAATACTGGCATTTACTGTACATTTCCTGCGCTTTGTGTAACAGTAAATGTTAATCAGCAGTTATTGTCCTGCTGTTGTTTTTACAGAGTAACATGAATCCAGGGGGGAGTAAAACTGAGCTTGATCTATCAAAAGATATTTTATGTAAAATCCTGCTACTTATGATAATCAGCTTGTGGACTTTCAGTGGTGCAAGCACACAACCACAGCCCACATTTTAGTATATAAATACAACTTTCTGAGTGGTTAGTTTTGCTGCTATTTATTGTTGTCGTTTCCCTTTTTTTTTTTTTTTTTACCATTTACTGAAGTTTGAACACCATTCACTCTCATTTAAGATGTTTTCTGGACATCTGAAGGATATATTGGGCTTTTTAGCAAATAAATGTTGCCATGTGTTCACAAAATAGTTAGTAAATATTTCCATGTGCTCTTTGATTCATTCAAGGTTTTCTTTTTCACTAAAATCATAAAGTTGTTAAGAGCAAAAAGTAAAGGTGTATAGATTAAAAGTAAAATCAGTGAGACTGAAATCACAACCCTGATTGTTTAACATATTTAACATATTGATTAGAGTAGCTGTAACTGAAATTGTTCAATTTTCCGATAATATGCTGAACCTTTGAATTTTGTACACTGCACTATTTATGCCATGTGTCACAGTCAGGGTGTAGCTGTTATCTTATTCAGCAGACTCTTACACCATTAACCTCAGTTTAAAGTTTGAAATACAATTTTAAGTTAGTGTTTCCTCATGTTGCAATCAAAACACTTGGAAGAAGACAAAAGTTAGGTTTCCGTGATGAAACCAGTTTCCCTCTCTCTCTCTTTTCTTTCTTGTGGGGGGATTTATATAATCCACTTGATCTATAATCAGATCTGGATCGAACAGAAACGCAACAATATGAACCACAACTTTAAATCAGACCACCCTTGGTGAGTAGAAAGGGTGTTGTAAAACAACAGCAGACTAAAGGTTTAAACCTCACTACATCAAGTAGCTGCCACGGTTCCTTTTTGGATGCAGCTCCCTCATCTTTGCTCAGACTCCACATCAACATGTTTGCTCTCCTGGCACTAGCAGAGTCTGTGGGGACGCACACTGTGAGCATATATGGCTGGTGGGCTAAGAGATCACAGAGATAAACATATGTTCATTGGCAGTCTGGAACCCTGGAGGAAGGAGACTGGCAACCTTTTAACCCCTGCACACTTTTTCTCTCTAAGCACGTACAAACACAATAAAACATAAGGATGTGCACAAAATAAACTCACAGGTGCAAAAGTAGGGAAAGACTGCAATGCACAAAATACTTGCTTGCTTATGCACAGGTGCACATGTATGCACACTTTCATGCAAACACGGGGATAGAGAGTGAAAAAAAAAGAAAGAGAGAGAGAGAGAGATCCCCGTCCAGCAAGCAATATTTTGTATTATTCATGAGGGAGAAAATATTCAAATAATCATGAGCTTCTGCTTCTGTGCCAAACACAGTTTCTGTGGTTCATACTGCACCACGAGAGCAAGCGAGACAGAGCGAGAGTGAGAAGCTCTAACTGAGTCTATCCTCCACTGCCTTTCCCTCCAGCTCGTCCAGATAAAGTTTTCTTAAAAAGTGAAGTTACAGTTGTGAGAAGGACATGTGTCTGATGGAAACAATCTAGAGTGGAATAAAATTGGATAGAATGATTTGATTTGATGATTTAAACCACAAAAATAAACTACGGGGCATCACTTCAGTAAAGCAGCGCGTGTCCAAGCACCAAGGTGTCACTCAACCTCCTTCGCCACCAAACCGACTAAAACAAACCGGCTCAGTGGACCTCATCTTTGTTCCCACCGTGTTAGCTGTCCATCACTTTGATTGGCAGACAAGTGTCAGGGTGAGGGAATGTCGCGGGAAGCTGGGAAGAGCGCAAAATCCATTGCAGCAATCTCAATATTTCATCTCGACCCCTGAAGAAGGGCTCCACGGTTTCATAGTTTAAATTCTAATCGTGTTAGGCCACAGGGGCATGTCATTTAGAAACCCAGCCTCCAGCTCACCATTCCTTTACTTTCCTCCCTGGCCCAAACAAATTATTAGACGGTTCCATTATTTCTCCATTATGCATATGTGTTTGCGTGTGGCTGGCTGTTACAGACTGGGAAGAAAGTGCATGGATAAATAGGCTTGGTTAAGCTCATCATGGGGCAATACGTCTGGTGCAGGACACAGCTGAGGTCCTCAGGGGTCTTCAAATTGGTCATCATTAGGGCCATAATGCCACTGTTTTGCTTCTACTAATGCCTCAATGCAGCTAATCAGTGTGCAAAAAGGATACTTCTATGTCTGCTTTTCTGTCTCTCATTGCTTTTAGTCTGATCCACTTGTGATATGTGAGAACATCACATAATTAACAAATTACCCTCTAACCTCTGCACTGTGTAAGAAATAAATAAACAAAAAGAAAGATTACATTTGTCTTTTTGTTTTCTTTGTTTACCTTTTCTGAACCAGGAAAAATAAATTTGATTTTTATGCTTCATACCATGCAGTAAACATGTCTTCTCAGTTGCTGTATTCAAGGCCAGGAATGAGCTTTCAAACCAAAATTATCAAGGAAACATGCAAAAGGAGTACTCAAGGATAGGATAACATGAGCATGTCACAAATCCTATTTTTGATGACTTACAGTAGTTTGAAGTGTTGTATAATGCAGTCTGGAACGATCCATCACTGATGGGGTGTGACCCTGTGTGCAAAAAACGTCTATCCCGGTCAAACGCTGTAGATGCAGTGAGGTGAAGTGCAATTTTACAATACTAAACAACCCGAGACCTTAAAACTGACTTTGTAGCTCCGTTCGCTGGTTTCACATGGCAAAATGTAGAAAAATGCAGAATTTTCTCATTTTCACAGTGACTTTAACATATTAATATGGCCAAAGTCATGCAGGATTCATGTTTTTTTGTCCAATTACCTGTGGACATATTAAATGAAATTATAGTAGCCCCTCTTGATAATAACTATTCTGCCTTAAATTTACTTCAGTCTTTATCTACCTATGATTCAACTGACACAAACTCTCACAGGCAGTAGGGACAAACACTCACCAACACACAAAAGCACACACAGCAGTAAAGCCACCCTCCATGGACATCATCAGCATAGCATAAAACACGCTGTACATAAGGTTTTTCCATTCATTATAAATGAGAGCAGAGGGAGTTTTACAGATCATGAAAGATATAAAGAGAATTGTATTGCATGAGGCGATAATCCATATTTCTGCCTTGGACAGTGTGTTAGGGTTATTTTTGGCAATGTCAGCTGGCTGTTTTTAATGGGTTGCATATTTACAATGTCATGGTTTTATATTTTACAGCCTCAAACGGATTTCCTGCAGTCTCTCGGCAATAATCATGGTCAGTTCATAACTCACCAGGGATTATTGATGCACTTTCACATCAGCATAACAGATCCCATTTGGTGCAGCAGATGCTATTAGCCAGTGCACCTTACAGGATCAGGGGGAAATGCATTCTCAGTGTGGGTGGCAGCAGACCAAAACCACTAAAGCGGGAAGTCTTGATGTTACCATTTTACCACTGTCAGGAACAGAGATGAAAGATTTTGGGCCCTACATGTTCAGTAAAAATTGTAGTTACAAATAAATTATTGCTACAGCACAGTTTTTTAATGTATATGCTAGAAATCCATATTTTTTTATAAATATGGATGAAATAATAATAATAATGAAAAAGTGATTCCTGAAACTAATCATTAAGATGACAAAATTACTAATGAAAACTAAATTAGGTAGCATGTCAATTCTGTGTGCAGAAAAACAATTTTATTTCAAACTGACTGAAATAATTTGGCTCATATACAATAGGCCTCCACGGGCCTTTTAAAGCCTCTTTTGCTTTGCTTTAAATATTAATATTGCATATTTAGACACCAATTCAAGTTACTGGTGTTTACAAATAAAAATTACTTAAACTTGACAACTGGCCTTTACTCCAATGTTATAGCAGCATTTGTGGTTATAAGTTCAATTTCAAAGTTTAGGTGTTTTCTCTGTCATGGCTGTATTATCTGTAATAATATGTTGCATATAGATGTATCAGTACATGCATACATAGCACCCAGCTTGAATTTCATTGGTCATTGTTTAATAAATATTTGAATTTGTTATTGACTCCCCCATTGTCACACAAATTTAAGAATAGAGATGCTACAATCCAATTATTTTTCAGTGCTACAAATGAACTTATTAAGCTGATCCACATAGTAACCAATCCATTTTAACTGCAGTTTCTTCTAAAATATTACTTTAAAATTGTGTTTTTAGGTTATTGCTTAGATTTTTTGTTTGTTTGTTTGCTTTTTAGTTACCGTAATAAATCACTTGAGTTTTAGTTCTGCAACAAAAGCTTAGGTTACCAAACATAGAACTGATTTTAATGAAATACATTCAGCAGGGTGAACAATTTTTACTTGCTCTAAGGGGGTTGTTTGATTGTTGAGGTATTCTCTCCGTTATTTTAGGGTTTTGACCTTACAATATGTATTCTGGTCCCACTTTGACACTGTATACTATACCTATAGAGACTTAATTGTTGTTTAAGATGTGTCTGACTGGCTGAAATTGGGCTAGTAAGGCTATTTGTTGGCTTTAGGAAGCATAGAACCTGAGACACCAGCTCAAAGAGAGACAGGAAAAAAACTCCTACACCCCCGTTCTCTGCAGCCTGCTGGAGCAGGGACTCTGGGAGGAGGAGTTGGCCGTCCGATTGGGGTCTGGAATGTGGGGCCTCCCTGCTGCTGCGGAGTCGGGGCAGTCTGCTTCTCTCCACCCCAGGGAAAAGGGTAACACTACCTGGGTCTGGGTGCAGTTTCCCCCTCCAGGGGCAAGGGTACCTAGACCTGGGGTATAGAGTACGCTTGGGGAGTGTGATTGTGTGTACAGTGTCTCTTTGTGTCTGTCTCCACATTGGGTGAGTGTTGAGTAATTGCATATGAGAGCATGAGGGTGGGAATGGATGTCTGTATCTGTGTGTGCCTGTATGTCTGTGTCTATATGTCAGGTTGGGTGTCAGACGCCACCTCTCTGGGGACATCTCAGGCCCTCCAAGGTTTGGAGGCCTATCTCCCCCCACCACTTCCCCTACCAGTGGCAGACGTCCTCAGATATCGGTGCGTTGGTGGTTCTTTGTGTCCAGGGATGGGTGTCCAGGTACACACCGGCTCACTCCTTGGTGGCTGCTTGTCGGGGCCTGGAGCCTGGGGCCTGCTCGGGCCACTTTGGGGGTGGGGTGCCATCGGCCTCTCGGCCTGGGGCTCGGTCACTCAGGCACAGCTGGCTGCCGGCGGAGCTCACAGGCACGTCACTGCAACACCCCCTAACTTCTGCTCTGCAGCTGCTGAGTGACCCCTCATCTGGGACTCTCCTCAGCTCTTTCTGGGATAGTGGCGCAGCTGCCCCTCTGTTGGTCTTCCTTGGTCTCTTGTGCTCTGAGGGCCTCTGGATGTCTGGAGTTTTGATCTCCTCCATACCTGCTTCATGCCCTGGAGGACGAGGATGTGGCCCCCCCACACCCTCTAGCAGATCATTACATGAAGGAAACTTTTAATACAAGCGTGCTTCTTCTGCTTGTTTTCTCTTTTTTCTTTCTCAACAGGTGATCCAGGTGATCGATATATGTATTTTTTGTCTGCTTATTTTGTTGGTTTTTGTTTTTTGCCCTTTATCCCCATCCCCACTGTTTTTCTTTCCCTCTTTCTTTCTCCCCTTTCTTTCCCCCAGTCAAATCTGTCCCGTATTTAGCAAGTGAAAATAAAATAAAATAAACAATAAAAGGTGAATCAAATAGACCGTTACGGCAAGGCTGGGGTGGTCGATTTGGTAAAGTAAATCCGTTGGGCATCTTTCTTTGCCTTTAGACAACAATTCTGATGGCAAAAGAGCCAAACGGAACAGGCAAAAAAAAAAAAAAGGGAAAAAAAAGGAAAAAAACTCCTAAACTTTTGCAGAAAACTTTAGTTAAGTAAATATTTTTTTAAAAAAATAGAATAGTTAGATTTTAAATTCTGCTAATCGTGCAATACTGCAGCTTTGATCACAAAAAAAACTATTTTTTAAAAATGGAGGGAACCAAAAACCTTTAGACCTGTAGACATAACAGAACCTGTATCACATGATCAAGACAAGACTGAGATGCATTAAGTTTGAACACATTTGGTCCAAGCAACAACAGCACCACCATTCATGTCCCTCACCTTCCAGTGTGCTCTGTCCACACTACTTACAATGTGAAGACTCCCGTCAGTAAATCAAGTCAGAGGGGATCATTTAGCCCTAATGGCTCCTCTACAACTGGACCCCCTGTCTATCCAACAACAGTGCACCCTGAGCACTGCAGCCCAATGTGGTAAAATGTCACCTCTGAAAATTAGCCATCAAGCGGGGGCAATTTTCCCCCTAGCTAAATTGCTAAATA